>NC_136928.1:37411934-38710684 GCF_949752795.1 Hyperoodon ampullatus
CGCGCCGCTCTCCGGCCTCCCCGAGCTGCCGTGGCCTGCGGGAGGCGACGGCCGAGCCGGGCGGCTTGCGGGCCTAGCGCCCCGGGAAGGTGCGCGGTGGCGCGGCCGCCGCGGCGCCTCGGGCCCAGTCCGGCCCGGTTACCTGGGCGCCCGAGAGGGGGCCGGCAGGCCGGGCCTGAGCGGTCTCCGCTCTCGGAAAGTTTCCTCATTACAGGTGTCAATTAACGTAGGCACTAATGAGCCTTCGCCTCCTTCGCCCTGCCGGGAAGGTGAGGGGAGGTGGGGTCCGAGGACGAGGCTCTCCTCTGTAGTCCGAACCCTTCGACCCTCCGGCCGCCCTCTTTGATTTTCAGCGCGCTGCCTAGGCCTCTTACCTGCTAATTTTCATTAAACTCCCTGCTAGGTGGTTGGTGGTTTTCCCGTCTCTTGGGGGTGTGTGGGTTGTATTAAACCTTTCTGACCTTAAATAGCTGAAAATGAGCTGATAGTGATGACTGGAGCCTTTATACCTATTAAAAAATTAGTTAATGATGTTTCTTGTTAGTGTACCATTCGTCGTTTTAATGGTAAATTCTGTTCTCTTAAGGAGAGCACTGTACTACAGGTACCATCCCGGGATAGTCGTGGCCTGTCTCCTGGAATGAAAGGCCTTACTCCGTATGCTTTTATTACAGAGCGTGCACTGCTCTTTTCTAGTTAGATTCCTTTCATTTATTTTACTCCAGACCCTTGTAAGACGGTATTTTAGCTTAAAGAAACAAGACCTATTGCAAACTATTTCTGGGCCCAAAGGCCTAGTTGGACGAGGTGAATTACATAAAAGATTAATTTACAAAAAGTTGATTGTTGAGAAAATGCTCACTTACGAACACCTTTTGTGGGTTTTGGATTTGTGTTTTGTGTGTGGTATTTCGAAAGACTTCCAAATTGTCTATTTTCTAATACGATTCTTAAAAACAATTGATTATAAAGTGTGTAGTCTTGTTTGTGTTTGAATTTTACTTTAATGACCAAAGGCAATAATAAAAGTGGAAGGGTTCTAGTTTACTTTCAACTCTGTATTTACTTCCTGACAGGTGGAAGCAGGCTTTTGCACAAATTCAAACTATACAGTATTTGTGTCATTCCAAAGTTTCCTAGAATTTTAAGGTTATTTGTATTTATTTTGAGGTACTTTTATTTTTGGTGTAGGTGGTTTATGAAATGATAAACTTAATTCCTTAGCACTTATTTCAGTGAACTCTATTTTAAATGTCTCAAATGTCAGTTGTGTGATTATGGCTTGGCTTTTCTGAAACTGGAAAATGAATAGCTTTGCTATCTTATATATTAGGAGAAAACTGCTTTTAATAGTTTTGTTGGTGTTTAAAAATTATTTTAAACCTAACTATGACAATTAATTTTAAACATAGTATCTAAAGAAACTAAAGTTTGATAATCCTTATTACCTTTTGAAAAGAGACATAATGAAGGGTTCTATTGAAGGTTATTTGGGAAACCCCTATAACTTCGTCTAGAAGCACTCAAAAATGCAATCGATTTATGGAGTTAGAAATTTAGCTTTTGTTACCTTTAATTAAATATGGTTAATTGAACCAGGTTCACAAAATCTGGCCATGCACAACCTTTAAGCAACCTGTTTTAATGAACAGATAAGAAGGATTTTCTGTTTGTGTATAAGCCAGTGGTCTCGAAAAATACTTTGTTTCTTAATATTTCCTATAAAGCTCAGTTTAAAAATTTGCCCTTTAAACTCTAATCTGACAATGAAGCTTCCTTAAAAAGAAATTACTTCAGTAATTTTATTTGTAGGTTATACCAAGCTATGACTAGTTGCTTCTCCACTGCCCCCGCCCCCAGTTCTTTTACAGTTGTTTTCATTTTCCCTTTGTGTAGTTCCTGTATCTCAAACATAAGATGCTCAAGTTCCCTGAGAGCAGAGGGTATTACTATATCTCATTATGGTAACACTTATCCATGACTGGGTTGGAGCATAATGGCTGGAACTTGATAAAACTTGTTGAATTAAAGTAGTTTATAAATCTTTCTTGTCATCTCACAATAATTATATATTAAGTCTGTCCTTTTTTCCCCATAGGTTGTGCAAAGATGAGCATCAATTCGTCCTTGATTAGAAATTCAGAGTTAAAGTCCCAAAATAATGTGCTCAGAATCCATCTTTCAATATTACTCCCCATAACAATTTAACCAAGAGAAGAAATAAAATTAGTATATCTTTAGGTGGTGTGTTGGATAGAATTAAAATACCAAAAACTTATTTCTTGTCAAATTTACAAACACTGATCAAACCTAAAGAAGTCTTCCTTGACACACCAGTAAGTGTATAATCTAAAAATTTCGTGTTTTAAATGAAAAGGTAGACATGATATGGATAGTATAGCTTTATATCTGATATGCTCAGAGTTTTGATAAGGTTAAGGACTTCCTATGAAACGTTTATTTTAAAATCTGGCAGAATGTAATGTAGTTAAACTAAAAATTGATGACAGAAGATAGTGAATAGCTTCCTTTGTCATCAGTTTTTGATGAGAATATTAATATTAGCAGTTATACCTCTAGTCTTGCTGAGAATCTGAAGCTCTCAGCATAGAAACATATACAGGTATTCAGACACAGTACAGTTTTGCCTGTAGGTTAAGGGCCCATTGAAGTGTGTCCATGGAACCAGGCTAAGGACTCGGTAATAAGGACCTCCTTATACCCTTTTTAGTGGTCTTGACAGGTATCTTAAAACTTGAAATTACATTTGAAAATAGCATTTGGCTTTAATGTTAGAATAACCAGTTTCAACAGTACTAACATTTGGGTTTTCATATTTTTTTCAATGCTTTGTTTTTAATAAGGAAGATGTTTTAAAATGTGGAATGTATTGAGTGAACTTTGTGCCTATCAGTTTGTGGGGTTGCATTCAGTTTAGGAAATAATTAAGTTTATATTCCTTTGCTTGTTCTGTTGACTTTGTGTATTTGCTACTTTTATAGCTACCTTTGTGAGCTAGTTTACTAAATCTAAAAGCATTTCTGGATGTTGAGAAGCTGGAGGCCTGAAATTATGCTTTGGGCCATCAGCGTTGCTAGCTCAACTAGTAAATTGAGGTCACTGTTTGCCTTGGTGGGGTAAATTTCTCGAGAGCAGAGTGAAAATGGCTTTAAATGTACATCCATCTTTTAAACCATTTGTATGTTGTGGATTTTACTGTGTGTGTTAGTGAATTAACCCTTTATGAAATGTTTTAAATGGACAATTCATTTGTCGTTCCTAACTATCCTTTGTGATAGTCAGGAGCAAGTATTAGTATCTCTCTCTTTTTTTTTTGGCCTTCCTGTGCAGCTTGTGGGATCTTAGTTCCCCCACCAGGAATAGAACCTGGGCCCACCACAGTGAAAGCGCAGGGTCCTAACCACTGGGCCACCAGGAAATTCCCTAGTATCTCAATTTTAAATGTGAAAACACTGAACCTCAGAAAGGTTAAGTGGTTTGCTAAAAATCACCTATCACTTGCTTAGTTAGTAGTCACATCTAAGCTAGAACTCAAGATACTTCATCAGAATTTGCATTTTTATTTTTAAAGTATACTTTATTGAGCCATTTGTGTTGGGCACTTTTTCCATTCTTTGAGGTAGGTACTTTATCACCCTTTTTAGATAAGAGAACCAAGGCTTAGAGTTTACATAAGTTGCTTAGAGTCACATGACTTTATTTGGTGGAGTCAGGATTTGCACGGGACTTAATCTCACGTCTTCTAGAAGCCCATGCTCTTTAACCATTATGCTGTGCTGTATAAACTTTATGATGATCTATTCAAATGGAAGACATTATGAGTACACTGAATGGCAAAGTAAAAAATTACTAAATTTTTATGTGTTTTCACAAATTTGGGCATAATTCTGTGGTAATTCAAGAAAGAATTTAAAAGTGGTGGTAGAGACATTGCTTTGGGAAAGATCCCTGGTGTTCACCTTACTTGCTGCAAGTAGTAAATTCTTCCTTCTTCTAAAAGAAAAAAAAAAATAATAAAAGTGGTGGTAAATGTAGCTGAATGGGAATGTCTTAATATATCTTAATGTTGTTAGCAATGAGCTCTTTAGTAAACTACACGTTTCTGGGGTTTTTAAAAATATAAGTATATAGATATAATAATCATTAGTAACATAACATTTTTTGATAGACATTTAATTCTGAAATTTGAACTGATTCTTAAAATTGGAAATTTGATTTTACTACAATACAAAGTACCAAATTACCAAAATTTTTAATTTGGTAAATTAATCTTGCTAAGAATATATACTCTTAAAACAGTTACTATTTTTCAAAGATCATAATACAATTTCAACTCATATATTTGTAAAGTAACTTTTAAACCATGAAGCACTACAGTGTGTAGTAGATTTTTAATAGCAGACTGTTAGCATTGTCAGTGATAGCTATTGATAGCTAGGTTTAGCACTATATTCATGAAACGTGTTAATGTTTCTTATATGTTTAATAATGGGGCTTCCCTGGTGACGCAGTGGTTAAGAGTCCGCCTGCTAATGCAGGGGACACAGGTTTGAGCCCTGGTCTGGGAATATCCCACATGCTGCGGAGCAACTAAGCCCATGTGCCACAACTACTGAGCCTGCTCTCTAGAGCCCGCGAGCCACAATTATTGAAGCCTGTGCACCTAGAGCCTGCGCTCTGCAACAAGAGAAGCCACCGCAATGAGAAGCCCGCGCACTGCAACTAAATAAAGCCTGCGCACAGCAACGAAGACCCAAGGCAGCCAAACATAAATACATAAATAAATTAATTAATTTTAAAAAAAGTACTTAAGTTACAGACCATCCCCCCGCCCCCCCCCCCTTTTTTTTAATAGACAACAGCCTCTCTTTCTGGATGCTGAATTCCTTAAAGTCAGGGGTCATATTTTGTTTCTTCTTTTCCCAGTACTAATATAGTGCCTTGTAGAGAGTAGGTGCCTAGTGAATAGTTAATGAAAAGTTTTTGTGGAAGAATATGAGTGCCTAGGCTCAGTGTTCTTGGGCCTATTGTCAGTAGTGATTTAGATATGAGAGTTTGTGGATGAATTATGCTGAAGGTGCAGATTATATTACATATATTGCTTATTCATAAATCAGTAGGTATGTACTTATAAAAAGTATCCACCCTAACCAACTGTGTTCTAATTTAAAAAAAAAATAAATTTATTTATTTATTTATGGCTGTGTTGGGTCTTCGTTGCTGCACGTGGGCTTTCTCTAGTTGCGGCGAGCAGGGGGTGGCTCTTTGTTGTGCTGTGCAGGCTTCTCATTGCGGTGGCTTCTCTTGTTGCGGAGCACGGGCTCTAGGCGCCTGGGCTTCAGTAGTTGTGACATGTGGGCTCATTAGTTGCGGCTCACAGGCTCTAGAGCGCAGGCTTAAGTAGTTGTGGCGCATTGGCTTAGTTGCTCTGTGGCATGTGGGATCTTCCCGGATCAGGGCTCGAACCCGTTTCCCCTGCATTGGCAGGTGGATTCTTAAACACTGCACCACCAGGGAAGTCCAATATGTTCTAAATTAATAGATAATGCAAAAAGGCAAAAATTTTTCTATATAGGTGGTGAGATTTGAGTCTGTGGGATGAAATTTCACTAAATTACATTTTTATTTATTTATTTATTTATTTATTTATTTATTTATTTATTTATTTATTTATTTATGGCTGTATTAGGTCTTCATTGTGTTGTGCGGGCTTCTCATTGCGGTGGCTTCTCTTGTTGTGGAGCACAGGCTCTAGGCCTGCGGGCTTCAGTAGTTGTGGCACATGGGCTCAGTAGTTGTGCCTTGTGGGCTCTAGAGCACAGGCTCAGTAGCTGTGGTGCACGGGCTTAGTTGCTCCATGGCATGTGGGATCTTCCCAGACCAGGGCTTGAACCCGTGTCACCTGCATTGGTGGGTGGGTTCTTAAGCACTGTGCCACCAGGGAAGCCCACTAAATTACTTTTATTTAAGATTTTATATACCAGGAAAATAATTGGACTTTTAACCTTTTAATGTTATTAATACCTGTTAATGTTATTTTTCTCTCAAATTCCATAGAAATTAAAAAGTCTCCAAATGTAGGTTACTCAGTTAATTGAGAACTGATGTAGGATACACATTGTCTCCTCTTGCACCTTTTTAAAAAATTTTTATTTATTTAATTTATTTATTTTTGGCTGCGTTGGGTCTTCGTTGCTGTGCATGGACTTTCTCTAGTTGCAGTGAGCAGGGGCTACTCTTCGTTGAGGTGTGCTGGCTTCTCATTGTGGTGGCTTCTGTTGCGGAGCATGCCGGCTGCAGTAGTTGTGGCATGTGGGCTTAGTAGTTATGGCTCGCGGGCTCTAGAGCACAGGTTCAGTAGTTGTGGCACACGGGCTTAGTTGCTCCATGGCATGTGAGATCTTCCTGGATCAGGGCTCAAACCCATGTCCCCTGCATTGGCAGGTGGATTCTTAACCACTGCGCCACCAGGGAAGCCCATTCTCTTGCACTTTTTTTTTTTTTTTTTTTTTTTTTTTTTTTTTACTACTGAAGAGACAGGTTTCTCTTCCTGCCCTGGCTATAACCTCTTCTAGGGACCTTTTAGTTTACATCCCCTGAAAGGCCTTTCTCCCTAACTATCGCTGACTGGATTCCAAATAGACTTCTGACCTGGTGGATTGGTGGGACTCTTGTCCATCAATCAGATTTTTTCCTGTCAGAATGTTTGAACTAAAGAGCCAGGTAAGGCTTCCCTGGTGGCACAGTGGTTAAGGATCCGCCTGTCAATGCAGGGTACACGGGTTCAAGCCCTGGTCTGGGAAGATCCCAGATGCTGTGGGGCAACTAAGCCTGTGTGCCGCAACTACTGAGCCTGTGCTCTAGAGCCCGCGTGCCACAACTACTGAAGCCCGCGCGCCTAGAGCCCTTGCTCCTCAACAAGAGAAGCCACCGCAGTGAGAACCCTGCACACCTCAAGGAAGAGTAGCCCCCGCTGGGCGCAACTAGAGAAAGCCCTCGCACAGCAACGAAGACCCAACACAGCCAAAACTAAATAAATAAAATAAATAAATTAAAAAAAAATCTCCCCACAGACAAAAGCAGATGATTATAGGAACAAGGTAAAAAGAATGTAGACAGATTATGATGATAAAAAGTAAATAGATAAAAATAAAGAGCCAGGTAACTCTGAGTAGCTGAACTAGAGTGAGTGCTTTGGCAAGCTGATGTGAAGGAGCAGAAACACGGAGCAAGTGGAGGAGACTATTTGCAGAAGAGAATTGGGGCAAATTTTTGGACATAGTTGATATTGAAGCTCTATAAAGAGACAGAAGTTAATACCCTCTTGGCTTTCTTTTCTATTTATTTGGCTGCACTAGGTCTTAGTTGTGGCAGGCTCCTTAGTTGTGGCTCCAGGGCTCCTTTAGTTGTGGCATGCATGTGGGATCTAGTTCCCTGACCAGGGATCACACCCGGACCCCCTACATTGGGAGTGCGGAGTCTTATCCACTGTGCCACCAGGGAAGTTCCCCTGGTGGCTTTCTTCGCGGGCCTCTCACTGTTGTGGCCTCTCCCGTTTTGGAGCACAGGCTCTGGACACGCAGGCTCAGCGGCCATGGCTCACGGGCCTAGCTGCTCCGCGGCATGTGGGATCCTCCCTGACCAGGGCACGAACCCATGCCCCCTGCATCGGCAGGCGGACTCTCAACCACTGCGCCACCAGGGAAGCCCAGCCCCCGGGTGGCTTTCTGATACTGAAGCTAGTGCTCCTATTTAGCTGTTTCCCCTGTACATACCATTTGAGTTAATGTGCAACCAGAAGAGTTTTGATTCAAGTATTGCCCCATGATGAGCTCTCCTGTATTAGAAATTAGGTGTAATCTTTAGCTGTGAGTGCTTCATTATAATCTGGCTTACTTTCTTGGAACATGTTGGGCAGGTGTCATCTGTGGTGTTTGGTGGTAGGAAAAAACTTAAGAACCTCTATTGTTGCTTACTCATCTCTCTACCAGTGTGTTTAGTCTTTTTGAAGAGAATAAAAGTAGCTTTGTTGTTTTTCATTCTAAAAAGGATACCTGCTTTTTTAGAAAAAAATCAAATAGTGCAGAAAATAATAAAGAAAATTAGGATAACCGAAACTGTTTACCAAAGAAATCGTTCATGTTTTGGTAAACATCTCTTAAGTCATTCTTTTCTCTCTCCTCAGATACACTGTTTGGTGTAAATAAAGTGATTACATGTTACTCTATATTATTATTATTATTTTTTAAAATAAATAAATTTATTTATTTATTTATTTTTGGCTGAGTTGGGTCTTTGCTGCTGCCCGCGGGTTTTCTCTAGTTGTGGCGAGCAGGGGCCACTCTTCGTTGCAGTGCGCGGGCTTCTCATTGTGGCGGCTTCTCTTGTTGTGGAGCACGGGCTCTAGGTGTGCAGGCTTCAGTAGTTGTGGCTCGCTCTGGAGTGCACCCTTAGTAGTTGGGGTGCATGGGCTTATTAGTTGCTTCATGTCATGTGGGATCTTCCCGGACCAGGGCTCGAACCTGTGTCACCTGCATTGGCAGGCGGATTCTTAACCACTGCACCACCAGGGAAGTCCTTATATTATTTTTATTAATAAGATGTAGCTACCTTTCCATGTTAATATGAACTTACATTATCATTTTTAATGGCTTTAGTGTAGTATTCCATTACTTGGTCATACTGTAACTTAATCAGTCCTCTAATGATGGGCATTTGGGTTGTTATATGACTTTGTAATTGTCTGATTATCACCTTGAATATAGCCTCTGAAATCACATTGCTGAGTAGTTCATGCAGCATATCTGGAAGGAAATCTGGCAATATGATAAAACTTTTTAAAAATTATCCTTCCAACATTAGAGCATGAGTGTAAAGCCTTCATAATCTTAAAGTGTTTATTTTGACTCTCATGAGGTCTGTGGGGCTGTTTTAGCAATGTATTGGGTCTAAACCACCATAAGACAAATTTGGAAAGGACTTTTTATTCTGGGCAACTTTGCTGCCAGACTCATGAACTTTATTCTGATTATTGAGAAAGGCTCAGTAACTAGTGATGAATGTAGAAGTATAAGAGCAGTAGTAAGAGCACTAACTCAGAATAAATTGAGACATGAAAATGCTTAAGACAATAGAGCTTTTTTTTTTTTTTTGAAGATGTTGGGGGTAGGAGTTTATTAATTTATTTATTTTTGCTGTGTTGGGTCTTCGTTTCTGTGCGAGGGCTTTCTCTAGCTGTGGCAAGCGGGGGCCACTCTTCATCGCAGTGCGCGGGCCTCTCACTATCGCGGCCTCTCGTTGCGGAGCACAGGCTCCAGACGCGCAGGCTCAGTAGTTGTGGCTCATGGGCCTAGTTGCTCCGCGGTATGTGGGATCCTCCCAGCCCAGGGCTCGAACCTGTGTCCCCTGCATTAGCAGGCAGATTCTCAACCACTGCGCCACCAGGGAAGCCCCAGACAATAGAGCTTTTGAAGTTGTGTTCAAAGTAAGATAAATAAGGGGATAGTGGACCCGCTGCTTGGGTGGGTATATTAGAGGGTGGTGATCAGCAGAATGTTGTTTTATTATAATAATTTTTCCGTTTTCCCTTCTAAGAGGAATCCGCAAACCTTCAGGATAAATCATACATTAATAGAGACTCTAACCTGTAGATTGGTAAGGAATAATGAGAGCTTTATTAGTAGTGTTAAGAGTTAAAAATCTTCAGGAATGGCAGATTCTTTTCAGCGAAGGGGATAGAGCTTTGTTTGTGTGTGATTATGAACCTTTAGCTTATTAAATCTCTAGAAAAGCAGAAATTGGCAGGTATTATTTTGGAAGCTATAAGAGAAACTTGCCACTATTAAATAATCAAGCACTTACTAAAGAGTGAAAGGATAGTAAAAAATTGATGTGGCAGTAGTAACTTATGTTAAACCAATCTCATTTTATTTTGATATAGAAGTAAATATGGTAAGACATGGAACTATCACTATAGATATGACATATTTTGATTACATGAAGGCACTTGATAGAATCTGAGGCTATCCTTGTGAAAGAAATGAGGGTTTTTTTGGGTCAACTTTGAGGGACACCACTGATGGCAAGCCACAGAATCTTGTCCTTAATTCTTTCTTCTTCAAGATTTATAGTAATGAGCCTCAGTTTTTAAACTATTCCTTGGAGTGGCATTGTCCCTATTTCAGGGGAGTGAGGGTGACTTTGGAATCTGTTTCAGGATGAAAAGCTCATTTTGATCTGTTTTGTAAATTGGGGTTCCATGTAAGATTTCTTTGGGGGGGAGCAAAGGGTGTAGCTGCTTTATAAATAAGCTTGAAAACCGTTAACAATGTTGGTGCTGTAAAAGCCAGCACAATATGAAACTGTTTTCAGGTATTATAGGTAGTAGTGCAGTGCTTATGCAGTTGGAGTACTGTGTTGAATTATATACAACACATTGACAATCAGCTTCTGAAGCTATTTGAATACTGTGCAGTTCCACATATCTTCATGGCACTTCATAAAAATCATGAGAAATAGAATGATTTGGCCAAGGTTACACAGCTAGTTAATTAGCAGAGCTTGGACTAGAATTTAGTTCTTATTCCTACTCAGTGTACTTTTCTCTAACCATGCTGTTTTTTTTTTTTTTTTTTTTTTTTTTTTTGCGGTAGGCGGGCCTCTCACTGTTGTGGCCTCTCCCCCTGCGGACCACAGGCTCCGGACCACAGGCTCAGTGGCCATGGCTCATGGGCCCAGCCGCTCTGCGGCATGTGGGATCTTCCCAGACCGGGGCACGAACCCGTGTCCCCTGCATCGGCAGGCGGACTCTCAACCACTGCGCCACCAGGGAAGCCCTTGTTTTTGTTTTTTTAAAGAGGAACTTGACTTTGGGAGTTGGGAAACTCATGAAAAACAAAGGGACTATAGAGAGATTAATTCTGGCTAAAGTGGATTAGGCAAGGTTTCAAGGAAAGTGGAAGATGAACTGGGCCTTTAACTGGTTGGAATAGTTACTGGGAATGAGGGGAGTGGACTAGCTTACCACGATTTGTGCGACTCTGAATGACATAGGTAGGCACTGCTAACCTCATCCCCTTGCTTGCTTTGTTTTCTTTCAGTGATGTTCTTTACTGCCATTGAGCCTTTATTTTTCCCTGGAACTTAATCACCTTTCTATGCTTTTAGTTTTTCAGAGAGGCCTTTATTGAACATCCAGTCTAAAGTAGTTCAAGTTCTTATCCTTCATAGCACTTACAACAGTTTAAACTATTTTTATTATTTATTTATTTATTTATTTTATTTATTTGGTTGTGCTGGCTCCTTAGTTGTGGCATGCGAACTCAGTTGTGGCATGCATGTGGGATCTAGTTCCCTGACCAGGGTTCGAACCCGGGCCCCCTACATTGGGAGTGTGGAGTCTTAACCACTGCGCCACCAGGGAAGTCGCCACTTACCAGAGTTTAGAATTACGTATTTATTTTTATTTACTTGTTTAATGTCTTTTTAGTTTTTATTTTTATTTTTTTTGGCTGCACCGCGTGTCTTGCGGGATCTTAGCTCCCTGATCAGGGATTGAATCCTCGCCCTCAGCAGTGAACATGCAGAGTCCTAACCGCTGGACCACCAGGGAATTCCCTTTAATGTCTTTTTATTATACAGGGTTACAAGCTCTGTGATTGTGACTAGCTTACATTAACTGAGTTTCGCAGTGCCTACACATACTAGGATCAATATGTATCTGCTAAAATATCTGAAAAATCTTAAGATCACTGGAGGTGGTTAATGGAAGATGAGGGTAGGCTGGATGTGGTAGTTTTTCCTGTTTTCTCAAATTTTGGGGACATTTCAAGTACTGTCAATCCTTTTGTGATGTCTTGCTCAGCACCCCCCTTCATAAAAAGATGCTTCATTGATTAAAAAAAACACAAACCCTCATTTTGTTAAGTTGTGTTTTTTTTTGTTTTTTTCTCTGAATGTCCCTTGAGATTAACCCTTATGGATTAAAAATCTAAGATTGGGAATTAGTTTTTGAACCCAAGTTAGGACTCTGTTGCAAGAACCAGAAAGAACACCCCATTTGGCAGAAAGAAAAAGAAGTTTTTTATTTCATTTTTAATTAAAAAAACTTTTATTTGTTCATTTTTGGCTGCGTTGGGTCTTAGTTGCTGTGCGTGGGCTTTCTCTAGTTGTGGAGAGCGGGGGCTACTCTTCATTGCGGTGCATGGGCTTCTCATTGCGGTGGCTTCTCTTGTTGTGGAGCACAGGCTCTACGTGTGCGGGCTTCAGTACTTGTGACGCACGGCCTCAGTAGTTGTGGCTCGCAGGCTCTAGAGCGCAGGCTCAGTAGTTGTGACGCACGGGCTTAGTTGCTCCGCGGCATGTGGGATCTTCCCGGACCAGGGCTCGAACCCGTGTCCCCTGCATTGGCAGGCGGATTAACCACCACGCCACCAGGGAAGTCCCGAAAAAGGAGTTTTTTAAAAGCCATAACTGAGCAGTGCAGGTGTGTGCTATGTTCTGGTGTGGTCTACTCTTTTTTTGTTTGTTTGATTTTGTCTTTTAATTGAAGTATAGTTGATTTACAGTGTTGTGTTAATTTCTCCTGTATAGTGAAGTGATTCAGTTATACATGTATATACATTCCTTTTTATATTCTTTTCCCATTATGGTTTGTCACAGGATATTGAATATAGTCCCTTGTGCTATACAGTAGGACCTTGCTGTTTATCCATTCTATATATAATAGTTTGCATCTACTAACCCCGAACTCCCGGTCCATCCCTCCCCCCCCACCTTGGTAACCACAAGTATGTTCTCTATGACTGTGAGTCTGTTTCTGTTCTGTAGGTAGGCTTATTTGTGTCATATTTTAGATTCCAGATATAAGCGATATCATATGGTATTTGTGTTTTTCTTTCTGACTTGCTTGGCTAAGTATGATGAGCACTGGGCCCATCCATGTTGCTGCAAATGGCATTATTTCATTCTTTTTTATGGCTGAGGTGTATTCTATTGTATATGCATACCACATCTTCTTTATCTATTCGTCTGTTGATGGACATTTACATTGTCCCATATCTTGGCTATTGTGAATAGTGCTGCTGTGAACATAAGGGTGCGTGTATCTTTTTGAATTAGTTTTGTCCGGATATATGCCCAGGAGTGGGATTGCTGGATCATATGGTAGTTCTAGTTTTAGTTTTTTTAAAAAATAAATTTATTTACTTTATTTATTTTTGGCTGCATTGGGTCTTCGTTGCTGCGCACGGGCTTTCTCTAGTTGTGGCGAGCAGGGACTGCTCTTCGTTGTGGTGTGTGGGCTTCTCTTGGCGGTGGCTTCTCTTGTTGTGGAGCACGGGCTCTAGGCATGTGGGCTTCAGTAGTTGTGGCACGTGGGCTCAGTAGTTGTGGCTTGTGGGCTCTAGAGCACAGGCTCAGTAGTTGTGGTGCACGGGCTTAGTTGCTTCGCGGCATGTGGGATCTTCTGGACGAAGGCTCGAACTCGTGGCCCCTGCATTGGCGGGCGGATTCTTAACCACTGTGCCACCAGGGAAGCCCCTATTTTTAGTTTTTTGAGGAACTTCCATACTGTTTTCCATAGTGGCTGAACCAATTTACATTCCCACCCACAGTGTAGGAGGGTTCCTTTTCTCCTAGTGTGGTATACTCTTAATCTGCAGATTCATAACATTATCAAGACTTCATTTCTCTGTGGCTTGCTCTGCTGTGCTTCCTTGGTTTTGACCTTAGTTTGGCCCTTCTCAGAGTAGCAGAAATGGCTACTGCACACCATCTTTATACCACACTGTTTGCAAATCACATGTTTATGCTACGCAGAGCAAAAAAGAGAGAATCTCTTCTGAAACCTACTGTACAAGAACAAGGAAGCTGCTTTTTCCAAAACCTGGCTAGCAGATGGTGCTTCATAGATGATTGGCCCATGTTTTTATCATGGGCCTTATTCCTGAAGTAGAGTTCAAAGAGGATGGATTTTGGTTGGCTTAAACTGATGACCTGTTCCTGAAGCTGATCCCACCAAACCTCATAGCTAAAAAAATGGTAAGTGTTACCCCAAAAGAAATTTAGCATGTTGTGATTATGAAGAAGGTGAAGTTGTTTTTGGACAGCAAGCACACAGATATCTAGCACACTGTGCTATACTGAAAACCTTTTTTTTTTTTTTTTTTGGCAGTTTTGTAACTTTTTTTTGACAGTCAACGGTTAGTTCTCATCCACATCAACTGTAAGTTTTTGAAAGTGGTGACAGGTATCTAGATAACCAACGTATAGAGTTTGTCTATTTATTTATTTATTTTATAAGTGTATTTAAAAATATTTATTTATTTAGGCTGCACTGGGTCTTAGTTGCGGCATGCGGGAGCTTAATTGTGGCATGCAGACTTCTTGGTTGTGGCATGCATGCGTGATCTAGTTCCCTGACCAAGGATCGAACCTGGGCCCCCTGCATTGGGAGCATGGAGTCTTACTAGGGAAGTCCACAGAGTTTGTTTATTGAATCTTCATCCTCATTGTGTTTTCTGGATAACCACACATGGATACAGTATGGGACATTCCTAATTCTTTGGCTCATACTGTTTTGTTGAGCATGGTGTTAGTGTGCACATCTGGAGATCCTGTTTTCTTAATGGCAGATTTCTGGATCTCTTTCAGTGCTTGAGGGGCACGCTTCTTGAAGCTGACTCTGGATGCACTTGTGAATGTTGGTGGTATATTCTCTGGTTGCTAACCAGAATGGTTGAGTGGCCTTCTTCTCTTCACCCTTCTTTGCAGGAGTCATTCTGCTGGGTCCAGTTTGGAAAATTGAAAACCATTTCTTTTTGTTTGTTTGTTTGCTTGCTTGTTTAAATTTCATTTATTTATTTATTTATTTTTGACTCTGTTGGGTCTTTGTTGCTGCTCGTGGGCTTTCTCTAGTTGTGGCGAGCAGGGGCCACTCTTTGTTGCGGTGCACAGGCTTCTCATTGCGGTGGCTTCCTTGTTGCGGAGCGTGGGCTTTTAGGTGCGCGGGCTTCCGTAGTTGTGGCATGAGGGCTCAGTAGTTGTGGCTTGCGGGCTCTAGAGCTCAGGTTCAGTAGTTGTGGCGTACGGGCTTAGCTGCTCCACGTCATGTGAGATCTTCCTGGACCAGGGCTCGAACCCGTGTCCCCTGCATTGGCAGGCGGATTCTTAACCATTGCGCCACCACAGAAGTCCCAAAAACCATTTCTTTTTTTAACATCTTTATTAGAGTATAATTGCTTTACAATGGTGTGTTAGTGTCTGCTTTATAACAAAGTGAATCAGTTATACATATACACATGTTCCCATATCTCTTCCCTCTTGCATCTCTCTCCCTCCCACCCTCCCTATCCCACCCCTCTAGGTGGTCACAAAGCACCGAGCTGATCTCCCTGTGCTATGCGGCTGCTTCCCACTAGCTATTTTACATTTGGTAGTGTATATATGTCCATGCCACTCTCTCACTTTGTCCCATCTTACCCTTCCCCTCCCCTCCCCGTATCCTCAAGTCCATTCTCTAGTAGGTCTGCATCTTTTTCCAAAAACCATTTCTTAACATTCTATTTACTGACTTGATTATTTTTTGTGTGTCTTACCTTAACTCTTTATGTTTGAATACTCTTTTTCAATATATAACAAATATATTGAATACTTTATACATGTAAAGCACTTGCTGTATGCTGTGGTAGATACGGAGATACATTTAGATGTATATCTATCCTTAAGGTTAGAGTACAGTACAGATGAGGCAGTAGGATAATAATTGAGTGATCTTTGATCTGACAGACCTGAGTTCAAGTCTTGTTCCTTTCATTTATTAGATTTCTGGCTTTGGTTATGTTCCTTAATCTCTTAGTGCCTTCTTACTTACTTGAAAATGAGGATAATAATGACTTAAATAAATACAGGGATTTTGTGAGGATTAAATAAGATAATGCATATCAACACTTAACACAGTGCCAGCGTAAGAAGTATACAAAAAACAATGGTATGAAAAGACAAATGGTAAATTCCAGTATATATAGCTGAAGTGCAGTGGGAGGAGTTTAGTTTTCTAAGATTGGAGAAGGCTTCATGGAGTTGATAGAATTTAAGTTGATCTTTGAGTAATTTTCTTTTTAATGATTGCAATTGGAGAAATGGTTATTTCAGTAAAAAGAGTTTTGTTAAAACTTTGGTATATATTATTCCAGCTAATTTTCTGTATTTATAAAAAATTGATTTCGTATGTACTGTTTGCTTTTTTTAGGAGCATTTTCTCCTTTACTTATGTATATCTGAGAACAGAATTTAATGGCAGCCTACTTTTAGTCTTTTGAATATAACACATATTTAACTAGCGTTTTTTCTGTGAAGAAAAAGAAGATTAAAATATCCTTGCGCATAGAAATTTGGGTCATGTCCAGGGTCAATAGGTAGAAACTTCTGAGGCTTCTGTTGCTAAATTGCCCACTAGAAGGGTTATACTAATTTATACCCCAACAGTAGTATTTGAGAGTGCCTGTTTATTTGCATTAGATATTTTGAAAAATCCATATAGTAGAGGAAAAACAGATATAGTCACTATCCAAAACTACTTAGTTCCTGCAAGAGTTCAGATATGGAGGATTATTGCATTGTTTGTATTGACATATTTGGTTTCTGAGTTTTATTTATTTTAAATTTATTTATTTATGGCTGCGTTGGGTCTTCGTTGCTGCGTGCGGGCTTTCTCTAGTTACGGTGAGTGGGGGCTACTCTTCCTTGCAGTGTGCGGGCTTCTCATTGTAGTGGCTTCTCTTGTTGCGGAGTACAGGCTCTAGGCGCGTGGGCTTCAGTATTTGTGGTACGCGCGCTCAGTGGTTGTGGCTCGTGGGCTCTAGAGCGCAGGCTCAGTAGTTGTGGCACACAGGCTTAGTTTCTCCGCGGCATGTGGGATCTTCCCAGACCAAGGCTTGAACCCGTGTTCCCAGCATTAGCAGGCGGATTCTTACCCACTGTGCCACCGGGGAAGTTCTGGTTCCTGAGTTTTAATAACGAGTAGTCTGCTGTTATTTAGAAGAGCTTTTTCCACTCTGAGATCAGATATTCAGTTAAGCTTTTTTCTAGTTTTTATGAATTGTTTAATTTTTAATCCATCTGGAATTTATTTTGGTGTAAGTTATGAAGTGGATCTAATATTAGTTTTTCCAAAGTGTTACTCATTGATCTTAGCGTCCATCTAGTTTTTCACTGTTTTGATATGCCACCATTGTCTTATACAGAATTTTTGAGTATATTCCTGGGGGTCTGTTTTTAAGCTTTTTATTGTTTAATTAATTGTTTGGTTTTAATTTAGTTGCTTCATGATATATTTTAGTACCTGAAAATATTAAACCACATTGCTAGTGAAAAGTTATTTATTCCTTGAGAAAACTTCAGAATTCTTTTGTTGTTGTGTTGCCCTCCTCCCCTCACATTCTGTTGGAATTTTTATTGAAATTGCATAATGTTTATAAATAGGAGCATGAGTTGACATCTTACAGTATTGATTCTGCCATTTCAGGAAGCATAATATGCTTTCCCATTTATATAATCTTTGTGAAACTTTGTGGGGTTTTTCCTTTATGTAGATTCTGCACATTTCCTTTATAATTATTCCTAGGTATTTTTATTTCTTGTTCTTATAAATGGAATTTTCACATACCTTTATCATTAATTATTTTGCTTTATTTTTGATAAGTTTTATTGAGATACATACCTTACATGTCACCCATTAAAACTGTACAACTCGGTGGCTTTCACTGTATTCACAGAATTATGCAATCATCACCACAGTCAATTTTAGAGCACTTTCATCACCTCAGAAAGAAACCCCACACCTTTTAACTATCACTCTAAATCCCCCGTCCTCCCAGCCCTAAGCAACAGTCTGCTTTCCCTATGTATTTGCCTATTTTGAATCTTTCATATAAATGGAATAATAGTATATCTTGTGACTGACTTCTTTCACTTAGCATATTTTCAAGATTCATCCATGTTGGAGCATGCATCAGTTCTTCATTCCTTTCTGTGACTGAATAATACGACATTGTATGAACATAGTACATTTTTTTTGGCCGCACCGTGTGGCATGCAGGATCTTCTCCAACCAAGGATCGAACCCATGCCTCCTGCAGTGGAAGCGTGGAGTCTTAACCAGTGGACCAGGAGGGAAGTCGCCACATTTTGTTAATCCATTCATCAGTTGATGGACATTTGGGTTGTTTCTACCTTTTGGCTCTTATGAATAATGCTTCTGTGAACATTTGTGTAAAACGTTTTCCATGGACTTAGTTTTTACTTCTCACAGGTACCTGGGAGTGAATTACTTGGTCAAACGGTAACTCAGTTGTACATTTTGAAAAACTGCCAAACTGTTTTCCAAAATGATGCAATGTTTTATATTCCCTTCAGCAGTGTATGAGGGTTCCAGTTTCTCAACATCCTCATCAACACTTGTTGACTGTTTTATTCTAGTCATCCTAGTGAGCTTATAGTGATATCTCATGGTGTTTTTTTTTTTTTAATGAGGAATCTTTAGTTGTGGCATGCGGGATCTTTTTTCTTGTTGTTGCGGCATGCAGACTCTTAGTTGCGGCATGTGGGATCTAGTTCTCTGACCAGGGATTGAACCCAGGCCCCCTACATTGGGAGCATGGAGTCTTAGCCACTGGACCACCAGGGAAGTCCCTCTCATTGTGGTTTTGATTTGCCTTTCCCTGATGAATGATGATGATGAATATCTTTTCATATGCTTATTTGTCATTTGTATATCTCCTTTGGAGAAATGTCCATTCAGATCCTTTGCTCACTTGTTAATTGGGTTATTTATTTTTTATTATTGGGTTGTCAGAGTTCATTAATATATATTCTAGACATGCGTCCCTTATCAGCTATATAATTTTTTCTCCCATACTGTGGGTAGTCTTTTCACTTTATCACTATTGTTCTTTGAAGCACAAAGGTTTTAATGTTGAAGTTCAGTTTATTTATTTCTTTTGTTGCTTGTGCTTTTGGTATCATGTCTATTGCCAGAATCCATTGCCAAATCCAAAGGCATGAAGACTTACCCCTATGTTTTCTTGTAAGTTTAATAGTTTTGGTTCCTATATTTAGGTCTTTGATCCATTTTGAGTCAATTTTTTGTACATGGTATGAGGTAAGGGTCCAACTTCATCCTTTTGTATGAGGCTGTCCAGTTGTTCTGGCACCATTTGTAGAAAGACATTTTCCATTGAGTGAACTTGGCAGCTTTGTTGAAAATCAGTTGACCGTGGATGAATGGGTTTGCTTTTGGAATCTCATTTCTTTCTTTTTTTTTTTTAAAGCAGACATTCCTTCTTTTATTTATTTATTTACTTATTTATTTATTTGGCTGTGTTGGGTCTTCATTGCTGCGCGTGGGCTTCTCTCTAGTTGCGGCGAGCGGGGGCCACTCCTCGTTGTGGTGAGGGGACCTGTCATTGTGGTGGCCTCTCCCGCTGCAGAGGCCGGGCTGTAGGCATGCGGGTCTCAGCAGTTGTGGCACATGGGCTCAGTAGTTGTGGCTCGCGAGCTCTAGAGTACAGGCTCAGCAGTTGTGGAGCACGGGCCTAGCTGCTCCACGGCACATGGGATCCTCCTGGACCAGGGCTCGAACCCGTGTCCCCTGCATTGGCAGGCGGACTCTCAACCACTGCACCACCAGGGAAGGCCCTGGACTCTCATTTCTGTTCCATTGATTTACATGTCTGTCCTTCTGCCTTGATTACTGTAGCTTTGTAGTAATACTTGAAATTGGAAGGTGTGAATCTTCTAACTTTGTTTTTCAAAATTGTTTGGCTGTTCTGGGTCTGTTGAGTTTCCTTATGAGTTTTAGGATTAGCTTTTCAATTTTTACAAAGAAGCTAGCTGGGATTCTGATAGTGTGGTGAATCTATAGATAAAGCTGAAGAGTATTACTATTTTAACAATAGTAAGTCTTTTGATCCATGAACATGGGATGTCTTTCTGTTACTTAGATTTCTTCAACTTTTTTTGACAGTGTTTTGTAGTTTTCAGAGTATAAGTTTTGCATTTCTTCTTATTAAATATGTTCCCAAGAATTTTATTGTTTTTTTAAAGTCATGAGATGTCACACTAAAGTCTCCTTTTTTTTAAAAAAAATTTATTTATTTATTTATTTATTTTATTTATTTTTGGCTGCGTCGGGTCTTAGTTGCAGCACACGGGCTCTAGTTGAGGCGCATGAGCTCAGTAGTTGTGGTGCGTGGGCTTAGATGTTCTGCAGCATGTGGACTCCTAGTTCCCTGACCAGAGATCGAACCCATGTCCCCTTCATTGGAAGGCGGATTCTTTAGCGCTCGACCACCAGGGAAGTTCCGAATTTTATTGTTTTTGATGCTATTGTAAATGGAATTGTTTTGTACGTTTCATTTAAAAATTTTTTTAAAATTTTTGGCTGCATTGGGTCTTCATTGCTGCGTGCAGGCTTTCTCTAGTTGCGGTGAGCGGGGGCTACTCTTCGTTGCGGTGCACGGGCTTCTCATTGCAGTGGCTTCTCTTGTTGAGGAGCGCAGGCTTCCATAGTTGTGGCATGTGGGCTCAGTAGTTGTGGCTCACAGGGTCTAGAGCGCAGGCTCAGTAGTTGTGGTGCATGGGCTTAGTTGCTCCGTGGCATGTGGAATCCTCTTGGACCAGGGCTCGAACCTGTGTCCCTGGCATTGGCAGCGGACTCTTAACCACTGTGCCACCAGGGAAGTCCCCTGTTTCATTTTTGCATTGTTTGTTGCTAGTGTATAGGAATACAATTGATTTTGTGTTTTGCAATCTTGTTAAATTTGTTTATTTTTTTTAGTGATTCCTTAAGACTTTCTTAGGATTTATACAAGATCATGTCATCTGTGAATAGAAATAGTTTTACTTTCTTTTCAATTGGGATATGTTTTGTTTCATATAACCCTTTATTATTAAATCTGTATCTTCATTTGGTTCCATCAGTGGTTCTCAGAGTTTGATGTGTGGACCCTGGGGGTCCCAGAGAGCCTTTCAAGGGGTCTGAGAGGTAAGTCATATTTGCCTTTTGGTTGATATTTTCACTGCTACTGCAAAGGCATGGTGGGTAAAACACATTGCAGGGCTTCCCTGGTGGCACAGTGGTTGAGAGTCCGCCTGCCGATGCAGGGGACGTGGGTTTGTGCCCTGGCCTGGGGAAGATCCCACATGCCGCAGAGCGGCTGGACCCGTGAGCCATGGCCACTGAGCCTGCACGTCCGGAACCTGTGCTCCGCAACGGAGAGGCCACAACAGTGAGAGGCCCGTGTACCACACACACACACATAAAAACAAAACAAAACAAAACACATTGCAGGAAATAACACAGTGCACTAAGTAGTTAATGTAATCTTTGCTGCCAAGCACTTGCTGTTTAAAAAAAATTTTCACTTGATGCCTTTGATGAAGCAATGGATATTAATATTATTAAATCTCAAAAGCTTATGTGCATGTCTTTTAATATCCTGTGATGAAATGAGAAATGCATATAAAGCATTTCTTTTGTTTGCTGCAGTAAGATGGTTGTCTTAAGGAAGTGCCCTCATGTGATTGAATTGTAAGCTGAACTATCTGCTTTTTTCATGAAACTCCATTTTTATTTGAAAGAATGATTGACCCAGAGGTTATCCAGATTTGGGTATATGGCATGCATTTTCTGGAATGAATGAGGCAAGCATGTCACTTCAAAGAAGACTGATGGTGTTAGTTGCCAGTGATAAAATGGAGCTTTCAAGAAAAAATTAAGATTTGGAAAACTTGTACCTGTCACTGTGAGTTTGACAGCTGCCCAAAACTTATGGATTTTTTTATGAGATTGATGGAACTATTAATAATGATATGATTTTTTGATATTGTGTAATGAAATATGTCAACACTGGAAAGATACACATAACTTAGTGAGCCAGTATTTTCCATATCACCAGTGCATGATGTTACAAAATCATTTATGGGCAAAAGGTCTATTCAGAGAGCAAGATATATCAGTGGATTTTAATGTAACAGTACTGATAAGGTTTTAGATTTTACATTGCAACTTGTCTTTTAGAAATTAACACTCGGGGCTTCCCTGGTGGTACAGTGGTTAAGAATCTGCCTGCCAATGCAGGAGGCACGGGTTTGAGCCCTGGTCCAGGAAGATCCTACATGCTGTGAAGTAACTAAGCCCATGCACCACAACTCCTGAAGCCTGCGCGCCTAAAGCCTGTGCTCTGCGACAAGAGAAGCCACCGCAATGAGAAGCCTGTGCACCGCAACGAAGAGTAGCCCCCACTCCCCACAACTAGAGAAAGCCTGCGCCCAGCAACAAAGACCCAACGCAGCCAAAAATAAATAAGAATAAAATAAATTAATTAAAAAAATTAACACTCATTGAGTTTTGGTGTAATATTGAAGAATATCCAAAATTATCTGACAGGGCTGTTAAAATAGTCCTCTTATTTCCATGTTCAGATCTTTTAAGGATGGATTTTCTTTATTTGCTTTACCAAAACTATATGGCAGCATGTAGAATGCAGAAGCAGTTAATGAGAATCCAGCTGTTTTCTATTAAGCCAGACCCTAAAGATATTTTCAAAAATTTAAAACAGCGCCACTCAAGTCACTGATTTTTTTTTTTTTTTTTTTTTGCGGTACGCGGGCCTCTCACTGTTGTGGCCTCTCCCATTGCGGAGCACAGGCTCCGGATGCGCAGGCCGAGCGGTCATGGCTCACGGGCCCAGCCGCTCCGCGGCATGTGGGATCCTCCCAGACTGGGGCACGAACCTGCGTCCCCTGTGTCGGCAGGCGGACTCTCAACCACTGCGCCACCAGGGAAGCCCTGATTTTTTAAAAATGGAAAACAGGTAATGAATTTATCGTTTATAAACTAATGAATAAATATTCCTAAATATTAATTCAAAACAATAAATATTGATAAATATAGATCACTTAAACATAAGCTCTTTTAAGTTTTCAGTTTTTTTTTTTTTTTTTTTTGGGGTACGCGGGACTCTCTGGTTGGGGAGCATAGGCTCCGGACGCACAGGCTCAGTGGCCATGGCTCACGGGCCCAGCCGCTCCACGGCATGTGGGATCCTCCCGGACCGGGGCACGAACCCGTGCCCCCTGCATCGTCAGGCGGACTCTCAACCACTGCACCACCAGGGAAGCCCCAAGTTTTCAGTTTTTAAGCATGTGAAGGAGCCCTGAAAACAAAGTTTGAGAACTGCTGGGCTGCATAATCTTAAAATTTTCCCCTTCCTTATTCAGGGTTTTGTTACTCTCATCCCTTCGGTGTGGAGATTACTCAGGGTTTAGTCCTTTGCTGTGTATATTATGAAGAGGTTGAAGTAAGGATTCAGTCTACCCCCATGACTTCATTATCTTTCAGAGTATATTTCTAGCACTAACTGATTTTCCAAGTGTCAGAACAATATCCTTAACTTAGTTCTAGACTTTTTTTTTTTTTTTTTTGCAGTGTGCGGGCCTCTCACTGTTTTGGCCTCTCCCGTTGCGGAGCACAGGCTCCAGACGCGCAGGCTCAGCGGCCATGGCTCACGGGCCCAGCTGCTCTGCGGCATGCGGGATCCTCCCGGACCGGGGCATGAACCCGTGTCCCCTGCATTGGCAGGCGGACTCTCAACCGCTGTGCCACCAGGGAAGCCCCCTGGACATTTTTATTTAAGTATCCTTCATCCTCAAATTCAACAGAAGTGAAACAGTCCTTCATCTTCTACTCATATTTGTTTTTGCTTGCTTTTTTACCTAAGTCTTGCTTAACTATGAATTTCTCACACTGGAATTTACTTTAGTATTTGTTCTACCTTCCGTACTTTAGAATGATGCCTCTGGAACTTTAATGTACATATGATCACCTGGAGATTTTCTTAAAAAGGCAGATTAATTCAAGCAGTCTGGAATTTTGCCTGAGAGTCTTCATTCTAAGAAAGCTTCCACATGATGCTGATGTTGTTGGTCTTTAGTACACACTGAGTAGCAAGGCCTTAGAATATGTTAATTCCATTTATTGTTCCTGTCTTTTATACTATTGTTATAGTGTATTTTAATTACTTATATTTTTAAAGTTCAGTGGGACGTTATTGTCAAGTCAGTATTCATTTAGGTTTACCCACTTTTGTCCTTTCTGTTGCTGTTCATTTTCTTCTGCATCTCTGGGCTTTCATCTGGGATCATTTTTCTTTTAGAATTTCCTTTAAGTGTGGTTCTGCTGTGGATGATCTTTCCCATATTTGCTTGTCTTTTAAAATGGAGATAAAATATATTTTCAGACAAGCAAACACTGAAATAGGGTATTGAATTACAGATTTGTGGGTGCTGTTGCTTCTTGCAGTAAGTCATTCCATTAAAAAAATTTTTGGCTTAAATAGTTTATACTGAGAATTCAGCCATCAGTTTTACTATTGCTTCTTTAAAGGTAAATTTTTTCTTCATCTGTCTGATTTTAAGATTTTCTCATTGTCTTAGGTCTTCAGCAGTTTTACTGTGATGTGTCTGTGTCTCTTTTTGTATTTATTTGCGAACGATTCATTCTTGAATCTGGTTTGAGCTTTAAAAAGTTAGTTTTGTAAGCATTATTTCTTCAAGTATATGTCCTGCTTCATGATTTCATCACTTTTTGGAATTCCAGTTACATAAATGCTATATGTTTTTCATCATCTTCCTTCTCTCTTTTGCTCTTCTGTATTTTCCATTCTTTTGTCTTTTGTGTGTCTGTACTTCAGTCTAGATATTTATTTTTGACCTACCTTCCTTAAATTCTATGTAATCTAGTATTAAAGCCATGTATCGAGATCTTAATTCCAGTTATTGTATATTTTAATTCTAAAGCTTTTGATTCTCTTTTAATAGTTTTCAGAACTTTGCTGAAATTCTTTATCTTAACATCTACTATCTTGAACATATTACTATTATAAAGTTCAGGTCTGATAACTAATTAATCTCATTTTTTTCTTACTTTTTCCCCCCCTCTGTTTTGATTATGTGGTTTATGGTCTTGTTTTTTGGTATGCTTGATAAATTTTTTTTAACTTTGTCATAGAAAAACTTAGTCATGTGTAGAAGTAGGAAGGTTCATAGCAATGATATTTATGAATCACTCAATCAGTAATTACTAGCTCATAGACAATTTTGTTTCATTTGTATCCTACTCATTCCCTTTCCCCCACCCACTGTATGATTTTCAAGCAAATACAAGTGTATTATATGTTACCTGTATACATTTCAGTATAGTTCTCTAAAAGACAAATACTTTAAAAATACATGACCACAATATCATCATTACAATTAAAAAATTAAGAGTAATGTAATACAAAATCTAGTGGTCAAATTTCCCTCATAGTCTAAATTTTAAAAAGTTTTATTTAATTTTTCCTTTAAAATTTGAATCAAGGTTCAGATAAAGTCTATTGTAGTTGCTGATTCTTTTTTTTTTTTTCCCCCGCTGCACAGCTTGCGGGATCTTAGCTCCCTGACAAGGGATTGAACCTGCACCCTCGGCAGTGAAAGCATGGAGTCCTAACCACTGGACTGCCAGGGAATTCCCAAACTCATTCATCTTGTAACTAGAAGTTTGTACCCTTTGACCAACATCGTCCCATTTCTTCCAACCCCCACTCTCCTGGCAACCACCATTCTACTCTCTTTTTCTGTGAGTTCAGCTTTTTAAGATTTCACGTATAAGTGAGACTATATAATGTTTATCTTTCTCTGACTTACTTCACTCAGCATAATGCCTTCAAGGTCCATCCATGTTGTCACAGATAGCTGAATTTATTCCATTATATATATGTACCACAGCTTCCTTATCCATTCATCCATCAGTGGACATGTAGGTTGCTTCCATTTCTTGGCTTTTTGTTGTGAATAATGCTGCATTGACAATGGGGGTATAGATATCTCTTTGAGACAGTAATCCATTTCCTTTGGATATGTACCCATAAGTGGGGTTGCTAGATCATGTTCTATTTTTGCATTTTTTGAAGAACCTCCATACTGTTTTACACTGTGGCTGTACCAGTTTACATTCCCACTTACAGTCCACCAGGGTTCCCTTTTCTCCAAATCATCAAAAACACTTGTTATCATTTGTCTTTTTTTTTTTTTTTTTTTTTACAGTATGCGGGCCTCTCCCTGTTGTGGCCTCTCCCGTTGTAGGGCTCCGGACACACAGGCTCAGCAGCCATGGCTCACGGGCCTAGCCGCTCCGCAGCATGTGGGATCTTCCCAGACCGGGGCACAAACCCGTGTCCCCTGCATTGGCAGGTGGACTCCCAACCACTGCACCACCAGGGAAGCCCATCATTTGTCTTTTTGATGATGGCCATTCTATCAGATGTGAGGTGATAGCTCATTGTAGTTGATTTGCATTTCCCTGATGATTTGTGATGTTGAACATCTTTTATGTACCTGTTGGCTATTTGTATGTTGTCTTTGGAAGACTGTCTATTCAGGTCATTTGCCGTTTTTTAATTGGTTATTTGAGTTTTTTGCTATTGAGTTATATGAGTTTCTTATATGTATATTTTGAATTTTTTATTTTTAAAGATTTTTTTGATGTGGACCATTTTTAAAGTCTTCGTTGATTTTGTTACAGTATTGCTTCTGTTTTTTATGTTTTGGTTTTTTGGCTGTGAGGCATGTGGGATCTTAGCTCCCCGACCAGGGATCGAACCTGCACCCCCTGCATTGGAAGGCGAAGTCTTAACCACTGGACTGCCAGGGAAATCTCCTTTATATATTCTAGGTATTAACTGTTTATAAGGTAAATGGTTTGCAAGTATTTTCTCACATTCTGTCGGTTGCTTGTTTCTTTTGCTGTGCAGAAGCTTCTTAGTTTGATGTAGTCCTACTTGTTTATTTTGTTGTTGTTCCTTGTGCTTTTGGTTGTGATAGCCAAAAATTTGTTACCAAGACCACTGTAAAGTAACTTTTCCTCTCTGTTTTTGGTTTTAGGTCTTATATTTGAGTCTTTAATCCATTTTGAGTTAATTTTTGTGTATGGTGTAAGATAAGGATCCGGTTTCATTCTGTTGTGTGTAGCTATTCAGTTTTCCCAACACCATGTATTGAAGACTGTTCTTTCCTCGTTGAATATTTTTGGCTCACTTGCCAAATATTAGTCAGCCATTTACGCATGGGTTTATTTCTGACCTTTTCATTCTGTTCCGTTGGTCTGTGTGTCTCTTTTTATTCCAATACTGTTTTATCATAATTTTTTAAAGTTTTAAAAAAAATTATCATAATTTTGTAATACAATTTGAAATCAGGAAGTGTGATTCCTCTAGCTTTGTTCTTTCTTAGGATTGCTCTGACTATTCGGAGTCTTTTGTTGTTTCATGTGAATTTTAGGATTTTTTTTTTTCTTTTTCCTTGAAAAATGCCACTGAAAGTTTGAGGGATATCATTGAACTTTTAAATGGTTTTGGGTAGTTGGACATTTTAACAATATTCTTCTGCTTTGTGAACATAGGATATTTTTCCATTTATTTGTGTCTTCTTTAATTTCCATCATTTTCTTATAGTTTTCACCTTCTTGCTTAAGTTTACTTCTAAGTATTTATTATTTTTGATGCTATTGTAAATGGGATTGTTTTCTTTCTTTTTCAGGTAGTTCATTGTTAGTGTATTGAAATGTAACTGATTATGTTGATATTGTATTCTGCAACTTTACTGGATTTGTTTATTTAGTTTTTTGTTTGTTTTTGGTGGGGTCTTTAGGATTTTTTTATATATGAGATCATGTCATCTACAAACATGATACTCATCTCATGTATGAATCCCACTTGATGATGGTGTATAATCCTTTTAATGCGCTGTTGAATTTGGTTTGCTAATTTTTTTTTTTTTTTTTTTTTTTTTTTTGCACGGTATGTGGGCCTCTCACTGTTGTGGCCTCTCCCGTTGCGGAGCACAGGCTCCGGACGCGCAGGCTCAATGGCCATGGCTCATGGGCCCAGCCGCTCTGCGGCATGTGGTCTTCCCGGACTGGGGCACAAACCTGTGTCCCCTGCATCGGCAGGTGGACTCTCAACCACTGTGCCACCAGGGAAGCCCTCTTCAGTTTTTTTTTAAGGGTTTGAAAAGGATTGGTGTTAATTATTCTTTAAATGTTTGGTAGAATTCACCTGTGAAACCATCTGGTCCTTAGCTTTTCTTTGTTGGGAGGTTTTGATTACTAATTCAATTCCCTTACTCATTATTGGTCTGTTCACATTTTCTGTTTCTTCGTGATTCAGTCTTTGTAGGTTGTATGTTTCTAGATATTTATCCATTTTTCTAGGTTGTCTAATTTGTTGGCTTATAATTGTTTATAGCAGTCTCTTAAGATCCATCAGTTGTAATACCTCAGTTGTCTCCTCTTTCATTTCTGATTTTGAGTGCTTTCTCTTTTTTTCTTAGTCTAGCTAAGGATTTGTTCTTTTTTTTTTTTTTTTTAATCTTCTCAAAGAACCAGCTTTTAGTTTCATGGATTTTTTTCCTATTGTTTTTCAAGTTTCTGTTTCCTTTATTTCTGTTCTGATGTTTGTTATTTTCTTACTTCAGCTAACTTTGGGCTCAGTTTGTTCTTTTTCTGGGCTTAGTTTGTTCTTTTTCTCGTTTCTTGAGGTGTAAAGTTAGGTAGTTTATTTGAGGGTTTTTTCCCCCCCCTTAACATAACATTTATCTCTGTAAGCTTCCCTCTTAGAACTATGTTTGCTGCATTCCCTAAGTTTTGGTATGTTGCATTTCCACTTTTGTCTCAAGATATTTTTTGATTTTCCTTTTGACTACTTTGACTCATTGGTTGTTCATACATATGTTGTATATTTTATTTTTAAAAAATATTTATTTATTTGTCTGTGCCAAATCTTGGTCACAGCACGCAGGATCTTTAGTTGTGGTATGTGGGCTCCTTTTTTTTTTTTTTTAAGTTGCGGCATGTGGGACCTTTTTAGTTGTGGCATGTGGGATCTTTAGTTGCGGCTTGCAAACTCTTAGCTGTGGCATGTGGGATCTAGTTCCCTGACCAAGGATCAAACCTGGGCCCCCTGCATTGGAAGCGCAGAGTATTAGCCACTGGACCACCAGGAAAGTCCCCGTATGTTGTTTAATATCCAAGTATTTGGGAATTTTCCAGCTTTCCTCCTGTTTCTCATCTCTGTTTTATACCATTGTGGTTTGAAAAGATAATTGGTATGATTTCTATCTTCTTAAATTTGCTAAGACTTCTTTTTTGACCTAACATGTGACCTGGAGAATGTTCCATATGTGCTTGAGGAGAATGTGTGTTCTGCTGTTGGATGGAATGTTCTGTGTATGTCTGTTAGGCTCATTTGTTGTAAAGTATAGTTCAAGTTCATTGTTTTCTTGTTGATCTTCTGTCTGATCTATCCATTGCTGAAAGTGGGATATTGAAGTTTCTTACTATTTTTGTATTATTTCTCTCTTTGGATCTGTTAGTGTGTGCTTAATATATTTAGATACTCTGGTGGGTGCATATATATTTGCTGTTTTTGTATTCTCTTGATAAATTCACCTCTTCATCATCATAAAATGACGTTCTTTATCTTCTGTTACAGCCTTAGGCTTAAAATGTATTTTGTGTGGTATAAATACAGCTATTCCTTCTTTCTTTTTGTTTCCATTTGCATGGAATATATTTTTCCATCCCTTCACTTTGAATCTGTGTGTGTCCTTAAAGTTGTAGTGAGTCTCTTTCATGCCACATCTAGTTGGATCCTGTATTTTTTTAAAATTTTATTTATTTTATTTTTGGCTCCATTGTGTGTTCATTCCTGTATGCGTGATTTCTCTAGTTGTGGCGAGCAGGAGCTATTCTTCGTTGCAGTGCATGTGCCTCTCATTGTGGTGGCTTCTTGTTGCAAAGCACAGGCCCTAGGGCACATGGGCTTCAGTAGTTGTGGCATGCGGGCTCAGTAGTTGTGGCTTGCGGGCTCTAGAACGCAGGCTCAGTAGTTGTGGTACACGGGCTTAGTTACACTGTGGCATGTGGGATCTTCCTGGACCAGGGATCAAACCCATGTCCCCTGCATTGGCAGGCAGATTCTTAACCACTGCGCCACCAGGGAAGTCCCCCCTTTTTTTTTTTTAAATCTGTGCAGCCGGACAGTGCCTTATTTTTTTGAATTTTATTTATTTTTTTATACAGTAGGTTCTTATTAGTTATCCTTTTATACGTATTAGTGTATATATGTCAATCCCAATCTCCCAATTCATCACCACCACCACCCCGCCCCCACCACTTGCCCCTGGACAGTGCCTTTGACTGGAGAATTTATTTACATTTAAAGTGATCATTGATAGGTAAAAACTGACTGCTGCCATTTTATTGTTTTCTTGCTGTTTTATCATTTCGTTTTTCCTTTTATCCTCTCACTGTCTTCCTTTGTGAACTGATGGTTTCCTTAGTGGTATGCTTTGATTTCTTTGTCTTTTGAATATCTACTGTAGGTTTTTGCTTCGTGGTTACCACGATACTTAAGTAAAACATTTTACAGATACAGTAGTGCATTTTAAACTTATAACAACTTTGCGTAGAAAAACTCTACTCTTTTAGTCTTGCTCCCAATTTTTTGTTTTTGATGTCACAATTTACATCTTTTTATATTGCGTGTCCATTAACAAATTATTTTAGCTATATTTATTTTTAGTAGTTTTGCCATTTAACCTTTATGCTAGAGTTAACTGATTGACATACCACCGTATTATGGTAAAAGCCTTCATTTCAGAAGGACAACTTTTCCAGGTATTCTTGGTTGGCAGTTTTTTTTCTTTCAGCACTTTGAATATATCATCCCATTCTTACTGGACTTGTAAAATTTCTGCTGAAAAATGTACTGATAGCTTTATGGGGGTTCCTGTGTGAGGAAATTTTTTTTCTCTTTCAGGTAGTTTGATTGTAATATGTATTGGAGAAGATCTTTTTGAGTTGAAATTTTGGGGAAACTATAAGCTTTATGAACTTGGATGTCCAGATATCTTTACAGATTTGGAAAGTTCTCAGCTATTATTTCTTGAAATAAATTGCCATTTCTTTTCCCCTCGTTTTTCCTTCTGGGACTCCAGTAATGCATATATTGTTTCTCTTAATTGAATCCCAGTTTCTGTGGGCTTCCTTCACTCTTTCTCATTCTTTTTGTTTTTCTTAAACTTTATTTATTTATTTATTTATTTATTTGCAGTACGCGGGCCTCTCACTGTTGTGGCCTCTCCCGTTGCGGAGCACAGGCTCTGGACGCGCAGGCTCAGCGGCCATGGCTCATGGGCCCAGCCGCTCCGTGGCACGTGGGACCTTCCTGGATTGGGGCATGAATCCATGTCCCCTGCAACGGCAGGCGGACTCTCAACCACTGCGCCACCAGGGAAGCCCTCTCATTCTTTTTTCTTTGTTCTCCTCTGATAATTTCAGTTGACTTGTCTTCCACTTCATAGATTCTTTCTTCTTCTTGATCAAGTCTGCTGTTGATGCTTCTTGTCACATTTTTATTTCATTTATTGTACTATTTTTTTTAAGCCACATTCTTTTTTTTATAATTAAATAACTTATTTATCTTTGCAGTGGGTCTTCGTTGCTGCGCACAGGCTTTCTCTAGTTGTGGTGAGCGGGGGCTACTGTTCATTGCGGTGTGTAGGCTTCTCATTGTGGTGGCTTCTCTTGTTGCGGAGCACGGGCTCTAGGCACGTGGGCTTCAGTAGTTGTGGCACATGGGCTCTGTAGTTGTGGCTCACGGGCTCTAGAGCGCAGGCTCAGTAGTTGTGGCGCACGGGCTTAGTTGCTCTGCGGCATATGGGATCTTCCTAGACCAGGGATTGAACCTGTGTCCCCTGCACTGGCAGGCGGATTCTTATCCACTGTGCCACCAGGGAAGTCCTCTCATTCATTGTATTTTTTAGTTCTGGAATTTCTGCTTGGTTCTGTTTTGTAATTTCCCTTTTTTTAACTTAGCATTTTGTTTGTGTATTTTTCTGATTTCATTGAATTGTTTTTTTTTTTTTTTTTTTGTAGCTCACTGGTCTTCCTTAAAACAACTTCTTTGAATTATTTATTGGACAAATTGCAGATCTCCATTTTCTTGGAATTGGTTATTTGAAAATTATTGTGTTCTGTTAGTGGTTTAATGTCACCTTGATTTTTTATGTTCCATGATGTCTTGAATTGCTGTTTTTGCATGTGGAGAAGCAGTCATCTCCTCCAGTTTTTACTGACTGACTTTGGGAGAGACATATCTTCTGATAGCCCTGTTAAGAATTCTGAGCCTAGGGCTTCCCTGGTGGCTCAGTGGTTAAGACTCCACCTTCCAGTGCAGGGGACACACAGGTTCAGGCCCTGGTCCGGGAAGATCCCACATGCTGTGGAGTAATTAAGCCCTTGCACCACAACTACTGAGCCTGCGCTCTAGAGCCCACGTGCCGCAACTACTGAAGCCTACCTGCCTAGAGCCCGTGTCCCACAACAAGAGAAGTTGCCGCAATGAGAAGCCTGCGCACTGCAACGAAGAGCAGCCCCGGCTTGGCACAACTAAAGAAAGCCCGTGCGCAGCACGAAGACCCAACGCAGCTGTAAATAAATAAATGAACGAATGAATGGATTCTGAATCTTTCTCAGACCTTGATTGATTGATTGCATTGAGTCTTTCTTTCTTTTTTTTTTTTTTTTTTTTGCGGTATGAGGGCCTCTCACTGTTGTGGCCTCTCCTGTTGCGGAGCACAGGTTCCGGACGCACAGGCTCAGCGGCCATGGCTCACGGGCCCAGCCGCTCCGCGGCATGTGGGATCCTCCCGGACCGGGGCACGAACCTGTGTCCCCCGCGTCGGCAGGCGGACTCTCAAGCACTGCGCCACCAGGGAAGCCCGCATTGAGTCTTTATTGCTGCGCTTGGGCTTTCTCTAATTACAGCGAGCAGGGCCTACTCTTCATTGCAGTGTGTGGGCTTCTCATTGTGGTGGCTTCTCTTGTTGCGGAGCACGGGCTCTAGGCACACAGGCTTCAGTAGTTACGGCACACGGGCTTATTAGCTGTGGCTCATGGGCTCTAGAGTGCAGGCTCAGTAGTTGTGGCGCACAGGCTTAGTTGCTCCGCGGCATGTGGGATCTTCCCAGACCAGAGCCTGAACCCATGTTCCCTGCATTGACAGGTGGATTCTTAACCACTGCTCCACCAGGGAAGTCCATCTCAGACCTTTTTTTTTTTTTTGTGTGTGGTACACGGGCCTCTCACTGCTGTGGCCTCTCCCGTTGCGGAGCACAGGCTCCGGACGCGCAGGCTCAGCGGCCGTGGCTCATGGGCCCAGCCGCTCCCGCTTTGGCATGTGGGATCTTCCCGGACCGGGGCACGAACCCGTGTCCTCAGCATCGGCAGGCGGACTGTCAACCACTGTGCCACCAGGGAAGCCCCATCTCAGACCTTTTTTAACAGATATGTCTGCTCCTCATTTCTTGTTCTGTTTTGGAGGGTAATTCTAAGATTGTTGCTGTCTCCTGATCATACAAAGCCAGGTTGAGTGCTGACAGTCTGTCATGTGCTTTTCCTACAGCAGTGCTGAATTCTCAAGTTTGTGTACTTTCTCCCACTTTTGCAGGGTCTGGACAGCTTTTTGCACATGCTGTTAATTGTCTGTGAAGGTTTGCTTTTGCTGCCCTTAGGGGTGCAGACAAGGAGCCATCCACAGGGTGGGAGTGTGTGTGAGTGAGGTACATGGAGAGTTGGGGGTTCTTATGTGGGGTTGGGGGCATCCTCAGACAAGATCTTTCTTAGCACTGTGCTGTGCTGCCTTGGGAGAAGTGTGTCACGGGTAAAGTGAAACTGTTCCTCTTACTCTCTTCAGTGTGTCCAGTCTTGGATTTTACTTTATTTTATTTTTTGCTTTGGAAATTCTCTGCCGTACTCCCAGACTTCCACGAAGGCAGTGTTGTCCATGGTGATTGTCAACATCAGTGTTCTTTGGGAGGAAGATGGTAGAAAACTTACATTTTGCTATTTTGATGACATCACTCTCTGCTGATGTACTTTATACGACCAAAGCCTAGATTTTTTTTGTATAACTTTATTAAAATGGAAATAAACTTTATGTGCTATGTGTATCTGACATTTTTTTCATTTACTATATCACTATAAGTTATCTGTGTTGCTTATTAGTATATTAGAAGTCTGTTGCTTTTTATAGTTGAATAGAAAACTATAATTTTTTTTTAATCAGTCCACTCTTTGGACAGGTGGTTTGTTTCTAGTTTGAGGCTGCTTGAATAATTTGTTTTGTTTATTTTGCTTTTTGTTTTTGTTTGTTTTGTTTTGCTTGGTTGGTTATATGCCTGGACTAATTTTATAGATTCTGGCTGCCCTGCTGTTTATAGTCACTGACATGTGTTTTTTTTTTTTTTTAATACATAATTCTTATTCTTTTTTGTTCTTACTATTTATCTGTTGAAGAAACTACTGATTGCATGGATCATTTAGCCCATAAAGGTTTTTTGTTTTGGATGTTGCTTATTGTATCCTTGTGGAATTACTGAACATGTTTTTCTGTCTCCTCTATTTCTGTAATTTGATTATTAGATTTAGAGGCTAGATCAGATTTCGATTAGATTTCTTGGCAAGACTTTTATAGAATGTGTTGTATTCTTCCATCAGAGGGCAAAAAATGTCACGTTGTTGCTTTTTTTGTAATGCCAGCAACCATTGCCTAGATGTTTTATTTCATTTGTAGTTGCAAAATGGTGATATTCTAATCCTGTCATTTTTCTTCATCAGCTGGTCTGTTGCTATAAGGAGAAACTTCCTTTTATTACCCATTTAGTTACTTTGAATTACCATTAGTACAGGAAGGCAGGATAAATGTCTCATTTTCCCCTTTTATTTACCAGTTTTCAAACAGTGGGTTCTTTAAAATTTTAACATTTGATTGGTAATTGGTCCTTTTTTTGAGGAACTTATAAAATTATGTAATTAAAAATAATGTTTTTGCCTTTATTCACCTAACTTTTGGGGGGGTTATTTCATATCAGTTTATAAAGAGCATTTCCCTCCACTTTTTTTTTTTTCTGATGCATAGTTTTCCATTGTCAGGATGAATTTAACTTGTTTTCTATTGATAGGGTTATTTCCAGTCTTCTGGTATTAAGAACAATGCTAAGTTGAATATCAATGAGTGTTATTTTGGATGAGGAAAAATGTGTAGAAAATGATGCTTAAAATAATACTCAGAGTATCAGTGCATTCTTTTATTTATTTATTTATGTTTGTTTGTTTTTGGCTATGTTGGGTCTTCGTTGCTGCACACAGGCTTTCTCTAGTTGCGGCGAGCGGGGGCTACTCTTCATTGCTGTGCGCAGGCTTCTCGTTGCGGTGGCTTTTCTTGTTGTGGGGCACAGGCTCTAGGTGCATGGGCTTCAGTGGTTGTGGCACACAGGCTCAGTAATTGTGGCTCGTGGGCTCTAGCACACAGGCTCAGTAGTTGTGGCACACGGGCTTAGTTGCTCCATGGCATGTTGGATCTTCCTGGACCAGGGCTCGAACCCATGTTCCCTGCATTGGCAGGCAGATTCTTAACCACTGCGCCACCAGGGAAGCCCAGTGCATTTTTGATTTTGATAAATATTGTCAAATTGTTTTTACTGATGTATGAAAGCACTTGTTTTCTCTTGAGTTTATCAACACTAGGTATTATTTAAACTTCTTGCAAACCTGGTAAGAAAAATATAGTGTTTCAGTGCTATGTTTGAACCCCATGTGTATCATTTTTTCTTTTTTTAATCCCTTTTTTCTTCAGTTTTTCTTTTCCAATATGTTTTTTGAACTCAGAGATACTCTTTCGTAAAGACTTTTCCTGGCTTGTAGTTCCTTTGAAGTTTGTTTTTTTGTTGTTTTTATGTGTAATTGAACTTTTTATATGCTCAGATGTATCAATTTAAAACACTTTAAGAATGCCAGTCTTTGTTTCTGCCATCTTCTATGTTGTTATCTAGTGTTTCAGTTGGCTTTAAAGACTCCCAGACTACAGACAGCGCCTGACTCATGACGGTTTGGCTTACAACTTTTCAACTTTCTGATGGTGAGAAAGTGATACACATGCACTGGAAACTGTACTTTGAATTTTGAATTTTGGTCTTTTCCTGGGCTAGTGATATGGGTGTGATACTCTTGGCTTAAGGATGGACAGCAGCAGTAAGCTGTAGCTCTCAGTCAGCCTTGCTCTCAGTCAACTTTGCAGTCATGAGGGTAAACAGCTGATTCACTTAGCCATTCTGTACCCATAGGTCCATTCTGTTTTCCCCTTTAAGTACAGTATTTAATAAATTGCATGAGATATTCAACACTTTACTATAAAACAGGCTTCGTGTTAGATGATTTTATCCAGCTGTAGGCTGATGGAAGCGTTCTGAGTGTATTTAATGTAGGCTAGGCTAAGCTGTGATGTTTGGTAGGTTAGGTGTAATAAATGCATTTTCACAATTTATGGTATTTTCAACTTAAAATGAGTTTATCGGGATGTAATTCCATTGTAAGTTGAGAAATAGCTGTAATAAGTATTTTATTTTGTTAATATTTTGTCAGTTTGCTTATTTAGGTTTACCCATGTATTTATTTCCTTCTTTACCATATTTTTCTTTCTTCTTGCTCTTAGATTCTTTACCTTTTTCTTTTTTTTTCTTTTGAGGAAGCTCTGAATCTTTTTAAAATTTGATTTTCTATTCATGGCTTATCAATGATAAGCATATCCATTTGTCCAGAGTTTTATTTCACCCTTCTTCTTGAGGTCTACCCTGGGTATCAAATTCTAGGTTGAGGTTTACTTGGGTGTAAAATTCTAGATTGGCCATTTTAACTTTTTGAAGATTTTATTCTATTCTTTCAGTCAGAAGTCTGCCTCTCAGAATCTGTATTATTATTACTCTGTGTAGTCTTTTTTTTCTTTGAAGCTTTTACTAAAACTTTCTATGACAAATTTCTAATATATGCAAAAGAATAATATACTTACGGTATTAAAAGGTGAAATTTGTCTGGCAGTAGTTCATCCAAGTTCATAACCATGTAGTACCTTTCTTTAATTGGCTTATATTCACTTAACTGGCCCTTTGAATAGTCTTTTAAATGTGTTTGTAACTCTAGGTCAAGTAGTAGATCATTTAACATTTTACCTTCAAGACAACAGGTCTTAAAGTATTCATGATTTATCAATGTTGATAGAATTTTCTGACAGCATCTTGTTACATTATTTAGTGAATCAATCAAGCCTTAGATATATTAGCTGCTTCAACAGCTTTATTTTATTTTCTCATTCTCTTATTTAGCAGTTATCTAGTACACTATGTTTCTCTCTCCTAATTCTTCTTTTGCACATGATGATCCTTCTGACTAGGATTCCATCCCCTGTGGGCTTCTTTGTCATCACTCCCTCCTTCCTATTCCTATCCTGCTGTCCTTCTTGCTTCCCTATTTACTAACTTCTGTCTTTCAGTTAGTTGTTATTTCTTTTAGGGAACTTTCCTTCGTCCTTTCCAAGACTGTGTTTCCATGTCCTGCTTATTAGGTTAAAAAAAAGAGTTGCAAAGAATTGATGCTGAGTTGTTTAAAAAAAGTTCTCTTGAACTAGGTATTGTTCAAACAGATTGGGAAGTTTTAAAAAAAGTCTAGGAAGTGTTCTGTATTTAGATTGCTCTGCAACTTGAGTAAGTGTTTAAACTACTGTAATAGAATGCTGGAATGGAAATGATAGCCAGTGCACTGCTTTTGTTTCTTTTGAAATATACGATGCAGAACTCCAGTCAGTGGACTGAAACCCTAAGAAAAGGCCCTATGTCAGAAGATTGGTGAATGTGTATTAATAAGTTTTAAAATCAAGCATTAGTCTCGTAATTTCTGTATACCCAAGGAACAACTCATGCTAGGAGTGCTGGCTAGTACTGGTCCCCTGGAGCTGTTTGCACTTATTTTAGCCATTTTACCCACCTAGGTGGGTCTCAGTGGCTAACCTTGGTGCTGGCCAGGGTTCTGGATAGGGCCCAGGTTCTTGTAATTCCTGTTCTTTTGGGACTTTGCTGATAAGAAGTTATGTGAGGTTGTGTTCAGCACCTTTGGCTTGGTGAGCGGTCATGAATTTTTTCATCTGATGAGTTGTGAGATTGTATATGAGAATACTTACCCTTTACTTGGGGTAAGATCCAGGTCATGACTACTAATGGTTTCTCAGTAGACTCCTGGGTTATGCCTCCTGTCCTCTCATGTTTCCTTTTGGGGTTATGCTTGCCATCATACTATCGTACTGTTCATTTCTGATCTTGAAGTTTTTATGAGCATTTTCTTCTTTTTAAATTTAAGTGACAAGAACCATTTACTTTTCACCCTATTTCCACCCTTCTACCTCACGCATTGTGTCAGTTGGGTACATTTCTTTCAGTTACTGAATTTCCTTTTCTTGCTTTTGGGGGATGGCATCTCTGGCACCCAGGTATTACCCAGCCTTAATGTTTCCAATTCCACTTTGATTTCTTCTCTTGGGCTGTATTTGGTATTCTTTAGATCTATGTGACAATTCCTCCACCTTGCTCTTTTCCCAGTCCAGGTAATTGGCCCTTTAGAGTTGGAATTACAGTTTCTCTTCTATAGGAAATAGGTGGAAAGATTTCTTGAACTTGCCTTCCTCCCTTCTTCCTTTATTTGTCTATATTATACTGTGGACTTTAATGGATCTTTGATTTGTAAAGATCAGTGGCTTCTTTTAAACTGCAGTGTGGGGTACTCTGTCTCCCTTTTTAAAAATTAATTAAACATTCTTAAAATTGTAAAAAACACAACAAATTTTCTCATCTTCATCATCTTTTAAAGTTACTGAAGTATAGTTCATTTACAGTGTTGTGTTAGTTCCTGGTGTACACAGAGTGATTCAGTTATACATATATATTCTTTTTCATATTCTTTTTCAGTATAGGTTATTACAAGATACTGAATACAGTTCCCTCTACTGTACAGTAGGACCTCGCTTATCTCATCTTAACCTTTTTTTTTTTTTTTTTTTGCGGTACGCGGGCCTCTCACTGTTGTGGCCTCTCCCGTTGCGGAGCACAGGCTCTGGACGCACAGGCTGAGTGGCCATGGCTCACGGGCCCAGCCGCTCCGCAGCATGTGGGATCTTCCCGGACCGGGTCACGAACCCGTGTTCCCTGCATCGGCAGGCGGACTCTCAAGCACTGCGCCACCAGGGAAGCCCTCATCTTAACCATTTTTTTTGTTTTGTTTTGTTTTTTTCCCGGTACGCGGGCCTCTCACTGCCGTGGCCTCTCCCGTCGAGGAGCACAGGCTCCGGACACGCAGGCTCAGCGGCCATGGCTCACGGGCCCAGCCGCTTCGCGGCACGTGGGATCCTCCCGAACCGGGGCACGAACCCGCGCCCCCTGCATCGGCAGGCGGACTCCCAACCACTGCGCCACCAGGGAAGCCCCCTTAACCATTTTTAAGTGTACAATTCAGTAGTGTTAAGAATATTCACATTGTTGGGACTTCCCTGGTGGTTCAGTGGGTAGGACTCTGTGCTCCCAATGCAGGGATGCAGGTTCGATCCCTGGTCGGGCAACTAGATCCCGCATGCATGCCACAACGAAGATCCCACGTGCTGCAACTAAGACCCAGCACAGCCAAAATAAATAAATATTTTTTAAAAAAAGAATATTCACGTTGTTATGCAACAGATCTTCAGAACTTTTTCATCTTGAAAACTAAAACTCTGTACCCATTAAACAACTCCTCATTTCTCTCTCCCCCTGACAACCACCATTCTACTTTGTTTCTATGGATTTGGTTACTCAAGATATCTCATTTAAGTAGAATCATACAGTATTTTGTCTTTTTGTGACTTACTTTTTGTGGCTTATTTACTTAACATGATGTTCTCAAGGTTCATTCATTTTGTAGCATGTGATGGGATTTCCTTCCTTTTTAAGGCTGAATAACATTCCTCTGTACGTATACACCACTTTTTGTTTATTCATCTCTCTGTGTACATTTGGGTTACTTACGTCTTTTGCCGATTGTGAATAATGCTGCTGTGAACATAGGTGTACAGATATCTCTTTGAGGTTCTGCTTTCAATTCTTTTTTCATATATATACCCAAAAGTGGGATTGCTGAATCATATGGTAATTCTTTTTAAAATGTTTTGAGGAACTGCTGTATTCTTTTCAATAGTAATTGCACCAATTATTATTCCCACCAACAGTGCTCAAGGGTTTCAGTTTCTACATATCCTCATCTATACTTGTTATTTTATGATTTTTTTTTAACAGTAGCCATCCTAAGGGGTGTGAAGTGATATCTCATTGTGGTTTTTATTTGTGTACTTAGTTTTGAAATCACGAAATTTGAGTCTTCCAACTTTGTTCTTGTTTTTCAAGATTGTTTTGGTTATTTGGGGTCCCTTGAAATTCCATACAAGTTTAAGGGTAGAATTTTCCATTTCTGCAAAAACGTTGGGATTTTGGTAGGGATCGTATTGACTCTGTAGATCACTTCGGACGTTACTGACATTTAACGATGTTAAATGTTCCATGAATATGAGATTTGTTCCTATTTATTTGTACCTGATATCTTTCAGCAACTTATTGTAGTTGTCAGTTTTCAAGTCCCTGGTTTAGTTTATTCCTAAGTTTTTTATTCTTTTTGATGCCTGTGTTCTTAATTTACTTTTTAGATTGTTCATTGTTAGTATATAGAAATGCAGTGGATTTCTATGCGTTGACTTTGTGTCCTGTCACTTTACTGAAATCATTTATTCTAACAGTTGTGTGTGTGTGTGTGGACTATAGCATTTCCTACATATAAAATCATGCCACCCATGAACAGAGGTAATTTTAGTACTTCCTTTCCAATTTCTTCTTCTTGCGTAATTGCTCTGACTAGAACTTCCAGTACTGTGTTGAATAGAAGTTGTGAAAGCAGCTACTTTGTCTTGATCCTGATCATAGAAGAGAAGCTTTCAGTCTTTCACTATTGAGTATGATGTTTGCTGTCTGTCTGGGGAGGTCTATTTTGTCTGGCTCTGATAAGATGTACTTCCCTTCCCTTTCTGGTTATGGGGTAGATATAATGAAATAGTAAGCTTATGTTGGTGAGCAATTAATTAGGTTGCCAGGTGGGCCTCAGGTGGGGTACGTGTTTCTCACCACACATATGCGTTTCCCAGAATGTGTGCAATTTGTGTTTTGTGTTAGAGAAGGATATGATCCTTGCAACCACTCTGTTCCCTGTGTTTTCAGGCCGGGGAAGGAAAACTGTTACTGTGTACTGTGGTCTCGTCTTGATGAAATCACACAAGCCAAGAGCTTGCTTTTAGTAGTTACCTTATCTTATCCCCCACTACATCTTACTCCATCATGGTTGCTAGGTTTTGTTGTTGGGATCTTCTCCCTGATGGGCATTAGTGTCTTTGGCTTCCAGGGCCGCCTCAGGTGCTGTTTACCTTGTTACCCATTTGTTTGGCATATACTCTTGCCCTGTGATTTTTCCTTCTCTCTCTGGCCAAGAGAATTTTTTTACCCGCCTTGGTCTAGTCAGTATTACCAGAGAGAAATCTTCCAACCTCCTACTTGGACTTCAAGCATTTCTGGAGCTGAGTAGGGGAAGAGTGCCGTAAGTCTCAACATGGAGTATATAGTCTGATCTAGAACAAGGTGAGGTTTTTTTTAAAAATGAAAAGCCATACGCAGTTGGTAAATAGAGGGATGATATTAATATAATGGAACATCTTAATGGTTCATATGGGATTTCCCCCATCACATTAATGTTTTATAGTGATTCATGCAAGCTTTCTTGTGATTAAAGAGAGGATCCTACTGGTACATGAGAAAACAGTAACAAAGCTGACATTCCTCAAAAATGCCTTCTTGTGCATACAGTGATTGGTTTATTGCCTTCAAGGACCCCTGTGTTTTCTACTTTGTAGAGCTGTGTGGAGAAGGAAGTAGGTGCCAAGTCATTAAAATGATGGAGCCATGAGAATGGTTATATTTAATGTTTAATTTTTTTTTGGAAATGACCTTTATTAGAATTGAATGCCCTCAGGCACCTTCATATCAAAAGATGAAGCATGAACCTCATGGTTTAAAGTTGCAGAAGATTGATTGACATTGGTTAGTGCAGATACCAATAGAGATTTAACCGTGCTAGTATTTTTTAAAATTTTAAATCAGACTAGTTATTGGTTTTGTCAGTGTTCTGGTTATAAAGTTTCATAGGTTTTGAGTAGTCTGCTTCTAATGTTTTATTGTTAGTCTCATTTTCTTTATTGCAAGGTTTTATATCACATGAGGCTTCTCAGCAGTGCTTACATGACACAGTAGGAAATGCCTGTACAGAGAGATTAAATGTTTTCAGTATGATACCTCCTGGCTTTCAGCTACCTGATTGTGCAAAACCCAGCTCTCTCTGGTTCAACATCTCCAGAGAGGAAACATAGTCTTTTAGAGATCGTGTGTGTGTGTGTGTGTGTGTGTGTGTGTTGGGGGGGTGAGGGGGGCAAGGAAGCGGGATGAGGGTTTGTCTAACTGCTTCTTAATAAGACTTTAATATTTTTTAGCCCCACTTGTATTCCTTCTTTTAGAAGTACTCAGTGTTTCTAATTCCTGAGCCTATCTGAGACAAAGTTAGAATCAAATTGGTCAATAATTAACCAAGATTTATTTTCTTTAGTGAAAGCAAAAAAAAAAATTATTGGAAATACTTGTATTTGTAAATCTAGCTTTTTTTTAAGTGTTGGCTTTTTTTTTTTTTTTTTTGGGCCATGCCGTGTGGCATGTGGGGATCTTACTTAGTTCCCCGGCCGGGGATTGAACCCATGCCTCCTGCAGTGGAAGCATGGAGTCTTAACCATTGGACCACCAGGGAAGTCCCTATTGGCTTTAATATTGGTTTGGCATTATTTATTCATAATTTAAAAGTTACTTTTTCTATTTTCTTTCAGTATCTGATATAGAAGGTGGTGATGGACTGCAGCTCAGAAAGGAACATACTCTCAAAATATTTGCTTATATCAATTCCTGGACACAGAGGTATGCATCTTTATGTATTTTGAAGAGTAACTTTGTCAGTTGTGTTTTGTTTTACATTTTTATTTTTTGTTTTTGGCCATGCCACACGGCTTGTGGGATCTTAGTTCCTTGACCAGGGTAGGAACCCGTGCCCCCTGCAGTGAAAGCACGAAGTCCTAACCACTGGACCACTGGGGAATTCCCAGTTGTATTTTATTTTATTTTTTATTTATTTATTTTTGGCTGCGTTGGGTCTTCGTTGCTGCATGCAGGTTTTCTCTAGTTGTGGTGAGTGGGGGCTACTTTTCGTTGCTGTGCACGGGCTTCTCATCGCAGTGGCTTCTCTTGTTGCAGAGCATGGGCTCTAGGCATGCGGGCTCAGTAGTTGTGGCTCGTGGGTTCTAGAGCACAGGCTCAGTAGTTTTGGTGCTCGGGCTTAGTTGCTTGGTGGCATGTAGGATCTTCCCAGACCAGGGCTTCAACCCATGTCCCCTGCATTGGCAGGCGGATTCTTAACCACTGAGCCACCAGAGAAGCCCATAAATGAAATTTTGGTATGTACAGTTTTAGGCAGTAATTTGTAGGTTTCATTAGAATATCAAAGGATGTAGAGACCCTGCCTTTATATCATGCTGTTCCAGAATATAGTGATTAAGAGTAGTATGGCCTTGGAGCCAGATAGATGTGGCTTCCAGTCCTGCTTCATCATCTGTGTACTAGGTGATTATGGCAAATTAGTTAACTTCTGTAAGCTCTTACTTCCTCATTTGTGAAATGAGTAATAATAAAGCTACTACTATCTTCATGAGGTTGTGAAGAAACAAAATACTTAACATGGTATCTGACAAAAGAACTTAATAAATACCTATTTTAATTAAAATTGTTGAAACTTATTTTAGAAAATGAAATATATATTGAAGGGTACATAAGCTAAGGCATGGAAAGTCAAATTGGAAAATAGTGTGTAATATTTATAATTCTATTCACATGTTAGTATTAACAGTTTTTAGCTGATAGTAAAAAGTACCAAAAAGTAGAATGTTACACTCTTAATTGTTCATGCTGATAGAAGAGAGAAGTGACAATAAAATATACAGTTGGATTGCAGTGCTTTAGAGTAAAAATTTTTTGCCTGTTTCCCTGCTCTGCCCTCCCCCCATCCTGTTTCTCTCTAGGGCATCAAAAAATATTGTTGCCCAGATTAAGATTGTGGTTCTTGTAGGGGATAAAAAGCTACTAATAAAGCACAGTTAATTTACAAAAGAAATTCTTAACTTGGTGGCCCATGACCATGGAAGGTCCATAAATGTACCTTAGTGCACGAATGGATCAGATCCATGACATCTCATACAAAATGTTCTTTGTAGGTTTTCTGGGAGAAAAGTGTTAACTTTCAAAAGATTATGAATAATCAAGAATCATTTTTTCTAATATGTTGGTTGACCAGAATATAGCTGAAGGAGAATGTTCACTTAAAAAACAATATGTTAAGAATTTAATATTTATAGAAATTTCAAAGGCTTTAATATTTTATAATTTTCCTTCTATTTAAAAGATACACTCATTGTGAAAGTCTTTTAGAAAATACAGAAAATCAAAGTTTAAAAAAAAAAAATGCCATCACCCAGAGTAACAACTGGTAACTTTTTTTTGATATAACCTTGGTGTGAGATTGGGAACAGTACAGTTTAAAATTTTACAAAAATGTGATTATAAAACTTGTATGCTTTATAATCTGATTTTTTTCATGTGAACTATGATCAGTCTCTCTGTGTCATCAAATATTATGTCATCATTTTTATTAATAATTGCTGCATCACAGTAATATAGCTGCCACTTTGTTTTGTCCGTAAGATTCAGGGAGTTAGTTATGTATGTTACTTTAACAGATTATCATTATTTTATTAATATTGGAATGGAAAATTGGAATGAAATGGGAGGAAAATGAATTCAGAGAATGGGGAGAGAATATTAGGAGAATAAATTAAAGAATATAAATTTGCAAAAGAGCATACATAGCTCTGAAAGGAATGTCGTGTATGATGAAGGCATTGATACCACACGGCAAAATCCTTGTTGGAATTGTTGCTGGTTTTTGTTTGACTTGTTTAAAGCCTATTACAAAACAGGCTTATGTTTTATATCTTGCAGATGCCTCAGTAGGCATTTAAGGTTCCTCGTTGTCTTCATCCTGTCTACTTTTTACCTTTATTTCAGGATTTTCCCCTGAAATAATTCTGAGTGCTAGCTAGGCGGAGGTTCTGTCAGATCTTTGTATTTTCAGGCTAAAAATTACACCTTTCACACCTGTCATTTGTACTTAAAGTTTGAGGCTATTGCTTATTTTTATTGTTTTATTAAACTTTATTTTTTATAACAGTTTTAGACACTATTGCTTTTGAACAGGTTAATGTATGTTCTCCACTCTTTAAGGGTCTACTTTATATTTTGGAATTAAGAAATTTGACCAGTGGAATATTGATATTGACCACTATTCAAAGTAGTGTTTTTCAGAAATTAGCTCATAAATAAAAAAACTTTCGCCAAGGTTGGATACTGTATATGAACAGCCCTTTCATGTGTTCAGCAGTACCAGACCAGGAAAATGTTAGATCCATTGGAAGATTTGTTAGATGGAATTATGGAATCCAGGTTAAAATAATTTAATTTTGACATTTAGCTTCCTAGTGAATATTAGTATTTTTATTAATTGAAGGTACATATTTTGTTAGTCATTTAGAAATTTTTATCATTGTGTGTTCTTAAATGTAAGCGTATTCCACTCAGATAGGCAGCATATAACTCTACTTAGGTAATAAAGTCTTATCAGGTGGGTAATAATGGGAAGGACTGAGAAGAAAATAGGATAAGCTCAGATAGTGAAAGGTAATGTATGATATTGGTGTACAAATACAGTATGTACAGAGTTTAAAAAATAAAATGGTAGGAAAAGACCTATAATATAAAAGTCCATTGTCCCCTATCTCCTCAGCCCCATTTCTGTTTTCAACTTTTTGAGATGTTGTTTTTTTTTTTTTTTTTTTTTTTTTTGCTGTACGCGGGCCTCTCACGGTTGTGGCCTCTCCCGTTGCGGAGCACAGGCTCCGGACGCGCAGGCTCAGCGGCCATGGCTCACGGGCTCAGCCGCTCCGCGGCATGTGGGATCTTCCCGGACCAGGGCACGAACCCATGTCCCCTGCATCGGCAGGCGGACTCTCAACCACTGCGCCACCAGGGAAGCCCGAGATGTTGGTTTTGATATTAACTTTTATGTTCTGAAATAATAATATTATATTGCTGTTGCTTTATCTGTCAATTTTAGGTATAATCTGTGAACTCCTTTTCTGATATATAAAGATTTCATCCATTTACCCTTCCCTGTCCTCTCAATATAGTTACATCAGTTCTTGAGGTAGTTCTAAAAACAAAAATAATTGCTCAGTTATTAGCCAAAAAAGATTCTGTGGTTCATTTTATATTTTACAAGATATAAATTGTTGTTTTTCTTTTGTTTTCATTCTTTGTTTCATAGAGTTTAGTGTCTTGTTCTTCATTTGATTAATTTTCTAGGTGTGGATCACTAATTTTTCCCAAACTCTCCAGCCCTTCTTAGTACTAGTTTTTACATTTTTATACATCATTAGGTGATCTGTTATTTTCTTATCTTCCCTCCATCTCCTTTGGCTTTTATCTTCCTACTCCAATCTGTATTGATTTCTCAGTAGGGTTACTGAAACAGCTATATTCTCTTCAGATCATCCTTGAAATTCTTTTGCTTTTCTATTATATTGGATCTCCAGTTCACTGGATTCTATGCCATCTTTATTGGTTTACTTCTTTGTTTTGTTAGGATGACATGTTTTCTGAGAAAAGGTACATGGGAGACAAATGGTTTTTAGACCTTTCCGGCCTAAAAGAATGTCTCTTCTACCCTTACTTTTTTTTTTTTTTTTTTTTTTTCCGGTACGCCTCTCACTGTTGTGACCTCTCCCGTTGTGGAGCACAGGCTCCCGACACGCAGGCTCAGCGGCCATGGCTCACGGACCTAGCCGCTCCGCGGCATGTGGGATCTTCCCGGACCGGGTCACGAACCCGTGTCCCCTGCATCAGCAGGCAGACTCTCAACCACTGTGCCACCAGGGAAGCCCCACCCTTACTTTTATTGATAACTTTTGTTGGATACAGAATTGTAGATAGTAAATTATTTTCTCTCAGAACTAAAGTGTTATTCCATTGTATTTTATCTTCCAATATTACTTAGGAGAAAGTATGAGCTGTTTTTATTCCTGAGCTTTTTCTTGTCACTCTTTTCACTCTCCCTGAAAGCTTTTAGGATCTTTATCCCTCCTTGGCTTCAGAAATTTCATGAGGGTATGTTTTTTAATGGGTTTTCAGTTCTGAAAAAAATTTTTTTTTGTTTCATACTTTCCTCACCTCTGTATTTTCTGCTGTCTTCTTGGAAATATTATTAGTCAGATATTGTACCTCTTTGATTGATGGTTTTTCTTTTTCTTCCCATTATCTTTCTTTGTCTAGTCTACTTTCTGGGATATTTCTCCAGTTTTACCTCTGGACCTTCTATTGAATTTTACAAATTGCTGTAATTTTAATTGCTTTTAAAATTGTGAATGATGTATATGCAAAAACTATATATAGTGCATATTTGTACGCATTAAATGGCTCTTTTTTAATTGGAATGCATTTTTTAATAGTATTCTTTGTTTCAGTAATCCAGTATCTTTCATGTCTCTGAGGATATAAATTAATTAAAACCTTTTTTCTTCCTGCATTTTATCTTCTTCCTCTAAATTTCTTCTTACTGTTTGCTTTGATCTGCCTTTAGTGATGCAGCTTTTCTTGAAAGTCTTATTATCCTTGGCTATCCTTTCATGGTTAAGAGAGGGCCACTGAAAAATGGATTGCAAGTTCTGTGTGAATGGAGCAGCTCAGATGTTGGCCTATACTGTACAATGGTAAAATGGTGAGCAGACTTTATTATAGGATAAATGGCCTTTCTCTTAGATTGTTCGTATTTTCCAAGTCTTTCCCCTTGAGATACATTAATCTGGTGGTTGGGCAGGTAAGGGTACTTGGGGAGGTTCACTATTCAGTCATAATTTTACTTAATTCTCTCACTTTCAGTTTCTTGTATCTCTGCCTTCTTCAGTATCTGATGTTCCTGAATTTATCTTGTTCATTTTATGTACAGGAAGAACTTCTTGTTTCCCTGGGTCAGGTAGGAATAGTATCCTTGCTGTCTGGAATGGGAACCTGCAGGGGTTTTTTTGTTTTGTTTTGTTTTTTTTAAAATGAATTAATTTATTTTTGGCTGCGTTGGGTCTTTGTTGCTGCGTGCGGGCTTTCTCTGGTTGTGGTGAGTGGGGGCTACTCTTCGTCCTGGTGCATGGGCTTCTCCTTGCGGTGGCTTCTCTTGTTGCAGAATACAGGCTCTAGGCATACGGGTTTCAGTAGTTGTGGCACACGGGCTCAGTAGTTGTGGCTCGCGGGCTCTAGAGCGCAGGCTCAGTAGCTGTGGCACACGGGCCTAGTTGCTCCGCGGCATGTAGGATCTTCCTGGACCAGGGCTCGAACCTGTGTCCCCTGCATTGGCAGGCGGATTCTTAACCACTGTGCCACCAGGGAAGTCCCAAGCCTGCAGGTTTTAACAGTACCTTTCATTTAGTTCTGTTTTCTATTATGCTTCATTTCTGCCTTCAGAGGTATCTGAAGCTCTTTAGTCCTGCGCTTTTCCAGTGTTCTGTGGGGTGAATCTTTTTGCTGATATGTTCTTCGGTGACCCCTTCCAAGTTTGTTTATTCCACACTGTCACTTACTATTCCTCCCTTTTCTATCATCCAGAATTTCTTGCTGTCATCTTTTCTTCCATTATCTCTTCTATGACTTTTTTTCCTTTAGTATATTTGTAGTGTGATTTAGAACAGAGAAGAAATAAATTTGTTTGTAAAATCAGATTGGGCTTAACTGAAAGTGTTGTTTTTATTAAAAAAAAAAATTCTTTCCCCTCCTTGCGTTGTGGGTGTGGATATAGAGAGAAATGCTATATTGAGAATTCAAATACCTAGACTTCTCAGAATTGAATATACAATAAAATGTAATTTACATAATATATAATTATTTTTAAAATGTGTGTTTGTGTGTGTGTGTGTGTGTGTGTGTGTGTGTGTCTTCACTTAGATTCTCAACTCTCCTTGAAGTTGTATGTTTGGGTCTGTAAGGACCTAGATCCAGTTTACCTGTTACTTTGTTCACATATCATTTTTGCCCTTGTTTTTTGTTTTTGGCAGTACTGCATGGCTTGTGGGATTTTTGTTCCCCAACTAGGAATTGAACCCAGGCCCTCAGCAGTGAGAGCATGGAGTCCTAACTACTGGACCACCAGGGAATTCACGCATTTTTGTCTTTTAAGATTAGTTTCCTAGTCAGTTATCAAGCAGTTTAATACCCATTTCCTGACAGTGAATTTTTATTTTATTATTTAAAATTTTTTATTTTAAAATTTTATTTTATTTTTTCTTATTTTGTTACTATGTTTTAACTTAATTTTTTTAATATTGGAGTATAGTTGATTTACAATATTGTGTTAGTTTCAGGTGTATAGCAAAGTGATTAATTTATACACATATCCTTTCTTTTTTCAGATTATTTTCCCATATAGGTTGTTACAGAATATTGAGTAGAGTTCGCTGTGCTATACAGTAGGTCCTCGTTGATTTTTTTTGTAAGATTTTATTTATTTACTTATTTGGCTGTGTTGGGTCTTAGTTGCAGCATGCGGGATCTTCCGTTGCGGTGCGTGGGCTTCTCTAGCTGTGACTCGCAGGCTCAGTAGCTGCGGTGCATGGGCTTAGTTGCCCTGAGGTGTGTGGGATCTCTATTCCCTGACCAGGGATCAAACCCGCGTTCCCTACATTGGAAGATGGATTCTTAACCACTAGGGAAGTCCCTATCTATTTTATATATAGTTGTATATATATGTAAATCCCAAACTCCTAATTTATCCCTCCCCCCACCTTTCTCCTTTGGTAACCATAAATTTGTTTTCGAAGTCTATGAGTCTTTTGTAAATAAGTTCATTTGTATCATTTTTGTAGATTCCACATATAAGTGATCATCATATGATACTTGTCTTTTTCTTACTTACTTCACTTAGTACGATAATCTCTAGATCCATCCCTGACAGTGCACTTTTATAGTAAATTTGACTAGCTCTTTGGCTTTCCTAATCCAAAATCTGACCTCAAGGTGGTTTTGTTTGTTTGTTTGTTTTTGCGGTACGCGGGCCTCTCATTGTTGTGACCTCTCTGGCCGCGGAGCACAGGCTCCGGACGCGCAGGCTCAGTGGCCATGGCTCACGGGCCTAGCCCCTCCGCGGCATGTGGGATCTTCCTGGACCAGGGCACGAACCCGTGTCCCCTGCATTGGCAGGCGGACTCTCAACGACTGCGCTACCAGGGAAGCCCCTCAAGGTTGTTTTTTGAGGGGAAGCTCAGATTTCATTTTCACTAAAGATAGTCAAATGTATGATCCTTCACTTTGAACTTGGTTTTTCCTAAACTTAAACGAAGAAGCTACTCATCAGAAAAATGTTGAGTGATGTGTTTATTTTTCTTCTGTAGAAATTGTGATATTATAGAATTTAAAACTGGAGGAGGCCTTAGAGATAAAATCCCTTTGATTTTGCCATGGAGAAAATAGTCCTGATGTATCATTTATGCATTTCTGTGTAACAAGGTACTCCAAAAGTAGTGTTTAAAATAACAATAAACATTTGTTATCCTCAGAGATATGTTTATTATCTCAATTATAAACATTTATCATCAATTATTTTATGGGTAGGAGTTTGGGAGTGGTTTAGTTGGTTGGTTCTGGCTTGGATTTCTTATAAGTTGTAGTCAAGATTTGGCCAGGTTATGGTCATCTTTGGATGACCTTACGTAGGACTGGAGGATCTATTTCCAAGTTGACTCACTTGCATGTTTGGCAAGTTGGTGCTGGTTGTCAGTGGGAGGACTCAGTTTTTTCTCATGTGGCCCTTGCCGTGGCCTCCTTGAGTGTTTTTCATGACAGCTGGCTTCCCCCAGAGTGAGTGATCCAAAAGAGAGCAAGGCAGAAGTGGTAATGTCTTTTATAACCTAGTCTCAGATGTCATACACTGTCATTTCTGCCACATTCCATTCATTGGAAGCCAGTCATTAAGTCCGGTCCACATTCAAGGGGAGGAAAATTGGGTTTCACCTTTTAGAGGGAAGAGTAGTATTGAAGAATTTGTGGCTCTACTTCAAATCTGCCACACCTGGAGAAATGAAGTTATTCTTACATGGTAATACAGGAAGTTGGTGATCTATTTGGTACAATAAGAGTTTTGATTTGTTTTGATAATATAACTAGGTGCAAATTTTAAGTGATAGTTGCTTAACTGTCATCTGTTATTGGATACATTGTAACCTGGTACTGTGTATTATTTACTTATCGATTCACCAGACCCCTTTGATTATCCACAATATGCCAGGCATTGTGCTACTAACTGAACATGTCTAAGAGAACTAGATTTGTATGTAATAATTACTGACTCTTATTATTTTTATTTATTTTTGGTTTTTTTTGCTGGAGCTGAAGTGAGAGAGAGTGAGTGTGTGTGTGTGTGTTGTGTGTGTGTTCTTTAAACACTTTTGATCTGTCAGATAGGATAGGAATGTCCCTCCTAAGTAGCCTTCAAGCAAATTATTATTATTATTATTATCATCAGCAGCACCGCATGGTATGGCATGCGGGATCTTAGTTCCCCAACCAGGGATCGAACCCGTGCCCCCTGCAGTGGAAGTGCAGAGTCTTAACCACTGGACTGCCAGGGAAGTCGCAAGCAAATTATTTTTAAATATAGCTTTTTTATTAGTTGACAACAAAATCTCTTATGTAAAATAATGAGCTGGGTTTACTAAAAAGTTATTTTATTATAGCCAGTTTCCTGATATTTATTAAACATGTATTGAGTACTTAGAGAAGCAAAGATATAGCCATAATTCTTGTTCTTAAATACTTCTTTGTCTAGAGGGACAGATAAATACATACATAAAGCTGAAGATGATAGCTGTCTACCTAATATGGTGACTTTTTACCAGTACCAGTTTTTGGTGTGATGCTGTCTTTTTAAGTTATTGTAGTGCTACTCTACCAGGAAGGAGGAAATTAAATTATTCAAAAGATATTTTAGTATTTGGTTTTTTTTATATTACTTTTTAGAAAGATGTAATTGTTGCCTCTCTAGGAAGCATTGATTTATTGAAAAAATTTTTTTCTCTTATAGGCAATGTCTATGCTGCTTCAAAGAATATAAGCATTTGGAGATTTTTAACCAAGTAGTGTGTGCACTTATTAACTTAGTGATTGCCCAAGTTCAAGTGCTCCGGGACCAGCTTTGTAAACATTGTACTACTATTAACATAGATTCCACGTGGCAAGATGAGAGTAATCAAGCGGAAGAACCACTGAATATAGAAAGAGAGTGTAATGAAGGAAGTACAGAAAGACAAAAATCAATAGAAAAAAAATCAAACTCTACAAGAATTTGTATTTTGACTGAGGAGGAATCTTCAAAGAGCTCTGATCCTTTTAGTTTATGGAGTACAGATGAGAAGGAAAAATTGTTACTATGTGTGGCAAAAATTTTTCAAATTCAGTTTCCCTTATATACTGCTTACAAACATAATACTCATCCTACTATAGAGGTATGTGAAAATAGGTATTGTGAATTTTAAGTAATACTAAGTCATGGTTATGTTGGTAATTTCTCACTTATGAATAAATATGGAGATAGTCATTATTGATGGAAAAAATCACTATCGTTATAAGAATTATTTCAGATTTCTTCAGACCATTTCTGTAGCAACTTGTGTTAAACATTTGCTCAGCATAGTTCTATTAAGGAAAGATTTATAAATTGAACTCATAAAATTAAACTGTCAGTGATAGACATTTTGCTGATGTAGATCTATGCTCTATTTACTGTGACTCTTTCAAAAAGTAATAACAGGAAAAAGCAGCATGTAGAGTTTTGAATTTCATTCTTAGAAACATAAGTTAACGGAATTTGGAATTCCTTTTGTAAAGATAAAATGCTTAACAAATTATATGTAATTACTAGTTTTAAATAATAGTATTTTCTTTTGTATGTCAAGATGCTTTACTTATTTCACTAGTGATTTTTTTCCCCTCCCTCCCTCCCTCCCTCCCTCTTTTCCTCCTTCCCTCCTCCACTAGTGATATTTATACAAGCCTTTCCAGGAGATCAGTAACCCATCTTAGGTATTTAGATAATGGCATTATTTCTACAGATAGCAGGAATTGAAACAGTTATGTGATAATGTATTATAATAATGGCTTAAAACAACAGTGATTAATTATTTCTCATGATTCTGTGTATTGCTTGGGCAATTTCTCTGCTAGTTTTGTATGGCCTTACTTACGCACTTGCATTTATTTTGGGAGTTGGATGGGTTTGAAAGTCCAAGATGGTCTCATTCACACATCTGATAGTGCTGGCTGCTCTGTAGGGCTCCTTGGATTTTTCTCTACATGGCCTCTCTACTAGGGTGACTATCTTCCTTACATGGTAGTCTTAGCATTGATCCAGGAAGGCAAAAGTGGAAAGCTGTAAGGCCTCTTATAAAGGTCCAGCCTTTGAAACCACACAGTATCAACTTTACCACATCCCTGTTGGTTGAAGCAATTCACAAGGGCAGCTCAGATCAAAGGGGTGTGAAGTAGACTCCATCTCTGGATAGGAGGAGAGGTAAAGTTTCATTTTAAACTTTTAAGTACATTCTGTTTTTCATGCATCCAGGAATGGGTAGAGTTGTGGCCATTAACAAATCTACCATATGCTTTTTGTTTTTTTAAGGCTGTCTATTTTCTCCAGCTTATTTTTTCTATAACCTCCATTCTGACTTCTCTAAACTTCCTTCTTCATCTGGAAAAAAAGTTGTCCTTTACAGAAAATATTTTCACATTGAATTGAGACTATTTAAAAACATAGCCCAGGAGGTGGGTATTTTCCCTATTAGAATTCTCCATAAGAATATTTTAAATCAGACTGTGCTGTCTTCTAGAATTCTTAGCCTATTATCTTCCCATGTAGAAACCTTTTAATAAATCTCTTATATGACATCAGATATTTATTAATCATTCTAAAAAATGTCATCTTGGAATCCTTTTTCAACAAAAAGGGGATCCATTTGTGCAAAGCTGCAAAATTTAATCTTAGGAACACCACACGAATAGTGTTTTTAATGCCTTAAATTGATAACTGAAAGATGCTAAAAATAGTTTGGTTAGGGACGTAGATATGTAAAATTCATGCAGAATGTCTTAGAAATATTTTTTCTCCAGTTAAAAATCTCTTGATAGAGTTACAGCAATACTAAATCTGCCATTTTGCTCTCAAAATCAATTTCCTCATCAGTTTTTTAAAAATGATTTTCAAAAATGATAATCTCCAAATATAGGCATAGTCATACTCCCCTGTACTTTTCCGTGTGGAATAAAGTGCCCCATTATTACTATTCTTTTTTTTTTTTTTTTTTTTTTTTTTTTTGGCGTTACGCTGGCCTCTCACTGTTGTGGCCTCTCCTGTTGCGGAGCACAGGCTCCAGACGCGCAGGCTCAGCAGCCATGGCTCACGGACCCAGCCGCTCCGCGGCATGTGGGATCTTCCCGGACCGGGGCACGAACCCGTGTCCCCTGTATCGGCAGGCGGACTCTCAACCACTGTGCTATCAGGGAAGCCCATTATTACTATTCTTTAGGATCATTCCATGTGACTACTTGGTTGAAAGCAGTGGCTTCATAACTTTAGGTAAAATTCTAATAAAAACCACTTTTGGATATAATAAAGTAGGAGTCTCCTTATACAGAATTCTGTATTCTTATACAGCATTCTAATCTCCTTATACAGAATTTATATGTGCTTCTTTAATATTCTGTTCATAATAGCTGTTTTCCAAGTTTCTAATATCTTAGTAATGAGATGTTATAAATACTCTAAAATGTCTAGTTTCTGTCCTCTGGCCATGTTATTAAATATGTTAAGGGCCGGCTGTTTCAAAGGGTCTCTGATCAAAACCTTGATGTAGCATACAAATATATTATAAAATTATGTGTATGTGTCTATATACATACATGCAGATATCTTAAGAAAACTAATATTTATTATGCAGTGCTGTAGAGTTTACTATAGAGATGTTTAATTCCACCTTTTTATAAGGAGGTAGTCCATCCAGTCTTCCCCTCATACTGTTATATGCATCCATCCCTGATAAGGCCTTTTACTTTTGGTTTTATTTATTTTTTTTAAGAGGCACAAATTGACCAAGACTCTAGGAGAAGATTCAGTACTCCTGTGTTAGTGTTTTGACACCTGTGACTTTAGAAACTTAGTCAGCATCCTTATTTCATGTAAGAGGAAACTGACAGAGGTTAAAAGTTTTGATCACATTTGCATAGCATATTGCTGAGAGAGTTCTAGAATTCAGGTCTTAATTCTACTGCATTGTTTCTCAAATGTTTCAGACTAATCACTAACTATTATAATCCATTGCCAGTAGTGAATAAGATGGGAACTTGAAGCCTCTCCTCCTCCTCCCTTCCTCCCTCCATCCTTCTTTCCCTCCTATTGAAGTTGAAATTATTTTTAAAGATGTAGTAATTTAAAATACATATATTCACATTAAAAGTTTTGTGGAGGCCAGTGGCATTCTTTTCCTAATCCTGAATAATATAGGTAATTCTATCAAATGAGGTATTGCTCTAGTGTTAAGTATTTTTCTTAGAGCGAGATGAGTATAAAAATTGTAGAGAGAAGAGAGATCTTTGCCCTTCTGTTAAAGGTAGGTATAATATGCTCCGGCAGATTAAATACATACATTGTTGTTTTACTGTCCAAGTTTCTGAATCTAGGCTGTTTTTTTTTTCTTGCCACTTTCTACTGACTTTTAATTCACCCTTTTAAAAAAAAAATTAATGTTTTAAATTTACTCTTTTAAAGTATACACTTTAGTAAGTAACCATCACTACTATCTAATTCCAACATCAATGACTTCTTTTTATGCAAATATTTTATTCCTAATCCTCTAGGCTTTAATTCTTTGTGGTTAGATCATAGAGCAGCATTTGCTTAATCAGATATAGAATTACTTTCTAATTACTCATTTATTTCTCTTTGTTTTAGAGTATCTTTTAAAGTAACAGGCATATTCCTCTGTTTAGTTCTAGAAAGAGAGTGGCATCATCTTATGTAATAAATGTGAGGTTTTGGGGGAAAAAACAAAAACTTAAAAAATTCTTGATAGGTAAAAAATTCTTGATAGGTTTCTTAACACCTTTTCAGGGATCCTCTATAATGAGAGCTTTTGAGAGAAGGTTCAGCTTTTAGCAAGACTTCCTAGTGTTGCTCCTAGTATTGTTACCAACAGATCTATGTTAACTTCTTTGCATACTACTTAAAATGAGATTATAATAACACCTTAGGGTAGTGGCTTCATGTTTCCAGAGTAGAAATATGAAATGGTAAAACAGATCTTCTGAGTAGCTAAAATAGATACAACCAAGTCCATGAGTAACATTTTGCACATCAGAATAGAATTCTGTTAGGAGAATTTCTAGCTGTGTCCATGTTAGGCACTAGAAATCTTGACTCCAGTTTGATATTTCAGCATGGTTCACCTGGTCCATGAATTGTATTTAGTAATACCACAGGAGTTCTTATATTCTGGATTTTTTGAAGACAAAAGGTTTGCTAAGAATAACTTAAAACTTTAACTGTGGCCCTGGTAGTAGAGGCTTGAGAATACATTTAAGGAGGTTTAGTACACTTAATTTGACAAGTGTTTTGACCTCTCTTAGGACAGTTTTGGATTATTCTGAAATGTTCTGAGAGTTTTATGTATGCTCTCAATCAGTTGTTTTCAAACTTTATTTCAGCAATCAAACTTTATTTAAAACAGGTAACAGCAAAGAATGAATGGGTTCCTTTGGCAGCTAACTTTTCAGCTGAAAGTATCTAACCTTCTGATTATAAAAGTAACACTTTCAGTATGACTAAAAAAACATAGACTATACAAAATATAGAGTTTAAAAGGCCTTGAATCTCTCCTTTTTCTCCATTCTCTCGTCAAAAAAATTGTTATGAAATTAGTTCAGATATTTTCAGACATTTAAAAATTTATGAAAATTAGATAATGTTCATAAATTCTATTTTTAACAAATACAGGATATTTTTATATGCCTGTGCATATGGAATTCACCTTATTTTTTTGATTCACCTTATTTTTAACAGCATTTTAAAGGTATACTTTACATACCATAAAAATAACTTGCTTAAAGTATATATTATTTTCATAAATTTATGGAGCCGTGCAACCATTACCACATTTCAGTTTGAGAACATTTTCATCATCCCCAAAAGATAATCCCTCATGCCATTTCACCTTATTATTTTTGAAGGCTGCATAAGACCCTAGATGGTTATGTCACCATTTTATTTAGCCAGCCTATTGATGGATATTGAAGTTGTTTCTAATTTTGAGATGTTATAAATAGTTTCAGTGAGCATCATTATACATACATTTTCCAGCACTACTTTTACTAGTTGTTTAGGATAAACAGAAGTTGATTTGCTGGGTCAAAGGGAAGGTACATTTTAAATGTTGATAGGTAACTGCCAAATTATCCTCCAAGAAGGTCATACCAGCTTATATTCACACCAACAGTGGATGAGTATGCTTTTAGGTAGTTTAAATCTTATATATGGAAAGCACGTTGTGGAACTTTTGAGTATACCTCTAGAGAGTTCCCGAGTACAGTTTCAAAACCACTTAACTAAGTTAAAAATGTTCAAATGTTCAAAAATTACCCCAATTATGTAAGGAAAGGTTTTTGTTTAAGAAGGCAAAATAATGTGTAGCACATAGTATAGAAAGATTTCTTTGGAGAAGAGTTAAAATATACTTTAGAACTGAATGATATTAGCTTCAGTTAGGAATACTGCTGTTGATGATGAGAAGCAATTGTACAATTGGTGAGTTTTTATAAAATCAATCTTCAAAAAATCGTAGTTTTTAAAGATTGTCATGTAGTAGTGTGATGTAATTGTATTTACCTTTTTTTCTTTTCTTTTTTTTTAAATCAGGATATATCAACCCAAGAAAGCAACATATTAGGGGCATTCTGTGATATGAATGTAAGTATTTATCTTTTTTCATTCTTAGGTTTATGGAAAATTTTACTTTTTTGTTCATGTAAGTCTTTTTGAGTTTATGTCTGACCAGTATCTTTCCAGTACTGGTAATAAAATAAAAATTGTTCCTGATAAGTTTTAAAATAATAGATTTTCTTTTTTCTTCAGGATGTAGAAGTACCATTGCATTTGCTTCGTTATGTATGTTTGTTTTGTGGGAAAAATGGCCTTTCTCTCATGAAGGACTGCTTTGAATATGGAACTCCTGAAACTTTGCCATTTCTTATAGCACATGCATTTATTACAGTTGTATCTAATGTAAGTATTGTTTGGAATTGGTTTTAATCTTGGGATCAAAGTCTAGTATTTTAATAACATGAATTTTTATGTCCAGAAAAGGCAGGTTATGAGTGATTTACATGTACAATCCTGTTTTTTTTTTCTTCTGGATTATACTTTGAAAAAATCGAGTACAGAAATCTTTTTTTAAAAAGTCTTTGTTATAATAAATTGGAATTTGTATCAGCGGTTAGGACTTGGTGCTTTCACTGCTGTGGCCCAGGTTCAATCCCTGGTTGGGGAACTAAGATCCTGCAAGCCGCACGGCACAGCCAAAAAAAAATTAATGAATTTAAGTTAACTAGGTAAATTTAGCCATCTCCCTCTTTAGCCGGGGATTTTGTACTGGGAAATTTTAGAGTTTTTGGTTACTTAAATGATGGTTAGCCTAGCCTAGGGCACTACTACAGTGTGTCTGACTTCCCTGTATATTGCAAGTGAAGAACTAACATTTCTTTTTGCCTTTGTAAAGAAGATAATTCTTTCAAATGTTGTGAATGTCAGCTACTGTGAAGCACAATATGTGTGGAAGCAGAGAGAAATACATTTTACCACCTGTGTATTAAAATTTAACTTAAAATAATCTTCTGTTCTGGTCATCATTTAAAAAAATAGTGAAGCAAAACTGAAATCTAACTTTACCAAAGCCTGAATTCTTGTATTAACTGAATTACCTTAAGTAATAACTACTGTGAAATATTTCAAGGGTGTATATAAAATAAAAATACAGGGTGAAAAAAAGACTGAACAAAATAACTTTGTTTCATCATTTCCAGTGTAGAAATAACACTGGAGAGGACACTGGCTTTACTCAAATTTATTGAGTATCCAGAACTCCATGTTTCCATATTTGAAATAATTAATTTGTATCAAGGTCATTTTTAGTCCCCAAATTCCTTGGTTTCTGACAGGTTGAACATACTACATGTAATGGCAGTGTAGCATGGTAGGTTAAGAATATACACTTTGGAGTCACAATTGCATTTGAATTCTGAACCTGAGCCTCAATTTTTTAATTCATAGAATGGGAATGATAAATATGGTGATCTACTTTAAAAGATTGTTGTGAGGTTTTAAGATTTTAAGCTCTTATTAATAGCACCTGATACATAGTAAGCCCTTAGTGACTGGTGCTGCTATTTATTTTAGCTATTATTAACGCTTACCTGATTCTGTTAGTCTGATTGACCTTATTTGTTTGAAAGGAAGTTTTATTCAATTTGGCTTCCTTTGGGAGAAAGAATAAAATACAGACTTTTGAGTGAACTTAAATCCTGTGTTGACATTTTAGTTTTAAACTGTCATAAATTTAGAGAGGGTAAATAACTGAGTTTGAAATCCAAAGTTCAAAAAATAATTTATCAACAGTTTTCCTTAATCAGGAATATTACCTGAATTAAAATGTATTTCTTGAATTAATTTTACTAAATCTTGGTGTTAAAAGTCTATTATGGAAGCCTCGTTAAAGGTAACTTATTGCTATCTCTTGAAAAGTAATCCTTTACTAAAGAAAAAGGTTTGGATTCTGTTTCATTTTTCTCTTCAGCCTTTTTGTGACTGCTAATTGGTGGGCTGTTGTCAATTTGCATAACTTTATCTTGTAACTCAACTGAGACCATTAAACCAGAGTTAAAATTAGTCATACTGTTTAAATTATTAATGTAATTGTTTGGATACTATAATCTATGTTTGTTTTTTTCCTGAGAGTATAACATAATGTACTTTTTAACCAAAGGTTTTATAACTTGATTGGGTAACTCTCATTTGGCATCTTTTCCTCATAAAAAAATATTTTTTGATTTTGCTTTCTTCTAATTTTTTAAAATATAGTTAATACTTTGGTGCAAATTAAGAGCTTAAATTACAATTCTTTTTGTAATTAAGTTGTCTGCAGACCCTGTACTTTATTTTTTTCAGAGTTTGGAGTTTTTCTTAAGGGACTGGTGACATTTAAAGCAATATAAGTGTTGGCATGATTTTTGACCTTTTATTTGGAGTTTTGACCACTCTGCCTGAAGTTTATATGAAAACACTTAGCAGCCACTTTAAACAATTGAAATAGACATCCTTTTGCATTTTGAGAAACTTTAAGGCCTTTAAATTTCAGACTTTTCTAGTTACATACAAATTGATCTAGAGCGGAGTAGTTTCCTTTAGTGGATCATTGTAAATTATAAATCCTGGTCGTTTCTATATGCCTCATTTCTTTTCTTGAGAAATAGGCAGCTTGTTTAGCCATGTTGTTTCAGCTTCAGTAAGGCTGAAGTTCCCTTATTTGGGAACCTCTGATTTTCCATGGGCTTTCATACAGGAACAAAAACTCCTACATTTAAATAATGAAAAAAATATTGGATTTTAGGGCAATCCTTTTCTTGAGAAGCAAAAAATTCTATGAATTGTAAACAACTTTTATGGTAAGGTAGGTAAAGCCTGACCTTATTGAGTACCTGTTTCTCCCACACTTAATCATAATAAATCACACATTCAGAAGAAAACATGTTTATATCAGTTCCTGGGAACCAAACCATTCTGTTTGTTTTCTAGGGTCATTCTGTCACTCTTAATGAGGAAGGTGGTGTTATCTCCTAGAACCTTAGCTTGCAGCACAGGAAAACTCGCTTTGCCCTGAGTCTGAGTTATCAGCAAAGAAGGAAGACTCTTACTTTCATCAGTTAAGGTTCAAATCTGATAATACGCTTAGGCCCATACATTTATTTCAGTCTCAAAAGTTTGTTTTAGCATTTCTAAACACTGACTGTTAGGAGAGTTCTCAGTTTTGCACAAGTATTACTCCACTCTTATAAGGATCTAGTCTTAGTAATAATGACTGCAGCCTCAGGGAAATAACAACGAAATCTTTATATATGTAGTTTTCTTATTTTGTATTGGCCTTTAGATTTTCAGCAAAAGCAGTTAACCAGTATTTAGCACAGCTTAGAGAAGTAGAATGTAGAGTCCTCATAGAAGTTTCCCCACCGAGATGCATGGTGGTTATAGCTCATAGTATGTATCCTGCCTCAGCCCTCAGCAAAGATGCCTGAGTTAGTCATCTCAGACATGACACCTTTTATTAATTACAAAATAACAAAGCCTAAGGACTTTCCATAAAGAATTTAAGAGTCATGGGATTTATTTTATTAATATGAATGGAAAAGTACAAATGAGCCTTAATAAACCTCATGAATATATGCTTTACAAAACAGATATGACAGATTATTACCTAAGAAATGTTATCAGAGATGCAAACTTGTAGTAACACATCAGAAGACACAACAATTTCTGAACTGTCAGTTTCCTAATACTACTTTACAAAAAACACTAACAAGGACTATTTAATATCAGAAGTTAGGTTGGGATTATACATTTTCATATATTTTCACACTAATCAGGAGAGTTCGTTGACAGTTCAGTGAAGTTTTCATTTTGTCATTTTGTTAAAACTAGCTCTGTGATGCAGAATACTGCCTGCATTTCTGCAGTTATAAGGGGATCAGACAATATTTTTTCCTATTCCTGAGATTTTTAACATGTAATTAGAAGGGCTGCTAGAGCTCTGTTATCACCAAGAGGGGGAAGCTCAAAACTTACAGTAAGGAAAGAAAAAGGACCTATATGATTAATAGCATATGGAATTTGATTCTTGTAATGGTATACCTCATAGTAGATTAAAGAATGTAGATTTTACAGAGAAATCATCTTGGGCTTGAATTGTAGTTCTGTTATGTACTATCTAATTTTTTTGTTTTTGTTTGTTTTATTTAAAAATTTTTTATTGATGTACTATCTAATTTTGATTACATTATGTCTATAAGCCTCATTTTTGTCATCTATCAGAATGGAAGTATTAAGTGTTCAGTAAATGGTAGCTCTTCTTTCTATTAAAAATTTCTTTCCAATGTTGACATTTTTTCCCTTGTCATTTTTATTTAAATTTTTGTTCGTTGGCATATTTGTTTATCCCCAAATAAAAGGTATCACTGTACCTATTTTCATTTTCATCCTCTCATGTATCTTATATATAATTGAATCTGTTAACCTTTTAAAAAATTTTGAAATAAACATATAGAAAAGTGAACAGAATGATAAGATATGTCTCAGTGACTTATCAAAGCGAATATCCCATTTAACCACTACCCATGTCAAGAAACAAATCATTGTCAACTCCCCAGAAGCCTCCTTTATGATTCCTCTAAGTCACTATCCCATCTCTTTGCCCTTAAAGGTGAACACAATTCATATTTTTATTTATTGCTTTTCTTTGTTTTATTACTTAAGCTTATATCCCTAAATACTATGATGTAGTTTTGTCTCTTGCTAACCATTTAAGTAGAATCACATACAGTGCATTCTTTCATGTATGGCTACTTCTGTTTAACATTGAGATTTATATTGCATGTAGTTCGAGTTGCTCATTTTGATTGTTGTATAATACTCCTTTAAAAATATACCAACATTGATCTATTTTACTGGTGATGGATTAATGTGGTGTCAGCATTCTCTTACATGTCTTTTGGTGCATATGTACATGTATTTTATTTTCATATATATCTAGTAGTGGAATTTCTTTATCACAGGTATACATATATTCAGTTTTACACATTAATGCTAAGATTTTCCAAAGTGATTGTATTAATTTACACTCTTACCAGGAATGAGAGTTCCCATTGCTCCATATCCTTGCAAACACCTAGTATTCTAACTCTTAGAGATTCCTGATGAACTAGTAGTAGTATCTCATTGTGGTCTACTTTTGTGTTTTTAAATGACTAAAGAGATTGAGCACCATTTCATGGGCATATTAGCCATTTCAATATTTTTCGTGAAGTAGTTCAAATTTTTTTTTTTTTTTTTTTTTTTGCGGTACGCGGGCCTCTCACTGTTGTGGCCTCTCCCGTTGCGGAGCACAGGCTCCGGACGCGCAGGCTCAGTGGCCAAGGCTCACGGGCCCAGCCGCTCTGCGGCATGTGGGATCTTCCCGGACCGGGGCACGAACCCGTGTCCCCTGCATCGGCAGGCGGACTCTCAACCACTGAGCCACCAGGGAAGCCCAGTTCAAGATTTTTTAATCTGTTTTAAAAATCAAATTGTTTGCCTTTTCCTTACGAATGTGTGGAGATTCCTTATGTGTTTTGGATACAAGTCTTTTGCCTGACATGTATGTATTGCTAATATCTTCTTCAACTCTGGTTTTGCTTTTCATTCTCTTGTGTCTTTTAAGAGTTATTATTTTTAATTTAACTATAGTTGATTTACAATACTGTGTTAGTTTCAGGTGTACAGCTTCAGATTCTTTTTTTAAAAAATAAATTTATTTATTTATTTATTTATTTATTTATTTATTTATTTATATTTTTGGCTGTGTTGGGTCTTCGTTGCTGCTTGCGGATTTCTCTAGTTGCGGTGAGTGGGGGCTACTCTTTGCTGCAGTGCGCAGGCTTCTCGTTGCGGTGCTTCTCTTGTTGCAGAGCATGGGCTCTAGGCACACAGGCTTCAGTAGTTGTGGCACACAGGCTCTAGAGTGCCGGCTTAGTAGTTGTGGCACACAGACTTAGTTGCTCCACTGCATGTGGGATCTTCCCAGACCAGGGCTTGAAACCGTGTCCCCTGCATTGGCAGGCAGATTCTTAACCAGTGCACCACCAGGGAAGCCCCAGATTCTTTTTCATTATAGGTTAGTACAAGATACTGAAGAATATAGTTCCATGTGCTATACAGTAAATCCTTGTTGTTTATTTTATATGTACTAGTGCATATCTATTAATCCCATACTCCCAACTTATCCTTCCCTCTCCCCCTTCCCCTTTGGTAACCATAAGTTTGTTTCCTGCTTTGTACAGAAGTTGATTTGTATTATTTTTTTTAGATTCCATGTATAAATGATATCTTATAGAATTTGTCTTTCTCTGCCTAACTTACTTAATATGCAAATCTCTAGGTCCATCCACGTTGCTGCAAATGGAAGGATTTCTTTTTTTTTTAATGGTTAGGTAATATTCTATTGTGTATGTATACCACATCTTCTTTATCCATTCATCTGTTGATGGACATTTAGGTTGCTTTTATGTCTTGGCTATTGTGAATATTGCTGCTGTGAACATTGGGGGTTGCATGTACCTGTTTTTTTTTTTTTTTTTTTGCAGTACGTGGGCCTCTCACTGTTGTGGCCTCTCCCATTGCGGAGCGCAGGCTCCAGACGCGCAGGCTCAGCGGCCATGGCTCACGGGCCCAGCCGCTCCGCGGCATGTGGGATCCTCCCGGACCGGGGCACGAACCCGTGTCCCCTGCATCGGCAGGTGGACTCTCAACCACTGCGCCACCAGGGAAGCCCTTATCTTTAGTTTTTAAAGGAATCTCCAGACTGTTTTCCGTAGGGCTTTACCAATTTACGTTCCCACCAATAGTGTAGGAGGATTCCCTTTTCTCCAAACCCTCTAGCATTTATTATTTCTGGACTTTTTGATGATGGCTATTCTGACTGGTGTGAGGTGTCGTTTTGATTTCATTAAGAGTTATTTTCTAACCAAACTTAATGGTGTATAATTTATAAAATTTTCTTTATGGTTAATGTTTTCATTAATGGATAAAAATCTATCTTATGAAGATATTTTTCTATGTTCCGGAATTTTTATTATGTTACTTTCACATTTTGATCTATAGTTCAGTTGGAATTGACTTTTGTGTGTGGTGTGTGAGGGATCAGGATTCGTTTTCTTTTCTATATAGACAGACCCTGGACCTGTCACTATTTATAGCAAAGACAGTCCTTTCCCATTTGTTCTGAAGTATCATTTTGTCATAAATCAGGTATCTATGTGTATTCTTGTGCATGGGTCTGGGGTTTCTAGTATATTAGTCTATTTGATTAGTCTTGTGCTCTTTTGCGTACCGTCTTAATTTCTGCTGCTTTATAAGAAGTCTTGCTATCTGGTAAAGCAAGTTCTACCTCCATGTCATTTTTATTTTTTTTAATTTATTTAATTAATTTATTTATTTTCCCTTGTCATTTTAAAAAAAATTTATTACGGTGTAACTGACATATAACATTAGTTTCAGTTGATTCAATATTTGTATATGTTACAAAATGATTACCACAGGAAGTCTGGTTAACGTCTGACACCATTCATAATTAACAAATTGTTTTTTTATAAGAACTTTTAAGAACTATTAGCACTTTCAAATATGCCAAACAGTTTTATTAAGTATAGTCACCATGCATTATATCTCTACTCCCTGTCATTCTGAAAGAGTGTTTTGTCTCTTCTTGGACTTTTGCATTTGGAATCAGTGCCTAAAGTTCCACGTATAAACCTTTTTGGGTTGCATTGAATCTGTAGGTCAATTTGCAGAGAACTGTCATCTCTGCAATATTGAGTCTTCTAATGTATAAATATGGTAAATGTGTTTTTATTTACATGCTTTAAGATTTGTCTCATAATTTTCTGTGTTTATGTGGAGATGTTATATACCTTGTTAGACAATTTCTAGGTGCATGATATTTTTTGATGCTGTTGTAAAGAGAATATTTTTGAAAATTTTATTTATTATTTTTTTCTGGTATGTAAGATGTGTATATATGTATTATATATATGTAATATAGTATGTGTGTGTATATTAATTCATTTACTTATATTAACTTTCTAAGCAATCTTGCTAAACTAGTTAATTCCAAAAAGGTTTATCTGAAAATTATTTTGGATTTCTTACTTATATAATCACATCATCTCAGAGTAATATTGATTTTAATTCTTCCTTTTTAGTCTTATGCCTTTTATTTGGTTTCTTGTCTGTTGCACTGTCTAGGACCTTCAGTTTAAGTTGAATTAAAAGTATTCTTGTCTTGTTCCTAGTCTCAGAGGGAAGAGTTTTAGCATTTCACCGTTAGTATTGTATTTGCTATAGGACTTACGTTTCATTAGATTAAAGTGAAGCCATGCAGTCTGTATTTACAAATTTGTTTTCAGTTTGTATTACTTGCATGTATTAAGGCTTAGTATTGTAGTTTCTTGTTTGATGATTTGCTTAGGATTTTTTTCTTATATGATATTTAAACCACAATTTATGAGAATAAAACTAATATAAACACATTAGATTTAGAAATGGGCTGGAATATTATGCAGAAAAAATTAAGTGAACAGATTATTATAACTTTCATTATAACTTAGATTGGGATACTTATAGTAAGAGCTTAATTAAGCAAATAGTTGTTGATGTTGTGATCAGTGTTTGACTCTATAAAATATATTTGTCTTAGATGGATATTGAAGTGACCAGATATCAGGTAATTTGATATTTTTTAGAAGGAAGGATGATTTATTAAAAAATTAATTTAGTTCGATAGTATTTGGGTTGCTACCATACAGAGAGGTATAGAGTAGCAGGTAGTAAGATGTTACTTGGATAGATGGTTCTCCCTTTTCAGGAAGAAACTGATAGTAATTCTTCAGATTGATTTTAGGTATATGGATTAGAATTGTTTATAGGTTAAATTACTTACCTGATATGTGTGCAGTCGTATTTCTTAGTTTATCCTTTTCAAAATAGATGAAATATATTTAGTTTTTAGAGGCAGGAAAATACTAAATGATCTTGTTTTTAATTAAAGACATATGTTATTTCACATATTCATTAATCATTAATATCATTTTTATGTTTCTTTATAGATTAGAATATGGCTACATATCCCTGCTGTCATGCAGCACATTATCCCTTTTAGGACATATGTTATCAGGTAAGTTTATAAAATCTTTCCCCCCTGGTTATCAGTGTAGTAATGTTTAAACTATTCATAACATATAACAGAATTATATTGTTTGAAAGTCCTTTGTATTCACATCCTCCAGAGAAAATTTTTGACAATTTGATGTATTTTTTAATGCACCTATGTAGGTTTATATCTAATGTTTACTTTTAAGCAATTTATGTTGGAATTTTTTAATGTAAGTATAAAGAATTAAACAGATTAACAGTGGTTGCATGATATTCCACTATAATTCAATCAACAAATATATACTAAGTATTATGTTGTAGGCACTGGAGATACAGCAGAGAAGAAAATATATCTCCTTTTGTGCAGTCTGTGTGCACAATAAGTAAATGATACAGTTCATCAGGAAGTCCTGAGTATGACAGAGAAAAATAGCAGCAAGGGTGGGTTGAGAGTTCTAGAGAGCGGGTCACAGTTATATCTATGGTATAGAGAAGGTCTCATTGGGGAAAGGGTGATATTTGAGTTCTGGAAGTTCCAACCTAAGAAGGAAACCTAAGACGAGGATAGAGATATTTTCATATTGATTAGGCTTATAGTGTAAACTATTGGAGTTCTAAGATTGTATTTCTTGATAATATTTATGAGTTCTTTATAATTTTTATTCATTTGCAAAGATTTGAGTGCCTCCTATTTTCCGGTTACTGTTCAGGTTGTTGGAGAAAGTATAAGGAAAAGAATCAGATAGTGATGAATCCTATGCAAGTAAAGATAAGGTGATGGAGAATATGAGGCCTTTCTGAAAGGTGACATCTGAGGAACATGAATCTGCTAATCAGATGATAAGTAGAAGGACATATTTCAGGTAGAAGGAACATAAGGGCATAGGCTTTGAAGTTGGAAAGAATATGACATATTAAAAAACTAGAAGTAGGGACTTCCCTGGTGGCACAGTGGCTAAGAATATGCCTGCCAATGCAGGGGACACGGGTTCGAGCCCTGGTCCGGGAAGATCCCACATGCCGCGGAGCAACTAAGCCCGTGCGCCACAACTACTGAGCATGCACTCTAGAGCCTGCAAGTCACAACTACTGAAGCCCGTGTGCCACAGCTACTGAAGTCCATGCACCTAGAGCCTGTGCTCCGCAACAAGAGAAGCCACCACAATGAGAAGCCTGCGCACCGCAAAGAAGAGTAGCCCCCACTCACCGCAACTAGAGAGAACCCGCGTGTAGCAACGAAGACCCAACACAGCCAAAAATAAAAAAAATAAATAAAGACATTTATTAAAAAAAACAAACAAACAAAACTAGAAGTAGACTGGTGGAGCATAGTGTGTAAGGAGGTAAGATTATGATATGAGGTTGGATATAAACAGGGGCAGATTATTCAGGACCTTCAAGCCATTTTAAGGAGTTTGGATTTAATTTTAGCAGTGGGATCTATTGAAGGATTTTAAGCGGATGAATCATGATGGTTTTTTTTTAAAAAAATATTTTAAGCTGGAGCTTCCCTGGTGGCGCAGTGGTTGAGAGTCCGCCTGCCGATGCAGGGGACACGGGTTCGTGCCCCGGTTTGGGAAGATTCCACATGCCATGGAGCGGCTAGGCCCGTGAGCCATGGCTGCTGAGCCCGCGCGTCCGGTGTCCGGAGCCTGTGCTCCGCAACGGGAGAGGCCACAACAGTGAGAGGCCTGCGTACCGCAAAAAACAAAACAAAACAAAAAAACCCGCCAAACCTCACGGGAATAAATGAGGCCATCTGGGGAGAGAATGTAGAAAGAGAACAGAAGTGAATCTAGGGGACTTCCCTGGTGGTCCAGCGGGTAAGACTCCATGCTCCCAGTGCGGGGGGCCCGGGTTCGATCCCTGGTCAGGGAACTAGATCCTAGCTCCCACATGCATGCCGCAACTAAGAGTTTGCATGCACAACTGAGTCCACATGCTGCAACAGAGATCCCGCGTGCCACAACTAAGACCTGGCACGGCCTAAATTTTAAAAAAAAGTGAATCTAGGATGGAGTGCTATATCAGTTTGCTTTTGCTGTTTGAGAAAACACCCAAAACTAGTAGCTTAAAATAACAACCATTTATTATTTGTCACAGTTCTCTGGTTGGCTAGCTTTTCTGATCTGGGCTGACTTGGCTGGACCTGGGTGCTCTGTGATAGATAACCTCAGTCATTTGTCCTCTAGTTGGCAGGCTGATTGATCTTAAGTGGGGAAGGGTGCTCATATGTATCTTGGCAGTTGGCTGGATGTCAGTTGGGGCATTAGCCGTGTCTCTCTCATCCAGCAGGCTATCCTGAGTCCTCTTCTCAGTGGTGGAAGAGTTCCCAGCAAGAGAGGGCAAGCTCAAAGGCTTTTTAAGCTTCTGCTTATGTTACATCTCTTAATACCCCACTGGGCAAAGGAACCTTCATGGTAAAGCTCAGATGCAAGGAAGTAGAGGAATAAATGACACCTTTGTTGGGAAGTGGTAAAGTCACATTGCAAAGACTACTATATAAAGTGATGGGAGGAATTTGGGGCCTTTCTGCAATCCATTACAAGCCCTGAGGAGCAATAATGTTGAAAGGTTGGGTACAGGAGGAGGAACCAACCAAACAGAATAGGCAGAGCCTGAGAGGAAAACCAGTGGTTTGTGATTTTTGAAAGCCAAAAAAGAATGATGTTTAAAATGTACACGTTTTGAAGAATTTTGGCTGTGTTGGGGAGTAGATGTACTACTATTCATATGAAGTCAACTGAAATTTCCTAAAACAGAAGCTGTATCCATGACAGGTACTAGAGAATAGTAAAGCTTTACTGGAGGTGCAGGTGCAGAATCTGATGTTAAATGACTTGGCTCTGTGCAAGTCCTCCTTCCCTCCCTTCCTCTCCCTCCCTGCTTTCCCCTCCCTCCCTCCCTTCCTTCCTTCCTTCCTTCCTTCCTTCCTTACATGTTGTGTTAGGCTTTGCAGTTCCTGATTTATGTTGGGCTCTAAGCAAAGGACACATTGCCACAGGTCACAATCCTTGAAGCATTACTTAGAAATAGTTTAAATTGGGAATATTAATCGCAGGATTCCAGGTTCTACTGTACTAAACAGTTTGGAGGTATGGAGCAAAGGAATATTATTGAATTATTGAGTGATCTTCAGAAATAGTTTGCAAGTTTTTGTGTACGTTGTATTTCTGCATCATTTCAGGTATTTATGCAAGCTCTCTGATCAGGAGTTAAGACAGAGTGCGGCTCGCAACATGGCTGACTTAATGTGGAGCACAGTGAAAGAACCATTGGACACGACGTTATGCTTTGATAAAGAAAGCCTAGATCTTGCATTTAAGTACTTTATGTCACCTACTTTGACTATGAGGTTGGCTGGATTAAGTCAGATAACGGTAAGCTGTATTTGCTTTATTTTTGGTAATTTTTTGTTTGTCCTCTCAGACTATCATCATTATAATAATACCTAGTATTTATGGAGCCACTTATGCCATGCTAGGCATTGATTGTGCTAAGTACTTTACATGCATTACTTTGTGTGACCCTTACAAATAATTTCTATATGTTCTCTTTTTCCCTATTTTATTTTATTTTATTTATTTATTTATTTTTTTGCGGTACGCGGGCCTCTCACTGCTGTGGCCTCTCCCGTTGCGGAGCACAGGCTCCGGACGCTCAGGCTCAGCAGCCATGGCTCACGGGCCCAGCCGCCCCGCGGCATGTGGGATCCTCCCGGACCGGGGCACGAACCCGTGTCCCCTGCATCGGCAGGCGGACTCCCAACCACTGCGCCACCAGGGAAGCCCCTCTTTTTCCCTATTTTAAATATGAGGAGACTGAGGCTTAGATTTAGAAGGTTTTATACCTTAGGTCTTTTTGATTTCCTTCACTTTTTTTTTTTTTAACTGTTCAGTTTTTTGCATTTAGAAAGCAGTGTTTTCAGAGAGAAAAAGAGTTGGAGATTATAAGTAGTTAATTTTCCAGGCAGAAGCCACAGATTATTGGGCCATAGGCCAAATTTGACTAACAGAAATGTTTGGTTTGCACAGTAGCAAGTACTGTTTTAAATAGGGAGAAATACATATTATTGGCTTCTCCTGGAGGGGCGGGGTGGGGAGAAAGACCTAGTGTCTTTGGGTCTGTCTTCTTGCATGACAAGAATTTGCTAGAACTAAGTAGTTAACTGCATTCTTTAGAATGGATATATTTTCTCTGGTTTACCAAGGTCTGCATTAGGTTTACTCCTTTACATTTAGTGTAGTTATTCTGAAGTAGCTAGATTGTACCCATGTATTGAATTTTGTGACCTAGATTTTACCCACGTATTGGACTTTGTAAGTGTTGAAAACACTTAATGACAGTTTCCCAAATCAAATCTTAAAAGTGTATGTCTAGGAAGCCTTTCCCAAAATTCGGTTTGTAATGACATATTACTTGCTGCCTTGCATTAGATTTTTGTGTTTTTCCCTTGTTCAGCTTTTTCTCTAGCATTCTTAGTGGAATAAAGCCTAAGTATTACTTGTGGGGTGAATTAGTGTTTAAAAATGATAAAGGAAATAGCCAGACTAATTGGGAAGTATATATGTGTATCTGATTACCTATCTTATATTTTATACTTCTGATCTGGTTATTGATTATGATCTACATATATCAAACTGTGTTGGCAATTGCTAACATATGCAAGAATAATTTTGGAAAAAATCTTTAATTTCTTTTCTCTATAGAATCAACTTCACACCTTCAATGATGTGTGCAATAATGAATCATTGGTATCAGACACAGAAACGTAAGTAGGAGCATTAATTTATGCATAAGTACACTATTTTAATGTGTGGCTGTTTATATGGTAAATGTAATTGACTTTATTAGATTTGAAGTGTTTACTAGAAATTCTTTGCCTTGTGGCTTCATCTGTACAGTCTTAACAAGCTTTCAGAGGAATATATTGCAATACTTCTCTTTTTAAAAAAACATATTGTGTTATTTTTCACAAAATGCAAAGGGAGACCATTTGTACAGGAGAATTTAATAGTAAAGAATATGGTACAGATAGTTTTCAGAAACCACACTTGATGCAGGAGAGGATCTCATTTAACACATTTTTCGGGGGAAAAACCCAAGTTCATGATGCTCATGTATGAAAAGAAGTAGTTTTTATAGCAGGGCTTTTTAGAGTACTTAGAGATATTTATTTTTTCCAATATTTATTCCCATTTAGTTGTCCATGCAGTATAGAAATCATTTTTTAAATCTCAGTAGTAATATTTTCTGCTTGAACAGAGTTACATAGTTTTTTGTTTGTTTGTTTTTGCTGCGCCGCTGTGTGGCTTGCAGGATCTTAGTTCTACGACCAGGGATTAAACCCGTGCCCTCGGCAGTGAAAGCGCGGAGTCTTAACCACTGGACCGCCAGGGAATTCCCCAGAGTTATATAGTCTTAAGGTGTTAGAAAATTTGTAATTATATGAATGAGTCATAATTTTGCTTTACTGTAACTTTTATGCATTGATCTTAGTTTTGCTCTATGGAGCTGATCTCAGTTGAACCCAGCCCTTCTTGAATTTGGAAACCAGAGACTATGTCTCTGTTTTTTCCCTCACATATTATGGTTTTTAGATTTATCACCAGACAAGTCATTCACTCTTGGCATCATTCTTTGTCAGTGGTCCCTTAAAATGTGTGGGCTAGAATTGGTAGTAGCATTATAAATTCTGGGTCATACTAGGAGTGCTATTTCACACAGTCAAGATATTATATAGATTATATCCAATGTATATAAAACTACACCTCTGGATTTCCCATTTGACCCCTCAGTACCCACCCTCCAACCCCTTCAGACTGCCTCTAGGAGAATCTTAAAATTGCCAATGCAGTGATCACTCCCTATCCCTGCAAAAAAGACCAAAAAAAAAAAAAAAAAAAAATCCTGGAATCACCAGTGCAGTAACCCCACATGTCCAGGTTAGGTCTCTGTGTTGCTGTGGATAGAGAAAAGAAAGAATTCCATTCAAAAATGTGTAAGGTTTATACATACTAAAGATAAGAGGGAGGAGAGTAAAAGTTTTGAGGAATAGCAGGTAGGACAGTTTAAGTTGGGAAGAGAAGGGTCTGTACAGTGTGAAAAGATTGGAGCAAATACAAAAAGTGATAAATATTGTTGAAGCCTGTGAATTGGGTCTCTCTTTTTAAGCAGTTTTATTAAGATATAGATACATATCATAAAACTCACCTGTTTTTATAATGAATTTTAGAAAATTTACACAGTTGTGCAACTATCATCACGGTACAGTTCTAGAACATTTACATCACTTCAGAAAGGTCCCTTTTGCCCATTTGTAGTCAATCCCCATTCTCCCCACCACCCCCAACCCAGGGCCACACCGCATGGCATGTGGCATCTTAATTCCCTGCCCAGGGATCGAACCCATGCCCCCTGCAGTGGAAGCTCAGTCTTAACTGCTGGACTGCCAGGGAATTCCTTCAATCCCCATTCTTATCCCCAGCCCCACTAACCTTCTTTGTCTCTATAGATTTGCCCTTTTTTGGCATTTCCTATAAATGGAATTATATGACAGTGTTTTTTTCCATTGCCACCTTTCACTTATACTGTTTTTCTTGAGGTTCATTCATGTTGTGGTGTGAATCAGTACTTTGTTCCTTTTTATTGCTGAATAGTATTACATTATGTAGCTATGTCACATTTTGTTTATCCTTTTACCAAAGTTGATGGATATTTTGAGTGTTTCTACTTTTTGATTAGTATGAATAATGCTGCTTTAAACATTTGTGTACAAGTCTTTTTGTGGACATAAGTTTTCATTTCTCTTGGTAGATACGTAGGAGTGCGATCACTGGTTTGTAAGGTCATTTTATGTTTAACTTTTAAAGAAACTGTCGAAATGTTTTCCAACATTTCTATATTATTTTATATTCCCACTAGCAATGTATGAGAGTTCCAGTTTTCCCCCCAGTCTTGTCAGCACTTGTTTTTATCTTTTTGATTATAGCCATTATAGTGGGTATAAAATGGCATTTCATTATGGTTTTAATTTACATTTGCCTAATTACTAAGGATGTTGAACATCTTTTTATATGGTTATTTGCCATTCTATTTCTTCTTCACTGAATTGTTTGTTCACTTTTTGCCTAGCTTTTAGTTGGGTTATTTGTCTTGTTTTATGGATTAGCATATGATCTGTACCACAGAATATTCATATGTGCTTAGGAAGACTGTTTATTCAGCTGTTGTTGTATGGAGTGTTCAGTAGATGTCTTTTAGGTCTAATGAGTTTGTAATATTGTTTGTCTTCTATATCCTTGTTGATTTTTTACCTACATTTGTTCTATTCCATTATCAAAAGTAGGGCATTGAAGTCTCCAACTTCAGTTTATCCTCATTTGTGGATTTTGTTTTTATGAATTTGCCTATTTGCTGCAATTTATTTGTAACCCCCAAATCAGTACTTTTGGTGCCCTCACGGTCATTTGCGGAAATGCACAGAGCAGTAAAAAATGAGTCTCCCAACATGCACATTTCCAACTGAAGTCATACAAGGTGATGCTCTGCGTTGTTTTAGTGCTGGTACAGAAATGACCAGAGGAAGGAAGTGGTAGGAGGTAGTGCAGTATAGTGCAAGAAGCTCTGGCTCTGGGCCGGGTGGAGGGATATGAATCCCAAGTCTAGCACATGGTATTGGGGCAGCCTCAGTAAAGTCACCTCAACACTTCTGAAGCTCATTTTCTCTTTTGTAAAATAGAGAAAATAGAATCTGATAAGAAGTTATTTTTAGGATTTAAGATTCAAGGGTTCAACATGAGTTAATTTAGTGCAGCAATTTTGTAGAACTCAGCTGCCATGAGTAACAAAAGTTGACTATATTATTTGTTTTTTTGTCCTTTCAATTCTATGGTGAAATACTATATACAATGGAATTCTATTCAGCCATAAAAAAGAATGAAATCTTGCCATTTATGGTAACATGGATGGACCTTGAGGGCATTATACTAAGTGAAATGAGTCAGAGAAAGACATCGTATGATCTCATTTATATACGGACTTTAAAAACAAAAATGCAGAGATCAGCTCGGTGCTTTGTGACCACCTAGAGGGGTGGGGTAGGGAGGGTGGGAGGGAGACGCAAGAGGGAGGGGATATGGGGATATATGTATACATATAGCTGATTCACTTTGTTATACAGCAGAAACTAACACAACATTGTAAAGCAATTATGCTCCAATAAAGATGTTAAAAAACAAAACAAAACAAAACAAAAACCCCAAAACCCTAAGCTTACAGACAAAGAGAACAGATTGGTAGTTTCAGAGGCGTGGAGGTCAGAGGAGGGCAAAACAGGTGAAGGAGATCAAAAGGTACAAATTTCTAGTTACAAAATAAATAAGTTACGAGGATAGTAATGTATATAGCATGGTGGCTATAGTTAATAATATAGTATTGCATATTTGAAAGTTGCTAGGAGAGTAGATCTTAAAAGTCCACATCACAAGGGAAAAAATTTTTTTCTAACTATATATGATGATGGGTGTTAACTAGACTTACTGTGGTGATCATTTAGCAATATATACAAATACTGAATCATTATGTTGTACACTTGAAACTAATATAATGTTATATGTCAGTTGTACCTCAATTATAAAAAGAGTTTTTAGAAAAAAGAGGATCAAATAAAAGAAAGTAACATTGAGAGATCATTGTAATACCCAAATGAGAGCCACGTCTCTTTTTTCAGAGGGAAGGGGGTAGGGGGAAGGATGTTGATGGTCTATCTGTGATGGCATTTTTACATAAAGGGAAGAGCCTCCCTTGCATTGTTCTGACTGAAGTGGGAACTTCAAAACAAATCTTAGTTTTGTGAAACATCTTTCTTTAAAGGAGTTCTGCAAATGGATTGTAGAACAAATTGTGTACCTAAAGTTACTATATAAGATTTGCATTTAATCAAGCCCTCTGTCTTCTTCCAGTCAAAGGCAAACAGCAAGTCACATTATTGCACTGAGTCATTCTTTTAAAGAGAACCCACTCTAGGAAGCACTTGATGCTAATGACGTGTTCTTTTTACCCATTGAAGCAGTGGGTGACAATAATTTAAAAAAATATTCAGGGGTTCAGTATTAGCTAACTCAGTGCAGTGACGTTATAGAATATAACTGCCAAGAGTAGTAAGAATTGGCTATATTTCTTTTTCTCCCTTCAGTTTTGTTGTTTTTTGCTTCATGTATTTTAGGACATTTTGTTGGGTACATATATGTTTATAATTGTTATGTTCCTGATAATTTGATCTTTTCATCATTATAAAATGTCCCTCTTTGTCTCCTTAAAACAATTTTTAGTTTAGTGTATTTTGTTTGATGTTAGTATAGCCACTGCAGCTTTATTATGCTTACTGTTTTCATGGTATATCTTTTTCCATCCTCTTACTTTCAACCTGTTCGTTTTTGGATCTAAAGTATGTCTCTTGGGGGTAGCATTTGGTTGTATTGAAGAAAAAAAAAATCCACTCCTACCATCTCTCCCTTTTGATAGGAGTATTTAATCCAGTCACTCTTAATATTATTTATATAGTTGGATTTATGCCTGCCATTTTGCTGTTGGGTTTTTGTATGTCTTCCTTAAAAAATTCTTTTTTCTGTTTCTCCTTTACTGCCTTATTTTGCAGTATGTCAGTATATGGTAGTACAGTTGTCCCTTGGTATATGTGGGGGATTGGTTCCAGGATCACCTGTGGATACCAAAATCTGCAGATGCTCCAGTCCCTTATATAAAGTCATGTAGTGTTTGCATATAATCTGTACACATCCTCTGGTATACTTTAAGTCATCTCTTGATTACTTACAATACCTAATACAATGTAGGTGTTATGTAAATAGTTGCAAGCATGTGGCAAATTCAAGTTTTGCCTTTTGGAACTTTCTGGAATTTTTTTTAAGAAATATTTTTGATCCTCTGTTGGTTGCATCTATGGATGCAGAACCCATGGATACAGAGGGAGTTCTGTATACCATTTTAATTCCATTTTTTTATGCTTTAAAAATTATTTTGCCAGTGGTTGCTTTATGGGTTACAGTATGCATCTTAATTTAATACTGTCTACTTCAGATTGATAACAATTCTAGTAAAATATAGGAACAGTGCTTCAGTATAGCTCTATTCCTTTGTTTCTGATAAGAAGTCAGCTGCGAATCTTATTGTGGTTCCTTTCTATGTGTTTAGTTCTTTTTCCCTTGCTTTTAAGATTTTTCTGTTGCTCTTTGGCTTTTAAGAGTTTGACTATGATGTCTCTGGGTGTTGATAATCCTTGTGTTTATCTTAGTTGGCACTGTGATTCTTGGATGTGTAGATGAACATTTTTCAATCAAATTTGGGATGTTTGACCATAGTTTCTTCAAATTTTCTTTCTGTTCCCCTTACTCCTTCTGGGAGTCCCAGTATATATATGTTTCCAGAGCGCTGAATGGTTGTAACTGATAACATTGTCCAATTTTATGCTTGCTCAGTTATAGTTACAGTTCTCAGCTGTTACAAAAGTCCCTGAGTCTCCTTTCAGTGTTTTTCAAGAAACTGAAAGAATGGGATTTATTTTTTAGAATTATTTTTAGTTGTTGAATTGTCTTTTTGTATGTTAAAAATCACAGAGTTGATTCATGGATCATAGCTTCTGTTGGACTACTCAGAAATAGGTAAAATATACCACTAGTAGTTTTATTTTAATATTTTACCCTTTGAGGCCATATATCTAATTCATAGCTTTTTAAAAATCTTTAGAATAATTTAAAAATTAAATATAATTCTTCTGTGGATAAACAAGAAAAGAAATTGTTCAGTCCTTCCAGTTTTTCTGTGTATAATTTACATAACTGAAAAAACTTGGGGTCTTTTCACTGCTCATCCTATTTTGAAACCGTTTTTCTTCTACCCACAATATACATATCACTACTTTTTTTATTAGCTGTTCTTCTGTAGTAGCCATTTAAAAATTTTTTTTAAAAATTGCTCTGAAAGGGCCTGTATCAATTAAATAAATTGAATCAACAGTTAATGACCTTCCAAAACAAAGTACCAGGACCAGATGGGTTCATTGGTAAATTTAACCAAATAACTTAAGGAAGAAATTATACCAATTCTCTATAGTCTTTTTCAGAAGATAGCAGAGGGAAGCCTTACTCATTGAGTCCAGCATTACCCTAATGCCAAAACCAGACAAAGGCATTACAAGAAAATGACAGACCAGTACTTCCCATGAACATACATATAAAAATCCTCATAAAATATTAGCAAATTGAATCCAGCAAGGTATAAAAAGAATTATACACCACAACCAAGTGAGATTTAGCTCAGGTATTCGAGGCTGGTTCAGCGTTTCAGGATCAATTAATGTAAAGTCAAAATTTTGACAAGGTCAAATTTTATCATTCATGATAAAAAAAACTCTCAGTAAACTAGGCATAGAGAGGAACTTCATCAACATGATAAAGAACATCTACAAAACCTCCTACAGCTAACATCATACTTAATGATGTGAAGGTCAAAGCTTTTCCATTAAGGTCAGGAACAAGGAAAGGGTGTCCCCTCTCACCACTGCTTTTCAGCATTGTACTGGAAAGTCCTACCTGATGCAATAAGACAAGAAAAGGAAATAAAAGGTATATAGATTAGGAAGGCAGAAGTAAAACTGTCTTTGATCACAGATGACCTGATCATCTATGTAGAAAATATGAAATAATTGACAGTCTCATGGAACTAATGAGCATTTATAGCAGGATTGCAGGATACAAAGTTAATAATCAAAAGTCGGTCACTTTCCTATATATCAACAGTGAACAAGTAGAATTTGAAATTTAAAATGCAATACCATTTACATTAGCACCACAAAAAATGAAATACTTAGGTATAAATCTAACAATATGAAAACGTCTATATGAGGAAAATAACAAAACTCTGATGAAAGATAGCAAAGAAGAGCTACATAAATGGAGAGATATTCCATGTCTATGGATAGGAAGACTTAAAATTGTAAAGGTATCAGTTCTTTCCAACTTGATCTATAGATCATTGCAGTCTCAATCAAAATCCAAGTAAGTTATTCTGTGGATATCGACAAACTGATTCTAACATTTGTTTAAATAGAGAGGCAAAAGACCCAGAATAGCCAACACAGTTTTGAAAGGAAAAAACAAAGTTGGAGGACCGACATTACCCACCTTCAAGAGTTACTATGAAATTACAGTGATTAAGACAGTGCAGTATTGGTGAAAGAACAGACAAATAGGTCAATGGAACAGAATACAGTGCTCAGAAATAGGCCCATATAAATATAGTCAGCTGATATTTAACAAAGGAGCAAAGACAGTAGTACAAAGCAGCAGAGATAGGGTTTTCAACAAATGGTGCTGAAACAGTTGGACAACCACATGGGAAAAAAAATCTAGACACATCTCACACCCTTCACAAAAATTAATTCAAAATGGACCACACACCTAAACATAGAATGCAAAACTATAAAACTCCTAAAAGATAACATAGGAAAAACTCTAGATGACCTTGGGTATGGTGGTAACCTTTTGAGTTCAACACCATGATCCATGAATTGGTAAGCTGGACTTCTTTAAAATTAAAAACTTCTGCTCTGCGAAAGACGATGTCAAGAGAATGAGAAGACAGCCGTAGACAGGGGAAAATACTTGTAAAAGACACATCTGTTAAAGGACTGTTATCCAGAATATACAAAGAACTCTTAAAAATTTAACAGTAAGAAAATGAACAGTCTGATTAAAAAATACACTGACTTTAGCAGACACTTCACCAAAGAAGACATACAGATGGCAAATGAGCACATGCAAAGATGCTCCTCCTTCATCAGGGAAGTGCAAATCAAAACAACGATGAGATTCCATTACATGCCTATTGGAATGGTCAAAATCCAGAACACTGATAACACCAAATGCTGCCAAGGATGTGGAGCAACAGGAGCTCTCATTCACCGCTGGTGGGAATGCAAGAAGGTACAGCCACTTCGGAAGACAGTTTCATAGTTTCTTAAAAAACTCAGCGTACTCTTACCATATGATCCAGCAGTCATGTTCCCTGGCATTTATGCAAAGGAGCTGAAAACATGTCCACACAAAAACCTGCACACGGGTGATTATAACAGCTTTATTCATAATTGCTCAAACCTGGAAGGAACCAATGGGCTAATGACAAATGAAAGAAAATGGATAAATCTTAATGCTCAGTGAAATAATCTAAATTTTATAAAAGAGTACATCCTGTATCTTTTTTTACATGAAGTTCTAGAAAATGAAAACTATGTAGTAACAGAAAGCAGATCATTGGTTGTCTGGGCAGTGGGTTGTGGGAGCTGAGAAAAAGAGGGATTAAAAAGGGGCATAAAGAAACTCTTTGCGTTGATGTGTTTGTTATCTTGGCAGTGCTGATGGATTCATAGATGTATATTTAAGTTTAAATTCATCGAACCGTATACCTTAAATATGTTCAGTTTACTATATTTCATACATATCTCAAAGCTGTAAAAGACAAATTAACTGATAAACTTACATTACCTTATTGGTAACATAATAGTTTAATTTTCTGTGCCAGTGATTTATTACTCTAAAAGAATTGATAGCTCTTTTTAAAAAATGAAGGATAATCTAAAACTGTTCAAAAATAAAAAGTTTACTTTTTGAAATGAAGGAAGAGTTGTTCCTAAGTGTAACCAAGTGTTCTGAACAGTCAGTTGATAACTTTAAGGATCACATTAGCAGAACCTTCGTTAACATCAGGCAGGAAGGAGACTTGCCATTTGGCTTGGAGATTCTTCTTTTTTTCTTCCCCCACCCTTTTGGTAACCTACTTTTCTGATGTTATCTTACCATAGAGGACATGTGGGGAAACCTTCCCTGAATGCCTCAGTGCGTACTGTGGAGATTAAAAATGGGAAGGCAAGGTCTTTGAGTAAGAAAATATATCACTTTTTAGGTGTTACCCTTGGTATTCTCACCTGTGTACCTGGTGTTAGTTATCCTAACTTTTGAGATTTTTTTTTGCTTGTTTATAAATTCAGGTAGTATTACCATTTCTTGTATTTCTGTTTCAGTTATTCTTCATAGTACTATTAACAGTTAATTGTATATAATCACTTCTTTATAATTGGTATGTGAACAGTTTTAGATTTTCAACTGAGTCTGCTTTTAGACATGGGAAAGATTGATACTAATATTTTTTTAAATGTATTAACTATTTTTATTATTTGACCTTAGGTCCATTGCAAAAGAACTTGCAGACTGGCTTATAAGCAACAATGTGGTAGAGCATATATTTGGACCAAATTTACATATTGAGGTTTGTGGACTAATATGTGACTTATCTGCTCTATTAAGAGAGAAGAATGCTTTTAAAAGTTAACTGTAATAAGTTTTTCTTTTCCAGATTATCAAACAGTGCCAAGTGATTTTGAATTTTTTGGCAGCGGAAGGGCGACTGAGTACTCAGCATATTGACTGCATTTGGGCTGCAGCACAGGTAATATCAACAGCTTAACATAAGTGCTTCTTTAGTATACGTTCCGTTCTAAGTTCTTTACTCCCCTATGAGGTACGTTCTATTATTATCCTCATTTTGTCGCTAAAGAAACCATGCCATGGGAAAAGTTGGGGATCAAATCTATGAAATCTGGCTTCAGAGTCCACGTCTTATCTTACTGTACTACTGGTACAATCGAAGGAAATGAGAGTCAGTCAGTTAGAGGTTCTTGGTTTATTAAGAGACATTTTCCTATTATTTTAATTTATACAATCAATGCTTCTGTCCTGAACATTGTATTCATATGTTTCTTTTCTATTATACTATTTTCTTCTTTAATTTTTTGAATAGGCACATATCCATATGGTTCAAATTTCAAAAAGTAGATGTAAAAGGATATGCTATACATTTTCCCCCTCCTACCTATGTCTCCCGTGCATGCAGTTCCAAACCTCTCAGGTGCATCAGATTTTCTATATAAATTGCCAGTTGTTAACATTTCTCTTTCCCTGTCCTCTTTTCCACAGATGTATCATACTAAACGGATTTGGCTTTTTTTCACTAACAGTTTATCCTGGAGATTATTATTCCATATCAATATATAAAACACAATTTTTTCTTTTTTAGGACTGCATAGTGTTTCATTATATGCATGAACCATAATTTATTTAACCAGTTCCTGTTCATAGGCACTATTTTTTCCAATCCTTTTTATTATAAACAATGCTACAATAAGTAACTTACAATAGTCAGCTAATCCATATGCAAAACTATTATGTAGGATACATTCCTACTTATAAGTAGTATTGTCAGGTTAAAGCTTATGTGTGGTTTACTTGTGGTAGCTAATGGCGAGATAGTGCCACTTTCACCTTATTCTCCTCAATAAAATTTTTCTTAACACCTTTATTGGAGTATAATTGCTTTACAACGTTGTGTTAGTTTATGCTGAATAACAAAGTGAATCAGCTATATGTATATATATACATCCCCATATCCCCTTCCTCTTGTGTCTCTCTCCCACCCTCCCTATCCCATCCCTCTAGGTGGTCACAAAGCACCGAGCTGATCTCCCTGTACAATGCAGCTGCTTCCCACTAGCTAGCTATTTTATATTTGGTAGTGTGTATATGTCAGTGCTGTCTAACTTCGTCCCAGCTTACCCTTACCCCCTCCCTGTGTCCTCAAGTCCATTCTCTACGTCTGCGTCTTTATTCCTGTCCTGTCCCTAGGTTCGTGAGAAACATTTTTTTTTAATAGATTCCATATATATGTGTTAGTATATGGTACTTGTTTTTCTCGTTCTGACTTAACTTCACTCTGTATGACACACTCCAGGTCCATCCATCTCTCTACAAATAACTCAATTTTGTTTCTTTTTAAGGCTGAGTGTAATATTCCATTGTATATATGTGCCACATCTTTATCCATTCATCTGTCGATGGACACTTAGGTTGCTTCCATGTCCTGGCTGTTGTAAATAGAGCTGCAGTGAGCATTGTGGTACATGACTCTTTTTGAATTATGGTTTTCTCAGGGTATATGCCCAGTAGTGGGATTTCTGGGTCATGTGGTAGTTCTATTTTTAATTTTTTAAGGAACCTCCGTACTGTTCTCCATAGTGGCTATACTGTTCTCCATAGTGGCTTATCAGTTACATTCCCACCAACAGTTCAAGAGGGTTCCCTTTTCTCCACACCCTCTCCAGCATTTATTGTTTGTAGATTTTTTGATGGTGGCCATTCTGACCGGTGTGAGGTGATAACCTCATTGTAGTTTTGATTTGCATTTCTCTGATGATTAGTGATGTTGAGCATCCTTTCATGTGTTTGTTGGCAATCTGTATATCTTCTTTGGAGAAATGTCTGTTTAGGTCTTCTGCCCATTTTTGGATTGGGTTGTTTGTTTTTTTGATATTAAGCTGCATGAACTGTTTATATATTTTGGAGATTAATCCTTTGTCAGTTTCTTCGTTTGCAAATATTTTCTTCCATTCTGAGGGTTGTCTTTTTGTCTTGTTTATGTTTTCCTTTGCTGTGCAAAAGCTTTGAAGTTTCATTAGGTCCCATTTGTTTATTTTTGTTTTTATTTCCCTTTCTCTAGGAGGTGGGTCAAAAAGGATCTTGCTGTGATTTATGTCATAGAGTCTTCTGCCTACGTTTTCCTCTAGGAGTTTTATAGTGTCTGGCATTACATTAAGGTCTTTAATCCATTTTGAGTTTTATTTTGTATAGGTGTTAGGGAGTGTTCTAATTTCATTCTTTTACATGTAGCTGCCCAGTTTTCCCACCACCACTTACTGAAGAGGCTGTCTTTTCTCCATTGTATATTCTTGCCTCCTTTAACAAAGATAAGGTTATCTTTGAGAGATTATCATAACATGCACATAACATGCACATATGTTATCATATGTACATGGGTTTATCTCTGGGCTTTCTATCCTGTTCCATTGATCTTTAGTTCTCTTTTTGTGCCAGCACCATACTGTCTTGATTACTGTAGCTTTGTAGTATAGCTGCAAAGTCTTAAGTCTGAAGTCAGGGGGCCTGATTCCTCTAGCTCTGTTTTTCTTAAGATTGCTTTGGCTGTTGGGGGTCTTTTGTGTTTCCATACAGATGGCGAAATTTTTTGTTCTAGTTCTGTGAAAGATGCCATTGGTAGTATGATAGGGATTGCAATGAATCTGTAGATTGCTTTGGGTAGTATAGTCATTTTCACAGTGTTGATTCTTCCAATCCAAGAACATGGTATATCTCTCCATCTGTTTGTATCATCTTTAATTTCTTTCATCAATGTCTTATAATTTTCTGCATACAGGTCTTTTGTCTCCTTAGGTAGGTTTATTCCAAGGTATTTTATTCTTTTTGTTGCAGTGGTAAATGGGAGTGTTTCCTTAATTTCTCTTTCAGATTTTTCATCATTAGTGTATAGGAATGCAAGAGATTGCTGCGCATTAATTCTGTATTCTGCTACTTTACCAAATCCATTGCTTAGCTCTAGTAGTTTTCTGGTAGCATCTTTAGGACTCTCTATGTATAGTATCATGTCATCTGCAAACAGTGACAGTTTTACTTCTTCTTTTCCGATTTGGATTCCTTTTATTCTCTGATTGCCATGGCTAAAACTTCCAAAACTATGTTGAATAATAGTGGTGAGAGTGGGCAACTTTGTCTTGTTCCTGACCTTAGAGGAAATGGTTTCAGTTTTTCACCATTGAGAATGATGTTGGCTGTGGGTTTGGAATATATGGCCTTTATTATGTTGAGGTAGGTTCCCTCTATGCCTACTCTCTGGAGAGTTTTTATCATAAATGAGTGAATTTTGTTGAAAGCTTTTTCTGCATCTGTTGAGATTATCGTATGGTTTTTGTCCTTCAATTTGTTAATATGGTGTATCACATTGACTGATTTGCATATTTTGAAGAGTCCTTGAATTCCTGGGATAAACACCATTCGATCATGGTGTATGATCCTTTTAATGTGCTGTTGGATTCTGTTTGCTAGTAGTTTGTTGAGGATTTTTGCATCTATGTTCATCAGTGATAGTGGCCTGTAGTTTTCTTTTTTTGTGACATCTTTGTCTGGTTTTGGTATCAGGGTGTTAGCTCTTCTCTTAACGTTTGATAGAATTCACCTGTGAAGCCATCTGTCCAGGGCCTTTTGTTTATTGGAAGATTTTTATTCACAGTTTCCATTTCAGTGCTTGTGATTGATCTGTTTATATTTTCGATTTTTTCCTGGTTCAGTCTTGGAAGGTTGTCCTTTTCTAAGAATTTGTCCATTTCTTCCAGGTTGTCCATTTTATTGGCATATAGTTGCTCGTAGAAATCTCTCATGATCCTTTGTATTTCTTCAGTGTCAGTTGTTACTTCTTTTTCATTTCTAATTCTGTTGATTTGAATCTTCTCCCTTTTTTTCTTGATGATTCTGGCTAATGGTTTACCAATTTTGTTTATCTTCTCAAAGAACCAACTTTTGGTTTTATTGATCTTTGTTATCGTTTTCTTCATTTCTTTTTCATTTATTTCTGATCTGATCTTTATGATTTCTTTCTTTCTGCTAACTTTGGGGGTTTTTTGTTCTTCTTTCTCTAATTGCATTAGGTGTAAGGTTAGATTGTTTATTTGAGATGTTTCTTGTTTCTTGAGGTAGGATTGTATTGCTATAAACTTCCCTCTTAGAACTGCTTTTGCTGCATCCCATATGTTTTGGGTCATCTCGTTTTCATTGTCATTTGTTTCTAGGTATTTTTTGGTTTCCTCTTAGATTTCTTCAGTGATCTCTTGGTTATTTAGTAGTGTATTGTTTAGCCTCCATGTGTTTGTATTTTTCATAGTTTTTTCCAGTAATTGATATCTAGTCTCATAGCTTTGTGGTTGGAAAAGATACTTGATATGATTTCAGTTTTCTTAAATTTACCAAGGCTTGATCTGTGACCAGAGAGATATGATCTATCCTGGAGAATGTTCCATGAGCACTTGAGAAGAAAGTACATTCTGTTGTTTTTGGATGGAATGTCCTGTTAATATCAATTAAGTCCATCTCATTTAATGTGTCATTTAAAGCTTGTGTTTCCTTATTTATTTTCATTTTGGATGATCTGTCCATTGGTGAAAGTGGGGTGTTAAAGTCCCCTACTATGAGTGCGTTACTGTCGATTTCCCCTTTTATGGCTGTTAGCATTTGCCTTATGTATTGAGGTGCTCCTCTGTTGGGTGCATAAATATTTACAATTGTTATATCTTCTTGGATTGGTCCCTTGATCACTAAGTAGTGTCCTTCTTTGTCTCTTGTAATAATCTTTATTTTATTTTTATTTATTTATTTATTTTTTTAATTAGTTTCTGCTTTATAACAAAGTGAATCAGTCATACATATACATCAGTTCCCACATCCCTTCCCTGTTGCATCTCCCTCCCTCCCACCCTCCCTATCCCACCCCTCCAGGCGGTCACAAAGCACTGAGCTGATCTCCCTGTGCTATGCGGCTGCTTCCCACTATCTATCTACCTTACGTTTGGTACTGTATATATGTCCATGCCTCTCTTTCGCTTTGTATTTACAACTGTTATATCTTCTTGGATTGGTCCCTTGATCACTATGTAGTGTCCTTCTTTGTCTCTTGTAATAATCTTTATTTTAAAGTCAATTTTGTCTGATATGAGAATTGCTGCTCCAACTTCCTTTTGATTTCCATTTGCATGGAATATCTTTTTCCATCCCCTCACTTTCAGTCTGTATGTGTCCCTAGGTCTGAAGTGTGTCTCTTGTGGACAGCATATATACGGGTCTTGTTTTTGTATCCATTCAGCCAGTCTGTGTCTTTTGGTTGAAGCATTTAATCTATTTACATTTAAGGTGGTTATCAATATGTATGTTCCTATTACCATTTTCTTAATTGTTTTGGGTTCATTATTGTAGGTCTTTTCCTTCTGTTGTGTTTCCTGCCTAGAGAAGTTCCTTTAGCATCTTTTGTAAAGCCGGTTTGGTGGTGCTGAGTTCTCTTAACTTTCACTTGTCTGTAAAGGTTTTAATTTCTCCACCAAATCTGAATGAGATCCTTGCTGGGTAGAGTAATCTTGGTTGTAGGTTTTTCCCTTTCATCACTTTAAATATGTCCTGCCACTCCCTTCTAGCTTGCAGAGTTTCTGCTGATAGATCAGCTGTTAGCCTTATGGGGATTCCCTTGTATGTTATTTGTTGCTTTTCCCTAGCTGCTTTTAATATTTTTTCTTTGTATTTAATTTTTGATAGTTTGATTAATATATGTCTTGGCGTGTTTCTCCTTGGATTTATCCTGTATGGGACTCTGCTTCCTGGACTTGATTGACTATTTCTTTTCCTATGTTAGGGAAGTTTTCAACTAAAATCTCTTCAAATATTTTCTCAGACCCTTTCTTTTCCTCTTCTTTTTCTGGCACCCCTATAATTTGAATGTTGGTGCATTTAATGTTGTCCTAAAGGTCTCTGAGACTGTCCTCAATTCTTTTCATTCTTTTTTATTCTGCTCTGCAGTAGTTATTTCCACTATTTTATCTTCCAGGTCACTTATCCATTCTTCTGCCTCAGTTATTCTGCTGTTGATTCCTTCTAGAGAATTTTTAATTTAATTTACTGTGTTGTTCATCATTGTTTGTTTGCTCTTTAGTTCTTCTGGGTCCTTGTTAAACGTTTCTTGTATTTTCTCCATTGTATTTCTGAGATTTTGGAACATCTTTACTGTCATTACTCTGAATCCTTTTTCAGGTTGACTGCCTATTTCCTCTTCATTTGTTTGTTCTGGTGGGTTTTTACCTTGCTCCTTCATGTGCTGCATATTTCTCTGTCTTCTCATTTTGCTTAACTTACTGTGTTTGGGGTCTCCTTTTAACAGGCTGCAGGTTCATAGTTACTGTTGTTTTTGGTGTCTGCCCCCAGTGGGTGAGGTTGGTTCAGTGGCTTGTGTAGGCTTCCTGGTGGAGGGGACTGGTGCCTGTGTTCTGGTGGGTGGGGCTGGATCTTGTCTTTCTGGTGGGCAGGGCCGCATCCATTGGTGTGTTTTGGAGTGTCTGTGAACTTAGTATGATTTTAGGCAGCCTCTCTGCTAATGGGTGGGCTTGTGTTCCTGTCTTGCTAGTTGTTTGGCATGGGGCATCAAGCACTGGAGCTTGCTGGCCGTTGGGTGGAGCTGGGTTTTAGCGTTGAGATGGAGATCTCTGGGAGAGCTCTCGCCGATTGATATATGTAGGGCTGGGGGTCTCTGGTGGTCCAGTGTCCTGAACTTGTCTCTCCCACCTCTGAGGCTCAGGCCTGACATCAGGCTGGAGCACCAAGACCTTGTCAGCCACACAGCTTGTGGAAGGGGACCAGAGCCAGCTGGAGAGGAGAGTCCTGCAGAGAAGTGAATAGGCTGCTAGATGTTTTTTTTTTTCTTTTTTTTTTTTAAATCATGTTCTTAAACTTCTTTTTATTTGCTAAACTGATGGGTGAAAAGTGTTTTCATTGATGTTTTAAATTTGGATTTCTTTTGTATGAATCAGGGTGAAAATCTTGTGCTTAACAACCCTTTTTGTTTCCTTTTCTGGTGATGTTTATATTCTTTGCCATTTATCAGTTGCTTTACTTATTTTCTTTTTTGTAGGAGATCTTTATATATCAGTGAAATCAGACTTTTGTTTGTGTTATGAGTTATGCCTACATTCTGCTTTGATGTCTTCTTGCTGTTTTAGTTAAGGTGGTTTTTGCAGTTGAGTTTCAAGTTTGTGGTTTCACACTTGTGGTTGAATTTTTCATGGCCTGTGGCTTTTGTGTTATGGTTTGAAATGCATTTCAAGATTACAAGAAAATTCCCCTTTAGTTCTTTTCTGTACATTTTGTTTCAATTTTATATTTTAATCTTTGATCCAATAGGAATTTATCATGGTTCAAAGGGTCACGTACATATCCAACATTTCCCCCCCATTTTTTGGTTATATAGTTGTCCCCATTCCATTTGTTCAGTAATTCTTCTCCTCACTGATTTGAGACACCAGTTTTATCTTGACTGGGTCAATTTCTGGACTTTGTAGACTGACCTATTGGTATATCTAGTCATGATCTGTATATCAGAGATTGGTAAACTTATGACCTGTGGGCTGGCCACTTGATTTTGTAAATGGTTTTTTTGCAACTTAGCCTTGCCTATTCTTTTTCATATTTTTGTCTGTGGCTGCTTCCACACTGCAGTGGCAGAGTACAATATTTGTAACAGAGACCATATCACCTGTCATCTTAAAATATTTATTGTCTGGCCCATCAAGAAGACATTTGCTAGTCCTTGGTTTTATACTAATGTATTTTCTTTTTCCCCCTTGTGTCTATGTAATATTTCTTATTATCTGGCAAGGCTGATTGTTTCTCCTTATTTTTTTAAAAAGAATCTTTATGTCTCTTATTTTTCCATGTGAATTTAGCATTGATTATTCTTTAAAAATATTGTTGTTTTTACTGTTATAATGATTATTTTGAGAATTGAAGTTGTCTTCCTATCCAAAACACGATATGCCATTTGTTTTATTTTGTTTCATTCAGCATTTCAGTTATTTGTGTATAGATTTTATTTCATGTTAAGCTTATTCTTAAGGATTTTAATTTTATTAAAATAGCCATTTCTCTCTTTTTTTTTTTTTTTTTTGCGGTACGCGGGCCTCTCACTGTTGTGGCCTCTCCCGTTGCGGAGCACAGGCTCTGGATGCGCAGGCTCAGCGGCCATGGCTCACGGGCCCAGCCGCTCCGCGGCATATGGGATCCTCCCAGACCGGGGCACGAACCCGTATCCCCTGCATCAGCAGGCGGACTCTCAACCACTGCGCCACCAGGGAGGCCCCATTTCTCTCTTTATATTACTTGCTTTCGTCCATTATACTTTATTTCTTCCATATACTTAATGATCACTGCATATATACTCTTTATATACTTAAGCATTTTCAAATTTTTGATTTTTAATAATTGTGTGCCTTGAGACCTTATATTGGTTGTGGTAATTTTTTAATATAGTTTAACTTCTCATATTTAATATTGTCTATTTATCCATCATTATCATTTTAACACATTAATGAAGCAGTTCATATTTCAGAGTAATCCTAAAATACTTAGGAAATGCTCTTTCATAACTTTCAGAAAATGTTCTTTTTAGTAGATTTTTAAATTTTATTTTGTTCATAGCAAGGCAAGCAAAATATGAGAACAGTGTTATGGTAAGTAATATAGAGTAAATAACTAAGAATAGTGAAGCACTGTTTACTGAAGCTGAAATTCATCAAATTTATAATTAATAATACAGTGTATTAAAACTTTTAGTGTTTTACCCTAGCAAGCGTTTCAAGTAACCTAATAAGGAAATGATTTAAAAATTCTCGCATAATCTGTGATACAGTCTGAATCAACTTAAAATATCTATAAAAGTTAGTTTAACAAGATTAAATAAGTATATTTTAAAGGTTATTTTATTTGGGTGTTTCTGTGTTTTGTTACTGCTTTACTTTTGAATATACCACAGATTTAGAATTATCAGGAATTTTTACATTTTGAGTTCTTTTTATTTGAGCACCAACTGTAACTGGCTTCCAAGTGTCCAGGGTTGTTTGGTTTCGTACAGAGTCTTGCCTGAGTTTTTTTTTCCTTCCCTCTGGAGTAAGTTTTTGAGGTCACTTTGCTCACTTGATACACACACTTCACCCAGTAATAATTGGATTGGCTGCTGGTTTTTTCATTGTTTGTATCACAACTCTTATATTGGAATCCAAGGAGAAAAAAGACAAAGGTGATAAATGGGAAATTGATTGGGAAAAAAAAAAGTGGTTTATAAATATTTGAAAAATGCTTATCTTTGATTATAATTAAACATAAGTTCAGCTAACATAATAGCATTTTCATGTATTGGGTAATTGTCATTATGTTTAACAATACACTGTATTGACCAGAGTGTGGTATAGCTTTAGGAGAACAATATAGCAGTTCTCTTTCTGGTAATTTATCCTCTAGATACATGTACATGAAGATGTTTGATACAACATTAACTACACTAGCAGATCACAAATGTCTGTCACTGTAGGGCTAGTTAAATAAGTTTTGGGAAATCTGTTTAATAGAATGTTCTGTGGCCATGAGAAGGACTGAAGTTGCTGTATTATGCTCATGTGGAACAACCTCCAAGAAATATTTTTATTAAACACTATTTATTAAATATCTATTATTTTATCTAAAATAGTAGTTATTTTATTAAGAGAAAACAGCAAGTACAAAGTGTATTCTTTCACTGCGTATTAAAACAGTTATAAAAAGGGGGTGTACATACACGTATATGTACTCTTTGTACTTGCGACTGTCTGGAAGTATTTTGGAAAAACAGACAAGAAAATTTCACAGGTTTGCTTTTGGGGAAGTGACCTGAGATAGGTGGGAGACTTATTGTCTACGTTTATGTAGACTGTGAAAATTTTACGTGTGTTTATTAATTTTTCAGTACATATAAAAACTAGTATATAAAGTTACAGTAAACATTTAGACATTTAAATGACTTTCTCTGCCATTTAAAGTTACTTATTATTCTGATTTGACTGAGTTACTTCTCTACATCTCCCTCTTCATACCCTTTCACCATAAAATCTTTTAGTCATAGGACATCAAAAAAATAAACTTCAGAATCTTTCCACTGTATTGGAATTTATTGTTAAGTGCTTTCCATATTTGAAGAACTTATACATAAATTTATGTAACTTCCTGAGATAATAATCTTATCTTAAAATGCAGCTAATAGCTTTTTGGGAATAGATTTTCATGTTTCAATGACAGAAGTAAAATTCCCTAGGATTTAGAAGGAACTTAAATATCATCTGCTTCAAATGTGCATTATGTATATTTTGAGGGGAAATAGTTCATAATTTTCATCAGATTCTCAAAGGGTTTATGTGATGACTAATTTTAGAAATGCTGATATACACTCGATTATTAGCTTCTGCATGTATATTTGTACACACATTTAGATTACTGTTTTATGAGACATTGCATACTGTTAGCATGTGAAGTTATGATTGTACTTGAATTGTAATCTGGCCGCTGCAGTATCTGCCTCTATGTTACATCTTATGATTTGAATTCTATTCATTCCTGCTTTTTTAGGAGCTGTTAATATGAATGATGATTCCTCCTTGTATTACATATTCAAACCTCTTGTCTGTACTGTATTCTTTCTTTTACGTTGTTGGGTCTTTCCATATGCCTTTGCTATCCATACTTAAGGAAGACGACTGGTAAGTTGCCTAGATGTTCTTGGGTGTTGTGAAATATTTTTCCATTATAGCTCTCAGATGGACTCCTGGGAATGGGAAACAGAGGAAGGAATGAGAAAACAGAGGATTTCATGTTCATATCTCACTCCTGCTGTCCATCAGATCTGGTACTCAGATGAGTTCAGAAATTTTCCCAGTTACAGTGGGAAGATAAACCTATCTCCTCTGCAGCTGACTCACAAATTATTCTGAGCTACAGCTTTCTCTACCTGTACATTTAAAAATGTATTCCCATTCATTTCTGTCATTCAGAAATTTGTTGAAATCTCATATCTATTATTATTAATAGTAATTTTTTGTGGGGGGGGGGCTGCACTCTGTGGCATACGGATCTTAGTTCCTTGACCAGGGATCGAACCTGTGCCCCCTGCATTGGGAACATGGAGTCTTAACCATTATACCCCCAGGGAAGTCCCTCATACCTATTATTGATGCTCATTTTCTTTGTGGGTTTGTTTCTTTTCATTCTAAAATACAGTAACGATTGATTTTCCTCTGTGGAAGATGAGGAAATTCTCATCATTTTTCTCTTCTCATTTTCCACTTGCAGTTTTCTTTTTTTGTTTTTTTTTTGTTTTTTTTTTTTGCGGTGTGCGGGCCTCTCACTGTCGTCCCGTCGCCCCCCACCCCCCAGTTGCGGAGCACAGGCTCCGGACGCGCAGGCTCAGCGGCCATGGCTCACGGGCCCAGCTGCTTCGCGGCACGTGGGATCCTCTTGGACCGGGGCACGAGCCTGTGTCCCCCCTGCATTGGCGGGCGGACTCTCAACCACTGAGCCACCAGGGAAGCCCTCCACTTGCAGTTTTTATTATGTTATTTTTATTTATCAAGTTATGTAACTTTTAAGTTCTATACTATAAACCATAATTTCCACAGTTGTTTAATATTAATTTTGTATTTAGGTATATGATTTACCACATTCTTTAACTTCATTCCTGTTTTTCTCATTCCTTTTTCCTTATTCCAGGGTTAATTTGTGTTTATTCTCGTAGAATTCACAGAGTAGACTTTTGTTTTCCCTTGTTGGTTTGTAAACTGGCCCTGTACACAGAGGTCAGGGAGAAACTGAAGAAAGAGGCAGAGATCACTCCAGATTGGTAGGTGGCAGGTTTAATAAGCAAGGGAACTTAACATATGAGGCTTGTCTTCAGTGGCTGCAAGATGAGTAGATCTCTGCACTCAAGTGTCAAATCTTACAAGTTTATAAGAGAGGCCTTAATTGGGTTTAGGCATAAATACTATCCAGATGGTCTCAACACCTTACTCTCTCTCAAGGTTATGTCCTTGGAGTAGCTTCCATTTGGGAATGGCAGGCAGGCCGAACGTATATTTCAATGACAGAGGGTAGTGAGGGGCCGCTGCTTCCCCAGTTTCAGTTCAAAGGTCAACTGGCAGTCCTGTCCTCTCGATTATCTACACCCCCGGTCTCTGAAGAGAAATTTATGGATATTTTGTTCTGGGTTCTACACACGCTTGAGATGTCTGATTTCTTTGTACTTGAAGAGTTTGATTGAATGTCATATTACTAGAACCACTCTTTTGTTTTCCATCAGAACTGTGTAATATACGTGAAGAGTAGTTGTTTTCTGAAAAAACAACTTTTATTTTTAATATTTTACAAAGATAATATCCTATAATTTTTTGTTGGTAGAATATTTCTCTCATGTTCAGGTGTTCATTAATCCCATGAGGGTTTTCTTTTTAACTTGTTTTGAGTTTTTGGTTGATGGCCTTTAACATATATTTTTTCCTTTATTTAAAAATTTTTTATTCTGGTACAAATATATACAACATAATTAACCAGTAATTCAGCATTTTAACCATTTGTAAGTGTACAGTTCAGTGGCATTAAATAACATTCACAGTGTTTTTTTAACCATCATTTGTCTGTATCCAAAACTTTGACATCATCCTCAGTAAAAACTCTGTACCTGTTGAACAATAACTCTCCATTCCTCCTTCCCAGGGAGCTTCTGGTTTCCTCCATCCTACATTGTGTCTGTATGAACTTGCCTATTCTAGGTACCTCATTTGATGGAATCATACAATATTTGTGTCTGGCTTATTTTACTAAACACAGTTTTTTCAGGGTTCATCCATGTTATAGTGTATATAAAGTTTCTTTCTTTTTATGATAAATAATATTCCATTGTAGGTATATACCACATTTAGATCCATTTATCCATCATTGGACATTTGAGTCAGTTCCACCTTTTGGATGTTTATTGTAGATAATTACTTCTATGAACATGGATGTACAAATACATGTTTGAATCTCTGCTTTCAGTTCATCTGTATATGTACCTCAGGGTAGAACTTTTGGGTCATATGGTAAATCTAGATTTAACCTTTTTAGAAACCACTAAACTTCTGTAACAACTGCAGTATTTTACATCGCAGCAGCAATACAGGCAGGTTCTAATTACTTCACATCCTTGTCAACACTTTTTATGTCTTTTAAAAAAAATTTAGCCATCCTAGTAGCTATGAAGTGGTATCTAATTGTGGTTATAATTTGCATTTATTTGCATTTTAATGACTAATGATGTTGAGAAGCCTTTCATGTGCTTATTGGCCATTTGTGCATCTTCTTCGGAGAAATGGTTATCCTTCTTTTTAAAAAAATTTATTTATTTTTGGCTGCATTGAGTCTTCGTTACTGCACATGGGCTTTTCTCTAGTTGTGGCGAGCAGGGGATGCTCTTCCTTGCCATGCGCAGGCTTCTCATTGCAGTGGCTTCTCTTGTTGCAGAACACAGGCTCTAGGCGCGCGGGCTTCAATAGTTGTGGCATGTGGACTCAGTAGTTGTGGCTTGTGGGCTCTAGAGCGCAGGCTCAGTAGTTATGGCATACGGGCTTAGTTGTTCAGCAACATGTGGGATCTTCCCAGTACGGGGCTCGAACCCATGTCCCCTGCATTGGCAGGTGGATTCTTAACCACTGCGCCCCCAGGGAAGTCCCAGAAATGTTTATCCTTTGCCTGTTCTTGAATTGGGTGGTTTGAGAGTTTTTGTTAAGTTTTAGGAGTACTTTATATAGTCTGGATATTAATCTCTTAACAGATATGTAATTTGCAAATATTTTCTCCAGCTCTGTAAGTTGTCTTTTGCTTTCTTGAAAGTATCCTTAGATGCACAAAAAAGTCTTAATTTGGGGACTTCCCTAGTGGTTCAGTGGTAAAGAATCTGCCTTGCAATGCAGGGGACGCGGGTTCAATCCCTTGTCAGGGAACTAAGATCCCACATGCTGCGGGACAGCCGAGTCTGCATGCCACAACTATTGAGCTTGCACGCCTCAATGAGAGAGCCTTAGTGCCGCAAACTACAGAGCACATGCACTTTGGAGCCTATGCACCACAACTGCAGAGCCCACATGCTCTGGAGCCTGCACATCATAACTAGAGAGAAAAAAAAACCTGCATGCCACAACTAGAGAGAAGCCTGAGTGCTGCAACGAAGAAACCTCGTGCCGCAACGAAAGATCCCGCATGCCTCAACGAAGATCCCATGTGATGCAACTAAGACCTGACCCGACACAGCCAAAAAAAAAAAAGTCTTAATTTTTATGAAGTCTGATTTATTATATATTTTTTCTTTTGTTGTCTGTGTTTTTGGTGTCATACAAGTGAAACCATTGTCAAATCGAGTAATGTGAAGATTTTATCCAGTGTTTTCTTAAAAGAGTTTTATATATGTCCTGAGTTTAGCTTTTTGTTCCATTTTGAGTTAATTTTTGTGTGTGGGATAAGGTAAAGGTCTATATTTAACTCTTTTGCATGTGAGTATCCAGTTTTCTGAGCACTGTTTTTTTGTTTTTTGTTTTGAAAAGCCTGTCCTTTCTCCATTGAATGGTCTTGGCACTGTTGAAAAATCATTTGACCATTTATGTGAGGTTATATTTCTGGGTTCTCTATTCTACTCCATTGTTCTATATGTTTGTCTTTATGCCATTGCCACACTGTTTTAATTACTCTATTTTTGTTGTGTTTCAAAGTCTTTTTTTTGAAGATTGTTTTTGGCTTTTCAGAACTCCTTCCAATTCCATATGAATTTGAGCACTGGATTTTCCATTTCTGCCAAAAGGCTCTTGGAATTGTGATGAATCTGTAGATTGCTTTAGGTAGTATTAACAATGTTAAGTCTTCCTATTCATGAACATAGGATGTCTTTCCATTTATTTAAATCTTTAATTTCTTTGAGGCGTGTTTTGTAGTTTTCACTGTACAGGTCTTTCACCTACTTTGTTTCATTTCTAAGTATTTATTCTTTGTATGCTATTGTAAGTGGAATTGCTATCTTAAATTTCTTGTCAGGTATTTCACTGCTGGTGTATAGAAACAGCTGAATTTTGCTTGTTGAGCTTGTACTGTATAACTTTGTGAATTTGCTTATTAGCTCCACTAGCTTTCTATATATATAAAATCATGCCATTTATGAATAGTTTTACATCTTCCTTTCCAATTGATTCGCTATTTATTTATTTATTTTTGTGGTCTGATATCTCTGGCTAGAATTTCTATGTAGTGTTGAATGGCAGTGATGAATGCGAGCATCATTGTCTTGTTCCTGATCCTAGGGGAAATTTTTTCAGTCATTGGGTACTGAGTGTGATGTTAGCTGTAGAATTTTTCTTTATTCTTAAAGTTCTGAGAGTTTTTATCATGAAAAGGTGTTGGATTTTTGTCAGATGCCTTTTCTGCATCAGTTGAGAAGATTCTGTAGCTTTTTTCCTTTCTATTAATAGGATGTATTACAGTAAGTGTTTTTCTTATTGAACTACCCTTGTATTCCTGGAGTAAATCTCACTTGGTCACAGTGAAAATTCTTTTAGTATGCAGTTGTATTTGATTTGCTAATATGCAATTGTATTTGATTTGCTAATATTTTGTGGAGAACTTTAGTATCATTGAAAGAGATATTGCTCTGTGATTTTCTATTCTTATGAAGGCTTTGGTATCAGGTCAGTGCTAGTCTCATAGAATGAGTTAGGAAGTATTTCATTCTCTTCAGTTTGGGGGGAGGGTTTGAGAAGGATTGGCGATAATTTTTCTATAAATGTTTGGTAGAGTTCACTAGTTAAGACCGAGTATTTTAGTACTTTGTTGGGACGTTGATTACTGACTCAGTCTCTTGTTAAAGCTCTATTGACATTTTCCTTTTCTTCTTGAGTCAATTTAGGTAATTTGTAAGGAATTTTTTTTGGCATACAGTTGTTCATGGTATTTTCTTATAATTTTTTTTAACCTCTAAGTTTGGTAGTAATATTCCACTTTCATTTCTGATTTTAGCTATTTACATCTTCTCTCTCCTATTCTAAAAATATTTTTTAGTCAGTCTAGCAAAAAGTTTGTTAGTTTGTGAATCTTTAGAAGAACCAACTACTGGTTTTGTTAATTTTTTAAAATTGTTTTCCTAATCTGTATTTCATTTATCTGTGTTCTCATCTTTATTGTTTCCCTTCTTTTAGCTTTGGGTTTAGTTTATTATTTTTCTAGTTCCTTAAATGATAAAATTAGGTTGTTGATAATTAGATCTTTTAAAATTTACATTTACATTTAATAAATTTCTGTGCAGTGCTTTTTTGCATCCCATGTATTTTGTTTTGTTGTTTTTTCAAGTCATTTGTTGCTAAATATTTTCTGATTTCCCTTGTCATTTTTTTCTTTGACCTATTGGTTGTTTAAGAATGTATTATCTAATTTCCATGTATTTGTGAAATTTCTAGTTTTCCTTCTAGTATTGATTTCTTAACTTCATCCTTCTGTGGCCAGAGAAAACACTTTATATGATATCTATCTTTTTAAATCTGTTGAGACTTGTTTTATCTTTTAAAATCTGTTGAGACTTGTTTTGTGGCCTAACGTATGGTCTGTCCTGGAAAACTGTATTTTAGAAAAGAATACATCCTTTAGAAAAGAATGTTTTCTGCTGTTGTTGTGTGGAGTGTTCTCTCTATATGTCTGTTAGGTTTAATTGGTTTATTGTGCTCTATGAGTTTTTCTTCTGTCTAGTTGTTTTATCCATTATTGAAGTGGGTTATTGACATCTGCAACTATTATTGTAGAACTTTCTATTTCTCCCTTAATTTCTGTCAATTTTTGCTTCAGTGTTTATTATATATTCTTGCTATATTGAACCTTTTATTAATGAATGATGTTGCCTTTTGTCTCTGTTAACCTGTTTTTTAAAAAAATCTTTAACTGTGGTAGGGAAAAAAACCCATGAAATTTACCCTCTGAACCATTTAAAAATTCTAATGGTGTTAATTATATTCATATTGTTATGTAACAGATCTCTAGAACTTTTTCATCTTCCAAAACTGAAAGCCTGCACCCATTGAACAACAACTCCCCAGTTCTCTTTCCTCACATCTCCTGGTATCCATCATTTGACTCTGCTTCCATCATTCTGTCTATATATTTCATATTAGTGGAATCCTATAGTATTTGTCCTTTTGTGACTGGCTTATTTCACTCAGCATAATGTCCTCAAAGTTCACCCATGTTCACCATGTTCACCCATGTTGTGGCATGTGACAGGATTTCCTCCCCTTTTTGGCTGAATTATATTCTGTTGTATGTATGTGCCACATTGTATTTATACATTCATTTGTTGATGGGCATTTGTGCTGCTTTCACATCTTAGCTGCTGTAAGTAATGCTGTAGTGAACATGGGTGTGCAAATCTCTCTTTGAAATCCCACTTTTAACTCTCTTGGATATATACCCAGGAGTGGGGTTGTTGGAGTATGTGATTTTTCTAGTAACTTTAAAAAAATTTAAACTACTTGATTTTAGTATGGTCAGCCCAGCTTTCTTTTGCTCATTATTTACATGGAATATCTTTTTTCATCCTCTCCAGTTTGTGTCTTTGGATGTAAAATGAATCTCTTGAGGGCATTGTATATTTGTATCATGTTTTTTAATCCATTCTGCTGTTCTTTGTCTTTTGAATGGAGTGTTTAAACCATTTATTTATTTTTAAAACATTTTTATTGAAATATAGTTGATTTAGTGTTATGTTAGTTTCAGCAAAGTGTACAGCAAAGTGATTCAGTTATACATATATATAAATATATATATTTTAAAATTCTCTTCCATTATAGGTTATTATAAGATATTGAGTATAGTTCCCTGTGCGATACAGTAGGTCCTTTTTAATTATTTATTTTATATATAGTATTGTGTATATTTCAATCCCCAAACTCCTAATTTATCTCTCTTCCCAAACCATTTATATTTAAAGTAATTACTCAAAGAGGAATTTAATTCTGCCATTTTTCTGTTTGTTTTTTATAAGTCTTTATAGTATTTTTGTCTATTATTTTCCTTCATTACTGCCTTCTTTTTTTAGTTGATTTTTTTGTAGTGAAATATTTTGATTACCTTCTCATTTCCTTTTGTGTGTATTTTATAGATATTTTGTGTATAAAGTGGTAATTACATTTGACATATTGAAGTTCTTACAATCTAATTTGAATTTATGCCAACTTAAATACCATACGAAAACTTTCTGTACAGCTCCATCCCCCTTATTTTGTTATTAATATCACAGATTGCAGTTTTATATAATTTGTGCCCAATTGTATAGAATAATAATTTTTCTTGTTTTTGTTCTTTAAATCATGTAGGAATTAAAAAATGGAGTTAGAAATGAAAACTATAATAATGCTAGCTTTTAATTATCTATATATTTACCTTTATCAGATATTTATTTCTTCACTGTTGTCTAGCTTCCTTTCATTTTATTCTGAAGGACTTCCTGTTTCAGTTCTTGCAGGGCAGGTCTAGTTGTAGGTCAAGTTTTGTTTATCTGGAAATGTATTAATTTCTCATTATTTAAGGACACATTTTGCCAATTGTAGAATTCTCAGTTGAAAGTTTTTTCTCTCACCCTTTGATATATCATCCTTCTTCCTCTGGCTTCCAAGGTTTGTAGTTAGAAATTGGCTGATAGTCTTATTGAGTATCTGTTTTATGTGAATTGCTTATCTCTTCCTGCTTTCACGATTATTTCATTGTCTTTGGCTTTTAACAGTTCGATTATAATATCTCTTGGTATAACTCTGAGTTTATCCTACTAGGAGTGTGTTGAACTTTTTGGATTTGTAGACTTACGTCTTTCCTCAAGTTGAGAAGCTTTTGGCCATTATTTCTTTAAATATACTTTGTGTACCTTTCTTTTTCTCTAGGATTTCTACAACGAGTGTATTGGTAGACTAGGTGGTGTCCCACAGTTCCCTTAGACTCTCTTCACTTTTCTTCATTCTTTTTTCTTTCTGTTCCTTAGATTCAGTAATTTCAGTTGTCCTATTTTCTTCAGTTGTCCTGCTTTCAAGTTTGCTTATTCTTTTGCTTGCTCAGATCTGCTTTTGAGCCTCTCTAGTGTATATTTTATTTTAGTTATTTTACTTTTCAGCATTTCTTTTTGGCTCCCTTTTATAATTTCTGTCTTTTTAATGATATTCTCATTTTGTTCATGCATTGTTTTCCAGCCTTCATCCTTTTCCTTTAGCTCTTTTAACATCTTTAAGGGTAGGTGTTTTAAGGTCTTTGTCTAGTAATTCCTATGGGTGAGCATTCTACAAATGACAGGTACATTTGTGTTGATTTATTTTATTTATTTGGATGGGCCGTATTTTCCTGTTTCTTTTTATACTTTGTGTTGGTTTTCTTCTTTTTTTGGTTGAAAACATTGAATTTTATAATATGGTAACTTTGGAAAAGAGATTCTCTTCTTTTCTCAGAGTTTGTTCTTTTTTAATTGATCCCTAGCCTAAAAATGATCTAATGTGAAAGCTCATGGTCTTTTCAGGTATTTTTCTGAGCTCTGTCTTTCCCTGGGAATGTGCAGTACCTTTCTAAATTGTTCTACGTATTTGGTTGTTATTGAGTGTCTAAAAAAAACCTTGGTGTGGCTCCTTTAATTCCCCCAGTAGTCACTCTCGCTGATTTGGGTTGAAACAATGGCAGCTAACCTCTGTGCCTGCACCTCACCCATCAGATGTAGTAATCCGAATTCAGAACACAGAAGTTTGTTATTTGGACATTATTATTTGGACAAGATCATTATTGCCCACCCATGGCTCTAACAAACTGTACCAGAGTCATATATTGCTGTCCCCACAGCTGCCTGCCATAGGGTCAAGGAGTAGGAAATGGGTAGCTGCTATCACACTGAAGGCTGAAATTGGCCAACATTAACAACAGTTAACCAGCCAAGCTTTCCTTTGGGAGCACAAGAGTTCAAATTGGCTATTCCAGAGTTTCAGAATAGTTACATCAGACAGTTTCTGCCAGTAGTACAGTTGCTTTCTATGTACAGAGCTGGATTCCTGGCACTTCCTGCTCTGCCATCTTCCCTGACATTCTTTTCTTCTCTTTTCTTTTCAATAACTAGTTAAGAAGAGTCTGTGAACCAACTCCACACTGCCATTTTTACCAGGAACTAAAGCCGTCAATCTTAATATTTTTTTCCTGACTTTTGGATGTGTCTTCATAAAGTGCATCTTGAAAAGAGCCTTATGTGTCTTTTGCCTCAGTTACAGGATTATGTAATTATCTTTTATGGGTCTTGTTACTTAAAAATAACCAAAATTGGGCCTCCCTGGTGGCGCAGTGGTTGAGAGTCCGCCTGCCGATGCAGGGGATACGGGTTCGTGCCCCGGTCTGGGAGGATCCCATATGCCGCGGAGCGGCTGGGCCCGTGAGCCATGGCTGCTGAGCCTGCGCATCCGGAGCCTGTGCTCCGCAACGGGAGAGGCCACAACAGTGAGAGGCCCGCATACCACAAAAAAAAAAAAAAAAAAAAAAAAAAAAAAAAAAAAAAAAAAAAAAAAAAAATAACCAAAATTATATCTATTATGAAAATCCCATTTTATTGCTATTTACGCTGGTACAAATCAGGAATTTATCACACAGTATGTTTTAATCACATTTTCATTAGGAAAAGTGTAAATCTGATAGTTACTTCTTGACAAAAAGCAAGTATAAACTGTTAGTACAGTCCAATTATAATGTTAATTAATACTATATTAAAATATTCTTAGGTGAGATCTGTAAAATCGGCAGACTTATAATTGATGATTCACTTCTCAAAATCAAATGATGTTTTTGGTCTTAAAGTACTGCAGTTGTGTAAAGAGTCCTGAAATTGGGTATTTCTGACCAAGTCAGATTTGTTGCTGTATCTTGATTTATCAGTTAGCACCTTTGTAGCTGTAAAAGATGCTTATTTTACATGACATTGTAATATTTAGTAGTCATATCTTTGTAAATATTATATTTTCCCTCATATTTACATAATTCTGTTTAGTATAACAAAGGAGACTTTCCTAGTTTATATTATGTAGACCTTGATTATAAAGGGGTTTCTATTTTGTACTGTATTTCAATTAATGACCATGTTATATAAATACTTTATAACCACTTAATGTGAGAAATATAATACAGTCAATCCTTGATCAACATGGGGATTAGGGACGCCAGCTCTCTGCACAGTCGAAAATCCATGTGTAACTTTACCGTTAGCCTTCCGTATCCACAGTTCCATATCTGTGGATCATATAGTACTGTAGTATGTATTTAGTAGAAAAAAACCCCCAAAACCTTGTATAAGTGGATGCACACAATTCAAACCTATGTTGTTCAAGGGTCTACTGTACACTTAAAAAATAATATTTATTTGGTTTTCTCTCCTAATTGTAATTTATTTTATTTTTTATTGCCTACATTTTAATTAAATATTTAACTTGTTTTTATATTAGTGATATGTTCCTAAATTTAATTGGAATCCTTTTTTTTTTTTTTTTGCGGTATGCGGGCCTCTCACTGTTGTGGCCTCTCCCGTTGCGGAGCACAGGCTCCGGACGCGGAGGCTCAGCGGCCATGGCTCACGGGCCCAGCCGCTCCGCGGCATGTGGGATCTTCCCAGACTGGGGCACGAACCCGTGTCCCCTGCATCGGCAGGCGGACTCTCAACCACTGCGCCACCAGGGAAGCCCTGGAATCCTTTTTATACGTGGATTCCAGAGACTATTGCAGGCTTCCTTCTTGAGGTTAATAAATTATGCTTGTGGATTGCTTGGATAAAGTGAAGTTCTGCTTAAGTGGAATTTTATTTTCACAATTTTATGTACTGCGATTTATGACATTTGGTAATTAACATTTTACTAATATATTAAAAAATATCAGTGTACTAGCCAGCTTCTTCACTTTTAAACTTATATAACTTTTTTGGTGTCAGGTTATTTATTTATGTAGTGTGATTACTTTTGACTATTGTCTCTACTATTATTTTCTAGCTGAAACACTGTAGTCGGTATATACATGACTTATTTCCTTCACTCATCAAGAATTTGGATCCAGTACCACTTAGACATCTTCTTAATCTGGTCTCAGCTCTTGAACCAAGTGTTCATACTGAACAGGTAATTCATTCAAAACATAATGTTTTTTTTTTTGTAAAGTGAAAATTTATTTGTGATTCAGATGATTTAACTTGTAGTTTATTACTGTTGGCATTTCAGTTAGGCAAAAGGATATTAAATTTGTTACAGTATTTCCTAAAACCTCTAATTTCAACCTCTCCTCTTTTTTTTTTTTTTTAAAGACACTGTACTTGGCATCGATGTTAATTAAAGCATTGTGGAATAATGCGCTAGCAGCTAAGGCCCAGCTATCTAAACAGAGTTCTTTTGCGTCTTTACTAAACACTAATCTTCCCATTGGAAATAAGAAAGGTTAGTAAAGTATAATGTAATTTGAAGTAAGTTGTTCATAGCTTATAACTCAAATTTGAAATAGTTTCTGCAAGTTAGTTTCAGTTTAATCTCAATTTTGAAATAAGTTGGAAAGGGAGGTGTTGGTTTTCTTAAAACGTTAATAAATTGGGGTTAGCTCATGTTTTTGGTTTACTGTTCAAATAACAGCAATAACGTTTCAATAGTTAACTGGATCTTCTTTCATTAGTGTTCTTTTAAGAAAAAAAAGAAAACTGTCATAAAAGCTTTAGAGCTTTTGGTTAGAAAGCAGTCAACATGATTTCTTTTAGAAATAATTTTGAGAATAAGACATAATGATACATTTCTCTTTCTGTGTTTTCTACTTCAAAGTTTTCTGTCTTTCCAGGTATTTTATGTGTGCTTTTACATGTATAGCTTTCTAGGGTTTCCTAAAACTTTATCAGCCTTACCCCTCTTTTTGTTTGCTGACATCATATACTACCCTTTTCTTAGGCATTCCTGTGCAGGCACCCACAAGTACTACGACACGTGGTGGGGACTTACATTATTGCAGGTTTCCCTACCTATATCTTGTTGATTATGTAATAAAAACAACTGATATGTGCCCCAAAGAAATTCAGTCACTTAGATTATTTCCATCCTGTTTTTTCCTTTTCCTTCAGAGGACGAAGAGCTCAGAAGAGCTGCACCATCACCTTGTAAGTTGAGTCTTAGAAATGTATGGCAAGATGACTTTTAGTTTTATTTTGATGATCATCTAGAGTTAATTAATTTTATATAATATATTTGTATCACAGTCATAAAGTTCATTTTGCATAGGAGATGTAAATCCTGACTACCTATCTATCTTACTTACCCTTTTTGCTGAAATCATTAGTATCCTGACTTTTAATTGAAATCATGTATATCTTCTTTAGAAATAATTGGCAAATGTTAACATATTTCCAGATTATATTTTTGGCTACTTAGCATGAAGCTTTGGTATATCAAAGAATCAAAGGATAACATTCTGGTAGATACATGTTAATACAAGTTAGAAGTAAAAAAAACCCATCATTTTAATATAGGGTCACCTGCAGCCAGTCCTCAAAGCAGTGATAACAGCGATACCCATCAAAGTGGAGGCAGTGACATTGAAATGGATGAGCAACTTATTAATAGAACCAAACATGTGCAGCAGCGACTTTCAGATACAGAGGTATGAAAATACTTTTTCCTCCTGCTTTGAAGAGATTTTTTGATTTTGGGGTTTGTGCCATGTTTATCCTTTGAACTGGGAATATAAACATGATGCCAGTTGAGGCCTTTCCTATCTTTTTAAGTATCATTGAGGTTCTTTACTTTTCTTTGAGTTTTTAATTCCATTTTGTATTGTTCAATGAATTTTGTCAGGACTGTGGCAGCCTTTTAAAAAAGTACAGTGTGTTAATGTCATTTACTTTTTTCTTACTAGTTTAAATATTTATTTAAATCTCTTTGTTTCTAAATGTAGGAATCCATGCAGGGAAGTTCTGATGAAACTGCCAACAGTGGTGAAGATGGAAGCAGTGGTCCTGGTAGCAGTAGTGGACATAGTGATGGATCTAGCAATGAGGTGAATTCTAGCCATGCAAGCCAGTCAGCAGGGAGCCCTGGCAGTGAGGTACAGTCAGAAGACATTGCAGATATTGAAGCCCTTAAAGAAGAAGATGAAGATGATGATCATGGTCATAATCCTCCTAAAAGCAGTTGTGGTACAGATCATCGGAACAGGAAATTAGAAAGTCAAGCAGGCATTTGCTTAGGGGATTCTCAAGGTCCGTCAGAAAGAAGTGGGACAAGCAATGGAACAGGAAAGGACCTGGTTTTTAACACTGAGTCAGTGCCATCAGTAGATAATCGAATACGAATGCTAGATGCCTGTTCACACTCTGAAGACCCAGAACATGATATTTCAGGGGAAATGAATGCTGCTCATATAGCACAAGCATCTCAGGAATCTTGTATTACACGCACTGGGGACTTTCTTGGGGAGACTATTGGGAATGAATTATTTAATTGTCGGCAGTTTATTGGTCCACAGCATCATCACCACCACCACCACCATCATCACCACCACGATGGGTAAGTCTACCTAAAAATAAAACAGCTTACATTTCCTTTAGGGAGTTAATTATAGCCTATATTTATTCAATTGCGATATATTCTAGATCAGTGCTGTCCAATAGGAATATAATGTAAGTTACAAATGCATGCCATTAATGTAAGCTACAAATGCATGCCGTATGTAATTTTTAATTTTAATTAATTAATTAATTTATTTTTGGCCACACCCTGCAGTTTGCGGGATCATAGTTCCCCAACCTGGGATCGAACCCATGCCCCACTGCAGTGGAGGCATGGAGTCTTAACCGCTGGATCGCCAAGGAAAGTCCCAATTTTTAATTTTCTAATGGGCACATTTTAAAAAGCAAGATGAAACAGATAAGATTAATTTTAATTATAAATTTTATTTAAAGCAGTAATATCCAAAATATCATATATCCACATGTAGTCCGTGTAAAATTTTTAATAAAAATTTTTTTGTACTAGATCTTCAATCTGTGTATATTTATTACTCCTAACATCTTCATTTAGACCAGCCATTTTTTACATGTGCAGTGGCCACAGGTGGCTAGTGGCTGTTGTATTGGACAACACAGATCTAGATCTTCAGCTCCTTGTAATAATTGCCTAATAGTAGATAGTAAATTGCTTGTGGAAACTTCCATTAAAGTGTGATTATGAAAAGGGAAATTTTATGCACATTGTAATTTTAGGATGTCAGTAAGGATAAAGCCTCAGCATAAAGCTTTTTGATTATCTGTGAAATACACCTATGGTGTTTAATAGTGATTCTGTCATTTACTAGTGTTACAGTATTGGGCAAGGTACTCAGTAGTTCTTACTATCATTTTCTCATCTATAAAATAGGGACAATAGTACCTATCTCATGGGCTTATTGTGAGCATTTCATGGGCTGATATGATTGGCACATAATAAGAACTTAATAAATATTAGCTGCTATTTATTATTACTGTCATTGCAAGTAGTAATATTTGAGTTAATGATGAAATAGGGATATGTAGTTTATCAGGATTTATCTTAAACCTGACTATTTGCCAGGCCTTTCAGAATTTAATATGGTTGTTTGGGAGAACTACACATCCATACATATTCCTACTTTATTTCCTTTGCCTTTTTCTTCTTATCATTGACCCATATGAGTTTACAGTAATGTTTCTTAGTCTTGGCAGTATTGATGTTTTGGGCCAGGTAATTCTGTGTTTTGGATTTACAGCAATGTGAATGCTGCCCTCTGCATTGTAGGATGGATGTTTAGCAGCATCCCTAGTCTCTAGTCCTACATACTAGAGGAATCTCCCAAGTTGTGATAACCAAAAATTGTCTCTAGACATTGCCAGCTGCCCCCTTGGCCTTTTGTTTGAGAACCACTGGTTTATGGTCTGACATTACAGAAATGCACATTCAGAGTTCTCCCCAGGACATACTGAAGACAAAGCAATTAGTTCATAAAACTGAGGAGGGTAATATGTTCAGTTTGGTACATTGTAAATCTCTTTTAGTGTTCACACCAACCCTCTACCTGAAAAGACCTAATGATTTTTTTTTTTACGTTAGCCATTTCCATGTTCTCTGTCTGTGGGTACCATTTGTGAGTCTCTAAATCAATCCTGAACTTTTCTTCTTCGTGTTATTTTTATCATTTTGTCTTTACATTCTTAGAGCACCCCATATGGTATGCTTTAGAAAGGAGGGCTTAATAGGTGTTTATTGAGTTAAAAGTCCCTCAATTAATACTAACCACATCTAGATTGCAGCTGTAAATTGAAATTTTTTTCCTTATCTGACTTGATTCTGCAGTTGGATGAGCAAATGTAAATAAACTTTAAGGTTTCACTTTAAGATTTGAGTTTATAAAAAAATTATCTAACAGTTAAGTTTACTATTTTTTTTTTCCTAAAATTATTCTCTTTGAAGTTGTTTTAGTGAAGTGTGTTGTTGGGCCAGATAATATGTAGGTATATATTGTATAATTAATATATAGTGCTGACTTCGTGGGCTTTTTATTTTTTGTAAAGCTGTCAATATTCCATATTGTTAACAAACAAATGTAGCTTTATTCTTGAGTGGGTTGTAACTTGTGCCAAATGTTTTGAGAGATATTTTTTATGATTCACAATGTATGTTTAAATTTGTAATTGCTAACTTTGTACTCCTCTCTGTGTTACAGTCATATGGTTGATGATATGCTAAGTGCAGATGATGTCAGTTGCAGCAGCTCCCAGGTCAGTGCAAAATCAGAAAAAAACATGGCTGATTTTGATGGTGAAGAATCTGGGTGTGAAGAGGAGCTAGTTCAGATTAATTCACATGCAGAGCTAACATCTCATCTCCAACAACATCTTCCCAATTTAGCATCTATTTACCATGAACATCTTAGTCAAGGTAAGGTTCTGTAGTAAGTAAAATATATTCCTTTATTTAAAATAGGAATAATTTATATAACACATTGTTAAAAGGAATCAACAGTCAATGTTTTGTTACTTCAATGTTTTTGCCAAATAATTTTCATATTATAGTTTTTTCCCCAAGGAAATGAAATTATTATGAATACTCCATCATGAATATGAAGGCTGCAGTTCCATCAAGAGATATTTAACAAGGAAAAGAAATAAAAAATAATATGTATAAAAATTATAGCTTTGTATTTGAGAAAATATATGGCTGCATTAGATTTTATATTCAGAAATCTTAGGACTTAAAAGTAGGAGATTACACAGAATCACATGTTGTATAATTCCATTTATATAAAAGGACTAAGATAGGCAAATCTGTAGAGATAGAAAGTATAGATTAGTGGTTCCCTGTGGCTAGTGAGGATTGGGAGAAATAAGAGGACGGGTGGCTGCTAAAGGGTGAGGTGTTTCTTTCATCTGGGGTGATGGAAAATGTTCAAAAAACGATGGTTCTAATCACTCTAAATCAGTCTTAAAAAGATGATAGGACATGACCAAACTCTAAAGAATAGAGGTTAGAAGAGGTTAAAGAATAGTAGGAGATAAAGGAGGAAAGGGAGAAAAATTAAGAGGGAAAACAGTTCTAGAATTGGCAGTTTAAAGGTCCATATCCAGCCTCTTGCTTGGTTACATACCATCAGCACTTACTAGCCTAGGACATGGGTTTTGGGATGCCAGTAAATTATAAACTAAGTAAACCAGATAGATTAGGTTTATGCTTTTAAAGCCACGATCAGACTTGGAGATGCAATTTGTGGATCTTGGCAACAACTTTCTGATTTCAGATGTTACTTGCGTATAATCTAGATAAGGTTATTTTGACTTTTTTTTTTTTTTTTTTCCTTTTTTTGGCCGTGCTGCATGGCTCGCGGGATCTCAGTTCCCCGACCAGGCACCGAACCCGGGCCCTCAGCAGTGAGAACGCGGAGACCTAACCACTGGACTGCCAGGGAATTCCCTATTTTGACATTTTTGTTGTTATTGTGGTTGTTGAGAAATGAATGGGTTAAGATTGAGGTCAATTTAATTTTATACCATATTTATTAAATTTTCACCATTCTTCTATTCTTAACCCATTTTCCTTTTATTCAGTACATATTTTTTTTACTATATGGAGTTAGAAATTGAGCAAAATATTAGACGTATTAATGCTCTCCAAATCTACCTTGTATTACTGTGTATTTAATACTATAGAGAACTCTTCCAACACAGTAAGACAAACAATACAATTTAAAAATGGACAACAGGGGGGCTTCCCTGGTGGCGCAGTGGTTGAGAGTCCGCCTGCCGATGCAGGGGGCGTGGGTTCGTGCCCCGGTCCGGGAGGATCCCACGTGCCGCGGAGCGGCTGGGCCTGTGAGCCGTGGCCGCTGGGCCTGCGCGTCCGGAGCCTGTGCTCCGCAATGGGAGAGGCCACAGCAGTGAGAGGCTTGCATACCGCAAAAAAAAAAAAAAAAAAAAAAATGGACAACAGGTATGAATAAATTGTTACTTCATAAAAAAAGATATAAAAATGGTCAGTAAATACGTGAAAAGATGTTCAATATCTACAGTCATCTGGGAAATTCAAATTAAAACTACAACTGGATATTTCTACTCATTTGGGATGGGTAAAAAATTAAGGACTTAATGATATCAAATGACGCTAAGGATGCAGAGCAACTACAACTCTCATACATTGCTGTGAAGGAGCTTAAAATAGTACAGGCAGTTTAGAGTACTGTTTTAGCAGTTTCTTTTAAAGTTAAACTTGTACTTACCATATGACCCAGCAATTCCTATTCTAGGTATTTACCCAAGAGAAATGAAAACATACGTCCACAAAAAGATTTGTACCTGAATGTTCATAACTGCTTCATTTATGAACCTCAGCTGGAATTAACTGGTAGATAAACAAATTGTTGTATATTCACAGTGGAATAAAAAGGAAAGAGCTACTGATACATTCAACACCATGGCTGAATATCAAAAAACGTTCTAAGCAAATGAAGCTAGACAGAAGAATACATACTGTATATCATTTATATGCACTTCTAAAATTTCCTAAAGTAATTTCTAATGATTGACATCTACTCAGTGATTGGTGGTGGGGATTGATTGTAAAGGGACACATGAGAACTTTTTGGGGTGATAGAAATGTTCTGGATCTTGATTATGTATTTATATTGTATTTTAATAAAATTAATTTTAAAAAGTAAATACCAAAACAAATAAACCAAACCCCAAACTTAAAAAGTCAAGCTACAAACTGGGAGAAATATTTGCAAATCATATATCTAATAAAGGGCTTGTATCCAGACTATATAAGAACTTTTACAACTCAGTAGTAAGACAACTTAATTAAAAATTGGGAATTGATTTATTTCACCAAAGAAGGTACACAAATGGCTGATAAGCACATGAAAGGAGGCTTAGCATCATTAGTCATTAGGGAAATTAAAATTAAAGACCAGAATGAGATTCCACTGCACATCTATTAGAATGGCTAAAATTAAAAAGAGCGACCATACCTATGTGTTGAAAAACAGTTTGGCAGTTTCTTCAAATTTTAAACATACGTGTTTACCTAATGACCCAACAATTCCACTTCTAAGTATTTACCCTAAAGAAAAGAAAGCATATGTCTGTACAAAGACTGGTTACATCAGTGTTATGGCAGCATTATTCATATTAGACAAAAACTGGAAACTATCCAAATTTTCAGTAATTGGTAGATATATAAACAATATTATCATGTAATGGAATATTATTCTGTATTTAAAAGGAACACACTACTGATAGGTGCTTCAACATGGATGAACCTCAGACATTTTGCTAAGTGTGAACAAAGTCAGACATAAGACTATGCATATGTGTATTGTATGATTCCATTTATTTATTTATTTATTTATATTAGTTTCTGCTTTATAACAAAGTGAATCAGTCATACATATACATATGATTCCATTTATATGAAATTTCTAGAAAAGGCTAATTTATGGGGATGGAAGAACAGACTAGGGCTCGGGAATGGGATCAAGGATTAAATGTAATTAGGTATGAGGGAATGCTTTAGGGTGGTGAAAGTGTTCTAAGACGGAATTATGGTGAAGGTTGCATAATTCTCATTTTAATGAAATCAATGTATATCTACAGTTTAAGAGGGAAATCTCATGGTAAAGCTGTTAAAGACAAAGAAGCATTTTTGCTTAATATAACAGCTAGGGAGAATTCATAGTCTGGCACTCAAAGTCTGAATTATTATAATAGATGCTTTGAATTTAATTGAATGTTTTGAGTAAATCATCTCAATTAAAAAAATCTTTAGGTGTAAGACACTTTACAGAAGGTCATTTAGAGGAACGTCCCTTGGCTATATAGTTAATTCGGTTAAATTTTCTTCTTAATGTTTAATTTGGGTTTCAAATATTTATATACAGTTCTCTTGACATGTGGAAAACATTAAATAATCATACTTATTAGTAATAGTGAGGAGGCTATGAAATAGTGGAGAGGCTATGAAAACTTTTCTTATTTTACTTTAGTAGTATCAGACTCTAAACAGTATTATTCTGTCTCATTCATAAAGCAACTGTGTTAATCTTGTATTTATCTTGTGATGTAAGAAGAGATTTATTGTTATACTTCACTTTGAATTTGTTAACTTTATTAATGCTGTAGTTCACTTTACAATTTCAGTCAACTGCATTCCTCTATAGTGTGTTGTATTTTGCCCCTTCAGGACCTACAGTTCATAAACATCAATTCAGCAGTAATGCTGTAACAGACATTAATTTGGATAACGTTTGCAAGAAAGGAAACACTTTGTTGTGGGATATAGTCCAAGATGATGATGCAGTAAGTTATTTAATAAACCCAAAAGACTACAAAATTACAGCAAAATGCATTCAGTATAAACAGTAACTTTATGTATATACATTTTTTGTAGGTTAATCTTTCTGAAGGATTAATAAATGAAGCAGAGAAACTTCTCTGTTCCTTAGTATGTTGGTTTACGGATAGACAGATTCGAATGAGATTCATTGAAGGTTGCCTTGAAAATTTAGGAAACAACAGGTAAATAGGAATTAAAAATTTTTTATGCAATAATCATATTCATAATCAATATTCTTATTGACCTAGATATGGTGGGTTCATAGCATTTAATGTACCGTTACCAACCTATTCTTTTTAGTAATTGTAGTTTTTATATTAGTTCTAAACTGTTTTCCCCCACAGGGTTTATATGTTATCACACAGTCTTGCTTTTTTCAGCACTTTTTGGCACTCTTGATTAGATCACCTCCAACACAGACAAAGGAATACTGTCTTCTTGATTCTGGGAACATGGTGGTGATTACTCTATTTTCAGATTTCAGTTTAAATGTTCTTGAACTCTTATATATAAAGGTAGCTAAATATGATAAGTGAAGTTAAACTTAAGCTGAAATATAAACATTTTGATAATGGCATTGTTCTTCCATCTGGGTGGATCTTTTGACTTCTGCAGTGCACAAGGAATTAGACTAGTTGTGTTTTTTCCCTAGTTTGAATTCTGCTATATATTTATATACTTCTTATTGGGGCTCAAATAATCACCACAAGTTTCTTGATTTTCAGTTCTGTTCTGTTGATACAGTCTCCAGTTTCCCTTAGACTGCTCTGATAATATTGTTCCATTCTCTGATGTAGTGAGTTCAGTTATTAATTGAATATATATATTTTTAAATTTATTTTTTTGTTTATGATTTTTGGCTGTGTTGGGACTGTTGCTGCGTGTGGGCTTTCTCTAGTTGCGGCGAGCGGGGGCTACTCTTTGTTGCGGTGCATGGGCTTCTCATTGTGGTGGCTTCTCTTGTTGCAGAACATGGGCTCTATAGTGCGTGGCTTCAGTAGATGCGGTGCGTGGGCTCAGTAGTTGTGGCTCGTGAGCTCTAGAGCGAAGGCTCAGTAGTTGTGGCGCATAGGCTTAGTTGCTTCGCGGCATGTGGGATCTTCCCGGACCAGGGCTCCAACCCGTGTCTCCTGCATTGGCAGGCGGATTCTTAACCACTGTGCTATCAGGGAAGCCCCTAATTGAATATATTATATTAATATTTTCAGCTTACCTCTGCCCAGGCTCAATATAAATGTCTAATTTTATTGAATATTTAACTGCTTCAAAAATTTTTTTACCTAATTTAATTAGAAAAAGTATGTGCAGTATTTAATTTTCTTCTTTTGATCTTTAAAGGGCTACAATTGGAACAATCACAATAGAAAAATTGCTTATTCATGCAGGTATAAGAAACCACTAATAGACCCCTGTTAGTGGATCAGTTGCCTCATTTGGCATATATTCTTTAAAAAGAATGCTTTTAATGGGTGGATGATATTTCATCATTTATATAGGTATTATAGAAATTAGTTTAAAAATGTTTTGTCTTTTAAATATTTTTTAAAATATTTATTTATTATTTATTTATTGTGGCTACTCCAGGTCTTAGTTGCTATGTGTGGGATCTTCATTACAGCACGTGAGATCTTTGTTGCGGCATGCAAACTCTTAGTTGTGGCATGCGAACTTAGTTGAGACATGCATGCAGGATCTAGTTCCCCAACCAGGGATTGAACCTGGGCCCCCTACATTGGGAATGCAGAGTCTTACCCACTGGACCACCAGGGAAGTCCCTAAAATATTAATTGTCTTTTAAAAGTCTTTGTGAAGCTAATGAACACTTTTTAAAGTTGTATCAATTTTTATTCCCCAAAAGTGCATCTGCCTATCCTGTGGCCCAGCAATTCCACTGCTAAGTATGTGCCTTTTAATAATACATCCAGAAGGTCACCAAAAGACACATTCAAGAATGTTCATAAAAGCATTATTCAAAATAACTATTCTTTGTACTGCTATCCAAATGACAAAAAAAGAATAGGAAGGAAAATTAAATTGTGGACTGTTAGTTGAATGAAATAGTATATATATATAGTAGTAACAATGAAAGAACTACAACTGCGTGGAATAGTGTGGTTGAATCTCACAGACATAATGTTGAGTGAAAGAAGCCAGATGTAAAGAAGTATATCTCTATTACTCTGTTTATATAGAGTTTAAAAACAGGAAAACTGGGACTTCCCTGGTGGCGCATTGGTTAAGAATCCGCCTGCCAATGCAGGGGACATGGGTTCAAGCCCTGGTCTGGGAGGATCCCACATGCCGCAGAGCAACTAAGCCCATGCGCCACAACTGCTGAGCCTGCGCTGTAGAGCCCATGAGCTACATCTACTGACCCCGCGTGCCACAACTACTGAAGCCCGCACGCCTAGAGCCAGTGCTCCGCCACAAGAGAAGCCACCGCAGTGAGAAGCCCACGCACTGCAATAAAGAGTAGCCCCTGCTCGCCGCAACTAGAGAAAGCCTGCGCGCAGCAATGAAGATGCAATGCAGCCATAAATGAATAAATTAAAAAAGAAAATCAGGAAAACTATTGTATTTAATAGTCAAGATAATGATTACTCTTGGGTTGTTAGTGACTGGAGAGGGGGCATATCCCGAGGCTTCTGGGATGCTGGTAATGATTTCTTTCTTGATGTTGGTGCATGTTACGCAGGTATGTTCACCTCCTAATATTTTGAACTGTCACTTAGGTTTATACATGTTTTTTCATGTATGTTACTTCAATGAAAAGGAAAAAAGCTATGTGAAAGATGAAATATCATGTAGCCTTTAAGAGTCAAATGTTTTCAAAGATTATATAATGATATGGGCATATACTCATAGGCCCATTTGTTAAAAAGATTGCAAGCAATATGTGGGACTGTAGAATGGTTATTTCTGGGAGGAATCAGTTAATTTTTTCTTCTTTATGGCTTTCGATTTTCTAATTTTTCCATAATGAGCATATATTTTTCTAAGTAGTGTAGCTTAAAAGAGACAAAAGGGGGCTTCCCTGGTGGCGCAGTGGTTGAGAGTCCGCCTGCCGATGCAGGGGACACGGGTTCGTGCCCTGGTCCCGGCATGGGAGGATCCCACATGCCACGGAGCGGCTGGGCCCGTGAGCCATGGCCGCTGAGCCTGTGCGTCCAGAGCCTGTGCTCTGCAATGGGAGAGGCCACAACAGTGAGAGGCCTGTGTACTGCAAAAAAAAAAAAAAAAAAAAAAAAAATAGAGTAAAAGAGACAAAAGGAAAATTCTGTGTATAAAATGGAAATTTGTCTATTTGGATTTTTATTAAGCTTTAATTTGTTCACTCCCAAATCACTTGAAGTTGAAGCATTTTTCATTTGTTGGAGGCAATCCTATACCTAATCATAGTTACTTAATGGTTTATTGATATATAGTAAACATAACTATTATATTGATGTTAATTTTGGCCTCAGTTTACTCAGACGGTTGCTGTATGTATTATGCTAGACCTATTATTATTAATTGGTCATATATGCCATAGTGGCATTTTTTAGCCTGTGACATATGTAACACATCCAGTGTATACCAGCTGAACTTACTGAAGTTATCATGCAAACTGAAAAATAATTAATTTTTTTAAACATTATTAGTTCCAGTGTCCTGATAAACTAGTGTTTTTTTTTTTTTAACATCTTTATTAGAGTATAATTGCTTTACAATGTTGTGTTAGTTTCTGCTGTATAACAAAGTGAATCAGCTATATTTATACTTTTATCCCCATATCGCTTCCCCTTGCATCTCCCTCTCACTCTCCCTATCCCACCCCTCTAGGTGGTCACAAAGCACCCAGCTGATCTCCCTGTGCTATGCAGCTGCTTCCCACTAGCTATCTATTTTACATTTAAACCAGTGGGTTTTAATGGGGGTGATTTTTTTCTCCCTAGGTAGTATCAGTATCTGGAGATATTTTTGGTTTTCACATTAATGAGTGGAACTGGAGATGTTACTTTGGGCTAGGGACGCTACTAAACATCCTTCAGTGCAGAGGACAGCTTTTCACAGCAGAATTGTGTGAAATGTCAGTATTGATATCAGAGTTTGAGAAATCCTATTCTGAACAAAAGAATCCTTTCTCCAAGGATTCCTCTCCCCCTGAGTTTGCCATCACAGTAGGAAAGGAATGTTGCACAAGGGTGTTAATATTAATAGGAAAGCTCTTCCTTATGTTGAAATAAATGGGCCACTGAAATCTTAACTCATTTACCATTTTCCTGACATTTGACCGAAAAAACCCCACAGATGTCTGCTTCTTGATGATGTCAATTTTTTATGTAGTTTACACAGGTTTTATGTTTCTTTTTATTTTCTCTATGTTGACTTTTTTTTTTTCTTTTTTTTTGCGGTACGCGGGCCTCTCACTGTTGCGGCCTCTCCCGCTGCGGAGCACAGGCTCCGGACGCGCAGGCTCAACGGCCATGGCTCACGGGCCCAGCCGCTCCGCGGCATGTGGGATCCTCCAGGACCAGGGCACGCACCTGTGTCCTCTGCATCGGCAGGTGGACTCTCAACCACTGCGCCACCAGGGAAGCCCCCTCTATGTTGACTTTTTAATTTTCCTTCTGGTTCCTCACTTGCCATGGTTTATAGACCTGTCACCAATTTTTGTTTGTTTTTGCTGTTCTATGGTCTTATTACAGCTTATTTCACAAAATGAACTTAGCTTTCTTTTGAACAGTAATATGGGCTCATTACTTCTTGGGAAGCATAGAGATCTGAAAAAGGAAAAGTCTCCCATAAATCACCCATAATTCTGCCATTTATACGGAACCCACTGTTAACATTTTAAAACACTTTATAAAGTTTTTAAAGTGTTTACACTTTAAAACAATTTAAACATGCATCATGTACCTTATGCACATTTAGCCTTAGGCAGATTGTTTTATAAGGCATATAACATTTCAGCGGTGCAGGAGGTTTAAAGTTACACACGGAAACACGTAGTAGACTGGTTTGCAGAATGTTATCATAAAGTGAGAGCATGAGGTAGACAGTAGCTCCCACAATGAAAAATCCATTACTTTTCAGCTTGGTATTTGTTACTTTGGGTGAGTGAGATAAGACTGCTGTCTAGTGAGTAGGGTGGAAGGAGGAGTTGGGTTGTAATCAGCCCCTTTGGTGTTTTATGTTTACTAGAAAGCAGGTTCACATGCAGATTCACATCCTGGGCTAGGTACCTCCTGAAATTCTGTGGCTTCTTGAGAACTGATTTGAGACTCTGTCTGGGAACCTATCCAGTGTGCTATTTTTTTGCCATTCTTTATGCAGTAGGTAGTTTAACCCACGTATGAAATTTTTTGCCTTTGAATACAAAAGTAAAAATGCTCACGTGTCAGGGATTCTGTTTACATAAATAAAGGTTCATATAATTAAGAAATGCATGGTACTATGTACTTTTTTTTGTTTTCTCTCTGTAAAGACTATATTATATACAGCATTTCTTGTCAACTCTTGGTATATACTATAGTTTAAAATGACTGAGGGACTTCCCTGCTGGTCCAGTGGCTAAGACTCCATGCTCCCAATGCAGGGGGCCTGGGTTCGATCCCTGGTCAGGGAACTAGATCCCACATGCCGCAACTAAGAGTTTGCCTGCCGCAGCTAAAAGATCTGGCATGCTGCAACTAAAAAGATCCCACATGCAGCAACAAAGATCCTGTGTGCCACAGCTAAAACCCGACGCAGCCAAATAAGTAAATATTTTTAAATAAATAAATAAATAGACAGACAGACAGTAGCATTTTGTAGACCACACCAGTCTTTTTCAAATATGGAGTCTAGGATTAGGAAAAGAGCGTTCAAATGTAACTTTTAACTGTGAAGACTACTAGCAAATGTGTTCATTCTACTAAAGCAATATAAAGTTACACTGGTAATTCTTAGAGTCACACCACACTATTGTATAGTAATAAGCTTCAGCAAAGGTTGCAACAAAACCTTTGTATCAAGCAAAGCCCCAGGGCAGCCTAAGGTAGTAATAGCATTTTTCTTGAGTCTAAAATTAGTGTAGTGATCCCTTTGTATCTGTGGGGGATTGGTTCCAGGATCCCCCTGCAGATACCAAAATCTTCAGGTGCTCAAGTCCTTTATATAAAATAGAGTAGGACAGTTAGCTCTGTATCCACAGATGAGGAACCTGCATGTGGGCTGACTGTATCTTGTTACTCTGGACCATTGAACCTTTTCATCTTAAACATATTGTTGCCTAGGGTTGTGTGGTTTGGTATTTGAAATTTTCACTCTTGGAAGAATTTGTGAATGTAAGTTTGAATATAACAGTAATTTTGATGTTTTTCATAAGCATATCAGCAGTCAAAACTATTTGGGCAAAAAAGTTGATAAGTCAAGGTGTAATATCTCATAGTTGTTATAGGAGAAGTGCTATGACATTTTATTTCTTTTATTTTTTTTTATTTATTTATTTTTTTTAAAAATAAATTTATTTATTTATTTATTTAGGGGTGTGTTGGGTCTTCGTTTCTGTGCAAGGGCTTTCTCTAGTTGCAGCGAGCGGGGGCCACTCCTCATTGCGGTGTGCGGGCCTCTCACCATCGCGGCCTCTCTTGCTGAGGAGCACAGGCTCCAGACATGCAGGCTCAGCAGTTGTGTCTCACAGGCCTAGTTGCTCCGCGGCATGTGGGATCCTCCCAGACCAGGGCTCGAACCCACGTCTCCTGCACTGGCAGGCAGATTCTCAACCACTGCGCCACCAGGGAAGCCCTTATTTTAAAAAAATTAAATTTTTTATTGGGTGTAGTTGATTTACAGTGTTGTCTTAGTTTCTGCTGTACAGCATGATATAATTTTACTTGGAATAAGTTGGTATATGTGATCTTCCTTTAATATTGGAATATAAATTATTATTGTCAACAAATACATGATCTTACCCTGTTTGTAAATATTTTACTAATTTTCATTCTATAATCAGTACTTTATATCATTTTTCCTTTCAAATGTATCAGTTTAAATAAAGTGTTCCAGAGTTTCAGGATCACTTTGATTCTGGATTTGGTCATTTCTTATATTCTTCAATTTATGGCACTTAAAATATGTCTCTTCTCTGTTCTTTGAAATCTTTTTTTGAGGAGAAAAATTTGGAGTTTTTCTGAATCTTCGGAAAAACTTGTAAAAACTGTTGTAGTCACGTAAGATGTAATTATTAATAATTCAGTGTTTTTATTATAAATTGTGGAGAAAAGCATTCCCCTTAGGTAGGAGTAGAGGTAAGACGAGCCCCATTTCTACAATCCTGTTTTGGGTTCTTTTACATGAACCACATCATTATTCACTCAACTCAGCCAATACCTGCTCAATGCCTGGCATCCTATTCTATAATGTCAAGCATCATGTGCTTGCTTCTACATTACATTTTATAAAATGAAAACATGTTTATTGTATAAAATTTGGAAAGTAAATTTAAAGTCTAGACTCTTAACACCATTGACTGCAAAAGAGGTAATATAATAAGATTTTCAGAAAATATACAACTGCTGCACACTATAAGACTTGCTTTAGTGAGATATGGTATCTCTAGTCTTTGTTTCTTTGTATTTTAAAAGTATTGTTGAAATTACACTAGGCAAACAATTTTGGAATTTGCTTTTGTGATTTTAGGTGAAATTTTTCTGTCCTTTTTTCTTTGTGATATCTCATTGATTTTATGCTTTTAAAGTCAAATTAATGTATATATATTCATTCCAGTTTTTTATGTCTTAATATTTAGGAAAAACTCTGCTAATGTTTCTGAAACTTTGACAAAGGATTTTAGATAAATAATCTAAAATTGAAATTGATTTCCTCTGGTCTATCTTGGTCTATCTTCCCAAGCAACACGTCTGTGTGACTTGTTGAAAAATATTAAATATTTTAATATTTAAAAGTATACTAAAAATTTAAATGTTTTTGAATATTTAAAGAATATTTACTTTGCAGTTACTGGATATCAGGCATTTGCTGTCTTCGTTGCTTCACTATATACTTATTATTATCATTGGCCACACTGTGCAGCGTGTGGAACTTCTCCCACGAGGATCAAACCCGTGCCCTCTGAAGTGGAAGCACGGAGTGTTAACCACTGGACCACGGGGGAAGTCCACTATATACTCTTTAATCTATACTAATGTTGTTTTGATCCTCTGACATTCTTCTAACATGCTGTTTCTTTTGTCTTCAGTAGTATTTTTTCTATCCTTTTCCTTCATAACTGTAATATAGCATTTTACACTGTTGGTCTTCCTCCTTCCTTGAAAATCCTGCCTTTAAGTTCTTTGCTGGCTTGTTATTTAAGGAAATATATACTTAGCATGCACCATATGCAGGGATTTTTAATGAATAAGACAGTCTTTGCTCACATCGAGCACATTCTAGTGGTAGACATATTAAATAAAGGAATATTCATTAGGTGATGATGAATGAAGGAAAATTGGGAAGGAGTCAAGAATAATAGAGGTTCGTGGAGCAATGGAAGGGTGTTATTTAATATAGAGTTGTCAGGGTCATCCCTTCTGTTGACAGCTGAGGAGACCTTAATGAAGTGAGGGAAGGAGTCCTTCAGGTAGCTATTTAGGTAAAGTGCATTCCAAGCAGAGGCAATAGCAAAGGCCCTGAGGCAGGAATGTGCTGGTGTGTTTTGAAGGAATAGCAAAAAGGAAGATGGGAAGGAGAATAGGTTAGACTGATAGAAGGAATGGGGACAGATCAGACAAGGCTTTGTAGTCAAATTTAAGTACTTTGGATTTTATTCAGAAACATAAAGTTTTGTAGTTTCTCCTACTCAGCATTCGCCACTGTTTTCCTCCCACTCAGAAGTGTAACCCTGTATTCGAATATCCCTGGTACTCTCAAAAAGAGTAGGCATTTTTGAGGACTTATTTGTACTCCATACTTGTGGGTAGGGTGCCAACTTTTTCTCTTTTTAAAAATTCTTTCATGAAGCAATATTGGCTCCTAAGCTTAAAAATAAAAAAATTCAGTAACTTTATTAGAGTGTGTCCTGCTTCTTTCAAGGCTCATGCAGGCAACCTTCTTGCCTACTAGGACTTCTGGGATTTGCATGTCATTATGTTCCCTGTACCCCCTTTTCTTCCAGAAGATAGACATGCTCAGATCTTCTTGAGGTTTTAGAATGATTTCCTTTTGCCTTTTGGCCCTTTTATACTTGAGGTATGTGGTATGCTTCTGTTATTAGCATGGCTCATAATGCAGTGATTCTCAATTTAGATGGAGATGATATTAAGTGAGAATTAGGGAGAAAGTGATAATTTATATAGTTTGAAAAATGTTCTCTACATTTATTGTTTGTAGTTCACAAACCAGCAGTTTGAGTATCACTCGTGAGCTTGTTAGAAATGCAATCCTGAACCTACCCCAGACATACTGAATCAGAATTTGCATTTTAACAAAATCCCCCCAGCTGGATCAAGTGCACACTAAACTTTGAGAAGCCCTGCTCTAGATAATTTACCCAAGCTGCTGCTTCCTGTTTTCCTTGATTAAATCCTCAGAAGCACCTATGACTCGTTAAAGAATACTTTCATTAAAAAAATTTATATTTAAATGCTCTTCGCTTGCTTTTATACTCAGATATTTATATAGCATATTTTACTTTAAAAGTCTTGGATTGGGTTTTTAAAACTTGGATTTCTTGCCCCAGTGTATGATAAGTTGATACTTTAGGAAAAAATTTTGTGTTTGCATAGAAATGTATGTGAAGTTCTTTAACTCTTTTTGCATTTAAGATTTTAAATAGCTGAATTTCTGTTAAGATCTAGAATTGTTGATACTATTTAAAATTATTTTATTCTCTAAATACCTGTTTTTGCTGTTTCAGATCAGTAGTAATTTCACTTCGTCTTCTTCCAAAACTGTTTGGTACTTTTCAGCAGTTTGGGAGCAGTTATGATACACATTGGATTACAATGTAAGTAAATAAAAGAAACAGAAGTATTCATTTTAAAGATTTTTTCCCAGTCATAATTATCAAACAAGGTTTTGAGTAACTTACTAGCTTTTATTCTGCACCAGGAAAATTTGAATTTTGTGTAATTCAAATGTTTGCTTAGATTTCTGAGTGCTGTCTCTGCCACTTAGTCCCATGGAGATTATGTATATCCCTGTCACCAGGAAGTCTGACCTTTGTACTCATTGTAGTTTGAGAAAAATATTGTAGCAATTAATGCTTTAATTTTAAGGTAAAGATTTTTAGTGTATCTGACCATGGCAAAGGACTCCTGAAGAAGATCCACACATTAAACACTCTAAGATGCCTTTAATGTTTCCCATTAGTAGGAGTTGGTTCTAGACATTACATCACATTAGGGATAATTTTGACACCACCCTATTATTCCTTTACATATATAGAGAACTTATGATTAATGTTAAAGAATTCTTTCAAGGATAGTACTTTGATGTGATATTGACCTAATGTTTGAGAATATTCTAGAGAAAGTTGGCTATCACACTCACTTCATTAGCCTCTAAGAATGTATTATTTGCTTTATTCAAAATAGACTTTTTATAGAGATTTCAAATTTTAGGAAAAATTAGACCTGTTGAAGGATTTATTTGTGAGGTCAAGTAGGATGGAGTTTTATCTAATTCCTTCTCAAATCTAAGATTAGTTAGTAGGAATACTTGCTTTCAAAATGAATATGATTTTAAAAATTCTTAGAAGTCTGTACTATAGTTCTAAATAAGATGAAGTTAGTTCTTCTGAGTTATAGCCCTTGCTGTTTTTTTCTTTTCTTTTAATAGGGGATCTGTTTAACCTGAACCTCTATTACTGTTTTTTTAATTTTTTTTTTTTTGTTTTTGCGGTACGCGGGCCTCTCACTGTTGTGGCCTCTCCCGTTGCGGAGCACAGGCTCCAGACGCGCAGGCTCAGCGGCCATGGCTCACGGGCCCAGCTGCTCCGCGGCATGTGGGATCTTCCCAGACCGGGGCACGAACCTGTGTCCCCTGCATCGGCAGGTGGACTCTCAACCACTGCGCCACCAGGGAAGCCCTATTACTGTTTTTTAAAAATCATCTTAGAAAGTCTCTTTCTTTGGTTACTGTTTCAGTGTGACCCTAGTGACAATTCTATTTGTGAGTGCAAGAAAGTTCTTTGAGATACTAAACAGAGGAGTAGGGGAAAGCATTTAGCATCCTTTAAGTACAAGAGTACCATGAGTTTTATTTCATTGACTCTCTTCCCATGGTTTTTAAATGGCTGAATTACAAAATTCAAAAGTATTAAAGTGGGGCTTTCCTGGTGGCGCAGTGGTTGAGAGTCCGCCTGCCGATGCGGGGGACATGGGTTCATGCCCCGGTCCGGGAAGATCCCACGTGCCGTGGAGCGGCTGGGCCCGTGAGCCATGGCCGCTGAGCCTGCGCGTCCGGAGCCTGTGCTCCACAACGGGAGAGGCCACAGTAGTGAGAAGCCCGCGTACTGCACACACACAAAAAAAAAAAAAGTATTAAAGTGATTCACTTGTAGCTTACCTGGGCAAGTTGGTATTGTAGTCATGTGAGGAGGTTTGAATTAAGGAGTAACAAAAGATAACATTCTTACAGAAGTGTGAAGCTGCGAATATTCAGTTACTTATCTAGTATACCTGAACTTAAGTATATTGAGTTGAAACCGTTTTAGCTTGTTCCTTAAGTTAAATATAAATAAGCTCAGTTAATTCCAACATGAGACTGGTATCCTAAATCTTATCAAGTGGATCACTTAAAAGAACTGAGCTCTTATGAGTAGTTGGCATCAATAACAACAAAAACTTCCACTTGGTGTGAACCTATTATGTGCAGTAACACTCAGCATTTGGTACATACTGTCTCTTAAACTCTTACGGCCCGTATTTTAAAATTGGAAATTATCTCTGATATCTTAGTAAATCTTCAGGTAACCAGCAAACAGACTGGTGAGTGATTGGCAATGCAAGAGTAACTTATTTGGAAAAGAAGGCTATAGCAAAAACATGATGTAAATTATAGTTGAAGTTTTGGAATTTCAGTACTTCGACATGATAGTAGTTATATATGCTAATAAATATTGTGTGAGATAGATTATGTTAGTTATGGACCCTGCTATCTCTAATTGTATTTATCACTATTTCTTTTTTTCTTCTGTTGTTTCTAGTTTATTTTAATACCTGAATATTTCTTTGATTAAAATAAGTTATTTTAAAAAATAAGCAGTTATTGACAGTAAAAAAAACCAAGCTGATTGATTCATTTAGTTTATGTGTTCTGTATGCCAGGCACTCTGCTAAATAATGACCAAGGTACACAGTCCATCCTTAACATGGACTGTACTGTACTGTTTTTTAATATTAATTCATATTAGTCATTTATAATTAGCATTCTGCCAGACATTTTATCCCCTTCACAGAGGTTGAGTATTTTGAGATTAAAACACAGTGGTGCTTTAACTTCATAAATTAAGGTGCACTGCTTTATATCTTTTCACAATTCAAATATAAACAGAACTTGTAAGTTTTTGATAATTGATAGATTTTGCTTTTGAAAATTTTTTACATACAATTTTTTTTCCTGCTCTAGAATAGATTTATTCTCTTACCCTGTGCCTCTAAAACTATTTCTTCTTTCAATTGGTCCAGGTGGGCAGAAAAAGAACTGAACATGATGAAGCTTTTCTTTGATAATTTGGTATACTATATTCAAGCTGTAAGAGAAGGAAGACAAAAACATGCACTGTAAGTATACCTTAACTACGTAAGTTATGTGTAAGTGTTGATTGTCTTTCCTGTGAAAGATAATTTTCCAGTGTTCCTACTCCTACTCCTTTTCTTTCATATAATAAATAAATGTAGGGGCTTCCCTGGTGGCGCAGTGGTTGAGAGTCCGCCTGCCAATGCAGGGGACACGGGTTCATGCCCCGGTCCGGGAAGATCCCACATGCCGCGGAGCGGCTGGGCCCGTGAGCCATGGCCACTGAGCCTGCGCATCCGGAGCCTGTGCTCCGCAACAGGAGGGGCCACAACAGTGAGAGGCCTGCATACCGCAAAAAAAAATAAATAAATGTAATGAAAATTTTAGTTATGAAATTTTTAAGACAAAGTTGTTTTTTGTTGTTTGTTTGGTTTTTTTTGCGGTACGCGGTCCTCTCACTGTTGTGGCCTCTCCCGTTGGCGGGGCACAGGCTTCGAATGCGCAGGCTCAGCAGCCATGGCTCACAGGCCCAGCCGCTCCGTGGCATGTGGGACCTTCCCGGACTGGGGCAAGAACCCGTGTCCCCTGCATCGGCAGGCGGACTCTCAGCCACTGTGCCACCAGGGAAGCCCGAAAGTTTCTTTTTTTTTTTTTTTTTTTTTTTTTTGCGGTACGTGGGCCTCTCCCATTGCAGAGCACAGGCTCTGGACGCGCAGGCTCAGCAGCCATGGCTCACAGGCCTAGCCGCGGCATGTGGGATCTTCCCAGACTGGGGCACGAACCCGTGTCCCTTGCATCGGCAGGCAGATTCTCAACCACTGCGCCACCAGGGAAGCCCGAAAGTTTCTTTTTTAAGTTGAATTATATAAGGTTATTTTTATAATTCTTAAACTTAGGAAAATGTAGGTTATATAACTTTGGGGGTTGATTAATCTTCACTATTGAGTTCTGTTCATAAGTCAGTGTTTTCAGGAATCAAAAGTAAATATTTTTTTCAGAAATCACCAGTATCCTTGTATTAATGTATTAGGGCATTGATTCTAAAACTTATAAATATTTACTTCTGAACAAGTATATTTATCATAGAGTTAATTTAAAACATTTTCCTTTATTATTATAATTGAATACTAGTATTAGAAAGTTTAGGACGTGTGAAAACATTAAGAATTGTGATGTTATAGCTGGTTAATATTTCATCATTAAAATATCTGGATATATTGAAGTGAGTTTGGATAAGAATTGGTAGAAGTTGGGGTGTTAGTGGTATAGCTGTGTTTAAAGCTTCTTATAGGGAGATGCCTGCCTAGAAGGAAGCATGGAGAATTCAGAAAGTTTTTGTTTGTAAGTCAGTTGGTGGAAACTGATGGTCAAGTCTAGGAAACCAGCTAAGTGTCAGTATCAGCATGTCAGTAAATAAGAGAAGTAGGCACAGTATTTATTGAGAAAATATCCACATAGAAAACTTTCATGTAGATCAAAATTGATCAGATTGTAGAAGTGTTCAGAAAAGCCATAGGCCTTTAAAGCATACTTATTCACCTCCAAAAATGAAATCACATTTTCCCCCAACAAATCAGTTCTTTCTCCAGATTACTCTACCCTTCAATGTACCACCCTCCTCCTAGTCACCTAAAACTTGGAGACTTGGGGCCCTTTTTGTATACTTTTATTTCCAAACATGAATAATGATGTTAGTGGTGATAAAAATAGCCAGTATTGTTGATGCTTACTATGTGCCAGATACCTTTTAAGTATTATTAAGTTCAAGATACACAACTTATTTGAAGTAGGAATTCTCATTTTAAAAATGAGAATGTATAAGCTATGAGGTGATAAATAATTTGCCCAAGGTCACAGTTACAAATTTTTATAAATTTATAGATTTTATAAGTAGTGGAGCTAGAATTTCTATAATTCATTTTATAAACACACATTTTATTAATAGTCAAGCAGTCTGTTCTCTGTAATTCATATTCTTGAGTGCCACATTTATACTGTCATTAATCTCTAGTTATCTTAATGCTAAAATATATCCCATGTTTTTTTTTTCACAAGTTGACATTTCCACAAACACTGTTCCAGTTCTTTAACCAACATTTGGATCAGTTTTCTTCCCTCAGCCTCCCCCATGCTTGTTAATTCCTTATCCTTATTAAATGAGGAAGGCACTAATGATATTGGTAGAAAGCACATGGGCTTGAGAATGACACAGACCTGCGTTTAGATTATGAATCTATTGTTTTGACCTTATTTCAGTTACTTACCACTGTTAATAAATCCCCATTATTTACCTCATGAGTTTTTTCCTGTTTGTTTTTATTTTTTTAAATTAATTTATTTATTTTTGGCTGTGTTGGGTCTTCGTTGTTGTGCGCAGGCTTTCTCTAGTTGCAGCGAGCGGGGGCTACTCTTCCTTGTGGTGTGCAGGCTTCTCACTGAGGTGGCTTCTGTTGTTGCGGAGCACGGGCTCTAGGTGCATGGGCTTCAGTAGTTTTGGCACGTGGGCTCAGTACTTGTGGCTCATGGGCTCCAGAGCTCAGGCTCAGTAGTTGTGGCACACGGGCTTAGTTGCTCCGGGGCATGTGGGATCTTCCCAGACCAGGGCTCGAACCCGTGTCCCCTGCATTGGCAGGCGGATTCTTAACCACTGAGCCACCAGGGAAGCCCCCCTCATGAGTTTTTTTTAAGAATTAAATGCAATAATTTAGTAAGCTGTATCTGGCACATAGTAGGTTATGTATAAATTGTAGTTACTTGGCTAAAACAAACTATGGTATAAAATAAACAAGAAACTTGCCTCCTACCCCCATTTAGATTGTCTACTGCATAAAAAATAAATTCTACTTTATTCAGTCTAGTATTCTGGGCTCTCAAAAATCTAAACTCAACTAACCTTTCCTGTTTCATTGTTCAGTGATTTTTTTAGACGTTCTATTCTTCAAGCCTGTCAAATTATTTCTGAGACGTTTCCTTAAATTTTCTCTGTTCCACAGCTTGGCTTACAAAGTTACCTGTATACAAGATGCATTCTTTTTAAATCCTTTTAAAATTCTAAGTGTTCTTCAGAGTCTCTTCTCCTTTAATTATTCTTCTTCAAGCAGTGGTGAGGATTAAAGTCTTCTGATTCTGTATCTCCATACATTCTCTATAAAAGCCTTAAGATCAACAGGGAACAGGAATAAAACCACACTGACCAGCATTATTAGGAGGCAGAATTCAAATTACACGTCAACAGAGAAATAAACACTTAAGTTGCAAAAAAGCTCCCAAAAGAGCCACAGCCTGTGGGCTTGAAGAGCAGGGATGGGAACTTAAGAGAGGAGCATGGAAGACATAGATGAGTCATGCTCAAAAAGAGAAAGTCCAACATTCAGTGTCAAAAAATGTACACAGATCTGAGACTTGGTTGTTGACAGCATCGACAGCAGGGAAGTTGCTCACTTTGTTAGTGGAGGCAGAGAGGCAGAGCTTCACAGAAGCATTCCTTCTTTTTTTTTAAATTTAAAGAAGCATTGTTTCTGTGGTGAAAAAAATGTCGTGCTCTTTGGAGATGAGTTTTATACTTTTCTAGGGTACACCAGAGTATCCTTCCAGTCCTCCAGTCTGCCTTGTTTCCTGACATTTTAGGAGAATAAAATCTTAGAACAGAGAGCTGTCCAGACTATTTTGTTAAAATTTCCTTGATTCTTCAGGCTAAAAACAGAGTTGTACATTTGCTGCTCTTTGTTAAAGCATATTGATTTCATGAGTTTGTGGCACATTACTTTGCATTTGTTCAGTGGCGATTATAGTAGGCAAGTTCTAAGATTTTCACGTAGGACAAAAAGATTCTTGTGGCATTAAGATAACATTTAATTTCATAAATGGACAAGTTTCATATTTCTTGAATCCACTTGCTGCTAGAGAAAATCCTGTGTTAAGATTGAGACTATCAAGTGAAAGATTTTTTTTTTTTTTTTTTTTTGGCGGTACGCGGGCCTCTCACCGCTGCGGCCTCTCCTGTTGCGGAGCACAGGCTCCAGACGCGCAGGCCCAGCGGCCGTGGCTCACGGGCCCAGCTGCTCCGCGGCATGTGGGATCTTCCCGGACCGGGGCACGAACCCGCATCCCCTACATTGGCAGGCGGACTCTCAACCACTGCGCCACCAGGGAAGCCCGAAAGATTTTTTTTAAGGTGTCAGCTTGTCACTAAAGTTTCATGCCCGTGGGGAGATTATTTTTGTCCTATGTTTTCTGTAATGTCAGGAGCCATGGACAAGCCCACGAGAGTTTATCAGTATTGGATAACACTTTTGTTGATTTGCATCCCAAGAAATTTCCTGGTTGGTGATTTCAGCAATCAATGGGATCCTGACAGAGCAGGCAGAGTCCTTTGAAGTGTGGAACCAATGGCACTACTGTGGAAGCCGAAGAAGGGAGGACAAAGGGACTGGATCTATGCCTTCTAGGGTTATAGGTCCCTTACTCTGAGATGCAAGTATAGGGGAAGGAAGTATTCAGGAAATAAAGGCACTTTGTAAAGGACAAGAAGACATCATTCCCCTTTTATGTCTGTGACCAACGTTCCCGATACTTAGGGCATATGATGTATGATAGATCTCATGTTTGAACCTGTACTCCAAGGTCTCTGCTACAAAAATCTCTGTCCTTTTAGTAAAAGGATGAAAACTATTAAGAGCAGGCCTTGAATTTTATCTGAATAGTGTTCTAGTCTGTGAGTTCCACCCCCACCCCCCACCCCCAGTTCCCAGCCACCTTGCCGTAAGTACTTTCATCTTCATGAAGGGCACTGCAACAGTGACGAAGCAAAAGTTCATCTTTTCTTTTCCAACGTTAACATGAGACAGTAAAGAGAAGCAAAGATATATCCAGCAAACTCAACCTTTAGGAAACCTTAACTGAAACTTCAGTGACGAATCTAGTGTAATTTTTGAAACCAGCTAACTTTAGGAAGCTTTTAGAATTTTGCACTTACTTAAAGATGTTAAGAAATTGATTTAAGAGGCTCTATGACTCTGCAAACTGAGATGTAGATCATGGCCCAGACTGGCTGCTGCCTTTTGTTGGCAAGGTAATTTGGGCAGTTCCTCCACAGACAGCCTTTTGATTTGTAACATCGAGATAAGAACTCATGATCGATTTAGTCTCATTGATTGGGTACTCAGGTGCTTGTGGGAACTAGAATATTGTGATACCACAGTCACAGTTCAGTACGCAGTTCATGGAGTTGCTAAAGGAATCCTAAAATGCAAACCTGATCATTACTACCTTTCTTTCCCCAACACTCTTCAGTGACTTCCTTATGTGTCCAGAACAGTATCAAACTCCTCTGACATTCATGCTGGCCGTGATTTGGCCCCTGCTTACCTCTTTAGACCCATCTCCTACCTTTCTTCCACCACAGACCAACACTTGCTACTTAAAATGCTGTACCTTTGCAAATGCCTACAAACTGAATTCCCAGAGAACCATGTGAAATCACCTACTTAACAGGCTTTCAAAGCAACTCTTAAATTATCCATTGAATTTTGTACACATGAATTACAATTACTTAGATTTGAAATAACATTCAAAAATGCTCATTTTGTATCCACTGTTTTCTTTATGAATTAGATTTATGGAAATGATATTTTATTAACATTTCTTGGTAAAGGAATATAGTATTATCCCTGGAGGGACAATGATAATGAAACATGCAATTTCTAGATGCAAATGTTTTTTATTAGCTATTCTAATTTATGTACATACTGCATAATTTTAAAATGACATTTCTTTTGTTCCACTGTTGAGTTCTTATCTACTTATCTAATTTGAAAGTATGTGTTCTAATAATTTGCAGATTTTTATAATATTAAATAACATAAATCTCATATGTAACATTTGGCTTTGTGGCCATTTTTTGTGTGTATAACCAAAGATATAATTTAAATATTTAATAATTATGAATGTTATTAAATGGAATTTTGCTTATTTCATATAATTTAAGATTAGGACCATTAAATCTTTAAAAATAATTGAGAAATAGGATCTCTCAGTTAATTATTTTAATGACTTTTTAAATACAGGTACAGCCATAGTGCCGAAGTTCAGGTGCGGCTTCAGTTCTTAACTTGCGTGTTTTCAACTCTGGGATCACCTGATCATTTCAGTAAGTTTTTAAATCAGTATTTTAATCAGTGTTTAGATCTTCCTTGGCTCTTGAAATAGTCCAGTTAAATGTACTCATGCCTTTAGACTTCTGTGGTGATCAAATTATTCTCAGTACTGAATGTCCTCTCAGTATGTATGGCAGTGGGAACTCGCCACTGACACATTCTTGTTTCAGGCTCTGAAAGTGCCAGTTCCTTAATGAATAAATGACTCATTTCAGGAACAAAATATTTGGGATAGGAGAACGTATCATGTTAGAGTGACTGTATTTTTTATTACCTTTGGTTATAGAATATTCCTTTCACTCCGGTTGGAAACAGCCACTGTCTGCATATTATTGTCAGGGCTGATCTTATCCAAAATTGGTTGGCTTCATAGGTGATAGAGACTTAGAGACCCTAGTTTTATTTAGATGAATCTCAAACTCAATTTCATTAACAGTTAATCTTAAAAAAAAAAAAAAAAAAAACCAGAGAGATTGGTCTGGTATATTGAGAGTGTGGACCATTTCCAAATCCACATGCTAGATATTCTCACAAGAAAGGAGGAAGCTTGATTTCTTTTGGCCAGAGCTCCTTTCCTCTTGCTAGACTGACTGTTTTCTTTCACGCTCCACACACTTCTTTTTCTGTGTGTCCCTGTCAACAAACCTCATTTGTTAGAAGGGCATTCTTTCTTTAGCTGTGGTTAATATAATCAAACTGGTGAGCGTTTTGCTCGCCTGAGAGATGTATTCATGACTCTTAAGTCCATATATGCTTGAGATATGCCATGCATTTATTTTACTGTTTAAGTCTATAATTTCTTCTTTAAGTCAAGCTGTTTGTAATAAATGTCACTAACATTGTGATACCAATAGATATCAAAATGAAGGCACCTGTTTTTGATAGGAAACTTCTGTTTCATATTACTAGGTTATTTATTACACCCATTATGACTCATAATATACAAGAAACAAATAATATAAAATATTTTTTAAAATCTTATACATGGAGAAGTCAATTCAAAACAAATATTGTCAGCATAAATAATTTCATATGACCATTAAGTTTCATGTTTGTTGAGTATAGATTTTTATTGGAAAATGTTAATCACTCTTTTCAGTATTTGAGTAATGAGTTATTTATTTTGCTGCTCCCATTCCAGTGAACACAGTATGTATTCATACACAGTAGGTATGGGCTTTCAATAGCTACTGTACATATAGAATCATACTGAAAACTTCGCTTATCCCGCATCATAATTGTACTTCTCTAACTGGCACAGTTCCTTTCAGGTATAATATGGTTACTCCAAAGTTATATTTGATAAGTTAATACAGGTTTTTAATATACCAATAACTGTATTCCTTTAAAAACTTAAAACAATAACGGCAGCTTATACATTGCCTATTGAATGTGAATTGGTGATTTAGCCATTTATGAATACCCTTCGGTTTTTTTACTATAATTAACCTGGATGCTTTTTCTTTAAGATTCTTACCTATTTTTACCTATCTTCATTTAACTCTCTTCTTAATTACTTAATGTGTTTAAGTTATAATATACACTAAAGGTTATTTCTAGTTTTTTTATGTTGGCTCCCAGGGGTACAAATTCTTCTTAGAACAAGTAGTCCATACATTAACTCTTTTTGTGAGAAACTGATTGGATATATTTTTCTGATTAAACTCTTTAGACTGATATTGCTACTAGGTAAATATTGGGTTGGCCCAAAAGTTCTGTTCAGGTTTTTCCATAACATCTTATGAAATACTTTCTGAGGTGCTTTTCATATTCTGAATCTCATCTACTTTTTTGGGGGGGCTGGCAGTCTTACGATTCTATCATCTTTTCACATGCCTTCTGATTCTGGGGAATAAGCCTAGGCTCTAGAATCCCTTATGATATACTTTAGAAATCCCCTGTTACGCTTTTATTCTACCCTTTTGGATTGTCTCACTTATCCATATTCAGACTTGGGATTGCCCTAATGCCTTCTCTTTGATTCTGAGTAGTTCTTCTGATTCCTTCTGCCACACTTTGGAATTATCTAATACTTGGGTCAAAGTAGTATACAGATTTTGTCTCATTACATTGGCTTCTCAGCTAATTGTATCCCCTGATGTGTTGCTGTTCTGTTTTAGGCACTCAGTTCCCTTTTGTTTTATTAATCATAAGGATCCCTTTTTTCATAGTTTTCAAAAATAATGCTTATTGGCATTTATTGTTTATCTCCTATGTGCATAGAATGAGCTTTGAACATGACATGGTATCCACTCTATTCTTAACCCTTAAACCTTAGAACTAACTGGACTTTGGGAATTACTTCCCTTTAATCATGTTTGCTGTAATACAATGATATGTTCATATTTTAGGGAAAATGATTTTCCAGGACAAATGACTCTTCTAGGGTACTTACATAAGTCATGTTTTTTTAGATGATTTATATATGGAGTATATTTAACTACATTTGAAAGCATAAATTATATGAAATCTCTTATGAAATTGTATAGAATGCTATGAAATATCTCCTTTATATTTCTACATATATTGGTGCTTCTAGTATATTTAATTAGGATGAAAATGTTGTACGTACCAGGATTTAAAATTTGTAATTTTTATCTAGGGTTAAGTTTGGAGCAAGTTGATATTTTATGGCATTGTTTAGTAGAAGATTCTGAGTGTTACGATGATGCACTCCATTGGTTTTTAAATCAAGTTCGAAGTAAAGATCAACATGCTATGGGAATGGAAACCTACAAACATCTTTTCCTGGAGAAGGTAATTTTATTTCTTGACAGTTTGTTTCTGTTGTTTTTCTATATTTCCTTTTTCTTTCTTGAAATGTAAACTGTAATGTTCATTTTTTCCTCTTTGATATATTTTTTAAAAAGCTAGACAAATATACTGCTTTTCAGCAGTCCTTATATAATTTTTGCCACTTAGATTTTGCTTTAATTTTGTCCTCTACAGTGTTTATATCTAAATGAATACTTAGTTTATATTTACAAAAATGTTATGTTCCTTAGCTAAAGTACTTAAACTGACAGTAATTAGAGTAACTCTTGGTAAACACTAGTAAGAAATGTGGGGGCTTTTGGTGTGTATTTTAAAAAATCATGAGTAACATTGTAGTTCAATTTTTCAGGGGTGGTGCCCACCCCACTAGTGTGAGAGCCGTATTCTGCAAGTCTTTCCTTAAATGGTATGGTTTTAGCCAGTCTTCCCACAGATGTAAGCCAATGTTCAGATTTGTAGATTTCTGGGAAGGCGCTTTAGGAAGTGCTGTCATGATACTAAAGATACTCATCTATCCAATTTTTGTTTTTATTTATCAGGTGCCACAGTTGGTTCAGGTGATAATTTTCCATTTGAATTTTAAAACATTTATGATAATAAAGCAATAGACTTTATTATTCCTATGCTAATATTTGAGATTATAAAGGCTCTCTGGGAAGTCTCTGTGACAGAGTTGAGTACATATGAATGAGTTTTGGTAATGTAAACTAAATCACTTAATAGATCCAAGACAAAGCTACAAATAGACCTTCAGTTATCTTAATTTCAAGCTCTAACTTATATACGAACTGTACACGTGGCTATACATCTTATAAATGTGTGTAGTGTAGGTATACAATAAATAATAAAATTTAAAAATTTCCTTTGGTTCGGGTCGGTGTACCTCTCAAAAATTGAAACACGTATCAGACAGGTTTCACTTATGTCATGAATAAAATTTTCATTAAATTATTATCTATTTCTAAATTATCACTAAAAATCTCAGTTGATACGTTTTTTTCTGCAATGTTTTTAGTAAAACTAGGTTTATTAACTTAAATCTGTTATGTTAAATCCAGTAAAATGAAATCTGCTAACTTAATTATCATACTAAACTTCCTTAAAAACTTTTTTTTTTTTTAAGATGCCCCAGCTAAAACCTGAAACGATTAGCATGACTGGCTTAAACCTGTTTCAGCATCTCTGTAACTTGGCTCGATTGGCTACCAGTGCCTATGATGGTGGTTCAAACTCTGAGGTATGGATTTAGGTTTGTCATTTTATTAGGTCGGCTTGTAGAATTGTTTTTTTTTGTTGTTCCTCGAATTAGATTATTGAATTATATAGTCTGCCAAGCACTGAATTTACTAACTATGCAGATTTTTATTCTAAGGTTTTAAAAAGCTTTATCTTTTGGTTTTAAAAAGTTTTATAAAGCAAAGTTGATAATTTTGCATTACTAAAGATAACCTTGGTTGTACATAATGAAAACTTGGGATACAAACTTCAAGCTATGAAATAAGTAAGTCACGAAGATGTAATGTACACATAGGGAATATAATCAATACTGTAACAACTTTGTATGGTGCTGGATGGTAATTGATCTTATTGCAGTGATCATTTCATAATGTATAAAAATACTGAATCACTATGCTGTACACCTGAAACTAATGTAATATTGTATGTTAACTAACTCAATTAACATGACTTATTATACTTCCTTGATTAGTAAAGAATTTTGCTAAGTAGAAAGGTTGATTTGTCTAAAATCTGTTTTTCATGCCATTTGTTGTGACCAAGCTTTTCATTGCTCTTGGGCAACTCCAGAGTTCCTATTGGTAACTTCTCTTCTGGAATGGAGTCCACCTAAATCATTTCTGACCATGAAGCATGATGATCAATTCATTAACTGAAGACTGTCACAAATTGCTAGTCTTATCTCTGGTTCTGAGTTCCATTTGCCTAGTTGGGTGGCTGCAAGATTTTGTTGAATGCATTATTCCTAAACTCACCTAACACAGATTGTTATTTGAAAGTCTTCCTGATTGGACATTTGTTTATTAATGATAGCTTTGATTTATGCAGTATCCACTAACATTTTTCATTAATTTTCTTCAGAGGTTGAGTTGTTTATAATAGAAAACTGATGTTAATCTATGTGGTAAAAAATAATTTTAATTGTATTTAGAATGCTTTCATAGTATCTTCCTACCTTCTTTCCTGGTTTGAATAGTGTTCTGTTCTGTTTGTTTTTGTTTTTAATTTTTTGGTCCTAACTCTTACTTTGATAGCACTGTGATAAGTTTCAATTTGGTTATTTCAGATAACCAGACAGATCTGCTTTACCTAAGTAGTCATACTCTAATTTTGAGATAATACTGCTTTTTAAGTAGATGATATGAACACTAAAGGTGTTCTGTCCCCTATCAGAAGGTTATCTTTCTTCACCCTGCTCAACTTTTGAGAACTTTCACTCTCCACTTTTTCTGTAATTTTCAGTCTCATGGTTAATGTCATAAATTTAAATGTCAGCTTTGGTTAGCGAATCTTTTTAATTTTCTGTGAATACCTGAAAGCAATGACTTTTTCAGAATAAGTTGGATGAAAGCATTAACATGTTATGCTAATAATTATGTGTTATTACTTTGTAGCATGTTTTGAGGACTTGAGTTTTTCCCACTATGTAGTCACAACTTTTGAGTTAAACATTATACACATACATAGTTAGATGATTTATAACTAAGTATTTTTACAAGTACAGGTATGTTTCAGTGACTGAAGAAATTTCCAAGGCTTTTATCCTTATTATTATTAAATATTAGTTAATAACACTAAGTTATTTTAAAATATTTTAAATATTTTATAGGATATTAAAACTCTCTGATGTTGAATGCCTTTTAAATTTGTAACTGCTCTTCTAATAATTTACATTGTTTGACAAATAATAACATTTATAGATGTCATATTTTTCTTTCTTAGCTTTGTGGTATGGACCAATTTTGGGGCATTGCTTTAAGAGCACAGTCTGGGGATGTCAGTCGAGCTGCTATCCAGTATATTAACTCCTATTATATTAATGGTGAGTGATTTGAAATATTGTCTAATAGGTAATTTTTTATGTAAGTATTTTTTGTTTAGCTATAATTTGTTTTCTTTAATATAGCTAAATAAGAATACAGGATTGATACACATATCTAAACATCTGATTTTCAGGTAAAACGGGTTTGGAGAAGGAGCAAGAATTTATTAGTAAGTGTATGGAGAGTCTTATGATAGCTTCTAGCAGTCTTGAACAGGAATCACACTCAAGTCTCACTGTTATAGAAAGAGGACTCCTTATGCTGAAGACACATCTGGAAGCATTTAGGAGAAGGTAATTTTTTAATACCACATTATTAGAATGAATTTTAGGCTTTTTTTTAATGCTGATATGTCCAAAATATTCTTAAAATTAAACTAAAGGTTTTCTTGGGGGCAGGTAGAAAGCATAACGTACCAAAAGTGAAGGGTTAGTAATGGAAGTAATTTTTATTCATGATATGTTTTTGCTGTGGAATAGGCAATATAGGTTCCTGGTAAATACTGCAGAGCTTTAAAAATCATAAGACTGAGAAGATATGCATGAATAAGAATCTCTAGACAGAATTCCATCTCTGAGAAAGTATTACTATGATTGAAATGGCAGAACACCACTACCAAAAAAAGTTTCACTAAAACCCTCACCAAGAACATCAAATAATCTCTCATAGTTGAATCAAGTTGAGTCATTTGTTTCATTTGCTGTTTTTTTTTCTTCCTGGACTAGGAGACAGTATTTTAATTTTGAATTTCCATTTACCATGGAAACATGATCAAAAAATTCTGTGTTAATGAATATCTGTATAATTAATTTAGACATACCCTGTGTAATACAGAAATAAAGCAAATTAACATTTATGAATATATCGACTGAATTGAAAGGTGAGTAGATAGTTTTAATTAAGAAATTCTGTTTGTTAAAAATCATGAGTAAATGTAAAAGTACAAAGAACTGTTGAAAAAAATTGTTAAAATTAATAACTTCTTTCAACTTCAAAGCTCAGTTTGATAATGAAAAACTTATACAATTTGTATATATTGACCTTTTGTTTAAAGTATCAGGGAATACTGAATAAAGATTTTCTACACATTCCTTATAAATAACATGGCTCCATGCTTTAAAACATTTAGGCATCGCAAAATTCTTTATTTTGATTATGATTATAATTTGTGGAAATTCTACTTAATTCCTTGTGTTTTTAAAGAATGTGTAAGGGAACGCTAGAGGTTTTCGCACAGAAACTTCACACTGCCTCATAATTTTTTTTTTTTTTTTTTTTTTTTTGCGGTATGCGGGCCTCTCACTGTTGTGGCCCCTCCCATTGTGGAGCACAGGCTCCCGACACGCAGGCTCAACGGCCATGGCTCACGGGCCCAGCCGCTCCACGACATGTGGGATCTTCCCGGACTGGGGCATGAACCCGTGTCCCCTGCATCGGCAGGCGGACTCTCAACCACTGCGCCACCAGGGAAGCCCTGCCTCATAATTTTGACCACTTTAAAAACTAAAAATAAAAAAGCAAATGTGGTGATATGTTTTATTCAAATTAATAAAAAATTAATACATACTCATAAAATTCAGATATTACACTAAGATGATACTAAAGAAAATCAAAGTCTCTATCTTTTCCTATCAGAGATATTTACTCTTAATGATACGATAGGTATTCTTCTAAAATTTTCTCTATGCTGCAGGGCCTACAAACAAACCAAAAAGGTCCTTTTGATTCAAGCCTCTAGTCCTCATACAGTGTTACTAATGGTTTTTAAATAAGCACTTATTTTAAAAGTCTTTAAAAACAAATTGTTTCCTAAGATTCAGTGGTACGTTTTATAAGTTTAATGAATTTCAGTTCAAAAATTCCTTCTCACATGTACCAACTTTTTTCTAACTCAAAAAAATTGATTATAGTATCCTTGATAGAAGTCTTTGTATTTGTTTATGTTTTACTCTAAAAGTTAATGTTGGTGTTAAATAATTTATATAAATACTATTTTGTGGATGGCAAGTAAAGAAACTAGGAAACAGAAATGAATATTCAAAAGCTAAGAGCTAGTTTTAAAAATTAGGAATTTTCATGCAAATCCTTGTGTAGTGTCATTGTACAGTTTCAGGTGTTTAATGTGCTTAATGCTACTCCTAATTTAAAATTGCCTTAACATTTATAAAATGAAAATACAAAGTAATTATTGTGTTTATGTATTCCTTATATTTAAAAAGTAAATAAAAAATGTCTTTTTAAAAGCGTTGCTACAACTAATTTAAAATTGCCTAACAGTTATAAAATGAAAATATAAAGTAATTGTTGTATTTATGTATTCCTTATATTAAAAGAGTAAGTAAAAATGCCTTTTTAAAAGGGTATTCTTTAAAAGATAAAAAAAGGGGTATTCTTTTTAAAAAGTTAAGGTTATAGTCTTAAACAGTCGTCTCAACCAGAAACGATTTTGTTTCCCAGGGTACATTAGATAATGCCTAAAGACATTTTTGATTATCACAGCTTAAGGGAGAAGGCGGTGCTATTGGCATATAGTAGGTAGAGGACACTCCCAAACATCCTGCATTGCACCAGATAGACCCCTAATAACAAGAAATTATCAGGCCCCAAAAGATTACTGTTTTGCTCGTAGAAGCTGGACATTGGATCACTTCTAGGAAATCAAGTACATTTATTCCCTTACTTGCCCTCCTTCTATTTTAGAATTGCTGATTAGTTTTAGACATTGATAATTTTTTCTTAACTAAATTCAGGTACCTTGGATCCTGTCTTCAACAACTGAAAATAAGTTAGAAAATTAATATTTAGTGAGTGTCATGCTAGATGCCTGTTTCCTTTGAAGTATTAATCTTTATAACTCATTTTATGATTTTAGCAGTCATGGAATCGGCTCTCAAGTTGTTAGGCTGGTTAACATATATTTACTACAATACAGTTCTGTCTTTGAAAAATATTTCCTAATACCTTTTTTCCTCTTTTGAAAATAGGAATGACAGCTTGCCATTTACTTACCGGATTAGTTTGTTTTTTTTAAATTCCTCCTGCCTCTGCTACTCCCCTGCGTCCCACCCCCCTTAAAAAAAAAATTGTTCCTAATGGATCTTTTTTTTTTTTCAGTAATTTTTCTTAGAAACTAATTTTTAAGAAGCTCTTAGCTATATTTACACATTTAAGTTTGATTCAATATGATGAATCCAAACTTAAACTTAATGTTGTAGAGTAAATTGGAATGTACTGGACCCTTTTGTGGGTCCTTTCATTTTGTAAAATAGTAAAAACTTCTGTAACATTAAAATGGTTTATAATGATATCCTTCCTATGTGTGGTTTTTGTGTGTTTTAGGTTTGCATATCATCTCAGACAGTGGCAAATTGAAGGCACGGGTATTAGTAGTCATTTGAAAGCACTGAGTGACAAACAGTCCCTGCCGCTAAGGGTTGTATGCCAGCCAGCTGGACTCCCTGACAAGGTAGTTACATAGTTTTAGTTTCCAAATTGATAACATTTCCCAGTTCAAATATATGTTCTTTTTGTATTTTTAAATTGGTTGCATCTCATATTTCAGATGACTATTGAAATGTATCCTAGTGACCAGGTAGCAGATCTTAGGGCTGAAGTAACTCATTGGTATGAAAATTTACAGAAAGAACAAATAAATCAACAAGCTCAGCTTCAGGAGTTTGGTCAAAGCAGCCGAAAGGGAGAATTTCCTGGTAAGTCCATCAGTTCAAATTTTCATATTTTCTAGGTTCTATTATATATCGACTTCACACCTTTACTTCTTTGAAGACTACCAACCATGTTCATGACTCTCCCCGCACCCCTTCCCCCCACCCCCGCCATGCCCTCCCCTACCCTTGGTATGGTGCCATTGATTCTTAGACAGGAGTTAAGCTTTATTTTTTTTTAAGATGTTATTTGCAAACAGTTGTCCTCATTTTTCTCAAAAAAATTCTACTTTTGGAGGTTATTTGATAAGCAGTGTGGGAACTAATAAGTTTAAGTGTCCATACACTACCTAGTACCCAATTTTGCCCAATAAATTTTTTTTTCTATTCTGATATATTTTGTTGTTGTTTTGAAGCATATGAAAACAATACATCATTAAGTTCCATCTGTGCATCTCCCCTTACTTCCAAAAAAATATCATATTAAGAAATTTTTCATGTGGGCCTGATAGGTATATTTGATTCTTCCCTTACTGTTAAACCACTGGTGCATCTTTAGTGTCTTTCCATAGCACATAAAATAGGAGCTAAACAGAGGAACAACCAGGAAAGCTGTTGATTACAGTTTAAATGTCTGACATTGTAACAGGCTAACTATATATTTAGGGAAAAAAGTCTTAAAAGTTTTAAAAGCTTCTTTTTTAGAACTTTTAACCTGCTTGTGTGCAGAGTGATAATTCTTTGGCATCTTTTAGTAAGGAGCCAACAATATTGCTACACCGTGCTTAAGATGAAAGTATATGTATGTGTCTTCTAAAGTATATCAATTTACCATTGCAACAAAAAGAATAAAATATCTAGGAATAAACCTACCTAAGGAGACAAAAGACGTGTATGCAGAAAATTATAAGACACTGATGAAAGGAATTAAAGATGATACAAATAGATGGAGAGATGTACCATGCTCCTGGATTGGAAGAATCAATATTGTGAAAATGACTCTACTACCCAAAGCAATCTACAGATTCAATGCAATCCCTATCAAACTACCACTGGCATTTTTCACAGAACTAGAACAAAAAATTTCAAAATTTGTTTGGAAAAACAAAAGACCCCGAAAAGCCAAAGCAATCTTGAGAACGAAAAACAGAGCTGGAGGAATCAGGCTCCCTGACTTCAGACTATACTACAAAGCTACAGTAATTAAGACAGTGTGGTACTGGCATAAAAACAGAAAGATAGATCAATGTAGCAGGATAGAAAGCCCAGAGATAAACCCACACACATATGGTCAACTTATCTTTGATAAAGGAGGCAGGAATGTACAGTGGAGAAAGGACAGCCTCTTCAATAAGTGGTGCTGGGAAAACTGGATAGGGACATGTAAAAGTTTGAGATTAGATCATTCCCTAACACCATACACAAAAATAAGCTCAGAATGGATTAAAGACCTAAATGTAAGGCCAGAAACTATCAAACTCTTAGAGGAAAACATAGGCAGAATACTCTATGACATAAATCACAGCAAGATCCTTTTGGACCCACCTCCTAGAGAAATGGAAATAAAAACAAAGATAAACAAATGGGACCTAATGAAACTTCAAAGCTTTTGCACAGCAAAGGAAGCCATAAACAAGACCAAAAGACAACCCTCCGAATGGGAGAAAATATTTGCAAATGAAGCAACTGACAAAGGATTAATCTCCAAAATTTATAAACAGCTCATGCAGCTCAATAGCAAAAAAACAACCCAATCCAAAAATGGGCAGAAGACTTAAATAGGCATTTCTCCAAAGAAGATATACAGACTGCCAACAAACACATGAAAGAATGCTCAACATCATTAATCATTAGAGAAATGCAAATCAAAACTACAATGAGATATCATCTCACACCAGTCAGAATGGCCATCATCAAGAAATCTAGAAACAATAAATGCTGGAGAGGGTGTGGAGAAAAGGGAACACTCTTGCACTGCTGGTGGGAATGTGAATTGGTACAGCCACTATGGAGAACAGTATGGCGGTTCCTTAAAAAACTAAAAATAGAACTACCATATGACCCAGCAATCCCACTACTAGGCATATACCCTGAGAAAACCATAATGCAAAAAGAGACATGTACCAAAATGTTCATTGCAGCTCTATTCACAATAGCCCGGAGCTGGAAACAACCTAAGTGTCCATCATCGGATGAATGGATAAAGAAGATGTGGCACATATATACAATGGAATATTACTCAGCCATAAAAAGAAACGCAACTGAGCTATTTGTAATGAGGTGGATAGACCTAGAGTCTGTCATACAGAGTGAAGTAAGTCAGAAAGAGAAAGACAAATACCGTATGCTAACACATATATATGGAATTTAAAAAAAAATGTCATGAAGAACCTAGGGGTAAAACGGGAATAAAGACACAGACCTACTTGAGAATGGACTTGAGGATATGGGGAGGGGGAAGGGTAAGCTGTGACAAAGCGAAAGAGAGGCATGGACATATATACACTACCAAACGTAAGGTAGATAGATAGTGGGAAGCAGCCGCAGAGCACAGGGAGATCAGCTCGGTGCTTTGTGACCGCATGGAGGGGTGGGATGGGGAGGGTGGGAGGGAGGGAGATGCATGAGGGAAGGGATGTGGGAACAGATGTATATGTATGACTGAGTCACTTTGTTATAAAGCAGAAACTAATAAAAAAAAATTTAAAAAAAATAAGATAAAAAAATAAAAAAATAAAGTATATCAGATCCTTTTTTAAAATTAATTAATTAATTTATTTATTTATTTTTGGCTGTGTTGGGTTTTCATTGCTGTGCTCGCGCTTTTCTCTAGTTGCGGCAAGCAGGGGCTTCTCTTCGTTGTGGGGCGTGGGCTTCTCATTGCAGTGGCTTCTCTTGTTGCAGAGCACGGGTTCTAGGTGTGCAGGCTTCAGTAGTTGTGGCGCGCAGGCTCTAGAGCGCAGGCTCAGTAGTTGTGGCGCACAGGCTTAGTTGCTGCACGACATGTGGGATCTTCCCAGAGCAGGGCTTGAACCCATGTCCCCTGCATTGGCAGGCAGATTCTTAACCACGGCACCACCAGGGAAGTCCCAGTATATCAGATCTTAAATTTTGTTTTTGAATAATTAATAAGTATTCTTGGTTAGAGGAATAGAGGTTGAAAAGTCTCCTTCCTACCCCTATCTCTGAATCTCCCATTTCCCTTTCCTGAGGCAAATGTTCTTAGGTATTTTTCAAGAGATAATAAGATTATAATGTAAGAATATTTGTATATTTACAGTTGACTCTTGAATAATGTGGGGGTTAGGGACACCAACCCTCCACACAGTCAGAAGTTCATGTATAACTTGTAGTTGGCCCTTCATACCTGTAGTTCTTCCATATCCATAGTTCTGCATCTGTAGACTCAGCCAACTGAGAATCATGTAGTAGTGTAGTATTTACTACTGAAAAAAATCTGCTTATAAATGGGTCTGCACAGTTCAGACCTTGTTGTTCAGGGGTCAGCTATATACTTAAAACACAAATGGTAGCATTCCATTTATACTCTTGACCCCTTGTTTGTTGTGCTTAATATTATCTTAGAGAACATTCCATATTAGTACATATAGAAAGTTACCACATTCTTTTTAAGATCTGCATTGTCTGTAATATGGTGGGTACCATGATTTATTTTACCTGTTCTCTATTAATGGACATTTGTTTCCTTTCTTTTGATATTATAGTATTATAGATAGTATCCTTAATACATACATTATCTAATGCATGTTGGCTAAATACCTACGTATGGAATTTTGAGATCAAAAAGTATGTTTTTGTTAACATTGAAATATATTGTACATAAAGAGAATATGAAATGAGTAATAATAAAATGAAAATCACCAATGTACCTCCCTCCCAGATTAAGGAGTAGAACATTATTAGAAGCTAGTTGTGTGTCCCTCCCTGATATCATCCTTTCCACTTCCCCTTAACACTATCTTGATTTGTTACTCTTTTTTTGGTGTTCTTTATAGTTTTACCTCCAGTGTATATATTCCTAAACAATGTATTTAGTTCTGTGAAACAGATAAGTATGCACAAACTTGATGGATTAAGGAAAAGAGAGTATGGCCTTGTTAGGTCGCAGAAGAACACAAGCTAAAGAGGATGTACTTTCACCCTCTCTAAAGATTTGTGTAAAGCCTCATCTGAGGTTATCAGTGAGAAAATTCTCAAGTTTAGGTCTTGGCACAGTGAAGACATATTTTAGTGCTGTAATGTTGACAAGATGCTGAAATACCAACAGAAAGACAGTCACAGAGTCTCTTCTTTTTCTGATCTCTTCACGACCTACTTTTTTAGCTCTCAGGAATAGATCAAAATAGAATTTCTTCTGTGAGGTAATATGAATGTCTTCTGATTTAAGCAGTAGGACATGAAGGTGAGAGTAGAAATTTCACTCTCATATTCTGGTAGTGAACATGACTGGTAAGGACAGTCCGGGTTTAGATAAGAATCTGGGCCAGGTTCACTTGCCATTCTTTCCTTAGATAGAGAAGGTATTATGAAGGCAGCAGAGATTTTGGTCATGTGGCCCTCAGTAATACATTTTTCTAGTCACACTGATCCTATTGACTATCCTTCACATCTGATGCACAGCAGTTGGATCTCCTTTATCATCCTCATAATTCTTTTTGTCTCTCTCCTATGTTGATTATTCTTTTTCCAGTATTCCATACCTTCTTTATTGGTTCACTTTTTTATTTGGCTGGAATACAATGCAATTGTCCAGTAGCTTCTTGAGAGAATGTTGATATGGGGTAAAGTTTGTGATTCTTTGAATGATCAAAAATGCATTCTCGGGGCTTCCCTGGTGGCGCAGTGGTTGAGAGTCCACCTGCAGATGCAGGGGACACGGGTTCGTGCCCCGGTCCGGGAAGATCCCACATGCCGCGGAGCGGCTTGGCCCATGAGCCATGGCCGCTGAGCCTACGGGTCCGGAGCCTGTGCTCCGCAACGGGAGAGGCCACAACAGTGAGAGGCCCGCGTACCGCAAAAAAAAAAAAAAAAAAAAAAAAAAAAAAAAAAAATGCATTCTCATACTTTTTTTTTTTTTTTTTTTTTTGCGTTATGTGGGCCTCTCACTGTTGTGGCCTCTCCCGTTGCGGAGCACAGGCTCCGGACGCACAGGCCCAGCGGCCATGGCTCACGGGCCCAGCCGCTCCGCGGCATGTGGGATCTTCCCAGACCGGGGCACGAACCCGTGTCCCCTGCATCGGCAGGCGGACTCTCAACCACTGCGCCACCAGGGAAGCCCCATTCTCATACTTTAAATGGTGATTTGGCTGGGTATAGAATTCTAGATTGGAAATAATTTTGTTTCAGAATTTTAGAGATATTACTGCATTGTGTTTTGTGGTTCTGTTATTGCTGTTTAGAATTATGAAGCCATTCAGATTTCTGATATTTTTTTACACATCCAATTTTTTTCCCTCTTCTAGAGCTTAATGAATCTTCTTGTTCCTAATATTCTGAAATTTTACAATACTAGGCCTGAGTATGGATCTGTTTTCAACAATTGTAATGGTACTTTAATATTTAGAGGTCCGTTTTAGTTTGGCAAGTTATATCTTTAAGTTTGGGGAAATTTTCTTGAATTAGTCTTCCTGTGTTTTTTATCATTTATCTCTAAATTCTTTATCTACATGTTTCATCTCTTGGACTATTCCTAATTTACTTATCTTTTCTTTCCTATGGTTCATTTCTTTGAGTGTTAACTTCCTGAGAGATGTTCTCAACTTTATTTTACAATTCTTTTGAGTTTTTCATTTTTGCTGTCATGCTTTTAATATCAGACATCTGTTTTGTGTCCTCAGAGTATTCCTATTATCTTAGTTGAAATATCTTTTTGAGAATATTGGGTTTTTTTCTTTCTTTAATTGTTGAATCTTTAAAAATCCAGACTGATGGTGCCCGCATTTCAATTAGAATCTTTAGCTGATTACCTAATTATTTTCTGTTAATCTCATCTCGTCTTTAACCTTATATTTACCACTCTGGCATTCTTTATTCCTACATATAGATAGAAAATTTTCCATTTGCTTTCTTTTTTCTTCCTCTTTCTAATGAATTTCCCTTAAAAATGTTTATATTGCAGATCTGGTGATGAATTTTCTCAAGCTTTTTTTGTTTGAATAAAAAGTTTGTTTTGCCTTCTATTTTGAAAGAAATTTTCACTGTTTATAGAATTCTAGGTAAAGAAATTTTTTTTCTTTCAGGACTTTATAAAAAAATTTCCCATTATCATTTGTCTTGCAGAGTTTCTGACCAAAAGTCTGTGGTTTTTCTTACCTTTCATCCTTTGTATACAGTGTGTCTTTTTAACTGTGCTTCGTTTTAAAGATTTTTCTTTAACATTGATTTTCAGCAGTTTGATTATTAATGTGCCTTGTTGTGTTTTTGTATTATGCAGCTTGGGTTTAGTTCAGCTTCTTGGGTCTGTTGTGTATTTATAACATTTATCAAATTCGAAAAAGGTTAGCAATTATATATATATATATATATATATATATATATATATATATATATATATATATATATATTTTTTTTTTTTTTTTTTTGCGGTATGCAGGCCTCTCACTGTTGAGGCCTCTCCCGTTGCGGAGCACCGGCTCCAGATGCGCAGGCTCAGTGGCCATGGCTCACAGGCCCAGCCGCTCTGCAGCATGTGGGATCCTCCCAGACCGGGGCACGAACCTGTGTCCCCTGCATCAGCAGGCGGACTCCCAACCACTGCGCCACCAGGGAAACCCAGCAATTATATATTTTTTCAAATATTTTTTTTCTTTTTCCTTACCCCTCGCCATAATGTCTGGGCTTCTAATTCAGTGTATCTTAGTCTGTTTGTTAGTGTCTCATAGATCACTGAGGTGCTGTTCTTTTCCTTTATTCCTTTTCTTTTTCTCTTCTCTCTTTTTCTTTTCCTTCTCTTTCTACCCCTTCGATCCCTCTTCTCTTTCTCTCCTTTGTCAGGTGTTGATCTTGTTCCTGTGCCAAATCAGTATAAGTCAGATTATGGATTATAAATTTGTGTCTGGTTTAGGATTTATCTTTTTGAGGTCTTGATGGTTACTGTAAGTGCATTTGATTTCCAGCTTTCAAACTTGTTTGCTATTATCTATTCTCTTTTTTTCCCTGTCAAATGTTTGTAAAATTTTAAAAATTTATTTTATTTATTACTTCAGAGGATAAAAATTAGATATGTGTTGTTTAATATATCATCATAACCTAAGAATTTTTAAGATTTCTTTTTCCTTTTCTTGTTTTGAAACATTCATTGCATTAATATATTAAATTTTGGGGGACTTCCTTGGTGGCGCAGTGGTTAAGAAGCTGCCTGCCAGTGCAGGGGACACAGGTTCGAGCCCTGGTCCGGGGAGATCCCACATGCTGTGGATGCTAAGCCCGTGTGTCACAACTACTGAGCCTGCTCTGTAGAACCCGGGAGCCACAACTACTGAGCCCATGTGCCACAGCTACTGAAGCCCGTGCACCCTAGAGCCTGTGCTCTGCAGCAAGAGAAGCCACTGCAGTGAGAAGCCCATGCACCGCAACGAAGAATAGCCCCTTCCCACCACAACTAGAGAAAGCCCGCACACTGCAGTGAAGACCCAATGCAGCCAAAAAATGAACTGATTAAAAAAAAAAAGATACTAAATTTTTTAAAGATAGCAACTTTTTTGAGAACCGTTAAGGAATAAGCAATTCTTAGGTTAAAAAAGATCCTCTCAAAAGTAGTAGAAGATAGAAAGCTGCTCAGTTAACTGTAAAAACCAATTCAGCCATTATAATTGAAAGTTGATACGTTATGTACACCATATGTAGGCCTAATTCACATATCAAATAGAGCCCAAAATCCTAGATAAACTGCTAGCCATCTTAGTTCTGTTTTGTAACAAAGTCGTGCATGCTTAGGGTCTTTAACAAACTGGGAAGCAAATCAGCTCCATATTATCTTAGCAATACATCACGACTAAGGATGTTTTATCTCACTGTTGTAAAAGGATGAACACTCATAGATTGTATTAGATTATCTCAATAACAAAAATTTTATTAATAAAAGTCTACTGAAGTATTACAAGTTTAATATAGAGTTTCTGTTCATCTAGTAGCCCATGTTTTTCTTAAGCACTAATTTTAAATGATTTGGATAAAACATTACTATCAGAAGAGGGAACTCAGTGATAATTTGAGGGTAATATAATGATGAATAGGAAACGAAAGAAATCAAGTGTTTTGTAGCAATTTAAAAAACATAGGATACCTGTTTGTTTGTTTTGCTGCACGTGGCTTGTGGGATCTTAGTTCCTGACCAGGGATTGAACCCAGGGCAATGGCAATGAAAGCGGTGGAACCTAACCACTGGACCACCAGGGAAGTCCCTAGTTAGGGTACTCTTAATGTGATGTGTTTGTGGAATATATGAGAATAAAACTTTTTTGAGATATGTAAATGAACACTTGAATAAGTGATTATACCTAGCATCTCTATATAAAATATTATAGAGATGCCAAGTTAATTTCTTTCTTAATATATTTTACCTAAATCTGAATGAATTTTTACTTTAAATTGGATGAAACTACTCTGAATAATAAACTGTGTGAATAAACTAAACAATATCAGAAGTTCTGAGAGGAAAACCTGAAAGGATAATAGATGAATTTCAATACTAGCTATTATACATTTAAAAACTACAATATTATCTCATAAAGAGTGTTAATTAAATCACAATAGATAGCAAAGAAATAGTCTTATGAGATGTTCGGTTTAGGGGCAGAAAGAAAAACCCTGTTTCTCTCATGTTCAGGATGAATTTAAAGTATTCTTTATACACACATGTGCGTGCATATACACAATGAACTCTAGGAAAATTCAGAAGATATAGGATTGAAAATTTATCAAACTTTTGGGAGGGCCAAGGTTTCTAGGCTTAGAAATAACAAGAAGGGAAAATAACATAGGTGTAGCTACACAACAATTAGCAATTTTGCTACACAACAATTATACTTTTTTTAATATATAATTTTATTTATTTATGCATGCTGCGCCGGGTCTTAGTTGCGGCATGCAGACCCTTAGTTGTGGCATGAAGACTCTTAGTTGCGGCATGCATGCGGGTTGTAGTTCCCCAACCAAGGATCAAACCGGCCCCCTGCATTGGGAGCACGGAGTCTTGCCCACTGGACCACCAGGGAAGTCCCATACACAACAGTTACATTTAAGGAAAAATACTGAAATGAATCTTACTGTAGGAACCCATTTTCCTTCCCTGTGTTTGAAATATTTTCAGGTAGAATTTTCTTACTTGAGTGGAGGGAAAAGGTAATTTTAAAACGTTATGTGTTGTTGTGGAAAGCAGTAATCGTGCTTCACTCATTCCTGAAAATAGTTGGATAGTGCCTATCCAATGGAATTTTCCTACATTAAGTTAATAAAATTTAACAATATTTGAGTTTAATTATTCATCATATATTTCATCATTTTGCTTGTTAACTTTCTTCCTCTATCAAGCATTTTCTTTAAAAAGATTTTTTTTTTCATGGATTAAACAATAATTAATTTGAATGCCTACTGTTCTAATGCTGGGAATACATGTGTGCCTTTGTGGAACTGGGTTGGGTTTTTTTTTAGTGGGGGAGAGACAGATACTTAAATATAATATCAGATGCTAATAAGTGCTTTACAGAAAGATAAAGCAGAGTAAGGGCTTAATAGTGAGATGAGGCTTTTTAGATTGAGTAGTTAGGAGGAAGGCCTTTTACAGCTCACATTTGATGAAAGACTTGAACTGTGGGAATGATCCATATGCATTCCTGGGGAGGAGCTTCTTAGACCTTGAGATGGGAGCATGCTTGATGCTTTCAAGAAAGAACATGTTTGGGTGGCTAAAGCATATTTTGGTAGGGACGATGGTGGGAAATGAAGTTGAAGCAAAGAGTGCATTCTAGAAATGAATTGCCTCAGTCTATTGAGTTCATTGAGTTTACTTTAATCTAGAACGTTGTAGCTCATCTTTTTTCTTTTCTTGTCAGAGCTTTTTTTCTGTCAGAACTTTTTTTCTGCCCTATAATCTATTTTATTTTGTGTTGATAGGTAATAACAGGGAAGAGAAAACTCGATCATTATAAATACATGCTGGTTACTTGTGAACTAAGGCATTAATGAATCTGTTTCTCCTGCATGTATTGCTAAGGGGAAATGCTGTAGGTTCCCAGAAAGCTCTGTAGTGTTTTTTACTTGTAAAAATTTTCATATTGTCAAGCAAGCAGGAATTGATCTTATTAGAGTGGTGCTAAAGGAGGATTTTCTTGTAATTTTTACTGCCTAAGGCTAACATCAGACAACAGAAAATAATATAAGAAGTATGCTTCGCCCTGTTTCTACTGTGCTCAAGAATTCTATTTAAGCTTAATGTCCAGTGGAATTAATTGCTATAACTGTGTATTCATGTTGGCAAGTAAGTTAACTCTTATAAAAAAGTTCACTTATGTTTTCTGTTTTTAAGGAGGCCTTATGGGACCAGTGAGGATGATTTCATCTGGACATGAATTAACAACAGATTATGATGAGAAAGCACTTCATGAGCTTGGTTTTAAGGACATGCAGGTATGCGTAAATGTGGTTTGAGTTTTAATCATCTGTTGATTTATAGTCAGTAGTTGTTTAGTTGAAGATACAGTTCAAAAACAGTTCTTACTGCTTTTGTTAAAAATGTAAGGGAAGATATTTTCTACTTCACAGATTTATTAAACCAAAAACTTGATGTGTCTAATTAATGTGTTGATTTTTTTCCCCCTGTTGCTCCTGTTTTTATAGATGGTATTTGTATCTTTGGGTGCGCCAAGGAGAGAACGGAAAGGGGAAGGTGTTCAGCTTCCAGCATCTTGCCTACCACCCCCTCAGAAGGACAACATTCCGATGCTTTTGCTTTTACAAGAACCTCATTTAACTACTCTTTTTGATTTATTAGAGATGCTTGCATCATTTAAACCACCCTCAGGAAAAATGGCAGTTGAAGATAGTGAGGTGACTATATTTCATTTTCACAAAATCTTGTTTTGTCTTTCTGTTGAGTGGAAAATAATTTTCTCAGTAATCTCTTAAAAGCAATAAAACCAAGGAATCCATTTATTAATTCATTAACTATTTAAGTGCCTAATATCCCAGGTGTGCTGTTTACAAGGATCAAAATAGACACAGTTTCAGCCTTCATTGAATCCAGTGGGGAAGACAGATAATTGACATGCCCAACAGATAGTTTCAAGTAAACTAACAGATAAATAGTTTCAGGTAGAGATAGTTGCTACGACCTGCTGTTATTAAGGACTGGTGATAGACAGACTGTTTATATTTTATTTGGTCAAGGAAGGTTTCTCTGAGGGAGACCATATAAATCTGAGCTTGCAGGATGAAAAGGAGCCTGCTAAATGAAGTGGATGAGGAATGATCTGGATAAAGTAAACTGATTCCTGAAGCCCTTGATATAAGAAGGAGTTAGGCAGGTCTGGGAATTGTTTGGGAGCTGGTAAGTAGAGTTGGAAGGTAGTGGGAGAATAAAATGAGGGGAATGAAATGGAAAGATAAACAGAGTCAAACTGGCCATGGCAAGCTATTTCCAGTTCACTCAAAGTGAAGTGGACAGCATTGAAGTATTTTAAGCAGAGAGAGAGACATATGTTTTGATTTTTGATTTAAAGGTAATAAGTTTGTTTGGCAAGAATAGAAAAAGCAGTAAGGAACCTAATGTACTAGTCCAAGGAAGAATTGACTTTAAATAACATCTTTTTAGTGATAACTCACAAACTTAGTTCTGCAGACCAAACCTCTTCTCTGAGTTCCAAACTCATACATCCAGTTGTTTACTTGATGCTTCCACTTGATGTCCCACAGGCATCCATTCTTCTTCATTCAAATGGATTCCACCAGAAACCTGGATGCCATCTCTGTTTTTCTTCTTCCTGAACCCGAGTCTGTCCCTACTCCTAATCCAATCTACCACGCGTAATGTTGTTTTGACCTGTTGTCCACTTAATTAATTTCCACTGCCGCCATTCTATTTCAGGGCACCATCTTTCTTGGAAGAATCATTATTTTGAGACCAAGTGGCACATAAAATAGTGGTGCTTTTATGACTTTCCTTATGTTAGGCTAACTGTTCTTTCTTTCCCAACAATGTTAAGTGGCTTCTTTCTGTGTTTCCAGAATGTGTTTGGTCATGAATGACCAAATTGAGTCATCTGTTCCCCATAACCTGGTTTCTTTTGTGGTGGCACACTCTTAAATTCCTAAGAAATCCCCTTTTTGTTCAAGCAGAATAATCAATAATAGATGTCCATAAACCTTCATTTCCTCACCTGTTAAATTTTATGCCATAAATACTTAATAACCTTTTACTTCATGTCAGCAATGTATTGCCAGTTTAAAAGAGAGAAAGATAATTATAAGAATTTCCCAGTTTTCCAGGAGGGTGCTAGTGTTCTACACAGTGTGTTACGGGAACATAAGCAGGAAACAAAAATTGGGGGAAGATTTCTGTAAAAGAGGAGTTGTTTAAATTGGGTCCAACTGCTGATAAAAGAAGGAAGAGAAGCATTACAGAGTCACAGAAAAGTGAATGGCATGATTGAAAAATTGGGAGTGTATGATGTAATTCAAATATAAGGACGGAAAGGGAGATTGTAACCTATACCACAAAGGACCTTAAGAGGTTTCTATTCTTAGTAAAATAGATGGCTGTTATCATGGAAGATTTTTTTTTTTTTTTTGCGTACACGGGCCTCTCACTGTTGTGGCCCCTCCCGTTGTGGAGCACAGGCTCCGGACGCGCAGGCTCAGCGGCCATGGCTCATGGGCCCAGCCGCTCCGCGGCATGTGGGATCCTCCTGGACCGGGGCAGGAACCCGTGTCCCCTGCATCAGCAGGCGGACTCCCAACCACTGCGCCACCAGGGAAGCCCCCATGGAAGATTTTAAAACAACAAAATGAGATCTTTTTTGGACTTTCAGAAACAAAGTTTTGGTGTTAGTGTGGAGGATTATATTAGAGAAAACAAAGACCAGAGATACAAGAGCCAGTTAATAGGTCATTGTAATTGTCCATGTGAGGCCTAAACCAGAGAGAAAGCATTCATTTTGAGGCAGTTATATTATTGAACTTGGTGACAAGTAAGCCATTGGTGGTGTGGGGTTTCTTTGTTGTACAAGACCGGTTCAGTCTTTAAGAGGATTACCAGAAGAATAAAGGATCTTCACTGTGTATGACCCATATTGTAGGGCCTTTCAGTCATAATGTAGAACATAGTCTTGTACACCTGGGAGATTTTTTTTCCTTCAAATAATTTTTTGCACAGAGTTCAGTCCCTTCCTCCTTTCCTCCCTCTCTCCCCACCTTCTCTTTTTTAAACTGGATGTTTACAAAGCAATGAATTTTATTTTACTGAAGAACTTTCAGTGCCTTGTCCCCAGATAAACTAAAAGTGTTACTTGGGTTGCTTCTCTTTCTTCATCAGGGCTGTGAAAAGCAAAGTTTACTTTGAAACTCTTGTCTCTAAAATTCTCTTGCCTTCAAAGTATATTAGCTTTATACCATTATACAAAAAGAACGAAATTACTTTTTGTAGATGTGTAAGAAGATTCCTTTGGCATCTCTTATACTGTATAATACCTCAGAATCATTATGACAGCAGCTAGTAGTAGAATAATACTATACAAATTCATACTCTGGAAAATTCCCAAACTTGCTGCTTTAGCTTTTGCTGCTTGTTTACCTCTTGGGGTTGTGCTTTAATTAAAAAAAAAAAAAAAGAAAGAAAAGAAACTTGCCTATTTCTTACATACCTTCTGTAATATTCTTTAGCTTACTGTTATCTCAGTACCTTAGAGAGTTCAAATTTAAAAAATGATAATGGAAAAAAGTAGGTTCTTTAAAATTGTTTGCTTTTCTCTTAATCTCTGCTTGTCTGAGACTGGAATATAAGGAAGGCATGGATTAGCGAAAGAAGAGAAACAGGTGTACTCTTTTCCCAAATGTAAGGTCAGGGATTTAATTTAACAGGTCTTTGTCATTCATAAATAGTGACCTGCAGGGAAGAAATAGATGATAGTCTTATTGAAATTTACTTGATGGCTTTATAAAACAGACATTTTCACTTTTGTTTGAAAAGTTTTTCTGAGGAAAGTGGCTAGACTTGCAGATCACTTTTTCCCAGAAAAGTGTTCAGTAACAAATTGAAAAACCACTACTTTGACATAACTTAATTTATTGAATAAATTTATTTACTGTGTAACAAATGCTTTATTCTCACTTTTAAAGTAAGATTTTAAAATATTATCAAATATGATAATTAGTGATTTTATGCAGATCAAACTTAAGTTTAGATGTTTCAAAAAACTGATCTGTCTTGATAAGCAGTTGCTCTTATTTGTATAGAGCTTAAGATGTGAAGAACTTCATCTTCATGCAGAAAACCTCTCTAGGCGTGTATGGGAGCTACTGATGCTTCTTCCTACATGTCCTAACATGTTGATGGCATTCCAGAATATCTCAGATGAACAGGTAAGTCCACAAAATATTTTTACTTCCCTGGAGGATGGTACCAGTTTACATTCCTACTGATAGTGTATGAGAGTGCTTGTTGACTGGTAACCTCAGTAAAATTTTGCCCGTTTAATAGGTAAAAAGTGCCAGTTCATTTTAATGTTCATATATTTAATTATTAGTGAGGTTGAATAATATGGGCTAAATACAAGGCAAGGTTTTTCTCTAAAATTATCTTTAGAAAACAGTGAATTTGCCTTTATATTAGTGTTTTTTCATATTAATGTTCTGAATATCGCTTTGTTTTTGACAACAAAAAGTAACACTTAGAGAAAATACCCTATGATTTAATGACAGTGTTTCAGTGCTTGTTTTGGCTGCTTATACAAGTCAACTGGTAGAAATAGAGAAAAAAGGAGTCAAAGAAATTTAATATATATTAATATTCCCAGAGGCATGACCTCACACGTATTAAGTGTTATATATCTTTGTAAAGATGTCTGTTAAAATTAAAGATGATTTTTAAAAGCTATATAATAAGGAGTTACTTAGTGGGGATACCAACAGAACACTTATAGGACTAATGGAAAAACAATGTCCTAATGTTATGCTAATGGTTATCTATGATTTGTTATGTGATTTCTCAAGGTCTTGTATTTCAAATGACTTGGAAGTGAAGAAGATGGGCCTAGAAAATGGTGGTTGATGACTCATTATAGCTCTAATAATAATATCGTTGTCAAGGATGCACATTAAGTGTGAATAACACTTTCATAAATTGCGAGTAGAAAAGAACAATATTTTAAAGTTTATGTATTTGTATATGACTTTTTAAATGAGTAGGTGTCACATAAATATTAAATACACACTGTACTGCTTCTGTATCCTTAAAAGTTCACACATTCAATTATGCTGCAATGTGTTTTTCATTGGGAAGATGGCAAATTACCTCAACTGTTGTGGAGGTTAACATACAGTTTTTTTCCTATGCTGCTGTTGTGTATTAATTTTAACAAAATTTAATGAATAATTGGTGTTTTAAGCATATGATTAGTACCAATTATATAATTGGTCTTCACTTGTTTGAACATATTTCAATATATATGTAATATTTGAGTTTTTATATAGTGTCATTTTCTTTAGTTTTTTTTTGGAGGGGGTCTCTTGGTAAGTTGGAGAAACCTGTGTTTCTTTTTTTAATTTAAGTGTAATGATGGACTTAATTGGAAAGAACTGCTCAAAATTAAGAGTGCTCATAAGCTATTATATGCCCTGGAAATTATTGAAGCACTGGGAAAACCTAACAGAAGAATAAGAAGAGAGTCAACGGTAATTGCTTTTCCATTATTATCATTAAATGTTTGTTTTCTCTTTGGAGCAAAATTCCGGAGTACGTTATCTTTTAATTCTCCTGCCACCCTTCCTTATTTATTTATTTATTTATTTTTGCCATTCCCACAGGGAAGTTATAGTGATCTTTATCCAGATTCAGATGATTCAAGTGAGGATCAAGTGGAAAATAGTAAAAATTCCTGGAGTTGCAAGGTTTGATCATATATGTTTTGCAGTGTATTGGTAAAAATAATTCATCTCTAATTTTCCAAAAGAAGTTACCATAATTATTGTTTTAAACTAACTTACCATTTAAATAAAGCATAGTTTAAAAATTATGTATTACTCTAATCACAGTAATAAATAAACTGAGATTAATGCTTTGGTGCTCCTATTTTTAGCACATTATTTTTTCTCCTTCATTGGAATACTGTGTTAGGACATCCCAGTGCCTGGGATTAAATGGTTAATGGAATACAAAGATATGTATATAGATTTTTATAAGAATCTTTTTAAAAATTCTTGAAAATCAGTTGTTTGCTGTTACTTTATTGTATGGACATTATATTGGTTATTTAATCAAAGAATAATTTCTTAAATGAAAGATACATAATATTTTACTTACACACACAGACATATACACACACCCAGTTACTGAATCAAAAAGCAGATCTTTACTACATTATGTAGCCCTTTCCTCTTACCATTACTCTCACAATTGCTTACAGTTTGTTGCTGCTGGAGGGCTTCAACAGTTATTAGAAATTTTTAATTCTGGAATTCTAGAGCCAAAAGAGCAGGAATCCTGGACTGTGGTAAGTGAAAATTCGCATTTTCAACCAGTTACAGTAGTTACCCCAGTGAGTCACTTCCATGAACCATTGGCAAATGTAACTTTTGCTGCAAACTTTATTGTAGTAAAGGAAAGTGTGGAGTACAGTAGAAATAAATTTAAGAAAAAATAAGGAATCTGATAAACTAATTATGCAATAAAAGTTCTCCATGTCAACTCAGTTAAAAAAATTTAAGTGATAATATTAATGACTCTGAACTATAGGTAATTCATGAACATTTTTCCATTAGTTTGGTAAACTATATATTAATATTTATATAGTCTTAAAATTTGGATGCTTTTTAAGAAAAACTTGGTTTTATGTCTTCATTTTTTTGAAAACATCCTTTTTCTTTGTTTCATTTTGTTTTGACCATTTCTTCCTTTAAGCAACACTACTGAAAAATGTATTTCCAGACCATTTGTGACTAGTTGGCAATGAAAAAGGTACAGGACTTGAGAGTAAGCCTTTAGAAATTTTTATAGCAATTGGGACATTGCCGCAGTGTTTTTTTAATAGTATTTTACAAAATTTTTGATCCTTAACAAAATGGAAGTTTTAGAAAATGGTACTTTATCACTGTTAACTTGACAAAGCACTGTCCTATAATGTTAGGAAAATAAAATTATGGAATATTTAAAAATTCATAATGCTGGACCAAACTGTGTAATCCAGTTTTGTATGAAATGGAAAGGATGCTCATTTCCTGACCTCCAGCAAAGCAGAATAGCATATCAAACATTGCATTCAAATTTTAATTTCTTAGTACTTGTTTTTTAGAATTATTTTAGAACCTAGGAGTCAGATGTTCTTGATTTAATGTCAAATGCTGGTACATCCAAGGTATTAATGGGGCTTCCCTGGTGGCGCAGTGGTTGACAGTCCGCCTGCCAATGCAGGGGACACGGGTTCGTGCCCTGGTCCGGGAAGATCCCACATGCCGCGGAGCGGCTGGGCCCGTGAGCCATGGCCACTGAGCCTGCGCGTCCGGAGCCTGTGCTCCATAACGGGAGAGGCCACAGCAGTGAGAAGCCCACGTACCACCAAAAAAAAAAAAAAAAAAATTAATGAAAGAAAATACATTTAAGCATATTGCTATCTATCAGGATTTTGTTAATCTTATCATTGCTTTCAATACTTTTTGCCATTTTTATTTTATATATTTTGCTAAGATATTTTCCTTTTTAGAATAGATATACCTCTACTACAGTAATTGTTTTCTGTCTCTTAGAACTGAAATGTCTGTTGTGTTTTATTGTTGTGTCTTTGTTGTCTCACTGATCTCTCAGAATTATAAGGTACCTTTTAGTTCTTTGGCAAAGTGGGAGAATTTAAAATCTTTAATGAGTAGTTGTGTGTCGTTTATAGGACTTTTGTTTATAAACTGCTCTAAGTTTAGCTTTGAATAAAGTTTACAGGTAATCATATGCTAAAGATTTTCTCTCTTTGTTTCCTTTAAAATTGTGGACACTTTCATGAAGTATTAAGAAAAATTTCCTGCTGTATGGGACACATTGTAGCCTGGCAACACAGATGGCTTTCAAGTCAACTGAGATCCCATATTTATAATGTATCTCTCGATATATTATAGGGTACTGTGGATACTCTTACATGATGAACAGAATTTCAAGATTTTCACGAAGTCCAATTTGTCTATTTTTTCTTTCGTTACCTAAGCCTTTGGTGTACTATCCAAGAAATCATTGCCAAATACAGTGTCATGGCACTTTTGTTCTGTGTTTTCTTCCAAGAGTTTTATTGTTTCAGGTCTTATATTTAGATCCTTGATTCATTTTGAGTCAGTTGTTGTATATGGTGTTAGGTAAGGGTTCAACTTCATTCTTTTGCATGTGGAGATCCAGGTTTCCCAGCATATTTTCTTGAAAAGACTCCTTTCCCCACAGTGAATGGTCTTGGTACTCTTTTCAAAAATCATTTGAACATATTTATGAGGGTTTATTTTCAGGCTGTCTGTTCCATTCCTTTTATTTTTTTGTCTATCTTTATGCCAGTACTACACTGGATTGATTACTGTAGCTTTGTAGTAAGTTTTGAAATCAGAAAATGTGAGTCTTCCAGTTTTGTTCTTTTCTTTTAAGATTGTTTGTCTATTTGGAGTCCCTTGAGATTCCTTGTGAATTTTAGAATGGATTTTTCTGTTTCTGCAAAAAACATCATTAGGATTTTGTTAGGGATTGCATTGAACCTGTAGGTCACTTTGGGTAGTATTGATATTTTAATAAGTCTTCCAGTCTGTGAACACGGGATGTGTTTCCATTTATTTGTCTGTAATTTCTTTGAGCAGTTTTTTGTAGCTTTCATTGTAGAAGTCTTTCAGCTCCTTGGTTAAGTTCATTTCTAAGTATCTTATTCTTTTTGATGCTATTGTAAATGGAATTGTTTTTTTAATTTCCCTTTCATATTGTTCATTGTTCACGTATAGGAATGCAACTGAATTCTGTATGTTGACTTTGTATCCTTCTACTTTGCTGAAATCATTTACTAGGTTTTGTTTGTTTGTTTTTGTGGGGTTTTTGTTGTTGCTGTTGTTTTTGTGGTACGCGGGCCTCTCACTCTTGTGGCCTCTCTCGCCGCGGAGCACAGGCTCCGGACGCGCAAGCTCAGCGGCCATGGCTCACGGGCCCAGCTGCTCCGCGGCATGTGGGATCTTCCCAGACCGGGGAACGAACCCATGTCCCCTGCATCGGCAGGCGGACTCTCAACCACTGTGCCACCAGGGAAGCCCCATTTACTAGTTTTAAGAGCCTTTATATGGAGTCTTTAGGGTTTTCTATGTCAAAAACAAACAGATAAATTTACTTCTTCCTTTCCAATTTTGATGCCTTTTATTTTTCTGGTGTATTGCTCAGGCCAAAACTTCCATTACTGTGTTGAATAGAAGTGGTGAAAGCAGGTGTCCTTGCCTTGTTCCTGATCTTAGAGGAAAAGCTTTCAGTCTTTCACCATTGAGTATGATTTTCACTATGGGTTTTTCATATATGGCTTTTATTATGTTGTGGTAGTTTCCTTCCGTTCCTATTTTGTTGAGTATTTTTATCATGAAAGTGTGTTGAATTTTGTCAAATGCTTTTTCTGCATTAATTGAGATGATGTAGTCTTTTCCTTCATTTTGTTAATCTGTAGTATTTACATTGATCATTGCTATGTGGAACCATCCTTGCATTCTAAGAATAAATCCCACTTGGTCATGGTATATAATCCTTTTAATATGTTGCTGAATTCTGTTTGCTAATATTTTGTTGAGGACAGTGTCTTTTGTCTGGCTTTGGTATCAGGGTTAATGCTCACTTCATCAAATGAGTTAAGAAGTTCCCTCTTCAGTTTTTTGGAAGAGTTTGAGGATCGTTGGTATTAGTTCTTCTTTAAACGTTTGTTAGAATTTACTAGTGAAGCTGTCAGGTCCAGAACTTTTCTTTTTTGGGAGATTTTTGATAACTGATTCAATCTCCTCACTAATTATAAGTCTGTTCAGATTTTCTATTTCTTTGTGATTGAGTCTTGGTAAGTTTTTTGTTTCTAGGAATTTGTTCATTTCATGTAAGGTATCCAGTTTTTGGGCATACAACAGTTGTTCATAGTACTCTCTTACAATCCTTTTTATCTCTCTAGAATTAGTTGAAATGTTCCCACTTTCATTTCTGATTTTAGTAATTTGACTTTTATTTTTTCTTAGTCCTTCTAGCTAAAGGTTTGTCAATTTCATTCTTTTCGAATAACCAGCTTTGATTTTCACTGATTTTTCTCTAGGTTTTTCTATTCCCTGTTGTGTTTACCTCTGCTCTGATCTTTATTATTTCCTTCTTTCTACTACTAGCTTCAGGTTTAGTTTGTCTTCTTTTTCTAGTTCATTAAGCTGTAAAGGTAAGGTTGTTGATAAGAATTCTTCTTTTCTTTTTAATGTAAACATTTACATTTATAAATTTCCCCATTAGCATTGCTTTCATTGTATTCCATAAGTTTCATATTGACCATGTTTTTTATCTTCTTTTGTGAAGTGTCTCTTTAAATCCTGGAGGTTTTTGTTTTGCTTTGTTTGGGGTTTGCTTTCGTTTCTTTGGGTTTTTTTCTTTTTATTTATTTTATTTTGGGCTGCGTTGGGTCTTCGTTGCTGTGTGTGGGCTTTCTCTAGTTGCGGCAAGCAGGGTCTACTGTTCGTTGCGGTGCACGGGCTTCTCATTGTGGTGGCTTCTCTTGTTGCAGAGCACGGGCTCTAGGCACGTGGGCTTCAGTAGTTGTGCACGCGAGCTCAGTAGCTGTGGCACACGGGCTTAGTTGCTCTGTGGCATGTGGGATCTTCCCGGACCAGGGCTTGAACCCGTGTCCCCTGCATTGGCAGGCGGATTCTTAACCACTGTGCCACCAGGGAAGCCCCCTGTTTTGTTTTTTCTTAGTAAAGAGCTATAAGACTTTTTTCCTTAATCAGTTTGGACAAGTTTTTTGGTCAGGTATATGTATTAGGAATATTGTCATTCAATCTGTAGCTTGCTTTTTCTTTATATTTACAGTGTCTTTTAAGCAGAGAAGTTTTAAATTTTAACAAGATTTATATCCTAGCTAAGAAATCATTTTTCCAAGGTCACAGAGATTTTCTCCTGTGTGTTCTTCTGTAAGTTTTATAGTTATCTTTTACATTTAGGTCTGTGTTATATTTTGAGTTAACTTTTGTATATGTAGAGTGAGGTTGAGGTTTTATTTTATTTTTTCCATATGGCTATCCAATTTTTCTAGCACGGTTTGTTGAAAAGATATTTTTTCTCACTGAAGTTTCCTGGTACTTTTCTTGAAAATCAATTATATAGTATTGCTATGTTTCTTGGCATATTGGTATAGTTATAACACTTAGTAGTGGTATTAGGAAAAGAGGAGAACAAGGACCATTGAAGAGAAAGCTCTGAAGCTCTCATACATAGGTGATATTCTTATTAATTTATTTGAAGGAATTGCTTTATTTTAAAATTTTTAAAGTAGAGCTTTAAATCAGAAATTTTACTTTTCATACTATACAGTATTTTACTGATGAAATGCTTGTTTTATTTTAAATATACATATATAAAGTGCAAATTTTTCAGTTGAATAATTTTCTAGAATTATTGAGAATTGCTTTCAATCCCAAATAGCAGAGTATATGCCACTTAGGTGGAGAGACAACTTCCAGTATTTTTGCTCTCAATGCTGATTTTGTAGGTAAATATCTTTATTAGCATTTTAATAATTTTTAAAATTGTAGTACATTGCGAGCAATATTTTTTTAAATCCTGTATATCTCTATTATATATATTTGTATGATTCTTTCATGATAGAAATGCAAGTGTCATTTCCATTTCATTAAATATACATTCTAGTTATCTAGTGTCTTTATTTTTGTAAGATTGGATTGTTACTAACCATAATACATGAGCAGCAAAATTTCTTTACCACATGGATTAAGTACTAACTATAATTATTTTTATTTTCTAGGCCTTAATTTCAAGTTGTATAGTAGCCATATTAAATTAATGAAAATACAGAAAATGATATTTTATTCTTGTCCACAGTGGCAGCTAGACTGTCTTGCTTGCTTGCTGAAGTTAATATGCCAGTTTGCAGTAGATCCATCCGATTTGGATTTAGCTTATCATGATGTCTTTGCCTGGTCTGGTATAGCAGAAAGCCATAGGAAAAGAACATGGCCTGGCAAATCGAGAAAGACTGCTGCTGATCATGCCAAGGGTCTTCATATACCAAGATTAACAGAGGTAAAGTACAAAAGTCACCATGTAGTAATAAGTTTTATTTGTCTTCTAAGAGAGCTTGTATATTTTTGTTTTTACAAAATGAATACTCTAATGTCTATGAAATGCTATCCTAGATTACCACAGTATGACCTAACAGCAGAAGCAATGCCTTCATTTTAAAGCAGTAGAAATTACGAAGCAGTAATACTTTTCAGTTCATCGTCCAAAATGCAGGGGTGCATTAATTTTGTGCCATTTTAATGTTATCTGACTGTAGGATTGAGTTCATTAGTTGGTCTCAGTAAATTTTATACTGAGTGTATCAGGGTCCATTCAGGAAAACAAACCACACTAGGTATTTCAACAGAGTAAATTTAAAATTGAGAACTGGTTTTACACATATGTGTTCGAGGGCTAAAAATGAAAAATGGAATGTTGAGGTAATGTGGGCAAGTAGCCATTCACCACCCCTAGGGTTTGAGGATTATATGTAAAAGGTTGTGGTTATCAGGAATGAGAAGCTTATAGGAGGGATCCTGTTGAACTGGAGTTTAGGCCTCCAAGGAAGTGGTTCTGTTACTGCTTCTGAAATCATTTGCCTCTTCTGGTTAAAATACTTATAGAACAATGTTAACAGAAAAAGCAGGGGAAATTCCCTGCCGGTCCAGTGGTTAGGGCTCCATGCTTTCACTGCCAAAGGCCTGGGTTCAATCCCTGGTCAGGGACTAAGATCCCACGAGCCGCATGGTGCGGCCAAAACAAGCAAAAAAGAAAGAAAGAAAAAGCAAGGAAGTAATCTCTCTAGTATCCCACATTAGGTTGACAAACCTAATAGAAAGCCAGTTGGCAGAGGAGAAATTTAGTTTAGCCCTAGTGTCACAGAGCAAGTATCAATACATAGTATGGTAGGTTTAGAGCCAAACAAAAATGGCATAATAACCAGTGCATCCAGCAATAAAATTAAAATTCTTTTTGGCTGTGGATTCTGTTGTTCATGTGATCAAATATTTGCCCTTCCAGTGTCTCTATTGGTGAACTGGGAACTGGGGAGAGATGAAGATGAGTTTTTACTTAATCTCTTCTTCATTTTGTAACCATTTGAGGACAGCAGCTTACCTCATACCTGCTCCAGAAACACCACAGTAATGAGTTGTTACTGATACAGAAATAAAATACACATACTCATATATGGCATTTTAAAATAATTGGCTGTTTTTTTTAACAAATTTATGCAAGTACATAATTACTGAAAACAATTTAGAATGTACAAGTGAGGGAATTCTTTGGCAGTCCAGTGGTCAGGACTCTGCACTTTCATTGCCGAGGGCCCAGGTTCGATCCCTGGTCAGGGAGCTAAGGTCCTGCAAGCTGTGGCGTGGCCAAAAAAAAAAAAAAAAAAAAAGGAATATACAAGTGAACTTTCCCCAAAGTAATATAGGTCACTACCATTAATAGCTCTATGTGTTAATCTTTTTATGTGCATATTTTTTCTTATGCGTATGCCAATGTTACATTTTTATAGTTTAAAAAAAGAGCATACAATATATATTTTTTTCATTTGTTTATCATAATATTTAATTAGAGCTTAGAAGGTAAATCTAAGCTATTTGGGGGGAAATTTTTATTACCCGAATTCTGGAGACAAAGTCAACCAATTGTAAGGAAGAACACTAATTCTTTTAATAATTTACTATCATTCATTATTTCGTTTGTTCTCCTTTAATAGCCTTTTAGAAGGTTCAGAATCCAAATTGAACTTCCAATTCCAGCCTAAATATAGCTTTTCTTAAAACTCTTCTTATTTTGCCAGGCACAGGTTTAGTTGCTGCTCCCTTCTGTTGCTCATTTGGCACATTGCATATACTTGTGTTACAGTGCTTTCTATGTTTTCTGCTGCACTGGACTAACTTCCCCAGGATGGGAACAGTGCTTTTATAAAATTAGTGCCCAGAATGGGTTCTGACCTGCAGAAGGGATTCAGTAACTCTTTATTAAGTTAGCAAATATTTTTATCCACTATATAGATGAAGAACTAGAACCTAGAAACTCAGTATTTATTAGAGTCATACAGCTTGAAAGTTAGCAAACTAAATGTTGAACCTCAAGGTTTTCAATCTGGAATCCATGCTTGGTATCTATGGTATATTATATTGCTTTTCTATGTTTATTTCAGGGTGGTTGAGGAATCTGCCACTGCTTGACATTTTTTTTCTTATTTCAAAACTGAAGAAGGTTACTTCACCTACCGCCCAAAAAAACCAGTGACGTGTAATACATGATATTTTTCTCACTCTGTTGGGTGACATGCAGATAATCTGTGGATCAAATAGAAAGGATTTGCCTATGTATTTCTAAATTTTTAATATTTTCTTTTTAAAGTTGCTATTCTGAGGTTTCTTTATAAAAATCTGGTTTTCTGATATTTAATATTTTTACAGTATTTTCCAAGAATCATTTTTAGAATATCCCTATCCTTTTATAAATAAAAATCAAAGTAATTTGGAGTCTGGTTTAAAACGCAGTTTTGTGTTTTAGTGTATTTATAGATTTTTTTTAATGTTTTTATTTTAAAGGTATTTCTTGTTCTTGTCCAAGGAACCAGTTTGATTCAGCGACTTATGTCTGTTGCTTATACGTATGATAATCTGGCTCCTAGGTATGAAGTTTTTACATAATTTATGATTGTATGTATTTAGAGTAAGAATACAGTGTTTTAAAATTTTAATTTGAAAAAAAATTGAAACCTAACAATTGTTAGGGTGTTTTAGTGAACTCTCATATCATTCATGTGGATTTGCATATTGTTATCAACATTTTGCCAGTTTTTATCGAATGATCATGAGCACACATTTTCTGTGGGTGTCCCCAAGCACATGTTTATTTACATATCCTGAATCTTGTAAGAGTTCAGACATTATGATCACTTACTGATAAATAGTTTGATGTGTATCTCCTAAGTCCAAGGACAATTTCCTAACAACTATAGTAAGATATTCAAATTTAGAAAACGTAACATTGATATAATTATTATCTAACATATAGTCCATACTCAAATTGTCCCATTAATATTTTTATAGCAATTTTTTTCCTCGTCCAGGATCACGTACTGCATTTGGTAGTCATATTTCTTCCATTTCCTTTAATTGGGGATACTTTCTTAGCCTTTCTTTCATGATACAGACATTTCTGAGTATCACAAGCCATTTTTTTATAAAGCCTTTTAATTTAGGTTTTCCTGATTGTTCCTCACAATCAGATTCAGACTATACATTTTAGCAGGAATACTCCATAAGTAACGTATCTTTCCCAGTACATCCCGGTGATATCCGTTTGTCCTATTATTAGCGATATTAATTTTGATCAGTTAATCTGGTTTCCTCCAGGTTTCTCTACAATGAAGTTTCTGATTTTTCTGATTAAAAGTAACCTATGGGAAAATAATTTGCAACTGTTTAAATTTCCTGCTTCTCATAAAACTTATTCATTTACTTTTAGCATTCAGTGATGATTCTTTCCTGAATTAAATATTAGTATAATGTTTGCAAATTAGTGATTTTCTAACTCTTACCATTCATTTTATGTTTATTAGTTGACATTCTGTGGTGATGAAGAGCTTTCTCTTCCTTTTATTTAGTTAGTATCAATTTGGATGTTTTTCATTCAATATAATTCATTACTATTACTATTCACTTTGCTCAAATTATACCTTAGTTGGCATCTTCAGGTTTGTTCATGTGTCCTTTGGCTATGTCCCCATTATTTGGGTGGAGGGGAGGAGTACTTTTTTTTCCCCCCCTGTCATTTTAAGATCTTCCAGGCTTTCAGTTTCCCTGCCTTAGTTGTTGAATCAGCATTTCTTTAAGAAGCCCTAGTTCCTTTTGGTGTGGAACCTGCAAAATATAGTATCATTGCTCCTAGTGTTTCCTTGCTTCTAGGCCCTCAATAGATAAAGCTGGAAATATGTGTATAAGAATATAGTTTAAAAGTGTAATATGATTTCATTTATTTGGGCTATGTTGGAGACTTTTTTTTTAATGTTCAAAATTTTAATAATGTATAAATGATAGTTGCTAATACATGAGGACCTGACTGTGTATGCCTCAAATAATCACATAAATTATGTTAAAGTGTGTAGAATTAATTTCTAAGTCCTGTATTCTGTAGGTGTTTATGTTGGGCTGAAGTTTGCCATTGTTAAATGATTTACAAAGCTAATATAAACACATTTCAAAGTGCTTAACGTTATTTATGGCTAATAGTTATCTGTTTTTAGATGCTTTTAAAAGTCATCTTCATAGGCAATGGTTGCATATAAGTAGCATGATTATTTTAAGGTTATTTCTTGTTTAATGTATCTTTCTTTAGTATCTGTCTCAGTTGAATTCATATTCATAACTCAATCAACATCTCCTTTACCCCACTGGACGTATAGTTCTATACGAACTATATCTGATTTTGCTCACCATTATATTATCAGTGCCAGGCACCTTACCTCATTATTTATAAAACTTATGAATGGATAATGTGCGGAAACAAAGAAAATGCTATAACATGACCTTGGTTTGTATGCTAAAATACATTTTATACGCCAAGTACCAGTGACTCTCCAGTTAAATAATTCTTAACTCTTCCTCCTTGTCCTCTAACACAGCAGTCCCCAACCTTTTTGGCACCAGGGACGGTTTTCATGGAAGACAATTTTTCTACAGACCGGTGTGTGTGGGGGGGTGGTTCAGGCGGTAGTGTGAGCAGTGGGGAGCCCCACATGAAGCTTTGCTCGCTCTCTGTTCACCTCCTGCTGTGCGGCCCGGTTCCTAACAGGCTGCGGACTGGTATGGGTCCGTGGACCGGGGGTTGGGGACCCCTGTTCTAACACACATTCTGTATACCTCACTGTCCCACACGCCGCAATATATTGATTAACAAGGCAGTTCAGTGACTGCTTTGGTCTGCTTTTATTTCTTTATAATTAAGAAATGTTCACTTGACTCAACCTCACACAATGAAAAATATGTGAGTTTGATACCAGCTGCTGATGTTCAAGCTGGTTCACTGCGACAGTTCTTATTTCTATTTAACCAGTTCCATTCTTAAAAGATCTCATTACAGTCTTTGTAATGTGAGGGCCCCCGACCCCCCACCCCCAATCTTTGTGGTTTTTTTGACTCCTGTTCCTGCACCATTGTCTTTTCATAAGCCTCCACCTTCAGTTTATATGGTGCTGGGAGGTTTGTATCAATTAAGATAGCTAAAATGAACTTTTTGCCTGTTATCAAAGTCTTCTAATGCTACATATTTAAAAGGTAGATTGGGAGGTTGCTCTTGGTAAAGTTAAATACGTTAAACCAATATGATAAAAGTTAAAATGAAATATGGCCAAATACTAGATTTATAAGTTTTAACTTTTTAGTACCTTTTACTTTAAATCAATAATACGGCTGAGTCTTGCTCTTTCAGATTTTCATAGGTGTTTTGTTAATTATAACAAAGTAGGTATCTAGAGATCAGTGCTTTTTTTTTTTAAACAGTTTATTTGTAAGGTGAATACTAAATCCCTATATGCTGGTTTTATTAAAATGAAAATTTTTAATGTTTAGTTTTCTTTAAATTGAGGTAATACATTTTCCATTGAAGTTACTAAAAGTATCAAGGGGAAAAAATAGAGGTGAAGTAATATAGAATTAAATTAGTTATTTTTCTCTACTTTTCAGTAATTTGCTTTTAACCATTCCTGATGAAAATTGACATTAACAGTACAAAAGGAAGGGCATTTTATGTCATTGTATGGTTCTTTTTCTTTTTGTGAGTCGTATCTTTCTATTAGAGTAGAATATAATGTCGTTATAGACGCTATAACATTTAGAACCAGAAAGAATATTTCATATGCCACGGATTAAGATTAAACTCACATTTCTAATAGTATGTGCTGACTGTTTTACTCACCTAGCTCCTAGAATATATTTATGTCCTAACTTTTTTGTTCTATATTCATCTTATCTCCCCTGATAGGCTGTAAACTCCAGGAGGCCAAGGACTGCTGCATAAGGGTGTTTTTTTTTTTTTAGGAGTCTGAAGTTTAGACTCTAAACCATTATAACCTTTCTCTTTGTAAGCCACGTCACTTTAGTAACCAAATCTTTAAGCACTTTTTGAGAGTTCACTTAAGTCAATATGGGATTCACTCACATTTTGTTTATTAAATTGAAACACTCATTTAATGTTTGCTATAGTAAGATTTTGCCAGTGATTCTTTAAATTAAAAATGCAGACCATAGGAAGATAAATTAGCAGCTTTCATAAAATCTAATCTTTTGGGGGGCAGGGAAAGTTAAAGGATATATAGTAAGAAATTGAGTTATTTTTAGTTCGTTGCTGAATTTAATTACTGGTGGTGGTGTGTTTTTACTTTGCAGAGTTTTGAAAGCTCAGTCTGATCACAGGTCTAGACATGAAGGTAAGGGTTCCACAAAGTTGATTTTTAATAAAGATTTGGATGACTGGTTATATCTATATATAATATCTTTAATAATGAACATTTTGTTTTCATTATGCACAAGCCTTTATAGTAATTTTTTTTCCAATTTTTCTGTAGTTTCACATTACTCAATGTGGCTCTTGGTGAGTTGGGCTCATTGCTGTTCTTTAGTGAAATCTAGCCTTGCTGACAGTGATCATTTACAAGATTGGCTAAAGAAATTGACTCTCCTTATTCCTGAGGTAAGTTAAAGATTGAAGATTGGTACTACTCTTCATATTTTTTCTTATTATTAGCGTCGATGATAAAAAGAGCTAATGGAAACAAATGAACATGATTCCATAAATATATCCTGTTGCTTGGAAGGTACTTAATAATCCTTTAAGATCTAGAGTGTTTTGAACTATGTACACTTAAGTGTGAACATTAAATATTTTGTAGCATTCATATTTGTCTTTTTCTGCAATATTTGTTAACAGAGTGATTCTTTTGTTTTGGGTTTTTTTAATTGTTTTTTTTCCTGAGGGTTGAGAAGGATTTCAGCATTTATTTTTTGTAATTTATGTTTTAGAGAAGTTTCTTTTACTTTTTCTATTTGAGTGTATCCTTAGATGCAAGAGAGACATATTTCCTTTTGATTTCAGTGTTGACACTGAAGTCAATATAATTTTCACCAATCGTTATCTTGATGTTACTCACACCATATTCCTGAATGAAATAGTATAAACACACTCTTACTAATACACTTAGCCACGATATTCACGTCTTTTTTAGAGAACATTTTCTAATATTATTAGCTTTGTATTGAATGCATATGTGTTCTTACTCTGCCTCTGTCCCAGGTAACTATTGTGATACTTGGACAAGATTCTAAAATCTGTAAAATGTTCTGGGTTAAGTACTTACCAAGTTGCTTCTAGTTCTGAAAATACTGGGTTGGCCAAAAAGTTCGTTCAGGTTTTTCCATAACATCTTACAGAAAAACTCAGACGAACTTTTTGGCCAACCCAATGTTTTTCCTATTACTTAATCATGTAAATAAATTATTATGAATATCCTCTTCTCAATCCTTTTTGTATTTGTCTGTTCTTGTATTTACTTGGTTTGTTTTTATGACCATATTGGGAATTTCTGAAATGTTTTTACATACTACCGTATACTTTGGGGTACTTCATTTGATCATGTATTATTTAGATGCATGAGCATGTGATCAGGACATTGTGTTTTAAAACATGTTACTAAAGAAGCCATCTAACATGTTATTTCTGCCAACATATTAACCTTAAGATTAACTTTTTAATACTAACTCAGACTATCTTTGGAACTTTTTCATTTAGACTGCAGTCCGTCATGAGTCTTGCAATGGCCTTTATAAGTTATCTCTGTCAGGGCTGGATGGAGGAGACTCAATCAATCGCTCTTTTCTGCTACTGGCTGCCTCAACATTGCTGAAATTTCTTCCAGATGCTCAAGCACTCAAACCTATAAGGGTAAGATTTTACTGTCTTCAGGAGCAATTTCTATTTCTGCCGTTTCATTTGCCCCAAGTTTATCGTTGTATTATCCTTGCAAGTAATTTTGAGTACCTGTTTACTATCTGTAGTTTTCACCAGGAGGATGGTAGTTACATGTAATAGTTCCTAAAGTGGCAGCATTGTGACATATTGTGTCCATGTTACACCTAGGGATAGATCCTGTGTCCTTGGGTTCAGCTGTGTGGGATCTCTCATGGATATTGTTTTGGAAATAACATTTGTCCTTGCTAGGTTCTGAGCCTTGTGTGAATAAGTTGAATGATAGAAACATCATAAATGTAGCTTTCTTCTTATTCAGTCACAGTTGTTTTATTTTTATCTTTATGATACTCAGAATTTTCAGTTTTCTTCCTTGTTCCCATGTATACACTAACACTAGCCTTATAAAAGCCTTCTACCCCATAATAAATACAGGGCCCTTTAATAAGTAAATTTTACTAATCCCAGAAATATGATGCATTGTAGGATTTACATTTTTCTTCTCCATATTTACCGTCTGTCATTGACTATGTAAGAAATGTAATGTGTTCTTTATTTTTCAGCTTTCAAAACTATAATAGACCATTGTATGTGGGTAGATTTATATATACTCATTTTCTGTAGGTTTCTTTTGTTTCCACATTTTCATTGAATTTTTAATTGGCACTACATTATTTAGTATTATACATTATTCATATCTTTTCCAAGTAGGTTGTAAGGAATTTCAGAGTACTGTTTTTTTGAAAGTTCTCTTATTATTCACTTACATACATAGTTGTTCTAATTTTACAGACACTAGGAGTATTCTCTTCATTTTGGGGGCTTAAATTTTGAAAACTGTTTAGTTTGTAGGGATTTAATTTTTTTTATAAAGCTTGTAGTTTTTAAAATGTATTATAATTTTAAGTTATTTTCCCCTTTTAAACTATTTTCACAAAGTTTAAATTTTTTTTTAATAGATAGATGATTATGAAGAAGAACCAATGTTAAAACCTGGATGTAAAGAATATTTTTGGTTGTTGTGCAAATTAGTTGACAACATACATATAAAGGATGCTAGTCAGGTATGTTCAGAAAGTTATACATTAACTTGTTAATAGAGATGAATTATGCACTTGTATGTTCATGAATTTATAGGTCGTTATCATTAAGGGCATTTTTATCAATCTGTAATGAGTTGAAAATGTCATAATTTTTCTACTGTATTCGTACCTTTTTGTTCTGCTCTAATTTCTTTCTTCTTTTTACTCTGACCTTAGTCGAAATGTCTTCATTTGGTACTTACAAGTAGTTTCCTGTGTCTTGTAAGATTTGTGGATATAAAATCTTATTTGGAATGTGAACTTTAGACTTTAAATATACAGCTTTCTATAGTAGCAAGTGGATTCTGAGAATGTAAAATAAAGTTGCAATTCAAATAGAAATTACTTTAAGCTAAAGAAACACTATCAGTTTGCTGATCTACTAATTTTCTTATGAGACTAAAATGATACTTCTATCCAAAGAAATACTTAAAACAAGTGTATTTCAAAGACAAGCTTGCCACATAAAAACTTTTATTTTTTCTTTTTATAAATTTAGTAAGCTAAAATACATCTAATTGATCTCAGAAAAATGAGAAATGCTTGAAAAAGATACATTTAAATATTTAGGAAACCTTTTCTGTCAATTTTTTTTTTCATGTATTTCCATCAAAGTCCAGTATATACACTTTATATTTTAAGAATCCTATCGTGTTTGAACTTCCTACTTTTAAGGAATAGTTTACATCTGAATTCTTATTCTACTTTTCATTTAAGAAATAATTATAAAAATTAATATTGAGCATGTTTTAATTTTCTCTTCCAGTTTTATTGAGTTATAATTGGCATACAGCACTGTGTAAGTTTAAGGTATATAGCATAATGACTTGACTTACACATATCATGAAATGATTACCACAATAAGTATAGTGAACATCATCTCATATTGCTATAAAATTAAAGAAACGGAAAAAAATATTTTTCCTCATGATGAGCACTTTACTCTCTCAACAACTTTTTTTTTAATTAATTAATTTATTTATTTATTTTTTGGCTGTGTTGGGTCTTCGTTGCTGCGCATGAGCTTTCTCTGGTTGTGGCGAGCTGGGGCTACTCTTTGTTGTGGTGCACGGGCTTCTCATTGTGGTGGCTTCTCTTGTTGCGGAGCACGGGCTCTTGGCTCCCAGGCTTCAGTAGTTGTGGCTTGCGGGCTCTAGAGCACAGGCTCAGTAGTTGTGGCACACAGGCTTAGTTGCTCCACAGCATGTGAGATCTTCCCGGACCAGGGCTTGAACCCATGTCCCCTGCATTGACAGGTGGATTCTTAACCACTGTGCCACCAGGGAAGTCCTCAATAACTTTTATATATATGTATATATAACATACAGCAGTGTTAATTATATTTATCATGTTGTGCATTACCTCCTTAGTACTTACGTATCTTATATCTTTTGACTACCAATTCCAGTCCTCCCTCCCCCCGCCGAACATGTCTTAATGTATTTGACTTTATCCATAAAATGTTGATTCCAGGTAGACATTGATTTTTCTTTAAACCTATGGTTGCCTATTTAAAGTATGAATCTAATATTCTTGCTTGCTAGTCAAAGTAATTTTCCTACTTAGTGATCTGAATTTCTTTGAGAATCCTCTTTTTTTTTTTTGGCCACACCATGTGGCTTGTGGGATGTTAGTTCCCCCACCAGGGATTGAGCCTGCACCCTTGGCGGTGAAAGCATGGAATCCTAACCACCACTGGACCGCCAGGAAATTCCCTGGGATCCTCTTAAATTAAGTTCTATTTTATGAAATCTGTTTTAATTTTGTTGCTCAGTTATAATGAGAATTAAAGCTCTCTGAAATGAACTGTGCATTTAAGTTTATTTCTAAAAGTGGTATTAGAAACGAAACTTGGTGAATTGTATGGTATGTTAATTACATCTCAGTAAAATTGTTAAAGAAAAAATAAGTCAAACCTAGTGTTTTCTCGTTAAATTACCGTGACTCTCATGATTTATCACCAATATTTCATTGATTCTTTTTTGAAGGACTATCAGTGATGTGTTTATAAGTATAATTTATTGACATCATGTATAAGTAAAGAGTAGTTATATTATTTATAATTTAATTGACATGTTAATGAATTTGGAGAACCAAATTCTTGTTACTTAAAAGGAAAGGATTTTTTGTTTTAATAATATCTGAAATAGTGAACATAAAAATCTGTGTTTGAATTTGTATTTTCTCTTTGTATTAAGACAACACTCCTCGACCTGGATGCTTTGGCACGACATTTAGCTGACTGTATTCGAAGGTAAAATTTGATGTGAAATTGACAGTTATATTGTTGAGAAAAGATAAAGAACGTAATTTTATGAACTGTCTTGTTTTGCTTGTATTCTTTTTTGTAGCAGGGAGATCCTTGATCATCAAGATGGTAATATAGAAGATGATGGGCTTACAGGACTCCTAAGGCTTGCAACAAGTGTTATTAAACACAAACCACCCTTTAAATTTTCAAGGGAAGGACAGGTTGGTAGTAAGACATCCAAGTATTTATATGAAATAAGATTGAACTTTTTTATATTGTTTCCTTGTATGTGGGTATGTTAAATTTCCTTAAACATGCAAACATGAAGTTTACCAGAACTTTATTACTAGCAGGAACAGTGAACTTTGAATAAGATGAATCCTAGAAATATGAATCTTAGCCTTGTTTTTAGAATGCAGAACAAGTTTTAATTACTATGACTGTATATATAGAGGCAGTCTCTGCTTAATTGTAGATTTTTATAGAATTGAATATTTTGAATTAGTAACTTAACACAATGGAATTAATAAGTAGTCATTTTAGAGTACTTATTGGTTTCATTTCTTAAAGGCCCATTTGATATAAAATCTATAATTGACTTTGATAACACCTAATAACTCTATACCAACAAATGTCTAATTTCTCTTTAGATTACGTTATTTACTGTCATTGGCACTTTTGTCATTGTCTTCAGTAAGGGAAGTTAGTTATGGTTTGGAGGATTGATTTCTTGAGGTTACTGATTGTGTTAGGAAACACAGGAATAACCAAAAGAATGGAAGATTGTCCCCGTGAGCATAGGCTCAGGGATTCTTAAGATAAACTTAAGGTGACAGTCTTATCTGTCTTAAATCTGTGCTACTACCCTTATTTCACAAAGCGCTGTTTTGTGGGTTTTCTCCTGGATCTTTTAAAATTTTTCTATTACACTTCACTGGGAATAACTTGATTTATTTATAGTCTTGCTGGTTGAAGTCTTACATTATATAAACCAATATGTAACTTTTATTCCAAAATATAAATGTATTAATTGATATTTCTGATAACATATCATTGTAAAGCAAAAGTCATTTTAAAGAAAGAAAAAAATTTTTAGGCACTGCTGACAAAAATATTCCTATATATTTTAATTTCATATGATATTTTGGTAATGGCCTTCCAGGACTTTCTATGGCTATATTAAATACATAGGTATATAATTTATATTAGGTAAATACTATTCTGTGATTTGTGTTCTTCATTTAAAATGAATCCATCAAAAAAGAAAATACATTAAAAAGTTGAATACATAGAGAAATAATTTAATCTTTATTGACATTTATGTTGTTGGTAGTTGTAAAAAAAAAACTGCAGGGAACATCTTTGTATACCTGTTCCATTGTATACTCATATAAATTCTTAAGAGTAAATTTGATTCATTTTAATCAGAATACATCAATTTACAAAAGGCTCTATCAGTTTATACTCCCAGCCACACTGTGTAAGAATACCACTTTCTCAGACATGCCCACATTCCTTACATGACAAGTCTTTGCCACTCTCACTATTTTAGTTTTATTTCCTTGGTTATTGTTGAAGATGAGTGTCTTTTCATTTATATATCGTCCACTTGTATTAACTTGCAGTTTTCTGTTCATAATCTGCATGTTTTCTTCTGTCATTTTTCTTATTTATTTTTGAAAGTTCTTTATTTTGAAAATATCAACTCTTTTCCTGTCACATATATGTGCAGGAAATATTTCCAAAAGTTTTGTCTTCATTATTTGTATATATTTTTTAAGACCACTTGTTTTTTTTCCTTCTTCTTTTGTTTATTGATTTATACAATTGATTATCTTAGGCAAAATTTTTGAGCCCTTGTAAGGTAGATACTGTCATTAGATGCCATTTTGACAGATGATGAAACTAAGGCGTAGACAGGTTAAACAACTTGCTTCACTGAGGACACTCAAGACTCTTTACTTGACCAAGCTTCTAACCACTAAGCAATACTGTCTGCAGGTGTTAAAACCTTAAATACACTGTTCTGTAATATGCTTTTTTCACCTACCTTATAGATTCTCCATATCAATAGATATAGAGTTAATTCATTCTTCATAACAACTGCATAATATTCTTTTTCTGAAAAGATGTGATATATCTAACTAGCTTCCTAATGTTGAGCATTACCTTACACTACTATAAGTGATGTTTCAGGGAAAATGTTTATACATCCATCATTTAGGAAATCTGTACGAAAAAATTCTAGAAGTAGAACTGCTGGTTTACGAGGTATGTACCTTTGTGATTTTGGTCAGAACAACCATGATGCTCTCTGTGGAGGCTGAACTGATTTATGGTCCCACCTACAATGTCTGTGAGCCAAGTGCCAATTTTCCCACATTCCTACCAACCCAGTGTATTATCAAATTTAATTTCTGCCAGTCTGATAAGTGGAAACCATTCTCTTAGTTTTATTTTTCATTTTTTTGTAAGTATGAGTAAGGTTGAGCTTCTTTTCATGTGTTTGAAAGCCATTTATTTGTATTATCTTTTCTCTGACATGCTCAAATCCTGTCCTCATTTTCCTTTCATGTATATACATGGTCCTTTTCTTGATAATTTGTAGAATTTTTGTATGAAGGAAATTGGCGTATGTACTTGGATTTATTTCTGGACTTTCTTTTTCACTCTACAGATCTATTCATTCACCAATATCATATCCTAACTAAGTAGATTCACAGTTTTTAGTTAATATCTTGTAGAGATGGTCCATCTTCATTATTACTCCTTTTCAGAATTGTCCCGGTTGTTTATTTTTCCACACGAACTTTAGAATCAGTGTGTCTCATTCTTGCAAAGATTAAAATTCTGATACTTTTTAAATGGGGGTTGTGTTAAATTTATGGATTGATGTAGAAAAATTGAAATTATATTAAATTGCCTATACAAGAACAGGATTTGTCTTCTTATTTATAGGAGACCAGTGTTGTGTTTTCCAATTTAATGTTTTCATTTAGAATTTGAATTTTAGGAATTTTAAAATAAGGTTATTCCTAGGGATTTTCTTTGTTAGGTATCATAAATGCACTCTTTTCTTCTATTTTGTTTTCTGATGAGTTGTTTATGTGGAGTAAGGATTTTTGTGTGTGAATTTGTTGCAGGCCACCTTAAGTTCACTTACTGTTTGTAGAATTTTTTTCTCAGTTATCTTTGTGTTTATCTTCAGTATTGTCTTTGATTTTTCATTTGTTTTTAGTTTGTTGTCTTCAAGTAATTTTTTTACTCCTTCATTTTTAAGTCTTAACTCTCTCTGTTCTTAAGTCTTAACTCTCTCTGTTCTTTCACCTAATTTTGTCTAGAACCTCCAGAACAGTGTTAAATAATAGTTTTTTTTATTGTTTATTGTTTACTAATAGTTGTTTATTGAGAAGGTTTTAATGTTTGTGTAGTCAAAACTTTAGTTTCCCATTGTGTTTTTGGTGAGATCAGAAACCTTTAGAAGCTTTTTTGCAGGAGAGGTATGTAGTCTGAATTGACATTTTCAAAGCTGTACTCATGTTCTAGGGGGAGATCTAGACTACAGGTAGAGAACTAGAAGGGCAAGTGTGAAGGTTAGGGGTCCAGTTAAGAAGTTTGGCAGAGGGATGATGATGAAAAGTGGTTGGACTTAGGATATTTATTGAAGATAGAGTTCACAAGACTTAAATTTTGAGAAGATTGTGAGGTGGGAGAGAAACTAATCAAGAATGACTTCTCAATTTTAAGCCTGAGAAACTAAGTGAATGATAATTGCCATTTACTAAGAAAGGGGAAATTTAGGATAGATAAGATTGCGGGGGATGGGGTATCAAAATCAGTAGTTCTATTTTGGACATGTTAAATTTGAAATGTCAATTCGGTATCCAAGTGCAGGTGCTTAAGGCAGTTGGTGTTGGTGTATTATTAAGAAGTCGTCCTTATCACCAAGATACTAAAAATACCTGTTCTTCTGTAATAATTTTACTTTATTATTTATTAATTTTTAAAAATTTCATCTAGAATTTATCGAGGAGTAACTGTTTTCCATAAAGAGACTTATAGTAAATATTTTAGGCTTGCCAGGCCACATATGGTCTCCCTCACCACCACCATCACCACCGCTACTGCTGCTGCTGCTTCCTCTCCTTCCTCACCTCCCTGCTTCCTCTTTCCTCTTCTTCCTCCCTTCTACTCCCTCTTCCCTTCTTCTAATTCCCCTTTAAGAGTATAAACCCCACTCTTTATTTCTACTACCTTGTATAGTACCTAGCAAATATATGTTGAACAAATGGATGATTAAGACTCAGTCCTGATTCTTAAGAACTGACGATCTAATGGTTCATTTGTTCAGCAGGTAATTATTGAGAAGTTTGCCTTATGCAAAATTCGTATGTACCTTCACAAATAATATCATGACTGTTCATGATATTTGTAATTCATGGTAAAGAATAAGAGCCATTAAAGGGATACAATCAGAGGTATGGAAGATCAGATAGTATTGACGGGATTAGGAAAGGCTTTGAAGAAGATAAAGCTTTTGTAACCAGGATAAAGTCCTTAAGTAGAAAAGTAAGGGAAACATTTAAGTCACAGAAAAGAGTATGGATGAAAAAAATCAGTCCTACGAAACCACTGAGTATGTGCAGGATATTGAATGATAGTTCAATTTGGCTTGAGCTTGAGGAAATATGGAGGAGGTAATTTGGGGAAACTAGGTGGCCATCTGTTGTGGTCACAGGAGGTTTTTGGTTTTTTTTTTTTTTTTTTTTTTTGCGGTACGTGGGCCTCTCACTGCTGTGGCCTCTCCCGTTGTGGAGCACAGGCTCCGGACGCGCAGGCTCAGCGGCCATGGCTCACGGGCCCAGCCGCTCCGCGGCATGTGGGATCTTCACAGACCGGGGCACGAACCCGTGTCCCCTGCATCGGCAGGTGGACTCTCAACCACTGCGCCACCAGGGAAGCCCCAGGAGGTTATTTTTATATGTACAATAAAATAAAAGCATTACTTTTATAATTTAAAAGAGGGGCCTTTCAAGTTTTTGATCAGTCAAATAATGTCAGAAATATGCTTTAACAGAATAAATCTGGTAATAGATTGAGAGGCAGCATACTTTTTCAAACTTTCTTTGAAGTGGTCTTCTAGCATTTATTGGTCACATATTCTTTAAAGAATTTTGGAAAACCTAGGTGTCCTGTCACAGATTTTTTAATTTTAAGAAATTTCTAGATTTTTTTCAAGTTTAAGTATTTTTTTAAATTGAAGTTGATGTAGAATATATAAGTTACAGGTGAACATCATAGTGATTCACAATTTTTAAAAGTTATACTCCATTTAGAAAAGAAGAGAAAAGGAAAAAAAAACATTAAAATTTGTTTTGGTTGAGAACAATGAGTCCAAAAAGATCTTTAAAATATAGCACTTACAGAAAAAATAAATACATAAAAGTTATACTCCATTTATAATCATTATAAAATATTGGCTACACTCCCTGCATTGTACAGTTTATCCTAGCTTTAAGTATTTTTAAAGCATATTATTTCCAGAGTATTGTTGAAATTGATAAAATAGTTATTTCCTATGACTACATGATGTTGTCTTAAATTTCTTCCATATATAATTATCATTACATTACACGTATTTGGACATGGGCAATCAAAGCAATGTAAATAGACTTTGAATTTTGCCAAGTAAGTATGAAACATTAAAAATGAAATTTTATTGAAAATTATGCATTAACAAGAAGGGTATATGGATTTTTAAATTAATTCATATAGTTGTAGATGGATATTCCTTATTAAGCTAGAATGACCATGTATTCATTCTCTTCCTACTTTATATTTCTGTAGATAGAAGTTGTGAGAAACCTTGTTTCACATTGTTTTACAGTGAGAAACCACAGTGAGAAACCGTGTTTACATACTGTTTACAGTAGGAATGTTTTAACAGCGTTATTTAACTCTTTGAATTTCTTCTGAATTACATGTCAAAGATCACACTCTGGAATCAGAAATTATTTTTAATATTCTCTCAGGTATCAGTTTGAGGTTCTTCTTTCTGTGAAGTATACTAAAATGGCTGTACCATTATTTATCAAATGGATATGTTAATATATATGTTACTCTTTCACTTAGGACACCTGCTTTCCTGGTAAACTCAGAGTGAGGAAAATAAAAATATTGTTCATTTCAGCATGCTTTTACCAATCCTAATGTTTCAATAAAATATTTTTATCACAGGCTTTAAATATATTTTGTCAAAACTTTGGAGCTATGGTTATTTAGCTCATTCAGTTTCTAGATCTAAACTGATTAGCAAAGATAGTTCATTGTTAAACTAGTTATTTGCTAATTCTATTTCTGTTTGAGTGAGTGACTTTATTTTCCAGTTCATGTAAATATGTTACTCTGTGTCTCCAAGACAGTTATCTCACCTCTGAATTACAGAATAGACAAGACATAATCTTACTGTCAGTCTGTCAACTATATAAAATAAGCCTCTATTCACCTTCAGTATTTCTTAGCCAAATGTACCTTTCTTTGCCAAGTCAGGAACTATGCACTGTACTTTCTTTGACAGTAGTGAGATGGAGGAGGTGAGGTCATTAATGGGAAAATATTCTGAATTGTCCTTCATTTGGTACCTGTGTCAGAGGTTCCCTAGACCACTCCCAGATTCACTGATTCACTGGAAGGACTCAAAGGACTCAGCGTGTAATTGTATTCATGACAAGTTTTATTACAGCAAAATAATAGAAAATGAAATCAGCAAAAGAAAAAGCATGGGACCAAGTGTGGTGAAATGAGGTATGCCCTTCTGAGAGTCCCCTCCCAGTGGAGTTGCATAGGACGTGCTTAATTCCCCCAGCAATGAGTGTGACAACATGTGTGAGGTGTTGTCTACCAGGGATGCTCTCTTCAGCCTAGGAGTCCAGGGGTTTTATCAGGTGGTGGGTCATGTAGGCACATAGTACCTGCATAACTGACCACAGTCAATGAAATTCCAGACTCCCAGATAGAAAGCAGGTATTCTGCATAAACGAAATACAAATTGGTACAGTGAGCCACTTTTATCACTTGCGGAAAGTTTTATAACAGAGGAGGGAACTGTTGACCATTCAGGTGTTCAGGTGACAGCCAGGAGCCAACTTTACAATGTAGCCTTTCTAAGGATAGCAGAGTCTCAGTCTTAACAATATTACCTCTTTTCTATACAGTACCCCAGGAGGTTCTATACCCCAGAACAATGTACCATTGTAGTACTTGAGATTGAGATGGGTGAGGGAGATAACTTTCTTTGGAATAGTAGCAAAGGACCAATTAAAGAACAAGTGGGAAAGGTGGCCCTTTCTCAGGCAGATTAAATTTAGGGAAAAGTATATCTAGAATGGTAAAGCCTTGCATCTCAGTTTGAACTTCACTGGTATTGAAGTTAAGAGCTTGGTGTTTTAAATCCTTAGTATAGCACCTGCCAAATCTGACTCCAGGCGAGATGCTTAACCTGTTTTGTTTGTTTGTTTTGTTTTGAGGCCTTTGAATAGTATCTGGCACTTCTAAGTGCTCATTATGGGTAAGTTGCTGCTTTGGCTGCTACTGCTATTTAAATTATTAGAGTGAAGTAAGGAGAAACTTAAGTAAATGCAGAGGCATTCAAGATAGGGAGTAATGAGTCCTGAGCTAACATGTTTGGTCACTGAATGGAGTGGAAAATAGTAGCATTGTAGATGTGACTCTAAGAATGAGCTATAAGGTATCAAGAGGGAGAGAAGAGTGAAGGTGAAGCTCCTACCCCCATTCCATTTTCCCTAAGAGAAATGAACATTGGGAATACTTTCAGATGATGGTATATGATGCTCCTTTAAGTTTTTAAACAATCTTAATAAATTGTAGATTGTCATATAGTCCATTTTACTCTATGTAACTTATTAATTTTATTTGGAATATAGTTAATTTCCGAGTTTAGATAATATACTTGGTCTTTTTTTTTTCCAGGAATTTTTAAGAGATATCTTCAATCTCCTGTTTTTGTTGCCTAGTCTAAAAGATAGACAACAGCCAAAGTGCAAATCACATTCTTCGAGAGCTGCTGCTTATGATTTGTTAGTGGAGATGGTAAAGGGATCTGTCGAAAACTACAGATTAATACATAACTGGGTTATGGCACAACACATGCAGTGTGAGCATTCTTCTTTTCCTTTAACCTTTCTAAATTTTGTTTGTAGAAATGAGATTTTGGAGGGCATGATTTAAAGAAAGAATTCACCATTCATACATTTTAACATTAAAAACTGTTGTTGCTAGGACATACTGAAGTTAAAAAGTAAACATTAGTTTTTGGGAAAAAAACCAGTTGTGATGGACTTTTTAAAGATATGTGAAATACTTTGGCATTTTTGGGTTAAATAATTTAGTGCCAAGAAAAGACAAGTTTTGACAGTCCTTTCAATATTTAGGAATGAGTTAGTTTTATTATGTGTTCTAACCAATTTAAAAAATAACCATATGTTTTATGTATATGAACTAAATAAGTAATAGATGTAGTGGCTATTAATGAAAGCAGAATATATTATGTTTAATAGTTTGTTTGGGGGGGGCATCCTTTCCTCCCTCTTTTTTCAGCAGCTCATGCACCTTATAAATGGGACTACTGGCCTCATGAAGATGTCCGTGCTGAGTGTAGATTTGTTGGCCTGACTAACCTTGGAGCTACTTGTTACTTGGCTTCTACTATTCAGCAACTTTACATGATACCCGAGGCAAGACAGGCTGTCTTCACTGCTAAGGTACAGTTTTCCTTACTTTAAAAATTAAAACTATAGGGACCTCCCTGGTGGTGCAGTGGTTAAGAATCCACCTGCCAATGCAGGGGACACAGGTTTGATCCCTGTTCCAGGAAGATCCCACATGCCACAGAGCAACTAAGCCTGTGCACCGCAACTTCTGAGCGTGCACTCTGGAGCCCGTGAGCCAAAACTAGTGAGCCCACATGCCACAGCTACTGAAGCCCAAGTGCTCTAGGGCCTGCATGCCACAACTACTGAGGCCGTGTGCTGCAGCTACTAAAGCCTGCGTGCCTAGAGCCTGTGCTCCGCAACAAGAGAAGCCACCACACTGAGAAGCCTGCGCACTGCAATGAAGAGTAGTCCCCACTCGCTGCAACTAGAGAAAGCACGCGTGTAGCAGTGAAGATCCAACACAGCCAAAAAAAAAAAAAAAAAAAAATTAAAACTATAAAACAAAATTTTAAAACTTTGTTGATAAATCTTGATTCAATTTAGTAAAATATTGTTTGAGAAAATAATTTGAGTTAAAATTGACAAACTTTGGGCTTCCGTGGTGGCGCAGTGGTTAAGAATCCACCTGCCATTGCAAGGGACACGGGTTCGAGCCCTGGTCTGGGAAGATCCCACATGCCACAGAGCGACTAAGCCCTTGCACCACAGATACTGAGCCTGCGCTCTAGAGCCCATGTGCCACCACTACTGAAGCTCACACGCCTGGAGTCCATGCTCCGCCACAAGAGAAGTCACTGCAATTAGAATCCCACGGACCAAAACAACGAGTAGCTTCCACTCGCTGCAACTAGAGAAAGCCCACGCACAGCAGCAAAGACCCAATGTAGCTACAAATAAATTAAATTAAAAAGTTTTTTTGACAAAACTTGATATTACTGCTAACTTATGTATATTTTAATTATTTTTACATTTCAATTGATTACTCCAAACACTGTAGTATAATTTCTTTATTTATCAAAGGAAAACACAGTTGTAGAATATACACACTCATTGTATCAAATGAACACGATATTTTCAGTAAAAATAAATGCAAATTTTAATTATATAGAAAATAAGCAAAGCCTAAAACAAAGTAGGAAATTAGTACCAGAATCAGTGAACTTATTTATCCTAAAGTAAATTTGATTGTGGCCTAGTGTATTTGAGTAGGCTCTGCTTATGGTTTTTTTTTTTTTTTTTTTTTTTTGCCGTACGTGGGCCTCTCACTGTTGTGGCCTCTCCCGTCGCTGAGGACAGGCTCCAGACGCGCAGGCCCAGCGGCCACAGCTCATGGGCCCAGCCGCTCCGCGGCATGTGGGATCTTCCCAGACCGGGGCACAAACCTGTGTCCCCTGCATCGGCAGGCGGACTCTCAACCACTGCGCCACCAGGGAAGCCCCTGCTTATGTTATTTTTGTTAACTTGTGCATTGTAGTTTTCATTTTTTGTTTACCATGGGCTATTTTTTAGTTTGCCTTCTGCACTGCTTTTACAATTTTTTGGCAGCCTTTTTTTTTTTTTAATTAATTTTATTTATTTATTTTTGGCTGCATTGGGTCTTCGTTGCTGCGTGCGGGCTTTCTCTAGTTGCAGTGAGCCGGGGCTACTCTTCGTTGTGGTGCATGGGCTTCTCATTGCGGTGGCTTCTCTTGTTGCAGAGCACAGGCTGTAGGCACACAGGCTTCAGTAGTTGTGGCTCGCGGCTCTAGAGCACAGGCTCAGTAGTTGTGGCACACAGGCTTAGTTGCTCGACGGCATATGGGATTTTCCCAGACCAGGGCTCGAACCCATGTCCCCTGCATTGGCAGGCAGATTCTTAACCACTGTGCCACCAGGGAAGCCCTGGCAGACTTTCTTTATGCTTGCACTTGGGTTTTTATTTTCTTCCATCATGTCATCTGGATGTCCTTGCATTTTTTCCCTCTTACAAAGTACTGCAATTCTTTATTTATCTTCAGTGAATCCTTACTATGTTTAAGTTATGCTTCAGGGTCTCTAAAGCATACTCAGTATACTCAAGTGTGGGTTTGTTTTTTGGCTTTAGTTAAATTGATGTTTTTAAGTTGATCATCTAACTGACTATTAGAAATAGTTGAATAATTGATTTCATTTAGCATGTGGAAATTTTCTTTCTTTTTTTTTTTTTTTTTTTTTTGTGGTACGCGGGCCTCTCACTGTTGTGGCCTCTCCCGTTGCGGAGCACAGGCTCCGGACACGCAGGACCATCAGCCATGGCTCATGGGCCCAGCCGCTCCGCGGCATGTGGGATCTTCCCGGACCGGGGCACGAACCCACGTCCCCTGCATCGGCAGGCGGACTCTCAACCACTGCGCCACCAGGGAAGCCCAGCATGTGGAAATTTTGGTGACTAAATTTGGTTGCCCCCATCTGTATAATTTTATAGAACCACTTACCAAAGAAGCATGTATTCAGTGATTTTCTTTTTTAGGTGGTGACTTGACCACAATTTGTAGTTTCTCTTCCTTATATTTAATGATCATCTTTTAGCCATTAGCACTGTCAGGAATTAGTGTGTTAGCAACAGAAAAAACAATCAGATGTGCTAACTGTGAATCAGTCTCAGAAATGGTATTTTTGGTTAAAAACTAAATTTAGACTTGTCTCTACATAAGGAATTCTTACAGAATAGAATTATTTTCTGATTTTTCACAGAGAGATTAAAGAAAACTACATGTATTTTACTTGTGGTAGAATATACACAATGTAAAATTTATCCTATTAACCATGTATAAGTGTACCGTTCTGCGGTATTAAGTATACTCAGATTGCAACCATCACCACCATCAATCTCCAGAATTTTTTCACCTCCTCTAGGTGAAACTGTACCCATTAGATACTTTACTCCCCATTCTCCCTTCACCCATACCCCTTGCAGCCATTATTCTACTTCCTGTCTCTATGAATTTGACTATTCTAGGTACCTCATATAAGTGGAATCATACAATATTAGCCCCTTTGTGACTGCCTTATTTCACTTAGCATAATGTCTTCAAGATTCATCCACTTTTTCAAAATTTGAATCTCAATTAATGTCCTTTAATATTTAGAGGACTTTCAAAGATCTTGGCCAGTAGTACCCTGCAGTGTTAAGGATCTGCTGCTCTAGAAAAAAATAAAGATATGACTAGATGAGGGTGAGATGTCATTTGTTAATATAATATATTCTTTAATGTATGGATTTATTTGTGGAAAAGGTGTTTTCTGTTCTTGCAAAATTGCCAACTTGTAAATGCTTCTGTTCAGCATTGAACCAAAAAGTGCTGATCTGGAAAGCAGTTTTAAGATCTCTTTATTCAGTTTCCTTACATAATAGTTATGGCCATATTTGTATAATGAACAAAATACTCCAATTTTTAAAATGCTAAAATTGTTAACGAAAAAATACTGTGCTTTTCCTACATATGGCTAAAATAATGAAAACAGTGTTAAGCACATTGTAATACTTTCTTTTCTAGAATGTCTAATTTACCATCATCATTATGTGTTAATGGAAAGTTTTTCCTTAATTTACAGTATTCTGAAGATATGAAGCACAAGACCACTCTCCTGGAGCTTCAGAAAATGTTTACATATTTAATGGTATGTTTGAGAATTGGGTATGGAAAACTACTTAGATATACCCATTGACCAACGGTGAAAACGTTAATTGGAGTTCATTTGTATTGGCCTGTCCTGACCATATACTCTTATTTTTCCAATTGACTTTGTCAGTTGCTGATATTCTTTGTCAGTGAATTTTAACTGTCATATTTCAGTCATCTACATTTTGTTAATTTATCCTTTGAAGAATTTCTTGTATCTGATCCATTTTTTATCAGAAGGTCACACCTCCCCCCTTAGTCTTAGGGTTTTCCAACTGATTTTTCTTGTCCTTCTTAATGTCCACCCCCAAAACTATAAAAGTAATTAATCTTTAAAAAACAGCAAATCTAAATATATTACTCCCCTAGTTAAAACTCTTCAGTGGTTCTTTATTATGAAAAGAACAGTATCCAGGTTCAGTCAGGATGGCATACATCCCCTGTGATTCTGCCCCTCCCCTTTAACCTCCTTTCTTATCCTTCCCCACATCTAGCCTCACCCTGTAGTAACTGTAAGCCTTTTGAAGCCCATCACCCTTTTGCTTCATCGCTTGTGCAGTTATTTATGCTGCTCCTACTGCCTGTGGCACTCTTCCAATAGTACTCTTCTCCATTTTCTTCCATTTCTCATCCTTCAGGAATCAACTTGGTTTTCTTGAGAAAGTCTGTCCTCTAAGAGACCAAAAATTCCACAGAGTATCTCCATGTCACCATAATTCTGTTGTACCAGCACATGTATTGAAAGTTACTTGTCTCACCTATTAGAATTTGGAGGACAAAGATCTTACCATATTTATTCCCATGTATTTCATCTTGTGAGACTTAATAAATGAGATTTTTTTTTTTTTTTTTTTTTTTTTTGCGGTACGCGGGCCTCTCACTGCTGTGGCCTCTCCCATTGTGGAGCACAGGCTCCGGACTCACAGGCTCAGCGGCCATGGCTCACGGGCCCAGCCGCTCCGCAGCATGTGGGATCTTCCCGGACCGGGGCACAAACCCGTGTCCCCTGCATTGGCAGGTGGACTCTCAACCACTGCACCACCAGGGAAGCCCATAAATGAGATTTTTAACAAAATTAAAAGATTTGTTAGTTATCCCTTGATTCCACTTATAATCTCCTTTTAACAGAGTTGGAACATGCTATTGAACTGGCAAAGCACTTTTACTGCTATTTTAAACTACTAAACCAAGGTTCAGTTGATAGGAGAACTTATGCACCCTGCAAAGGCTTTGTATTTTATGCTTCATGATGCAAACCTCCATCCTTCGAATCCCAAATTTCTTCCTAGAAATTCCTAGGCTTAAAAAATAAAAATTTCTTAACTTACGGTCATTTAAGCATCTTCTGGCACCGAGACTATTAAACTGAAAAGGCAATGAGAATCAAACAGAAATGAAATAGAAGAGAGCATTTTCATACTTTCTTTGTAGATTTACTACCTGTTTCTTTGTTGTTAATTCAATAACCTTGTGATAATTTTTATTTTTATTTGAGATCTAGATTTATTTGATTGTTTTATAATCCTCCTCCTCACCGCCCTCCTTTTCTTTCACAGGAGAGTGAATGCAAAGCATATAATCCTAGACCCTTTTGTAAAACATACACCATGGATAAGCAGCCTCTGAACACTGGGGAGCAGAAAGATATGACAGAGTTTTTTACTGATCTGATTACTAAAATTGAAGAAATGTCTCCAGAACTGGTTAGTACCAGAACACTCAAGTTTCTTTGAAATTTTTACAGATTTGCTAAATTTTAAATTACTGACTTTCGTTTGTATTTTTTTTAAAGAAAAATACTGTCAAAAGTTTGTTTGGAGGTGTAATTACAAACAATGTTGTATCCTTGGTAAGTATTCTCCCTGTTCTTTGCTTTTTGGAAATCTTAATGTATATTTTAGCTTATTATGATAATTTACCAATTTTTGGCTATTGATTGACAGGATTGTGAACATGTTAGTCAGACAGCTGAAGAGTTTTACACCGTGAGGTGCCAGGTGGCTGATATGAAGAACATTTATGTGAGTAATGTTGTATATATTTTTAAAATTTTTTTCTGCTTTTAACTATTTGTGTATAGCAGGCTTGTGTTTGTTACCTTGAGAGAAAATTAACTTTCACGTTTTCACCTATTTTCTTCTTGTGATGATACTCAAATAAAAATTAAAGGTAGATCACAAAGCTGATTTTTCCCAATCAAAATTTAAATACTTGAGTTTTTTAAAAATGTAGTAAGATTCAGAGCACCTTGTCAATATTTTTACTAAATTTAAGCATTTGCTTTTTTAAAACATGTTTTCCTCTGTGCATTCTGCCCAAATTGTAATTAATGCTTTTTGTATTTTTGCATGCTGTAAACAATAATGTGAAACTCTTAAGTGTGGTTTTATACACAGGAATCTCTTGATGAAGTTACTATTAAAGATACTTTAGAAGGTGACAACATGTATACTTGTTCTCATTGCGGGAAGAAAGTACGAGCTGAAAAAAGGTACGCTTTTTGAAACGTAATTTTTGTCATTTTGATAAATCATCAAATGGAAGTAAAACACAAACTTAGGATAAATTAATGTTAAACTTTTATGAAAATTATGTGATTAAGGTTATGGTCAGCTGCTTGGAACTCATTCTTATGCAGCAATTTTTCATTCAGTTATGCAAGTAAACTTTCAAGCACTCTTAAATCTTTTCAGATTTTTTTTTTCCTTTTTATTAAGCAGATACTTAGCAAGGTCTATATGATTGCTTAGCTCTCTGCCGTGCACTTAGTGGGGCATGATAAAGAGTCTACTCATGAATTGAAGACCTCTGAATCTCTAAAGTGAGAGGTTTTTTTTCTTAAGAGCCAGCCATAAGATGCTTGGTTTAGGACAGAGTAGTTGGTTGGGTAAAGATGTTTCAGTCCTACCAATGAACATTGAAATTAGATTGAAAGAGCATCTTATGTAGTTCGTTACTAGGAACAAAGGCAGAGAAGTAATCTGGTTATATTCAGGCCGTCTCTTCAGATTGTTTATATCTTAATGCATGGTTTCACTGCCCTCCACAAGTCCTTTAGTGATTCTTAGCTGTCAGGATAAAGTTCATACTCTAACACTACACACAAGACCCTTCATATCTTGACTTGTTTATACTTCGTAACCTCATCATTTACCAGTCTCCCAAATAAACAATAATGATGAATTTTTAGACTTATTCCATCTGCTTGTGACATCCTTCCCCTACCTTCCTCAGCTCCCTAAATTTCCTATTTAAAAGAGAAACTAAGCTCTTGGTTTAAACAAATTTTGTTTTAAATCCTATATACACTGAAGAATTATTCCCTGAAATTCATATTTTTCATAAATCCAAGTTTTTAAGTATATTTTGTTTAAACTGAAAAAAAGTTTTTTTAAACCTGAACTAGCAGTAAGTCATACCATAAGATTTAGTTAACCAGTTAACTTGCTCTGCTGCTGCTGGTGCTGCTGCTGTTATTGTTGTGGCTGTAATATGAGGCAACACTCGTTGAACGCTGTTTGCCAGGCAGCATTCTAAAAGTAGTAGGCAGTAGGCACTTTAACTTCCATTTACAAATCAGGAATTAAGCTCTGAGAGGTTAAGTAACTTTTTTAGGGTCATATATCTAGTAAATGATACAGTCAGGCTTTGCAATTCTGCTATACAAAAATAAATGCTTATTTAAGGTGGAAAAGAAAACTCTGAACCAAAAACCTCCTTGCCTTTGAAGTATGATGTGACTCCTTTTTATGCTTCCGTAGCACCTTTCATAGCTTCATCATGGCATATACCATAGTCCCCTATAGGTTTTTCATTTGTTTTCCTATCTAGACACAGGAAGGAAAGTCCTTTCAGAATGGAAAAAGTCATGTAAGAGGGGGATGGATAGATAGATAGATAGATAGATAGGTAGGTAGATAGGTTGATTGATAGATTTAATAAGAACATGATTTAGAGTGCTATTTATTATTTACTCTGAATTGAATATTGAAATAAGTGTAGTGTAAATGTAATTGATAATAGCTAGAGTACTTCTGAAAGATAATTTTTAACAAATTTTGTTCTTGTCTTTCAGAGCATGTTTTAAGAAATTGCCTCGGATTCTGAGTTTCAATACTATGAGATATACATTCAATATGGTCACAATGATGAAAGAGAAAGTGAACACACATTTTTCCTTCCCATTACGTTTGGATATGACACCCTATACAGAAGATTTTCTTATGGGAAAGAGTGACAGGAAAGAAGGTAATGGAAAATCTTTCTCTTGCCTATGTTTATTGTAAGTCTTCATGACAAGATAGTCATATTTATAAAGTTGTAATCAACTACACATTTAACAAAATCAAATTGAATCTTATAAAGGAGAATGTTTTTAAAGACAATATGGGCATATTCAGTCAGTTGGCCCATAAACGTTTTGTATCTACTAGGAGTGTGTTCTAGGCACCTTTCCAAGTGAATGAGATAAACATGGTTCCTGCCCTTGAAGAACTTAAGTCTGTTGGGCATGGCATATATTAAACAAGGAATTATAAACATGAAGTGTTGTCAAATAGTGAATATATCACAGATTGAGGGGAATCAGAGAGGGCTTTCAGGAGAAGGTGACATTTAAGCAGAGCCTGAGTAAGAGCTAGAGTGAGAGGAGTGGAGAAACTCTAGTGGGGGGCAGGGGGCTGATTAGGGGGTTGATGAGATAGGCAAAAGGGTGGCAGCCAGATCAGTTTTTTTGTAAGCCATCTTAATAATTTTGATCTTTATTTCAATGTGAAACCATTGGAAAATTTTAAGCAGGGAACTGAGATAACCAGGTGGGATCTTGGAAAAGGTTATTCTGACTATAACAATAGAAATGGATTAGAGGATGATAAAAGGAGTGTGGGGAGGCTGTTACGGTAAACCACAGTAATAGTAGCACAGAAGAGAAAGCATACCAACCAGTAGGGTTGGAGAGAAGCGCATGGCAATAGAGTTAGTAGAACTTGATGATTGAATGAATAAATGAATCAAAGTTATTGAACATCTATCCACTATTTAACTTGCTATTTTAGTAATAGGAATATAGTGACAACAAAGAACAAGGTCTCTGCCCCTATGAAGCTTACAGTTTAGTCAGTCTACTACTAGAGGAAAGAGGAGAAGTCAAGAAAGGTTTCTGGCTTGATCAGTTAGGTGAATAGTGGGATCAGTATTTCAGGATCTCAAGAAGGAGGGAGTGTGGTCAGAAGTATTGAATACTAAATAAAGAAAAGAAACAGTTCCAGTAAGACCATGAGGGAAAATTATCTAACATGTTGAAGATCTCTGGTTATCAGACCAATTTAATTTGGGTGTTGCAGTAGGAAGGTGGATTGCAGCGAATTTAAAATGGCACTTGGTTCGAAAGTAGTTACCTCCCAATTGCTATTATTACGTCCATAAGACCAGTGATTTTCGAACATCTGTGTGTATGCCCCAAGGACCATGATGAGGAATGGAAATAGGTGAGAGGAGAGAAGAAAGCAGAATAGGGCCAGGTCTTACCTTTTCCATTCTTCTTTGGCCAAGAGAAGTTCCATTTTACATAAGAGTCCTGGCAATGTTTTGTTTGTATAGAAAGTTATGCTGATTTAAATTTTTCAGATTTGAAGAGCCACCATATTATAAAATTTAGGAAAGAGAACCATATTTTAATCTTTATACTGCATTGCCTGGCACTTAATGAGCATCCAGTAAATGTTTCACTCTCACTAAATAGGAGCTGAGAGGTATAAACAATGAGTGTGGGCTACTTTTTCAAGAGAAGAACATATCTTTCTTTGAAGAGAGAGGATGGTGACTGTGGCTGTGAGGTGATACAGGGTTAAGGGAGAGAACTTTAAAGTTAGAATTGGAGTATGTTTAGAAGTTGCAGGAAATGAGGCAGAAGAGGTAAGTTTGAAAATGGAGACAAAGTTAAGAAGTTGGCATTGTATATATACATCCTACTTTTTAGAACATTTTCAAACCATTTGTAAAATTATAGCAAGACTGCGTAGTAACTGCTTCACTGTATTTTTCATAATGTCTCCATGTGTGGAAATAGCAAAAATTTATGCCAAGATAAAGGAATTTATTAGGCCACAAGTGATGCATTCAGAGTCAGATCCTAGTACATCCAAACTCCTCAGTCACTGCTCTGACACTCTCAGCCATTTCCTCCTCTTCACCTAATTCTTGCTTCAATTTTCAGGTTAGACTGTGCACTCAGGTTAACCAAATCTGCTCTCACTTATTTGCTTCTGATTATACCTTTTGTGATGATGGAAATACAGATCGTAAATCATACATCTTCTGGAGTTTTTTCTTAATATCTCTTGTAATAACTTTTCAAATTGAAATCTCTGTGGGTGGGAAATACATGTTTTGTTTATTTTGTTTCTGTCTACATAAAGCTCCTAATACACAGTGTTTTCTACTAAGTGGTAAAACAGTTGGAAGCATGCTGCCAGTACAATGCTCCATTTTCCTTAGCATGAGACTAACAGGCATAAATATGTTAATACTTTTCAGATCTTGCATTTGCCTGCTCCTAATAAAGATAATACAAAATGCTTCATTCAGGTTTATCTGTTTCAAAAGGAAGAGCCAGATTAAGCAAAAAGGACATATTTTGCATTTACGTATTACATGGAGATTGTCCCTAGTCATGCACTGACATGGTTGTTTTTCCAGTGACTTGTATAAATGTTCCTTAAAATTGTAGGCTATGAATGGTGAATGACTAGCATATAGGATTGTTTTGTACCTATTTGAATATATAAAGTATCTGTGCCTATTTCTGTGCATAAAGTATAGTATATAAAGTGATTCTAAGATGTCACTGTGTGCAGTTTTCAAAATTATTGCCATTATTTTATGTAAATCATTCCAGGTTTTAAGGAAGTCAGTGATCATTCAAAAGACACAGAGAGCTATGAGTATGACTTGATAGGAGTGACTGTTCACACAGGAACAGCAGATGGTGGACACTATTACAGCTTCATTAGAGATATAGTCAATCCACATGCTTATAAAAACAATAAATGGTGAGTTTTAAATATTTTATTCTTGGGATTTAAAAAAATCGTTTTTCTTCTGTTTTTAAAGTATAAGCTTATGATAGTTTTCTTCTTGAGATACGTTTTCAGATTCTAGTTTTCTAAGAACTTTATAGTTGGGAAAGAGGGCACATAAAATGTTTAAATGAAAGCTTTCAAAAGACAATATGAATCTATCCTTAAACTTTATACATCTCCAGACTCTTTTGAGAATTTGATAAATTCTCGCCTAAGAAAAATGAACACACTCAAAGTTTTGCACACAACTTTAGATTCACAGACAATATTGCACCTTCCAAATCTTACCTACCTGTGTTCACTTATTCAAGAACTGTTTACTGAATGCCTTTTATAGGGTGGCCACAAAGTCCTTATGTATTCCAGTTAGAAATTACCTGCATACTCCATTTTCTTCACCTTACCTTTCCCTTCTGACACACATTCTTTTTTATCATCTTTCATCAAGTTAATGGCTGGAAGTCATTCAGTCAGTCCTTAATAGCTGGTTTTTGGTCCTCGGATGTTGTTGAGTAAAGTCTCATGAATTGAGACTATTGATGTGCTAGACATTGTTCTAAATATTGGGGATATTGCTTTGAACAAAGTGTACATTGGTAAATTGATCTGCACTTAATAGAACAGTTTCGTTCAAATATTTCTCACTCTTTAAACCATCATATCCATGGTATCTTTACTTTGTCCATTTGAATATAAATTTTGAAATGGCATCTTTATCGTTGTAAGTTTTCCAAGCTCTTAATGTTTTCTTGTCCGATAGCTTTACATGTTAGAAAGTTATGCAAACTTCTTATTCCTTGCTTTTATGAACTCTTGTTATTCCGAGGTTATAAATAGATCTATCAGATTTTAAGGTGGTTATGACTATGTTGTGAAATAATATTCCCAATTTCTACTGGATTAGAATTGTTGAAACAAGAGCTTAGTTAGAATTTACCACATATTAATAAGTTTGATCAGTATTTGTAATATATTAGAATGTAATCTAAATATTTTAAAAAGAGGCACAATACAGATTTATTACATATATACTTGATCAATACTATATGCTCTGCTTTAGGTATCTTTTTAATGATGCTGAGGTAAAACCTTTTGATTCTGCTCAACTTGCCTCTGAATGTTTTGGTGGAGAGATGACGGTAAGTTTTATTCAAAAGTTATAAATGGTTCATGACTTTCCAAGTGCTTTGCAGTATCATAAAATCCAATAGTAGAGTCATGTAACTTTCTTTTAATTCCTATAATTAAACCTAAAATGTATTTGTTTTTTGTTTAGTATAGTTTAGTATGTTTGGAGCATATACCAGACACTGGAAAATATTTTTTTTTGAAAATATATTTTAAATTACTATTTCTTCAACTGATTAAGAGGGTCTGATTAAGAAGGGTTAAGACTTACAATTGAAAAATAATAGTATAGGAATTGAATTACATTTCCACAAGACATCATGATTAAATAAGTTGTTTACTTAAATGCTTTGGGATTAGAACAGAAAGAAATTACTCTTTATTGACTTACTATGAGAAATCTTTGACAAGGAAGTTGGCTTAAGCTAAACTTTAAAGGTTGTTCCTTCAGTGCTTTCTATAACAGTAGCAACAACCTGGTTATTACTAGTGACAGGATAGAAAAAGGTTATCTGTTTTGTAATTATCAGTTAAGATATAAGAAAAGACAATTAGGTTGGAGTAGTGTTATAATAATTTCACTTCTTCATATGCAGTTTACCCTAGTACCAATTTTCTGAAAACTTTAAAAATAGCCTGTTGATTCTCACAAGTCAAGCATTAGAAAGTAATTTCTATTTCATAAAGAAGCTCAGATAAAGTTATATTTCCCTTTAATAGCCATGTTTATTGTGAAATAACTGGTCACATTCTGGATTTTAATGAAAAGGCTTTCTTAACTGCTCTTTGATGCTCTTACGTACTATTCTGAATAGAAAAGGAAAATTAGACAAATTCCTAACACTTGGAAAATGAGTAGAAGGAAGGAAATAATGAGTTACCGTTGAAGCCATAACTAAACCTATTGCATCTCTAGATGTTATTCCTAGAATATTTCCTCAAAAAAAAGAAAAAAAAGATAAACAAGTAAACAGTGCAAAACTCTTCTTTTAAAAGGTAGTTTTTCAGATTGCATGCCCATTTTATTAAGTTTTATATATTTGAAGAGAAATTAAGGAAAAAATCCCATTCACCATTGCAACAAAAAGAATAAAAATCCCTAGGAATAAACCTACCTAAGGAGGTAAAAGACCTGTACTCAGAAAACTGTAAGACACTGATGAAAGAAATCAAAGATGACACAAACAGATGGAGAGATATACCATGTTCTTGGATTGGAAGAATCAATATTGTGAAAATGACTATACTACCCAAAGCAATCTACAGATTCAATGCAATCCCTGTCAAACTACCAATGGCATTCTTCACAGAATTAGAACAAAAAATCTTACGATTCGTATGGAAACACAAAAGACCCCGAATAGCCAAAGCAATCTTGAGAAAGAAAAACGGAGCTGGAGGAATCAGGCTCCCCAACTTCAAACTAATCCAAAAGGTACAGTAATCAAGACAGTATGGTACTGGCACAAAAACAGAAATATAGATCAGTGGTACAGGATAGAATGCCCAGAGGTAAACCCAGGTACATATGGGCACCTAATTTACAACAAAGGAGGCAGGAACATACAATGGAGAAAAGACAGCCTCTTCAATAAGTGGTGCTGGGAAAACTGGGCAGCTACATGTAAAAGAATGAAATTAGAACACTACCTAACACCATACACAAAAATAAACTCCAAATGCATTAAAGACTTAAATGTAAGACCAGACACTATAAAACTTTTAGAGGAAAACATAGGAAAAACACTCTTTGACATAAACCACAGCAAGATCTTTCTTGACCCACCTCCTAGAGTAACAAATAAAAACAAAAATAAACAAATGGGACTTAAACTTAAAAGCTTTTGCACAGCAAAGGAAACCATAAACAAGACAAAAAGACAACCCGCAGAATGGGAAAAAATATTTGCAGATGAAACAACAGACAAAGGATTAATCTCCAAAATATACAAACAGCTCATGGAGTTCAATATCAAAAAAACAAACAATCCAGTTAGAAAATGGGCAGAAGACCTAAATAGACATTTCACCAAGGAAGACATAGAGACAGCCAAGAGGCACATGAAAAGATGCTCAACATCACTAATTATTAGAGAAATGCAAGTCAAAACTACAATGAGGTATCACCTCACGCCGGTCAGAATGGCCATTATCAAAAAAGCTAGAAACAGTAAATGCTGGAAAGGGTGTGGTGAAACGGGAACCCTCCTACACTGCTGGTGGGAATGTAAATTGATACAGCCACTAAAAAAAACAGTATGGAGGTTCCTTAAAAAACTAAAAATAGAATGCCATATGACCCAGCAATCCCACTACTGGGCATATACCTTGAGAAAACCATAATTCAAAAAGAGACATGCACCACGGTGTTCATTGCAGCACTATTTACAATAGCCAGGACATGGAACGAACCTAAATGTCCATTGACAGATGAATGGATAAAGAAGATGTGGCACATATATACAATGGAATATTACTCAGCTATAAAAAGAAATGAAATTCAGTTATTTGTAGTGAGGTGGATGGACCTAGAGTCTGACATATAGAGTGAAGTAAGTCAGAAAGAGAAAAACAAATACCGTATGCTAACACACATATATGGAATCAAAAGAAAATGATACTGATGAACCTAGTTGCAGGGCAGGAATAAAGGGGTAGGCATAGAGAACGGACTTGATGACATGGGGTGGGAGGGCGAAGCTGGGGCGAAGTGAGAGTAGCATCAACATATATACACTACCGAATGTGAAATAGTTGACTGGTGGGAAGCAGCAGCATAGCACAGGGAGATCGGCTTGGTGCTTTGCGATGACCTAGAGGGGTGGGATAGGGAGGATGGGAGGGAGGCTCAAGAGGGAGGGGATATGGGGATGTCTGTATGCATATGGCTGATTCACTTTGTTGTGCAACAGAAACTAACACGGTATCGTGAAGCAATTATATTCCAATAAAGATCTATTTTTTAAAAATAGTTTTTCAGATTGCAAGTCCATTTAATTAAGCTTTATATTATTGATGGTAAAGTACCTTAAAAATGTTTTGAATCTTTTTTTTAAAGTACATACTCCTAGCCAAAAACTTCTATCAAAGATTTTTCTGAATATAATGCTATTTGAGAACTATTTACAAAGTTGCTATAAAGTATAAAATAGCTATTTATGAAATATTTTATATATAAATATAGCTGAGTGTACCCATTTCTTAAAGAAGGAAAACTTTCATTTTTTTAAACAGACCAAGACCTATGATTCTGTTACAGATAAATTTATGGATTTCTCCTTTGAAAAGGTAACCATTTCTTTCATGTTTAATTGTACATTGTTTTCTGACTTCCATGTTATCTACTTTTGTAGTTATACTATGTCAAAATGAAAATATACTTTTTTTTCCCTCTTAAAGACACACAGTGCTTATATGCTGTTTTACAAACGCATGGAACCAGAGGAAGAAAATGGCAAAGAATACAAATTTGATGTTTCATCTGAATTACTAGAGGTATGAGTTAATTTAACTTTAGCAACAATTTAAAAGCATTTTAAGTATTTATGCAAGTATTAGTTCTAGAATATAAAAGCAGGCTATATAAACAACATCATTAGTATCTGTAATCCGAGGTAGGCCTTAACCCTGTTTACAGATAGTCTCGGTAATACTGACATACAACAGGTGAATGTAAAGTGAAAGAGATTAAAGGGAGTGGAAAACAATTATTAGTAATAATTGAAGAAAAATAAGAAAGGTAAAAATGGTTGATGGAATAAGCGCAAGCTCACAATTAACTTGTATGGTTGGTGATATTCTTGGATTGGGTGATAGGACTGTGAATGTTCCTTTTCTTACACTTCATGTTATACACAAGCGTACAGTGTATTTTAAATGCATTTAAAATATGTATTATATATATTTTAATATGTGTCTCATTTGTAGTAATGAGCTCTCTTCGTTTTGTAATGTAGTTAAGTGATAATGTTAGGGGTTTATAAAAAGTGTGCACACTCAGTGTATGTTGTATCATTGTTGTAAACTGACTTGGCCAAAAGTACAAAAAATAAATCTCCAGAAAGATATACCTGATACAAGTGTACTCTTCCATGTAGACAATTAAACTTTTACTCTCTGACTGATTGATATTTGCACTATTGTGGTCAAGTCTTAAAACTGAGTGGATTTTGTTCCCCAAACACTTTTTTTTTTTTTTTTTTTGCGGTACGCGGGCCTCTTACGGCCGTGGCCTCTCCCGTTGCGGAACACAGGCCCCGGACGCGCAGGCTCAGCGGCCATGGCTCACAGGCCCAGCCGCTCCGCAGCATGTGGGATCCTCCCAGACCGGGGCATGAACCCGCATCCCCTGCATCAGCAGGCGGACTCCCAACCACTGTGCCACCAGGGAAGCCCCCCAGACACTTTTAATGGTATCTTGCCTACCTGTAATTTACTGATAAAGAGCCAAGAATATTATCTTCTTCCACACCCTCTAAATTAGGTTTACCAGCAGAATTAGATGCTTCACTAGATGTCAAGCTATTAAACTCACCTATTTATACAAAGATTTATTTCAACTGCTATCATAATAGCAAAATAAAATAGATTATAATCATCATTATGTGCAAGACTTTGTGTCCCCAGGGTATTCAGACAAATGTACACCATGTTCTAGATGAGGACCCAACAGTATTTAAAGATAGCCACCCACATGTGAAATAAAATGAAATTTTACATAAAACCTTAATGATGTACAGTTGGCACTTGAACAACACAGGCTTGAACTGTGAGGGTCCACTTACACGTGGTTTTGGGGTTTTTTTTTTCAATAAATACAGGATCTATAAGTAAACATGAATTTCTTTTTCACATTGTTTTCTTTTTTTTTTAATTTTATTTATTTTTGGCCGCGTTGGGTCTTCGTTGCTGCACGTGGGCTTTCTCTAGTTGCAGCGAGCGCGCGGGCTACTCTTCATTGCGGTGTGCAGGCTTCTCATTGTGGTGGCTCCTCATTGCGGAACACAGGCTCTAGGCGTGTGGGCTTCAGTAGTTGTGGCTTGCAGGCTCTAGAGCACAGGCTCAGTAGTTATGGCGCACGGGCTTAGTTGCTCTGTGGCATGTGGGATCTTCCCAGACCAGGGCATGAACCTGTGTCGCCTGCATTGGCAGGCAGATTCTTAACCACTGTGCCACCAGGCAAGTCCCTTATTTTGCCAGTTTTTAAACATAAACCTGTCTCTCATAAACTGTTCTTACCAAAATATCAGCCTACCATAGTTTTCACGTATGTTACCAACGTTAACATAATTTTATTCATTATATATTTGCTCTTCAGACAGATGGGATTTCAGAGTTCTTACTTGCAAAATTTTAATAAATAAATTTAAAAAAAAAGAAACAACGTGATCGCTTGAGGTAACCAGATAAGTAATGATAAATTGGATCAGGTTTAGTAACAACTTCCATATTCCATTTACCTGGAAAAAAGTCAACATGAATTTTAAGTGCATGTATATTTTTTGTTTTTTCTAGAGCAAGTCTTATTTTGTCTAATAAAAATATTGGTAAAATGTTATGAAGCAAATGCTTTCTGATGTCTAATGTTAACATTTTTTTCTTCAGTGGATTTGGCATGATAACATGCAGTTTCTTCAAGACAAAAACATTTTTGAACATACATATTTTGGGTAAGCTTGGCAGATTTAATAAGATTTTTTTGTTACACATTTTTTAAAAATCTTATTTTGTAAGAATTTTAACCTATTGTTTTCAAATTCTAGGTTTATGTGGCAGTTGTGTAGTTGTATTCCCAGTACATTACCAGATCCTAAAGCTGTGTCCTTAATGACAGCAAAGGTAATATATGTATAGACTTAGGTAATTTCTTCAAAATTGGTGACTTTAAAATAATTAAATCTTTTTTGCTTAATTTTATCTTTTCTTGCAGTTAAGCACTTCCTTTGTCCTAGAGACATTTATTCATTCAAAAGAAAAGGTATGTGTTTTATTTCGTAAACTTTGTGCCATTCATGTCATTTATCAGATATCTTTTTTTTTTAATTTAATTTTTGGCTGTGTTGGGTCTTCGTTACTGCGTGGTCTTTCTCTAGTCGCAATGAGCAGGGGCTACTCTTCATTGCGGTGCACAGCCTTCTCATTGTGGTGGCTTCTCCTGTTGTGGAGCACGGGCTTCAGTAGTTGTGGCTCATGGGCTCTAGAGCACAGGCTCAGTAGTTGGAGCGCATGGGCTTAGTTGCTCCACGGCATGTGGGATCTTCCTGGGCCAGGGCCTGAACCCGTGTCCCCTGCATTGACAAGTGGATTCTTAACCACTGCACCACCAGGGAAGCCCCAGATATCACCTAATACCTTCAGTAACTTCTTTTTCTTTTTTAGCCCACAATGCTTCAGTGGATTGAACTGTTGACCAAACAATTTAATAATAGTCAAGCAGCTTGTGAGGTGAGGTGAAAAATTCAACAAATAATGCATAGCTTAAGATTCACTTTCTTGTTTTCTTTTATTCTTAACTTAGATGCTATAACAAAATTGTTTTATCTATTATAAATCATAGGGAGCCAGTGTAAGTTGTTCCTAAAATTACTTGATTGCCAAGAGAAATTTATAATTACTGTATCAAATTCATTACATTGATTAAATAATTGATTTTTAAGTTACTTAAAAATCCTTGGGTTCCCCCCCACCATGTATTGGAAGGAAAAAGTATAGAAAATTCAGAACTGTACCAGATATTTCTTAACTACTTTTGCATGCTACCAGAAAATACTGAAAAATGCATATCTCCCTTCCCCCTCTGAATAAAAATGCATACATCCCAATAGGTCAGTTTATGTCCTATTTTATCTTTTCCCATATTACATTATAAGAGAAACATACATCCCTAAGGATAGTATGCACACAGGTAATAAACACTTAGCCATATTGCCATCTTACTATCGTTTATCATTTGTGATGATCTCCCAGAGTGGTGTGTACCTTTCTAAGAATGCAAGTCTTATAAATTCCCAGAAGTGGGAGACAGCAGCGTAGTGTACAATAGATGAAATTAGTTGAAGATTTTTCTCAGATGTAGAAGGTTTTTAGAAAGATTTTTTTTGTTTTTTTCAGTCGGTTTGTTTGAATTAGTATTGAAACAAGGTCCACATTTTGCTTTTGTCTTGTAAATCTCTTTTCATTTATAATACAGTTGACCCTTGGACAACACGGGTTTGAACTGTGTGGGTCCACTCATACACAGATTTTTTCAGTAAATACGTACAGTACCATACAATCTGTGGTTGGTTAAATCTGAGAATGTGGAGGAACCTAAGATACAGAAGGTCAACTATGGGACTTGAGTATCTGCAGATTTTCGTGTATGCTGGGACTCCATACCAAGGAGCAACTGTAGTTACCTTCTTTTTTTTTTTCCCCTCTGTACCACTTTCTCATTTGTTCTGCAGGATTTTCCACATGCTGGCTTTGATCTAGTGCATCCTTTGGGTGTTATTTAACATATTCCTCTATTCCCTTCCCTCTTCATGATTTTTAAAAAACTGTTCGGTAAAAAAAAAAAGAAACAAAAAAAAACTGTTCAGTATATGCAGAAGCTTGATAAGGTCATAAATTTTTTTTGTTTTTGTTTTTTTTTAATAAAGTTGCGGCTTCAGTTTTTTCCCTAAGGATTTGCCTCTGGAACTCTCTCAAGGAGTTAAAATTCCCTACAGTTGTCAGTAATCATGTGTGTGCATAAATAGGCAGTACAGTTCAATAGAGGAGTTAAATATGTGATTGAGAGATACCTTGAAATTAATTGTCTTAGCTAAGCGTGAAGAAGAGTGTTTTTTGTTATCAACAGAACATAAATTGGTTTTAAACAGAAAGTTTATCATACTCAGATCGTATATTATTAATAGGAACAAAAAATTCTGCAGTGTGATATTTATGAAGTCTAAGAGGAAAATAGTATTTGACTTTATTAAGAACTGCAGGTTGTCATCATGTAGGTTCTACACCATAATGTAAATGGCATCCATGGAATTCTGTATTGAGATGACCTTGATTATGACTTTAGACATTTTAGATTTTACACTTTCTACCAATTGAAGAATCTTTTTTGGTAAGAATTCAAATGTCAACTAGAATTAAAATCTTTGTGTGATTTTTATCCCAATTGACAAGTATTGATTGATTGTTAAAATCACACTATTTACTTACAGTGGTTTTTGGACCGCATGGCTGATGATGATTGGTGGCCAATGCAGATACTAATTAAGTGCCCTAATCAAATTGTGAGACAGGTAAGAAAAAATTTATTTGGAAAAGAAGTGGCTTTCAAGTTTGTTCTGAATTTGCCTGTGAATATATATTTTTTTTTTTTTTTTTTTTTTTTTTTTTTTTTTTTTTTTTTTTTTGTGGTACGCGGGCCTCTCACTGCTGTGGCCTCTCCCGTTGCGGAGCACAGGCTCCGGACGCGCAGGCCCAGCAGCCATGGCTCACGGGCCCAGCCGCTCCGCGGCATATGGGATCCTCCCAGACCGGGGCACGAACCCGCATCCCCCGCATCGGCAGGCGGACTCTCAACCACTGCGCCACCAGGGAGGCCCTGCCTGTGAATATATTTTAACCCAGCATTGAAAGTAGTTTGAAAAGATCGACCTCTTATCACAAAAGTCATTTTGCTCTTATTTTCACCAGCTTCTTTTGGCAAATCAGCTATCATTCCAGTCAAGTGATTAAAATCATTCACATGTCCTGGTTATAGGAAGATAGCTATAACTGCCTATTTTCTCAGATCCTACTTTGTTGTACTGATTCTTATTCAGATCCTTAGATATTCTAACCATGGTAGGGTACTGTAATGGCCTTGAAAGTTAAATGAATAGTGTATGACTTATTTCTGTGACAGATTCTCAACTGTCACATGAATCAATTTGTTTTTCTTAAATCATTGGAAAAATTAACAAGGAAGAAAAATACATATGCATTTATGACACAAAACCAAAAATTTAATCTGAAATATGCTACTTTCAGTTATAATTGAGATACAATTCTTATATCATAAAATTTAGCAAAACTTCTCAAAGTGTAAAATTTAGTGGTTTTTAGTATATTCCCAAACATGTGGCCATCACCTATCTAATTTTATAACACCCCCAAAAGAAATCCATTGTATCCTGTCCCTTCTCTGCAGCCCCTGGCCACCGTTAATACACTTTCTGCCTCTTTGGGTTTGCCTATTCTCACCATTTCGTTTGAATAGAATCACACAGTATGTGGTCTTTTGTGACTGGCTTTCTTGATTTAACAATGTTTTCAAGGTTTACCCATGTTGTGACTTGTATCTGTACTTTATTTCTTCTTATTGCCAAGTAATATTCTATATACCAAATTTTGTTTATCTTTTCAGCAGTTGATGAACATTAGTGATGTTTCCACTTCTTTGCTGTTTTGAATAACACTGCTCTGAACATATGTGTACAGATATTTGTGTGGACATGTGTTTTCAGTTCTTTTGGATATATACATAGGAGTGAACTGCTGGGTTGTAACATTCTTAGGGACTACCAAACTTTTTTTCATGATGTCTGCACCAGTTTACATTCCCACCAGCAATCTGTGAAGGTTCCAGTTTTGCTACATCTTCTTCAACATTTGTTTATTGTCTTCTTGATTTTAGCCATTCTAATGGGTGTGAAGTAGTATCTCATTGTAGTTTTGGTTTGCATTTCCTTAACAATTAATGATAGTAAACATCTTTTCGTGTGCTTATTGGCCATTTGTATATCTTAATCCATATTTTTGGGATAAACTTAAATCGCATTTCCTTCTCCTAGTCATTGAAATTCTGATAAGCAGCTGTCCTGCCCTACTCCACTCTTCTGAAAGAGATGGATACCAAGTTTTCTTTCCTCTGTATCTCCACTAGTAAAGGAGGTTTCATGACGCTTTGTATTTGGTAATCTCTATTACTGAAACCTATAGTTTGTTTTTGCTTTTTCCCTTATAAAATTGTTTTTCAAGCTAACTCTACCTTTTATCTTCAGTCTGTAGTTGAGACTCCAGGAAAGCTTTAGAATGTCAAAAGGTAATCTGTGGGCAAAATATAAATGGGTAGCAGAATTTTTTTTTTTTTTTTTTTTTTGCGGTACGTGGGCCTCTCACTGTTGTGGCCTCTCCCGTTGCGGAGCACAGGCTCCGGACGCGCAGGCTCAGCGGCCATGGCTCACGGGCTCAGCCGCTCCACGGCATGTGGGATCTTCCCGGACTGGGGCACGAACCCGTGTCCCCTGCATTGGCAGGCGGACTCTCAACCACTGCGCCACCAGGGAAGCCCAGGGTAGCAGAATTTTTAATCATGTTCATTTTTCAGTGTCTTTGTTACCTGATGTAAGTTGACTCTTAGGTTGTCCTATCTTTTCATCTCTAGATGTTTCAGCGTTTGTGTATCCATGTGATTCAGAGACTTAGACCTGTGCATGCTCATCTCTATCTACAGCCAGGAATGGAAGATGGGTAAGAAGTATACCTTTTGAACTGGAATTTTTATTTATTTATTCATTTATTTAACATACTTATTTATTTATTTGGCTGTGCCGGGTCTTAGTTTCATTGCGGCATGCGAACTCTTAATTGCGGCATGCATGTGGGATCTAATTCCCTGACCACAGATCGAACCCGGGCCCCCTGCACTGGGAACACAGAGTCTTAACCACCAGACCACCAGGGAAGTCCCTGAACATTTTATTTTTAAGTTTTTTGATGATCTGCCTACAAAGTATTTTTAAATATCCACACTGAAATATTTAGGTTCTCCTATTTAAAAATAATCTGTAATAATATAAATCAAGAAGGAAAACTTTTGTTTTATTTTTATTTAATTGCATTTTCAAAATCCTCTACAAGTAACCTTGACTTAATCTTTTTGTTTTGATTTCAGCGAGACATGATAACTGGAATCCAACTATTTGTATTATTATAATTGGTATTCATTATTACAAAGATGAAAGATAAATTCAGGTTTTTAAAATATTTCTCCTCCCAAAATATCTATCCCCAGACTTCATACTTTCTCTAAGATATATAAAATTGTGTTTTCAGGTCTGATGATATGGATGCTTCAGTTGAAGATATAGGTGGTCGTTCATGTGTCACTCGATTTGTGAGAACTCTGTTATTAATCATGGAACATGGTGTAAAGCCTCACAGTAAACATCTTACAGAATATTTTGCCTTCCTTTACGAATTTGCCAAAATGGGTGAAGAAGAGGTGAGGCTATATCTTGTTTATTTCTGGTATTATGTACTTATTTTCAGTATTTAAAACTTAATTGTTTTTATTTTATATTTTTAAATCAATTTTTTTATTTTTAGAGCCAGTTTTTGCTTTCACTGCAAGCCATATCTACAATGGTACATTTTTACATGGGAACCAAAGGGCCTGAAAATGTAAGTACAATTCTGTCTCATATCAGGGATTTAGAGGCCATGTTTTCAAGTTTGCATCATAGAAAGATACTAGATTCCTTTGAAGTCCCTTCTAGCCCCGATATTAAATGATTTTAAGGGTCTAAGTTTGGTTGATATTTTTAATGGATATAGCAAGAGAAGAAACAGTCAAGTGATAAATTTCACTGGTATGGCCCTGGATCAAAGCAAATAAATTTAGGCAAAATGGCCATCACCTGCTTTAGGGTCTTATCAGTAGCATGTTGTGTTTTGGTGAACATTTTTGCTGGCCATGTTTTTAAAGCCCTTTGCTATATTAAGTCTGTCAGTCTTCCAAAAATTCAATTCATAATATTAAAACTATTACATCAATTTTGTGTTGTCTGTAATGACCACATTGGATTGAATGCTCTATCTTATTTAATCCTTGTTGCAGCCCTAAGAGGTAAGTACTGTTGTCATCTCCATTTTACAGATGGGGAACTTGAGGCATAAAGAAGTTAACTTGTTTTAGATCACAGTGAGTTAGGCTTTGATCCTTGGTTAGACTCCTGAACGAAACTGTTAGCCACTGTGCTGTAATGGTTCTCCAAATATGTACTGTTATTATCTAATTTCAGCCTAGATGGCTACTTATTTAGACTGCTTTTCTTTTGCTTTGTTAGATCATAAAATCTTTTCAGTGTTGCATTTCAAACCCCAAATGAATATCTCTTTGAAATACCTACTGTTTGGATTATCTGAAAACTGCAAATATGGATTCCTTAATTTGTGTAACTGGTATTTTTATTAAATATGAAATACCATTTTATCATACTCATATAAATTTTGTTCCTGATTTATCTTCCAAAGAGCTTGCCTGTAAGAAAAAAAATTATTATTAAAGAATTTATATCTTTAGGTAAGGTAAATACAGTATTGGGAATTATTGTTCTTTACAGTTCTGCCTGTTAAATCTAAAATTGTCCTGAATGTGGTTTAGACTTTTAAAGTTAGGGTTAGGCCTTTGAGTGGTTATTTTTCACAATACATGCTCCTGCCACTGTCTACCCTGCATTGTTATGTAAGACAATCAAGCTCTTTTCTCTCAACATAATGTTAAAAAATAATATCATATTAAAAATGAATTGTGTTATGTTCTAGCCTCAAGTTGAAGTGTTGTCAGAGGAAGAAGGGGAAGAAGAGGAGGAGGAAGAAGATATACTCTCTCTGGCAGAAGAAAAATACAGGCCAGCTGCTCTTGAAAAAATGATAGCTTTAGTTGCTCTTTTGGTTGAACAGTCTCGCTCAGAAAGGTGAAATGTTTCAACATTCAAAATGCTTAAAGCATGTTTGATTTTATTCTTTTTACATAATTGTTTTACCATTATTAACTCAGTAGTTTTTGTTACTTAATTCCTTTTAAATAATAACAACACTTTCCATCAACTCTTGTAGCATAAATATTTCGATCCTTTGTACCAAACTCTTACTTTGCCTGAGTCATGTTAGAAATATACATTGAAGAAATATACAGTAAAATATCTAGCAAAATTATATGTGCATTCATCCTTTGACCTAGCAACCCCACTTCTGGGATTCTGTTCCCAAAACACCAAAAGATGTATGTGCAGTGCTGTTTATTGAAGCAGTGTTTATAAACAGCAAAAGACTGAAAATGTCCACAAAGATGGTACAAGTTGAAGAAACAGAGCATCCACTTGATAGAGGACTCTATAGCAGAAGAAAAACAGGCAGTATGGAATGTATGTGTACTACCATGGAGAGATCTTTAAGATACATATCACTGAGGTGAAAAAAAAAAACAAGGTGGACAAAAGTATATATAGTATGCTACTTTTTTTTTCTTTTAGCCACGCAGCATGGCTTACAGGATCACTGAGTCCTAACCACTGGACCACCAGGGAATTCCCTTTAGTATGCTACTTTTTAAGAAAGGGAGGCTGTGGGACACAAAGTGAGTGAGAGAGAGAGAGAGAGAGAGAGAGAGAGTGTGTGTGTGTGCATGTGCAACCAAGCCTCATTATTCATGGATCTCCAATTTGTGAATTCTCCTACTTAAATTTATTTGTAATCCCCAAATCAGTACTTGTGAAGCATTTACAGTGATTTGTGGATTACAGAATGTACAGAGTGGCAAAAAGTTGGCGTTGACCTGACACACACTTCTCCAGCTGAGGTCAAACCTGGTGACACTCTGCCTTCTTGTTTCGGTGCTCAAATTGTAAACAAATTTTTGTTTGCAATATATGCCACATTTTTCACATTTATGCTTTTTGTTGGTGATTTGGCTGTTTAAAAATGGTCCCAAGCATAGTGCCAAGTGCTGTCTAGTGTGTTCCTAAGCTCAAGAAGGCCATAATATGCCTTAAGGAGAAAGTACACATTAGATAAGCTTCATTCAGGTTTGAGTTACAGTGCTGTTTGCTCTGTATTCAGTGCTAATGAGTCAACATTAAATCAGGTGTCTTTAAACAGAAACACACATTATACAAGGTAACATATTGATCTATTGATGGAAATGTTTTGACCAGAGGTTCACAGGAACCTAAGTGTATGTTTTCCCTATGAGCAGTGATTCAGTGTTCACTAATTCAGTGTTTGCTGCTCTTTATAGAATGTAAGTACTACAAATAACAAGAATTGACTATTTTTCTAATTGAAGACTAAATTTTTTAAAATAAATTTTTAAAGTTTCCATTGGTTGGGGGAGGGGAAAACAGGCTGGAGGGGACAGGAATGAAAGTTTGACTTCTTTGAATATAGTACACTGTTTTGTTTTTTAGATTTATCTTTGGAATCATGTAAATGTTTTCTATAATTATAATTTAATAAAATGCAATCCCTAAAAATCAAAAGCAGACTGAAATAAATGAGCCTAACTGTATATTGAGTTGGTGACATAGCCACTGGAGAGGAATTAAAGTGACTTTAGAACACATTGGTTTAACTGTAATTTTTAGTGGGATGTACCTGAAGGACAAAAAGAATTGTAAAATTATCCTCAAGTGTTTTACTAATTATATTGTGAGTAGTAGTATAATTAGAATTATGATTCTGAAAATGTATTATAGAATAAAACAAATAGATAATTGTTAATGTCATTAGAAACCAAGATTTTCAGAGAAGGAAAAGAGAAATACAAATATAAAATTGTAGGATGTTTACATAACTTCTTCAGAACTAAATTTGAATTTGGGAATATCAGTAGAGTTCATGGTATATTTTGTCTTAAGCAAACAAAAAATGTATTATGTATCTCCATTTTCTGAAAAGGCCTAGAAATCCTGTCCAACCCAAAAATCAGTGAGTGACCCTGGCATCTAGATAATATTTCCCACTGAAAAAAATCAAGATTCCTTGAGAAAATGGCTAATTCCAGGTCTTGGGCAAGAAATGAATGGGAAGCCTCGAACATTTTGTCATTTTGGAAAGCAAGGAGGCTATCAAAGACTACTGAGGTCATGTTAAAAGGTCTCAAGAGTCAACTTAAGGAGGTTTCTACTGGTCACAGATTGGACAACTTGAGCATCAATAATAGTAATAACAACTGCAAGTGGACTAAAACACATCATGGATGTTTACATCCATGAGTTCATAATGATACCTAAAAACAAAATTTTAAAAATTATTGACAACTTTTGGAGTATATTAAGAAACCAAGTAACAGTTTTGGAAACTTATTAATAAAGGGACAATATCAAGTATTTATCTTACCTGCAAGAATTATACTTCATGGCAACCAAATGGTAAATGAGAGGGATGTTCATCGTCATAGAGGTATTTGAGCTAATAAATGAGCAAGTAATGCTGGAATTAGGATATCAATATTTTGCATCCCAAATGCAATAATGGATCTAGGAAATGATCATCATGGGCTGAAAACATTACAGAAAGAGGGACAGCTTTTCATTGTGTGCCTCCTGATGAAAGTTCACACTACCGTTTATAAGGTATCCTTGATTAAAAAATCAAACCTAGATCTGATCAAGCCTCTAGATCTAATAACTACCAGTTTATAGGAAATACGGGGACAGAGGAATATGTTAAAACAACACACCAAGGATATAATCAGCAAAATGGAAATGTGGGAAATTCTACAGGTCAAACCACCTGCTTTCTTCAACAGATTAATTGCAAGATAAAATCGGAGGGGAAACCAGTTGTCTAAAAGAGATTTAAAAAACATTTCAACCAGTGTCAACAGAGGACTTCATTTGGATCCTGATTCAAACAAATTATAAAAAAAATTTTTTAGAAACTTGAGGAAATTGTACATTTGACTGGATCTTGTATGATAATAAGAAATTGTTAATTTATTTTAGGTGTGAATAATGGTAGTGGTGTTTATGTTTTTGAAATTTATGTTTGGGATATGTATTGAAATTTATGGACTAAGTGATAAAATATCTGGAATTGCTTCAAAATAGTTCATATTTGAACGAGTAGGAGGTACAGATGAATCAAGACCGACCGTAAGGTGGTAATTTGCGAATGAGTGATGGGATGCTTACAGTATTCTATTTTTGTATGTGTTTGAAATTTTCTATAATAAGTTAAAGAAATATGCAATCATTTTAAACTTGAAAGTGAAATTCTCTATTTCTTAGAAGTTCGTTTTGTTTTGAAGGTTCTCATGTCAAAAAAAAGCTCTCTAAATTAGACCCATCCTAGTGTTACAGTACACCAAAATATTGAGTTAATTAAATGGAAATAAAGTAGATTTGGACTTCCATGTACCAATCTTGGAATTTTGAAAAATTGTCTAAAAGATGTCTAGTGAGCAAGTCTAGCTAGCAGAAAGTTCAAAAATCATTTTATGATGGTGGCTTGGTACACTTGTAATTGAATCAACAATTTTGTTATGTGTCATGATGCAAATGGCTATAAAGTAGTATAGAGGAAAGAAAAACTTATTTCCACTAATGTTTTCTTTCAGGCATTTGACATTATCACAGACTGACATGGCGGCATTAACAGGAGGAAAGGTAATACTGTCTCAATATTAGACCACTTGATAATCACAAAAATAACAACAAAATAGTTCTTAAATGAACAACTTTTGCTTTTAACAGGGATTTCCCTTCTTGTTTCAACATATTCGTGATGGCATCAATATAAGACAAACTTGTAATCTGATTTTCAGCCTTTGTCGATACAATAATCGACTTGCAGAACATGTAAGTGCTGAGAAACAGTCTTAAAGTTCTTTGGTAATTTGTAGAAGAATATTCTGAAATTATCCCTTTTGTTTTGTTTTGTTTTAGATTGTATCTATGCTTTTCACATCAATAGCAAAATTGACTCCTGAGGTATGTAGACATCTGTTCATTCATGTTTTTCAAACTGCTATCAGCACTGACAGTGCTTTCAAATGAACCTTTCTAATAGTTTTTGGGAAAAAATTTATCAAGGTTTCCCTCATAATAAAACAACCTATTTTTAACTATGTAACTTGAATAAACTGAATTACCTCTTCACATCTTGTCACAAATGTCATTTTCCCAATTAAATATAAATTTACATATAAGTTGAATATATCAGAGTGCCACCTAGATACTGAGCTTTAAAGTTGTTTGGTTTGAAGCATATATCATATTGTACCTTAGAAGAAAGTAGACTAACCAGAATTCTGCCTAGGTGGAGAAGTATGTATTTTCATAAAATGAAAATGTTATAGCTACTTTGATAATACATGTCAAATATTAACATAAATTATACCTCAGAGAGCAAAGGTTGCTGCAGGAAACTTTTAATCTAAATTTTTCTATAAACATGATTGTCTCATTAACAAGAGTTTTGATACTTTTTTTCCCAAATTGACATCCAGAAAAATAGATGTTTTCTGTTACACATGGCTCCCACACAATTGACACTGTATCCTGTGTTCACCCTTCTGCTTTATGAGAGTTCAGGTTCATATGTATGAGTACTGAGCTCTCTAACCTAATACAGCAGATTTAAATGTGATCTGTAGAAGAGTTATACTTCTTTGTTTTCAGCTGGAAATGATGGGTTCAAACAGATCTAAATACACAGTCGTGTACATGTCTTATAGGCAGCCAATCCTTTCTTTAAATTGTTGACTATGCTAATGGAGTTTGCTGGTGGACCTCCAGGAATGCCTCCCTTTGCATCTTACATTCTGCAAAGGATATGGGAGGTAAGTCTTGCAGCAGATGTTTTAGTGTTTATTTTTCTGAGGGCTTTATTTTTCTAACACAATCACTCACATTTTAAGTACTAGTTTCTTCTTGCTTGGGTAACTCAAAATAGTTTTAGTAAGTCACAGGTCAAGGGAAGAAGAGATGCTTTAGTCAGAAGATCTAGGGGAAAAAAGAGTTCTTCCCTAGTGTCTCAGATGTTTAAAGACTTTCTCGTAGGGTCATAAACAGTCTTCAGCTCATCCGAGGTCCTCATTCCCATATCCTCAAAAAAGATTCCGTGAAGTGGTAGAAGCCCTAGAAATACAAGCCAGGTGCTTTCAGCAGTTGATAGAAAATACAGAGGAAGCACCAACCATTTCCTTTCCTCCAGAGTTAGTGCTGAGGTTACAGAATTTCTTCTTAGTGAGTGTTGGAAATGCCCACTTTCTAGACCAGGGGCCTGGCAAACTTTTTCTCTTCATAGTCCAGATAGTAAATATTTTAGGCTTTGCGGGCCATATGGTCTCTGTTAGAACCATTCAACCAGCCATAGACAAAATGTAAATGAGTGGGCATGGTTGTGTTCCAATAAAAACTTAAAAACAGGCAAACCACAGAAGCTGTTATTTTGGCTCCTGAGAGCCATAATTTTCCAACCCCTACTCTAGATTCCTAGGATTTCCTTTTCCAATGAAAAAAGTCTTCCCAGCAGTGTAGTGAGCTAGTTTTCATTCTCACTTATAGTAGCAGAGTGGGCAAACAATCAGAAAAGTAAAGATGGAAACTTTAGAGAATTAAAAGCACTTTTAAATAACTTTGTAAACTTAAGACCTTAAAGGTCATTGAGTTCTCTTGTTGGTCCTGTGTTAGAGTCCTTGGTTATTATAATTTTATTTTGTAAACTAATGACAAATTCTCCTTGAACATATTCCTATTAATAAAAATAAGTTGCTTTAAAAATGGGAAAAAACATGGGTGTGAAACTTCTTTCAGGCTCTAGTTTTCAAAAAACTATTTAGCTTTAAAGTGTCTGATGCACATACCAAAAGTAAGTTTAAAAAAGTAACTGCTCATTCAGTTAGCCTTATATTCTGTTCTTGTCATTTTACTTGTAGGTAATTGAATACAATCCTTCTCAGTGTCTGGATTGGTTGGCAGTGCAGACACCCCGAAATAAACTGGCACACAGCTGGGTCCTACAGAATATGGAAAACTGGGTCGAGCGGTTTCTTTTGGCTCACAATTATCCTAGAGTCAGGACTTGTAAGTCAAATATTCAGAATTTAAGAAACCATTTTGTTGTTGTTCCACGTTTCGTTTTGTTTTTTGTTTGTTTTAAGGTGATCATAATATGCCCATTGTATAATACAGAAAGGCTCTTAGAGATATTGTTTTAAACGCCAAAGTTATATTAGTATTTGAAAACCTATGGCGATGTTTTACAAATATCTATAGTGTTTGGTTTTTTTTTTAAGGATAGGAAACTATGTCTTTTCTTGGGTGATATCACCACCACTATCATTTTTGTTTCCTTTCTTGATAGAATCACAAAGCATTATCAGCATTAGTGAAGAGAGTAATGGGTCAGAAAATCCTGTCTTAAAAGTAACTTGAGAAGGCTAAGAGTAAAGTGGCAATAAAAACACAAAACAAGCTGAGAGAAAATATTCTCTGAAGTTATGGGAGTTAAATGATAAATATCTTTATTGTACCCAGGCCAGAAGGGAATAAACAAAGATCTTGGAAGACAGATGGACAAATACCAAAAATAGATACTTCACAGAATAGGTAACTGATTGTAAATAGACACAGAGTATGTTTTCTTTTGATAGTATTAAAAGAAATAAAAATCAAAGTAGTTAATTTTTTAAATTCTTTAATCATTCAATTTAATTATTAAGATCATATTTCCTAGTTTTCTGCTGAGAGGGCATACAATCAGTGACACTCCGGTAGCAGCAAGCACATCGAATACCCAGATCCGTGTTTTTAAACATCATTTCCGATAAAATGAAACATAGCTCCTTGGAGAAATGGCTGATTTTAGGACTGGGGCAGGGAATATACAAGATGAACCTGTAGCATCTTGTAGAACCAGAAAGTAAGGAAGTACTCCCAAAACAAAATGATGGGGTATGTCAAAGGGACATAGAACCAACCTGAAAGAGCTCCCAATGCCCAAAGCTGGAACAATTTGAGAGAAAAAATAATTAACATAGCACTGAATTATAATCCAAAGTATAAAATAAATACCCATGAGTCCATACTGATATAAATGAATGATTGAATAAACAGAGAAATGGAGAAGAGACCAATCTCCCATACAGAAGAATTCCAAAAAATTTATGTACATCTTCCCCCCAAAAAGGGAAACCCCCTTGAGTGTGAGCTTGGTGACTTGCTTTCAAAGAGTAGAGTATGAGGGTTAGAGAAAATAACTTTAAGAAACTTGACAAACATTAAGTCAGGCAGATAATTAAGGTTAAAAATGTCACTGATAAGTTATGTCGATAGTATGTGCCCTTGGTATGGTGTGATGCACAGGGCACTTCATCATGTGGTCTTCCTCCCAAAATCCCATAACCTGAGTCTAACCATGATACACATCAGATAAACTTAATTTGAGGGACATTCTACAAAAATACCTGACCACTACTCCTCAAAACTGTCATGGTCTTCCAAAGAAAGTCTGAGAAAGTGTCACAGTCAAGAGGAGCTTAAGGAGACATGACATCTAAATCTCATGTATCCTAAATGAGATCCTAGAAGCAGAAAAAGAACATTAGGACAAAACTATTGAAATCTGAAGTGTGGAATCTAGTTAATAGTAATGTGCCAGTGTTGGTTCCTTAGTCACAACAAATGCACCATGGTAATAATGTTAACAGGGGAAATGGGAGAAGGGTGTATAGGAGCTGTCTGTTCTACCTCTTCTAAAATAAAAGGTTTATTAGGGGAAAACTTGTTTCAGTGGTGGGTACACATGGACTGGCAATGGTACTCTGCTCATAGGCTTTTTTTCCTGCCAGTTTAGTTAACCCCACAGTAATGAGATATTACTGTGACACAGTAATATCTGTCACATGCAAAGAGCTGACACATATGCTGGTTGGTATTTATGTCCTGACTCCTGACCATAAAACAATTAAAAACTTTTGCTGAACCAAACGAACAAAAAAACCAAAACGAAAAGAAAAGCTTTTTAGCTAGCTGGTACACCTAACATTCATAATAGTGCTAAAGAAATAGCATTTTCATATACTGCAGCAACATTGTAAGTTAATATTACCCTTATGAAACGTAGTTTAGCAGTATGTACCAATATCCTTAAATTTTTTTTCCCTTTTTCAACTCAGTAATACCATTGCAGGGATTCTGGTATAAGTAAGTCATCCAATATATGAATGTCCAACAGCATTATTTGTAAGTGTGAAAAATTTAAAACTAGATGTTCAGATAGGAAATAAATTGTTATGCATCATTTAAAAATTATAATAGTGAAGACTATAGAAATACGAAAACATGCTTTTGAAACAATGTAACTTGAAAAAGGGACCCAAATATTTAAATAGAATCAGTATAACTCAGGAAGAATTAGGGTAACATGGATAGAAGAAAAGCTACAGAGAAATACTTCTAAATCCTACAAAATAATTTTAAGGAATGACTGTTTAGAATATTTAGCGGAAAAATGGTGACATGATAGGTGTCTTAAAATAGTTGAGTTGCCATATAGAAATGGATGATTTGTTCTAAGTTCTCTAGACCCAGGAATTTTTAAGTTATAGCAAGGCAGTTTTTAGAAAGATGGTCTGTTCTTCTACATTAACTTCCCTGTTTGTTCTCAAAGATAAAAATAATTGGGCTTCCCTGGTGGCGCAGTGGTTGAGAGTCCGCCTGCCGATGCAGGGGACATGGGTTCGTGCCCCAGTCCGGGAAGATCCCACATGCCTCGGAGCGGCTGGGCCCGTGAGCCATGGCCGCTGAGCCTGCGCGTCCAGAGCCTGTGCTCCACAACGGGAGAGGCCACAACAGTTAGAGGCCCGAGTACCGCAAAAAAAAAAAAAAGATAAAAATAATTAAAAAGTTGTGGGGTTTTTTTCCCTAGCAGAACTTACTTTTTATTTAAAAGCAGATAGTTTTTATAGAAATAAGTAGATGGTTAGGTATGTGATAAAGCAAAGCAAAATGTTAATTGTAGAATTTATGTGGTAGGTCCATGGGTCATTATTGAGTAGAATGTTTTCAACCTTTCACAGTGTTTGAAATTTTTTCAAAATAAAATGGTGGGGTAAAAGTATTTAACTTAAACTGAATAATTTTTTTAATAAAATTATTTTCTCAATTGCAGTTTTATACAGAATTGATCAAGATGACACCTTCATGCCAAGTTTTTATATTTGGAACACATACCAAATTGAGCCTAACTGAAAACAGGCTAATCAGAGCAATATATAGGTGATGAAATATGTAGAAATGGAGTATTGTGCAAAAATAAAGTTTAGTTTGACATAAATCCATAAAAGAGATTACAATTAATTTTAGAAACCCTAACTGTATTTGCTTTGGCAGTATGATGGAAGTTATCAAATTATAGGTAGAATAATGGGAGATAGAATTAGTAGGTGTATTGAAAAGGGTTATACTAAGGCATTAGATGCCTTGAGTGGGCTCTGTAGTGAATGTTGTTAGGACGATTAACTCATGAGTCTGACAATCAAGGTTTGAATTCCAGCTCTGCCACTTGCTGTGGAAAATGGGGTAGTCTTACTGTTTTAAGTCTGAGTAAAAGTGGAGATAATAAAACTAATACCAACTACATAAAGAATATGTTAAATTTAAGCATTTGATAAATGTTAGCAGTTCTTGTTTGTATGTTACCATTATCATCATCATCATCATCATCATTGTTTCTCGAGGTCAAGTCTGGGCTCCCCCTTTTTATCTGTGTGACCTTGGTCTTTGTTTCTCTAAGATTCAGATTTTCCAGTGTATCATCACCTACCTCCAGGATGATTGTGAGGGATTAAATGAGATAATATTTACAAAGTACCTAGCTTAGTGCCTTGCTAATAGTAACTCCTTTTACAGATGGGTTCAACTAATGAGTCATTATCCTCTCAGAATTATACCATAGGCTTAATAACATTTTCCAGGTATGTTGAAGGAAGGGATTCTTTCTTTGCATGCAAGGTTAGCCTAGAAGACTTTCAGAGATATTCCAAAGTTAATGTTATGTAATTGGCATATATATATATATATATATATATAATCTTTATAATGTAAGTTTACCATTATCTACAAAATAGTACTGAATTATTTTGTAATAATTGATAAGAGGAAAGCTAATAAGACCCTAAATTAATGATTTGACATGTCAGACAGCATTATATAGGTCTTCTGGCTCCAAATGCTGTGTTCTTCCTGTTAAACCATATTATTCCCTGAGAAGAAATAAAGTGATAAAACACGTGGGAAAATTCTACATCTTGGGAAAGCTAAACAAAAGAGGTTTAAAACTTTCTGTTTATGCGATTGTTGTCACCACTTAAAAAATAGCAGTGACAGAATGGAAGGCGTCTGTTTTTGTCATTCCTTGGGATTTCTCTGGTACCAGTGGTAGAGCAGAAAGATATTAAAAGAGATGTTCATGTCCCTTAATTTTTATTCATTTTAATTTTTAAAGGGAAGAGTGACTTTGTGTTTAATGACTGCTCTTCAGTCTATTTTATATCTTGTAAGCATCTGACAGTTTTGTTTTACATTTTATAGCTGCAGCTTATCTTCTGGTGTCCCTTATACCAAGCAATTCATTCCGCCAGATGTTCCGGTCAACAAGGTCTTTGCACATCCCAACCCGTGACCTTCCACTCAGTCCAGACACAACAGTAGTCCTACATCAGGTCTACAACGTGCTCCTTGGTTTGCTCTCAAGAGCCAAACTTTATGTTGATGCTGCTGTTCATGGCACTACAAAGCTAGTGCCCTATTTTAGCTTTATGACTTACTGTTTAATTTCCAAAACTGAGAAGCTGATGTTTTCCACATATTTCATGGATTTGTGGAACCTTTTCCAGCCTAAACTTTCTGAGCCAGCAATAGCTACAAATCACAATAAACAGGCTTTGCTTTCATTTTGGTACAATGTGTGTGCTGACTGTCCAGAGAATATCCGCCTTATTGTTCAGAACCCAGTGGTAACCAAGAACATTGCCTTCAATTACATCCTTGCTGACCATGATGATCAGGATGTGGTGCTTTTTAACCGTGGGATGCTGCCTGCCTACTACGGCATTCTGAGGCTCTGCTGTGAACAGTCTCCTGCATTTACACGACAACTGGCTTCTCACCAGAACATTCAGTGGGCCTTTAAGAACCTTACACCACATGCCAGCCAATACCCTGGAGTAAGTAAAATGATAACTCTTGTATCTGTATCCTCAAATTGATTGGAAATACCTGTTTTTCCCGTTGTGGGATGTAGTGACAAAATATGGGAGTACAGTCTGACTTTAACTGTTCTTTCTTAAAGATTTAAGGTTTATTTGTTTTCTTGAATACATGTATAAAATGTTATAAAATTGATAAGTGTGTGGATAATTTTTCTTAGGTTGATATTGCAATTTTACCTCTAATGGAACTTACCTATGTTAATTTGTGGTTTTGTTAATGAGTCTTTCATATATACCTAATGAAAAAATTCAGCTTTGTGATACAGTTTTAAGGAAGTGAGTATTTACTGTTTAGATATTATCAACATCTACATGCTATGCTAAGCTGTAGGCTAGACAGTATTTTATCTTAGCTGTAGTATTCCCTAGGGTTTTTTTGTTTGTTCACACTATGTTCAAGTGAATGAAATGGCTAAGAGGTGGGCCTATCAGAGTACAAATACATACCATCTAAATCTGATCCCTTTTTCTCTGCAGACTATAGGTTTTATTTTAAATTTTCCCCTCTCCATGTTAGGCTGTCATTCTTGGATATTTCTTTTCATTGTTGCCTCTTGCTCTTTGTTGTAAACTCAAGCTTACACCAAGAGGGTATACATCTGGGAAGGGGGTTGGAAGCAGAGTGCAGAATGCTTTTTGAAGCTGTTGTCAACCCAGAGGCTAAAAACTGCTAATAAGAAAATTTTTTTGCTTATTTTAAGGGGAGTATAGGAGGAGGAACTTTTTCAAGACATTCAGCATTTACTTAAGAGCTCAGTCAAATGACTGCAATAAAGGGTATTTTAAGTATTGGTATCCTTGAATTATGTGCTACACGTCTTTTTTCCTGTTGAAGGAAGAAAGGACATTAACTGTCCTTTAGACATAATGTAGTGAGTTGTTATTTCTCACCCAGAAAGAATAACCTTATTTCCTGTTAAGAAAGTTAGAATGCCTATAATAAAGGAAAGAAAGTGAGTATATTAAGTACCAAAAGAGGTTCAAAGCCAAGGTTATAAGAATACGGAAGGAGAATGAGAGTCTGCCGAACTTAGAAGGAGTTAGGACAGAATTTATTAAGATTCAGTGGATTTTTCTCTATCGCATTCACATAAATAATCTCCAATTTAGTTACTAATCATGACGTCTGTAAGTTAAATATACCTCTGATGAGTGCTGGATGAGTTAGAATATTTATCCCCTAATGTTGTTAGGCATCAATGAAATGTAACATCTTTATTTTAGAACTTATCAGTTAGAGATTTTTCATGAAAATGGTGCTTAAATCAATTTTTGCCATGAAAAATATGAAGGTTGGGGGTTTCAGGTCTTATTGATAAGTATGTATTAGAAGAACAGCCCTTTCCTAACATGCCCATGAGTAAATGAGTTTATAAAACCATAGCTAGTGATTTTACTAAAACATTAGTTCCCGCATTTCATCCATCTTGAGCTGGATCATCTATCAGTCTAGAAAGATCATTCCAAATGTTGGCACAAAGTGTTTTCTCAAAAACAGTATTAATTCAGGTGTAATTGAGGGGTGTAAAATCTTTGTGACAAAGTAATCATTTCTCATTTACTATAGAAAAGGGGGGCAAAGGATGGGCATACCATCTCTGGAACATACATTTGACATTATAAAACTAGTAATTTAAACAGTTTTAAGACTAAAGTTGAACAAGTTGAATTTACTTGTTTTTAATCTGGAAATTCTATTTTAAGATTTTCTTTTAGTGAATAATGTATTACATTTTAAAAATAGAATCTACTGCTAATTTTATAGCTATTCTTGGATGGTACTGCAATCTAACTTAATTTGTGTAATTTTAAGAACTGGTTAATGAGCATAACACTTAGAAATGAGAAGCAGATAGATCATCATAATGCTTATTTGCCCTTTTCAGGCAGTAGAAGAGCTATTTAACCTGATGCAGCTGTTCATAGCTCAGAGGCCAGATATGAGAGAAGAAGAACTGGAAGATATTAAACAGTTTAAGAAAACAACCATAAGTTGTTACTTACGTTGCTTAGACGGCCGCTCCTGCTGGACTACTTTAATAAGGTAAAAAGATATTTTCTGGTGGTTTTTGTTTCTTTTGTTTTTACAAGTGAAGGGATGGGGACCATCATCGTGACATTTAAAGAGGAATAATTTAAATTGTTTATAACTGAAAGTTTACCACTTCTTTAAGGTTATTGGGAAAGCATTTAAACCTTTAGACACCTTGGAGGAATTTATATTTTGAGAGTTAATTAGCTACTTTTGAATAGTTTTTATTTTGATTTGGTTTTGGATTATCTATGTGTGTTTTATCAGAATCATAGAATTTTAGGGTTGGAAGGAACCTTAATGTACCATCTTCCACCTAAAGATTAAATCTTCCTCTCTGTGGGAATTCATTCTAACTTATGCTTGGACAGTTCAGTCCTAGAGGTCTCCAGAAATAGCTTACTCCATCTTTGGATAAGTTTCATTGTTAATATGTTTCTCATTTTAGTTAGCCCAGATCTATCTATCTTTTTTAACTATAAGAATTCGCCAGAATACCAAAATATCATCTTTAGAGTTAATTGTTCAGAGCTACAGAAGTTATTGAATGACTATAAAGGAATTGCTACAAATTACACTTAATTTCCTTTAACTGTAGAAATTAAGTCTAGGTTAATTTCTGTATATTAAATCTAAGACTTGGGGCTGATGTTTTTTATTAGGCCCACATTTTTTGGCAATACTTTCTTGAACACTTTAGTATCTTAAGCTAATCAACCCAAAATAAGGTTATTTAAGATTATCTTCTTAAGAAAACTTTAAAATTTGATTCTTTATTAGTGTACAAAATGAAATTAACTGTGCTTCTGCCAGGACTCTTTAAAGGAACTCTTTTAAAATTTTGGCATTAATTTAGAAACACTGTTTTCCCAAGGTTTACTGCTTAAAGCTTATTTTCAAAAGAAGATTTGGAGCTTTCCTGAATTTTTTTTTTTTTTTTTTTTTTTGCATTACGCGGGCCTCTCACTGTTGTGGCCTCTCCCGTTGCGGAGCACAGGCTCCGGATGCGCAGGCTCAGCGGCCATGGCTCACGGGCCCAGCTGCTCCGAGGCATGTGGGATCTTCCCGGACTGGGGCACGAACCCGTGTCCCCTGCATCGGCAGGCGGACTCTCAACCACTGCGCCACCTGGGAAGCCCCTGATTATTTTTTTAAAAAATGAAAGAAAACATCTCATTAAAGTAGAAGGATTTCCAGTTGTACTATATAATAGCAGTTTCCAGTACCTAATAATGAAATAAAGTCGATTAACAAGAGTAATGCAGCTACTTTTGGATGATTATTATGTAGATTATTTTCAAAGCCAACATACGTTTTGGGCGTTTTTTTCCCCTCCTGTTGTTCTTCCCAGTAACTAGCTGATGAGTGCTTCAATAATACCAAGTGTATTTTATTGTTATCTGGAACTTAACATAATGTAGAAGATAAACCCATTATAAAAAGAAACATTGTTTCTACTGAAACTTTAAAAATATTCCTGTCAGCACCTCTCTTCCACCATTGTGGATAATTAAGATTTGACCAGTGTAATACTAGTAGACATAACTTTTCTCTAAGTTGCATTGAGGGTTTCTTATTTAATATTATCTTTTATTATATTACTAAGAACTAGATGTAGCTGTCTCTTTTTTGTAGGTAAGAAAGTAGAGAACCTAAATGACAATTTACTTCTATTTTTTTTATCACCTAAGTGTTCTGTTCAGATTCAGAGTTCTCAAACTGGTCTCTGTGTTTTCTAGTGCCTTCAGAATACTATTAGAATCTGATGAAGACAGACTTCTTGTTGTATTTAATCGAGGGTTGATCCTGATGACTGAGGTAAATACTTTATTGCGTTTTACTGTAGATTTATTTCAGTTTAATGTTCTCACCCAAACTTCCTGTTTTGTGGATATTTAAAGTTTATTGTAAACTGTTTTACAGGTGTCTGGATTTTAAATATGCAGATCAGTAAATGCTAATTTACATTCCAAGAAGAATTAGGTCACAGTTTTTGGGTGCTATTTTCTTTTTCCATAGTAATTACATACTTTTCCCCTCAGTTTGTATTTAGAACACTTGAAATAGACTAGTTTTATAAATTCATTTGTAAGACTAGAAATGGATGAAATCTGTAGGATTTAATTGAGGGCACACATAATTTCTCAAGAGTGTGCTTATTTGACCCAGTTCCTCATCAGAGGAAGCTAGTGAGATTGTTACAGGTGGTTACAATCAGCTGTTAATTTTTCCCATGATTATTGAACATCCACAACTGTGAGATGATTTTAAGTCCACAGAGGTGCATAGTACCCTTTAGTCTAATAATAATGGAGGTAAGATGAAAGTACATGCCATGGGCACCATGAAAATTAAGAGGTAGGATAGTTTTTTCAGTTAATGGTATTATAGAATAGGAATACAACATATGAAACTGCACTTTGAAGAATTTGGACTTGCAGAGATAAGTGGGAAAACATTTAGGTAAATGACTTAATCAGCACAAAGGCAAGAAGGTATTGGTTGTATTCGACAAATACCAAATATTTCTGTTTGGCTAAAACAAAAGTATGTGAAGAGGAGTAGTGAGAATTTCATTCTTTCATTCAACAGATGTTTGAATGTCTACTCTGTGCCAGGCATTGTGCTAGGCACTGGGGATACAGCAGTGAACAAGACAGACATGGTTCCTGTCCTCACAGCTTACAGGTTAAATGCCACACAAGTATTGTTCAGATTATGTACTGCCACAGATTCTAAGTTATGAATTTTCAGCTGTGAATTGCGAATAGCAGTACATAGGCTATGGGGGACTGATTTGAGAGGATTAGAAAGAAGATGCATTGGTGTAAAATGAAATAGGAAAAAACTAAGGATTTCATTAAGCTAGTACTGTTAAAGGAATCAAAAGATTTAACAAGCCAGTATGATTAAAGGAATTCCTACCTTTTGGAGTTCTTTTACTTCTTCAGACCTACTATTTTGAGCATGACTGACAGCTATTTCACCACTGTCTTTCATAGAAACCCTGCAAAGTTAGTTAAAGCAGTCACCTGGTCTCCCCAGTCTTCTGGTTGTTGCTGCTGCTTTGTAATCTCTAAAGCTTGCAGCCTTAGAGATATGTGCTTAGAGCAAACAGTAACCCCCCCCTAAAAAATCAGATTAAATAAATTATTCCTTCAAAGTAAAATGTAAACACAAATTATCACACTGAAAGTGAGGACTATTTTGTATTTTAAAAGAGCTGAATGGGAGCATTTGACTTGTGGATAGAAAGCAGATACATTTACTTTGTGCAGATATACACACACATAGTCTTAGTCTGAAAACATCTGTCATAGAGGATGAGCAGTACCATTTTGTGGCTCAATAAAAGTAAAAGTGAAGTGAAGTTTTTCATTTTTTTAAATCACTTGTAGTCTTTCAACACACTGCACATGATGTATCATGAAGCCACAGCTTGCCACGTGACTGGAGACTTAGTAGAACTTCTGTCAATATTCCTTTCAGTTTTGAAGTCTACTCGCCCATATCTTCAGAGAAAAGGTTTGATTAATCCTACTTCTTATTTTTGTTAGTTTAACAATTAAAGAGAAACCACATGCTTCAGAGAATTTGTCTTTTTCTCTAATTTATGTACGGAAAATGGGGTGATGTTAGCTAACCATTAGGAAAATGTTTATCATGACCTCCTGATGTAAAACTGGAATGTTCTTGTCTATTTTCTTTATCTCTGCCTGAAAAATAGGCAAGCATGCTATAAGTGTCAAGATTTAGGAGATTGGAAAATATTTCTAAGCACAGTAACAACATGAGTATTTGTGAAGTTCCTCTGGCTGGAAACTTACATGGCTTAGGTTAAATCATTTATTTTCAAGAGAAATAACTATAAAACAAACATCTCTTGTGTCCCTATAAAGTAGTGTGAACTTTGAAATGCATATAAATTCCTAGAAAATGGGGCATATCATCACTTAAAACATGTGCTTTTAAGAAATACAGCAAGTTTAACAATAGTAGCCATCTCATGAAAATAATCACTTAGCTTTCACCAAAGATGTTTATGTAATTAATTTGGATTTCTTAGTGTAAGCATTCTGTAGTTTACAACAGAAAATAATTGTGAGGAAGTTTGATCTCAAATGGCATATTTACATATGCTTTTGTGTTTGCAGATGTGAAACAAGCATTAATCCAGTGGCAGGAGCGAATTGAATTTGCCCATAAACTGCTAACTCTTCTTAATTCCTATAGCCCTCCAGAACTTAGAAATGCCTGTATAGGTAAGTTACTTGGAAAATATAGCTGTGTAAAAACCTAGTGGAAGAACATTTTTGTGGGATTGTGTGTGTATATGTAAGATGTAATGTTCTGTAGGGTTTGGAAGACATTTGTACTTCTTATGTGTGACTTACACTGGCCAGCAGATCCTAAGAAAATCGAGTTCTGTTTCTTAATATAACATTTCTTAACATACCTGCCTATGTCTTTATAGGCAGGTCACTTTATATATGGGCTTGCTGACCTAAGGTTATCTCTAGATCTCTTACAGCTCTGAAATCTTCTGATCCTATTTAAACAAGAGAGTAGAGTCATGCAGATGTTTACAGATTAGAACTGACATTGTAAAGAGTGGGGGTGATTATTTCCCTTTGAGTTCTTTTGCCTGAAGATACTTCCTAGTAGCTGTTCTTAGACTCCTGAGTATTTTATATTTTTACTAATTGCATATTTATAATGATAATTTGTGTCTGTTAAAGGACCCCTTGTTTTAAATTCATATTGAATTTTTTACTGCCTTAGAAGCCATTTAAATAATCTTTAGAGACTATAGCTACTTATATACAATTTCTCAAAATGACATGTATAACTGTCATGTAGAAGCAGTCAGTTTTGACAGGTGTTGGCCTGATATTCTGTAGAATTACAGGCCTTCACTTCTCCATTAAGAGGGGAAGGGTGCAGGACTTCCGTGGCAGTCCAGTGGTTAAGACTCTGCACTTCCACTGCAGGAGGCACGGGTTTGATCCCTGGTCAGGGAACTAAGATCCCACAGGCTGTGCAGCGTGGCCAAAAAAAAAAAAAAAAAAAGAGGGGAGGGGTGCATAGCAGTAACCTCTAATTGCCAGAAACTCCGCCAGTAGCCTGTCATCATGAGCTTTACTCCTATGTAATTACAGGATGAGAATCAGTCCAGCTAGCATCATGAAACATTAAAAGTAGATTAAGGATTCTCAGATCCAAAGAATTTTGAACCTTAGATTTATAAGCTGCTTTGGTTGATTTTATGAAGATACATAATCAGTATGCATTAAATATTTCCCTCAGTGTACTTCTCCATGATGCTTCTCTCAATAGTTTTAAACTTTGGTTTCTAAATGATGCCCGATTGTTGTTTAGTAACTCTGCTGATCCAGATTTGATTAAGCATCAGACAGAATTTCTCCCAGAGTTAAGTGCTAAAACAGTTTTAGACTGTAAAACTTTTTAGCTGCCACACTGCAGTCAGTCACCCCAGTAGGATTTGTGAGTTTGAAAGTAGCAGGTAACATACTCCGATTTTTAATACCCAAATTGTGTTTTTATTTTCAGATGTCCTCAAGGAACTTGTGCTTTTGAGTCCCCATGACTTTCTTCATACTCTGGTTCCATTTCTACAACACAACCATTGTACTTACCATCACAGTAATATACCAAGTATGTATTCATCTAGCACGGTACTGAACATGGTTGGCATTTAATCTTTCTGCACACTGAAACATGGAGATTTATTTTTTCCATTTATTCTTATTGTACACTTTTAATGTCTTAGTGTCTCTTGGACCTTATTTCCCTTGTCGAGAAAATACCAAGCTAATAGGAGGGAAAAGCAATATTCGGCCTCCGCGCCCTGAACTCAATATGTGCCTCTTGCCCACAATGGTGGAAACCAGTAAGGTATGTTGGGATGCCAGGAAAACCATGTTTTTCTAGTACACAGTAATTTGAAATTCCCCTCTGGCAGTTATGAGTATATTAGACTTAAATGATCATTTTGTGGATCCTAAGAAGATTAGACTCATTTGGACTTTTTCCTGCTCTGAAATGTTGGTTGAATATTTGCAAAATCAACAATAAGCACAAGTAGTAAGTTTTTTTCCCCCTCAAAAAATATCCTAACAGTCTCATTAGTATTTGTCAGTAGGCTAAATTATAAATGGGTCATATATATAAATCTGAAAGGTCAGGTTAGGTACTTACTATTGTTTATATTTCGCCATATAATCAATGACTTCTTTTACTGCCCTCTAATTATAATCCTTTGACCTAAGCCTAATTATCACTGATTGATAGATTTATCATCATTTGTAGCCTAGTTCTTGTTCTCTAATACTTAACTCTAAAATAATGCTAATTCTAAATTATAGAGAGAAGGTACATTGACACAGGATAATTTATCAGTTCCAACACTTTTCTAAACAATTTTTCCACTTTATCTTTCCTCACCCCACTTTATTCACATTCTCCCTTGCCCGCTGTCTTTAGATCTTAACTACATTTAAGAGGTTCTTAGAAGATAAAATATTTAAAATAATTAACACTGTAGTAACCATTACAGAAATTATTTGGACTCTATTTCAAAAATCAAATTTAATTCACTCTTCTTGATGCTATGTCTATAGAACTCAAGTGTCACATTTTAAAATCCTACAGTAATTTTACTTTATTAAAGTATATAGAAATAAGGGGTAATTTTAATTGAAGGCATTTGCACACTGAAAATAAACTTGTGGCAATTAAGATCTTAATAACATTAACAGAAACTTGGAATTTAAAACTAGGTTCTTATAGAATTTAAATATTTAATCAGCTTTTTAGTTAAACTTATTACGTTTGCACAAAATATGCTCTTTAATTTATTATACAATTTAAGTGCAACCATTTTATCATCTTTAACCTTCAGGGCAAAGATGACGTTTATGATCGTATGCTGCTAGACTACTTCTTTTCTTATCATCAGTTCATCCATCTATTATGCCGAGTTGCAATCAACTGTGAAAAATTTACTGAAACATTAGTTAAGCTGAGTAAGTATAAAAGATGAGCAGTAAATTCCACTGAATTATTTTAAGCCCGTAGCCATTCAGGAAGGGGAGGAAAAAAATGAGCCAATCCTTTTTTTTCTTTTTTAAAGTGAATGTTTAAAAATATTAATTATTCTCGGGAACATTTTTATGTTTATTAAGAAAACACCAACTTACTGGTTTCCATTGAATAGTTCTTCCCAGAGTTTCAGCTGGCTTATAAAGGAGTGTGGAGTAGGGCTGATCACTTTTGTACAGAGAAGCCCAAATCCTCCTCCATCTGCCCAGCAGAATTTAAAACCAAAAACCAAAAACTGCTCTGCTTAGGGAGGCAGGCTTAGAGATGGACTTCCCCAGCCCTGATCTGAGGGTAAGATGAGATCAGTAGTGCCAGCTGGCAACACCGGGAGCAAGCCGAGTGGACTTGCCAGGGTGAAGCAGAGGTGCATATATGAGTAAATTAGGAGGTAAGTCTCATAAAATAGAGGGGTGAGTGAGAAGGGAAACTTGAAAAGGAAGATATGAGAAATAGAAAAAATAATCAGTGAATTATGAAGGGGGGGGAACCTTGAATTATTTTTATGTAATATTGTCTCTCTGAGGATGTGCCTGAGAGCTCTTAGAGGACTGCTCCCTTTGGGTGACTTTTTCCAGCTGATAAGTCTTTAGAAGATAAGTAGCCCTCCAGGTGTCCCTTACCTCAGTACCTCCAGAGTTCTCAGGCTCTGTGTGCCCTGTGAATCTGTTGTCTTTAGGGATGGCCCAGGATCCTCTCCAGTGTACTGTAGTTTTGTTTCAGAGCATGGGAAGTGGAATACTCATGGAACCACCACCCAGGTCAAGAAATACAATATTACCGTATCCTAGAAGTTCCCCCTTGTGCTCCTTCTCAATCACAGCCCCTTCCTTCCTCTGGAAAAGGTTTTGGTCCACTATAGATAGGGCGAAAGATGTGAACATACCTTAGGTTTTGTTATCCAAGAAGAATGAAGTGGTAACAACTGTCAGGGATAATTCCTCTTCAGAAAAACCATCTTATTGGTAAGTGTTTAGAGTGTCTTCAGATTTGAAAGGGTGTTCCTTCCACCGGTTATCATTAGCTAGTTTTATATATATGTGGCTGAAGATTGGGGGGTGGACGGGTGAGGATATGTTCAGATTGGCCATTTCATGATTATATAATTGGGTTGTGGCACTTGGTAAAAAGCTAAAACCTAGCAGTGGCAATGATCAAGTGTGGGGAAATATCCAGGAGATCTAGTAACACAGCCTTGCTCCCAGATAAGAAGGAAGACTTATAAAGATGCTGACCTTAAGAAAAGTTCTTAGTAATTGTGTTCATATGATTTATACCAAAAGTTACATGAGGAGCTATTTTATCTACTTGAACAGCTCTGACCAAATAATGAATGTTCTACCCTGTGTGGGACTGTCTTCCTCATCAACACAAATACCTAGTTTTGGGGAAATTAAACATGGGGAGGAGGAGGAGGAGGGAAAGAAAGGAAACACACTTAGCCATCCATATTAGCTGAATCAACTTCCATAATAATTTATGCTCTCATCAGTTATACTCAGGAAGCACAGTTGTGCTGGCTCATGGTGTTTGGTTCTCTACATAAGCACTATTCTTTAGAACTTTCTACCAGGATGGAAATATTCTCCAGCTGCATCACCATCCACTGTATGATAGCCACTGGCCGTATGTGAGTGTTGAGAGCTTGAAATGTGATTAAGGAAGTGAATTTTTTATTTTAACCAAATTAATTTTAAATAGCCAGATGTGGCTGGTGGCTATTGTATTGAATAGGACAGCTCTAGATATAAACCAAAACCTTAAAAAATTGAGCAGGAAAAGAATTTTTTCATGGTTATATCTTAGTTAATGTAGAAAATTGGACATTATTTTAGATATGAAGTAAAACAAAGACCTAAAAGCAGTGCTTATGCTTCTTACAAATGGAAAAATTATGTCCCAGTGTTTGAAAGTAACTCCCTCTTCTAGCTGAAATGACTGTTTCCAAGGAGAGGCCACTAGGAAAGAGTTTGAGAAAGCAAAGCCCACATTAACGACTGTCATGGGAAGCAGAGAGTTGATAGGGAGTTTTAATTTGTATAGTTTCTTCAAGAAATTATATTTGGCAACAAGAGAGGGAAGGGTAAGTTTAAGCTGGTTATGTCCTTGATCATTTGAGTCTTAAGGCTAGGTGGTCCAAGGGCCAGAATATCGTGACTGTAGGTAGAAGTGTCTCAAGACCTGTATTGGATTGCAGGTCATTCCAGATTTGATGAAAAGTCTTTATGGTAATTCTTACATGGGTAACTGAGTAGATTTTAAGATTTGTTAGGGGGATAAAAAGGAATTACACAATAATTGTAGATTAGAATTACAGGGGATAGAGTTGTAGGTCCTAAATAGGAAACAAAGGGAGCGTTGAAGTGCTCTTGAAGTGAGGACAGTCAGGCATAGGGTTAGGGGAGACAGAGAAAAAGTGGGAAGAGAATTCAGGGAATGTGAACAAAGCTGCTGACTGCCATGTGAAATACTAGTGTGTCTGAGACCGCAGTATTTTGATATTTAAAAAGCCAATTTTTAGCCAGAAAAATTATGAAAAAGAAGAATAGTGCCAGATTACTGGCACTATTGATTTCCAGAATACTTACTAAAGATAACAGTAATTTTTAAAAATTTTTTTGATATTTAATACATAGTTCGCAATTCAAAGCAATATCAAAAAGGTATACATCACCGTTTCACTCACAGACATGCCCACCATCAATTTTATTCTTTTTTTTCCGCATAAAAACGGCAAGTATTGGTTTATTTTCTCCCTTTCTTATGTAAATGTCCTCCATATTCTCGGAGGACCAACTGTGGATTGAAATTTCCACTACAGTCATTGTATTACCATTTTATATAAGGATATTCACCATCGGGGGCTCCTGGAACCAATCCCCCATGAATACCCAGGGAATGACTGTAAACTCTAATGATTAAAACCACACGATGCAGATATGGAAGCACATAAGTAGAACAGTGGAAAAACAGCCCCAAAACAAACATAAGGATACACAAGGATTTGATAGATAACAAAGATGACATATCAGAGTAGTGGAAAATGGGTAATATTGAGATAATTGCCTAGCTGTCTGGGAAAGGAAAGGCAAGAGTAATATCTTCTTTGCTCCTTAGACCAAAATACATCCTAGGAGGATTAAATATTTAATTGTGAAAAATAAAATCCTAGAAATATTAAAGAAAAAACATAGGATCATATGGATACCACCTTGAGATTTGAAGGACTGTGTTAAGCAGGACACGAAACCCAGAAACAAAATAAATTGAAATTTTTGACTACATAAAAATTGAAAGTACTACATGTTGAAAATGCCATAAATTGAATTAAAATACATACAGCTAATGGGGAAAATACTTGTATTCTTAATAGGTAAATGGCTAGTAGTGCCAATGTACAGAGAGTTTTTAGGATTCAGCAAGATGGTAAAGAATATTAAAAAAAGCAAAGGACATGAAGAAGGCAGTACATACACACACACACACACACACGTGCACACACACACACACACACACAATAAATGTTTGGTAACCATATGAGAAGTTGCCAATCCTTACTAATAAAGAAAGCAAACAACAATTATTTCTCTTTTTTTTTTTCCCCCAACTATGAGATGAAGTTTAGATGATATGCATACTTACACAGTTTGGGGAAAGAGGAGATCTTATAATGGGGTCAGTTTGGAGAGGCAGTTTAGATTGTTCATGCCCTTTGCCCCAGCAGTACCAGATCTAGGAATCCACCCTAAATCTACTCATAAAAGTGTACAATAACATACATAGGATGTTTATTTTCAATTGGTTTGTATTGGGTAAAACTGGAAACAACCAAAATGTCTATCAATAGAAGCCTGATTAAGTAAAACATAGTTCATTTGTATTATATAGTCTTTAAAATAAAAAGATAGGAATTGACCTTGTTTCACATGAAAAAAACAAATTGGAAAACATACAGAATATGACCACATTCTTATAAACAAGGGGAAAAAAATCAGTACATGTAAAAAAAAATGGAGGATTATAATCTTAACTGTATAAGGATAAAATTATGGGATGCTTTTATTTTCTAGGTTAAATATCTAGAAGATTTAAGTTATTTGTAATGTTCATGCATTGGTTTTATATTTGAGGAAAAAAATTTTTTTCAAAACATAGAAAATTGGTACTGCAAACCCTAATCGTACCAAATTTTTTAGGTACCATAGTTCACGTGCAGATTAACAAGATGTTCTAGTAAAATTAAACTAAATAACAAATCCCTAGATGTCATCATTTAATTTTCATTTTTAGGGACAAAACAATATCATCTTTATTATTTGACATTAGTTTTTCTTTTGTTTTTTGGTTGTTTCTTTTTTTTTTACTTTTTGACATTAGTTTTTGAAAGTTTTCTTAATGCATTAGTAAGTGAAAGATTTTTTAAAAGATTTTTTGCAAGTAACATGATGTACCTAGAAAATCCATAATCTTCAAAATCTCTATAATTAAAAAAATATAGTTGATAGAAGTAAACAGATTAAAAATTCATATTATAAAAAGCACAGCTCTTGTTCATGTTTCAGCTTTTTGTGATATGAAGATGGTACTGACTGGAGAAACAACTGGTTAGCTGTTTCCCAAAAGGCTTCTTAGGATGAATATACTTTAAACAAGTGCCAATCATTCAGTACAGATAGGAAACCAGCTTTTACCCATCCACCAAGGGCAAATCCATTTATCCTAGGTTATACATGGTAATTACATTTAATAGACATACATATAATTTAGGGTTTGGTTACCAGTTTGTTAATTTACAAAGAAGAACTGGCACAGGGATCTGAATGTTACATGGTAGGGCCAGCAGATTTTTTTCCAGTAACCTACATGGGAAGCTGAATAAACAATAATAGGTGGCTCAGTGGGTATGAAGTCCAAAATAGGGGAATTAGAAGAATCAGATGTGATATTCTAAGGCCAAAGCTCTCACTTCCCATGGATAATGCTTGGATGGGATAAATACTCCTATAGAAAGCTGGACAAAGAATCATAACACAATTCAGATAGGAGAAACCCTAACTAGTAAATATACATACGAAATATTTCATCCTCACAGCAATCATCTGAATTACCATTTTACCTACAAAAACAGTTTTTTAAAGATTTTTCTTTTAAAAACACACTCAGCCGCTTCTACAATATAAGGTGCTTCTGTTGAGGAAACAGTATGTTTGGAACAGCTTTTCATTATTGCTTATTAGTTCCTTCATGGGTGGGCACAGGGTGGGGTAAGGACCCTATTGTTAAGGATACCTGAAGTCACAGGATGAAGAAAGATAAGTGATACAGGAGCCAGGATGTTTTAGGCCTGCCCATCCTGTTTACTGAGGTAAGGCTTAGAATTGTGCCTGTGAATGCTGGTGATTGCATCTCCCTGTGCTTTGCACCCAGTAAGTGACACCCCAGAAGGTATTGGAGGGGTGTGTGGAATAGGATGGCATTGGCCTCTACCTTAAGTCAGCAGAGCCAACATACTCCTTATCCTCAGTGCTTTGTGAAAATGCTGGAAAGAAACTGAAACTTCTACTCTGAAGGGATGGCCTTCCTTCTAAAGGAGGTGCAGCTCAGATAGGGAATAGGTAGGACTGTGACAGAGGTGTCTTTATCTCACCATGGGTGGCACAGTGTTTTCCAGAGTGTAGTGTATAAGATGGCCCAGGGAAAATAATTTTCATGTTAATAAATGTGAATAGATCCTACTTATTACAAAAATAAATAACTCGTACACCAAATGCATGATTTTCCTGGATGTTATATTGCCGAAGACAAGGCTAATGTAGTATTAGCCTCTCTGAGTCAATCTAAAAGAACAGTATCAAGTAAACAGTACAGGTGATGGACAGATATGAAAACAGTCATGAAAATGATACATGAAATGACTAAAGTTTGGGAAACACTGATTATTGAAAAGATTATGGGCTTTAGAATCAGATAAATCTGGGGTAGATACAACTGTATCACTCACTGGCTTTTGGGATGAAACAGCAGATTATGTGATCTCTCAGAGCCTAATTTCCTCATCCAAAACGGGCTAAATGAGGAAAACATAATACCTTCCAAATTTGATGAGAAAATTAAATGTGATTATCTGACGTACTTAGCACAATAGATGTTAGTATATTTTGTTCTTCACTTGTAAAATAAAGATACTTGAATCAGAGTATTACCTGAGAACAATCTGAGATCATAGAAGGCCTCCGTGTTTTTTTGTTGTGGTAGTGCTAGCTTTTTAGTAGTTGTGGAAAATAGGAATAAAGATTGTTTTACTTTGAGGATAATGTCGGGGTGGTGGTGGATAAAGTCTAGAGGATCTTAAATTGTAGTATGAAGCCTGCTTTCACATGAGAAGGTTTATGTCAGAGCAGCCCCTAGTTCATGGGTTGGCAGACTATTTTTGCAGTGGGCCGTGGGCCATATTGCCAACCCCTGCTCTACTTTTATGGGTAATTATGCAGAGACATGGGAACATAGGAACTTTCTTCCCTGTAGCCAACAGTGTTGATGACATGCCCTTGTTTGCTTATGTGTATTGTGATGTTATGATGGGTAAATGCCTCCAGTCCAAACCAGATTTTAGGGTATTAGTTTCCTTGGGTCTTTACAAAGGAATTAATCTTGACAGGAAAATAAAGAAAAATAGGCTTTCCCGCAAAAGAGAGTCTAGGTATCCTTCGATGACAAAATTGGATGACTGATCTGATTTCCCTAAGATTTTCCCAAACCCATGGTCTAATATAGAGGCAAACAATAGCCTGCATGCTGCCTGTTTTTGTACAACCAATGAGCTACCTGCAAGTTAAGAGTTTTTATAGTTTTAAATGTTTTTTTTAAAAACTACATTCTGAGTATTTTGTGATATACATGAAAATTACATGAGATTCAACTTTTAGTTTTCTTAAAGAATGTTTTATTGAAAGACAGCCATACCCATTCATTTGGTGTTGTCTGTGGAGTAATTGCAACAGACTTAAACAGCCAGCAAAGTCTAAAATACAGGTAGCTGCCAATTTTCAAAAGTTTGCTTTATGCCACTACACTTTTATGACATACCTACATTAGTACCTCTTTTTGCTAACCAAAATAAATCCAAAGAGGATTTTTGCTTTAATGGAAAAAGGTAATTGCTTTTTCACTTTATGCTGTTTCAGCTTAAGAAAGGTTTCATAACTGGGGAAAACCTGTAATTACTATTTGACCATTTACCAAAAAGGTTTGCCAACTTCAGGTGTTACTCATAATTTTTTTCTTAACTGGAAGAGGATAACTTGTATTATATTTCTCCTCCATGATTATACTTTCCCTGGGGGGGTTGGGAGTGTTGGAGGATGGAAAATTTACTTACAGCTGACTGTGGCATTACAACTTCTGTGCTTTGAGAGAGCTACAAGGGCAGAGGGTAGGGGAACAAATTTCTTAAGGACATACTTGACATCTGGAATAGTCAAGAAGAGGAAAGGTTGAAACCTTAGACGTTCCAAATAGGATGCTGACATATAACAGCTAAGTATGATCCACCCAAAAGATCCTGGGGACAAGGCTAGAAGCCGTTAGACTTAGAGCAGAATTTACCTAAATCTACTATAAAGGTAATTCGCTTTATCTTTGGAGAAATGAGATAAAAGAGGAAAGAATGATATGTTTTCTAATTCTTCACATCCTCTGTTTGAACGTGCACCCGGCCCCTCCACTGTAGTCTAGGTATTCTATGTAATATGATCTAAATATGCAGAGTGGTACCTTAATCCAAGAAAACTTTGGAGCCACTTGCAGTAACTTTTATACATTGTCCCAGATAAAGTTCTAATTCTCAAAAAGCAGAATTGGTTTAAGTTGTTGCAGGTCCTTCTGGGAATGAGGTATATGGGATATAAATAAAGTCAAAGTGTACTGCACTCTAAAATATTTCACTGGTTAAAACATTGAGATGAATTCTTCCCCTTTAAGTATTTTATGTATTTCTAAAACATAGAAAATATGCAGTTATGACTGGAAATAGCTATAATATTGTACCTGCAGAGTTTAATATCTCAGTAGTGTAATTTATAATTATAACCTATTCTGATTTCTTTTCAAATATTAGGTGTCCTAGTTGCCTATGAAGGCTTGCCACTTCATCTTGCACTGTTCCCCAAACTTTGGACTGAGCTATGCCAGACTCAGGTAAAGAAAATGAGTTTTAGATGACCTGGTCTTTCATCTCATCCGACCACATGGTCGGTAATTTTAGGAACACTGGGTTGAAAACTGGCTGGAAATTGGGGGTGTTTTCGAATCTTGGTAGGTAAAATACTATTAATGGAAATAACTATTAAGCAATTGGCATCGAGTTGCCCTTTGGAGTTTTTTATATCTGTAATATTTGTATCACAAAGGGTATTTCAGACAAGCTGTTTATAGTAAAGTTTCTCATTTAAAGGCCAATATAAACAGTTGTGGTAAAAGTCTGAAACAGGGAGATATTAGGGCAAGAAGGCATAAGCCACTTCTTGTGCTCCTTCGCCTCCCCCATCTATTTCTTCTCCCCTCCACCATTCCAAAAGCTCTAGCAGAAACCATTTCAGCATTCTGTCCTTTACCTCTCGCTTATCTGTTACCTCAGAGCAGTTTTTTAAGTCTGATGCACTTATTTTCTTATCAGCAATCTCATTGAGAACAGAAAACACTGTACCCTTCCTACCTTAAGTCCAAGAGCCAACCCCTTAAAATAAATGCTTGTTAAATTGTGGAGGGAGAGTGGTGGGGACAGGGGAAGAAATCAGACTGATCCTAAGGTTTGGCTCATTCCTTGGATCAGGCATAAGGAATCCCCCCTCTTCAGGCACTGAAAAAACTATTGGTCTCTTGCCTGAGTGCATCTGCCCATTCCCAGAAGATGAGTTGATTAATTCCTTTGGCATAAACCTTTACCCACATTTAGCATCTGGAATACTTTTGAGTCTGGTCCAGTCTCCTGCCCAGGCAGTTGTGCTCTGGATACTCTCCTAATGGATGTGTGTGTCACATGATACTGTAATAGTTGCTTCTCTGCCTCCTTGTCCCAAACCATGAATTCATCTCTATTCCTAAAGAAATTTCATTTTGTTTTCTATACTAGGAATCTTTGATAGGCTAGTATACTTTAATCATATGGTTTAGTACTTAGTAAACATTCAAAAAACAACTTGCTGGTTGACTTCTGAGCTGAGTGGCTTATTCAGTAATTTGCAACAAATCTCTTGCTTTTCCCCGCACCCACCCCCTTGGCCACTTGCTGCTCTCTTTTCATTCTTCTTGACTTAGGTAGTTGCTTTTTTTGGTTTCTGTACTCCGCCACTGCCTATTGCTTTATCTGCTTCTGCACTGTACTACTCTCTTGACTTTTTTCCCCACAGAATTCATCACCCCCAAAACTTCCCTTAAAGTCAAACCATCTAAGGCTTCCAATGCCCCTACCAGCCCTATAGAAGCATCTGTGTTGTGCAAGAAATATAGGCAGCAGGCAGAGACTACGACCAGTAGAATAAGGCAGGTTTTCCTGACACCAAGGATCTGAAGACCTGAGTGCTGGTCCTTCTTGACTCCTAATTTCTTGGGTGACCTTGAGCAGTTTACTTACCACAGTGCTTACTCTAATAAAATATATAAGTATATAGATGTACATATTATCTAAACTTTGTCCTATTTTTTAAAAATAGTCCATTTTTCTCCCATATAAATGATCTATTATTAAAACACACATAAATAATCTAGGGAATATATTTACTGAAAGACATACTACTTGTGTTTAAGAGCCATGACCATTTGAAAACAGGAAAACCAAATTTTAGTACAATTTCCATATTTTGGGACCCACTAATTCTCTGTGTGAGATGATTAGGAAAAGAGGTGTGCTGTTTACCTTTGTGATGTTTATGGGGCAGAAGGGTGTTTACCAAATTACTATTGTTACTAAGATTACATAGTGAAAGTTTTAACTCACTTTAGGGAGCAAATCTAATTCTTAAAATTTGTCTTTTCTCTATGGGTCATTTGGTTATCTATTAATTTTCCTCGAAAACATCATCCTATTTGTTAGTCTTATTTGTCGAGTCCTTATTAACTCTTAATGCTAGATAATGAAGCTGCATTTCTTATAAAAACATATTTGTTCAGTTTTGCCATTCAGACTTCTTACAAGTCTCTTCTTCTGTCACCCATTTTAGTAATAATTTATTGGGAGGACAGTTGCTGGGACTGAAAATTTAGTAGACTGAAGTAAAAATGGCATTTCTGGGAATTCCCTGGTGATCCAGTGGTTAGTACTCTGTACTTTCACTGCTGAGGGCCCGGGTCAGGGAACTAAAGATCCCGCAAGCTGCAGCCAAAAAAAAAAAAAAAAAAAAGTGCCTTTTCCAGTAGGATGTGAAATGACTTCGGATATATATCATGAGCTGTGTATTTAAGATTTGCAGTTATTTCAGTGCTCATCCAATCAGTGCTTCTTTTCCCCACTTCAGTCGGCTATGTCAAAAAACTGCATCAAGCTTTTGTGTGAAGATCCCGTTTTTGCAGAATATATAAAATGTATCCTAATGGATGAAAGAACTTTCCTGAACAACAACATTGTCTACACATTCATGACACACTTTCTTCTAAAGGTATGTCACAAGTTGGAAACTCAGCGTGTTACTTCCAGTTAGTTAGTGATTGTGCTTTCATTGTGTTGGTCTTTTGGAGATTTTTCTTATTCATCTTTTTCAGGTTCAAGGTCAGGTGTTTTCTGAAGCAAACTGTGCCAATTTGATCAGCACCCTTATTACAAACTTGATAAATCAGTATCAGAACCTGCAGTCTGATTTCACCAACAGAGTTGAAATTTCCAAAGCAAGTGCTGCTTTAAATGGGGTAAGAACTATGCAAGGGAATAGTCATGTACTAAAGAACTTTCCTTAAATCAACTCTAAATTTGGCCTTCGTATGATTTTACTATATACATAACTTTATTATTCAAGCTCTGGAAGTCACATATGATGAAAAAACTAACCAAATAAAAATGTGTTCACTCTGCCTTTTATGTATGTAGCACACACTTTCTGTTACCTTAGAAGACATGAGCTAATGTCATTAAATGCTAAGGGCAATGACCACTAAGGGGAGACATTCCCTTTATCTCTCTACTTTCTCACATTTTTTGAAATGTTACCTGTGATGTTTCTGTTAGTGCCTGCGACTCATAAGTAACTGAAAGATTAGTCATCTGAATATAAAGCCAGTTAAAACTAGGGAATTGGTTGCCTTCTATATAGACTCCCACGAAAGCCATGTCATGGAATAATGAAACACCCTGGAAACATGTGCTTGCACAGGTCCAGCAGCAGCCTCCCAAGTAACAAAATGCTTAGATGCCAGAACGGATTATGAGCTAAGTGAGGAAGACCTTATGACATCCACCAGAAACCAAGTAAAACTAATTCCTAGATTAATGAGGCCTAAATTGCTCATGGATCATTCAGGGTTTGCTTTTTAAATTCCTGTGTAATTCCCCCCCCTTTTCCATTTTCAGAAAACACTATTTGGGTCTTCAGCCAGATTTAATTAGTGGTGTGGTGCATAATAATGGTATTAGTGACCTAGAACCAATGAAATACAATAGTAGTATCAAAACACTGGCTTTCTAGTTTTAACGTTCTTCTAAAAATACCAGAGGAACCAGGATGGATTCCTGGAAAAGTAAACATGTGCATTTAAACTGTTAACGGTTGTAATGCTGGCTTTGGAATTTGAAGTGTTCCTGTCTGGATTTCTGTAGGACTTGCGGGCACTTGCTTTGCTCCTGTCGGTACACACTCCCAAACAATTAAACCCAGCTCTAATTCCTACTCTGCAAGAGCTTTTAAGCAAATGCAGGACTTGTCTGCAGCAGAGAAACTCACTCCAAGAGCAAGAAGCCAAAGAAAGAAAAACTAAAGGTTAGCTTTATGGACTAATAAAATACTGACTTTAGGGTGGGAGAAGGGAAGAAGTGGCTTTACAATAGCTGTGTGAGCCTCCTGATATAAATGCAAAAGAACAGTTTCCACAACCACCCCCCAGTATGACCCTAATGACCTTTCAGAGAATTTGTTCTGATGTTCCTTTTCACAGATGATGAAGGGGCAACTCCTGTTAAAAGAAGGCGCGTTAGCAGTGACGAGGAGCACACTGTAGACAGCTGCATCAGTGACGTGAAGACAGACACCAGGGAGGTCCTGACCCCAACTAGCACTTCAGACAATGAGACAAGAGACTCCTCAATTATCGACCCAGGAACTGAGCAAGATCTTCCTTCCCCTGAAAATAGTTCTGTTAAAGAATACCGAATGGAAGTTCCATCTTCGTTTTCAGAAGACACGTCAAATACCAGGTCACAGCATGCAGAAGAACAGCCCAACAATGTTAGATTTGAAGACTGTAAAGAATTTAAGGACCTCCACTGTTCCAAGGATTCTAACCTTGCTGAGGACGAATCCGAGTTCCCTTCGACTTCTCTCTCTGCAGTTCTGTCTGACTTGGCTGACTTGAGAAGCTGTGACGGTCAAGCTTTGCCCTCCCAGGACCCTGAGGCTGCTTTATCACTCAGTTGTGGCCATTCCAGAGGACTCTTTAGTCACATGCAGCAGCACGACATTTTAGATACCCTGTGTAGGACCATTGAATCTACAATCCATGTGGTCACGAGGATATCTGGCAAAGGAAACCAAGCTGCTTCTTGACATTAGATGTAGCATGTCTACTTTTAAGGTCACCCCTCACCCCCAATGCTGTTTGTATAAGTTTTGCTTATTTCTGTTTTTGTGCTTCAGTTTGTCCAGTGCTCTCTGCTTGAATGGCAAGATAGATTTATAGGCTTAATTCTTGGTCAGGCAGAACTTCAGATGAAAAAATTTGCATCTTCAGTATACTTTCTAAAGGGCAATCAGATAATATGTTTTATGTAATTAAGAGTTCACTGTAGTGGCTTTCACTTAATATGGCTGTCTGGGAGGAACAGGGTTCCCTGGCCCTGTACAATGTAATTTAAACTTAACAGCATTTTTACTGTGTATAATATGGTGTCCTCTGTGCCAGTTTTGTACCTTATAATAGAGGCAGGTTGCCTCCGATCGCTGTGGTTCTTATTATCAAAATTAAGTTTACTTGTATACGGAACAACCACAAGAAATTTGATTCTGTAAAGAATCCTCTTTAGCTGTGGCCTGGCAGTATATAAATGGTGCTTTATTTAACAGAATACCTGTGGAGGAAATAAAGCACACTTGATGTAAAAATAATTGTTTTATTTTTATTGACATGACTGATTGCTATTCTGTGCACTTAATTAAACTGATTGTGATGACTTTTTATTTGTTTACATACCTTGCTTCAAGTCTTCTCAGATGAAAGTAATGAGAAAACTGAATGGGGGAACATACTTACTTACTTATCCATTGTATTCTATTTCATTAGAAGTATAGTGGCAGTCCAAAAAGTACCTTTTTCCATAGACTTTTCAATCCTCACCACCCTGAAGTGCGTAACTGCTGCAGGGAGAAGCATAACAATACAGCCAGCTTGCCCTCGCTTCAGCATGCTTCTGAATGCAACATGCCACTGTTTCACGACCTAAGAGCTACACACCTTAAAAACCCTGAAGTAAAATAAAGGAATAGTATTAACATGCCATTTATTTTTTGTCTTCTTGAACTAAAATTACAGCTAAAACAGCAAGCTTGCTAGGACAAGCTTTAGCTTGGGACACTTCAACTATCTGCACTCAGGGACTCAATCTATTCCCAGAGGAGCATCTATGGGAGGTAAAATACCTAATTTCACATTGCTTGCTTTTAACTCAGTGCAGAGTCTAGTCATAGTAAAGATTTCAAACAAACAATGCTTTCAATTCTAAGTTCATGGATTTCATCCAATGTAGATTAAGAGTATTTGTTCTCTTTTTTTAAAGGAATGACAGAGGGAAGAGGTGAACGTTACACTTTTTCTGCTTACAAAAAGTAATGCCCTTACAAAATCTTCTAACTAACTCAACCATTTAGGGTGATCAGCTGCAGTAAACCTTGTATTTCTTCAAAATGCTGCTTCTGCCAACAGAATTTCATGTTCTCTTCTTCACAGACAGGAACTCCTTTACAGTCCAATTGTAATTGCGTCTGCCCTAGAGTAGGCACAAAATTCAGTGCAACTATTGCATAGTGTTCTGGAAGAAAAAAAGGAAAGCTTATTACTGCATTATGAAAAAAAAAATTTATCCATACAGTACCACTATTTGATTTTTTTCATAGTAGGAGGAAAAAAAAAACTTGAGTGTTTTTGGACTTAAAAGGTGCTAATAACATACCTTCTGGCCAGTTCCTACATCTCCATTTCATGACGATCTTTTTATTTGTTAACTGAAAACAAAGGGAAAATTCCACTGAAAACATCTTTTAAAACTTCATACAATACTACAACAAACACCAAATCCTCTCATGAAAGCCCCTATGTACGAGAAGTGATCAGTGAACAACGTCCACTCCCATCTTCCCGTTTATATGCCAGCACCACTGAGAATTCATTGTCCCCAGTGCCAAAGTGTAACGGCAGTAACATCAAGGACAGAAGCGTGACGACCAATGCAGAGCTGATGTCAACGGCAAGGCAACTGACATTTGGCAACACACACCCTAGTGGCAGAAACCTGAAACTTCTAGACCAAGAGTTGGGAGGAATTATACTTGTGTCTTCTAAAATCATAAACATCGCACAATTACTGTGAAACTAAAGCTTCAGCTTTTAGTATATATAACATTTTTTATTTTCCCTGTAACCAACTTTATAAAGTGGTCAAGTTTCTGTGAACTCAGATAAAAACCAAAGCACATTTTTTAAAAAGGCATGAATAAAAGCAATATCAACAGAAGTCAGTCCCAGCTTAACTTTCCTTTAACCTATTAAGATTACTTACCAGTTCTACATATTCACCAGTGATGTTCCCATCAAACATTTGGAATTTCCTTCCCTTTTCAGCTTCTAATACAGCAGGAGATTTAGAAAATTTTTGCACCAACTAACCAAGCAAAACATACAACAGACATGTTATCCTGGCATATGCTATCATGTTTTTAACCTAAATGTAAAGTACTAATGTAACAGTTACTGTGCTTTGTGTTTGTTTGTGAATACATAGCTTTTAATTATAGCTTTCTCTTTCCCTCTCTTTCAGAGGAAGAAAGCTCAGTAAATTCCTCCAAACCCCTCAATGCTGATAAATTCCCCCCAAATGCCCATTTACCCCCCTCAAATCTTTAGGATAACTTCCCCGCCTCAAGCTATCCTAAAGATTTCTAGGTCTCTTCAATCAGAAAAACACGGCCATGCAGGAAACCAAGAACCAGCTTCAGTTCTTAGTGGTGTAGGTGTATTTTCTCCCAATGTCAGCATTTCAGATCCTGGCTTGAGATGTGACTTACATCTTTCACAGTGAAGATTCTGTACAGCTGCTCGATAGCTGTGTCAAATAGTTCTGTCATGTGCAGTGCCACAGTGGGAATCCTTACACCCAATGCCACTGGAGAGGAGGCCTGAATCTCAAAAGGTTCCAAAGCATAATTATTAGCATGACAAGAGGTTCAAAAAATTCAGTCTTCCAGTCTTAGTAAAACACCAAAGTGTCCCGCACACTATCCCTTCCACTAAAAGCCTTTTCAGCACCACCAATCCTACCTAGTCTTTATTTTGGAAACAGCTCAGTGCTCCTTAGCTCTGTTCCACTCCCAGGCTATGGCTTCACAGCCCAAATCCTACTTGGATATGTAAATATGACCCAGGGAGCATAAAGATAAGCAGGTGAAAGATACCAGCACTTAAGGCCAAAGGGTGTCAATTCCCCATCACCAGATTCCAAGAACAGGACCTAAAACCTCCCAATCCTCCAAATGTCTGGAGAGAAGTTTCTTCCATTGTGGTATGTGACCTCAAAGTCACCTGCTGTTATTCGTTGCCTACCGAAACAACACTGCCTTTACAACAGTCTTGAACTAAATTTTGTCCCACAAAAAGGATCCCTTCCATCAAGGATGAAAGTCTCATTTCATCATTTCCCCCAAAATGGCAAGGGATGCAAGAGTGGATTAACTGGCCCATCTCAATATCCTTCATAGTTCTCCATCATCACAAGGCTGTTTAGAGCTTTGAAGCCTTCTCATTAAGCACTTCCTTTCTCCCCCCCTCTACATGTCTGCCACCAGAGATCATACCTGCAAGGTAGTCTCACTCAGTTTCCTTTTAACAGTCAATTCCTGGGTTGCCATAGCTTTGGTTGGTAAAATCATTCCCATTGTAAATTCTACAAAGAAAACGTATGAGAAATGGTTTTAATAAAGAACTTTTTCCTTTTCAGCACAAATAGTAAGGCAGAAAACTGAAAACAGGATATAAGAATATAAAGGAACTGATATTTGTAAAAAGAATTCCTATAGCATTTTGAGAATTTTAAGACCATTCTATATTTTTTACATATAAAACTAATCATTAACCTGAGTTCCATGGCAACAAATGCCTTTTATCCTTTTCTTTTTATCAAATGCCTCACTTTTATCTAGTTCTTGATAAAATAGCACAATTTCCAAATGTTGTTTTCCAAAAAGCTCCATTTTATACACCTAACTACTAATAGCTTTATGGCCTTCACTTACTGTCAAAGCCAGACACTTGGCTTATTGCTTCACCATCACTTCACAAAGCTTGGCCTCACAGTATTCAAGCCCGTGGGCCAGCAGCGTGTGTGATCTCGTAGGAAAAGTGTAAACCCCAAACCCATCTATGTCAATGCCTAGATACTCAGCAGAATCCAAGGATGAGGTGCAGACATACAAGCCCTGCTGGCTATTTTACCTGGCAGGTAACTTCTCTAATTTAGGGAAGAAGACAATAACCTCAATTCCACACACTGAAGGGATTAAATAAGTCTCAACTACACCTGTAATACCTGCAGTCACTTTCATTCACTCATTCAACAAAAATAAAGCACCTACTACATGCTAGGCATTGTGCTAGATGCTGGAGATATAGCAGTGAACAAGACAGGCTCCTTCCATGCCTTCATGGAGCTTACAGTCTAGCAGAGAAGACAGACATTAAACAAATAATTATAAAAACTGATAAAATAATTATTCCAGAAAACTATCAACAATTCTGTAGGCAAAATGGTTCACGCTGTGTAAAATACTGATAATCACTAATTATGGTCTAACTCACGACTAGCTCTCAACCTCCAGACTACAATTTATCCTGCGGCATACAGAATTGTTTCTAGAGCTTTGGACATCAGCCTAGCCTGGGAATCCAGACCACAGTGCAGAGCATTATTTGGGTAAATGGAAAAGGGCCCCTCTAGTTCACAAGGGATGCCTTCTTTACCCGTCTTAAGTGCCTTCAGGTAATCTCCAAGGGCTTCCCTGACCTTGGCGGTGCCTGCAGTTTTCATAAGATCCTTCAGTATATTCCCATCTCCTTTCTTTTTACTCACGTTCACCTACAAATCAGAAAAATACAAACTTAAGAAAAATCTGGTTTGATGTGGGACATATGGATGAGGGAACTGTGATGGTGAGGAAAGGGAAAGAAGTGGATGTAAGAGACGTGACAGGTTTTCTTCATATAGTTTGGGAAGATGTAAGGGGTTTTTAATCAAGGGTCCATTGACCTGGTTGGTGGCCAAATCTTGAACGGACTTCGTAGAATGTGAACCCCCCAATTTGCATACGTTTTATGTGTATATATATTATATCAATGATGTAGTCCATGGCTTTCACAGGGTCTAGAAATGCGCTGTCTAGTATGGTAGCCGCTTAGCCACATGTGGCTACTGAGCACTTGCAATGCGGCTGGTATGATTTGAGATGTGCTGTAAGTGTAAAATAATATACACCAGACTTTGCAGACGTAGTACCAAAAAAGAATGTAAAATAACCTCATTAATAACTCTGATACTAATTACATGTTAAAATGATATTTTTATATTTTGGGTAAAATAAAAAGTATTAAAACTAATTTCATCTGTTTCTTTTAAATTTTTTAACATGGCTGCTAGAAAATTTTAAGTTCCTTATGTGGCTTGCATTATATTTCTATTGAACAGCGCTCATCTAGAACCCCAAAGCCAGTGTAATTAGGAAAACCAAGTTCCAAATATCCTGGTCTTGGGCTGCATTTTTTTGTCAGGGAGGAGAGTTGGGAAAGGGAGAGGAGGGAGCGGAAAGAAAAGAGGGAAGGATGGAAGGAATGGACAGAAAAGAGGGGGAGACAGCGAGAGGGAAGCGTCAAAATGCTGCTCTGGGGATGCCTCTGTAGTAGTCTCAGAACGAAGAGGTGTTGGTTTGAAATATCTAGTGTCCCTGTGATTCAGTTGAGTTGGGCCTGCTCCCAGGCCCCAGTTCTAATCTGAAGAGTTTGTTCTGTAATACTATTGTACCACAGGCTGAATCTAAAAGACGAGTTTAATATGCTGCTGAAACACTTCTCAGCTGATGGATCTGAATACAGCAAAGTGAAATCACAGCCCGAGGGCAGCAAACACACATCTGAAGCTATGTCCTAGACAGCCCCACTTTTACGGCCTTTTATAACCTTTAAGAAAGGCAGGGGCTTCCCTGGTGGCGCAGTGGTTGCGAGTCCGCCTGCCGATGCAGGGGACGCGGGTTCGTGCCCCGGTCTGGGAAAATCCCACATGCCGCGGAGCGGCTGGGCCCGTGAGCCATGGCTGCTGAGCCTGCGCGTCCGGAGCCTGTGCTCCGCAATGGGAGAGGCCACAACAGTGAGAGGCCCCCGTAACGCAAAAAAAAAAAAAAAAAAAAAAAAAAAAGAAAGGCAACTCATAGCGGCTCAGTGTAACTTAGTTTTTATATCTTGAAGGCCTTCACACTGAATACATTCACAAATCAAAAAAGACCCTGTATCAAACTATCTTCATTTGGAAAATATAGCTGCTGTACAAATGGTCTTGCCCCAAAACCAAGCTTTTGGCTGAAAGAGGGCACTAACTGTAAACCAAGCATGGGAGTTACACAGGCTCTATCTCCCAAGACAACCAGAAGAGCCAGTCAAAAGCAACACACACTAATTTACTAAAAAACATGGTATAACCAAGGGAGATCACAGCGAAAAGCTGAGAATTTTCACTATTGAAGGGAAAGAGCAACTATGCAGAGGAGAAGCAGCAAAATCCCATTCACCAAGCTGTGCAAAACACCTGAGCACTTTCCAGTATGTACACTGTCACGCGCATCTGAAAGGTGAATTAACCCAGTGTCACAGATGAGGAGGCCACGGGGGGTGCAGTCACCTGCCTGGGCCCGACTCCTGGTCCACGGGGGTCTAGGGCTTCGCCAGTGTGCTCGTCCTCCCGCACCCCCCTCCCACCCCACGCTGCGCCCAGGTACAGCTATCCTCCTCGGCAAACGAGCCCTCACTGCTCGCCAAAACTACCGCACAAGCACCACACAGTCCGATTAACAGTTTTTCAAATGCCCAACATGTCTAACAGAAACTTGATTTAAAAAAAAAAGAAGCGACTCCACCAGATACCTCACCTCAGTGTCATCTACTTCATTTTCTTCAGACAGATTGGGTATTTCAATCAACCCCTTGTGCTTCGCACCAGATTCTTTAATTATACCTAAAATGAGCAAAATACGTTCCTCAATTACAAAGTAACAGCCAGTTTACGTAAACCTGCCCTGCCTAACTGAACAGCCCACCCTCCTCACAGGGCACCGCCACCGTGGGGACGAGGCAGGCCAAGCCTTCCCCGCCACACACGCACCCGAATCAACCCTGCTCCCCTGGCCCACAGCACAGGTAAGCACCCTAGGAAGGCGGGGGTAAGAACCTGGCAAGTAAAGTGCACACAGGATCAGGGGCCACGTGGAAGCACGGGACTGGAGTCAACAGCTCTGTTAACCAATGTTTCTTCTTTCATCCCCCAATATTCTTTACCAAGGCAAAGCAGGATAAAGGGCTGTCTTGAAGAGGAGTCACAAAAGGGACAGGAAGGCAAAAAGGGACAATGAGTTCTGATCACAGAAAAAGTGAGGGGAGGGAGGTGTGGCCTGGGGAAGTTTGTGTGGACTCTATGCAGCTGATTTCTTTCAAGACCAGAGTGTTGACTTCAGTGATGACATCAAGATGGTGACATGTTATTCCCGACTTCAGTCCCCCTCACAAAAAGACCAACTAGCTGCTATCCATGGAAAAGACACCACTGTGAAAATCCCAAAACCCAGAGGTGAGGCTGAACACTCTCCTGGACCAGAGGCAGAAAAGGACTGCATTAGAAGGGTATGAGGAGTGGTTTAACACTCTGACCAAACTGCCCCTCCGCCAGGCCAACAGAGAACCACACTGAGAGGGCCCCACTGCAGTTTTTCCAGCAGGAAAAGAGGGCAGAAGGTGGACATGCAGGTCCCCCGGCACTGTTGGATGCTTCCTGGGAGGGCCACTGGGGTCTCGACTCATGGAGACCACTGGGAATCAGATAGGGATGGAGAAGGGGGCAGGGCTTTCAGCAACCAGTGCTCAAATCTGGATGGGCCATGTTCCTGCTTGCAGCAGTACATGAGCAGAGCTCAGCTGGCAATTCTGCCTGATTTGGGTCCCCAGGCAACAGGCCAAAGCCAGCTGTGGAGCCCATTCTACCGCCCTGCAAATTCATAGCTCCACTCAATTGCTGAGTGTAGCTTCCCATCCTGCCCATCCAGGAAGCCCGACCAGAGGACGTGGGCAGCCTTGGAGCCCATCCAAATAGCCCCACTTGGGTAGGGAGCCAAGCCAGCAGCCCTGCCCAACTATTGAGCATAGCCTCTAGCCCTGCGTAACCAAGGGGCCTGAACAGTGACCCTAAGCAGCCTCAGAACCCAGCCTACAGCCCTGCCCAATTGCTTAACACAGCTTGTGGCCTTGTCCAGAGGAAGAGCCCAGCAGAGACACCACCCCACAGAGAACAGTCTCTAGCCTCCCCAACTGCGGGAGACAGCTGGAAGCCCCTCCTGACCAGAGAGCACAGCCTGCAACCTTGTTCAACAGCTGAGTATACTCAGCACCCTATGGATGCTGAAGCCAGGCCTGCAGACCTTCCCAACTTCAAGGCACAATCTGTGTCCCCACGTGGTCACAGAACACAGCCTGAGGCAAGGTCCTACCATGAAACCCTGCCTGCAGCCCTGCCTGAACAGAGTCCAGCCAGCAACAACACCTGGTCAGGGATCATAGCCTGAGACCCCACTCAACCAGCAGCAATGGCAGAGCCCAGTCCATAACCCTGCCCAATCATAGAGTCCAACCAGTGGCACCACCCTGCCAGGGAACACAGCCAGTGTTCCACAGACTGGAATCAAGGGTAACTGCAGAGCCCAGCTAATGGCCCCATGTAACCATGGAGCACAGCCAGCAACCCTGCCTAGTCAGGGAGCCCACTCAGCAGCCCTGCTTAAACATGGAGCCCCGTCGACTCACCCGACCACAAAGCCCAGCTACTGGTAATCCCCTACCCTGACCTCAGAGCACACTCAACTGGAGAGCCTGACAGAAAGCCCTGCCTGCCCATGGACACTACTAGTTGACACATCCAATAACCCATGTTGAATGGTGAAGGTTTTTCCCTACCAAAGCAAACCTGTAAAACATGGAAGAAGAGACCACTTACTTATACACACAGACACCAGTGCAAGGAATCAAGGCTCAAGAAAAATCAGGTAAACATAACACCACCAAAAGAACCAAATAAAGCTCTAAAAACTGACCCAAAGAAACGGAGATGTATGAACTATATGACCAGGAATTCAGAATAAACCTCTTAAAGAATTTAGTGAACTATAAGAACACACAGACAGCTAAATGAAATTAGGAAAATGCATGAACAAAATAAGTTCAAAGAAGAAACAGAAATCATTAAAAAGAACAAGGACAGCAAAATTCCTGGAGCTAAAGAATACAATGACTTTACTGAAGAATTCAATAGAGAGCTTCAACAGCTAACCTGACCTAGTAGAAGAAGACAGTCAGTAAACTAGAAGATGGGTTATTTGAAATTGTCCAGTCAGAGAAACAAAAAAGAAAAAAAGGAAAAAGAGTGAAGAAACAGAGAGAGGGGGAAGATGGCAGAAGAGTAAGACGCGGAGATCACCTTCCTCCCCACAGATACATCAGAAATACATCTACACGTGGAACAGCTCCTACAGAACACCTACTGAACGCTGGCAGAAGACCTCAGACCTCCCAAAAGGTAAGAAACTCCCCACGTACCTGGGTAGGGCAAAAGAAAAAAGAAAAAACAGAGACAAAAGGAGAGGGACGGGACCTGTACCAGTGGGAGGGAGCCGTGAAGGAGGAAAGGTTTCCACACACTAGGAAGCCCCTTCGGTGGCGGAGTGGGGAAGCTTTGGAGCCGCGAGGAGAGCGCAGCAACAGGGGTGCGGAGGGCAAAGCGGAGAGATTCCCGCACAGAGAATCGGTGCCGACCAGCACTAACCAGCCCGAGAGGCTTGTCTGCTCACCCGCCGGGGTGGGCGGAGCTGGGAGCGGAGGCTCGGGCTTCGGTCGGATCGCAGGGAGAGGACTGGGGTTGGCTGCGTGAACACAGCCGGAAGGGGGCTAGTGCATCACAGCTAGCTGCTAGGGAGCCGGGAAAAAGTCTGGAGCTCCCGAAGAGGCAAGAGGCTTTTTCTTGCCTCTTTGTTTCCTGGTGCGCGAGGAGAGGGGATTAAGAGCGCTGCTTAAAGGAGCTCCAGAGACGGGCGCGAGCCGCGGCTATCAGCGCGGACCCCAGAGACGGGCATGAGACGCTAAGGCTGGTGCTGCAGCCACCAAGAAGCCTGTGAGCGAGCACAGGTCACTATCCACACCCCCCTTCCGGGGAGCCTGTGCAGCCTGCCACTGCCAGGGTCCTGGGATCCAGGGACAACTTCCCCGGGAGAACGCACGGCACGCCTCAGGCTGGTACAACGTCACGCTGGCCTCTGCCGCCGCAGGCTCGCCCCGCATTCTGTACCCCTCCCTCCCCCCGGCCTGAGTGAGCCAGAGCCCCCAAATCAGCGGCTCCTTTAACCCTGGCCTGTCTGAGCGAAGAACAGACACCCTCCGGCGACCTACATGCAGAGGCGGGGCCAGATCCAAAGCTGAACCCCGGGAGCTGTGCAAACAAAGAAGAGAAAGGGAAATCTCTCCCAGCAGCCTCAGGAGCAGCGGATTAAATCTCCAAAATCAACTTGATGTACCCTGCATCTGTGGAATACCTGAATAGACAACGAATCATCCCAAATTGAGGTGGTGGACTTTGAGGGCAATATTTATTATTTTTTCCCCTTTTCCTCTTTTTCTGAGTGTGTATGTGTATGCTTCTGTGTGAGATTTTGTCTGTATAGCTTTGCTTTCACCATTTGTCCTAGGGTTCTATCCGTCTGTTCTTTTTTTTACTTTTTAAAAAAAGTTTTTTCTTAATAATTATTTTTTATTTTAATAACTTTATTTTATTTTACCTTTATTTTATTTTATCCTCTTTCTTTCTTTCTACTTTTTCTCCCTTTTATTCTGAGCCGTGTGGATGAAAGGCTCTTGGTGTTGCAGCCAGGAGTCAGTGCTGTGCCTCTGAAGTGGGAGAGCCAACTTCAGGACACGGGTCCACAAGAGACCTCCCAGCTCCACATAATATCAAGCAGAAAAAATCTCCCAGAGATCTCCATCTCAACACCAACACCCAGCTTCACTCAACGACCAGCAAGCTACAGTGCTGGACACCCTATGCCAAACAACTAGCAAGACAGGAACACAAGCCCACCCATTAGCAGAGAGGCTGCCTAAAATCATAATAAGGCCACAGACACCCCAAAACACACCACCAGACGTGGACCTGCCCACCAGAAAGACAAGATCCAGCCTCATCCACCAGAACACAGGCACTAGTCCCCTCCACCAGGAAGCCTACACAACCCACTGAACCAACTTTAGCCACTGGGGACAGACACCAAAAACAACAGGAACTACGAACCTGCAGCCTGCAAAAAGGAGACCCCAAACACAGTAAAATAAGCAAAATGATAAGACAGAAAAACAGCAGATAAAGGAGCAAGATAAAAACCCACCAGACCTAACAAATGAAGAGGAAATAGGCAGTCTACCTGAAAAAGAATTCAGAATAATGATAGTAAAGATGATCCAAAATCTTGGAAATAGAATAGAGAAAATGCAAGAAACATTTAACAAGGACCTAGAAGAACTAAAGATGAAACAAGCAACAATGAACAACACAAAAAATGAAATTAAAAATACTCCAGAAGGGATCAATAGCAGAATACCTGAGGTAGAAGAACGGATAAGTGACCTGGAAGATAAAATAGTGGAAATAACTACTGCAGAGCAGTATAAAGAAAAAAGAATGAAAAGAACTGATGACAGTCTCAGAGACCTCTGGGACAACATTAAACGCACCAATATTCGAATTATAGGGGTTCCAGAAGAAGAAGAGAAAAAGGGACTGAGAAAATATTTGAAAGATTATAGTTGAAAACTTCCCTAATATGGGAAAGGAAATAATTAATCAAGTCCAGGAGGCACAGAGAGTCCCATACAGGATAAATCCAAGGAGAAACATGCCAAGAAACATATTAATCAAACTGTCAAAAATTAAATACAAAGAAAACATATTAAAAGCAGCAAGGGGAAAACAACAAATAACACACAAGGGAATCCCCATAAGGTTAACAGCTGATCTTTCAGCAGAAACTCTGCAAGCCAGAAGGGATTGCCAGGACATATTTAAAGTGATGAAGGAGAAAAACCTACAACCAAGGTTACTCTACCCAGCAATGATCTCATTCAGATTTGATGGAGAAATTAAAACCTTTACAGACAAGCAAAAGCTGAGAGAGTTCAGCACCACCAAACCAGCTTTACAACAAATGTTAAAGGAACTTCTCTAGGCAAGAAACACAAGAGAAGGAAAAGACCTATAATAACAAACCCAAAACAATTAAGAAAATGGGAATAGGAACATACATATCCATAACTACCTTAAATGTAAATGGATTAAATGCTCCCACCAAAAGACACAGACTGGCTGAATGGATACAAAAACAAGACCCATATATGCTGTCTACAAGAGACCCACTTCAGACCTAGAGACACATACAGACTGAGAGTGAAGGAATGGAAAAAGATATTCCATGCAAATGGAAACCAAAAGAAAGCTGGAGTAGCAATTCTTATATCAGACAAAAGAGACTTTAAAATAAAGACTATTAGAAGAGACAAAGAAGGACACTACATAATGATCAAGGGATCAATCCAAGGAGAAGATATAACAATTGTAAATATTTATGCACCTAATAAAGGAGCACCTCAATACATAAGGCAAATACTAACAGCCATAAAAGGGGGAATCGACAGTAAAACACTCATAGTAGGGGACTTTAACACCCCACTTTCACCAATGGACAGATCATCCAAAATGAAAACAAATAAGGAAACACAAGCTTTAAATGATACATTAAACAAGATGGACTTAGTTGATATTTATAGGACATTCCATCCAAAAACAACAGAATACACATTTTTCTCAAGTGCTCATGGAACATTCTCCAGGATAGATCATATCTTGGGTCACAAATCAAGCCTTGGTAAATTTAAGAAAATTGAAATTGTATCAAGTATCTTTTCCAACCACAACGCTTTGAGACTAGATATCAATTCCAGGAAAAGATCTGTAAAAAATACAAACACATGGAGGCTAAACAATACACTACCTAATAACGAAGTGATCACTGAAGAAATCAAAGAGGAAATAAAAAAATACCCAGAAACAAATGACAATGGAGACACGACGACCCAAAACCTATGGGATGCAGCAAAAGCAGTTCTAAGAGGGAAGTTTATAGCAATACAATGCCACCTTAAGAAACAGGAAACATCTCGAATAAACAACCTGACCTTGCACCTAAAGCAATTAGAGAAAGAAGAACAAAAAACCCCCGAAGTTAGCAGAAGGAAAGAAATCATAAAGATCACATCAGAAATAAATGAAAAGAAATGAAGGAAACGATAGCAAAGATCAATAAAACTAAAAGTGTGTTCTTTGAGAAGATAAACAAAATTGATAAACCATTAGCCAAACTCATCAAGAAAAAAAGGGAGAAGACTCAAATCAATAGAATTAGAAATGAAAAAGGAGAAGTAACAACTGACACTGCAGAAATACAAAAGATCATGAGAGATTACTACAAGAAACTCTATGCCAATAAAATGGACAACCTGGAAGAAATGGACAAATTCTTAGAAATGCACAACTTGCCAAGACTGAATCAGGAAGAAATAGAAAATATGAACAGACCAATCACAAGCACTGAAATTGAAACTGTGATTAAAAATCTTCCAACAAACAAGCCCAGGACCAGATGGCTTCACAGGCGAATTCTATCAAACATTTAGAGAAGAGCTAACACCTATCCTTCTCAAACTCTTCCAAAATATAGCAGAGGGAGGAACACTCCCAAACTCATTCTACGAGGCCACCATCACCTTGATACCAAAACCAGACAAGGATGTCACAAAGAAAGAAAACTACAAGCCAATATCACTGATGAACACAGATGCAAAAATCCTCAACAAAATACTAGCAAACAGAATCCAACAGCACATTAAAAGGATCATACACCATGATCAAGTGGGGTTTAGTCCAGGAATGCAAGGATTCTTCAATATACACAAATCAATCAACGTGATACACCATATTAACAAATTGAAGGAGGAAAACCATATGATCATCTCAATAGATGCATAGAAAGCTTTCGACAAAATTCAACACCCATTTATGATAAAAATCCTGCAGAAAGTAGGCATAGAGGGAACTTTCCTCAACATAATAAAGGCCATATATGACAAACCCACAGCCAACATCATCTTCAGTGGTGAAAAACTGAAACCATTTCCACTAAGATCAGGAACAAGACAAGGTTGCCCACTCTCACCACTCTTATTCAACATAGTTCTGGAAGTTTTAGCCACAGCAATCAGAGAAGAAAAGGAAATAAAAGGAATCCAAATCGGAAAAGAAGAAGTAAAGCTGTCACTGTTTGCAGATGACATGATACTATACATAGAGAATCCTAAAGATGCTACCAGAAAACTACTAGAGCTAATCAATGAATTTGGTAAAGTAGCAGGATACAAAATTAATGCACAGAAATCTCTGGCATTCTTATACACTAATGATGAAAAATCTGAAAGTGAAATCAAGAAAACACTCCCATTTACCACTGCAACAAAAAGAATAAAATATCTAGGAATAAACCTACCTAAGGAGACAAAAGACCTGTATGCAGAAAATTATAAGACACTGATGAAAGAAATTAAAGATGATACAAATAGAGGGAGAGATATACCATGTTCTTGGATTGGAAGAATCAACATTGTGAAAATGACTCTACTACCCAAAGCAATCTACAGATTCAATGCAACCCCTATCAAACTACCATTGGCATTTTTCACAGAACTAGAACAAAAAATTTCACAATTTGTATGGAAACACAAAAGACCCCGAATAGCCAAAGCACTCTTGAGAACAAAAAACGGAGCTGGAGGAATCAGGCTCCCTGACTTCAGACTATACTACAAAGCTACAGTAATCAAGACAGTATGGTACTGGCACAAAAACAGAAAGATAGATCAATGGAACAGGATAGAAAGCCCAGAGATAAACCCACGCACATATGGTCACCTTATCTTTGATAAAGGAGGCAGGAATGTACAATGGAGAAAGGACAGCCTCTTCAACAAGTGGTGCTGGGAAAACTGGACAGGAACATGTAAAAGTATGAGATTAGATCACTCCCTAACACCATACACAAAAATAAGCTCAAAATGGATTAAAGACTTAAATGTAAGGCCAGAAACTATCAAACTCTTAGAGGAAAACATAGGCAGAACACTCTAGGACATAAATCACAGCAAGATCCTTTTGGACCCACCTCCTAGAGAAATGGAGATAAAAACAAAGATAAACAAATGGGACCTAATGAAACTTCAAAGCTTTTGCACAGCAAAGGAAACCATAAACAAGACCAAAAGACAACCCTCAGAATGGGAGAAAATATTTGCAAATGAAGCAACTGACAAAGGATTAATCTCCAAAATTTACAAGCAGCTCATGCAGCTCAATAGCAAAAAAACAAACAACCCAATCAAAAATGGGCAGAAGACTTAAATAGACATTTCTCCAAAGAAGATATACAGACTGCCAACAAACACCTGAAAGAATGCTCAACATCATTAATCATTAGAGAAGTGCAAATCAAAACTACAATGAGATATCATCTCACACCAGTCAGAATGGCCATCATCAAGAAATCTAGAAACAATAAATGCTGGAGAGGGTGTGGAGAAAAGGGAACACTCTTGCACTGCTGGTGGGAATTGAATTGGTACAGCCACTATGGAGAACAGTATGGAGGTTCCTTAAAAAACTACAAATAGAGCTACCATATGACCCAGCAATCCCACTACTGGGCATATACCCAGAGAAAACCATAATTCAAAAAGAGTCATGTACCAAAATGTTCACTGCAGCTCTATTTACAATAGCCCGGAGATGGAAACAACCTAAGTGTCCCTCATCGGATGAGTGGATAAAGAAGATGTGGCACATATATACAATGGAATATTACTCAGCCATAAAAAGAAATGAAATTGAGCTATTTGTAATGAGGTGGATGGACCTAGAGTCTGTCATACAGAGAGAAGTAAGTCAGAAAGAGAAAGACAAATACCATATGCTAACACATATATATGGAATTTAAGGGAAAAAAATGTCATGAAGAACCTAGGGGTAAAACGGGAATAAAGACACAGACCTACTTGAGAATGGACTTGAGGATATGGGGAGGGGGAAGGGTAAGCTGTGACAAAGCGAGAGAGAGGCATGGACATATATACACTACCAAACGTAAGGTAGATAGTTAGTGGGAAGCAGCCGCATAGCACAGGCAGATCAGATCGGTGCTTTGTGACCGCCTGGAGGGGTGGGATAGGGAGGGTGGGAGGGAGGGAGACACAAGAGGGAAGGGATATGGGAACAGATGTATATGTATAACTGATTCACTTTGTTATAAAGCAGAAACTAACACACCATTGTAAAGCAATTATACTCCAATAAAGATGTAAAAAAAAAAAAAAAAAAGAGGGCCTCCCTGGTGGCGCAGTGGTTGAGAGTCCGCCTGCCGATGCAGGGGACACAGGTTCGTGCCCCGGTCTGGGAGGATCCCACATGCCGCGGAGCGGCTGGGCCTGTGAGCCATGGCCACTGAGCCTGTGCGTCCGGAGCCTTTGCTCCGCAGCGGGAGAGGCCACAACAGTGAGAGGCCCGCATACCGCAAAAAAAAAAAAAAAAGAGTGAAGAAACAATATGGATGTCATGTGATACCATCAAATGAAATAACACATGCATTATGGAAGTCCCAGAAGGAGAAGAGAAAGAAAGGGACAGAAAGTCTATTTAAAACAATAATGGTTGAAAATTTCCCAAACCTGAGAAGAGAAATGGACATCCAGATTCATAAGGCCCAAAGGACCCGCAGATAGGTTGAACTCAAAAAAGGCTGCATCAAGACACATTACAGTTAAATTGTCAAAAATCAAAAACAGGGCTTCCCTGGTGGCGCAGTGGTTGAGAGTCCGCCTGCCGATGCAGGGGACACGGGTTCGTGCCCCGGTCTGGGAAGATCCCACATGCCGCGGAGCGGCTGGGCCCGTGAGCCATGGCCACTGAGCCTGTGCTCCGGAGCCTGTGCTCCGCAAGGGGAGAGGCCACAACAGTGAGAGGCCCGCCTACCGCAAAAAAAAAAAAAAAAAAAAAAAAAAAAAAAAAAAAAAAAAAAAAAAAATCAAAAACAAAAAGAATTTTGAAAGCAGCAAGAGAAAAGCGACTCTTCACATACAAGGGAGCTTCATAAGGCTACAGGTGGATTTCTCAACAGAAACTTGACAGGCCAGCAGTGGGATGATATACTCAAAATACTGAAAGAAACAATATGTCATCCAAGAATACTATACCCAGCAAAGCTGTCCTTCAGAAGTAAAAGAAAGATAGAGACTTGCCCAAACAAACAAAACCTGAGGGGGCTCAATGTCACTAAAACTGCCTTATAAGAAATGCTAAAGGACATTCTTCAAGCTGAAATAAAAGGATGCTAGTTAGCATCATAAAAACATATGAATGGGGCTTCCCTGGTGGCGCAGTGGTTGACAGTCCGCCTGCCGATGCAGGGGACACAGGTTCGTGCCCCGGTCTGGGAAGATCCCACATGCCGCGGAGCAGCTGGGCCCGTGAGCCATGGCCACTAAGCCTGCGCGTCTGGAGCCTGTGCTCCGCAACGGGAGAGGCCACATCAGTGAGAGGCCTGCATACCCCAAAAAAAAAAAAAAAACATATGAATGTGTAAAACTCACTGGTAATGGTACATATACAAAGTCAGATGATCTAATATTGCAATGGTGGTGTGTAATTCTCTTACAACTCTACATTAAAAGTTAAAAAACAAATGAATTTAAAATAACCATAACTATGAGAATTTGTTATTGGATACACAATGTAAAAATATGTAAATTGTAACATCAATAACCTAAAATGTGAGGGGGGAAGAAGTATAAATTTCTGTATGCTATCAAATTTAAGTTATCAGTTTAAATAGGGTGTTATAAATATATTTTATATACACCTCAGGTTAACCACAAAGGAAAAACCACAAAAGGTTATGATAAAGGAGTCAAAGCATACCAGCACAAAAAGGCAGCAAATGACTAAAGAGCTGGCAAGAGAGAAAGCAAAGAAGATAGGATCTACAAAACAGTCAGGAAAGAATTAATGAAATGGCAATAGTAAGTCCTTACCTATCAATAGTTACTTTAAATATAAATGGATTAAATTCTCCAATCAAAAGGCACAGAACAGCTGACTGGATGAAAAAAAAAACAAGATCCAACAACATGCTGCCTACAAGAGACTCACTTTAGCTTTAAGGATACACATAAACTGAGAGTAGAGGGATGGAAAAGATACTTCAAGGAAATATTAACCAAAAGAAAGCAGGAGTAGCTATACTTATATTAGACAAATAAGACTTTAAGCCAAAAATGGTCAAAACAAACAAGGAAAGTCATTATATAATGCTAAAGGAGTCAATTCATCAAGATATAATAATTGTAAATATTTATGCACCTAATACTGCAGCACCTAAATATATAAAGCAATTACTTAGAAAACTTATAAGGAGAAATAAACAGCAATACAATAATAGTTGGGGACTTTAATGCCCTACTCTGAACAATGGATATATCATCCAGACAGAAAACCAATAGGGAAATATCAGATCTGAACAACACTATACATGAAATACACCTAACAAACATATACTGAACATTCCATCAAAGAGAAACAGAATATGCATTTTTCTCAAGCACCCACAGAACATTTTCTAGGATAAATCATAAGTTAGGCCACAAAACAGGTCTCAACAAATTCAAAAAGATGGAAATTATAATAAGTATCTTTTCCAACCACAAATGGTATGAAACTAGAAATCAGTAACAGAAGGAAAGCTGGAAAGTTCACAAATACATGGAAATTAAAATTAAAATACTCCTGAACAACTAATGGCTCAAAGAAATCAAAGGGAAAATTTAAAAATATCTTGGTACAAATAAAAATGTAAACACAAACACTTATGAGATGCAGCAAAACCAGTTCTAAGAGGGAAGTTTGTAGATGTAAACTCATAAAACGACAAAAAAAGAGAAATATCTCATATAAAGAGCCTGACATTACACAACAAGGAACTAGAAAAAGAACAAACTAAGCCCAAAGTTAGCAGAAGAAAAGATATAATGAGCAATCTACAGATTCAATGCAATGCCTGTTAAAATTCCAATGGCATTTTTCACAGAAATAGAACAAACAATCCTAAAATTTGTATGCAACCACAAAAGACCCCAAACAGCCTAAGCAATCTTGAAAAAGAACAAAGCTGAAGGCATCATACTTCCTGATTTCAAACTATATTATAAAGATATAGTAATCAGGGAGGGAGAAGCAAGAGGGAAGGGATGTGGGAACAGATGTATATGTATGACTGATTCACTTTGTTATAAAGCAGAAACTAATAAAAAAATATTTAAAAAGATATAGTAATCAAAAGAGTATGGTATTGGCATAAAAAACAGGTACACAGATCAATGGAAGAGAATAGAGAGACCAAAAATAAACCCATGCATATGTGGTCAATTAAGCTTTGACAAAGGAGTCAAGAATATACAGCGAGGAAAGGACAGTCTCCTCAATAAATGATGTTGAGAAAACTGGCAGCCACAAGCAAAACAATGACACTGGACCACTATCTTACACCATACACAAAAAATTAACTCAAAGTGAACTGAAGACTTGAACCTAAGACCTGAAACCACAAAAGCCCTAGAAGAATACATAGGTGATAAGCTCCTTGACAATGTTCTTGGCAATGATTTTTAGATTTAACACCAAAAGCAAATATAAACAAGCGGGACTAGTCAAACTAAAAAGCTTCTGCAAAGAAAACCCAACAAAATGAAAAGGCAACCTACTGAATGAGAAAAAATATTTGTAAATTATGTATATGATAAGGGGTTAATATTCAAAATATATAAGGAACTTATAAAACTCAGTAACAAAAAACAATCTGGTTAGAAAATAGGCAGAAAATCTGAAGGAGACATTTTTCCAAAGACATACAAATGGCCAACAGGTACATGAAATGGTGCTCAACATCACGGAATTATACATCAAAAGCACAATGCAATATCACCTCACACCTGTTACAGTGTCTTTTATTAACAACTTATTGACCAGAGATGTATTAATATGTCTTTTGTTACCTGAACGTTATTGACCAGACTTATCAATACATTTTTAGAGAGTGATACAATTAACATCACCTTGCAAAGTTGTTAGAGCTTAAAATTGATCGAGGATTCATTAATCAACTTATGATTGTCGTTATCATTCATTTGTTCCAACCTTGTGTATACTATAAATGCAAGTTTATTACCGTAAAATTTTCAAAAATGACACATTGTGAAATTTTGAGTGAAGAATTTTTTGGTCAATTTTATGCAGATACTTTATTTGACTGTCCAAGCAACATATATACTAGTGTCTCAGAAGATGATAATTGTTCAGAATATAGTTGATTCAGACGATGTGAATATTAGACCAACAAAAAGACAGAAAACCTTAGTGATTGATTCTGATACGGAAAGTGAAAACGAAACTCACGGTGCTGGAGAATGCTCCTTTGCTTCTACAGAAGAGTGGATTGAAGACATTTCATGAAAATTAGAAGACTTTACAGGTGTGTCAGGTGTAACTACTGAATGTAATAACCCACAAAGTGTTAGTGACATAACAGAATTAATTTTTTTTTGGCAATAACTTTTTCGAGTTGGTCGCTTCTCAAACAAACTTGTATCACCAACAGAATGAAAAATCATATAAAGAGTATGGTAAGGCTTTAAAATAGACTGATGTAACCAATAGTGACATGAAGAAGTTTCTTGGATTAATAATTTGATGGGACAAATAAGTCACACTGGAAAGAATACTGGTTGACTGATCCCTTACTTGAAACACCTGTCTTTCCGAAGATTCTGATGAGAATAAGGTTCAAACAAATAATGACAGCTTTTCACTTTAATAACTCAGAAACTCTACTTCCTACAGACAGAATTTCAAAAGTTAAACCTCTTTTGGATTATTTTCTACCAAAATTTCAATCAATCTATATACAAGCAAGAGCTATCACCTGATAAGGCAATGATAAAGTGGAGAGGACAACTCAGATTCAAAACTTATAATCCCAGAAAACTTACAAAATATGGAATTTTGGTCAGGATGGTTAGCGAAAGTGAAACTGGATATATATGCTACCTTGAGATTTACACAGGTGAAGGAAAGAAACTGCAACAATATTATCAGTCCTACAACCTTATCTTGGTTCACAGCACCATATGTACCAAGACAATTATTACAACAGTGTGTCCACATCTGAAATACTGTTGAAAAATAAAACCAGAGTTTGTGGGACTATAAGAGAGAATTGTGGTCTACCAAACCAATTAAAGGAGAAATTTAAAATCTACAGGGGGAGAAATTACATTCTTATGGAAGGGAGAAGTGATTCTTCTTATATAGAAAGACAAGAGGCTAGTCCGCATAGTGACAACTATTCATGATGCCTCCATAACATCTACATGAAAGGAAGACAGGAGGACTGGCCATCAGATAACTAAGCCCACTTGTATATTAGAGTATAATAAATATATGAGGGACTTCCTCAGTGGTACAGTGGATAAGACTCTGTGCTCCCAATGCAGGGGGCCCGGGTTCGATCCCTGGTCAGGGAACTAGATCCCACATGCATGCTGCAACTTAGAGTTCGCATGCCACAACTAAGAGTTCGCATGCCACAACTAAGGAGCCCTGGAGCTGCAACTAAGGAACCCCTCTGCCGCAACTGAACCCACATGCCGCAACTAAGGAGCTGGCAAGCTACAACTAAGGAGCCCACCTGCCGCAACTAAAACCTGGTGCAACCAAAAAAATAATTATTTTAAAAGTAGAATCACATCAAAAGCAAAACAAAACACAACAAAAATATATGAAAGGAGTTGATCGATCAATCGATATCTGGCAAACTTCAATATCCTCCACAAAACTCGAAAATGGTATAAGAAAGTGGGTTTCTGTTTGAGTAATTACAGTTTATTCAATGCATTTAAAATTTATTGTAGCCTTAATGCACATAAGAAAATGACTTAACAAGCAATTTTTGTTAGCAGTAGCTAGAGAATGGGCAACTGACCAGTCTTGTGAATGTAGTGGTAGTCCCGCACCTGGTGCTTCTTGTGGCATTTCTAAAAGAGCCCCTCCACAAAGATCCACCTTGTTGACTATCAGGTAAAATAAAAGAACATATTCTATATGAAATAATACCCACAGGACTAATAAAAAATGCCACCACAAAGTGTAGAATCTGCTCTTCCAGGAGAAAGTGCAGTGAAAAGTATATTTGTAATAGATGTTCTTTCCCCTGCACAGAGGTGCCTGCTTTACTGCCTATCACACTCTAACGAAATAATAGAATCCTTTAGTAAGACATGTACTAAGGTTCAAATAAATACATTAAGTGAAAAAAAAGTTGTTGATATTTACTCAAACGCAGGTGTTTCAATATTCACTTACATAACAAATTGCCAGCCACAGGCATTAGTTTCTGCAAAAATCCCCCAGTCAGTAATGTGTTAAAAAGGGAAGAAATAATGAGTGTTGGCAAGGATGTGGAGAAAAAGCAGCCCTTGTGCACTGCTGGTAGGAATGTAAACTGGTGCAACCACTATGGAAAACAGTATGAAGGTTCCTCCATAAATTAAAAATAGAACTACCATATGATCCAGCAATTCCAGTTCTGGGTATATATCCAAAGGAAACAATAACACTAATTTGAAAAGATATATGCATCCACATGTTCACTGCAGCATTATTTACAATAGCTAAGACATGGAAGCAACCTAAGTGTCCGTCAGTGGATGAACAGATAAAGAAAATGTAGTACATACACACAATGGAATATTATTTAGCTATAAAAAAGAAAAAACTCCTGCTAATTGTAGCAACCTGGATGGAACTTGAGGGCATTATGCTAAATAAAATAAGTCAGAAAGACAAATACTATTTGATCTCACTTATATGTGGAATCTAAAAGAAAAAAATAAAACGAAAAACCAAAGTCAGACTTCCCTGGTGGCACAGTGGTTAAGAATCCGCCTGTAAATGCAGGGGACACAGGTTTGAGCCCTGGTCCTGGAAGATCCCACATGCTGCGGAATAACTAAGCACATCCACCACAACTACTGAGCCTGCACTCTGGAGCCCGCGAGCCACGAGTACTGAGCCCGCGCACCACTACTACTGAAGCCTGCACACCTAGAGCCAGGGCCCCACAACAAAGAGAAGCCACTGCAGAGAGAAGCCCACGCACCACAACGAAGAGTAGCCCTCACTCGCCACAACTAGAGAAAGTCCACATGCATTAACAAAAGACCCAATGCAGCCAAAAATTAATTAATTTAAATAAAAGAAGGTGCACGGATACAGCAATTAAAAAAGAAAAATCCAAAGTCATAGATACAGAGAACAGATTAGTGGTTGCCAGAGACAGGGGGTGGTGGAATGGGTAAAATGGGTGAAAGTGGTCAAAAGTACAAATTTCCGGGCTTCCCTGGTGGCACAGTGGTTGAGAGTCTGCCTGCCGATGCAGGGGACACGGGTTCGTGCCCCGGTCCGGGAAGATCCCACATGCCGCTGAGCAGCTGGGCCTGTGAGCCATGGCCGCTGAGCCTGCGCGTCCGGAGCCTGTGCTCCGCAATGGGAGAGGCCACACAGTGAGAGGCCCACGTACCGCAAAAAAAAAAAAAAAAAAAAAAGTACAAATTTCCAGTTATAAAAAATAAGTCATGGGGATGTAATACACAGTATGGTAAGTATAATAATACTATATTGTATATTTGAAAGAAAGTAAACCTTAAAAATTCTCATCACAAGAAAAAAGAAAATCTTATAACTGTATGGTAATGAATGTTAACTAGACTTATTGTGGTCACCATTTCTTGATGTGTACAAATATACAATCATAACACAAAATGAATATAATGTTATATGTCTATTATATCTCAATAAAAAAAGGGATAAAGATTAGAGCAAAAATAAATGAAACATGGGACTTCCCTGGTGGTGCAGTGGTTAAGAATCTGCCTGCCAATGCAGGGGACACAGGTTTGAGCCCTGGTCCAGGAAGATCCCACATGCTGTGAAGCAACTAAGCCCATTCGCCACAACTACGGAGCCTGTGCTGTAGAGCCTGTGATCCACAACTACTGAGCCCGTGTGCCACAACTCCTGAAACCCACGCGCCTAGAGCCCATGCCCCACAACAAGAGAAGCCACCGCAATGAGAAGCCTGTGCACCACAACGAAGAGTAGCCCCTGCTCACTGCAACTAGAGAAAGCCCGTGCGCAGCAATGAAGACCCAATGCAGCCAAATAAATAAATAAATAAAATAAATGAAACAGAGAATAGGAAAGCAATATAAAAGATTAATAAAACAAAGAGCTGGTTCTTTGAAAAGATAAACAATATTGACAAAACTTTAGCTAGACTAACCAAGGGAAAAAAAAGAGGACCCAAATAAATAAAATTAAAAATGAAAGAGGAGACATTACAACTGATACCACACAAATACAAACGATAATAAGCAACTGCTGTTAACAATTTTATGCTATAAAACTGGACAACCAAAAAGAAATGAATAAATTCCTAGAAACATATCAACTACCAAGCCTGAATCATTAAGGACTAGAAAGTCTGAACAGACCAATTATGATTAAGGAAACTGAATCAGTAATCCAAAAAAACTCCCAACAAAGAAAAGCCCAGAATCAGATGATTTCACTGGGGAATTCTACCAAACATTTAAAGAATTAACATCAACCCTTTTCAAACTCTTCCCAAAAACTGAAGAGAGGGAACATTCCCAGACTCATTTTAAGAGGCCAGCATTACCAGGATACCAAAGCCAGTTAAGGATACTACAAGAAAAAATTACAGGGTTACTCAGCCATCCAGTTGTTAAGACTGCGCTTCCACTGCAGGAGGCCCAGGTTTGATCCCCGGTCAGGGAACTAAGATCCACACGCCACACAGTGTGGCCAAAAAAAAAAAAGAAAAGAAAAAGAAAAAATTACAGACAAATATACCTGATGAATATAGATGTAAAAATTCTCAACAAAATACTGGCAAATTGAATTCAACAGCACATTAAAAGGATCAAATACTATAATTAATGGGATTAATCCCTGGGATGCAAGGATGGTTTAATACCCAAGTCAAATGTGATGCGTCACATTAATACAATGAAAAATAAAGATAATATGATCATCTCAATTCATGCAGAAAAAGCATTTGAGAAAATTCAACATCCACTGATAATAAAAACTCCCAACAAAGTGGGCATAATAGAAACATATCTGAACATAATAAAGGCGATATATATGACAACCCCACAGCTGACATCGTACTCAACGGTGAAATGTTGGAAGCTTTCCCTCTAATAACAGCAACAAGATAAGGGTACCCACTCTCACCACTCCCATTCAACACAGTACTGGAAGTCCTAGCCAGAGCAATCAAGCAAGAAAAAGAAATAAAAGGCATCCAAATTGGAAAGGAAAAGGTAAAATTACCTCTATTTGCATAGCACATGATCATATATACAAAAAAAATCCAAGAGACCGTTAGAACTAATAAATAAATTCAGTAAAGTTTCAGGATAGAAAATCAACATACAAAAATCAGTTGCTTGGGCTTCCCTGGTGGCACAGTGGTTGAGAGTTCACCTGCCGATGCAGGGGACACGGGTTCATGCCCCGGTCCGGGAAGATCCCACATGCCACGGAGCGGCTGGGCCCATGAGCCATGGCCGCTGAGCCTGCGCGTCCGGAGCCTGTGCTCCACAACAGTGAGAGGCCTGCGTACCGCAAAAAAAAAATCAGTTGCTTTTCAATACACTAACAATGAACTACCTGAAAAAGAAATAAAGAAAACATACCATTTACAATAGCAGCAAAAACGGTATATACTTAGGAATAAATTTGACCTAGGAGATAAAAGATCTGTAGATGGGAAACTATAAGACACTGATGAAAGATATCTTATGTTCATGTCTTGGAAGAATTAATATTGTTAAAATGTCCATACTACTTGGGAGATTGGGATTGACATATATACAATAATATGTATAAAATAGATAACTAGTAAGAACCCACTGCATAAAATAAATAAATAAACAAAATTTTAAAAAAATGTCCATACTACACAAAGGCATCTGTACATTCAATGCAATCCCTACCAAGATTCCAGTGGCATTTTTTTTACAGAAGTAGAAAAAACAATCCTAAAATTCACATGGAACCACAAAACACTCTGATAGCCAAAGCAATCCCAAGAAAGAAGAGCAAAGCTGGAGGCATCACAATTCCTGATTTCAAACTTTACTACAAAGCAAGAGTGATCAAAACAGTATGGTACTGGCATAAAAAAAAGACATGTACCAATGGAACAGAATCAAGAGCCCAGAAATAAACCCATGCATATATGGTCAACTAATATATGACAAGAGAAACAAAAATACTCCACGGGTAAAAGATACTACCTTCAACAAATGGTGCTGGGAAAACTGGATATTCACATGCAAAAGAATGAAAATGAATCTTACACTATACACAAAATATACACTATACACAAAAATTAACTTGAAATGGATTAAAAACTTAAATGTAAGACCTGAATCCATAAAACTCCTAGGGAAAAAGACAGGGAAAAAGCTCCTTGATGTTGGTCTAGGGACTACTCAAACTAAAAAGCTTCTGCACAGCAAAAGAAACAATCAACAAAATGAAAAGGCAACCTACAGAATAGGAGAAAATATTTGTAAACCATATCTGATGAGTTAATATACAAAATATGTAAGGAATCATACAACTCAATAGCAAAAAAAAATACTATTAAAAAGATGGGCAAAGGAACTGAATAGACATTTATGCAAAGAAAATATTCAAATGCCCAACAGGTACCTGAAAAGGTGTCTAACATCACTAATCATCAGGGAAATGTAAATCAAAACCATAAAGAGATAACACTGTACCCCTGTTAGAATGGCTACTATCAAAAAGAGATAAGTGCTGGTGAGGATGTGGAGAAAAGGGAACCCTCATGCACTATTGGTGGGAATGTAAATTGGTGCAGCCACTATGGAAAACTGTATAGAGGTTCCTCAAAAATTAAAAATAGAATTACCACATGATGTAGCAATTCCACTTCTGGATATATAGCCAAAGGAAATGGAATCACTATCTCAAAGACATATCTGCACCCCGATATTCAATACAGCATTATTTATGGTAGCCAAGACATGCAAACAACCTAAGCGTCCATCGATGGATGAATGAATAAAGAGAATGTGGCATATTTACACAATGGAATATTATTCAGCCACAAAAAAGAAGGGAAATCTTGCCATTTGTGACAACATGGATGAACCTTGAGGGCATTATGCTAAGTGAAATAAGTCAGAGAAAACCAAATAGTGTATGATCTCATTTATATGTGTAATCAAAAAAAAAACCAAACTCACAGAAACAGAAAGTAGACTGGTGGTTGCAAGGTGGCAGAGGGAAGGGTGGTGAAGGTGGTCAAAAGACACAAAGGGCACATATAACTTCCACTTATATGATGAGTAAGTTTTGAGGATGTAATGGACAGCAGGGTAAGCAATTCAGTATTATACATTTGAAAACTGCTAAGAGAGCAGATCTTAAAAGTTCTCAACATACACACAAAAATTTGTAACTATATGAGGTGATGGATATTTTAACTAACCTTATTGTGGATATCAGTTTTGCAATATATACATATGTCAAATCATCATGTTGTATACCTTTCACTCATACAATGTTATAAATCAATTATATCTCAATAAATCTGAGAAAGCTAAATTTAATATAATTAAAATTTAATTTAAAAAAAAAAAAGGAAGACCAGAGTATTGTCTCCTCCCCAGCGGATCCCACTAGCCACCTCTAGGACTAACTACTAGAGGAGAAAGCACACGGGGTCAGGGAAGCCCTGTTCCATCTGCCCTCTGGCTGTTGCCTGGGAGTTGCTGGGTCTTATCCTACAAAGGAGCTGGTTGCTGCTTCTAGCTAAGGGAGATGGAAGAGACACAAGACCATGAGTTTCCTTGGGGACCTCAGAGCCCCTGTCTTGGGGAGCTGGATGTGTAAGGAGCCAGACCCTGCTATGATCCAGCCAAGAGCAGCCACTGAGGGAGCAACTGAGAGCAAACCCCCAGCCAGAAGGTTTCAAGGCACAAGTGGGACTGCTTTTGATGCTCGCTGAACATTCCCTGGGCTCTGGCCTGGCTCCAGTTAGCAAGACAGCCACTAGGACAGAGGCCCAAGGACAGCTCACCAGGCAGCTCTCTAACCCAAACTCTCAAGAAAGAAGCTGACACAAGCTGAGGCCCAAACACAGCACCATCCTCCAGAACCAGATCTTGCCCTCTCTCCTCCTTTTCCTTTTCCCTTTGTCTTCATATCCATGGTTATTTCAACAAATATTGCAAGGAGCCAGGCACCACGGGAGAAATTTATTCATTCAACAAACACAACGTTTCAGACAGTGATCTGGAAACAAAACCAATCAATCCGTGACCCAAAGACCCAAAGAATGAAAACAACCAAAATGTCTATCAACTGATGAACAGATAAACAAAATGTGCTACATCTATACAACAGAACATTAGTCAACAATGCAAAAGAATGAAACATGCTACAAGACAGATGAACCTTGAAAACATTATGTCAAGTGAAAGAAGCTACTCACAAAAGACCACATACTGTGTGATACCATTCATATGAAATGTCCAGAACAGGCAAATCCATGGAGACAGAAATTAGATTAGAGGTTGCAAGGACTGGGGGAGTGACTGCTAACAGGTACATGGTTTGGGGGGAGAGATGAAAATGTTCTATAATTGACTGTAGTGATGGCTGCACAACTCTGTGAATATACTGAAAACCAGGGAATTGTACACTTTAAATGGGTGAACTGTATGGTATGTGAATTATATCTCAATAAAGCTTATATTTTAAAAAATCTCTGCCCTGATGAATGGGGAGAAAAGGGGAATCCAGAACAATAATAATGTAACCATATGTAGTGTGCCAAATATCAGTGCTTTGGGGAGAAATAAAGCAGGGAAGGGAAACAGTACAAGGAAGGGATCTGAAACTGTTAGAGAATGGAGACAGATGGCTTTAATCAGGATGCAAACCTGAAAGAGCTGAAGGAGCCAGCAGGCACCTATCGAGGGGAAGAGTGCTGCAGGCAGCAGCTCCAGGAAACGCTAGTGCTCACAAATGCCTGGCAGATTGAGTCCAGCTGACAGCTAAGAGCCCTAAAGAGCTCTGAGTGCTGGGAGAAAGGGAAGCCCACAGCTGGTTGGACAAGGAACTCCACGTGCAGTAAGGGTGTCCAGAACTCCAAACACCAATTCAGGGGCCCATAGCAGGAGTTCTAAATATATCTGTTGAATGAATGACTAATGAATCAACCAACTCTGCCCCAGCACAGCCCCCAGCCCCACCTGTACCTGGAGGACCCTGTTACCTTTCCAGCCCAGTTTGATGTTCCACTCATAGAAGAAAATCAGCTTTCCTTTGCGGCTGCTGCAGGAAGCCTCGCCTTCCACCTGCTTCAGCTCACTGATCTCGCAACGGCCAGCCTCATTCTCCACGGCAATGCCCACCAGGAGCTCGCGGAGCTTCCCCTTGGACCAGCTGGTGGCATCCCGCTCTGTCCTGCCGAGGGCCAAAAGAAGGGAAGAGCGGTGAATGGAAGCCCCCACTGGTGTCCACACGCCCACCCTGGGGAATCAGGATAATGCCCTGGCCCAGTCCAGATCAGCCCAATTCCTCTCAAGCAGCTGTTGGGTGGTATTTTGTTTTAAAAACACTGGTTTATTTGGGGGAAAGGAGGTCTCGAAATCTCACCTGGTGGAAATGGAGGGGTAAAGCCTGGGCCACATGAAAAGTTAATTATAACTGAAATAACTTTTATCGTAATAAGACAAATTAACAAGGTTTTCACACAGATATTATCTCATACAATCTTCCCAAATAATGTTCCCATTTTAAGGGGTGTAAATGAGCAGAGAGAAGTCCATAAGTGTCCATGGTGAAAAGGCTGGGAAAGGAGAGGTCAGCTCTTCCCAACCCCAAGCCAGGACTCCCCCAGGGAAGGATGCCCTCACAGGTTAAGGCTTTGCTCTGCCCTGGACCTGCCTCAGCATCACCTTGATGGCCCTGAGGTAGCACAGCCCTCAGAGGACCAGAGCAGAGAACATCAATTCCTGAAGCTCTGACTGAAGAGCGAGGGGCAAAAATCAGCCCAAGCTCCAGATGAGATTAAAAAAAAAAAAGGATGGGTAACTAGTAAGAACTCCTAGAAGGCAGGGCTCACCAGAGACTCATCAAGTCAGATGTGGAGTTGAGATCCAAATTCCTGTTCTTTCCAATACATATGTACCACACACACACACACACACACACACACACTTTCTACCTTCATTTTAACTCCCCCAAACTTCAAGGGGCTGGGGGGGAGGGGCGGGGCGGGGAGAGCTTCTAAGGTCAGAGACTGCCGAAGCTGAAGCGGTAAGTCAAGAATGACTTGTATTCCTGGGACCCAACCCAACTTTCAAAAAGAGGAAAGTGAAGTCCCAGAGCCGGTGCAGATAAGACCCCGGGTCTCCAGGCTCCAAGGGCTCCGCAAGCCCTGAGGCTAAAGACGAGCATCTGCACCTGTGCAGCCTCCAACCCTCCCCACTCCCCCGGCCCGGGGCCCACCACGGCCCGGGAGGCGCCCCGAGACTCCCGGCCGCCCCTGCACCCGGGGCACCGGGCACAGGGCGCCGGGCGCTCGCAGAGGGTCCCCCCCCCGCCCCACCCCGCCCCGCCCGCCGGCTCCGGAGGGAGGAGGCCCGGAAGCCGCGGCCCCGGCCCCTGCCCGGCCGCACCAGTGCCAGTTGTTCACGTTGGTCCCGTCCTCCCGCTCCTCCACGATCCAGCGCGGGTCCCCCTGGCCCCACTTGGCCATGTCTGCGCTGCGGCGCGGCCTCAGCGGAGAACAAGGGCCGCGGCGGCGCTACGGCTCCGCCGCCGACGTTTCCGGCCTTCGAACCCAAGATCAGAGCGTTCGCAGCGCCCAGAAAGTGCCAGAAATCCCCGCCCCCTGCGCCACCCGACCCCGCCCGCCCCGCTAGCCCCGCTGCGGAGCTCCAGGAGAGCGAGAGCGGGGCTGGTTCCGAGGGGCGGGGGCGGGGGCGCGGGGCGGGGCCCGGAGGGTGGAGGGGGCGGGGGGCGTCTGGGCTCAGGAAGCCCGCCCCCGGGAGGGGGTTGGGCCCGAGGCGGGTGCGGGCCAGGAGGGGAGGGCTCGGGGCTCAGGAGACCCGCGTCGGGGGCGGCGGTGGGTAGGCTAGGGGCCCGAGCTACGGCGCTGGGGAGGGGGCGACCTGGGAGGCCGGGTGGGGTTTGCGGAGGCCCTGGGCCCCGCCTTGGGTCTCGCAAGTGCATGGGCTGGGGAAGGCCGGACGCCTCTCAACGGTTCGTTATTATTACTGCAGCGATGACCTTCAGTGCTGGCAAGCGGGACGGTGAGTAAGGGGCGCCTGAGAGCTGCACCGGGGCTGCAGACAGGAAACGGCCGTCGGATTGCCACCGGCCGTGCTGACGGTGTTCGGTCCTCTCGAGGACACGACCCTCGCGAGCACTTGGTCACCCTGTTTGCTGTGCGACCGACTTGCTGAGGTCGGAGCGCGCCCACGATGCAAGGCGGAGGTGGTCTCGGCGGAGCGCGTCCTCTTTACACCGTATTCGTGTTCTGTTGAAATTCCTACGGAGTTGGTGCCCTCTGGCTCTCTCCTGGACGCCAAGTCTCACGCCTTTCCGCCACCTGTCCAAGTAGCACGAGCTACCAAGTTCCCAGTTACTTCGGGAATGTTTACATTTTATTCATGTAATAGTCCTTTCTAGATAACAAAAGAATGTGATTGCAAGCGTATATCACTGCAGCTCGATTCAATTTTACAAAAATTAAGTGGATATTAATGATTCCTTTAACGAATTTTCACCTTCCAGCAAAAACTTTGCGCCAGCTCTTTGGGAAATGTTGCTGACAGGTCTGTGGGTATTTATTTAGCAGGCAGAACAGGTATGGAATTCTGGAAGTCTGGAAGTACCTCACTGTGCTGTTCCACTGTGATGGACTGTCCTCTGCCTGTGGTCTGTTCTCAATGAAATAAACTGGTAGAGAATACTTTCTCCATTTGCTTACCGGAGCTACTACATTCCAACGTCATTTTCCAGAAAGCTACAACAGTTTTGTAAGCAGACTGTTTACCAAGTGTTTTGACCCCCAAACAAAATGACATTTTGATTTCACCTTTTACACTTTACTTCACCAAATGCATGGACAACTAACACAAGGTATCAGAAAAGAACTGGATAGGCAATACTAGTGGGTACTGTTTTCTTGTGAATTAGCTGTTCATCTTTTATCCAGTTCATAAAGAATATTACCAATGGAACAGCACATAGTGAGATATGTATCTTTGGAACCTGGGGTAAGACTTACAAGAAAACTTACAGTATATGAAGTATTGAGAGTAGTCAAAATCATAGGAACAGAACAGTGTTGCCAGGGGCTGTGGGGAGAGGGAAGTGGGGAGTTATTGTTTAGTGGGTATAGAATTTCAGTTTTACAAGATGAAACAAATTCTGGAGATGGAGGGTGGTGATGGTAGCACAACATTATGAATGTACTTAAAAAAATTTTCGAAAAACAACCTCTAGATCAACGAGTAAAATGTTGCTGGGGAAGAGGATAATCATGAAATATGGAGGTATATCAAACATACCCCTGCTCAGTTTACTTATTAACTACATTCAAAAGGGAAAAGTAATCTTTACAAGGGAGAAATCTGGCAACTAACCACCTTAACCAAATGGTCAAACTCGGCATCACCAACAATGGAACAAAGTGACATGTGTACACCATCACCTAAGTAGCATTCCTGCCAAAAATGCGTATTCTGAATCTAATCATGAGGAAACAATCAGAAAAGTCCAAATGGAGGGAAATTCTGCAAAATGGATCTGGCCTAAACTCTACAAAAATAAACATTTCATGAATGTCAAAAGAAGACTAAAGATGTAGGATCAATGCTTGATCCTAAATGAGCTCCTGGATCCAAAACAAACAGTTTAAAATGACATAATTGGGGAAATTTAAATTGCATTTCAGACTGCATACTGGATAACGTTGTGTCAATGTTAAATCTTCTGAGCAGTTAAACTTTGGTTACAAAGGAGAGCATTCTTGTTCTTTGGAGATTACATGCTGAAATATTTATAGGTAAATTGTCATGATGTCTGCAATTAACTCAGAAAAGCAGATAAAGCAAGTGTGGCAAAGGTTGACACCTGGTGAATCCAGGTGACGTTTATCTGAGGGTTCCTTGAACTATTCTTGCAACTCTTCTGTAAGTTTGAGATTATCTTCAAAAGAAAAATTGGGGGGGAAAATTGAGTCAAAACATCTTCAGGGTCAAAGCATGGGTTCTAGCCTTTTGTAACCATCCAGTACTAGGGTGGGTAAAAATTACACCACACCATTTATTGAGCATCTACTGTGTGTCCAAGTCTGCTGTATGCTGGAGTGATCACAAAAATAAGACATGGGGCTCAGGCAGTAGTGGAGGAGACGAGTGTGAATTCACCTTCATGGTAAAGCAAGTGTGCCCTGGGAGCACAGTGGAGAAAGTGCCTAATTCTCCCTAGGGGAGTGTGGTGCTCGTGTAGTTCTCTTCTCAGAGGAGGCTTATAGAGTGAGGACTCTTGTCTTCAAGAGAGCAAAGGGGAGCAGCAAGTGCCCAGGCACAGAAGCATGGAGAAGCATACTGCACCAAGGGGGCTCTAACAGAGTCATGTAAGGGGGGCTACAGGAGGTGAGGCTGCAAGGGGTCAAATTGCCCCCTCATGAAAGGCCTCATTTGCCCTGCTGAGGATCGTGGACTTTGTTCTGTAGACAACAGGAAACCACTGAGGTGATCTAAATGGAGAAATGACATGATTGGGCCTGTGTTTTAGAAAAAATCATTCTTAGGACAATTTGAACCATGGACAGGAGTGGGATTAAAAACTGGAAGGGGGGATATTTGTCAGAGTGGAGAGGAGGTGACAGATCTGAGAGGCATTAAAAGTGGAACCCGTGATATGGGAGTGCAGTGGAGGAAGTGTTTTTCAGAGCCTGGGACTTGCACCTTGCTTAGTCACCATCATTCTGAGAGACTAGAATGAAAAGAGGCTGGCGGAGGGCTTAGGTGATAACCCTGGAGATCAGCATGCAGGGGATGGGCAGAAAAATGGAGCCTGAAAAGGGAAACCAAAAGAAGGAGGAAGAAAACAGAGAAGACATTTGATCATGGAAGCCAAGGGTCGGGATGGACGGAGTGGTCAGCAGTGTTAGACATGGAAGGGGGCAAGTAGGATAATAAAGAAATTGTTCTTTGGATTTGACCGGAGGGCCATTGGGCCCTTGGCAGGGAGCAGTTTCAGTGAACGACTGGGGCAGAAGCCGGGTCCCAGTGGACAGAGGAGGTGAGAAAGTTGAGACCATGCTTTCAAAATGTTTGACAGGATGGGTAAGAGAAATGGACAGTAGCTGGATATGGATATGGAGTGAAAGGAGATTTTGCCTTTTCCTTTTAAATGTTTTCACATGCTGATGGGGACTAGCTGGTGAAAAGAGGGCCAGGTGGTAAAGCAAAGCCCCAGAAGCAATGGGAAGAGATGAGTCCAAAAGCAGGTGGGGCTCATCCTGGGATAGGAAGACCCAAGGAGAAAGGATAAGGATGGATGTTTCTATACCAAGCTTGGTTTTGATCAGTTTGATTTGGGGAGAGGGAGAGGAGATGAATGAGGTGGCAAGTTGGGCAACTTCAGATGGCATCTCACCTGCAGCAAAGTGAGGGTGATGACACTGACAGGCTTTGGGGGAAGAAATGCAAAATGCTGTAAGAATGTCTTTTTTCCCATAACCCATCTATACCAGGGTAAGACCAAATCATTGTCACCTTTTCTAAACACACCTGCACCACACTTTCTCTGTCTTTCTCTGTCTCTGTCTTTCTCTGTGACAGAAAAGATTGTATCCAGGATTGACTTTCGTTAGCAATGCACTAGAATCAGGACTTTGATTCAAGTTTCACATCACAACAGGTCTATAAGAGGCTAAGATTCTGCTTTTATGGAAGTCACCACTCTAATTTATTTCTGTAATTCTGATGCCTATCTCTCAGTTTAGTTTAACTGCATTAATATTTATTCACCAGTATACACGGCTGCCCCCCACCCCACCAGAGCTTGTAGTGCACTGTGACCCCGCATTGCTCTCAGGCTCTGAGCTGTGCCCAGCACACAGTAGGCACCAGGAAATGTTTGTTTGGATAACTGAATGGAAAAGGGAACAAACATTTCTCAAACCTGTCTTTCCAACCTATTAGTAGGCTGTAAAAACAGTTCAACAGGCATCCACCATCAGTGTTATCTCAATGAAAGAGAATAGAGTTTAAATACTAGAGTGATTACATGTGGTAAAGGTAAACATTGCTTCTTAAATCATCACATGTGTGGGGTATGTTATGATTATATTGAGTGAGTTTGTTGTTGTTTTGGTTTGGGTTTTTTTTTTTAGTGTTTGAAAGCCACTGTTGCAGCAGACACAAAGGTAAGTATGATAGCTTACAACTAACTGTTGATCTGTTTTTGCGCATTGTAGAATCCCCAGTGCCTAGCACACAGCAGATCTCAATAAATACTGGTTGCATGAATGGGGGCAGGGGTAAGAAGGGGAGAAATTAAAAGGATTTATTTTAACGTGGTTCCCATAGATGAGTTTATATAATAACACTAGGGACTATTTAGCACAGGAATTTCCCGTCTTTAGCTTTTCCATATGCTGTAGATTGAGCAAGTCTTTTATACTCTCTAACTTCAGTTTGCATGTCTATTATTAGCCTTTCTCAACTAGGGCTCCTCATATGAACTGCAGAACACAAAATGACTTGAGTGCCTATTTTCTTGATTCTTCCCAGGATGGTATATAAGTAGTGTCATTCTTAATACATAGGGGAAAAAAATATTGGTTGAATGAATCATTTCATAGGAGTAAAAGAAGACATTGGTTGAAGAGATATGAAAGGAGAGAACTGGGCTTTGAAGGTAGAAATGGGAGAGGTCGGTCCAGACCAAAGAAGAAAAGCATTAGCAAAGATGTGAAAGTCAGGAAAGTAACTAGGGGGAAGTAGGCTGGACACAAATGGAATGGGCACTAAGACTGAAATGAGGACATTTTGAGGAAGGTGTGAAAGCCAGTGTGAAGAGTCTTTTTACGCCAATGTGAAGGAAATGTGGCTGAGTTGTATCTCCCATAGCGGTATCAGACCACGCTGGCAGGTTCTGCAGCCCTGTGCTTGGATCCAAGTCTTGGCTCTGCCACTTACCAGTTGAGTGACCTTGGGCAAATTCCCTAACCTCTTTGTACTTCATCACCTCTTTGTACTTTGTAAAATGGGGATAGTATTACTACCTATCTGTATTACCATTAGATTCAACTGCTAGTAACAGAGTAGCAATAACAGAATAATACAAGACAGCCTTTTCCTTTCATGTAAAAATAGGCAGTCCATGGTGAATATGGAAGGTATACAGTCATCAGGGACCTGAGCTTACATTAGCAATCCTCACCACATGGCTTCCATATCAGGGTCCAGTTCCAGTCAACACAACCACATTCTAACCAGAAGGAAGAAGAAAGACCAAGTGTACATCCTCAACTTGTAAGACATATCCCAGCACTTCTGCTTAGATCCTATTGGCCAGAACATGTCACATGGCAACACCTAGCAAAGAAGGCTGGGAGTATTATCCTTGTTCTAGTCAGCCATGTGCCCAGCCAACATTTGGGAGTTCTGTTCCCAAAGAAGGGAAGAAGAGATATTGGGGGAAAACTAGCAGTGTTTGCCACCCAACCTCATAGGTAGTGTGACATTAAAGGAATTAATACAACTAAAGCTCTTAGAACAGTTCCAGGCATGAAGGAAGCACTTAAAAATGTTTTTGTCTTATCCTCACCCTCCCTGGCTGGTCTCCTTTACTCCCAAACACAAGCTACCACCAAACTCCAAACAATCCTCAATTGACACTTCTAGATTTACCAGCCAAGTCAGGCAACTCCTAGAGGCAATGTTCCTGTCAAGGGAGTCCTGCATCTTGCAGTAATTGTATCCTTGCCAGTTCAGACATTAGTTAGGAGCACCCTGAGGGTAGCCTTGGCACAAATGCAGCAGTGACTCAGAGAACAGCAGCAGGGCTGACCCTCAATTATGCATCCTGCCCAGGAGATCTGAGAGGTACATTTTCCTCTGTCACTTTACACCCCACTTTTACATAGCTTCTCTAATAGTTAGGATACAAACTAGGCTTCTGTAGCAAGAGACTCTCCCCACCCCCATCCCCCATCCCCCATCCCCCATCCCCATCCCCCAAAGTGGCTTAAACCAGTTGGAAGTTTATTTCTTTCTCACTAGTGGTTTAGGACCAGTGGAAGCTGGATGTGTGGGGCTTTCAGATTGTATGTTGTTGCTCTGCCATTTCTGAGATGCTGCCCTCATCTGCTTTGTCAAAGATGGCTCACGACCACTTCCCTATTCTTACCTGCAGGAAGAGGGAAAGAAAAAAGGCAGGTGTGCTTCTCTCCTTTCAAGGGCATGACTCAGAAATTGAGACATCACTGCTATGCTCATCTCAGTGGCCATAACTTAGTCACACACTCCCAGATAAAATATAGAGGAAGGAGTTGTTAATAAAGGAAGGCGAGTAGAATAGACATTTGGAGAATAACTTACAAGCCCTGGCTCACTGCCACGTCCCAGAGCCTGCTTCTCCTATTGTTCCCCTCCTGGCTTCCCTCTGTAGGCCTGTGGGCAGCATCACCTATCATCCAAGGGCTGGATGTTCTATTCATCTGTGCCCCACCCTGCCCTTGTCTCCAGAGCTCCGCCCCACATAGCTCAAGGGGGCACCGTCCATGGTGCTGTCTACACTTCACAACAAGTTGTACAGTAAGGCAACCTTGCTTATCCCTCACAGTTGACAGCCTATCAAGTCTACCTTCTGTGTTTTGCTTGAATCATTTTTTTCTTTATTCCATCCCACCCTGTTTTGCTCGGAGTCTTCACTTTTTACTGCTTGGCTCCTTACAATGTCTTTCCTAATGGTCTCCCTGCCCCCACTAGTTTCTTTCCTCTCCAATCTATGGAGAAAAGGGAACCCTCCTACATTGTTGGTGGGAATGCAAATTGGTACAACCACTATGGAGGACTGTATGGAGGTTCCTTAAAAAACTAAAAATAGAACTACCATATGATCCAGCAATCCCACCCCTGAACATATATCTGGAGACAACCATAATTCGAGAAGATACATGCACCCCTATGTTCATTGCAGCACTATTTACAATAGCCAAGACATGGAAGCCACCTAAATGTCCATCGACAGATGAATGGATAAAGAAGATGTGGTACATATATACAATGCAGTATTACTCAGGCTTAAAAAAGAGTGAAATAATGTCATTTGCAGCAACATGGATGAACCTAGAGATTATCATGCTAAGTGAAGTCAGACAAACATAAATATCATATGACATCACATATATGGAATCATAAAAGATGATACAGGGACTTCCCTGGTGGTCCAGTGGTTAAGACTCTGTGCTCCCAACGCAGGGGGGCCCGGGTTCGATCCCTGATTGGGGAACTAGATCCCACATGCTGCAACTAAAATATCCTGCATGCCACAACAAAAGATCCTGCATGCCACAACTAAAGATCCTGCACATGGCAACAAAGATCCCGTGTGCCGCAACTAAGACCTGGCACAGCCAAATAAATATTAAAAAAAAAAAAAAAAGATGATACAAATGAATTTACTCACAAAACAGAAACAGACTCAAGACTTTGAAAACGAACTTATGGTTACCAAAGGGGAAAGGTGGAGGGGAGGGATAAATCAGGAGTTTGGGATTAACATATACACACCACTATATATAAAATCAATAATCAACAAGGGCCTACTGTATGGCACAGGGAACTGTACTTGATATTCTGTAAAAACCTACATGGGAAAAATCTGAAAAAGAATGGATATATGTATATGTATAGCTAAATCACTTTGTTCTACACCTGAAACTGACACAACATTGTAAATCAACTATACCCCAATATAAAATAAAAATTAAAAATTTTTATTAAAAATAGGCTTTTCCAGCATAATAGTCACCAAAATCAATGGTGCTGGAACCAAGGATATGTGGCCCTGTGTTTGGTGGAATAGTGACATACAGTGGGATTGATAAAATGCATAAATGAATGGAGCATAATGGGAACCAGGTTTCTCACTATTGGAGAAGGAAATTATGGAGCAGATGAAGCTAGAGTAGACCTTGCTGGATTGGAATGGGAAGTATTGGTATAAGCTCATGATCTTTCGTAAGGATAGACAGCTATAGATATTGATATTGTGGTGGTTTTAAAGTAGGTCCAGGGCTTCCCTGGTGGCTCAGTGGTTAAGAGTCCGCCTGCCAATGGAGGGGACACAGGTTCAAGCCCTGGTCAAGGAAGAGCTCACATGCTGGGTAGCAACTAAGCCCATGCACCACAACGACTGAGCCTGCACTCTAGAGCCTGCGAGCCACAACTACTGAAGACTGCGCACCTAGAGCCCGTGCTCTGCAACAAGAGAAGCCACCTCAGTGAGAAGCCCGCTCACCTCAACAAAGAGTAGCCCCCGCTCACTGCAACTAGAGAAAGCCCTCGCACAGCAAAGAAGACCCAACACAGTCAAAAATAAATTAAATAAATAAATAAAGTAGGTCCACATTTTGGTGGGTTTTTCTTTTATTCTCTTCCATTCAAAGGTAGAATATAATCTCCTTGCCCTTGAATGTGGGCTGAACTTAATGCCTAGGTGACCTCCAATACTAGGTCATGAAAAGGATACAGCATTCACCTTCTTTCTCTCTCTCTCTCTCTCTCTCTCTCTTTCTCTCTGCTTGACTTTGGAACCCAGTCACCAACTTGTGAGGAAGCCAGGGTCCCATGGACAGGCCATACATAGGTGTTCCAGTGACAGCTCCTGAGCTGACAGCCAGCAGCAACTGCCATATATGTGAATGAACAACCTTTGGATGATTGCAGCCCCAAGGACCCAAACATCATGGCGCAGAGAAAGTCATTCCCCACTGTACCCACTTTGAATTCCTGGCCTCATAAACCATGAGAGACAATACAAATTATTAATTACTTAAGTCACTAAGTTTGAGGGTAATTTGTTACATAGCAATAGATAATTAATACATATTATATGTCTGCATATATGTGTATTATATGTTTGTACATACATAATATTTCCTACCTCTGTGCACTGAGAGAGTCTAGAAACAATGATAACTCAGGAGTAATGAGCATACCTAGTGTGCAGTTCTTGTTTTCAGAATACCAATCTCCCCTAAAGAAATAGCTGATTCAGGGTCTGGGGCAGAGAAAGTACAAGATGAGCTTGGAACATCCTGTATAGCAAAGTGCTTAAGTATGTCTAAAGGACCAAGAGCCAACTTGAAGGGGTCCCCACTGGCCATATCTGGGAACATATGTGCATCCAAATAAATAATGATTGTAAAGGATTATAACCCACTGAATAAAACAGGAATCTAAAAGTTCATACTGATATATTTAATGAATGAATGAATGAATGAATAGGAGAAAAGGGAGAGCCTTCCTTTCAGTAGACTTCCAACTAATACTGTTTATTAATAAGTAAAAACTACTTATTAACTTGACAGGGGAGAAATCTGACAAACACCATCTCAACCTAGTGGTAAAAATTAAATTACATCAATACATATGACAGCACATGCCTCCTGATATGATGCACTGAGATCACAGGATCACCTATGGAATATTCCTGCCAAAGATACATGACCTGAACCTAATCAGGAAGAAACATCAGGCAGACTTCCCTGGTGGCACAGTGGTTAGGAATCCGCCTGCCAATGCAGAGGACATGGGTTCAAGCCCTGGTCCGGGAAGATCCCACATGCTGCAGAACACCTAAGCCTGTACTGAGCCTGCGCTCTAAAGCCCACGAGCCACAACTACTGAGCCCGCGTGCCACAACTACTGATGCCCACGCCTAGAGCCTGAGCTCTGCAACAAGAGAAGCCACCTCAATGAGAAGCCTGCGCACCACATGAAGAGTAACCCCCACTCACCGCAACTAGAGAAAGCCCACGCACGCAGCAATGAAGACCCAATGCAGCCAAAAACAAATAAATTTATTTTAAAAAATAAAGTCTTTATAAAAAAGAAAGAAACATCGGGCAAACCCAACAGTGAGGGACATGCTACAAAGTACTGATCTGTAATCTTCAAAAGTGTCAAGGTCAGGGGCTTCCCTGGTGGCGCAGTGGTTGAGAGTCCGCCTGCCGATGCAGGGGACACGGGTTTGTGCCCCGGTCCAGGAGGATCCCACATGCCACGGAGCGGCTAGGCCCGTGAGCCATGGCTGCTGAGCCTGAGCATCCGGAAGTGTCAAGGTCAGAAAAGTCAAAGAAAGTCTGAGGAACTGGTCCAAACTGAAGAGACTAAAGAGACATGACAGCTAAACAGAAAGCATTATCCTGAACTGGATCCTTGACCTATAAAGAATATAACTGGGACAGCCAGCAAATTTTGAATGAGGCCTGTCAATTAGATGGCAATAGTGTATCAGCGTTAATTCATGGATGGCCTTGGTTATGTGCATGTCCTAGTTTGTAGGAAATATGCGCTGAAGTGCTAAGGCTGAGTGATATAGTGTATTTGCATCCTACTCTCAAATGCTTTAAGCATGAATTTTATGGAGAGAGAGAATGATAAAACAAATGTGTTAAACTGTTAACTGGGGAATCTGAGTGAAAGCATACAGTTCTTTGTACTGCTCTTGCAACTTTTCTGTAAATTTGAAATGATTTAAATATAAAACTTTTTTTAAAAATAGGCTTTCCCAGTTTGTTGTCTTTTGACTTTATTTTTTCCTAAACAGAGTTTTTGTAAAAATACTCTAATTTACCAAGCTTTTCCCTTTTGGCTTTTGGGTGACATGTCTTGCTTGGGTAACCATTTGAAGAAGGTCCCTGAGTCCACAGCTAATTAAAGAGGAAAGGTGGTGAGTTTGATCCCACTTCTACAAGAGAAACACCAATGAGCATTGAGAAGGAAAGCTCAGCTTTTAACTGGAGCCATAGCTTAGCAGATGGAAACGGGGAGTCCTACAGCTTTGCTGCCCCCTGGGTATCTTCAGTTGAATTTCTGGTGGACACCTCAAATTTGGCAGAGCTATCCCTTCAACTAGTCACCTCTCTGGACATTCCTATCTCTGACAGTCAGATATCCAAACTCAGGAGTCACTTCTGTGTCTTCTCATTTCCCCATATCAAGCCAGAAACTGACATTCTTTACTCCTGGTATTCTGCCACCTCCCTATTCCAGACCCTCATCCTTCAACCCTGAATTGTCACTAGAGTCATCTCCATTCATCTCCAAGTTGCTACTCATCAATAACCTAATCCTGTAGAAGAGTTCTCAGGGACCCCCCCCTTAACTGCCTTAAATTGTTTATTATACACAGTGTTACTTTAAACCATGTAGAAACATAAAACTGGACATCAACTCATTCTTAGAGCTCTCATTCAATTCTAAAATCAAAGCAAATTTACAAATAAAATACAAACAAAAGTATAAAACTAATAAAATTCAAATTAACATTTAGTTAATTTGATTCACCCTGTAGTTGTGGCACCATTGATTGGCTCTTCTGGAATTCCATGTGCCTGTGCTATCATGGGCACTGATGGCCAATTTTCCCACTATTTTCTTCTACTGGAAGGTTTACAAAACCTCAGCTAGTATAGTCAGTCACCAGGAAATTGGCCTTCACTCTGACATAGATGCACCATTTATGGATTCATTCCTCCTCTACTCTTTTCTTGTTAGTTTATGACAAAGTAACTTGGTTTTATAAATATGGACTCAGATACAGGCAGTGAAACCATGACATCATATGGGAATACTCAGCTATAAATGGTCATCTAGCTATGTCTGAAATTTCTTAGAATTTTAAATATTCAGAGCAACATTATTCACAATAGACAAAAGGTGAAGCAATACAAGTGTCCATCAACAGATAAATGAATAAACAAATGAATAAACAAAATGTGGGATATGCATACAAATGGAATATTATTCAGGCAGTAAAAGGAAGGAAACTCTGACACATGGATAAACCCTGAGGACATTATGCTGGGTGAAAGAAGCTGGTCACAAAAGGACGAATACTGTGATTCCACTTGTATGAGGTACTTAGTCAAATTCGTAGAGATAGAAAGTACATTGGTGGTTACCAGGGGCTGGGGTGGTGGGGAATGAGGAGTTCATGTTTAATGGGTACAGAGTTAGAGTTTTGCAAAATGAAGAGTTCTGTGGATGGATGTGACAGCTATACAATGTGAGTGTACTTAATATTACTTAACTGTGCACTTAAGATGGTTAAGATGGTAAATTTTCTGTGTATTACGGACAAAGGATTAATCTCCAAAATATATAAACAGCTCATGCAGCTCAATATTAAAAAAACAAACAACCCAATTAAAAAATGGGCAGGGCTTCCCTGGTGGCGCAGTGGTTGAGAGTCCGCCTGCCGATGCAGGGGACACGGGTTCGTGCCCCGGTCCGGGAAGATCCCACATGCCTCGGAGCGGCTGGGCCCGTGAGCCATGGCCGCTGAGCCTGCACGTCCGGAGCCTGTGCTCCGTAACAGGAGAGGCCACAACAGTGAGAGGCCCGCGTACCGCAAAAAAAAAAAAAAAAAAAGGACAAAATTTGGAAAAGAAAGAATGCTCTTGATGTTAAGGCTTGGAAAGGAACTTCACTTTTAAACAGGAAATTAGCATTTCTAAAACCCTGAAACAGGAAAAAATAGATAGCTACAGCCCTATTATTTGCTGCATTTTAAATTGTCTTGTATTATTTCTAGATACATTTACTAATGTGACTTTAAATCTGATCCCAACTTATCAGCATGGATTTATACCATTTATATAAAAAAACCACCAATAAAAAGAAGATGCAACTGAGGCAAATTAGAAGGATGACGAAGAAAGTGAATGCTGTGGTTTCAAAGCTCATAGGTGGAAGACTCATCCACTCTCACAGTCACAGATCGTCCAGATATACTTTTCCAGCTCAGTTTGAATGTAGTTCGCTTGTTCTTTAAATTTTCTGGAAACAGACGACTAAAAGGGTGCTTTCATTGTTGTTCTTTGGATCCGCTTCATCAGATATGCTCTGCTTGCTTTGGTGGCGTGGACTCACACGGGTTAATTTCTCTCCACAAACGTGGTAGGGGCTGAGGTGGCTAGAGGGGAGACTGAGCTGGGACACGTGGGACTCAGCCCACCTCCCCTCACCCCAAAACTATCGGAATTCAGAGGACAGAGGAATTGGAGCAGCTGGAGCCGAGCCCAGCTCCCCATTCTTCCTTCTGCAGTGACATCATAGCACCAGGATCAGAGAACCAGGCCAACCCCACCCATCACCTGAAGTCAGAACCACGAAACTCCCCCCTGGGCGGCAGTCTATCTGTCCTCCCCTCTGAGAGGTCCGGAGTGGCTTTGGATAAGGATTTTCTTCCGACACTTGAAATACCATCTGTCCTTTCTTAACCTGAGCCTATGTTACTGTTTCTTTCACAGACCATGAACAATCAGTCCACTTCCTTCTTATACAATCCCTCTCCACAGCCCTGTGGTCAGTAATTGACTTACTTCATAATGGTGTTCTCTCCAGGCTAACTAGCCCACGTCCTTCAGATCCCACATCATCGGACGTAATTTCTGGACATACAGAAAAGGCGGCAGCTCTGGAGGCCAGAGCTGAAGAAGCAGGAGTAGAATAAGATGATCAGAGTAAAGATGACCCCCCGCCTGACCTAACTTCAGGTGAGTAAGTGATGCCCATGACAAGGACGGGGAGAGTAGTGCTAGGATTTTCTGAGAACAGGAGGATATAAGGAGTATGGCAGCTGCTGCCGACCATGTCTGAAAAAGTCCGAAGGTGAGCCCTGTGGGTTTTTGGGCTGCAGTAACACTGGCTCTTCTCTAGAGGGGCAGGGACATTGATTTCTTTATCTTTGAATTCTCCACCAAGTCAGAACCTGCAGATTCCATAAATGTTGAATGAATGCGCGTGCGCGCGCGCGCGTGTGTGTGTGTGTGTGTGTGTACAGAGTTTGTTCGAGGGCTCAGGCCAAAGATGATTTTGCAGAATATGTGAACATATGAATGTGAATTTTTGCAGAATTTTTGGAGGCTTCCTCCAGCTAAAGCTCCCAGATGAAGACTCAGAGCCTGTCTCACCCTCCTTACACTACGCTGCTACCAGACTGAGATTTTAAGAGCTCAAATCTTCTCATGTCTCATGTATTCTAGTAATGCACAATGGTAATATTTTATATCTACCTACTGGTGGTTACACAGGTCCAGATATACATAAAAACCCATCAAACTGTGTGCTTAAGATTAGTGCACTTCATGTGCACTATGGTGTGGATATTATACCTGAATAAAAAGGTATAATTTTTCATCCCCATGCCTAAATTTGAGTGTGTGTGGTGCAAAGAGTAATACGTGACTAGGGTGCACTCTTGCTGGTTGGCTCTGTCTCCAAGATTGTTTGCTACACATAACACATATTCTGAGACCAGGGACCTTTGGCAAGAATACAGTAGTAGCAAAAAGTAAGGGCTGGTAAGACTGTATCATTAGGGCTTTCTTTCACTGAATGTAGCTTGCGAACAGATATCCTAAATTGTTAGTTAACATAATTCTGAATATGTATAGTTAATATAATTAGAGTATAGTTAATACAAATTCTGAAAACTGGAAGGTTATCAAACTTTGGTCTCTAAATCACATTTTAAACGCATTGGACTGTAAACTTTGTGATGCCATGGAATCTTACTCAGAGATAGGTCTGCAGAACCTAACACAGTGTGCCTTACACACAGAAGGCATGTGCTCAAAGGTTATTTGTAGTGGAACATTACTACCAATTCTACAGAAATAAAAAATATTCTAAGAGAGTATTATGAACAATTGTATGCTAACAAACTGAATAACCTAGATGAAATGGAAAAATTCCTAGAAACAAAAAACCTACCAAGACTGAATCATGAAGAAATAGAAAATCTGAATAGAACTATAATAAGCAGGCTGAATCAACAAACAAACAAACAAACAACCTCCCAACAAAGAAAAGTCCTGGACCAGATGGTTTCACTGAGGAATACTATCAAACATTTAAAGAAGAACAAACATCAATGTTTCTCAAACTAATCCAAAAAAATTAAAGAAAAAGGAATACTTCGTAACTCACTCTATAAGGCCAGCATTACGTTGATACCAAAGCCAGGCAAAGATACCACAAAAAAAAAAAAAAGCCTAAAGACCAATATCTCTCATGAAATAGAAGCAAAAATCCCCAATAAAGTAATAGCAAACTGAATTTAGCAGCAGCATATTGAAAGGATTATACACCATGACCAAGTGGGACTTACTCTTAGAATGCAAAGATAGTTCAACATACAAAAATCAACATAATACACCACATTAATGGAATGAAGGGGGGGAAATGATCATCTCAATTGATGAAGGAAAGGCATTCACCAAAATTTACCATCATTTCATGATAAAACACTCAACAAAGTAGGAATAGAAGGAAACTACCCCAACATAGTAAAGGCCATATATAGAAACCCCACAGCTAATATCATACCCAATGGTGAGAAAATATTTGCAAATCATATATTTGATAACATTAATATCCAGAATATACACAGAACTCCTATAACTCAACAACAACAATAACAAAATCCAATTCATATATGGGCAAAGGACTTGATTAGATGTTTCTCCAAAGAAGATATACTAATGGTCAACAATACATGAAAAGATGCAACATCACTACTCATTAAGGAGCTAATCAAAATCACAATGAGAGGGGCTTCCCTGGTGGCGCAGTTGTTGGGAGTCCGCCTGCTGATGCAGGGGACACGGGTTCGTGCCCCGGTCCGGGAGGATCCCACATGCCGCGGAGCAGCTTGGCCCATGAAACATGGCCACTGAGCCTGCGCGTCTGGAGCCTGTGCTCCGCAACGGGAGAGGCCACAACAGTGAGAGGCCTGCGTACCACAAAAAAAAAAAAAAAAAAAAAATCACAATGAGATATCACCTCACGCCCCATTAAAAGGCTATTATTAAAAAACAAAGAAAAAACAAAACCAAGTGTTGGCAAGGATGTGGAGAAATTGGAACTCTTGTGCACTGCTGTTGCAAATGTAACATGGTGCAGTCACCGTGGAAAACAGTATGTCAGTTCTTCAAAAAATTAAACACAGAATTCCATATGACCAGCAATTCCACTTCTGAGTATATACACAAATGAAGTAAAAGCAGGGACTCTAACAGTACACCCATGTTCATAGCAGGGTTATTCACAATACCCAAAAGGTAGAAACAACCAAAGTATGCATCGACAGGTAAGTGGATAAACAAAATGTGGCATACACATACAATGGAACGCTGTACAGCCTTAAAAAGGAATGAAATTTTGGTATGCTACATGTGGATGAACAGTTGAAGGCATTATACTAAGTGAAGTAAGCCAGATACAAAAGGACACATATTGCATGAGTCCACTTATATCACATTCCTAGAATAGTCAAATTCATAGATACAGAAAATAGAGTAGTGGTTACCAGGTGCTGGGGCGAGGGGGAAACGGTGAGTTATTGTTTAATGGATATAGAGTTTCAGTTTGGGATGGCGGTGATGGTTACACAGCAATGTGAATGTACTTAATGTCACTGAACTGTGCACTTAAAATGGTTAAAATGGGGCTTCCCTGGTGGTGCAGTGGTTGAGAGTCCGCCTGCTGGGGACACGGGTTCGTGCCCCGGTCAGGGAAGATCCCACATGCCGCAGAGCGGCTGGGCCCGTGAGCCATGGCCGCTGAGCCTGCGTGTCCGGAGCCTGTGCTCCGCAACAGGGGAGGCCACAACAGTGAGAGGCCCGCGTACCGCAAAAAAAAAAAAAAAAGAAAAGAAAAAGGTTAAAATGGTAAATTTTGTGTTGCATATATTTTATCACAATTTTAAAAAATTATTTGTGCAAAAAAGGAAGGGTAACTCATCTGTAAAGTGGCCTGGTATGAGGCAGGCACGGGAGAAACAAGACACTCAGCACACAGAGATCTTGTTTCAACCTCCATCCATTTGCTCAGTTTGTTTCCCCACTGTAATTGTCCTCCCCCTCCCTCAGCCCTTTACATGTCCCCACCTCTAAATCATCCAAGACTTGGTTCTTGGACTGCTCTTCCACAATGTCATCACCACCCACTGGCCTTCCTTCCTTCTTGCTTTCGCTCAGTGACACACCATGTCACCTGCCTGCATCCCAAACCCTTGTCCCGTTCAGCTCCAGCCACAGACATGCCTCCCCCTCCTGCCTTCAGTCTCCTTTGGGGTGGTGGCCAGAGGATATGGACTCCTGGCAACAGGGTCCACAGCAATTTGTGCTCCAGATGGGTCCAGGGTGCATGTAAATCCCCAGCCACCTCCCTAAGGCCTTGATCCATTTGATCTGGTGAGCTCCTCTGACAAAGTATGATCCCTGAATTGCAGGATCAAGATGAGGACATTCAGAGCACCCACAAGTCACAGCTGCCTGAACTTGGAAATCAGGAATGAGCACAAGACCCAGGCCTGGCTGATCAGAACAGTCTACAGTTCAAGGGTCAACATGTGACCTAACCAGCTTGGTTAGTCTCAATGTCAAGACATTTGCAGAAACTGTCAGCACAGAAGAGAATAGGGCTGAGAGACGTATATGGAGAGAGACAAATTGTACATGACTCCGCTTGATCTAATCATGCTTGAAGCCTTGATTTTCAGTGTGGACTGGAAGTGGGGCTTTCAGTTATATGAGCCAATGCTAATATAACATTTTGGCTTAAGCTGGTTTGAGTGGGGTTTTTGTCTCTTGTAATCCAAGATTCGTGACCAAAACACAATGTAACCAACATCATACTGCCTTCCCTTTCTGAGCCCTCGATTCCTAACCTGAGATTCCTTGACTCCTCACACAAGAGCCACTGAGCCCATCAACCATGTCCTGACTTTGTTGAACATCAAATATGTTCCCTCTAGCCTCCAAGGACAAGTGGAATAAAATGAGTACCTTTTCTCTTTCATCAGATTAGTGCAGCCTTTTTCCCTACCACAGCTAGTGGGGCTGCTTGGAGGTCTTATTTTAGATTTTGGAAAGCTAAATGGAAGTTACTGAAACTCATCAACATCGAGCTATGATATTTAATAGGGCACTTGGATTGAAACAGTTTTTTCCTTCTACCTTAATGGCCAAAACCTGTCACTTCTTACTAGAGGAAGGAAGAAAAAAATGATATTAAACATCAAGGTAAATGGCTAGTATGTCAGTACATATAATGTCCACACAAGAGAAACGTTCTGTTGAGAAACCTTCATTATTTATGATTCACAGTTAACCTTTTCACACAGAAACTGTTGAAAACTTCAGAAAGTCACTGCAGCTTGATAAGGTTTTTAGGCAATCCATTCATCACCCCATTGTTTCTCACGGAACAAGTAACACTGAGCTAGACAACAGGAAACGCTGCCCTTGGCAGAGGTGATGACACCAAGACAACACTTCTCTCATTAAGGAGACAGGCACCAATTCCAAAATGCCAGTTAAGCAGAAGAGCCTACAAATTCACTGCAAAGATTTAGCAACACTTTATAGCTAATATCTATCCATCTGAAATTGAAATGTCTTTGAGAGAGAGTATGTCAGAAGCAGTGTACTATTAATATTACATTATAACCACCAAAATTGGGTAAATACATTCCTGGCTTCAACCACGATAGCCACAACACCCATGCATACACCCATCCTAGGCCACATTTTAGAAGTCCCTCTGTTTTGCAGGCTTCGTGAGGATGGAAGAATATAGAGTTGAGGATTCAGCCACCACTGAGCCACCATCCCTGTGGGTCCTATTCTACCCTTCTGGTTCGTGAAGGGTATAGCTCGGCTGCAGGCAGAGGAGAATGTTCTTGCCTCATATTTGAGCATCTTCTGCCTTGCCCCATGCTACACGGTCAGTGAGGATCAAATTCCACGGACTTTGAAAAACAGATCGGTTTTGATGCTACACTCCTGAGATGTCTGAGAAGAGTGTTAAAGCTGACCTGATTCATCGGTTCCTGGGAGCCTTCCTGACCTCAGGAATCCAACCCAGGGAAGAGGCAATACGACATTCTTTCCTACCTCAGGGTTTGTATAGGCTGCTTTTGCACTTAAATTGTTCTCAAGCCCCTTTCCCATTTCCCATCCCTGCAAAAACCCAGCACCTGTAACAAGCAGTGACAGCCATAACCAAGGGGCAGATGGGAGACTTCCTTTGGTGCTTTAGTTTGGGAGCTCAAAACCACTGATGGCAGTGGTTTTGTTTTGTTTTCTCCTTTTCTATTCATTCTGTTCAATCTGTAAGCTTTTTGCTTTTATTTCCTTCTAAACATAATTTTCTCTAAATCATTTGTACTGTTATGATTTTGTATATCTTATTTTAATGTCTTAGCTTTTAGTTTTGATCAACCCTTTGATCTCAACATTTCTGAAAAGGATATTAAGGAATTATCTAGGGCAGAGCTTCACTAACTCGCTGTGGTGAAGGAGCAGGTTTTTTATTTTTAATCTCAGTCCACTGAGGACCAATACTTCAGTAAAACAAAAACTAAAGCAATGATACACTTGGATATCACAGCAATGTAAAATAGTTATTTAAAGTTTCTACGTATTTACTCTCAATTTCTGCATTTAGTTGCAGACCAGTGACAATTAGGGACCAGCACCAGTTCACAGGTCACATTCAGACCTGGTTACCAATTCCCTCATTTATTTGTTTTAAATGGCATTTTTCATTGTAGAAAATTTGGAAAATGAAGAAAAAAAACAAAATCTCTCATGATTCCACTACCTAGAGAGAAAAACTGTTGAAATATACTGATATTTTATACTATATATACTGATATATGTACATACATATGTATGTGTGTGTGTATATATATACATATATATAGTGGTTGCACAGCCATCATCACAATCTAAATTTAAAGCATTTTTATCACCTCTACAAGAAACCCTCTACCATTAGCAGTCACTCCTTACTCCCCACTCCCTAGTCCCTGGGAACCACTAATCTAATTTCTGCCTCTATAGATGTGCCTTTTCTTGACATTTCGTATAAATGGAATCATACAATATGTGTTTTTTTGTGTTTGGCTACTCTCAACTTAGCATAATGTTTTTTTGTTTTCTTGTTTTTTTAACATCTTTATTGGAGTATAATTGCTTTACAATGGTGTGTTAGTTTCTGCTTTATAACAAAGTGAATCAGTTATACATATACATATATCCCCATATCTCTTCCCTCTTGCATCTCCCTCCCTCCCACCCTCCCTATCCCACCCCTCTAGGTGGTCACAAAGCACCAAGCTGATCTCCCTGTGTTATGCGGCTGCTTCCCACTAGCTATCTATTTTATATTTGGTAGTGTATATATGTCCATGCCACTCTCTCACTTTCTCCCAGCTTACCCTTCCCCTTCCCTGTATCCTCAAGTCCATTCTGTAGTAGGTCTGTGTCTTTATTCCTGTCTTGCCCCTAGGTTCTTCATGACCTTTTTTTTTTTTTTAGATTCCATATATATAGCATAATGTTTTTATGATTCATCCATGTTGTGGCATGTAACAGTATTTCATTCCTTTTTATTGCTGAATAACATTATATTCTATGAATATATCAAATTTTGTTTATCCATTCATCAGTTGATGTACGTTTGCATTGTTTCCACTCTGGCTGTTATGAATAATGCTGCTATGAACATTCATGTATAAGTTTTTGCATAGACATGTTTTCATTTCTCTTGGGTAAATACCTAGGTGTGAAATTGCTGAGTCATATGGTAACTCTGTGTTTAGCATTTTGAGAAAACCCATATCTATTTTATAATTAAAAAAATTGGAACCAGTGTATATATACTTTGTTAAACTTAATATCATTTTTATTATGAACATTTTGCAATGTCTTTCAATAATCTTCAAAAAGATGACTTTTAATACTTATAAATTTTTCCTTTTTATATAAGCATTGCAATTATTTTCTTATTGTTGGACAACCTACTGCTTTTATACATAGCATTGATGGGCATATTTGTACATAAATATGTGAGCACAACTCTGATACTATTAAATCTTTACTTTTATTAAATATTAATCTTTTTGTTTATTTTCAAAAGCTTATTGGCTTCTGGCTCTTTTATTTTAAATCTCATCCATTTTGTGTCATTGCTTTTTGGCTCCAAATATCTCACATATTGATCCATTATTTTTCACTTCTATTTATTCCTCCCCTCCTCTTTTTTTTTCACCTTATTTCTAGTTTCTTAGATTTAGTCTCCTCTCAACCTCTGTTAAGGCAAAAGTAATATTCTCCTTTAGGTTTAGAAACTGTTAAAAAAACACTTTGATTTCATTATAATTTGTCTCATTAACTTATACAAAGGGGGATAACAAAAGGGGATAATAAATCAATCATCTGAAGAACCCAACACTTATTCTTGCTTTTTTTTTTTTCTTTTTGCTTTGGGGAAGAAAAAAATTAGAAAAAAAACATGCATCGATGATGTGACTTGAATTTTAAGAAAAATATTTCATAAATAAGCACTATTTCCCATAAATGCACTCTTTCTGATTCGAAGCAATTTTCTTCTTTTTTTTTTTTTTGGCAAAATATTTAATGTCTGTAAGTGTGCCTCACTCTCCCATTCCTGTTATGATTCGATAGCCTCTCCAAACTGGCTGTACCAGAGAAAACATGGGCACATTTTCACAGCAGGATTCGAAAACCATTAAAGCCCTGGTCCTCTTGACTCAGAAATGACTGCAGGTGAGGTCCTTCCACAGCATGCCTCAGGCGTCTCTGCTCAAGGCAAAAAGCCCCCCATTTCTACAAGACTCCCGAGGTGTTCTGTTTCTGCAGCTTGGCACTGGGAGCTGGGTGGCTGGAAATAGTGGTAGGCTCGTGCACTGCAGAGGTAGTCCCCATACACAGTGAGAAGCATCATGGAGGAGGAGAAGGTCTTGTAGCCAATGTTAGCTAGTTTCTTGGCAGTTGGCATGTTGTCCCCCTCTAGGATTCAGCTCCCAACGTGAGCTAGGGCCCCACGGGCCAGACGTAGCATAACCCCCCGCAGCAAGGCTGGAGCCCACAGTGGCTGCCCAGAGCAATTTTCTTAAGTCTAGAAGTTAGTCTCTCTTGTAGATGTCAAAGCCTTTCTTGATCACGAGCCTTTATTACCCTATTTGAATTAAAAGAAACCCCAGATTCACAAATCTGCCATTTGAGCAATTTAGTTTTTTAGAAACTTGCTTAAACTTCATTAATCAAACACTTTCAACTTTTCTGTTACCTTTTCAATCTCAAGGTAAAAATGATCATGGTACATCACTGATTACCTAATTCTTCCTCTCTGTATAAGATTTTGGTTACTGCTGGGTAAAAAGGGAAAAAAAAACAACTTTTTTTTAGTCGACTTTATTTTTGAGAACATTTTAAAATTTACAGAAAAATTGAGTAGTACAGAGAGTTCTCATATACCTCATACCCAGTTTCCCCTATTAACATATTACATTAGTGTGGTACATTTGTTATAATTAATGAACCAACACCAACACATTATTAATAACTATAGTCCATAGTTGTTTCAGATTTCCTTAGTTTTTGTCTAATGTCTTTTTCTGGTCCAGGATGCTACATTATAATTAGTTGTCATGTCTCCTTAGACTCCTCTCTGCTATTAAAGTTTCTCAGACCTTCCTTGTTTCTGACGACCTTGACTGTTTTGAGGACAACAGGTCAGATACATTGTAGGATGACCCACTACTGGAATTTGAACATATATTTTTTTAATTCCAAATTTTCTCTGAAGTAAGACACATCCTTTTTTTTCTTTTTAATTTTATTTATTTTTGGATGCATTGGGTCTTCATTGCTGTGCGCTGGCTTTCTCTAGTTGTGGCGAGCGGGGCCTACTCTTCGTTGTGGTGCATGGGCTTCTCATTGCGGTGGCTTCTCTTGTTGCCGAGCATGGGCTCTAGGCACGTGGGCTTCAGTAGTTGTGGCTTGCGGGCTTAGCTGTTCCGCAGCATGTGGGATCTTCCTGGGCCAGGGATCAAATCCATGTCTCCTGCACTGGCAGGTGGATTCTTAACCACTGTGCCACCAGGGAAGCCCCCAAGACACTTATTCTTAATCCCACATCTTCTATCCTTCTATTGTTGATTTACTCAAACATTTTAAATTGTCTTCTTCCTCTTTGTCTACATTTATATTTTTCCTTCATTTACATAGAAGTTTGGTAAACAGCACAGCCAGGCTATAGGCATAGTTTTAAGAAAACAGCCCACTCTATGGCAGGGGGTTAGCGGCACCCCCATCCTGCACATCCTAATGCATTCTCTATACCCGATCATTCTACTTCTAGCCTTAGCACCTAATCACCCAAAGGCCTCACTTCCTAATAACCTTGGCGGTTAGAATTTCAACATGAATTCTGGTGGGACACAAACATTCAGACCATAGCGTCAGCCAACACCAGGTGGAACAGATCCCAACCACCCAGTTGATCTAAGCCAACCCATGGAATTATAAGAGGTAAAAAAATCCCAAACCCCATTTCCTAACACATCAAAATTACAGGCTTTATTCTACATCTGAGTAGACCCCAAACCCCTTTCAAGATTTGTCTTGGGAGCAAGGGCAGAGGGGTCTCTTGACACTCAGGGGAGACAAAATGTCTGATGTTCAGCAGGGGTGGGGAAAGTGGACCTTATTAAAAGTAATCAAAATGCAAAGAGACTATGTGAAAAGAGGATTCTGATCAAATACATTTGAAAAGAGGTCTAATAAATATTTGAAAAGAAGGGGAGTCATGGTGTTTCTCAAGAAAAACAAAGGAAAGTATGCCATTGAAGATCTGTAAAGGGATCATGATGTTTGTTCGAGGGGGTAATACACTAAGACTAATTTTTGTTCAAGTTTTAATTAACTATGTGACAAGAGAAGTTGCTGGGAGTTTTGGGTTTTTTGTTTGTTTTTGGCAAATGGATTAGGTTAATTTCCCCATCTTTATAATTTATCACTTTCACACTGGTTATTTCTACTTGGTGGAACCAACTGTGAAATTATCTTGTACTTTTTTCTCACTCTATCTGGCTCTGTCCTTAGTATCCCTTTTGCTATGGGCCCCTTCAAGTTCATTGTATCACTGTCAGTAGGGGAGAGGGTTGTTTAGAAGACTGAGACCTGTTTGCTCTCTAGGGCACACATGCTCTAAAGATGTCTACAATTGGGTATTGGCACTTTGACCAAGACAAGTCCTGTCTTGGGAGGAATCATTTATCACAAAGAATGAAAAGATTTTGTGGTCAGCATTGTTCTACTCCAGCTAATTTTATTTATTATCAAGGACAAATGGGGCAAATTCAATCAGTACTTGCAGGTATCAAAAGCGAGAGTGGGTGAGACATATAATATTTCCTATAATTAACATATCTATAACAATTTGACATTTGAATATGCTGCTTTTGTAGAATATTTGAGCTTTCAATGTTTAGGACTTTTAGTAAACATTCAAAGCAAAAATGTCAGTTTTCCCAATAATTGTTCCATATGTCATATTTCATGATTGTTGGAAAAAGAGCAAAAGGCTGGGAAACAAACAATAGATGCCTGTGTGACAAAAATGAGATGGATCCATTTGGAAACAGGATTCTACTAGATAACCAACTTAAAATTTTTTTTTTTATAATTATTACTTTTTAAAATATTTATTTATTTGGCTGCACTGGGTCCTAGTTGCGGCACATGGGATCTTCCTTGCTGTGTGCAGGATCTTCCTTGCAGTATGTGGATCTTTAGTTGCAGCACGCAGGACCTTTTAGTTGAGGCGTGCGTGTAGGATCTAGTTCCCTGACCAGGGATCAAACCCGGGCCCCCTGCATTGGGAGCACGGAGTCTTAGCCACTGGACCACCAGGGAAGTCCCAAGATAACCAACTTTTAGATAATAATATATTCATACAACTCAAAACATTTTAAATATAGAAAGGTTATTTCCCATCATAAGAAGAAAATTTGTAACTATATGTGGTGATGGATGTTAACTAGAATTACCGTGATGATCATTTCTCAATATATACAAATATTGAATCATTATGTTGTACACCTGAACCTAATATAATGTTATGTCAACTATATCAATTTAAAAAAAGAGAGAGGTTACATGGCAAAAACGTCTCCCACACAGCCCTGACCCATTCTGTCCAGTTTCCACACCAGCATCCATCTCATCCCCAGGAAACCACTGTTATTAGTTTCTGGTGTTTTCTTCCAGAATGTCTTTAGGCATATAAGCAATACAGATATATATTCTTATTTTGTCTTAAAAAATCTTTTTGTTGAAGCATAACACTGATACATATAGTAAGTTCTAGTAGCTACAAGAACATTTCCCCAACATCTTCCCCAAAACACTCACACTCCCTTCTAGACAGTATCCCCCAAAGATAAGCACTATTCTGACCCTTATTACTATAAGTTAGTTTTGTCTATTCTTGAGTTCCATATACATGGAATCATACAGCATATACTTTTCTGTGTATGGCTTCTTTCACTCAACATTACATCTGTGAGGTTCATCCATGTTTCTGTGTATGGCAATCTCTTGTTCTTTTCTTCTTTGATATGTATTATTCCACTTTCTGATTATACCTCCATTTGTCTACCCATTCTACTGTTGATAAACAGTTCAGTTGTTTCCAGTCTGAGGCTGTTATGAATAGTGCTTCTATGAACATTTTTATACATATCTTTTGGTGGATATAGCACTCATTTTGGTTGCCTATATAGAATGGTTTAGATGGGTCATATATAGGCCTTAGAAGATACCATAAGACAGATTTCCAAAGTAGTTATAACAATTTATATCCCCCCTAGCAGTGTATAAGCTCTAGTTGCTCCATCCCCGCAACAACCCCTTGGTATTGTCAGTCCTTTTAAACAATATGAAACAAAGTATCATTATTCACCTTGGGAGGATGCTAGCGAGCCAGCTTATTATTTAAACCAGTAAATAAAGGGGGGGGGGAAATCAAGTATTTTTCTGTTTTTCTTATATGATCTCTATTTCAGGATAACCAAATAATTAGAAATTTCTTTTTTTGGATAAGAGTTTCAGATAATAAACAGAGGAGAACTACATTAGAACTCAGATATTATCATTTTTCAGTCCATCATGTACTAATGGATATAGGCATTGCTATTAACATCACAAAAAAAGAGACAATCAGACACCAATTAGACTCCTAATGGGATTACACATCAATACCTATAATGTAGTCTTACCACACTTCCTTGAAAAAATTTGAATCTCTATCTGAACAAGCCTCTAGATCTAATTACCAGTTTACAGGAAACATAAGTGCTAGAGGAACATGTCAAACAACATCACAGGGGGCAATCATCTAAACACAGACTACAGGGAAATCCTATAGGAAGATAACCTGGTTTTGTCAACAACAAGAAATAAAGGAGATTTTTTAAATGACAGAGAGGAAAACCATAGGTTAAAAGAGATTTAAGATACCTATGAAACAACTACAACACATAAACCTCATTCAAACCCTGATTCAAACAAATTGTACTAAAAAAGAAATAAGACATTCAGAGAAGTGTGAACACTGATTGGGTAGTTAATAATATCAAGGAAGTGTTAAAATGCTTTTAGGTGTGATAAGGTATTGTGGTTATGTTTTTTAAAACATTCTTATCTTTTAGAGGAATATACAGAAACATTTACAGATTAAATTACATGATGCCTGGGATTGTTTTAAAAATAATCTGGGGGCTTCCCTGGTGGCGCAGTGGTTGAGAGTCTGCCTGCCGATGCAGGGGACATGGGTTCGTGCCCCGGTCCGGGAGGATCCCACATGCCGCGGAGCGGCTGGGCCCGTGAGCCATGGCTGCTGAGCCTGCGCGTCCGGAGCTTGTGCTCCGCAACGGGAGAGACCACAACAGTGAGAGGCCCGCATACGGCAAAAAAAACCAAAAACAACAAAAAAAAACCCCTGGGACTTCCCTGGTGGCGCAGTGGTTAAGAATCCACCTACCAATGCAGGGGACACGGGTTCAAGCCCTGGTCCGGGAAGATCCCACATGCCATGGAGCAACTAAGCCCGTGCGCCACAACTACTGAGCCTGCACTCTAGAGCCCGCGAGCCACAACTACTGAGCCCTCGCACCACGACTACTGAAGCCAGCACGCCTAGAGCCCATGCTCCGCAACAAGACAAGCCACCTCAGCGAGAAGCCTGCACACCACAACAAAGAGTAGACCCCACTCACCGCAACTAGAGAAAGCCTGTGTGCAGCAACGAAGACCCAATGCAGCCAAAATTAAATAAATAAATAAAATTAAAAAAAATATATGGATGGGGAAAATGGAGGGTCTGGATGATATGTGATTATCCATATGTTGATAGTTGTTGAATCTGGGTGATGGAAACACTGGGTTCATTATATTATTCTCTCTGCTTTTGTATATGTTTGAAACTTTCCATAACAAAGCTTTTAAAAATACTTTTAGGGCTTCCCTGGTGGCGCAGTGGTTGAGAGTCCTCCTGCCGATGCAGGGGACACGGGTTCGTGCCCCGGTCTGGGAAGATCCCACATGCCGTGGAGCAGCTGGGCCCGTGAGCCATGGCCGCTGAGCCTGCGCGTCCGGAGCCTGTGCTCTGCAACGGGAGAGGCCGCAACAGTGAGAGGCCCAAGTACCAAAATAAATAAATAAATAAATATAAAAATACTTTTAGGGGGCTTCCCTGGTGGCGCAGTGGTTGAGAGTCCGCCTGCCGATGCAGGGGGCACGGGTTCGTGCCCCGGTCTGGGGGGATCCCACATGCCGTGGAGCGGCTGGGCCCGTGTGCCATGGCCGCTGAGCCTGCGCGTCCGGAGCCTGTGCTCCGCGGCGGGAGAGGCCACAGCAGTGGGAGGCCCGCATACCGCAAAAAAAAAAGAAAAAAAAATACTTTAAAAAATTGTCCCTATGGTATTTGCTATAATAGCAAATATTTGGAAACAAACTAGATGTTCACAGTATGAGAACAGCCAAAATAAATGTAGTGTATTTGTATAGTGAAATAATACATACAGTAGTTCTCAAACTTTTTGGTCTTAGAAGCTTTACACTATTAAAAATTATTAAAGACCCCAAAAGTTTTGTTTATGTAGGTTGTAACTATTAATATTTGCTATATTACAAACTAAAACTGACAAATTTTAAAATTTGTATTGATATATTAATCATTTTTAAATACTGAAAATAAACCCATAATAATTTATTAAACAGAATATGGGACATGTAATATTTTACATTTTCAGGATGCTTTCAGCTGTAAGTAATAGAAAATGTGACTAGGGAATTCCCTGGCAGTGCAGTGGTTAGGACTCCACGCTTTCACTGAATGGGGCACAGGTTCGATCCCTGGTCTGGGAACTAAGATCCCACAAGCCATGTGGTATGGCCAAAGGAAAAAAAAAAGAAAGAAAAGACAATGTGACTAAAAATAGCTTAAATGACAAGAGATTTATCATCTCACATGACAAGAAGCCTGAAGGTAACAAGGCTCCAGGGTTGATTAATTTCAGGGTCAGTGACATCATCAAGGGTCAAGATTCTTTCTATCTTTCCTCTTTGCCACCTCTGTTTATGAACAGGCTCCCTCATAGTTGTGAGATGACTATCACAGCTCTAGGTACCACACAAATGTCAAAGGCAGAAAAATGGGACCTAGAGAAAGCCTGCGTGCAGCAATGAAGACCCAACGCAACTAAAAAAAAAACAAAAACAAAAGAAAATGAACTGGTCTTGTACAGTGCATCCCTAACTCAGCTATTAAAAAGAAAAATGGGGGCTTCCCTGGTGGCGCAGTGGTTGAGAATCTGCCTGCTAATGCAGGGGACACGGGTTCGAGCCCTGGTATGGGAAGATCCCACATGCTGCAGAGCAACTAGGCCCGTGAGCCACAACTACTGAGCCTGCGCGTCTGGAGCCTGTGTTCCGCAACAAGAGAGGCCCGCGCACCACGATGAAGAGTGGCTCCCGCTTGCCACAACTAGAGAAAGCCCTCACACAGAATTGAAGACCCAACACAGCAATCAATCAATCAATAAATAAGCAAGCCAGCCAGCCAAGCATTTGAAGCCCTTAAAAAAAAAAAAAAGGGACCATCTGGGGTTCAACATCAACATCAAAGACTGGTTCTTGTTCATTTGAAACACCATAACAACGTTGTAAATCAACTATACTCCAATATAAAATAAAAATTAAATTAAAAAAAATAAAACACTATAGGCCAAGTTATAGTGTTAACAGTGAGAATGACCTCTTTCCCCCGAGGTTTCCCCTGCACACTGGAAAGGATGCCAGCAATCCAACTGGATGTCCCAAGCTAGTAAATATAATCCAAATGGAATATTAGGATAATAAGCAAGAAAAGTCCTCAGATTTAAAGAATAAACTATTTTATTTTATTTACTGCATACTTTTGCATTTATGCCAACATTTTCATCTATATCATCTATTTTCTCAAAGGTTATAGTTTAAAGTAACAACTTGGAAAGTCAATCTATCACTTGTTGCCAGGTGTTCTATATGTATTTGGCTCATTTAATCCTCACAACAACCCTGTGAGTTAGGCATTATTATCATCTCCACTTTCCAGATGAAGAAACTAAAGCATCAAGAGATTTTGCGACTTTCCCAACTCACACACCACTCTGTGTGGAGCTAGGATTCAAATCCTAGCAGTCTGGCTCCATTGCTTTCAACTAAATGCTTACCTCTATATGGTTTTAGAAAAATATGCTCAAGCACATGAGTTGAAAATTTAAGGTTAATTGGTAGAAGCATATAGAGTATAATTTTCAAAACGATAGAAGAAAATAAATAAAACTTGATCGATTCAGCAGAAGGCCAAAAAAGGTTGGGGAGGAGAATCTTTCTCTCTGGCTGATAATTAACCACCGTCATAAATGGCAGAGCAACTACCTGTACCAGGAAGTTGGTGACAAACCTACTACTTCAAAGGGTCATAGCTGTCCTTCACCCTAGAAAGGCAACAGTACCTAAGACATTAATTCTGCAAAAACACATGTGTGTGCAAAATCACAGATGTCATCTGTGTCTTCCGATTCAGACCCATTTTGTCATGGCTTTGGCATGAACTATTATTTCTAGGATTACACAAAGAAAAATAAACTCATGGCCTATATTGAAAGAGAAAGACCTCAAGAAAACAGCAAATGGATTACAAGAATAGATGAAGAAAGTCAGGGGGTGGAAAAACCAATGTTGGAGCTAGCAACGAAAAAGGATTAAATGCCTTGATTCGTTTCACTAGAGAATAAACTGTATAAAAACGAAAAAGGGGGGCTTACCTGGTGGCGCAGTGGTTGAGAGTCCACCTGCTGATGCAGGGGACACGGGTTCGTGCCCCAGTCTGGGAAGATCCCACATGCCGCGGAGCGGCTGGGCCCGTGAGCCATGGCCGCTGGGCCTGCACATCCGGAGCCTGTGCTCCGCAGCGGGAGAGGCCACGGCAGTGAGAGGCCCGCGTACCGCAAAAAAAACAAAAAACGAAAAAGGGTTGGATGGGATGGTAACAAAGAGAAAGGACAGTAAATTTTAAAATGCATCCAACTAGTCCAAAACTGAACCTTGTCTTACCTAACAAACATGTCCTGCCCCTGAGCTCAAAGTTTCACCAGCTTCTCCGTCCCAAGCCGGAAGTTTGCAAGTCAGCACAGACTCCTTGCTCTTTCTCCCTGTGTATCCAATAATGACCAAATCCAGCTGACTGACATTCTACTTGTTTTCCAAACCATTCCACCTTCCATCTGTATCACCTGTGACCCGGGTCAGTCAGGATGTCATTAACCCTGCCTAGTCTATTACAAGAGCTGCCTAACTGGTCTCCTTGCTTCTGAATTTGTTCCTCTTCAACTCACCACTTACCAACTCATCAAAGTTATTGTAGTCAAATACAATCCTGGTAACGCCACTCTTGGCCTAAACCCTTCAGCAGCTCCCCATCACCTACCAAATAAGCTTTCGGTTCAAGTCTCCGCCTCTTTTCTCCAGCCTCATTTCCCATTGCGATTCTTAGCATTCTCTAAGACTGTGGTGCTGTGCTCTTGCTGCACACCTGTCCGTACCCTTGTCACCCCAGCCTGAACTCCTAATCCTTCCTCAGGGTTCATCTCATGTTGTCCAAGAAGCCTTCCCTGCTGCCCAGCCACCCTCAGTGCTCTTAAGTGCTTACTGTGATGCACTGAAATCATTTCTTTTCCTGTCTGCAGTACCCACTAGACTGAGTTCTTTGAGGAAAGGGGTTGAAGCTTATTTATATTTGTATACTCCGAGTCTGGCATCTATTTGAAAAATATTTATTGAGGACCTGCTATGTGGCAGGCACTATTCCATGGGCTGGGGATACGGTGGTGAACAGGGCAGACAAGGCACCTGCATTTCATGGTGCAGTCTGATTCTAAGAGACACAGAAGGCACATCTGTGGAATGAGCTGGATTCTATAGGTGCAAATAGAAAGTATTTTTTCTTTCCCATCTCTCCTAGATAAGCTCCCTTTGCTGCATAACGTTTTCCCTGCCCCCACCTCTTAGATAATAAGTGGATAAATAAATGAATGCTCTCTTTGTTTTGACTTTTAAAATCCTAGCCCAGTGAAATGATCAGATCTTCAAACTAATTTAGGGCATCTCCCCTTCTCTAGGAGGGGTCTGACAAAGCCTTGACCAGTGAATCACTGCTGTTTCTTTCCACTTCAGACTTCCTCTCTAACACTCTGGGTGATACTGGGTGGAGTTAGAATGCTCTCAGCCATTCTGAAATCTGGGGAAGTTGAATTGGGGATATATTCAGTTTGGGTTCAATGGGATACATTTATATGATTTCCAGTTACTTCCATGTATAGTGAAATTATTGCTAGCTGTCCTGGTATAGGAATAGCTTCCTGGTAGGGAATACTCCTCCCTACCACTCACAGGGCTCACTGGCCCTACAACATGAAACAAAGGTGCCACGCCAGGGCTGGATAACAATATGAAAGTGTCCTACAGGAAATATTTTAACAACGGAGGAGAAACAAGTTTCAAATATAAAGAGCTAGAAGCTAGTGTGTGGGAGAGTTGTCTAGTTATTTGACTTGTATCATTGTAAGCAGAGGACTCATTGGAAAGCTCACTGGTCAGAAAGAAGTTCTCTCTTGGGCAGGAATGTACACAGTCAATGTCATACGAAGAGGTGATTGAAGAGCATGCAGCCAAAACACAGAAGAAAAAGTATTATTGAGATGTGTCAGGCAGTTCATTTTAAGAAAATATTATCTTGGGACTTCCCTGGTGGTGCAGTGGTTAAGACTCCGTGCTCCCAATGCAGGGGTCCTGGGTTCGATCCCTGGTCAGGGAACTAGAATCCCACATGCATGCCGCAACTAAGTGTTTGCATGCCACAAATAAGGAGCCCGCCTACTGCAACTAAGTTCCGGTGCCAAATAAAAATAAATATTTAAAAAAAGAAAATATTATCTATTTTTCTGGATGTGTGACATCTGTGATATCTGTTTGTGGTATATTTTTAAATTATATAAATTGTTTATTTTCTCTTCTTAACTAAATATTTACTTTAATACCTCATTTTATTTGTAACTTTATGTTCTTCTTTTTAAAGAAGTCCCAAATGTAGTAGAGCTTCAGGGTCCACAGAACTGCATCCAACCCTGAGCAGGGTATGTACGTCAGAAGCCCTCCAAGAAGTCTCTTTCAAAGAGGGGTTAGCCCCTCCCTCCCCACAACCATGGGAGGGGCACACATGCAGAGCATACTGACAATGATCTCTCCTGGGAAATCCTCCCTGAGATCCCTCAAACTCTTTTATGGGTTATGGGTAGGTGATTGCTGTTGTAGGAAGAACCAACTTCTCCATCCCTTACTGTGCGTGGGGCTCTAGGAGTACTTACTACCTCCTATACCATGCTTGGCCTTTGGAGTCTCTGCTAAAATTCTGAGAGCCCCTTTCTAACATCCTAAACATGAGTAAACAAACATGAATTTCAGATCTTGGGTAATGCTATCAGGAAACTTAAATGATAGAGATTAAGAATGGAGACTACTTTCCATGACCAGAACCTAAATGAGGAAAAGGAGCCACTATGAGAAGATCTGGGAGCAGAGAGAAGAGCAAGTGCAAAGACCCTGAGGAGAAATACCTGGGTGTAATCAAGAGTCCAAAAGAAGGCCAGTACATCTAGTGTGTAATAATCAAGGGGATGAGTAGTCTGAGTTGGAGTCAAAGTCTGGCAGGAGCTAGATCATATGGGATTTTGTGAATTCTACAGAAATTTATTTTGTTCTAAATAATGGGAAGTCATTGGACAGCTTTAGTAGGGATGTGATGTGCGCAGCTTTTTAATTTTATTTTTATTATCATTATGGTTGCTATGGGAAAGTAGATTGTAGTCAGGAAGGAGAAAAAGCAAGGAGGCTGGAAACTGTTCAGATGAATTGGATTAGGTGATCCAATCAAACCACTGAGGTTAAAAAAAAAAAAGAAAAGAAAAATCACTGTGGTGATACAGAACTAGCCTGAGACATGTGGGTGCCCTAAGCAGGTAAATAATCCAGCACTCCTTCAGTCAGGCCCCAAACTGGCTGTTTTCAGGGTTGGTGGCAGTCAAGCCTTCAGACAACATTGCAGACTTTGGGACGCCACCCTGATTGCAGCCTTATGGGAGACTGTGAGGCAGAGGATCTAGTTGAGCTTTGCCCAGAACGCTGACCTACAGAAACACTGTAACACACGTGCGTTGTTTTAAGCTGATAAATATTGGGATAAATTGTTACACAACGGCAGGTAATTAATGTAGCTCTCAAGTGAAACTGATGCTCTTCATCTGAGGACCACACTTTGAGTAGCCAGGAAGTAAAGGAAAAGAATAAGTTCACTGAAGAAGGGCTAAAGTAGTCAACAGAAGGCACTGGGTCTGTGGTTTGAGAGTGTCTTGGCTACTGCACATGTTGCTGTTTGTCCCCCTGGCGCAATTACAACCAGCATAAAGAAACCAAATGTTTGCGTGCACGTGTTTCTTCACCTGTCCCAGAAGTTGCTAATGATTTGTAGGTTCTCTGAAGAAAGAAAATCATTGGGATAGGGAGTCAATAAAATTGGCAAATTTTGGGGTTTCCCTGGTGGCGCAGTGGTTGAGGGTCCGCCTGCCGATGCAGGGGACACAGGTTTGTGCCCCAGTCCAGGAGGATCCCACATGCCGCGGAGCAGCTGGACCCGTGAGCCATGGCCGCTGGGCCTGTGCATCCGGAGCCTGTGCTCCGCAGCGGGAGAGGCTGCAGCGGTGAGAGGCCTGCGTACTGCAAAAAAAAAAAAAAAAAAAAAAAAATTGGCAAATTCTCTTGAAAATTTGCTTAGGATTAGAAAATTATAATTTTCTGCAAAGTTCATTACTGATAATTTCAGTTATCTTCACAGATTTGATTTTAAAAACCAATACCTTCATTTTAGGTATTGATTTTTTAAAAACTGCTACTGAATTTAAGAACTTGAAAGAAAAAGTCAAGGTCATTGTTTCTCTCTTAGAATGTTGTATTACCTAAGCCAGCCAATCAGATCTTCCAAGCGTATGGTGGGATAAAGAGAAATACGTGCATTATATTTTTAAGAATGTACAAAATTGTTCATAACATAGCAGCTCTATTCATGATAGTAAAAAAAAAAACTGGGGGGGAAAAGCAACATCTAACAACTGGAAAATGAAGAAACAAATTGTGGAATATTCATACAATGGAATACTAAGCAGCAATAAAAAATGCATTACTGATATACAGAGCAACACAAATACATTTAAAAAACATTTTGTTGAGTGAAAGGAGCCAGACACAAAAAGATAGACACTGTATCATTCCATTTATATGAAGTACAAGAACAGGCAAAACTGCTGTAATACTAGAGACCTCTGAGAAGGGGGTATTGAATGGAAAGGCCACAATGGAACCTTCAGGCATGACAGAAATGTCTTATGTATAGATCTGGGTGGTGGCTACATGGATGTATATACATGTAAAATTCATTGAGCTGTATGCTTAAGATTTGTGCACTTCACTGTATGTAAGTTATACCTCAATTTTTTAATGGAAAAAAAAAGAGGTAATGGGATAGAAGATCTGGTAAGATATCTGAGCTGGAAATGTAAATCTGATATTTTTCTGCACAGAAAATATTTAATGTCATATGTCTGCACGAGATCAATTGGGAAGAGAGTTTAGACAGAGGGGAGACCCCAAGATTAAGCTCTAGGGAACCAGAGGTTGGGAAAAGGAAAATAAGTCAGCAAATAGAGATCATGAATGAGAGAGAGAAGGAGAAGAATAAGGTCTCAGAGAAAATGAAGAATGGAGTGGTCACCTGCATGAAACACTACTGAGAGCTAGAGATGAAGACCGAGAAGTTTCAGTACAAAAGAGACATCCAGCTGTCAAAATAGGCTCTGTCTAAGGTAGTCCATTTACCCTCCACTTCCAACTCTGACTCCATCACCCATGACTTCAACGCACAGCCCTTCAGTCCTGAGAGCTTCTGATTTAAAGAACAATCATAGCTTTTAAAAAGTCTGTCTGAAAATCAGCTGTAAAATATTTTATATTATTTTTAAACTCACCATATCGATAAAGCTCCAAGACACAATCTTACTCTAAAAATGCAAAAAAAAGAACATAGGGCTTCCCTGGTAGCGCAGTGGTTGAGAGTTCGCCTGCCGATGCAGGGGACATGGGTTCGTGCCCCGGTCTGGGAGGATCCCACATGCCGCGGAGCGGCTGGGCCCGTGAGCCATGGCCGTTGAGCCTGCGCATCCAGAGCCTGTGCTCCGCAACGGGAGAGGCCAAAACAGTGAGAGGCCCACATACCGAAAAAAAAAAAAAAAAAAAGAACATAAAACTAAAGACTTTTTTTCTCTTTAAAGAAGTTTTGAAACTTTTTTTTAAGTTATAAAAAAAGTTCTGCAGAATAGGCAATTTAGATCAATTTTCCTAGAGGACAACTGGAAAAGCCAGATAAAATATTTAAAAGTATCTGTTAAAAAATATCTATTTTAAAGCATATGAGAGCAAATAAGGCCATGAAGAATTACACGCCAAGATTCAGGAGAAAACAGAAAGATGGAAAGCTAGGTAGCTGAGTTCAGTATTTGGGGCTCTGCCAATCTTCCAATTTCAGAAGATGCAGCTGAGAAGCTGGACAGAGCTTTGTACAGACTCATGGGGTTGGGGAACATGATTTAGGGCAAGTCCTCAGGCTTTGGGTTGGGATGCAAAGGGTCACACTAGAGGAGTAGGTTGAACAGGCTCTCATAAGCACTAAAGCCCAATTCTGAATTATCTCAATTTTGGAACAGATTAAGTTGTTCTGAGATTGACAGTGTTCCTAGCCATCTGTCAGAAGGAAACATGAATTCTCTCTTGAGGGAAAGGGCACTATTTTAGGCTTCAAATTATCTCTATAATTTTTCATAGACAATGACCACATTTCAAAAAAAATAGCCTGGCATTCAAGGAGACAAGTTGATATATTTGAAAATCAAGGGGAAAAAAAAAAGATCCAAAGGGGAACCAGCAAGGGGAATTATCAGATATAGATTTTAAAATAGCAATTCTTAATATGTTCCAAAAAAAGACAACCTTGGCGCAGAGCACTGAAAACTAAAAGAAATAAATGAAATTATAGAACTAAAACGAACCCCCCCCAAAACCCCAGAAATTAAGAGCTCAGTAAATACGTTTAACAGCAGATTGTTTAAACAGGACCAAAGAAAAAGTACCACTTATCTAAAAAAATTGATAATTGAACCACGTTAAAATTAAAACTTTCTGTTCATCAAAATATTTAAAGCGAAAAGACAAGCCAAAAAGTGTTCATGTACAAAGGAAATATATTCAGAATGTATAAAGAAATACTCCAAATAAGAAAAAGACAACCTAATAGAAAATGGGCGAAAGACTTGAATGAGCACTTCACACAACAGGATATCCAAATGACTAACAAACATAAATGGTGCATAAATTTAAACATATAACAGACCAAGAGCTATTGGTTTTAAAAACTCTTCCCTGCATATTTCGGAAGGATGTAAATAGCATACATCATAATTAAATATTTAAAAATACTTTTAAGATTAAAGCAAGTAAGATGTTGGAAGAACATACACCTATCTATTAAAAGTAGTTACCTCTAGGGCTTCCCTGGTGGCACAGTGGTTGAGAATCTGCCTGCTAATGCGGGGGACACAGGTTCGAGCCCTGGTCTGGGAGGATCCCACATGCCGCGGAGCAACTAGGCCCGTGAGCCACAACTACTGAGCCTGCGCGTCTGGAGCATGTGCTCCGCAACAAGAGAGGCCGTGACAGTGAGAGGGCCGTGACAGTGAGAGGCTCGCGCACCGCGATGAAGAGTGGCCCCCGCTTGCCGCAACTAGAAAAGTCCTCGCACAGAAACGAAGACCCAACACAGCAAAAATAAATTAAGTAAAACTCCTACCCCCAACATTAAAAAAAAAGTAGTTACCTTTAAAAGGGGAGGAGTTTTCATTTTTTATGTTACATATTTCTGCATTTAAAAAAGTTACTATAATTTCATTTTTGTTTCTAATGGATAACATTCACATGGTTCAAAAAGCAATACATTATAATGCATACACTGAGAAGTCCCTCACCCTGTCTCTGTCTTCCCCACCACCCCACAGGAAATCATAATTATTCGTTTCTTATGTATCTTTCCAGAATTTATGTGCAAAAAAGAAAGGGTCATAGAATCTTATTCTCCTTTCCTACACAAAAGGCATATCTTACTTGCGAAGTAAAAAGCCCAGATATGTACCTGGGCTTTTTACTTAGCAAGATATCCTAAAGATCTTTCCTTACCAGTAAATAAGGAACTTCCTCATTCTTTCTCACAGCTGCATAATGCTCCACTGTGTATATGTACTATCTATTTATTTATTTATGGCTGCATTGGGTCTTTGCTGCTGCCCGCGGGCTTTCTCTAGTTGTGGCAAGCGGGGGTTACTCTTTGTTGAGGTGCACGGGCTTCTCATTGTGGTGGCTTCTCTTGTTGCGGAGCACGGGCTGTAGGCACGCAGGCTTCAGTAGTTGTGGCACGCGGGCTCTAGGCTCACAGGCTCAGTAGTTGTGGCGCATGGGCTTAGTTGCTCTGCGGCTTGTAGGATCTTCCCGGACCAAGGATCGAACCCCTATCCCCTGCATTGGCAGGCGGATTCTTAACCACTGAGCCACCAGGGAAGTCCCTGTACTACTGTTTTCAAAACCGGTCCTCTGATGGATATTTGAGTAGTTTCCAACCTTTTGCTAATTACAATAAACAACTTCATATGTCATTTCATATGGAAGCAAGTGTATCTATAGGAACAATTCCCCAAAGTGGGATTGTTGGATCAAAGTGTAAACGCATCTGTGGTTTGATAACCACGAAGGGTTGCGACACTCTGCTCTCCCATCTGCACTGTGAGGCAGCGCTCGTTTCCCCATATACCCCGACAGAGTACAGTATATCGCCAAACGTTTCAATGTTTGCCATTCCAATGAGTGAAAAATAGTATCTCAGTGTAATTTGCCTTCTCTTATCACAACTGATGCTAAGCATCTTTTTGTATGTTTAAAGCGTATTTGTAATTATTTTTCTGTGAAGTCTTTGTTCTCCAGTCCTTTGCCTATTTTTCTAGTGGGTTGTTGAACGTAAATTGTTAGATATTTTACAAGGCGTACTCAGTATATATTTGTATTTGGGAAAAAATGATTTAAGAAGGGAAAAAGATGTTAAAACTTCAGTCATAAAAACGAATATACCACCAGCCTTTCTGCCACGAGCCTGGAATCCGGCCACGGTGGCGGTGGGGACGGGAATCCGCAAGGAGTCTCTGACCACTGCGACAGACGCCAGACCCGACGACGCATGCTCGGAAGAGTCTCGCCGGAATCCGTACATCTGTTGCGCATGCTCCCCTGCTTCCAACGCAAAATCTGTGTGCGCATGCTCCTAAACCTGACTTCCTGGGAGATTTCCCACAAAGAACTGAAGGCGTTTGCTGCTACGGATTGCTGGCGCTGCGAGCCTCGCGTGGACCCCTGCTGTCGGAAAATGTCCCGAAACATCATCCCTGATTTGAAGAAGGAATTACACTACAAAACCAGGCTTCTTCCTGTGGCTCTTAAACAAACAAACAAAAACCCCACTGCATTACATCAGCGGGTATTCATCACCGCCCTTCTCTAAACAGTGTCTACAGCGGGTCTTTCAAATTGATGCTTTATATTGAGGAGGAAGTAGATGATAAATGACTTTCAAGCGTGTCAGGAGTCTAATAGTAAGCTATATACTTTTAATGTTCCATAGACTGCGACGGGGGGGGGCGGGGGCGGAGAGAGAGAAGAGGCTCCTAGATAGAAAAGGCTGGGGGGAAAGAATCTATTCACGGAGAAAAAGATGCTCTGACTTTCCCCGTTTGGTTGACGCGATGGAGAATTAAACCTTATCGAAGGATACTATCGACTCCAAAAAGAATGCTGCACCAGTCACGTGTCTGCATTTTGTGAGGCTTTTTGAAAGCTCTAGAGGTAATGCCCAAGGTTTTTAAACTGAATTCTGGAGAGGCGGTTCTGGATGCCTGAGGACTGTTTTCCCCAATAAGAAGCTGTAATGTTGGCTCCACTCTCCCCTCCCCGCAAAACATCTTGTGTTCAATACCTGGTTATATGTGGCCTAAAGAGAGAAGTTTGTTTAGGGACCAGTGAATTTTTTGTTAGTCCTGCCAAACATTACCTTAATATCTTAAATTTCCCTTTCTAAATAATAGTTTGAAATGTCAGATAGTACCTGCTAAGAAGAGGGTGAGATAGCGATGGCTGAGCCAAATGTTTCTTCAAAACACGCAGTTTTTCCTACCATTTCAGAAGCTGCCAGTGCCTGGTGAGATACTTCATCAAAGCTCTAATGGGCCAGCTTATTTCAGAAAATGGACCAGAGCCATGGCTGCATAAATGCAGCTTTGCACAACTATGGCGCTCCTGCTTGGAGCCAGTTGGATCAGGAGACCTGTCCCTAAACTAAAGTATCCCGTGTCCTGGTCTTTATTTATAAAGTTAGTTATAAAATAGGTGCACTGTGTTCGACCACTGTGAGAGTAAATTCTTTAATAGCAACTTTGGGTCAGATTTCTGCATTAGAATTTCTTTTTATCTTTTCCTGAAGCTTATAACTACTTCTTACTCTTGATGTTTATTTGGACTTAGCAATGTGGATATTGTTGATGGCCTTTGTAAAAGTATTTTCAATGGCATTGCGGGGTCAGAGATGCAGTTAGGGTGGATTTTAAGAGAGAATAGGAGTCAGTAGAAAAAGCATGTGTATACCAGTGGTCTTTAAACTAGGGCACACAAAGACTTTCCAAGGGACTAATTTTCAGGTCCTCAATTTCATATAAACTTTTCTAAAATTGCATTTTCCTAAAAACACTTTTCTTAAGAGCAGGCCTGTGTTGTGGGCACAGGTTCCCCTTTCCCACTTCAGCTTCCTCAGTCACTGTTTTCCCTTTTTCCAAAAGAAAGGCATACATTTCCTCCTTGTATAACAATGGCATGTTGCCCCAGGCTGCAGAATGTCCAGGGATGACAAGCAGAGGGACAATTCACAACATTGACATTGAGTTGAGAAAGCAGTAACTCCAATAAATTATTTTGAATGTTGGGTGTTTTCATATTCTTTCAACAAAATTGAAGAAGATGATAGATGATAATGTGATAATAGTACACAGAGTCATTTGGGGCATTAATTTAGGAGTCCAAAGAAATGACTGATGTTGCTGCAACAGATTTTCTTCTATTTCTGTCTGCTTATTAATGTGAACAAGTTTCTTATCACATAAAAATGAAAAATTGGAATTTAATTGATGCTGAGCCCCATCATTCTGAGCAGTAAGCTATCCTCAAAAGTATAAGCCAATCAGGGAATTCTCTGGCAGTCCAGTGTTTAGGACTCCGCGCTTTCGCTTTCACTGCCAAGGGCCTGGGTTTGATCCCTGGTTGGGGAACTAAAATCCCACAAGCCATACAACCAAAAAAAAATTTTTTTAAAAAGAGAGAAATATAAGCCAATCAAAAAAATCTACTCATTTCATTTAAGATAGCATTTCCAATAAAATTTTACTTCAACGTGATTTTGATCTGTTATGTTTTAATAATTACAACAAATCCACAAGACACTTTAACTTTTAGAGACTTCTGGTCACAGGAAAAATGTAAACATTTTAATTTCATATACTTTTTTTCAAAAAAGTATGATAGGTAATCAATAGAAGACTTTGAAGCATAAGATATGTTACATTAGGATAAAATTCTGTGACGAAAGTGAATTAGAACTAGGAGTTAAATTTAAAAAAAGGAATGATGTAAAATTTGTGTGCTAAAGACGAGTTTTTTAAATTGTTTTTAGTTTTTTAGTGAATGATGAATATCATATTTAGATTTACTGATATATTTTAAAGACTGATGTGGCAGTGTTAAAACACCAATATTTACAATATTCTGGAAATTACAGCCTTTGCAACTACCTAAACAATGTGAAAAAATTTAAACGTTAAACTAATAACGTGCCAAGGGGGTACACAGCTTTACAAAATTCTTCTAGGGTGTTGTAAGCAAAAAAATTTGAAGATCACTACTGAGGAAAAATTCTTTCAGGTTCTGCTTTGAGGGAGAATGGAGAAATGGGATAGTGGCTGAAGGGTAAGTATTGGGTCAAGAGGGATGATATAAAGTATGAGATGAGGCACGTTTTGAAGCTGATGGGAGTGGAGGAGGGGAAAAATTCTTCTCTACCCTCTTAGGGTCTCCAGGTGGGCTTCAGAATTAAGCTAACATTAGGACAGATGAGCAGGAGAAAGGCATACAAGTTTTATTAAATTTTTACATGTACATGGGGCCTTTACAAGAGACTGAAGGCCCGAAGAATTGACTAGATTAGAAAGCTTTTATACCTTTTAGACGAAGACACCATAAACTTGTGAAGAAATGACAAGATAAAGGGGTTTGGGCTGGTGCAGTAAATTAAAGGAAAGTGGCTTCGAGATAATTGGGGCAGGGCAAAACAGATGAGTTATTTTAGTAATTTTGTTTGTAGAGATCTATTTCAGCATTGGTTCCCAGTCTATGGTGATAAAGGTTTTCTTCTCTTCCTGGTACAGGAAGGACACCTTTCTCATGCGAAATTTTATGGTGTGTTTTTTAGGTAGAAAAAAGGAGGCCAGAGAGCCCTTCCTGCATCTGCTCTTTCTTAAGTGCCCTTGGCTCAAAATAATCAATATGCCAAAGTGACATATTTTGGGGTGGTATGTCCTGATAGAGCTGATGTAGGAGAGGGGAGTGAAGTTCTAGGCCAGTGAGAGCCAAAGGGATCCAGGGCAGAAGCAGAGTGATTGGTCAATTTTGATACAGGAGTCAAGGAGAAGGTGGCTGGAAGTATAGGTAAATTGATAGATATGGTGGAAGGAGATGAGATAGTCTCCCCCCTTTTTTTTTTTCCAATAAAAAATGGAATGAGATGGGGCATCAGCTGAGAGGGGTAGGTGTTGTGAGAAGTGAGTGTTTAGGAGATGTGGAGAAGTAGGAGACAGACCACATTATACGTAAGTATAATCTTATCTGAAATCTACATTTACAAGCTAGATGTCCAAATGTGTTTGGTAGTCTGTGGAAAAACGTATGCTTTTGCTTTATGGAAGGGAACTTGTGATCTATCACTCAAAGAATTCTTATCAAGAGAGAAAACATTAAAATTAAAATTGTTTCCTATTATCCAATCCCATATAAATACTATCACAGTTTTCACTCTTATTGTCAACATTTTGAAATCCCCTTACAAATCTCAAAAAGTCCTTAACGTTTGATATATATTGTCACCTCTGACTCTGAAAGACTATGCTGGAATACTAGAGGATCGTCACTGCCTTTTTTTGTATATTTTCACACGTTTTATGTCAACTTGAGAAAAAATATGGCAGTCATATAAGTCAAATAATGATAAAAGTCCTTGTTATACCAGAAGTGAATATGGAAGAAATTTTTATTTTAAAACTCTGCTAAAAGTGCTTTGTTCCTAAAATCAAATTTGTTTTGTTTTCTTCATTGAAATCTTAGAATGGTGAATATTTTAAAAATTGTATTGGTTCGTGTAAAGATAATAGATTTTTGTCAAATTGATCACTTGATAGCAAATATATTTCCTTAGTTCTTAACAAGCCTACCATGTAAAACTAAAATACTAAAAAATAGGGCTTCCCTGGTGGCGCAGTGGTTAAGAATCCCCCTGCCAATGCAGGGGACATGGGTTCGAGCCCTGGTCTGGGAAGATCCCACATCCCACATGCCACGGAGCAACTAAGCCCGTGTGCCACAACTACTGAGCCTGCGCTTTAGAGCCTGCAAGCCACAACTACTGAGCCCGTGTGCCTGGAGCCTGTGCTCTGCAACAAGAGAAGCCACTACAATGAGAAGCCCAAGCACCACAACAGAGAGTAGCCCCCACTCGCTGCAACTAGAGAAAGCCCAGGCACAGTAACAAAGACCCAACACAGCCAAAAATAAAATAACTAAAAAAATTAATTAATTTAAAAAGTACTAAAAAATAGAGCTACTCATATTTAAAACTTTAATTTTGTCATACGAATACATTTAATACCATACGTCTTGGGAGCTCTCTCCTAACTACCAACTTATTAAAATATAAACTTCATATCTCATGATATAGAATTCTTTTTATCTAAAATATTGAACCTATATGGCAAGGAACAGGGCAAAACAAAACTTTCTTTAAAAACGAAACCAAAAAACAAATATACTTCAAATACACTACTATTTAAATCCTGAGTTTCAGTTCCTGGCTTTAGGTAGGGAATCCAAAGAAATCTTGTTATCCAAATCTATTTGTTCCTGAGTTTCAACTAGCCAGTAGCAGGAGTTTAGATAGCCAAGAAATTATCCAAAAGATTACTTGAATCTCAAGTTCCCGAGTTGGGATAGCAAGGGTTGCCTTGAGCATTTTTCTCCATATATATGCACAAAGATGTTATAATTACTCAGATGTATCATCTATCAGAAACAGTGCATCATCCTGTACTTTTCTTTCTCTTCCCTCATCCCTAAAACCCAATCAAGTCCTGAAAACTTGTATCTCCTTACTCAAATCTATTTCCCTCCATCATTCTCACTTACTCCAACAAGTCTCTTAATGGTCACCATGTAAATCATGCCTCTCTTTGGTCCATTGTTTACCCTGTAACCAGAGAAAATATTCTAAACATTTTAATCATGCCACTGCCCTGTTTAACACCCTTCAGTGGTTCATCATTGCCCTTAGGATCAAAGCCTATGTCTCCAGAGCTTCATCCCACATCTTTTCCTGCTACCCCGACTCTATTGCAGGCACATCAAACTATGACACTTGCCTTTTATCCTGAAAGATTCACATCCTCTTATCTCCAGGGCCTTGTTTATGCTGTCTCCACCTTCCTAGAACAATGTCATCCCCTTCATGTGGATAGCCTCTACTTCAGCTCTACGCCTAAAATGTTACTTTCTTTGGAGAGGCACCTCCTGATCTCCTTTCTCCTCATCTGAAGACTAGATTAGGGGTCTCTTCTCTGAATCCCATCAGAACCCATGCTCCCCACTGCATAGCAGTCTATTTTGTGAAGCATCTTATCTATACCCCCTAAACTCTAGGAGTATAGCCAGTATCCCTAGTTCTTAGCACAGTGCAGACACATAGTAAGTGTATGCTCAATAAATATTGCTGCCTGGATGAATTAACATTTCCAATAAAATTAGTATAACCTGCTCCATAAACTCAAAAACACATATATTTGCAATGCTTTTATTTTTTCCAAACAATTGCTTAATTACCCAAAAGCCCTTTTAGCAGGAAGCCCATTATGTCCCACTTGTAGAACACTCCCCCATAAATTGCCCAGATACCCCAAGAGATAACTTATTCAGTCTATAGCAGGTTCTGTTCTCAATTGGAGTCTGATCAATTGGCTAATGCCATAGTTTCTCATTATCTCACATTGTCACTTTTGGAAACTGGTCCCCCTCGATCCAAAAGGCAGTGCTTGTCCACTGCTTGTGGATGACGCCCTTGCCTGTCTATATTCCTGCTATGAGGTCGAACTCTCTGAAGGAAGACAGGTTAAGTTTGCCAAGGATGTTCTACATTTGGCCTCCCAAGGGCCCACTCTTAACAATCAGCCAGAGAAGCTCACACACAGCCACAGGAGGGTTGGGTCAGGATGACTCAATGTATCAAGGTTCCAGAACCACATTTCTCCCTTTCCCTCCAGCAAGCACCACTTCCCAAAAAATGAGGCAGTTTTTTGTTTATTTTGTTTATATCAAGACACAGAAAGTCTTGCTATGCCCTTCTCCCAGGACATTCAGAGCTCCCTACTGTTTGCCTATCCTTCTAAGTAAGGCTTCGCTCTGTCATTCTCTACCCTAGCCTGTGACCTGAAAGGAAAAGCACAAATTTGATCTTTTGCAGAGTACTTTTCTGGTCAGGCACCCTGGCACGTCAAGAAAGGAGAGACAGGTATGGAAAGATACTGAACTAGTTGAAGTTTGGAAACTTAAGTCTATCCTAATTTTGCAACCAACTGGTTGGCCTAATGACTTTAGCCTCTTTAGAGCTCAGTTTTTATCATCTGAAAAAGCAGAAGACACTTTGATCCTTTCTAGCTCTTTAGAATTCTATAATTTCAATATTTTTCTTAAAAATCAATTTTGTTGAAATATGATTTACATATAATGAAATGCATTTCAAGTATGCAGTTTCAAGTGTTTTGACAAATTTATACTATTGTCAAGTTATAAACCATTTCCATCACCCCAAAATGGAATTTCCATTTCCATCATAGTTCCCCCTCATGCCTCTCTGCAGTGAATCCCCCTGCCCTAGGCAACCACTGATCTGCTATTTGTTACTATAGATACTGGTTTTCCTATTCTAGAATTTCATGTAAACGGAATGATACAGTATATACTCTTTCTAGTTTACTATTTTTTATCATGGTAACATATGTATAACAAAAAAGTATGGAATGCTTCATAAATTTGTGTCATCTTTGTGCAAAGGTCTTGCTAATCTTTCCTGTATAGTTCCAGTTTTAGTATACATGGTGCCAAAGTGAACACAGTATGTAAAACACAGTATGTAAAGACCTCTTTCGTACCTGGGTTTGTTTTTTGTTTTTGCATGGCATAATATTTTTGTGATTCACTCCTGTTATTGCATGTTCAAGATATTTTAAATATATTTTTTAAGCAAATAGTGCTTTTAGACTGGATACTTTTTTGAATACCACCATTCAAATAATAAAAAGTTAAATAGGGACTTCCCTGGTGGCACAGTGATTAAGAATCCATCTGCCAATGCAGGGAACACGGGTTCAACCCCTGGTCCAGGAAGATCCCACATGCCGCAGAGCAACTAAGCCCGTGGGCCACAACTACTGAGCCTGCACTCTAGAGCGCATGCACCACAACTACTGAGCCCGCGAGCCTAGAGCCCGTGCTCCACAACAAGAGATGCCACTGCAATGAGAATCCCGCATACTGCAACAAAGAGTAGCCCCCCCAGCCACAACTAGAGAAAGCCCGCATACAGCAATGAAGACTCAACGCAGCCAAAAATAAATAAAATAAATAAAAGTTAAATAAACTTGAGTAATTTCTTGATTTCACATGGTATTTGTTTATTAGCAAAGAAAAGGATCCTCTGCTATTAATTTTCAGAATTGTTTGATTTCACAAGTGAGAACGTAATGGTGGCCCATATAAGGATGATATCAGAGCAGGGCAACAGGGATAACTCTATGGTAGCAGGTAATGGCAACCCATTGTGAGGAGAGCATTGGAGAGAGCGGCAGCAGCAGGGGCAGGAGATTGGCTCATACAGAGGATTCAACACATAATAAAAAATATTTCAGGGACTTCTCTGGTGGTCCAGTAGGTAAGACTCTACACTCCCAATGCAGGGGACCCAGGTTCAATCCCTGGTGGGGGAACTAGATCCCGCAGGCATGTCGCAACTAAGAGTCTGCATGCCTCAACTAAGAAGTCCACATGCCGCAACTAAGAAGCCCACGTGCCACAACTAAGACCCAGCACAGCCAAAATAAATAAATAAAATATTTTAAAATATATAGATATTTCAGATAATGGTAGCCAGATTTCTAACAAGGAAGAAACAAAAACAAAAAGGGAGAAAATTAGATGAATCCCGTGTTATTGAACTGGGTTTGGAATTATCTATGTGAAATAATAGTTTACAATACAGGTGGATAGTTATAGAAATAAATATAGAAGGAAGGTATATACTTACACTTCCTAGGTCTGACCACAGAGTGGGACTGGAAGTAGAAATATCCTAGTAGAGTATATCTAGGACCTAGATGTTGGTTTCTAAATAACATCGTCACTAAAAGGAACCAGTGTTCCTTGAATAAATAGCTGATTCCAGAGAGGAACAGGGAAAATACAAGTTGAGCTTGGAACATCTCATTGTGCTGAGAAGTATGGAAGTGATAAAAAATAAATGATGGAGAGATGCCAAGAGGACTCAGGATCTGGCTTGAAGGGGCTCCCACTGGCCAAGTCTGGGATAATTTGAGCATCGAATCAATGATATATATATATATATATATATATATTTTTTTTTAACCCCATTTCTGGTACATTCTAGCAGAGTCACCACAGGCATTTAATCACCTTGAGCCTCATTATATTTCTTTTTGTTTTTGGTACGCGGGACTCTCACTGTTGTGGCCTCTCCCGTTGCGGAGCACAGGCTCTGGACGCGCAGGCTCAGTGGCCATGGCTCACGGGCCCAGCCACTCTGCGGCATGTGGGATCTTCCCGTACTGGGGCACGAACCCGTGTCCCCTGCATCGGCAGGCGGACTCCGAACCACTGCGCCAACAGGGAAGCCCTCTAAACTGTTTTTTTAAAGAAAGATTAATTCAACTGGTTTCAGAAATCACTTTAAAAAAATTCATTCATTCATTTTTGGCTGCGTTGGGTCTTCGTTGCTGTGTGCAGGCTTTCTCTACTTGTGGCAAGAAGGGGCTACTATTCCTTGCAGTGCGAGGGCTTCTCAATGCGGTGGCTTCTCTTGTTGCGGAGCACAGGCTCTAGGCAAATGGGCTTCAGTAGTTGTGGCATATGGGCTCAGTAGTGGTGGTTCGTGGGCTCTAGAGTGCTGGCTCAGTAGCTGTGGTGCACAGGCTTAGTTGCTCTGTGGCATGTGGGATCTTCCGGACCAGGGCATGAACCTGTGTCCTCTGCACTGGCAGGCGTATTCTTAACCACTGAGCCACCAGGGAAGTTAGAAATCACTTTTAAAAAATATATTTACTATCTTGGCCAGAATTCCCTAGAACTTTTTCTCCCCCCCCCCCCCCCCAGAATTCTTTAGGCTCTGTTAGGATGCATTTGCTTGCAAGTAACAGGAAATCTAACTCAACTGTCGGAAACAATAAAAAAAAAACAGCATGTTCTCACAAAATGTTCTAAGGTAGTTTAGCCAAAGTGTTAATCACCAGCCCCAGACTTTCATTAAATTGTTCCCCTCTTCAGTCTTTCAGCATAGCAGCTTTGTCCTCCTCTCTTGGCTCTCCTCATGACTGCAATACGGTTTCAGCAACTCCAAGCTTAATGTTCTGACAATACAACATCCAAAGGCCTGAAAGGGAAGAAGAGTACATCCCTTACTCATGCCTATTTTTAAACATCAGGGAAAATTTCCCAGAAGCGCTACAACAGACTTTCCCTCACCTCCCATTGTCCATAATCACATACATGCTCCTCCTTAAATGAACCACTGGCAAGGGAATTTGAATAACCATTACTAGGCTGGACTAATCAAAATTCATCTTCTGGGGCTAGTAAAGGGTCAGCTTCCTTTACAAGCATTTTACCACTTAATACCTGAACAAAATTGGAATTCTATTAGCAAAGAAAGAAGGGAATGGCTGCTGGGTAAGCAACCAACATTATCTTCCACATAACACTCCTTAATTTGATTGAATAATCTTTAAAGATTTCTTTAGATAGCTCTGTTTTCCAATGTATAGGAAAGTTAAAAGAATATATATTTAGTGGATTAATGAATTTATTTCACCACATTCAGGGATTTGCTTTTTATAAATCCAATTATAACCAGTTCAAACCTCCACTCACAGTCCCCTCACTCCTTTGAATCACATCCATCCCACTGCTGGCTTCCCTGGACACATAATTCATCTATCTAATCACTGGTTTCCTCTCAACCTCAGCAGTCACTGAGATGGATTCACATCGTCATCTGATCACCATCTGTGTGGCCCAGTAGAGACCAAGGTATAGCTTGAATGGAGTAGGAGAGAAGGGTGAGCGATGAACAAAGGGATTGTAGGGACGACCCTGCCCCCTTCCCACATATGTTGATTCTAAAAGTGGAAAACCAAAAAACAATGTTTACATTACTATGATTGTGTAAATACTGTTCACTGAAGAGCCAAAGACTTTTCTCTGATTGTACTTTCTTCTCTGGTTCCAGTGCATGACTGAAAGAAGGTCCTCTTCATGTCTCTCCTCTGTTGGGTCCCTTGTTTTTTGGGTAACCACACCTTCTTTTCCTTTTGTTGGTGTATTACATACACAACCTCCTGAGAAAGTATGTATGGAAGGTAAACTTCCTGAGTCATTGATTAACTAAAGGTCTCTCCACTCTGCTCTCATACTTGATAGTTTAGGCACAGAATTCAAGATTCAAAGCATTTTCTATTGTCTTCTTTGCCTTGCTCCATTGTCCTCTACTTTCCCATGTTGCTCTTGAGAATACAATGTCATCTCAACTCCCTGTAATTTGACTACGGCTTGGTTTTTTCCCTCTGTGGGAGGTTTTAGTCTTCTCTTTACCTGCGGCATTGTGAATTTCACTACAATATAGATACACCTTGTTTTTTTTTTTTTTTTTTTGGCATCACTTACTTTTACATTTTATTGTAAAAAGCACATACAAGAGTTTTAAGAAATGATTAAGACAAATCAGAACCACGGTTGAGTTATTAAACCCATTTTTGTATACATACACTAAAATGCCAAAAGTAGAATATCATTAAATATGAGAAATATGGTAGCACTAACATATATACACAGCTCACACAGAGATCTGTCTGGGTCATCTCTGAATCTTTTATGTACATGTCATTGATACAAAAAGCCTGCAGTTGAACTTCTACTCTCCAATTGTCCTTTTCCTGATATATATGGTTAAATATTTAAGGAACTTTAGAGATATAAAGAAAATGCATTGAATGCTAAGGGCTCTATGTGCTTTACTCTGAACAATTGTGCACTGTACCTTGAGAAAAAAACTTTTGTAGTCCATTCCTAGCTAAGGTAGTGGAAGACTCTTCTAGTTCCTTTTTAGTCAGCTTAATTTTTTCCTAGTCAGTTATTTGAGGGCAAAGTACAAAAATAGCTTGGGAATCAAATCCCATTTTTACATTGTTAAGTTCATTATAAAATGCCACTCAATTTTTAAAAGTCACTAAAAGGACACTTTCTGCAGCAAAAAAGGGCTAAGTTCAAGTTCTTGTTGTTTGACAAAAACACAATAATATAATACATATGTCATATAATCATTACAGCCTAAAGTGAAGTGTATGCAGTTTAGGGGAAAACAACTTTGCAATTATTTGTTTCTTGTCTCCTTCCCAAACAATGAGGAGAATCTCTTGTCATTTTATCTATGTACTTCTTTTTTAAATCTTAGTTTATATGCTGAAAGTTTACGAATTTATATTCAAAATGTGTAATGGCACTTTTCTATACACAGTGGCTTCTCGGTGGTTTAGCTGAGTTCTTCTGCATACAATGAATTGACTTCTAGGTAGCTGACAACTCCTGGGTAGGGCTCTCTCCTAGAATGTTTGTTTCAGTGTGAATGACAAGAAGCTGGGCACAATTCTACCAGATGCCCCAATCCAAGTCTGCTCTTCTATTTTAATTTCTCATTTCAGCCAGTGGCTCTTCCAAGAAAAAAATCTTGAGATTATCCTCAATTTTCCACCCCTGTCCTACCATTTCATAACTCAATTTCCAAGTTTTGTTGATTTTATTTCCTAAACAGCTCTTGACTCTCATGCTTCCTATTTCATCCCCACTTAATCATTTTATGTGTCAATTTGGCTACATTATAGTACCCAGTGAATCTATAATTGAGACAGGAAGGAAGAGGGCAGGGCACAACCACTAAGAACAGGATACCACGAAAACTGGTTAGAACCTACTAGACCCAAGATGGCAGAAGATTCGACTGCCAATAGACCTGGAGCCTCATTATACACTCACTGTAACATATTAGCATACGCTAAAGGACACACCCACAGGTGCCATGACAGTTCTGAGGCCAACCATAAAAGGCCAAAAAGTGGGTGGTGCCCCAATTCCTGGAAATCCCCACTCCTTCTCCAAGATAGTTAGAAATTCCTGCCACTTGTTAACCTGTGAAATTACCCAGTCCATAAAAACTAATCATCCACACACCTTGAGGCCGCTCTCACCTTCTGAGATGGTCCAAACTCTGTGAAGTGTGTTCTCTCTCTAAATAAACCTGCTTTCACTTTACTATGGCCTGCTCTTGAATTCTTTTCTGCATGAAGTGAAGGACCCTCACTTGGTGGCTGGTCCCAGGGACTCACTCAAGACCTGGGAGACCTGGGACAAGAACATCCTCTTGTGCTCCATTTTTTCCTACAATATAATGATTTTAAAATAAAGTTAAAAAAAAATAAAAACTAGGTCAAGAGTTAGGTAAAGCCTAGCTTTAAAAACTAGGTAAAGCCTAGCTTCTCCAACCCTAACCCCTCTACCTCATTCCTGCTGCCCATAGATAACCAGTTTTTGTTATTTTTTGGTTGATTTCTGTTTCTTTTTGCAAAAATAAATAAAGGTGTTTGTTGTTGAACTAATATGGATATATTGCTAAGTAAAATAGTGAATATATATGTTTTTAACAAAATAAATTATTTATTTATTTTGGGCTGCATTGGGTCTTTGTTGCTGTGCGTGGGCTTTCTCTAGTTGCGGCGAGCAGGGGTAGTACTCTTTGTTGCAGTACACGGGCTTCTCACTGCGGTGGCTTCTCTTGTTGCGGAGCACGGGCTCTAGGCTTGCAGGCTTCAGTAATTGTGGCTCACCAGCTTAGCTGCTCTGCAGCATGTGGGATCTTCCCAGACCAGGGCTCGAACCCATGTCCCCTGCATTGGCAGGGAAGCCCCACCTATTTGGATTTTATTCAAATGAAAGGTAAACTTCTATTGTGTTTGAGCCATTTTGGGATTTGCAGTTAGAATTACCTTAAACCATAATTTAGTGTGTAATAAATTCAGCATCTCAAACTAGTGGAGGAAAGAATTCTATCCAATATGTGTGCTTATTGACACCTTGGAAACTGGGTAGCCATCTGAAAGAAAAATAAAGTTGCATCCATAGTTCACATATTATACCATTAAAACTTTCAAATGAATCAAATACTTAAATGGGAAAAATAAAATCACACAAGTTCTAGAAGAAAAGAATGGAGAATTTCTTTATAGCCTTTGAATGTGAAAGACCTTTCTACATGTGACTCAAAATCTAAAGTCATGAAAGACTAGATTGGTAAATTTGAGTAGCTAAACATAAAAACTCTGAATGACCAAAAGACACCATTTACCAAGTAAAAGTACAAATGATAAATAGGAAATTTCTTCACTTTGTTTCCTCAGCCTTAAGGGTGGTGGCTATACCTACAATTACTCTACTACCTCAATGTCCTCTTTTCATTTTTTAAATCCTCCATTGCCTATATAATCAATTTCTTTCTTTTTTGGCTGAGCGGCTTGCGGGATCTTACTTCCCAGACCAGGGATCAAACCCGTGCCCCCTGCAGTGGAAGTGTGGAGTCCTAACCACTGGACAACCAGTGAAGTCCCTAACCAATTTCTAATATTAACACCCATCTATTGCAACACCTAGCATGGTTTCCGTTTCCTGACATGCAATCTTTTTATAGTCTTTAATTTTTAAACCAGGTAAACTATTTTTAAAAAATAAGGGACTTCCCTGGTGGCGCAGTGGTTAAGAATTCCCCTGCCAATGCAGGGGACACGGGTTCGAGCCCTTGTCCGGGAAGATCCCACATGCCGCGGAACAACTAAGTCCGTGCACCATAACTACTGAGCCTGCGCTCTAGAGCTTGCGAGCCACAACTACTGAGTCCACATGCCACAACTACTGAAGCCCGCATGCCTAGAGCCCGTGCTCCACAACAAGAGAAGCCACTGCAATGAAAAGCCTGTGCACCGCAATGAAGAGTAGCCCCCGCTCACCGCAACTAGAGAAAGCCCGCGCCCAGCAACGAAGACCCAATGGAGCCAAAACCAAACAAATAAATAAATAAATAAATTTATTTTAAAAACAAAGAAAAGAAAAAATAGAACAAGGTAGTTGGACTTAATCAGGTATAAAAGCCTTTAGAAAGCCATAGTAGGGACTTCCCCGATGGCACAGTGGTTAACAATCCACCTGCCAATGCAGGGGACACGGGTTCGATCCCTAGTCCAGGAAGATCCCACATGCCGTGGAGCAACTAAGCCCGTGCGCCACAACTACTGAGCCTGTGCACCACAACAAAAGAAGCCACCGCAATGAGAAGCATGTGCACCACAATGAAGAGTAGCCCCGGCTCGCTGCAACTAGAGAAAGCCTGTGTGCAGCAACAAATGCAGCCAAAAAGAAATTAAAAAAAAAAAGTTAAAAAAAGAAAGCTGTAGTAATTAAGACGGTGTAGTTCTAGCACAGGATTAGACAAAGACCAATGGAACAAACTAAGGATCCCAGAAAAGCTTACACATAAATGGAAACATGATACTACATGACAGGCAGCATTATAAGTCAGGGAAGAAAGTATGAATGAAGCTGAAATCATTTTATATTTAAATGGAAAAAAATAAGAATCAGATCCTGGGACTTCACTGGTGGTGCAGTGGTTAAGAAGACTCTGTGCTCCCAATGGATCAACTAGGTTTCAATCCCTGGTTGGGGAACTGGATCCCACATGCATGCCACAACTAAGAAGCCCATGAGCCACAACTAAAGGAAACTGCCTGCTGCAACTAAGGAGCCCACGTGCCACAACAAAGGAGCCTGTGAGCCACAACTAAGGAGCCTGTGAGCCACAACTAAGACCCGGCGCAACCAAATAAATAAAATAAATAAATATTAAAAAAAGAAAAAAGAGGGCTTCCCTGGTGGCGCAGTGGTTGAGAGTCCGCCTGCCGATGCAGGGGACATGGGTTCGTGCCCCGGTCTGGGAGGATCCCACATGCCGCGGAGCGGCTGGGCCCGTGAGCCATGGCCACTGAGCCTGCGAGCCATGGCCACTGAGCCTGCGCGTCCGGAGACTGTGCTCCGCACGGGAGAGGCCACAACAGTGAGAGGCCTGTGTAATGCAAAAAAAAAAAAACCCAAAAAAACCAAACAAACAAAAAAAGAAAAAAAGAAAAAAGAATCAGATCCCCACTTTGTATCACACACAAAGTCAATACCAGATAGATTAAAGTTATAAGTATGAAAAGGCAAAACTTAAAAAAAAATTTTAATTTATTTTTGGCTGTGTTGGGTCTTCGTTGCTGCGCACGGGCTTTCTCTAGTTGCGGCCAGTGGTGGCTACTCTTCATTGCGGTGCACGGGCTTCTCATTGCAGTGGCTTCTCTTGTTGCAGAGCATGGGCTCTAGGTGCGTGGGCTTCAGCAGTTGCAGCACATGGGCTCAAGAGTTGTGGCTTGCAGGCTCTAGAGCGCAGGCTCAGTAGTTGTGGCGCATGGGCATACTTGCTCCGCGGCATGTGGGATCTTCCCGGACCAGGGCTTGAACCTGTGTCCCCTGCATTGGCAGGCGGATTCTTAACCACTGCACCAACTGGGAAATCCCAAAACTTTAAAACTTTTGAAAGTAAATATTGGTGTAAATATTTGAATAAGAAAGGATTTCTTAAATGAGACTCAGAAAGTACTAACCATAGGGGAAAAAACTGTCAAATATGACATTAAAATTAAATTCTACAAACAAAGGCACCTTAAACAAAGTGGAAAGCAATGCCATAGTCTGGAAGAAGATATTTATAGTGCATAGAATCAATAAAGGATTAGTAGCCAGATTATAAACATAGCCTACAAAATCAGATTTTTAAAACTCAATAGAAAAATGGGCAAAGGGTATCAACAGGCAATTTTCAAAGGACTAAACACACTTGGGCAATAAACATCTGAATATATGCTCAACCTCAGTAATAATCAGCAGCATATAAATAAAAATAACAAGTCACCATTTCATACTCATTAGACTAATAAAAATTAAAGTCTATCAGTACCTTGGTAACCATTCACAAACATTCAGAACCCTAAAGGTAGGAATGGGGACGCTCTGAGGTGATCACGTCTTGTTTTGGCCAATTAAATGTGAGCAGAAGTGACGTCCGTCACTTCTGTGCAGAAACTTTCACAGCCAGAGTGCGAGCCCTTTAGTTCTTTCTCCCTGCCTCTCAGAAGCATGTGTCAGGATGGATCCTCTCAGCCCAGGTCCCTGAGTGACTGCGACGAACGGCCCTTCACTGTTTACCTGCACTGCACTTGCAGCAAGAAACAAACCTTTGAATTAAGTCACTGGTGGTTCTTGGTTATTGTGGCTTAATTTAGTCATCCTGATGATACAACCTTCATTGTTGGTGAGGAAGCTGAACAACAGGGACTCTCACATACTGCTAGCAGGAGGCCAAGCTGGTACAGCAACTCTGGAGAAAAGTTTGGAAACTTTTAGTCAATTTGTGCAACTCATATATGCACAAGGACAATGTTGGAAAGTTTTTATTGCAGCATTATTTTAAGAAAAAAACTGAAAATAAACTCAATGCCCACTGACAGGAAATAGATGTATACATTTCTGTAGATTCATAGAATAGATGACTATAGCTAAAATAGATAAACAGAAGCTATCTGTCTTAAAATGTATAAATCTCAAAACCATAATTTAGAGTATAAAAAATCATATAAGGAGATGAGTTCACTATATAAAGTTTAAATAGTATATTATGTTATGGATACATAGTATATGTAGTAAAAGTATAACAACATGCATGGGCATAATAAACATCAAATTCCAGGGAAGTGTTTACTTCTGGGAAAGGAAGAGCTAGAAGCAGTGTTATCTATATGGGGTGAGGGTATTTGAAATGCTTCATTTCTTAAAAAAAAACATATATATATCATATTATTATGTTAAAATGCCGGGTGGTAGGTACCTGAATGTTTGTTGTATTATCCTCTGTACTTTTCCATCTAGTTGAAATATTTAATAATAATTAAAAAGAAAACATAGGCAAACAACAATGAAAAGAAAGAGCATCTATAATTCTGCCTCACCTGCTCCATCCCTGAAATGACCTCTATTAACATATTGGTGTAAACCTGTCTAATGCTTCTCTGTGTCTTTGTGTCTCTGCCCAGCTGGCTAGGAGGAACAGGGTGGCAAGTCTTCAGATAACTGCAGCGAGGACAGTGCGGAGTTTCGCAGGCTAGATATTTTGGACCTCAACTTACTCATTTAGAAGACATAGTTTTGCTAAGTTAAAATATTTATTAAAAGGAGAAACATTTCATTATTCTATATTTAAGAATTTGCATTAATTCATTTCCCATCACTTATTTTGATTTTTTAAACATTTTTCCTCTCAATTTTTCAGAACTATTAGAGACTTCTAAATGCATATAAAACCTTTAGAATAAACATACAAAAGCATGGCTATGAGAACAGACAATTCCAGCATTGAAGAAGGGCGTCATATTTAAGCTTGATCTTTTAAGTGGTGTTTCTCGTTTTGTTTTTCTGCTTTTCTACCTTTTTCTCATTTGCCTTCTAGGATTCCTTATTAGCTAAAATTCCCCTTATCAGCTCTCTCCCCAATATTCTGTTTCCTTCTACAAACAATATGCGTATGCACAGTTGGTAAGGAAGACTAAGCAAGCATGAAGCTTAATGTGATTTAATTTAAACTATGGTTTCCTTGAGCTTTTAGCGCTGCCTTGTGGCAGTACTCTGATGTCAGAATCTATACTTTCCTGATTTCTTTTTATGCTCCTGAACACAACTCTGACTGAGGTTTACAGTATTAGTCATTTAAAGATATCATGTCACACAGCAGTATGGTTCTCAACGTGTCTGAAATAGAGTCACCTGGTGACCTTTAAAAAAATGCTAACCTAGGCCCACTCCAGAACCACTGTCAGAGAGACTTACACTGATTTGTTGGACAAAGCTAGATGTCATTTAACAAATATTCAGCTATTGCACATTACGTACTGGGAAAAAGTCATGTTTCTTCCCTGAGTATATGACTACTTAACATTAGAAATGAATAATGCACTTTAGAAATCCTCCCTCAAGTATTTGTTCCTGATGTAAAATAATTCTGACAGTTGCCTACGTTCCTTGCTGAAGTTTCACTTTTTCTTAATTTTTTTTGAAATTCTCACCGGCATGTGGGATCTTAGTTCCCCGACCAGGGATCAAACCCATGCCCGCTGCAGTGGAAACGTGGAGTCTTAAACCACTAGACCGCTAGGGAAGTCTCTGAGAGTCTCATAATTTCAATGGTCAATAGCTTCTGGTTGGCTCAAATTTTTTTTTTTTTAAGATTTTTTGATGTGGACCATTTTTAAAGTCTTTCATGAATTTGTTACAATATTGCTTCTGTTTTATGTTTTGGTTTTTGCCCGTGAGGCATGTGGGATCTTAGCTCCCTGACCAGAGATCGAACCCCACCCCCTGCATTGGAAGGCGAAGTCTTAACCACTGGACCATCAGCAAAGTCCTCAATTTTTTTCTTTAATTTGGGAAAATATATTAACTACAGACAAGCATAGTCTAAAACAACCTATCACTCAAAATTAACAAATGTGAACACTGTTGTTTGTTTCGTATATAATTTTACTAATACAGCATAAGAGTTGGTTGGGGAGTCAAGGTCAATAACAACAACAAAAGCAGTGAGAACATCTGACTGCTAAACTGTGGAAACGTTGTGAATGCAACACGATTCAGAGAAGAGAGAGGTCAGCAGATTCATGGAGAAGGTGAGATTTGAGCAGGGACCTGGAGCAAGGGAAAAACTTCAATAGGTAGCAAAGCAAAAGAGCAATCTAGATGGGAGAACAGCATGAGGCAAGGCCAAAAGTGGGAATGAGCACAACATAGTTATTTCTAAATAATAATGGTCTAATAATATTTTACATTTTTTGAGCACTTACATATGTCAGGCACTGTTCTAACTGCTTTACATGCATGTGTTAACTTGTTTAACATAGCAATACCGTCATCAAGGGCACACTGCTCAGGTCATTCTTTTCTGTTTCTCTTAGACAAGTTGCTATGTCTGGGACTCAGTTTCTCCATCTGGAAAAAAAAAAAGCAGATAATACTGTTCTGTGCATGGATATGTGCATATAGGTAAACATAAGAAGAGACTAAGTAGAAAATGATATACCTGTTAGGGTAAATTGGTAGATAAATGGTAACTCTATGTTTAATTTCTTTTGAGGAACTTCCAGACTGCTTTGCAAAGTGCAAAATAGCTGCTCCATTTTACATTCTCACCAGGAGTTCATGAGGATTCCAATTTTGCCACATTCCTGGCAACATTATTAGGTGGCTTTTTGGTGATAGCTATTCTACTGGGTATGAAGTGGTAACTTGTGGTTTTCATTTGCATTTCCCTCATGGCTAATGATGTTGAGCATCTTTTCAAGTGGTTTTGGCCAAATGGCCATCTTCTTTGGAGAAATGTCTATTCAAAACCTTTAGCATTTAAAAAACTGGGTTGTCTTTTTAAAATTTTGAGTTGTAAGAGTTCTTCATAAATTCTGGATATAAGTTCCTTATCAGATATGTGATTTGTAAATATTTTCTCCCATTCTATAGGCTGTCTTTTCACTTTCTTGATTGTGTATTGAAACACAAATGTTTTTAATCTTGGTAAAGTCCAATTTATCTAGTTTTCCTTTTGTTGCTTGTGCTTTTAGTGTCTTATCTAAGTATCCATTGTTAAATCCAAGGTTGTAAAGATTTACCCCTGTGTTTTCCTCTAAGAGTTTTAGTCTGCTTTTACAATTAGGTCTTAGATCCATTTTGAATCAATTTTTTGTATATAGTGTGAGATGGGGTCTAACTTCACTCCTTTGCATGAAGCTATCATTTTCCCAGCACCATTTGTAGAAAAGACTATTCTTTCCCCATTGAATGGTCTTGGCACTATTGTTGAAAATCAGTTGGCCATAAATAGATGGGCTTATTTCTGGACTCTCAATTCTGTTTCATTGATCTGTATGTCTATCCATATGCTAGTACTACACTGCCTTGATTACTGCACCTTTGTAGTAAGAGTTGAAATCAGAAAGTGTGAACCCTTTGTTCTTATATCAGACTTGCCGATGTCCTGCTTTTATTATGGAGACTTTTACAAGTCCTGCTTTTATTATGTTAAGTTGGAGACACCTACTGATATTCCAAATACAAATCTCAAGTAGGCACTTGGAGTGGTAAAATTGTTTCAAGGTGTTGGAATGTGTTGATAGGCCTAGACTTCAATCCCAGTGTGCGGATTACTTTAGCTCCCTGAACTTTCTTCTCCACCTATAAAATGGGGATAATACCCGATTTGGGGGTTTACTGTGAGACTGAAGGAGATAAGGCACTTAAGAGAGCTAGCAGCATTCTCAGCAGCTACTAATTTAGCAACCACTCTTCTACAGTTTGATAAGAACTACTCTTGTCATAGACAAGTAGTAAAAGCGAAACTAGCTACGTTTTCTCAAGGAAAGATAATCCTGGAAGGAGAGCTGCTATAAAACCATGCTGCAGCCTCACTCTCTCCTTCAGTAAACCTCTTTGAAGACAGCACAGGTCACTCACCACCACATAGCAGGAAACAGTTTTCCTACCTCTTCCTACAAATCCTGTTTACACTGCTTGAATGAGGCAAGAGGTTTAGTATAACAAAGTAACAAATGATGCCACAGCAACCACTGAACTATTATGTGCCTCTTCTCTTTCCTGCATTAAACAAACACACATCAGTCTTAGCAACTCAAGTTATAGGAAGAGGGATATCAATCTCCCATCTTAAAGACTTTTTTTTTTTTTTTTTTTTTTTTTTTTGCGTTACATGGGCCTCTCACTGTTGTGGCCTCTCCCGTTGCGGAGCACAGGCTCCGGACGCGCAGGCTCAATGGCCATGGCTCACGGGCCCAGCCGCTCCGCGGCACGTGGGATCCCCCCAGACCGGGGCACGAACCCGTGTCCCCCGCATCGGCAGGCGGACTCTCAACCACTGCGCCACCAGGGAAGCCCCATCTTAAAGACTTTTAAGGGCACTTCCCAAATATTAAAATAACAGGGAATTCCCTGGTGATCCAGTGGTTAGGACTCCACACTCTCACTGCGAAGGGCCCAGGTTTAATCCCTGGTCAGGGAAATAAGATCCCACAGTGCAACAATAATAATAGTTAACATTTCCGGAGGCCTTAGGATTAGCCAGAAAATACTGTGCTAATTGTTTTAGATCTCTAAATCATTTACCTCCCCCCAACAGTCCTATAAAAGTGGAAATAATATTATCCCCGTATCATCCTCCCCAATAGATCACCTTTAAATGAGAGAGTTAGCCAATTAGAATTGGACTGGCTAGGGACTTCCCTGGTGGCGCAGTGGTTAAGAATTCACCTGCCAATGCAGGGGACACAGGTTCAAGCCCTGGTCAGGGAAGATCCCACATGCTGCGGAGCAACTAAGCCTGTGTGCCACAAACACCGAGCCTGCGCACTAGAGCCCACACGTCACAACTACTGAGCCCGTGAGCCACAACTACTGAGCCTGCGTGCCTAGAGCTCGTGCTCCGCAACAAAGAGAAGCCACTGCACCGCAACGAAGAGTAACCCCCGCTTGCCACAAATAGAGAAAGCCCGCGCGCAGCAACGAAGACCCAACACAGACAAAAATAAATAAATAAATAAATAAATTTAAAAAAAGAATTGGACTGGCTAGGTATCCCCAGTGCCTTGTAACTGAGCCGTGTGAAAAGGTGAGGTTCATAATAGTTCTTTAAGGAATAGTTGAGGGTTGAAGAATTAATTCGAGGTACTGGAGATAAAAGCGCTTTTGTTTGTTTGTTTGTTTTTATACTAAGATTTGCCTTTGGCAGATTAGCATGACAGGGCTTCAGCCTCTGCTTCCAAAGCACTTAGCATATCTCACAATACCTGGCTGAGTGTTCTGAAGAAGGACAATAACAAAATGATCCAACAGTATGGAATCAGCACTGTTACCAAATTATCTTTTCTGTAGTATTTTACCCTTAAATGTTTTGCTGAATCTTTACCAGGATAATCTCATTTAAAACAACTTTAAAATTTACAAAGTTCACCTCTTCCATGAAAACCTGTGATCTAGAGCCCATCCGACCATTTTTGAGAAGATGGAATGATTCAGATCAGGGGACTTTGCAAACAACTTTTGTCATTAATGTTTATTTCAATTAAATAAATGTGAATTCAGAATTAATGGGAAGATAAAACCTCAAAGTATTTGGCAAAACAAATGCTATTACGAGCTTGATTAAAATGTTTGTGGTACCTGTTCTATGAATTACAGACGTCCACAAAATTAAAAGCACATTCTGAAGAAAATCAAATTCTGATAAATTCTGTTTGTAAAAATTCAGCGGTACAGTCCCCCCCAGGGGAGAAGTAATTTGCCTTGTTACCATCAGTTAAAAATCAAATGAGCATATTTTCCTCTCTTAATTGTGACCGTCACAGCACTGTAGAACATGTACAAACTTAAACCCTTTTGATCAGAGTAAACTAAACAAGATGCTGGTATTTAACAGGGTGTACAGAACATGTAGTATAAAACATTTTCTTTTGAAAATAAAAATTTTATAATCTGTTTCAAAAATATCAAACAATTGAAAAATATATCGACTGCAACAAAATTTCCAAACAGAAGTTCAAAAATCTTGGCGAAGCCATACATATAACATCAAATAAAATCTAGCTTCATTTACCAACTAAAACACTCATTAAAAATAATGATTTCTGTACGTCTAAACTGAGTGTAACACTTGGACATTTCAATAGAAATTGCTGTTCTGTCATACACTATTAAAGTCTGTTCTCTAATCTGAAGAAATTTCAATTATAAGGCAAAGGAAGACTAAAAATAGAAACAGTGCATCTTAAAGTTTTTCAGAGACCTACATATAAGTAATTTCCAAACGCATAATTTTTATATGCTTATGGTTTGGAACAAATTTTCCCTGAGCACTCTTTCTGCTTGGTTAGAAAATTAAAACATGATCTATAGAATAGAATTTGATTTTGATTTTTCTTAAATATATGCAATTTTTCATCCATCAAATGTATTTGGGAATCTTTCCTTCTAGACATCTCTAAAGTAATAACTAATTATAACTGTTTTAAGGGGCTATTCGAATGGCTATAGAAATATGGTTGAGTTTTAGTGCCCTGAGAACTGTACAGTGGGTGTCTCATACAACTGAAATGATTTACTAGCCTTAAAATTATCAATGGTTATTTTAACAAATTCAGAATGGCACTAGCTTCACAGAAGAAAGAGGTAATAATCAGTAATTCCAGCTCAGATGACCAATAATAAGCACTAAAAACTAAAAAAAACACAACTAAAAAAAAAAAAAAGTTGGATTAACATTGTGCTTTCTATGGAATAATGCTGAAAAAAAATTAAGGCTTCTGCCCAATCCAGGAACTACTTCATCTTGAAAATTTATTTAATGCAGTCTTGAGATCTGTAACTCCTTAATAGTCATGCAAACTTAAAATTAGCATCACTGGAAATTTCATCACACAAATTGCAGTTCTCAGTGCTATCCCAAGATTTACAGCCCAAAAGACATACTATAATTAGTGCACATGTACCATACCACTACCAGCTGTGTTCCCCTAATTTTTAAGGTCTTAAAAAACTCTTAGCTACTTGAGAGTTTAGACCTCTTCTCTTTCAAATAAATAAAGGATAACAAATACTAGGAGCCTTAACTATGCAAATTTGTAAATACTAATTTTCTACATAGCCTAGCATCACACCAAAGGAAAATTAGGTTTAAGAAGTTTCATATTTACAATTAGATTTCATAAGACCTAACTATATGTATCTCTTAGCACTACGATTTATGTGGCTTGCAAGAATAATTAATAAATAACTTAAAACATTTAGAAGTCATCGTTCTGAAGACCTTCAAGAAGTGATGAGCAATTTCAGATGTCCAGCGGTGAGTCTTCTGTCTTCTTATATTTTAAGGTGCTTTATGCAGGCCGACCTTGACCAAAACGACTTTTAGACCTAGATTTTTTAAACAGAAAATAAGGTCAGAGGTGCTTCTAAAACAGTAAGTTGCCACTGCTTTAGGTCATGTTTGCTTGACAGTGTCAAAGTTTAATGAAACTTCATGTAGCTCCATAATCCATTTTCAAAAATTCTTGGAGATGTATTTTGGAATTCAAATATTTTTTAATTTGGGGGAAATAATATGTACATATATCGTATATTATGAATCTGGAGCAGTGCCCCACAACCAAACACATTAATACTTCTTCAGTGAAACAAATGAGCATTTACGTTAAGTGGGATAAATAAAAACTATAAATAGTACCACAGTAGCTCAGGTCAGGCTTGAGTTGCCACAAATGTATGAAAAAAGCTTTTGGCTTTCTGAGCTTTCTGGATTTCAGAATTGCAGATAGGCATTTGGATCTGTAGTATTAATAATCAAATCTCAGTAACTGTTAATCTTTCAAAGAAAATCTGTGCTGTAAAATGACACAGAACATACAAATAAGATTTTATTAAGAGAGATAGAACAAGAAACAAGAAAGGTTTCGATGATTTATATAAAGTAGTAATATATTATCTATAAATAGTATAAAAATTCTGCTAATTCACACTATAGCTTACATTTTTATCAGCAGTTGGCTCAGAACGGAGCTGGCTCAATAAACAGAAAACTTTTTAAAAAGTATACTTTCATTAAATTTTGTGATCATGACCTCTTAAAGTCTTAACTTTTAAGTTAAAATCTGGTTCTAATTAATGTCTTGATGATCAAATCCCCGAAACAAAATAAAACCAAACGCAAATTATGTGCTTCTAGTGTTCATATGATTTTTCAAAAAAAAAAAAAATCACTTCAAAGCTAGTGGCATTCTGAATTCATTTATGCTGATTCACCTTGTGTTTTTCTCTGAGCTGCTTTGCCGTGCATTGACTGGCACTGAGGCCTTGATTTGTGCTTCGATCCTAGAATAAATACCTCCTGCAAACTGCACAGTAAAGGAGAAAAATCAAGTTATTATCTTTAAGGAACCAATAGAAGCTCTGCTTTATTGAAATGGCATTACTTTTTAACTTAGAAGTAATTTTATTTTTATTTATTTTTTATTTATTTTGATTTTTTAAATTCAGGCTCTGAGCTACAATTTGTTTTTCTTATTTTATATAAGTAAAATTCATCCATTTTAGTGCACTGTTCTGAGTTTTGAAAATGCATACAGTTGTGTAACCACTCATAATGGAGACATAAAGCAGTTCAAACACCCCAAGAAAATCCCCTTGTGCCCCTTTTAAGTCCAACGATTTGACACTACCAATTCCTGGCAACCACTGACTTGTTTATGTCCCTATACTTTTGCATTTACCAAAACATTATATAAATAGAATCATACAGTCTGTAGCCTTCTGAATCTGGCTCCTTTTGCTTAGCATAATGTGTAGGATATTCATCTATGTTGCAGCATGTATCAACAGCTCATTCTTTTTTTTTTTTTTGCGGTACGCGGGCCTCTCACTGTTGTGGCCTCTCCCGTTGTGGAGCACAGGCTCCGGACGCGCAGGTCCAGGGACCATAGCTCACGGGCCTAGCCGCTCCGCGGCATGTGGGATCTTCCCGGACCGGGACACGAACCTGTGTCCCCTGCATCGGCAGGCGGACTCTCAACCACTGCGCCATCAGGGAAGCCCCAATAGCTCATTCTTTTTATCTATTCTAGTCTTACTCATTTATCATGTAAAGGACATTTGGGTTGTTTTTAGCTCTTGGCAATTCTAAATAAAGCCACAGTAAAGACATGTGTGAAATGATCTGTATGGTGAGTAAACATTTAATGCTATAAGAAACAGCTAAACTGTTTTCCCAAGTAGGCATTCCCTTTTGCAGCCTTACTAGCTATATACAAGAGTTCCAGTTGCTCTATATTCTTGCCAGCATATTTAAAAAACTTTCTTAGCTGCAGAACAACTAAGCCCGTGTGCCACAACTACTGAGCTTGCCTGCGCTCTAGAGCCCTCAAGCCACAACTACTGAAGCCCGCATGCCTACAGCCCGTGCTCCACACAAGAGAACCACCACAATGAGAAGACCGCACACCACAACGAAGAAGAGCCCCTGCTCGACACAAATAGAGAAAGCCCGTGTGCAGCAACGAAGACCCAATGCAGCCAAAAGAACCAAACCAAAGCAAAACAAAACTTTTTTAGACATTCTAGTGGGTGTATAGTGGTATCTTGCTGAGGTGTTCATTTACATTTCCCTAATGACTAAATGATGTTGCATCTTTTCCTGTGCTTATTTGCCACCTGTATCCCTTCTTTCTGAAGTGTACGATTAATCTTTTGCCCACTTATTGTCATTGGATTGTTTATTTTATTATTGAGCTTTGAGAATTCTTTATATATTTTGGATACAAATCCTTTACCAGATAAATATTTTACACATATATTCTCATAGTTTATGGCTTGTCTTTTCATTCTCTTAATAATGCCTTTCAAAAAGAAGTTTTAAATTTTGATGAAGTCCAATTTGCCAATTTTTTTCTTTTATGGATAATGCTTTTGGTGTGGTAGCTAAGAAATATTTGCCTAACCCATGGTGATAAAGATTTTTTTCCTGTGTTTTGTTCTTGTAGGGAAGTAAATTTTTAAATAAAAGAATTAGCGGTGGGCTTCCCTGGTGGCGCAGTGGTTGAGAGTCCGCCTGCCGATGCAGGGGACACGGGTTCGTGCCCTGGTCCCGGAAGATCCCACATGCCGCGGAGTGGCTAGGCCCGTGAGCCATGGCCGCTGAGCCTGCGCATCTGGAGCCTGTACTCCGCAACGGGACAGGCCACAACAGTGAGAGGCCCGTGTACCGCAAAAAAGGAAAAAAAAAAAAAAAAGAATTAGGGGCAAGTGTTACTGTGAATACATAATACTGGTACTAATGATGATACATAATGTTATGACTAACATGTAATTCAGTAAGAGTAAGGTATTTCTTGTGATCATTTTCATCAAGATAACATCTTATTTTAAAGATAACATCTTATTTTAAAGATAATGTCTAAGCACTGCATGCAGAGTTGATGAAAATTAGCAACTTCCAGGGGTCACCCTCTGGACAGTCTGCAGTACAGAGTTAATCTGCTCTTGGTTGGACATTACACTTTCAGTAACAACATACTTTACTATGTGTGTTATAGAGAGGACCTATGGACTGTAAGAGGTGGTGAAAAGCTTATGTGAACAAACTGGCTAACTGGTACAGAATATAAAAATACATTAAAAATTTACTCTTTTAAAATTACAAAGCATCTTTATACTTATGATGAAAATAAAGTAGGAAGGCATATCCAAGCAAGCACAGTACACGAGTACATAATTCTTACTTCTTTTGCTTCCTTTGACTTGACTCGGTCCAGATCACCCAATCTCATCTTTATTAGGTGCCCTGTAATTTCAGACATCCGCCGTTGATCTGAAGGTAAAAATTAATAAGCCTTACTTTTTATGAGGATGTTTTATTACTTTTATTTCTTAAAGAAGATTGCAATCATCAAGAGTTTATGAAAATATCATTGGATATTATTTATAAACACATAAACCTTTTTATCTTTGAAGGATTTTAGGCTGCAAGTGGCAAAATGGCTCATATACAGATAACTGTGCTGCTTTTAATATTACTGTAAATCAGCCTAAGACATATTCAGCCTTCTTGAGAGTGGAAGTACTGGGTGAAAGTCAGTCTGAGAGGCCGCAAAATGACAGATACATAAAACAACATATTATCTACTGGGATTGTCTAGTAATGAAACTCTGGTTGATGCCTAAGGGAATGTGCTAATTCTGGGCCTTATTCCAGTTGAAATCTTTAAAGCTATTCAGCATACTTCATAAAATAAAAGATTCCTATCATTGCTATTTAGAGCTAATTTGTACATTACACAAATAATAAAACTTACCATCTTCTCTTTGTGCATCTTGGTTGAATCTCAAGGATCTTGTGGCATCCCACTTATTCTTCTGCATACTCACACTACTGAAAAAATTAAACAAAAATCAGTACTGATGCTTTTACAGTGAACATCTGACTGGATTAAGGAGCAATACTCACATGAAAGGAGACACATCTCTAGAAGTTGACTAAAAAAAAGTAGACAACATTAAGGCCCAATTAGAACATATTTATTGATTAGCGTTATAGGTAATACAAAAAGAGTTTACATTTATTGGGTGCAAGATACTGTACCAAGAGCATTACAAGCATTCTTTCACTGAAGCCTTGCAACTACTGTGTGAGATAGGTGCTACTATTATCTCTATAATAAACAGCTTCAGAGAAGTTAAGAAACTTTCCACAGAGAAACAGACCTAGAATTTGAACCCAGTTTTATTTGTCTGAACTGGAAGCCCCCCACCTCTATGCAATCTTTTAGAATTCACTCATTCTGTGCCTGTGGTCCTTAACATGGAGATGAACGTACAACCCGTCCAACATATATTGTGTGGAACTTGTTTGAACCCCAGCTTTTCACACATTTTTAGAATCTATAGTTTCTCTTTTAGCCAACTGTAGTTATACTGTTCTCTTATTCCTACCTGGCTTTTTACTCCTTCCTTTGAAGGCATGGGGAAATAAGAATAATTTTAAAAGATCATAAAATATTTATTTAAAAAATTTAGGGCTTCCCTGGTGGCGCAGTGGTTGAGAGTTCGCCTGCCGATGCAGGGGACACGGGTTCGTGCTCCGGTCCGGGAAGATCCCACATGCCGCGGACTGGCTGGGCCCGTGAGCCGTGGCCGCTGAGCCTGTGTGTCTGGAGCCTGTGCTCTGCAACAGGAGAGGCCACAACAGTGAGAGGCCCGCATAACGCAAAAAAAAAAAAAAAAATTTAAAGCCTACTTATTTATTTATTTTTTTAAAAAATTTTTGGCTGTGTTGGGTCTTCATTTCTGTACGAGGGCTTTCTCTAGTTGTGGCAAGCGGGGGCCACCCTTCATCATGGTGCGCGGGCACCATGTTGCGGAGCACAGGCTCCAGACGCACAGGCTCAGTAGTGGTGGTTCACGGGCCTAGTTGCTCCGCGGCATGTGGGATCCTTCCAGACCAGGGCTTGAACCCGTGTCCCCTGCATTAGCAGGCAGACTCTCAACCACTGCACCACCAGGGAAGTCCCTACTTATTTTTTGAATAAGTAATACTGGTTCATAATCCAAGAACTACAAACAGCACATATATTAAAAAGCCTCTGCCCCCCAGACATTCAGTTCCCTTCCTTAGGGGCAACTAATTTTATCAATTTCTTGTATAGCTTTCCACAGATATTTTATGGATATACAAGAAAATTCATACATATTCCTTCGTCTATTCTACAAAAATGGTAGCATAATATGCCACCATACATACTGCTCTGCACTTTTCCTTTTTTCTTTTTTTCTTTTTATTGAAGTATAGTTACTTTACAATGTAGTATTAGTTTCTGGTATAAAGTGATTCGGTTTATATATATATATATGCTCTTTTTCACATTCTTTTCCATTATAGTTTATTACAAGACATTGAATATAGTTCCCTGTGCTATACAGTAGGACCTTGTTGTTTATCTATTTTATATATAGTAGTAGTTTGTATATGTTAATCCCAAACCCCTAATTTCTCTTCCCCAAACTCACTTTCCTTTTTTCATGTGTCAATATACCTTAGGGATCTTTAATCTCAGTCTTTATAGTGATTCTTCACTCATTTTTACACTGCTAGCATTCCACTGTGGCACTCATTACTCTTCTTTTTTGAATTTTTCCTGGCTGTACCTGCTTATTTCTCAATATGAACTTTAGAATAGTAATAGATAATTTAGTGTTACCTTCTCCAATGCCTTTTCTTTCTTCTGACCACAGGGTGAAGACATCTGCTTTTTTGGTTGTTTAGTGAATTTCTTTGGCTTCTCCTTTTTCCCTGATAACAGAAGGTCAATGTTATAAGCATAAGTCCCATATACTTTCCTCATGCACTTGTCACATTCAAACAATAAAACCACTGAAAAATAAAACATTGTTTTTAAAAACTAACAAATTACCTTGGGATAAAAAGTAACTATATGGAGAAATCAAACTAAAAGTGCTTTACAGAGGTTCATTTTAATTACTTTTCTTCTTTCTACTTAGTGAAAATCTTTGCGGAAAAAATGAGGGCAATGAATTCCAAGTGCCAGTGAAATTAAATACAGAAAAATGTTGGGGAAATTATTCATATTTCTTTCTCTGAATCTAATTTGACAGTGGAGTCACACCTCCTAATTCCAAATTTTTTATATAAAAAATAACTATAACCCAGAAAAACACAATTTGAGAATGGGAGGAGAGAAGAGCTCACAAAAAATCTTTAAAATGTCTTTTGTTCATGCAGGAGGTGGGCTATGAAGGTAAAAATGGAGGTCGAACATAAATGATCTTGTGAAAAACCAGATCTGGGACAAAGTATATTTGAAACTAAGGCATTCCTGCAGTCAGTATTCTGCTTTACTCTGGCTGACAGTTTAGTGGAGAAAGGAGAGAGGCAAAAAAGAGGGAGGGGAAAGAAGTATTTCTCTAAAAACAATGTTTGAAGGTTAAGAATATCACATTAGATCACTGTTTCCCAAATATCAATTATTTGTACACCACCTTCACACTTTTTGCTCTATCTTAAAAGGGAAACTTTATCACTACCATAAATGAAAAACCTGTAAAATGTGCTACATAGAAGATAATTTTGAAGATAACAGAATAAAGACAAAACAACATCAATAATCTGAATAGATTTATTTGCCTGCTGGCAAGCCCTGAGCCCCTGACGTGTCTCTTTGTTAAAGTGGGAGATTTAAGTGTTATAAAATTTCTAAAAGCCATGATAAGGTGGGACATATGATAATGGCAGTGTGAAAAGGTTGGATAATTCCTTCCCTAAAAACAGAAGAACAATATTATAAACAACCATCTGCAGGTACTGGGGAATAGTCAAAGGAAGATAGAAAGTTCAATGTTTATGTTTGAAAGATGCAAGAGCTAAGAGCTGTGAGTTTGTGGCTTTCTTGTCTGAGGGCACTTCCCCACCTCCCAGTTCAGGGAGGAAAATTACAGCCTTGAGTTCTAGGGAGAAGATGATAAAGTTCGAAGCAACAGAGAAGCTGGAATTTTTTTTTTTGGCCGTGCCACGTGGCTTGTGGGATCTTAGTTCCCTGACCAGGGATTGAACCCATGCTCCCTGCAGTGGAAGCGTGGAGTCCTAACCACTGGACTGCCAGGGAATCCCCAAGAAGCTGAAAATTTAAAGGGGAAAATATGGAAGCAAGAAAGAGACTTGAGGTCTAAAATGTGAGTATAAACTATGCCCAAATTCCTAGCTGAGTGCTAATCTCTGCAGGTATATGGGAGACCCTAGGAAGCCCCGCTAAAAAGGCAAGCAGAAACTAGGGTGGGGTGTTGATCCTTGCAAGACGGAACTGTTCTTTGCGAGATGTGGGGGTTTCTTGTGCCTTCTGACTGAATGATTTCCCCAAGCTGCCTTTAGCTTGAGCTTCTGAGAGTCTTATAGGCTTGAGGTATCAGAGGTCAGACTTGGGAACTGGAAAAACAAGTAGGAATCTAGGAGGGAACCCAAAAAGCAACGAAACCACTAAGCAGGTGAGCCCCCAAATATGAATATAAATTCTGTCCAAATCCTTGGCTGACCACTAAACTACACAGGCTGGTGTGGCCCCTGGGGGGGCATGCTAACGCAGTAGCAGTCAGCAGCCAAAAAACCTATGAAAAACACCATCCACTGCATAGCAGCCAGGAGACGGATTTTGCAGTTTGGCTCTGGCAGGTTAATTGCTTACTAGAACAAAAATCCCCAAAATCCTCAGAAGAACAAAAGAGATTTCAGAGTTGCACAGAGATAATCTACGATGTCCAGTTTTCACCGAAAAGTTATGAGATAAAGAAAGTAAAAAGAAAAGAAACAGTCAGAAAACACTCAGAAAAGAAACAGTCAATAGCAACTGATTCTGAAAGGGCCAGCATGTTGGACTTAGGAGACAATAACTTCAAAGCAACTATTATAAATATGTTCAAAGGAAAAATGGTAGTACTGAGTAAGCACATAGAGAATCTCAAAAGAGAAACGTAAAGTATAAAAGAACCAGTGGGAAATTCTAGAGCTGAAAGGCACAATAATTGAAATGAAAAAATGTACCAGATGGGCTCAAGAGAAAATGTGAAATGGCAGAAAAATGAATCAGTGAATGTGAAGTTTTCAAAAGGTCATAGGTGTACTGGAGCTCCAGAAAACGAGTGAGAGAAAGGGGAAAAAAATACTTAAAGAAATAACGATTGTAAGATAACATTAATTTACAGATCCAAGAAGGTCAACAAATCCCAAGTAAGATAAACACAAAGAAAGTCACATCTAGGCATATCATAGTTAAGCTTCTAAAAGTTAAAGATAAAAAGAAAATCTGAAAAGCAGCATGATTAAAAGTGCACATCACATACAGAGGGGAACAATTTTATCACAATGACTGACTTCTCATCAGAAACAATGGAGGCCAGAAGAAATTGAAATGACATATTTATTTATTTTTAAACTCTGGCCAATATTATGTTTAATGGTTAAACACCAAAGGCATTATCATTGAATAAAGAACAAGACAAGAATGAAAACCACCACCATCGGAAATTTTAGCCTCTGTAAAAAACAAGGAAAAATATTGAAATATATGAGACCAATTTTATCACAATGACTGACTTCTCATCAGAAACAATCAAGGCCAGAAGACATTGAAACAACGTATTTAAAGTGCAAAAAGAAAAAATTGTTATTAACAAAGAATTATATATCAAAAAAACTGTACTTCAAAAACAAAAGCAGGGACTTCCCTGGTGGCGCAGTGGTTAAGAATCTGCCTGCCAGTGCAGGGGACATGGATTCGAACCCTGCTCTGAGAAGATCCCACATGCCACGGAGCAACTAAGCCCGTGTGCCACAACTACTGAGCCTGCGCTATAGAGCCCGCGTGCCACAACTACTGAGCCTGTGCTATAGAGCCCATGAGCCACAACTACTGAGCCCGCGTGCCACAACTACTGAAGCCCGCGTGCCTAGAGCCCGTGCTCTGCAACAAGAGAAGCCACCACAATGAGAAGCCCACACACCACAATGAAGAGCAGTCCCCACTCGCCGCAACTAGAGAAAGCCCGCGTGCAGCAACGAAGACCCAAAGCAACCAAAAATAAATAAATAACTAATTAATTTTTTTTAAAAAGCAAGGGGCTTCCCTGGTGGTGCAGTGGTTGAGAATCCACCTGCCAATGCAGGGGACACGTGTTCGAGTCCTGGTCCGAGAAGATCCCACATGCCACGGAGCAACTAAGCCCGTGCGCCACAACTACTGAGCCTGTGCTCTAGAGCCCGGGAGCCACAACTACTGAGCCCACGTGCTGCAACTACTGAAGCCTGCGCACCTAGAGCCCGTGCTCTGCAGCAAGAGAAGCCACCACAATGAGAAGCCCGTGAACCACAAAGAAGAGTAGCCCCTGCTCACTGCAATTACAGAAAGCCCGTGAGCAGCGACGAAGACCCAACACAGCCAAAAATAAATTAATAAAATTAATAAATTCTTTTTTAGACGATGATATGGATTTTCTCCTTTATTCTGTTAATATGGTGGAATGTATTTCCAAATGTAAAACCAAATTTGCATTCCTGATATAAACATTACTTGGTCAATTACTTGATATATTAACCTTTTTTTTTTTACTGGATTTTATTTGTTAATATTTAAAAGTTTTTTATTTTGATAAGATCATATGTTTTTTATTCTTCAATTTGTTAATATGGTGTATCACATTGATTGATTTGCGTATATTGAAGAATCCTTGCATCCCTGGGATAAATCCCACTTGATCACGGTGTATGATCCTTTTAATGTGTTGTTCATTTCTGCTTGCTAGTACTTTGTTGAGGATTTTTGCATCTATATTCATCAGTAATATTGGTCTGTAATTTTCTTTTTTTGTAGTATCTTTGTCTGGTTTTGGTATCAGGGTGATGGTGGCCTCGTAGAACAAGTTTGGGAGTGTTCCTTCCTCTGCAATTGTTTGGAAGAGTTTGAGAAGGATGGGGGTTAGCTCTTCTCTAAATGTTTGATAGAATTCACCTGTGAAGCCATCTGGTCCTGGACTTTTGTTTGTTGGAAGATTTTAAATCACAGTTTCAATTTCATTACTTGTGATTGGTCTGTTTGTATTTTCTATTTCTTCCTGATTCTGTCTTGAAAGGTTACACCTTTCTAAGAATTTGTCCATTTCTTCCAGGTTGTCCATTTTATTGGCGTAGAGTTGCTTGTAGTAGTCTCTTAGGATGCTTTGTATTTCTGCGGTGTCTGTTGTAACTTCTCCTTTTTCATTTCTAATTTTATTGATTTGAGCCCTCTCCCTCTTTTTCTTGATGAGTCTGGCTAAGGGTTTATCAATTTTGTTTATCTTCTCAAAGAACCAGCTTTGAGAAGCCTTATTGATCTTTGCTATTGTTTTCTTTGTTTCTATTTCATTTATTTCTGCTCTGATCTTTTTTTTTTTTTTTTCATTACGCGGGCCTCTCACTGCTGTGGCCTCTCCCATTGCGGAGCACAGGCTCCGGATGCGCAGGCTCAGCAGCCATGGCTCACGGGCCCAGCTGCTCCGTGGCATGTGGGATCTTCCCAGACTGGGGCACGAACCCGTGTCCCCTGCATCGGCAGGCGGACTCTCAACCACTGCGCCACCAGGGAAGCCCTCTGCTCTGATCTTAATGATTTCTTTCCTCCTACTAACTTTGGGTTTTGTTTGTTCTTCTTTCTCTAGTTCCTTTAGGTGTAAGGTTAGATTGTTTATTTGAGATTGTTCTTGTTTCTTGAGGTAGGCTTGTATTGCTATAAACTTCTCTCTTAGAAGTGAATCCCATAGGTTTTGGATCGTCGTGATTTCATTGTCATTTGTCTCTAGGTATTTTTGATTTCCTCTTTGATTTCTTCAGTGATCTCTTGGTTATTTAGTAATGTACTGTTTAGCTTCCATGTGTTTGTGTTTTTTATGTTTCTGTGTAATTGATTTCTAATCTCAGAGCGTTGTGGTCAGAAAAGATGCTTGATATAATTACAATTTTCTGAAATTTACTGAGGCTTGATTTGTGACCCAAGATGTGATCTATCCTGGAGAATGTTCCATGTGCACTTGAGAAGAAAGTGTAATCTGCTGTTTTTGGATGGAATGTCCTATAAATATCAATTACATCTATCTGACCTATTGTGTCATTTAAAGCTTGTGTTTCCTTAGTAATTTTCTGTTTGGATGATCTGTCCATTGGTGTAAGTGAGGTCTTAAAGTCCCTCACTATTGTTGTGTTACTGTTGATTTCCTCTTTCATACCTGTTAGCCGTTGCCTTATGTATTGAGGTGCTCCTATGTTGGGAGCATATATATTTATAATTGTTATGTCTTCTTCTTGGATTGATCCCTTGATCATCATGTAGTGTCCTTCCTTGTCTCTTGTAATGTTCTTTATTTTAAAGTCTATTTTATCTGATATGAGTATTGCTACTCCAGTTTTCTTTTGATTTCCATTTGCACGATATAACTTTTTCCATCCCCTCACTTTCAGTCTGTATGTGTCCCTAGGTCTGAAGTGGGTCTCTTGTAGACAGCATATATATGGGTCTTGTTTTTATATCCATTCAATGAGCCTGTATCTTTTGGTTGGAGCATTTAATCCATTTAGGTTTAAGGTAATTATCGATATGTATGTTCCTATCACCATTTTCTTAATTGTTTTGGGTTTGTTTTTGTAGGTCTTTTTTTTTCTCTTGGGTTTCCCACTTAGAGAAGTTCCTTTAGCATTTGTTGTAGAGCTGGTTTGGTGGTGCTGAATTCTCTTAGCTTTTGCTTGTCTGTAAAGCTTTTGATTTCTCCATCGAATCTGAATGAGATCCTTGCTGGGTAGAGTAATCTTGGTTGTAGGTTCTTCCCTTTCATCACTTTAAATATGTCATGCCACTCCCTTCTGGCTTGTAGAGTTTCTGCTGAGAAATCAGCTGTTAACCTTATGGGAGTTCTCTTGTATGCTATTTGTCGTATTTCCCTTATTGCTTTCAATAATTTTTGTCTTTAATTTTTGCCAATTTGATTACTATGTGTCTTGGCGTGTTTCTCCTTGGGTTTATCCTGTATGGTACTCTCTGCACTTCTTGGACTTGGGTGGCTATTTCCTTTCCCATGTTAGGGAAGTTTTCGACTATAATCTCTTCAAATATTTTCTCGGGTCCTTTCTCTCTCTCTTCTCCTTCTGGGACCCCTATAATGCGAATGTTGTTGCGTTTAATGTTGTCCCAGAGGTCTCTGAGGCTGTCTTCATTTCTTTTCATTCTTTTTTCTTTGTTCTGTTCTGCAGCAGTGAATTCCACCATTCTGTCTTCCAGGTCATTTATCCGTTCTTCTGCCTCAGTTATTCTGCTACTGATTCCTTCTAGTGTATTTTTCATTTCAGTTATTGTATTGTTCATCTCTGTTTGTTTGTTCTTTAATTCTTCTAGGTCTTTGTTAAACATTTCTTGCATCTTCTCGATCTTTGCCTCTACTCTTTTCCAAGGTCCTGGATCATCTTCACTATCATTATTCTGAATTCTTTTTCTGGAAGGTTGCCTCTCTCGACTTCATTTAGTTGTTTTTCTGGGGTTTTATCTTGTTCCTGCATCTGGTACATAGCCTTCTGCCTTTTCATCTTGTCTATCTTTCTGTGAATGTGGTTTTTGTTCCACAGGCTGCAGGATTGTAGTTCTTCTTGCTTCTGCTGTCTGCCCTCTCTAAATAAATTTATATTAAAAAAAAAGGAACAGGGCTTCCCTGGTGGCGCAGTGGTTAAGAGTCCGCCTGCCGATGCAGGGGACACGGGTTCGTGCCCCGGTCCGGGAAGATGCCACATGCTGCGGAGCGGCTGCGCCCGTGAGCCATGGCCGCTGAGCCTGCGCATCCGGAGCCTGTGCTCCGCAACGGGAGAGGCCACAGCAGTGAGAGGCCCGCGTACCGCAAAAAAAAAAAAAAATAAAAAAAAATAAAAAAAAGGAACAAAAGCAAGGGACCTCCCTCGTAGCGCAGTGGTTAACACTCCACGCTCCCAATGCAGAGGGCCCCGGTTCGATCCCTGATCAGGAAACTAGATCCCACATACATGCCTCAACTTAAGAGTTCACATGCCACAACTAAGGAGCCCATGTGCTGCAATTAAGGAGCCAGTGAGCTGCAACTAAGGAGCCCTCGAGACGCAACTAAGTAGCCTGCCTGCTGCAACTAACAGCCAGTGCAACCAAATAAATGTTAAAAAAAACCACCACAAAAGTAAAATAAAGACATTTTCAGATGAATAAAAATAAGAGAATTCACTAGCATACCTGCACTACAGGAAATAATGAAAGAAGTCCTTCAGAATGAAAGATAATAACATCAGATGGTAACAAAGATACAGAGACAAATGATAAATATAAAAGACTAATTGTATATATTTTCTTTTATTCTTCTCTAAATGACATATAACTGTGTAAAGCAAAAATATACATTTATATATATATAAATGTATGATATGTATATCATATGATATATGATATTTATATACACATATATTTATAACAACAATAGCACAAAGAAGGGGAAGAAAATGGAACTATATATTATTTTAAGGTTCTTCTATTTTACCTGGAATAATTCATATTACCTTTAAGTAGATTGTGATAGGTTAAAGAGGAATGTTGTAATCTTTTTTTTTTTTTTTTGCTTTATAACAAATTTAATCAGTTATACATACACATATGTTCCCATATCCCCTCCCTTTTGCGTCTCCCTCCCACCCTCCCTATCCCACCCCTCCAGGCGGTCACAAAGCACCGAGCTGATCTCCCTGTGCTATGCGGCTGCTTCCCACTAGCTATCTACCTTACGTTTGGTAGTGTATATATGTCCATGCCGCTGTTTCACTTTATCACAGCTTACCCTTCCCCCTCCCCATATCCTCAAGTCCATTCTCTAGTAGGTCTGTGTCTTTATTCCTGTCTTACCCCTATGTTCTTCATGACATTTTTTTTTCTTAAATTTCATATATATGTGTCAGCATACAGTATTTGTCTTTCTCTTTCTGACTTACTTCACTCTGTACGACAGACTCTAGGTCCATCCACCTCATTACAAATACCTCAATTTCATTTCTTTTTATGGCTGAGTAATATTCCATTGTATATATGTGCCACATCTTCTTTACCCATTCATCCGATGATGGACACTTAGGTTGTTTCCATCTCTGGGCTATTGTAAATAGGGCTGCTATGAACATTTTGGTACATGTCTCTTTTTGAATTATGGTTTTCTCAGGGTATATGCCCAGTAGTGGGATTGCTGGGTCATATGGTAGTTCTATTTGTAGTTTTTTAAGGAACCTCCATACTGTTCTCCATAGTGGCTGTACCAATTCACATTCCCACCAGCAGTGCAAGAGTGTTCCCTTTTCTCCACACCCTCTCCAGCATTTATTGTTTCTAGATTTTTTGATGATGGCCATTCTGACTGGTGTGAGGTGATATCTCATTGTAGTTTTGATTTGCATTTCTCTAATGAGTAAAGATGTTGAGCATCCTTTCATGTGTTTGTTGGCAGTCTGTATATCTTCTTTGGAGAAATGTCTATTTAGGTCTTCTGCCCATTTTTGGATTGGGCTGTTTGTTTTTTTGTTATTGAGCTGCATGAGCTGCTTATAAATTTTGGAGATTAATCCTTTGTCAGTTGCTTCATTTGCAAATATTTTCTCCCATTCTGAGGGTTGTCTTTTGGTCTTGTTTATGGTTTCCTTTGCTGTGCAAAAGCTTTTAAGTTTCATTAGGTCCCATGTGTTTATTTTTGTCTTTATTTCCATTTCTCTAGGAGGTGGGTCCAAAAGGATCTTGCTGTGATTTATGTCATAGAGTGTTCTGCCTATGTTTTCCTCTAAGAGTTTGATAGTGTCTGGCCTTACATTTAGGTCTTTAATCCATTTTGAGCTTATTTTTGTGTATGGTGTTAGGGAGTGATCTAATCTCATACTTTTACATGTCCCTATCCAGCTTTCCCAGCACCACTTATTGAAGAGACTGTCCTTTCTCCACTGTACATTCCTGCCTCCTTTATCAAAGATAAGGTGACCATACGTCCGTGGGTTTATCTCTGGGCTTTCTATCCTGTTCCATTGATCTATCTTTCTGTTTTTGTGCCAGTACCATACTGTCTTGATTACTGTAGCTTTGTAGTATAGTCTGAAGTCAGGGAGCCTGATTCCTCCAGCTCCGTTTTTTGTTCTCAAGAGTGCTTTGGCTATTCGGGGTCTTTTGTGTTTCCATACAAATTGTGAAATTTTTTGCTCTAGTTCTGTGAAAAATGTCAGTGGTAGTTTGATAGGGATTGCATTGAATCTGTAGATTGCTTTGGGTAGTAGAGTTATTTTCACAATGTTGATTCTTCCAATCCAAGAACATGGTACATCTCTCTATCTATTTGTATCATCTTTAATTTCTTTCATCAATGTCTTATAATTTTCTGCATACAGGTCTTTTGTCTCCTTAGGTAGGTTTATTCCTAGATATTTTATTCTTTTTGTTGCAATGGTAAATGGGAGTGTTTCCTTGATTTCACTTTCAGATTTTTCATCATTAGTATATAGGAATGCCAGAGATTTCTGTGCATTAATTTTGTATCCTGCTACTTTACCAAATTCATTGATTAGCTCTAGTAGTTTTCTGGTAGCATCTTTAGGATTCTCTATGTATAGTATCATGTCATCTGCAAACAGTGACAGCTTTACTTCTTCTTTTCCGATTTGGATTCCTTTTATTTCCTTTTCTTCTCTGATTGCTGTGGCTAAAACTTCCAAAACTATGTTGAATAAGAGTGGTGAGAGTGGGCAACCTTGTCTTGTTCCTGATCTTAGTGGAAATGGTTTCAATTTTTCACCATTGAGGACGATGCTGGCTGTGGGTTTGTCATATATGGCCTTTATTATGTTGAGGAAAGTTCCCTCTATGCCTACTTTCTGCAGGGTTTTTATCATAAATGGGTGTTGAATTTTGTCGAAAGCTTTCTCTGCATCTATTGAGATGATCATATGATTTTCCTCCTTCAATTTGTTAATATGGTGTATCACATTGATTGATTTGCGTATATTGAAGAATCCTTGCATTCCTGGAATAAACCCCACTTGATCATGGTGTATGATCCTTTTAATGTGCTGTTGGATTCTGTTTGCTAGTATTTTGTTGAGGATTTTTGCATCTATGTTCATCAGTGATATTGGCCTGTAGTTTTCTTTCTTTGTGACATCCTTGCCTGGTTTTGGTATCAAGGTGATGGTGGCCTCGTAGAATGAGTTTGGGAGTGTTCCTCCCTCTGCTATATTTTGGAAGAGTTTGAGAAGGATAGGTGTTAGCTCTTCTCTAAATGCTTGATAGAATTCGCCTGTGAAGCCATCTGGTCCTGGGCTTTTGTTTGTTGGAAGATTTTTAATCACAGTTTCAATTTCAGTGCTTGTGATTGGTCTGTTCATATTTTCTATTTCTTCCTGAGTCAGTCTTGGCAGGTTGTGCATTTCTAAGAATTTGTCCATTTCTTCCAGGTTGTCCATTTTATTGGCATAGAGTTGCTTATAGTAATCTCTCATGATCTTTTGTATTTCTGCAGTGTCAGTTGTTACTTCTCCTTTTTCATTTCTAATTCTATTGATTTGAGTCTTCTCCCTTTTTTTCTTGATGAGTCTGGCTAATGGTTTATCAATTTTGTTTATCTTCTCAAAGAACCAGCTTTTAGTTTTATTGATCTTGCATGTTGTAATCTTTAGAAGAAATGCAAAGAATATAACTGAAAAGCAAATAAAATAATTTAAATAATACCCTAAAATTATTTTCTTAGCACAAAAAAAGCAGGAAAGGCGAAACAGAGAAGCAAAACATCTGAGAAAATTAGAAAATGAATAGCAAAATGGCAGACCTGATACAACCATATCAATAAACACATTAAATATAAATAGAATAAGTGTTCCAGTCAAAATGCAGAGATTGGGCTTCCCTGGTGGTGCAGTGGTTAAGAATCTGCCTGCCAATGCAGGGGACACAGGTTTGAGCCCTGGTTCAGGAAGATCCCACATGCTGCAGAGCAAATAAGCCCATGTTCCACAACTACTGAGCCTGTGCTCTAGAGTCTGCAAGCCACAACTACTAAAGTCCACATGCCTAGAGCCCGTGCTCCGCAACAAGAGAAGCCACCGCAATGAGAAGCCCACGCGCCACAATGAAGAGTAGCCCCCACTCACCACAACTAGAGAAAGCCCGTACGCAGCAATGAAGACCCAACACAGCCAAAAATTAAAAAAAAAAAAGCAGAGATTGTCAAACTAGATAAACAAGCAATTACCAACAATATGCTATCTACAAGATACACAATTTAAATTTTATTTATTCATTTATTTTTGGCTGTGTTGGGTCTTCGTTGCTGCATGCGGGCTTTCTCTATTTGCGGCGGGCAGGGGCTACTCTTCATTGTGGTGCATGGTCTTCTCATGGATGTGGCTTCTTTTGTTGCGGAGCGTGGGCTCCAGGTGCACGGGTTTCAGTAGTTGTGGCACACGGGCTTCAGTAGTTGTGGCAAGTGGGCTTCAGTAGCTGTGGCTCGTGGGCTCAGCAGTTGTGGCTCATGGGCTCTAGAGCACAGGCTCAGTAGTTGTGGTGCATGGGCTTAGTTGCTCTACGGCATGTGGGATCTTCCCGGACCAGAGCTTGAACCCGTGTCCCCTGCATTGGTAGGTGGATTCTTAACCACTGCGCCACCAGGGAAGTCCCCACACTTTAAATTTAAAAACATGAAGAAGTTGAAAATAAAAGGATAGAAAAAAGATATGTCATCCAATTGGTAAACAAAAAAAATCTAGAGTGATTATGTTAATATTAAACAAAACAGACTTTCAGACAAGCAGTTTTACTATAGACAAGGAGGGGTAGATCATGAGAAAAGAGTCAATACACTATAAATGTATATGTGCCTAATTACAAAGCTCTAACACATACACAAAGCAAAAACTGACAGACTTGAAAGGAAAAATACATAAATTAACAAGCATAGCTTGAGATTTCAATACTACTCTCTTAGTAATTGATAGAACAAGTAGTTAGAATATGATTAGAGAAGACTTGTACCAGAAAATCAAACCAACTTGACCCTACCTTTAAAGACTACTCCACCTATAACAGCAGAATTCACATTCTTTTCATGCACATCTGGAACATGTGTTAATAAAATTTAGAAGATGAAACCACAGAGTACATTTTCTGACCATGATGGAATTAAATTAGAAACCTACAACTGAGAAGTATCCAGAAAAATCTGAAAATATTTGGAAATTAAACATATTACTAAACAACACATGGGTCAAAGACAAAATCATAAGGGAAATTAGAAAATATTTTGTGTTGAATATAAATGAAGAAAAGATATATCAAGTCTGTGAATACTTAAAAGCAGTGCTTAGAGTGAATCTTATAGCTTTAAATACTTATACTAGAAAAGAAGTAAAAAACCAGTGATTTAAGTTTCCACTTTAAGAACCTAAAAAAAAGAGGAAATTAAGTCCAAAGTAATTACAAGGAAGGAAATAGTAAATATAAGAGGGAAATCAATGAAATATAAAATAGGCAAACTATAGAGAAAGTCAATGAAATCAAAAGCTGGTTCCTTGAAAAGATCAATAAAACTAATAAACCTCTAGCTAAACTGACCAAGAAAAAATGAGATAAGACACAAATTATCAATATCAGGAATGAAAGAGGGACATCACTAGAGATCCTTCAGACAGAAAAGGATAATAAGAAAATACCATGAGCAACTTTATGCCAATAAATTTGACAACTTGGATAAAATGGACACATTCCTTGAAAGAAATTATCAAAACATTCAAGAAGAAATAGAAAACCTGAATAGCACTATATTAATTAAAGACCTTAACTGATAATTAAAAAGCTTCCTATAAAGAAAACTCCAGGCCCAAAAGACTTTACTGCTGAATTTCAGCATACTTTTAAGGGACAAAGAATACAAATACTACACAAATTCTTTCAGAAAAGAGAAGTGAACATTTTCCAACTCATTTTATGAGGTATTAACCTGGTAACAAACTTGAAGAAGACATCACAAAAAAACTACAGACAAATATCCCTCATGAACATAAACAAAAAATCTTTAACAAAATACAAGCAAGTCCAATACAGTAACATATAAAGAGAAAAACACCTCACGACCAAGTGGAGTTTACCTCGGAAGACTGATGTAACACTTGAAAAATCAATGTAATTCATCATATAGGTATAATGATGGAGAAAGACTATATTATCATCTCAGTAGATGGAGAAAAAGCATTTGACAAAATTCAACACCCATTCATGTGGCAAACTAGAAATAGAAAGGAACCTCCTCAACCTGAGAAAGGGCGTTTATGAGAAGCCAACAACTAACGTTAGATACTTAATGGTTAAAGATTGAGGGGACCTCCCTGGAGTCCCAGTGGTTAAGACTTCGCCTTCCAATGCAGGGGGTGTGGGTTTGATCCCTGGTCGAGGAGCTAAGATCCCACAAGCCTTGCAGCCAAAAAAACCAAAACATAAAACAGAAGCAATACTGTAACAAATTCAACAAAGACTTTAAAAATGGTCCACATCAAAAAAAATCTTTAAAACTATAAAGATTGAATGCTTTCCCCCTACCATAAGGAACAAGGCAAGGATGTCTGATCACACCACTTCTATTCAACATCGGGTCCTAACCAACACAAAATGGCAAGACAAAGAGATAAAAGGCATACATACTGAAAGCAATCTAATAAGCAAAGAAAAATTAAGCCAATTTAGCAAGGTCATAGGATACAAAGTCAATATACAAAGACCAGCTGTATTTCAATATTACCATTAATGAACAATTGGAAAATTAAAAAACCTACTTCCATTTATAAAAGCAGAAGAAAATACTTAGGAACAAATTTAACAAAAGATGTTACAACGTTTGCATAGTGAAACTACAAAACATGATTGAGAGACATTAAAGAAGACTTAAATAAATGGAGAAACAGTCTGCATTCATGGATTGGAAGACTTGCCATTGGGAAAAAAAAGAGCAACATACAGCTTCAACACAATTCCAATAAAAATTCCGGCAATATTTGTGTAGAAATATCCACATTTATTCTAAAATGTATAGGAAAAGCAAAGCACCTAGAAATACCAAAATAATCTAAGACAAGAGAACAGTTTTGGAGGACTCACACCACTGATTTCAAGAGTCACTAAAAACTACAAAAATTAAGACAGTGTGACATTGATATACTGATGTAAAGACAGAAGAATCAATGGAAGAGAACAAAGTTCAGAAGTAGAGCCATATGTAATGGTCAACTGATTCTTTAACAAAGGTGCTAAAGTAATCCAATGGGGAAAGAACAGTCTTTTCAACAAATGGTACTAGGACAACTGGCTATGCCTATGGGAAAAAAAAAGGAATCTTGACTCTTACCTCATACCACACACAAAAATTAACCTGGAAGGGACTGTATACTTAAATATAAGAGCTAAAGTCATAGAACCTCTAAAAGAAAACATAGAAAATCTTTGTGACTTTGGGGTAGCCAAAGATTTCTTAGCTAGTAAAGCCTGAAACATAAAAGGAAAGCTAAAAAATTATAGTTCACAAAATTAAAAACTTTTGTTTTCAAAAGACAATGCTAATAAAAGTAAAAGGCAACTCATAGACTAGGGAAAAATATCTGCAAAACATATGGACTTGTATCCACAAATATATAAAGAACTCTTACAATTCAATAAGGCAAACAATTCAATTAAAAAAGATTTAAGGCGGGGCTTCCCTGGTGGCGCAGTGGTTGAGAGTCCGCCTGCCAATGCAGGGGACACGGGTTCGTGCCCCGGTCTGGGAGGATCCCACATGCCGTGGAGCGGCTGGGCCCGTGAGCCATGGCCACTGAGCCTGCGCGTCCGGAGCCTGTGCTCCGCAACGGGAGAGGCCACAACAGTGAGGGGCCCGCGTACCGCAAAAAAAAAAAAAAAAAAAAAAAAGATTTAAGGCAAAAGATTTAAACAGACATTTCACAAAAAAGACATATAAATGACCAAGCAGCACATGAAAAGATGCGAAGAATTACACACGCACTAGAATGTCTAATATTAAAAAAAAAACACACAATAATGCCAAGTATTGGTACAAATGTGTAGTGACTGGAACTCTCATACATTGCTGGTGGGATGCAAAATGGTACAGTCACTTTGCAAAACAGTTTGCAGTTTCTTATAAAGTTAAACATACACTTAGCATGTGACCCAGCAATTCCACTCGTAGGTATCTACCCAAGAGAAATGAAAACATATGTCCACACAGACTTTTACACAAATGTTCACAGCAGCATTATTCATAACAGCCAAGAACTTAAAAGAACCCAAATGTCCATGAAATGGTGGATGGATGAACAGATTATGGTATATTTCTACAATGGAACACTACTCTGCAATAAAAAGGAACAAACTACACACAACAATCAACACACAACACACAACAAATGGATGAATCTCAAAAACATACTAAGTGAAAGAAGCCAGACACAAAAGGCTATTCATGATTCCATTTATATGAGATCTTAGAAAAGGTAAACCACAGTGACAAAAAGCAGATTAGTGGTTGCCTGGGATTGGGAGTGGGGAAAGGGAACTGAGTGTAAAGGGTTAGAAGGAAACTTTCTGGAGTGATATTCTAGGTCTTGATTGTGGTGGTGGTTATACAACTGTGCTTAAACTCATCAATGTGTACACTTAAAAATGAATGAATTTTATTACATGTAAACTATACCTCAATCAACTGTGAAACAAACACACACACACACACACACACACACACACACAATAAAATTTTCTCCTTCACTAATTAGTATTGAAAAATAATTGATAAATGACTAGTTTTTTCATTAGGGGAATTCAACATGTAAAGAAAAATTATACAAAACTTAGAAATAAGACAAAGGGAAGACTGCATGTCCTTTAAGTGATATACTGGAGGACTGCTTACTTAATCCTCTAAGAGAACGTCCTTATGTTTGACTTTCTTGTCTACTATTGATTGAAGGCCCAGATACTGTGAAGTTTCATGTTACCTTACAAATTTTTCTAATAGAAATGCAAATGATTTCTGTCCAATAGAAAAGATAACCCCGGGACTTCCCTGGTGGTCCAGTGGTTAAGACTCCACGCTTCCACTGCAGGGGGCACAGGTTTGATCCCTGGTTGGGGAACCAAGATCCCGCATGCCACGTGTCGGGGCCAAAAAAAGGAAAAAAGGAAAACAAAGATAACCCCAGCGGTTATGGGTTTATTGCCTTGTATGACATTAGTCAGTGTTGTATCTAATTTGCAATCTTTTTTTAACATTCTTTTTTCAAATGCCTACAAATACCTGAGCCTTCAAATGCTTAACCCTAACCCTAACTTTCCCTGCTATTTCTCTCACTAATGGGTTGAAAAATTTTGACACAAGTTCATTCTATAGGTGTATAAAGTTATGGTTTTAACTTAAAAAATCATACTTTGATGACTATTATTTAATGCTTCATCTGAGTGTCATTTCAAATCATCTCAGGTACAATGAGATAGTCACACATTTTGAGAAACCCATTAGGTTACACCTGAAATGAAAACTTGGAGGGTTATTTCTTAGTATACTGCACTTTAAAAAAAAAATAACTTTATGAGTATTCTGTGTTAGTGTCAGGGTTAGGGAATCTTGATGAAGTCTCTATTATTTATTTTTTCCACGTTGTAACCTACCATGTAGACTTATAAAGCCAATTCTTCATCCCTTGCATTAAATCCTTTGGAATATACCCTCCTCATAAAAGTGAGACTTGATTTTTAACTTAGAAATCCATACTTTGTTTCTTGGATACTTCTTCTTCATCTCCAACTTCATCTTCAGTGACCTCGGACCCAGTGGTATATTCTTCTTCTTCTGAAAATAATGACTGTTGTTTCTGAATTGAAAAAACAAATACATCGTATTAAAACTGTATATTATCACATCACCAATGAATTCTTTCAAACACACTCATCTAAATTTATTTTGGATGAATGAGCCAAACAAGAACTGATAAAATGACCACTGTCTAGCACAACTTTCAGGAAATGGGTGTAAGAATTTCTACATTTAGGACAGGATAGCATTACATTAAATATTTTAAAATTTTATTTCCTTCACAGATTCTAGCAGAGTGATGGGCACATTATAAGTACTCAGTATTTGTTGAACTGCACTTCTACCACTCAATTGAAAGTATTTTCCTTGATATTAAGATTAAATTAGGGGGCCTCCCTGGTGGCGCAGTGGTTGAGAGTCCGCCTGCCGATGCAGGGGATACGGGTTCGTGCCCCGGTCTGGGAGGATCCCATATGCCGCGGAGCGGCTGGGCCCGTGAGCCATGGCTGCTGAGCCTGCGCATCCGGAGCCTGTGCTCCGCAACGGGAGAGGCCACAACAGTGAGAGGCCCGCATACCACAAAAAAAAAAAAAAAAAAAAAAAAAAAAAAAAAAAAGATTAAATTAGGGACTTCCAAGGTGGTCCAGTGGTAAAGAATACGCCTTCCAATGCAGGGGATGCGGGTTTGATCCCTGGTCAGGGAACTAAGATCCCACATGCCGTGGGGCAACTAAGCCCGTGTGACACAACTATTGAACTCGTGTGCCTCAACTAGAGAGCCTGTGTGCTGCAAACCAGAGGCCACACTCTCTGGAGCCCACGCACCCTGGAGCCTCCGTGCCACAACTAGAAAAGAGAAAAAAAAAAAACCCGCATGCCACAACTAGAGAAGCGTGCGCAGCACAATGAAAAATCCCCTCATGACTCAATGAAGATCCCGCGTGCTGCAACTGAGACCTGATGCAGCCAAAAATAAATAAATAAACCTAAAAAAAAGATTAAACTAAAATACAATAATTGCCAATATGAATGTAGTCTCATAAACAAGTAAATGTGCACATTCTCTGGGTGAATGTGGCGCTGGATTATCTGAACGTATCGCCATCAGTTTCCTCCATCTATCTACCTGACTGTCTGTTATCACTGATACAAATTTCTATTCCATTCTTGTGAATACTGGTGGCAGATGGCATAGTAATGGCAAATAGGCAAAAAAACAACAAAAAAATCAATCAATCAATCGAACAACCAAATAATTGATATGTTGTTTTGTTCAATGTTCTAAATGTGATTTAAAAGTGACTTTAAAAAAGTCATTTAAGAAAACTTATGGATTATGCAGCAAGATAATGGAGTATGTGTCTGTTTTAAACAATGACTTTTTTTTTTTAACAATGACTTTTTAATAAGTGTGAAATTACAGAAGCTGAAAAGGATGATATACATTTAACTAAAATCTATAAAATTAGATACTCATGAGATTCTATTAAACTGAAATTTGATTTAGGAAGAAAGAGATTCATGAAAGTGAAATATAGTTGCTCACTTACCAGCTGCAGTGTCCAGTTTTTCAGTGATAAGAACTATAAAAAAGACAAAGGAATAAGAGATTAATATATCTGCATCTACCCAGATTGCAGCTCCTTATTTTCATATGGATATTGTAGAAGAGTTGGAAAAAGTTTAAAAAGTTCATTCCCTTCTAGGTTGAAACATAATTTTAAACTCATCTAAAAATGATATAGTACAATCTTTTGTATTCCCTGCCCAGAAAAAATGTGTATGTCTACAAAAAAGAAAAAAAAAATCAACATTTCCTAGGGTCATTTCCAAAGGATAAGTAAATCACATATAGAGATAATATAATTTTATATTGTGAATTATTTCAATCACTTTTTAACGTTTATATTCTATTATAAATTAAGGAACCAGATTATACATGGATATTCAAGAAATCTAATTTGTTATTTTGTATATAATTTATAAATAAATGTTAGTAATTAAACACAGCCACCTAAAGTTTATAATGCATTTTACATGGAATATTTCATTTTCTCAAGTAAATGCTACTTCAACTAACACAGACAGGAAGTTCACAGGCAGAGACTCCCTGGCTGTTAGTAACAGGAATCAAAGGAATCAAAGCTTTCCAGTCACCTTGAAAATATCTCAGTTTTGAAACCCTGGAAAAACTAAATGCATTACTGAATACAATTAACAAAAAGAATTTCATACCAAAAAATGTTTACAGGACTAGGAGGGGATAAAATATCTCATTCATACTATCTTCATTTCTCAAATCATTATTTGTCCATAATAAACCCTGAAGACTATATTTTTCCCCCAAATTTAAGTTGATTAATTATTAATTCTTTGAGTACAAGGAATGTATCATCCTTATAGTCCTGTTAACTCAGCATAATACCTTGTTATGACAGTTAATGCATATTAATGGAAAATTTCAATATTAATTTAAACCGATCAAATTTCTGTCAAAGATTACATATTATTAATTGTTTTTATAAATAAAGAATAAATGAAGCAAGCTACTTACAGCATTGAGCTCCCCACTCTTGGGGCCCCATGGTGTATTTGGCTCCAGTAAAACATCACAGTCTAGACCCTTTTCATCACAGGGACCACCAGAATCACTTGAAAGGAAAAGACATTTTATGGAGAAGTGTTCAATTTAAGATTTTTTTTTTGGCCTTGCTGCGCAGCTTGCAGGATCTTAGTTGCCCAACCAGGGATCAAACCTGGGCCCTGCCAGTGAAAGTTGCCGAGTCCTAACCACTGGACCGCCAGGGAATTCCCCAATTTCTTAAGAATTTAAATGCAAACAATATCCTTTCTTATTGCAAATGTCTTACAAATTGCTCTTTAGAAATACAGTTCTTGAGTATAAAGGTATGCCACTTCAACATTTACATTTCTTAATGCATCTAGTGACTCCCCCAGCATAAGTCACTCCATATGGGGGGAGCACCACTATACTCCAAGCATTGTACCTGCCAGGTGGTGAAACAGGCTGCTATGGTGGATACTGCTTTGAGGACAGCTTTTATTAGAGAGTCCTCCTACCCCCAACCTGACAGCCTGTTGCAACTGTAAAATGATGGAAGTGACTTCATTAATTACTGAATCCAAGGAGTTCAAATTTATGCAAAGATAACCTTAACCATCAATTTCTTTTTCTAGTTCCATCAATTAGCTAAGATGGGCTTAAGTAACTTGGAAAACATTTTTTAAATCCTCTAAAATTGGAGTGTGGGCCCCACCCTTTGAATCACCAGGAAGTCCTATTATTAGTTTTTCTTCCCCTTGGACTTCCAATATTTAGAGATTTTTTTCCTACCAAATAAACACCTGCTTGCTCTTATTTTAAGCTAACATATAATTTCAGCTAGGCTTTCTGAAATAATGAAAACGACTGCCATTACTGATTTGGGGAGGTACTGGCGGGTAGAGGATTCCAGGATGCGAACCATTGAATAAAGCCGCAGTACACCATTTCCCCCACCTCACCTGACTGTATCTTTAGCAAAAGGCACAAGAATGACATCTTTGTGTCTCTGCAGATCATCCAGTATTCTGGCAGTTGGGCAGGACAGCAAATCTTCACCTTCACCTTGATCACAAAGAGCAACCATGTGGTCCTTCACTTTACAACCCTGTCACGTAAAAGACTAAATTTGAGAGGTTGGTTCATTATAGAAACATTCCTTTAAAGACAACTGTATGTTTCTGTTCTTCTTTGCCCCGTCATACCATCCTACTAACACTTTTACACCTTTCTCAGTATCTCAAAAAATAATACTCATACAGAAAAGAGCTTGAAACATAAATGTATACCTTAACAAATATCCATGTAACACTATCCATACTAAAAAACAGAATATTGCCAATACTCTTGGGCCCATTCCTAACCATAATTGCCTCCATCCTCCCCAAAGGATAACCTCTACCTCGACTTTTATGGTTCTCACTTTCTTGCTTTTACCTTTTACCACTTAAGGATGTATTCTTAAACACTACAGTTTAGTTTGTTTCATTTGTATTGTTTTTTTTTGGAAATAAATTTATTTACTTATTTATTTATTGGCTGCATCGGGTCTTTGCTGCTGCACACGGGCTTTCTCTAGTTGTGGCGAGCGGGGGCTACTCTTCATTGTGGTGCACAGGCTTCTCATTGCAGTGGCTTCTCTTGTTGCGGAGCACAGGCTCTATGTGCACGGGCTTCAATAGTTGTGGCACATGGGCTCAGTAGTTGTGGCTCGTGGGCTCTAGTGCTCAGGCTCACTAGTTGTGGCCCACGGGCTTAGTTGCTCTGCGGCATGTGGGATCTTCCCAGACCAGGGCTCGAACCCATGTCCCCTGAATTGGCAGGTGGATTCTTAACCACTGTGCCACCAGGGAAGTCCCATCTCATTTGTTTTAATACTATGCTTTTGTGATTCAACCATGTTACTACATGTAACTAACATTTGCTTTAACGGACAGTATGCTATTGTATGAATAATCACAATTTGCTTATCTATTCTACAGCTGGTGGATGGGTTATTTCCAGTTTGGAACTAGTCCAAGTAGTAGTATTATGAACATTCTTTAACATGTTTCCTGATGCACAAGTGCTCATGTATACCAAATTAAATTACTATCAGCAGTGTATGAGAGTTCTCATTACTCTATGTTCTTGATAACACTTGGTGAGACATTTTAATTGTAGTCATTCTGGCGAGCATGTAGTGGTATCTGTGGTTTTAATTTGCATTTCCCCAATTAAAAATGAGGTTGAGCTCCTTTTCATGTTTACTGAACAACAAGGAACTTTCTGGTGTGAAGTTCCTATTGTCATTTTCTTATTAATTTGTACAAGTCAAAAAAATCTTAATATGAACCTTTTATGGATATGTGTTGCTAATATCTGGTCCCACCTGTGAGTTTGTCTCCTCAGTTTCAGTTTATTTAATGTAGTTAATGTACTTCAATTTAAAATCTCTCCCTTTACAGTATTATCTTTTAATAGCTTTATTAGTTTTTTGTTCTTTTCTGGCCACCCTGCACAGCTTGCGGGATCTTAGCTCCCTGACTAGGGATCGAACACGCTCCCTCGGCAGTAAGAGCACGAAGTCCTAACCACTGGACTGCCAGGGAATTCCCAGCTTTATTAGCTTTTGTTTCACATATAGGCTTTTTTGGGGGAATAGTTTTTGATATCCCAATGTCCCAGGACCTCTTATTGGAAAGTCTATCCTTTGTCCACTGCTCTGTAACGTCACCTCTGTCACAGTGGCTAAGTAGCTTTGAGTACAAAGTACTCAAAGTATGTAAGTAGCTTTGAGTACAGACATTCCTTGGTATCTGTGGGGGATCGGTTCTAGGAGTCCCCATATATACCAAAATCCACAGATTCAACTAACCGCAAATTATGTAGTACTGTACGTCTTTATTTTTTTTAATTCATGTATAAGTGGACACACACAGTTCAAACCAGTGTTGTTCAAGGGTTAAATGTACTTCATTCTCTGCTACTGGTCCATCTGTTTAATCTTTATCAGTATCATTCTGTCTTAATTACCTAAGACATAATAAATTTTGACACTGAGCAGAGAAAGTACTTCTACCTTTGTGTTCTCTGAGAGTATCTTAGCTATTCTTGGCCCTTTGTATTTCCATAAATATTTCAGGATCAGCTTAGAAAAGTTCCTGATAAAAACCTGTTAGGATTTTTATTGAGATCGCATGGATCTATATAGGTCAGTTTGGTGAACATTTATATCTTTACAATATTGAGTCTCTGAATCCATGAACATGGTATAAAAATCCATTTTTTAGTTTTATTTTCTCTGAATAATGTTTTATGTTTTCTACATAGAGTTCTTGAGCTTTATTTTATTAGATTTAGTCCTAGGTATTTATTTTTGAGGCTACTGTAAGTGGTTTCTTTTTATAAATTTCATTTTCTAATCTCATTGGTTTATAGAAATACAATTGATTTTTGTAAATGATTTTTAATAGATCAATCTTAAATTCTTACCAATTCTAATGATTTGTCTGTAGATTCTTCAGAGTTTTCTACATTCACAATTATCATCTGCAAGTTATGAGCGCTCCATTCAATCTCTATAACCTTTTAATTTCTTTTTCTTGTGTTAATATACTGTTCAGGACCTCCAGATCAATTTGAATAGAAGTATGTTGACAATGAGCATCCTTATCATGCTCCCAATTTCAAAGGAAATTTTTTCTACATTTCACTATCAAGTGTGATATTTGCTGTAAGTCTTATATTATGTATCCTTTATTGGATTACATCATTTCCCTTTTATTTCTATTAGTAAGAATTTTAAATTTTTGTTTCTGCTTTTTTATCATTCCACTCATTCCCTTCACACACATTAAGTCAGAAGTTATACACTCTTCTATGCTTTTAGTGGTTACCCTAGAACTTATAACATGTATCCTCGACTTATCAAAGTCTAATTTGTTAATACACTCCCTAATGCAAGACCTTTTAAACTCCATTTCATCACTCTTCCAACTTATAGGCTATTATTATGGGTTTTAATATTATACACTAAAATGTATAGTATATATCAATTATTTTAAAATTGTCTATATGATTAATGTAATTATACATTTATTATAAATACACACATAAAGCATTACCACTATTGTTTTACTATTATTGTTTCATACAGCCAATGTTCATTTAGATTTACCAATATATTAATTTCTTTCTTTGGTCTTCATTCCTTCCTGTATCTTGAGAATATCCATTAGTATTTCCTTTAAAAAAATTATTTATTTATTTTTATTTATTTGGCTGCACCAGGTCTTAGCTGCATCATGTGGGATCTTTGTTGCAGCATGTGGGATATCTTTAGTTGTGGCACGTGGGCTCTTAGTTGAGGTATGTGGAATCTAGTTCTCTGACCAAGGATCGAACCCGGGCCCCCTGCATTGGGAGCGTGTAGTCTTAACCACTGGACCTCCAGGGAAGTCCCAGTATTTCCTTTTTAAAGCAGTTTGCTAGTTGCAAATTCTTTCAATTTTTCTTTGCCTAAAAAATCTTTATTTTGCTTTCATTCTCAAAGGATATTTAAGGAAGGCACAGATTTTCTAGATTATTAACTATTTCTTTTGTCACACTGCAGACCTAGTGGAGGGACTTCCCTGGTGGCGCAGTGGTTAAGAATCCGCCCGCCAATGCAGGGGACACGGGTTCGAGTCCTGGTACGGGAAGATCCCACATGGCATGAAGCAACTAAGCTCATGTGCCACAACTACTGAACCTGTGCTCTAGAGTCCGTGAGCCACAACTACTGAGCCCAGGCGCCTAGAGCCCATGCTCTGCAACAAGAGAAGCCACCGCAATGAGAAGACCGCACACCACAACAGAGTAGCCCCCGCCCGCCACAACTAGAGGAAGCCCGTGTGCAGCAACGAAGACCCAACACAGCCAAAAATAAATAAATAAATTTATAAAAACAAAACAAAACAAACAAAAAAGACCTAGTGGACTATACCTTGGCTTCCATTGCTATTGCTGAGATGTGAACTCTAATTATTGATGTTTTGAAGAGATTCTATACTTTTTCCTTCTGGTTGCTTTAAAAATGCTCTTTCTGTTTTCTGCAGTTTCACTATGATAGGTATGGGTATGATTTTTTGTTTTCCTGAAAGACATTCTTTTCTTAGACTAAAAAAATTTTTTTTCTTCCAGTTTATTGAGATATAATTGACCTACAGCACTGCATAAGTTTAAGGAATACAGCATAATGATTTGATTTACATACATTATTAAGTTATTATCACAACAAGCTCAGTGAACATCCATCATCTCATATAGGTACAGAATTAAAGAAATAGAAGATTTTTTTCTCTTGGGACAAGAACTCTTAGGATTCACTCTCTTAACATTTATATATAACAGTTATATTTATCATGTTGTATATTACAGGATTTCTTATCTTATTGGGAGTCAATGAAATTCTTGAATCTATAAATTAGTATCTCTCAATAATTCTGAAATATCTTAGCCATTATCTCTTCAAATTTTGCCTCTGATCCATTCTTTTTCTCTTCTAAGGGGAAACCCCATTAAAAACTTAGACCTTCTCACACAAAAACACAAATGCTGTATGATTCCACAATAGAGGTAGTCAAATTCATAAGAGACAAAGTAGAGTGGTGGTTGCCAGGAGGCAATGGGAATTGTTCATTAGGTAGAGAGTTTCAGCTTTGCAAGAGGAAAGAGTTCTGCAGATGGGCTGCACAACAACAGGAATATATTTAACATTACTGAATTGTATGCTTAAAAAATGATGATGGGGACTTCCCTGGTGGCGCAGTGGTTAAGAATCCACCTGCCAGTGCAGGAGACATGGGTTCGATCCCTGCTCAGGGAAGGTCCCACATGCCGCGGAGCAACTAAGCATGTGTGCCACAACTACTGAGCCTGTGCTCTAGAGCCCGCGAGCCACAACTACTGAGCCCACGTGCCACAACTACTGAAGCCTGCGCGCCTAGAGCCCGTGCTCTGCAACAAGAGAAGCCACCGCATTGAGAAATCCATGTACCACAACAAAGAGTAGCCCCCGCTCGCCGCAACTAGAGAAAGCCTGTGCATAGCAACGGAGGCCCAATGCAACCAAAAAAAAAAAAAAAGATGACAAATTTATGTTTACTTTACAGTTAAAAAATATTAGACATGTACTCTTTAGGTCTCTTACTTTCTTTTATATTTCTCATAATTTTGTCTGTCTGTGCTTCATTCTGGATAGTTTCTTCTGACTTTTATCTTTCATTTTACTAATTTTTCAGCTATAACTAAGTTGCTGTTAAATTTGCCACTGATCTTAAATTTGTTATTACGTTTTTCAGTAGTAGCATTTCTATTTGTTTTTATTTAAACTGTCACTTTTTTAAAAAAATATTTATTTATTTATTTGGCTGTGCTGGGTCTTAGTTGTGGCATGTGGAATCTTTTCAGTTGCTGCATGCGGGATCTTTAGTTGCGTCCATGTGAACTCTTAGTTGAGGCATGTGGGATCTAGTTCCCTGACCAGGGATCGAACCCAGGCCCCCTGCATTGGGAGCGTGGAATCTTAGCTATTGGACCACCAGAGAAGTCCCTCTTTGTCACTTTTTATAGTTTATAATTCCCTGTCAAAAATTTCTGAACTTGGCTTCTATCAACTTAAACTCGTAATCTTATTATGTGTCGGTAATTCCAATATGTGAGTTCTCTGTCATTTATTTTTGTTGTCTAAGTTTTGCTGTTCCCATTCTTGGTAACTTATTTTCATCTATGTCAGGTTATCTTTGTATGCTGAATATTTTGTTTAAAAAATTTTTTGTAGAAATAATTTGAGGTATAGAATAATGTTCTCTTTCTTCAAAGAGGATGTTTACTGCTTTTGCCAGATGCCTGGGGACCATGGCAATCCAGGATTACCTTAACCCAAGATCAGGGTCTGAATTTCTTAGGCTACCCAAATAAATCAAAACCAGGTTGCTATTCAATCAAGGGAAGGTTTGCTTCTCATTTCCTCTTATTTTCTTTGGCATACCAACACAAAGTGTAGGGTCGGGGATGTTATTCATTAATGTCCCCATTCTTGGCATCCTAACTACTGGATCCTAACTATTCCCCCAAATCCTGATAGGCACCAAAAGCTCAGCCCAGACTCTCAGCTGTCTCTTTCAGTTTGGTCATCACCTCCAGGACAAAAATGGCCCTAAGTGCTGGCTCACTTCTTTGGGTTCCCATCATCTCTTATATCTTAACACTAATTCCCCATTAGCTCTTTGATGCTTTTAATATAATCTTTACATTTATATTTCATACTTCTTTTTTTAGTTACCTTTTGATGGGAGGATTAGTCTGAATTACTTAGTCTGCCATTACTGGAAATATAACTCACCAAATGAGCTATTTATATTTCACTTAGTATAAGAAATCACTTAAATCAATATCCATGATGTTGCACACCAGACTTAAAATACAATTTAGCTGCTATTTATTCCTGAATCCTCTCACAATGAATGGAATATCAGTAGTCAATACAACCAGTAAATACACAACAAAAAGCCAAAGAGATACAACTCTTAGAAATATTGTTCAAAGTGATATAAATGTGACAGTTAAGATAGAAGTTTGACCATAAAGAAATGCAATGATTAAATCATGTTACTGCAAAAACATAACAATAATCATGAATTAATGCAATTATCTTGGGCCTATCAAAGCGAACCCCATTTTGCTTAAAGTCTCATGCCCCATTTAAATAGCTTTGTATGAAAAGCATTATCTAAAACTTTAAACACAAACATGAACATTATAAGGGTAACCTATTTATTGCTTCACCAATAAAATTTCTGACTAATCAAAACTAATTGATCGTAAATATAACAAATTCCCTAATCCAGCTTAAATTTCATGATCCATCATTTTAATAACATTTATGGCTAACACTCCAAATTCCTTGCCCCTAAATTTCATTATACTCATTGGGATGAGCTCAAATACCTACTTTCTCCATGCCTGCACTCAAGCAGCTAAGGACTGCTGGAGAGAGTGATATAAAAAGGCATGTTGGATTTCACTGTAAATTCATGATCACTAATCTCCAAAGGCCTTTCAAACTGCCTAATAACCTACAAGATTTCTTTGGAAAATTCACTCTCCTGGTCTCCAAAAAGACTATTTCAAACCTTTGGTACTTCTTTCAAACCTTGGACCCTTCCCTCTTCCCCCTCATTCTTTTTTTTTTTTAATAAAGAATTCTTTTTTTTTTTAAGATTTATTATTCATTTATTTATTTATTTTTATTTATTTTTATTTTTTGGCTGCCTCGGGTCTTAGTTGCTGCACTTGGGATCTTTGTTGTGGTGCGCAGGCTTCTCTCTAGTTATGGCGTGTGGGTTTTCTCTCTCTAGTTGTGGTGCGTGGGCTCCAGAGCACGTGGGCTCTGTAGTTTGCGGCACGCAGGCTCTAGGTGAGGTGCGTGAGCTCAGCAGTTGTGGCACGTGGGCTTGGCTGCCCTGCAGCATTTGGGTTCTTAGTTCCCTGACCAGGGATCGAACCCGCCTCCCCTGCATTGTAAGGCGGATTCTTTACCACTGGACCACCAGGGAAGTCCCTTCCCCCTCATTCTTAGCAGATGACTTTACCTTTTACTTTACAGAGAACAGAAAAGACAATAGGTCAGAACAACTTATCATCCAAATGACAAAAACACAATTTTACTATTATCTGCAACCATCCTACTCTTCTCTCCTGTTATAATAGAGGGGCTGCCCTTCCTCCTCTCTAAACGAATACTGCCATATGTGCTTAAAATTGCACCTTATCCTGCCTCCTCATAAACCCTGTACTATCAATCTCTCCTCCTCAACTGGATCCTTCTTACTGACTTTTAAAAATGTCTCTCCTACAGTCTCTTCAATAAGTGGTGCTGGGAAAACTGGACAGCTACATGTGAAAGAATGGAATTAGGACATTCTCTAACACCATACACAAAAATACACTCAAAATGGATTAAAAACCTACATGTAAGGCCAGATACTATGAAACTCTTAGAGGAAAACATAAGCAGAACACTCCCTAACATAAATCGCAGCAATAACATTTTTGATCCACCTCCTAGAGTAATGAAAATGAAAATAAAAACAAAAATAAACAAATGGGACCTAATTAAATTTAAAAGCTTTTGCACAGCAAAGGAAGCTATAAACAAAACAAAAAGACAACCCACAGAATGGGAGAAAATATTTGCAAATGATGAGACAGACAAGGGACTAATCTCCCAAATACACAAACAGCTCATGCAGCTCAATATCAAAAAAAGCAAAAAACCTAATCAAAAAATGGGCAGAAGTGTACACACTGCTGTATTTAAAATAGATAACCAACAACAAGGTCCTAATGTATAGCACAGGGAACTATATTCAATATCTTGTGACAAACCATAATGGAAAAGAATATTTAAAAAAGAATGTATATATGTGTATAACTGAGTCACTTTGCTGTACAGCAGAGATTGGTACAACATTGTAAATCAACTATACTTCAATTAAAAAAAAAAGAAAGAAAGTAAAAATAAAATAGACAGGGCTTCCCTGGTGGCGCAGTGGTTGAGAGTCCACCTGCCAATGCAGGGGATGCGGGTTCGTGCCCCGGTCCGGGAAGATCCCACATGCCGCGGAGCAGCTAGGCCCATGAGCCATGGCCTCTGAGCCTGTGCGTCCGGAGCCTGTGCTCCACAACGGGAGAGGCCACAACAGTGAGAGGCCCGCGTACCGCAAAATAAATAAATAAAAAAATAAAATAAAATAAAATAGACAACCAACAAGAACCTACTGTATAGCACAGGGAACTCTGCTCAGTATTCTGTAATAACCTAAATGGGAAAAGAATTTGAAAAAGAATGGAAAAAATAAAAATATTTTTTAAAAAAAGAAAAAAATGGAAGATCTAAATAGACATTTCTCCAAAAAAGACATACAGATGGCCAAAAAGCACATGAAAAGATGCTCAACATCACTAATTATTAGAGAAACACAAATCAAAACTACAATGAGGCATTACCTCACATGGGTCAGAACGCCCATCCTCAAAAAATCTACACACAATAAATGCTGGAGAGGGTGTGGAGAAAAGGAAACCCTCCTACACTGTTGGTGGCAACATAAATTGGTACAACCATTATGGAGAGCAGTATGGAGGTTCCTTAAAAAACTAAATATAGAGCTACCATATGACCCAGCAATCCCACTTGTGGGCATATACCCAGAGAAAACCATAATTCGAAAAGATTACACGCACCCCAATGTTCATTGCAGCACTATTTACAATAGCCAAGACATGGAAGCAACCTAAATGTCCATCAAAAGACGAATGGATAAAGAAGATGTGGTACATATATACAATGGAATATTACTCAGCCATAAAAAAGAAGAAGATAATGCCATTTGCAGCAACATGGATGGACCTAGAGATTGTCACACCGAGTGAAGTAAGTCAGACAAAGAAAAACAAATATCATATGATATTGTTTATAAGTTGAATCTAAAAAAATGGTATAAATGAACTTATTTACAAAACAGAAATAGAGTCACAGATGGAGAAAATGGATATCGGGACTGACATATACACACTACTATATATAAAATAGATAACTAATAAGGACCTACTGTATAGCACAGGGAACTTTACTCCATACTCTGTAATGGGACTTTCCTGGTGGTCCAATGGTTAAGATCCCATGCTCCCAATGCAGGGGGCCCGTGTTCTATCCCTGGTCAGGGAACTAGACCTCGTATGCTGCAACAAAGATTCTGCATGCCACAACTAAAAGATCCCATATGTGGCAACAAAGATCCTGCATGCTAAGACCCAGCACAGCCAAATAAATAAATATTAAAAAACAAAACTCTGTAATGACCTATATGGGGAAAGAATCTAAAAAAGAGCAGATACATGTATATGCATAACTGATTCACTTTGCTATACATCTGAAACTAACACAACACTGTAAATCAACTGTACTCCAATAAAATTTCTTTTAAAAAGACAGAAACAATAAATATCCATAACCTAATTATTGATCCATCTTCTCCCTTTCTCAAATTTCCCAAAAGAGTTGTTAATCACACTGTTTCCAACCCATACTAATCTGGTTTCTGAATCTAGCACTCCACCAAAACGGTTCTTCGCACTTAAGAATTCCAGGTCACCAAAGCCAAAGACACATTTCTTTCATTATTTTATTGACCTCTTAGCAATAATTGGCTTCATGGATACTCTCTCCATCTTCAAATACTGCTCCCTTGACTTTCATGACAACATTCTTGGTTTACTCTGTCCCCTCCTGATCATTCTCCTTTGCAGGATCATGCTTCTCTATCCAGCCAATAAATGTTGGAGTTTCTCTAGGCTCTGTTGTAGACCCTCTGCTCTTATGCTCACCTATACCTGCTGGCTTCAATTATCACTTATTTGCAAGACTTAGAAATTATTATCTATAGCCTAGCCACTCTCTAAGCACCAAAACCCACGTATCTAACACTCTTTGCCTGGTTATCTCATAAAGTACCTCAAACTCAAAATGTCCAAAACAGAACTCATGAGCTCCTCTCCAAACCTGATCCCTCTGTTGTTTTCCCCCTCAGTGAACAGCACCACCATCTATCCAGTAGCAGAAGCAAGAAACTGAGTCATCCTTGACTCCTCCAATCCCCTCTGTGAAATAATCCAACAGGTCAATTCAGTTTTACTTCCTAAATACTGAATTCATCCATTTCTCTTTGTCTCCACTGCCCTAGTCCAAGTCACCATCATCTCCCTAAGACTACTCTGATAGTTCCCCTTGTACCTGACTCCAGTGACTATTCCCTAAGCCATTCTCCACACACAACTGATATTTTCAAAATCTGAAATAAAGAAGAAACTAAAGCACAGCCTAGGAGGTCCTGCCCCTGCATGGCTGACACCTACTGACCTCTCCAGCCCTGTCTTCAGCCATGCATGTTTTTTACAACAGGCACGGTTTCTTTCAGTCTCATTTACCCACTGTGTTCCTTTTGGCCTTGCTGTTCTGAACAAAGTACTCTTTCCCTTCCTCTTCGCTTCACATACTCCTACCCACCTTTCAGATCTCTATGCCAACTCCTTACGGAGGGAGGCTTTCCTTGACTTCAAGGTCCAGATCAAACCAGCCTATTACAGAAATTCTTCAAACATTCCTTTGCCTGCTTTTTCCCCCTTTTTGACATTATTGCCTGAACTGTAAGCTCCATGGAGGCAGAAACTACCCAGTTTTACACACTACTCTCTGCCTTGCACAGTCTGCAACACAACTTTGGCACTTCATAAATATTTACTGTATGGATGATGATGATGAAGACCTAAAGGTTCCTTTCGTCCACTCGCGAAACTTAATTACATAACATTTTCAAGAATGTTAGTGATCAAGGACTCTAACCTAGAGCAATACTCATATATTGCACCAAGATATATGTGCAAGGATGTTCACTGAAACACTGTAATATTATTAATCTGGAAACAACCTAAATGTTCATCAATAGGAGACTGGTTAAATAAATTGTGAAATATGCACAGCTTGGAGTATTAAACAGCAGTTAATATTACACAGAATGATGACCTAATTATATTATTGAGTGAAAAAGGCAAACTAAAGAATAACATGAATAGTCTGATCCTATTTCCAGAATGAAAAACAACATATAGTTTGTGCCTGAAACGTATAAAACAAGGTCTGAAAGGAACTGTGAACAGTGGTTACCTCTAAGAAGAGATGTAGAATGAGGGAGTGGTGTGAAGAGATTTCTATTTTTTACTATACTTACCTAAGCATTGCTTTAAGTCTTTTCTACATGAATGTATATTTACATTTTAAAAACAATAAAGGAGGAAAAGCCTTAAATACGAAGTGTTAGTGAGTGCTGTAATTACAAAAGGCAACATTCAAAATTTACCTTTGTAAGCTGAGTGGGGTCAAACCGAAGAACCTTTTGGTTACAGCAGGGATAGATTCCAGTGCCAACAGAACTTAGTGAACTTCCTGCAGTAGGATAAATCACTGTTTCTGAGTGATATTGACAATGTGAAAACTCTATACACAGAAAAGCCTGAATAAAAGAAATATGTAAAATCAAGTATTATTCCCACAATGAAATTATATATCTCAAAAATACTTCACTCAAGACCACATACTGTATGTTCCATCACATAAAATGTACAGAAAAGGCAAATCTCTAGAGACACAAGGCAGATTTGTGGTTGCCTGGTGTTAAAAGTGAGACGGGGTTGGGGAATGGCAGCAAATGGATATGAGGGATCTTTTTTGGGGTGATGGAAATGTACTAAAGTTGGATGGTGGTGATGGTTGCACAACTCTGTAAATTTATTAAAAATTAGTAAATTGTACACTTAAAGTGAGTGATTTTTATGGCACGTAATTATACCTCAATAAAGTTATTAAAAAACAAAATCAAAAACTATTTAAGTTCAGATGAGTTAAATTGATCTTGGTGTACATCTAATTTTATAATTGGCCAATCACATAAGAGGTTTTCCAATGGAAAAAATTAAATAAAAATTTGCCTCACTTATTCTTTGACGTATTTTTTAAGGTAAATACTTAGCATCAGTATTAGTGACAACTATGGAGTAACCTTGAATCACTGGTGAAAATCTTATCAAAGTTTAATTGTAAAATGAATAGTCATGTTTCAGATACATTTATAAGTTGGTAAGATAATTTAAAGAAAATAAAAAGATCCTGAACACAAAAGCAAGAAAGGATAGTCTATAATTCAGAATTCTTAGTTGTTAGTTCCAATTATGATTTTCAAATAATAGTTTTTAATTAAAATTTTCTGCATCTGATAAAAGCTATAAGGTGCACACTCATACAAAGTGTTTTGCATACAAACTATTTTATGAGTTTATGAACTCTCCATAGTAAAATATTAAATATTATAAATCAAGACTCAATTTCCTATGAAGAAGAGAAAAAAATCCTTCAAATTTTCTGCGTTCTGACATGCTAAACAAGTCAGGTTTTAGAAGCCTGATATCCTTGATTATTAGCGACACTCCATTGTGGGGAGGACCACTACATAGCTATTAAGTTAAAAAAAAAAAAAACCACACCAAAAAACCAACCTGACAATATCAAGTGCTAGTGAAGATGTGGGGCAACTGGAACTCCCATACATAGCTGGAAGGAATGCAAAGTGGTTCAGGGACTTTGGGAAACTGTTAGGCATGGTAAATGTTAAGCTTACATTTACCATCAATCCAGCGATCCTACTTCTAGGTAACTACCCAAGAGAAACATATTCACATGAAAGCCTGTATGGGAATGTTTATAGATGCTTTCTTCATAATGGCCCCAAACTAAGAAACACCTACCGTCCTTCGCTGGTAAGTGGATAAACATACTGGGATATATTCATATGATGGACTACTATCTAAGGCTAAAAAGGAACAAATTGATAGATACAACAATGTGAATAAATTTCAAATCCATTTTCCTAAGTAAAAGAAGCTAGACTCAAAAAGCTAAAACTGTATGATTCTATTTATATGACATTCTGGAAAAGTCAAAACTATAGAGACAGTAAACAGAACAGTGGTTGTCAGAGCCTGGGGTGGAAGAAGGAATTGACTAAAAAAGGGCACGAGGGAATTTTTTAGGCTTACAGAAGTGGTCTATGTTTTGATTGTGGTGGTAGTTACATGACTGTATGAGTTTGTCAAACCTCACAAAAGGATAAATTTTACTGTATGGAAATTATACTTCAATAAATCAAGGTTTTAAAAATTGTGGGGACATAGGGAGTCTACTGCTCTTCCTTCCTTCTACTGAAAATAATTACCCAAGTGAGAGAGGAAAAGAACTGGGGGCTGGGAGACCTGAGGGATTCAAAAAAAATTTTATGTAGAACACTCTGGATTTATACATAAAACTAATTTGGAATGACTGTGACCAATAAAGATCTATTTATTCTAGAAAAGGATTTATTATAGGTACCTTCAAATAGCAAGCTTTCTTGTGCTTTTATGATAGACTTCATTTAGAAGAAAATGAACAAAACCTTTCTGGTAACACAATTATTTTAACAAGAAGGGCGTATCTCAATAGTATCCTATCTGCAAGGGTGTTTCTGAATTTCTAAAGAAATTTATGGGCTAACAGAGAAACAGTTTGGCTGGAAATAATGAAAGGCAGTGAGAATTCTGTTATTTTTTTCCATTAAAAAAAGGGATCTGATCACTTAAAACCTGTTGATTTTATAAAAATTCATCAAGTAATTGATTGTTTCAGCAATGGAAATAAAAAAGAGGAAGAACCATAGTATGAGAAATGAAGTCAGATGCAAGCAATGTTTAACAGCACCATCGTTTTGACACTAGTTTCTTAAAAAGATGTCAGATATTGTACAAACACACCCTAATTAAACAACATATATCAAAAGAGCCTGCTCTCAATGTTTGCAGAGCAGGATATTAAAAAAAGACAAAACTCACCTGATAACATCTTGAACAAGTTAGCCAGTTGACTGTTCCCCACAAGCGCCAATATACATCTCTCCAAGATTTTAATTCTTCAGAAAGACTATTCAAATACTCATGAACATCCCAAGTCTTATCTCTGGGGAAAAGAGCCTCAGTTGTTATATTATTTTACACACAAGCAATATAAACAATTTAGTTCAAACAAATATTTTAAAATTTGTGACATATTTCCAAGAACATTTCCCAAAAGATGGCTGTGGAATGGACAACACTGAATGGTAGATAAACTTTCATTTGGGAGTTTGTTTATTCTTTTTTTTTCCTGTGGACAACAGAAAAAGTTGTGACAGGCTGAATGCCAAATTATTTTCCTATGCTAGACAAAGGGTTATAAATTAAATATAGTTTGAGCAGGCTAACAGTTGGGACTTAGGCTTATGTTGCTAAATGGAACCTTTTATTCTAATTGTACATATTATAAAATAAGTTATTAATTATTGGTGATTCTAAACATTCAATTAATGTATTAGTTCTTTATATTATTTTCACAAGGCATTTTCTAGTAGTTGAGTAATAAAGTAATGAAAAATCAGGTCTTGGTAATAAAACATTTTTAAGTTATGTGATATAAACTTATAAAAAACAGGCAAGGCTTATAACTCCATTTGCTATGGTCATATGTAAGAGGTTCCTATTTTTGTCTAAGTCCCCAATCATTTTGAACTTTTGTTATTTTTGTCCTTAGTTCAATAAATAACAAAATGCCATCATGTTATTAGAAATTACATCTGTTTTAAGTTAAAGACATTTTTGAAAAATGTCATCAACAGCTGACTTGCAGGAAAATACTTTGAATAAAACAACAAAACTGGATGTTGAAGTTAATATCCATTTATTCACACAGTAATGTTAATAGTTATTGCCGTCAAAATGGAAGTAATTTTCAAAAGGTAAATCAAGTCTCAAGATAAACAAGTATAAAATTTGATAAAGGAGGCAAGGATATACAATGGAGAAAAGACAGTCTCTTCAATAAGTGGTGCTGGGAAAACTGGACGGCTACATGTAAAAGAATGAAATTAGAGCACTCCCTAACGCCATACACAAAAATAAACTCAAAATGGATTAGAGACCTAAATGTAAGATCATGACACTATAAAACTCTTAGAGGAAAGCATAGGAAGAACACTCTTTGACATAAATCACAGCAAGATCTTTTTTGATCCACCTCCTAGAGTAACGGAAATAAAAACAAATGGGACCTAATGAAACTTAAAAGTTTTTGCACAGCAAAGGAAACCATAAACAAGACGAAAAGACAACCCTCAGAATGGGAGAAAATATTTGCAAACGAATCAACGGACAAAGGATTAATCTACAAAATATATAAAAAGCTCATGCAGCTCAATATTAAAAAAGCAAACAACCCAATCCAAAAATGGGCAGAAGACCTAAATAGACATTTCTCCCAAGGAGACATACAGATGGCCAAAAATCACATGAAAAGCTGCTCAACATCACTAATTATTAGAGAAATGCAAATCAAAACTACAATGAGGTATCACCTCACACCTGTTAGAATGGGCATCATCAGAAAATCTACAAACAACAAATGCTGGAGAGGGTGTGGAGAAAAGGGAACCCTCTTGCACTGTTGGTGGGAATGTAAATTGATACAGCCACTATGGAGAACAGTATGGAGGTTCCTTAAAAAACTAAAAATAGAATTACAATATGATCTAGCAATCCCACTACTGGGCATATACCCAGAGAAAACCATAATTCAAAAAGACACATGCACCCCAATGTTCATTGCAGCACTATTTACAATAGCCAGGTCATGGAAGCAACCTAAATGCCCATCGACAGACAAATGGATAAAGAAGATGTGGTACATATATACAATGGAATATTACTCAGTCATAAAAAGGAACGAAATTGGGTCATTTGTTGAGACGTGGATGGATCTAGAAACTGTCATACAGAGTGAAGTAAGTCAGAAAGAGAAAAAAAAATATCGTATATTAACGCATGTATGTGGAACCTAGGAAAATGGTACAGATGAACTGGTTCGCAGGGCAGAAGTTGAGACACAGATGTAGAGAACAAACGTATGGACACCAAGGGGAGAAAGCCGCGGGGAGGGTGGGGATGGTGGTGTGATGAATTGGGCGACTGGGATTAACATGTACACTGATGTGTATAAAATTGATGACTAATAAGAACCTGCAGTATAAAAAAAATCCCCACTGCTTATAATAACTAATGTATATTCCCTTTATTATATGGAGAGAAGAATGAAATATTTTAATGTTGACTGTGCTATTATTAACACTAGGGTCAAATGTCATGTGTTTCTCTGGGTTTCTGTTTTCATGTTTAAAATATGAAATCTAACATTTGTAGGGTTTTTTCTTTAGTAAAAGTACTGTACATTTTTAATATAGGAAAAAAAGCAAAAAGCAAATGAAAATCATCCATAATACTATCACTCAAAGGTAACACCACAGTTAACATTTTAGTGAACATGTTTCTAGTTCTGTTTTATAACCTGTTTTTTTTCTTATTTAATTTACCACTAACAATTTTCTGTGTGAGTATGTATTCTTTTACATTCTCAAAGGCTGCATATTAAGAATTGATTAGATGTGTTTTATACAGATATACTATTTTATGGATATATTTTAGTTCACTTAATCATTTGAGTGTTTTTTTTACTTTTTCTTATTTATATAGAGCAATAAATGTCCTTATTAAGTGCTTTCACAAATCAACATTACCTCTCTGAATAAATTCCTAGCAGTAGGATTCTGTCAGAGAATATACATATATATTTTAAAGTTTTTGTTATCCTGAGACATTATACCGATTTATAACACTCTCTCCCTACTCCCCAACTCAGGATGAGAACTAGTTTTGAACTTAAAGGGGAATTAAAAAGGACTATGCATTAATGGAATACTGACAAAGTATGAAGAATAAATTATGAAAAATCCAATTTTAAAGACAATTTGCCTCACTCACCAAAATTTATCTGAAAGTAAATTTGGTTGTCTTCTCAAAAACACTTATATAGGTAACTAAAATCTGTTAGTGAAAAGAAATCATTTTAATGGCACTGATCAGAATATCTTTCAAGATAAAATAAAGCTTTTACAACAACTTTGTTTTGAAAGTAGCACCTTTCTAAATCAAAGTTGGATCATTGCAGAAAAGATATTATCCTATTCCTTATAAGAGTAGTTTTGCTTTTAATAAATACACTATTAATTCACATTTAAAAAGCTGTATTTTATTTTCACTATACCTTATATGAATGTAGATAATATTTCCATGTTGATCCACATTGATTTTTCCAGGAATGCAAGGAATTCTTCTTTCTGTTTCTTTTGTTAAAAGTTTCTTACACAAACAGCATCTATAACACAAAGATACAATCAAAAAACCAAACAACCCGATTAAAAAATGGGCAGAGGAACTGAATTGACATTTTTCCAAAGAGGAAATACAGATGGCCAAAAGGCACATGAAAAGATATTCAACATCTAACCACCAGGGAAATGAAAATCATGACCACGATGAGATATCACCTCACATCCATCAGAATGGATATCATCAAAAAGAACATAAATAACAAATGTTGGCAAGGATGTGGAGAAAAGGGAACCCCTGTACATTGTTAGTGGGAATGTAAATTGGTGCTGCCACTGTGGAAACAGTATGGAGGTTTCTCAAAAAAACTAAAAATAGAACTACCATATGACCCAGCCATTCCACTCCTGGGTATATATCCAAAAAAAGAAAAAAAAACCCAAAAAACTAATTTAAAAAGTTACATGCACCCCCCCAATGTTCATAGCAGCATTATTTGTAATAGCCAAGATATGTAAGCAACCTAAGTTCCATCAACAGATGAATGGATAAAGAAGATGTGGTATACACACACACACACACACACACACACACACACTGGAATATTACTCAGCCATAAAAAATGAAATTTTGTCATTTGCAGCAACATACATAGACTTGGAGGGCATTATGCTAAGTGAAATAAGTCAGACAGAGAAAGACAAATGCTATATGTTATCACTTATATGTGGAATCTAAAAAATACAACAAACTAGTGAATATAACAAAAAGGAAGCAGACTCACAGATATAGAGAACAGACTAGTGGTTACCAGTGGGGAGAGGGTAGGGAGGGGCAAAATAGAGGTGGGGGAGTGGGAGATACAAACTACTGGGTATAAGATAGGCTCAAGGATGTATTGTACAACACAAGGAATATAGCCAGTATTGTGTAATAACTGTAAATGGAAAGTAAACTTTAAAAGTTGTATAAAAAATTTGGGACTTCCCTGGTGGTCCAGTGGGTAAGACTTCACACTCCCAATGCAGGGGGCCCAGGTTCGATCCCTGGTCGGGGAACTAGATCCCACATGCATGCCACAACTAAGAGTTCACATGCCGCAACTGAAGAAGTCTGCATGCCACAACTAAAGGATCCCTCATGCTGCAACTAAAGATCCCATGTGCCACAACTAAGACCGGGTGCAGCCAAAATAAATAAATAAATAGTTTAAAAATAAAATAAAAATTGTATTAAAATTTAAAAAATTAAAAAACAACAACAAAAAAGAAGATACAAAAACATCCAAGAAGAAAATTTCAAATGTAGTAAAATTAAAGAATTTAGCTGCATTATATAGCATACCAAAGAAAAACATATCACTGTACCTGTATAATGTTGCTGCATTATTCTGAGAATCTGGATTCAAGTACTCAGGATCAAATAGTCTCTCAATCTTCTTACAAAAAAGTTTACTATTAAGAACAAATGACCAACAAATTAATTTTTTATATCTACTTTATTAAAGTTACTTGACAGTGATGAAAATAAACACTGACCTATCTGCACACGTAGAAAATAAGACTAATAAATCCTTAAAGAGCCCTTCCTTGGGAATTTATAATAAATATTTAGTGTTCTAAGTAGATAAACCTACTAATGAGAACTGCCTGATCAAGAATCCATTTTCACAAGAAAAATGAGACAGATGGATATCTACCCCTTTTTGTCCTTTGTTAAGGAATATTCAAGACCGAGGATTTTGCAAATTTAACAATCCTGGGTCTATCAATAATTTGGTATGTGATCTTTGGCAACTTAACATCTTTGAACCTTATTTTCTCCATCTATGAAATGGGGCTAGTAATTTCAAATGCATAAGATTTTATGAGGGTTAATGAGACAGTCTTTTTTAAAGAGTGCCAGACAGTATTAAACATTCAATAAATGTTAATACTTTATTACTATGCATAATATAATAATGTTCTGCATGAACTTTAAGTCTTCTAAGTATGTCATTAATTCCAAGTGTACACCCTGACTGTCTCCATTTTCTCTCAAGTAATGTCTGCTATTAAAGGCCAATCTGGATTTAGGATCCTGATTCCATTTTCAAGTATTTAGCTCTTGGATAATTCCCCTGTGTCTCATTCCCCTTAAGGACTAAACTCTTAGATAATTCCCTGCACTATCAATTTCTCCCACTATAAGGAATCATCCTGATCAGCATATATAAATATAATCTAGTATCTCCCTTCTTAAAAAAAAAAATCCTTTCTTGAGCCTACCTATCTGAAATAGCTACTGCTGAATTTTTCTGCAATCATTCAGAGCAAAACATCTGAAAAAAGTTGTTTAAATCCAATTGGCCACATTTCTGTTCTCATCATACCCTACAGGGTAGCAGCATTCCACACATTTGACCACTTAATCACTTCCTCCTTTTTCAAACCCTCTTTCCTTTTGCCTTCCCTTTGACCCCCTGGCTCCTCCTTCTCAGGCTCCTCACTGGCTCCTCCCTTGTTGAACCTCCAAACGTCAGACAGTCCTTATCAATACTCTCTTGCTAACAATTAGAAAATAAAATAAATAAAAATAGCTTTTACAATAGCACAAAAAATTCAAAATGCCTAGGAATAAATTTAGTTAAAAAAGGAAAAGTATCTCTCACTAAAAACTATACAACATTGCTAAAAAAGTGGAGTGTTATACCATGTTCATGAACTGAAAGACTCAATATTATTAAGATGTCTCTTTCCAAATCTACAGGTTGAATATTAACACTCAAATCTGCAGGGTTGTGTGTGTGTATGAGAGAGAAAGAAGAGAAAATGGGCAGGCTGATTATAAAATTCATGTGGAAATGCAAAGTATATAAAATGACCAAGACAGGGCTTCCCTGGTGGTGCAGTGGATGAGTGTCCGCCTGCCAATGCAGGGGACACGGGTTCGTGCCCCGGTCTGGGAAGATCCCACATGCCACGGAGCGGCTAGGCCTGTGAGCCATGGCCGCTGAGCCTGTGCGTCCGGAGCCTGTGCTCCGCAACGGGAGAGGCCACAACAGTGAGAGGCCCGCGTACCGCAAAAAAAAAAAAAAAAAAGATCAAGACATCAATCTTGAAGGAAGGCAAAGCTGGAGAATTCAGATTACTAGATACCAAGAAACATTAGAAAGCTACTGTACTTAAGACAGTGTGCTACTGATAAAAGTACAGACAAAGAAATGAACAGAACAAAATGGAGAATTCAGAAAGAGACCTCACATGTACAGTCTCCTGATTTACAGTAAAGGTGCCACTGCAAGTCAGGGGAGAACATATGATATTGCTACGAAATCTCATTCACTTCCATGGTTTCAAACCTCACCTACTCTTATATTTCTATTTTAAGCCCTGACCTCTGACCTAAACTTCAGACTTACATATCCAACTATCTCCTTGACATCCTACCTGTGTGTCCAAGAAGTATATTAAATATATTAAATAATCTTAACAAGACCCAAACCCGTCTCCTGATTCCCCTCACCCCAGTCATTGCCCTATTAATGACACTAGCACACTTAGTTGCTCAACCTTAAAACCTAGTAATTATCCTAAAATATTTTCTCTCTTCCCACATCATTCCATTTGAAAATCTGTCAAATCTTTCTATTAACATATTCTGAATCCATCTACTTCCTTCCAGCTCCCCTGCCTCCATTCTAGTCCAAAGCCTTTCATTTCACTAGACTGCTGCACTAGACTTCTAATAGGTCTTGCTTCTTATATTCTTATAGTCTATTCTCCACGCAGAATAGACTGAGCTCTTAAAAACAAATCAGATCATGCCACTCCTCTGCTTCCATTCCACCTAGAATAAAGTATACACTCCTTGCTATGACTTAAACAGCCCCTAAGTGCTGCTGACCTCATCTCATACCACTCTTCCCCTTTATACTAAGGCCTGTCTTAATAATTTTTAACATAATTCACTACCACAATCTGCTTATATGTGCCTTATTCAGAGTAACCAATTTAATTACTAATTCTTACCTGAGCCACTGGCTCAGGATATATTTTACTTCATTTAAAAAAAATGGAGGGCTTCCCTGGTGGCGCAGTAGTTGAGAGTCTGCCTGCTGATGCAGGGGACACGGGTTCATGCCCCGGTCTGGGAAGATCCCACATGCCGTGGAGCGGCTAGGCCCGTGAGCCATGGCCGCTGAGACTGCTCATCCAGAGCCTGTGCTCCACAACGGGAGAGGCCACAACAGTGAGAGGCCCACGTACCGCAAAAATAAATAAATAAATAAATGGAAATAGATTTCTAAATATATTCTAAATATAGAATTTTTACTAAAATGAAATAGAAATAATACATTTCTTCTAAGAGGAACATTACTATTAAAATTAAATTTAGGGACTTCCCTGGTGATCCAATGGTTAAGACTCTGTGCTTCCACTGCAGGGGGTGCAGGTTCGATCCGTGGTCAGGGAACTAAGACCCACATGCTGTGCGGTGTCACCAAAAGTTTTAAAAAAATAAATTAATTAAATTAAAATTTAAAAATTACCTCCTAAACTTATCTTTCTTGTCCTTTAAATCATCAACTTCACTGTGTGTGAATAGATCAGCTATACGTGTAAGAAGATTTGCATTAATACAATTCATGTTGCATGGGGTAGCTACTATGGCATTCATATTTTTGTGGCAATACTGAATACACTGTTCAACCTAAACAAAAAACACAATAGAAAATGAATATTGAAGATAGTAGCATAAAGGATAATGTCCTATCAATACTTTTCAAAGATAAGATTCATTAAAAGCCTAATCCATGTATTGCTACATAATAACTTAGTTCTGCCTATTTGGGTTAATCTACACTGTTCCAAAGTGGTCTAGCAGGTCAAATTTGTACAAACATAGCTAGAAAAATAATTTTCACGCTTCTTAGAATATTTCAAACGATAATGTAATGAACATCTTTCATGACTGTGGCAGATATAAATTTTAGTCCACAAACTCAAGGGTACAAGATATGTGACTTCCTATAACTAAACTTAGTGATAATTTTAAGCTTCCGTTTCTCTGAGTGGCAGAAACACAATTTCAGTCACTTCAGGGTTTTCTCAGTTGTGTTGTGCTTGCTCTCTGACTTTCTTCCCCTTTCTTCACTGTGAGGTGTATTTATTTACTTTTTGAGGTAGATTTGTGTTTTGGGGAAAACCAGCAATGGTTAACTATGCATTCTTCTAAATATTTTGCTATGGCATAAAAGTCATCCTTTAGGGCTTAGATTTCAAAAATCAAAACTCAGAGACTCTTTTAGTCTCTGCTTTTTTTTCTATAACCCTCCCCTGAAGCAATAAATACCAACAACTGAAAGGAGAGGGACTAAGGAGTACAAAGAATACAGGGAACTAATAAAACTTCAAACAAATAAACTTCACATCTGTTAACACAGCAAAGGGGTATTTTGCTCTGCTTAGTTTTACCAGAGGTTAAAAGCAAATATTCATTTAAATGTTAATTTAAACCACAAAAACATATAAAAACATTTGAGCAATAAAGAAATTTATTAAATAAAAGGAAAAAGAAGAAAAACAAATATATTTAATGTTACAGCTTGATATGTATATGTATATATTATGCTTTTATGTTTTATCAACTATTCTTAAACAACAGACATGAGCATGTGGTTTACACATACAAAATTACATTTTTTAGTAGTTGGGTATTTGTTCTTAATTCACTGAACTATAAATGAAAGACACAAATAAGTAAAACATGCTTAAACCAATTTCTTTAATAGTAAAACAAATGTATTCCAATTAATTTTCATTTAATTTGGTTTCAGAGCAAAATCCCTTTTGGGGTAAAATTAATTCTGTTTAGTTTCACCTAATACAACAGCTAACTCCTCCCTTGAGGATAAATTATTTGGTTTATAGGCATCATATACTAATGATACACAGTAGCCTTAACAATAGCCTTCCCAATAGAACAAAGTACCTCCAAACACCAGCAGTTTATTCTAATGAATCACACTCTTGAATTAACAACTACTTCAGGAAGTTGTCTTAGAATTTTCTAGATACTTGAAGGAAACATCAAGTTATATGTTAAATCAAGTATGGATGAATAGAAGAGCTCGAATCTCTTATTAATACTTACTAATGAATCCATTTTCAAAAATTCTGAAGAAATAAGAATTGAAATGACATTTCCTGGCTCTAAAAAAAAAGAGAGAAAAATTAAATTCTCCTTTTGATTTGCACCTCAATCTCCTTAGAACAGGCTCCTTCTCACCTTAAAAGAGGATGTTACTTTAATAAGAACAATTTAATAAAACCTTACTATGGCTTATATACATGAAAGAAAGAAAATGAAATGTTAAAACTTACAGTATAGAGAAAATGCATAGTAAATTTGCCTTGGAATTAGATTCATATCAAGTAAAAAGACTCCAGCTAAAGATATGATATATGCAAACTCCTCCTTAACCAAACCAGGGAAAAAGATAATTAAAGTTGTGAACATAACTCATCACACAAAAATGACAGTGAAGCTACTTCAAATGTGGTTCAAATGATTGTTAAGAACAAATACTTAATTTAAAAGATTCTGAAAGATAATATAAAATTTACTATTGCAGAAATGCAAAATTACTTCCTAAAGGCAGACTTCGGAGGCACAACCAGGGAAAGGGGGATGCCAGCTGATGCTATCTATCATTTTAGTAAAACAACCTCAGTCATCTCCCATGAGGTATATTTTTAAGAAAAAGAAAAAAACTGTGATTTTTACCATTATAGTACTAAGACAATCCTCCTAAATAAAGGACTATGCAGGCAATGATTAAAATACGTAATCCCAATCTTTCCTTAAGTAACAATTTTAGATTAAAGGTTCTTAGAGAGCAATGGTAAAGGGAAGAAGGAGCTGGTGAAAAAGTTCCTCAGGAAATTATAATATAACCCGTTCCAGTTAAGACACAAGGTCTGGATTATTAGCAATTTAATTAAGCATTTTGGTAGTTTTCCTAGTTAGAATAAAGATTGCTTTTATAAAAGCTTACATTTGTAGCCACTGATTTAATGTCCAAGATTACAGAGAGACCAGTTTTGCACCACTTTTTTAACCTGTACTATGTTCTTAAACATACTAGATCAAACAGTAATTTTTTTCTCTCTACATATTTTGATTTTTATTTCACACATACATATCTGCATGTTCTGGAATCTCTGGGCTCTGACTGGTTGAAAATTTTGAGTTAGCAATTTTGTAATTTTAAGGACCATTAGAAACTTTTTTTATTAATTTGGTCACAAAAATGTATTAAATTATGAAGTTCCTCAGAAGACTTCTTATATCCTGTCAGTAGAGGTTTATTTACTAACAAGAGTCTAGAAATATTTTGCTACTACTGTAAATTGCAATTCTAGTGCACAGAAAGACTGTATTAAACCACCAGTGTGATTTCCTATACAAATCAATGCCCCCAAAAGATTAATTAGTAATTAGTCTTCTGATCCTCTAGAACACTGGTTCTCAAACTTTTGCTCTCAAGACCCCTTTAAAAAAATCTTAAAAACTGAAATTCCTGGAGAGCTTTTGTTTATGTGGGTTATATCTATCAGTATTTACCATATTGGAAATTAAAACAGAAATTTAAAAAAATATTCATTTAAAAATAATGAACTAATTACATATTAACATATTTTATGAAAAATAACTATATTTTCCAATAGAAACAAAAAAATAAGTGAAAATAGCACTGTTTGACATTTTTTAAATAAATCTCTTCAATGTCTGACTTAAGGGAAGACAGCTAGATTCTTGTATGTTTCCACATTGAATTTCTGAGTAGTCTTTCTTAAAGGTTAGTTGCAATGGGAATTGAAATCATATCAATGAACTTTTCCTATTCTGCTATCTCAAATCCACTGATTTATCTTGTACTTTGAGTGGACCTTCAACCCATGCATGATTTTTTTTAACATCATGCATTGGTCATTAGGAAGATATTGGTTCACTGAATTATGCAAATCTTCCAAATGTTGAAACATTTCATTGCACAATACACACACACACACAAAATCTCACCAGTCTTATCAGAAACATCTTTAAATATTGAGGAAGTGTCAAGCACATGCAAGCAGATACAAGTATTCCAATACTTTGTCTCACTTGAAAGCCTGAATTTTATCATTGGCAACAAATATTGTTAGTTGTTTCCCTTTGATTGACTGGCTCATTTAATTCATTTTCAAGAAAATATTTGTCTGGGGAGTTCCCTGGTGGCCTACTGGTTAGGATTCTGTGCTTTCACTGTCATGGCCTGGGTTCAATCCCTGATCAGGGAACTGAGATCCCGCAAGCTGCACGCTGTGGCCAAAAAAAAAAAAAAAAAAAAGAGAGCGAGAGAGAGAAAGAAAGAAAGAAAGAAAATATCTGCCAAATGCCTAAGTCTGAATAACCATAACTTGTCAGCCGTTCTTCCAAGTAAAAATGGTTTCGTAAAACAGCAGCTAGTTTGTAACTCAAGCAACTGTACAAATGCTTTTCCTTCAGACAACCAACATACTTTGGTGTGCAGCAGGAATGCACTTCCTGTGTCATTACACAGAATATCAAAACGATGTATACTCAAGAGTCAAGAGTTAATAAAATTAGTAATTTTTACTGCCTCATCAAGGATATTCTTAAGTGAAACTGTTTTTTTGTTTTCTTTTTTCCTATGAGCACATGGTGTTGAAGAACACAGTGACCACTAATACAGTGTGATGCTCCTTCCTTGATGTGTGCTAAAGCTCCAACAGTTTTACCCTCCATTACTTATGTACCATCTGAACAAATGTCAACACAGAGAGAAAGACAAGCAACATCCTGGCATTATTAAGCAGATTCTCTTGACCTTGTGGATCCTCTAAAAGGATCTTTAGGACTCCAGTGTCGGTCACTGTACCATACAGTGAAAATAGCTGATCTAGAGACCTGTCCAGTTGCCATAAATTCACTATAATTGGCGTACAAAGGGTGAGGTATCAGTTTCCTAAAAGGTGATTACTAATCTGAGCATAAATACTAATGTTTGAACAATTTTCCACATTTCATGTTTGGCCTGAAGCAACTTCCAGCTGACACAAAAATTGCACTACAAAATAAGCAATAGATTGTCTTTTACCTAAAGTGGGCATCTCACAATCTTTATTCTCCTCAGTGTTCCTTTTAACATATTTTATCAACCAGTTGAAAATGTGAACGTCACAATGAACTGAAATGTCCACCTCTTCCCAGCGCTGGGCGTCCACAGATAAATATTCAGCAAAGTACTTCATTTCTGATATCAAAAGATCTCGTGGGCAAATAAAATCTTCTTTCAAGTTTTTTGCTTCATCACATACATGGATCACCATGTTTGGCCTTCATAAAAAATGTTACACAGAAATGAAATTATTAGAATTTTAGAAGAGGAGCCAATAATATTGACATTTACTGGAAGTATGAGAACAAGATATTTTTCAAGGTTTTAACTACACATCAGTTTTACAGGGTTTGACATTCAGGAGTTTTCATAAGTGTCTTGCTAACCTGATCTGTATCTGAAAATTGACTAATTTTAGTTAAGCTACTGATTTAATAAAACAAAAATATTTTTACTACAGAACTTATAATTTACAGGGTTTTAAATTTATTTTCAAATTATAAGTTAATTATAATGTTTTTAAAAATACCAATTCACACATAAAAATTAAATTATACATTCTAATTCTTGAGAGGAACATAAAACAGCACTTTTACATGGTAATGGGTATGGGAAGGAGATATAAATTAAATACTAAAATTTTCTTACTATTAATAAATAGGAAAAACAGTTAAAATTATTCATTGAAGTATCAAAAAATTAGCATACCTACTTTGTTATTTTTAACAGCAAGAAAGCTTGTTTCTAGGCATTCAATAAATATAAATTAGTAAATGTGGTTAAAAAATTCTTAAGACTACAATGTGCTTATTTACACATTTAAAAAACAATTTAAGAATAAGTTTAGATGATGCATCAGAAAGATTGCTTCAAAAATTATATACTCCTTGAATTTATATGCCCTTGAAAATTACATCACCACAAAAAGAAACACTAGTGTGATCCATAACTGCCTTCATGTCATTACAAAAGGAAGCGATTAGATAGGAAGTGACAGAATACCCTATAATATGAATTTAATGTGTGTTTAATTGAACTTCAAAAATTTTAATACAGAGAAATTACATTTGAAACAAAATTGGCTACAGAAAAAGGATTAATAATCAATGCTCTGTCGAAGTCAAAGGAATTTAAGTAACTCTGCAAGTTGTTCTTTCAAAGAAATTGTGGTCAAAATATAAAGAGGTAATGGCTGGTATAATGAAGTATGAAATTTCTGTGGTTTTTTGGGCCACAACATGAAATTAGATAATCCTGATTAATTTATCAGATAAATTTTTGTGCCATACCCAAAACCTATCAGTTAAAAATCTATGTGAGGGGGGCTTCCCTGCAGTCGAGTGGTTAAGACTGCGCTTCCAATGCAGGGAGCGTGGGTTCAATCCCTGGTCAGGGAACTAAGCCACGCGGTACGGCCGAAAAAAAAAAATCTATGTGAATAAACTAAAATTCACTAAACTATAAAAGGGTGAATTTTTTTATTGTGGTAAATACACATAACATAAAATTTGCCATTTTTAAATGTACAGTTCACTGGCAGTAAGTGCACTCATACTGATATGCAATTATCACCACCATCCATCTCCAGAACTTTTCAAAAGGATAAATGTTATGGTATGTGAATTATATATCAATAAAGCTGCTATAAAAAACTATCAGAACTGAAAATATACAAAGGAGCTTTTAGAGATGAAGAAAATGTTCTTTATCTTCATTGGTTATATGGCTAAAACTCATCAAAGTGAATACTTAAATATGTGCAGTTTATTGTATGTAAAATACACAAAACAATACAAAATTATCAAAACTTGCATTATATTGAAAGATGTATTTTAATTTTTAAATATTTCTACAATGAGTAATTATATTCAAATAGTTCTAAAATACACATCCAGTTTCTTTAATAAAGTTGGAGAACTAATGGCAGCGACTTTTCTTTGGGTTTTAAAATTTACTTTTCAAAATTTTATGTTAATAGATGTTATTTCTAATACTTACAAGATGAAAATGAATTTTTAAAGTGGAAAACTGTTGTGCAATTTATAAGCAATATGAATAAGCCACACGTTTACCTATCTAGCAATTGTTTATAGTTCAACACATCAACTACCCTCATTTCAATTATTTCAGCAATTGCGTAATGTGAAATTCCTAAATTATGGTAATTGATATATAAAATTAGCAATCATATTTTTATAATTTAAAGTTGATATTCATATTAAAGCTTATCTAGCAAAGAACCAGCCTCCTACCCTTCAGATTCTTCAGTCTTTTCTCCACCATTATGAGTAGTACAATTTTCACTTTCTGAAGAACAATTCCTTGTGGAAGCTATACTATGTCTTCCTTAAATACAGAAACAAACACATACAAAAACAAAGGGGGGAGGTTAGCATTTCTAACTGAGAATGGGTTTTTACTTATTGAATGGTTATACTATAAATTCATGGTTTCCAAGAGTACTTAAAGATGGTACTTTGTCAGGTGCCTTAATATTTCTAAGGTATATGGAAAAAACAGTACAAAAAAAGGATCACAAATTGCTAACATTACACTGAAGATTTAAAAAATACTAACATGGTGTGTAGGGATGGGGTCAAATTTTCAAAAGCCTACAATATAGTTTTCTCTTCCTGAAGCAAATTTTTATATTAATACTCTGCTGCTGCTGAAATTAAAATAATTCACTACACTGAAGATTTCTAAAACCAGTTATTATTTCCAATGAAGTTGTGGAAAACATCACTTCTACACTGCTGCTATGTCATCTGAAGCTATTGCTGACTCCAATAGAGGGGAGCTGTAGAAAAGATAACATGAGAGGCAAGCAAGGTTCTCCCAGTGTAAAAAAAAAAATAATTAAGTAAAAGGTACAGGTCGAATCCCTTTAAAATTTACAACATAACATAAATAGGCTAATGGAATGGAGCAGTAAATTTTGATAAAGTAAAAAGCTTTTTTTGGTAATAGTGTTTGACCTGTATGTTAACATCTACACTTTTTTTTTTTAAATACAGCAAAGACAAATTTCTAAAGCTCAGGAAAATACAAATACTAACAGATTTTTCTATTAATGTTTCTATTAGCCTTTAAATAAAGAAAAGTTGATGGGAATGCATAATATTTTGTAGAATTGTCATAAGGACAAGCACTGAATTTTGTTTTTAAAACCTTACCTGTTTTAGAAACTGCATCCTGACCAACTGGAGTCTCCTGAAATTCTCTTTGTGTGCCAAGAAGTGAGGATTTGATATACGTGGCTAAAGTTTCAACAGGACTCTCTCCAGCAGCCATGAGGGGACTATAGTGGTTGTCCACAGGTGAGCTTCCACTGTTCTTCAGTTCATCAAACCTCTTTGCACACTGTAATGACATAAAGTAAGGAAATGCATGTCTGGGGGTTTTAAATCAATTTTTATAAGTGAATATTAATCTCTTGGGTAACATCTAGAAAATTAGCGCACATTTCAATACATGAAAGCCTCTGACTTACTTTTTTCTTTTTTAAAATTCAGGGTAGTTTTTAAAAAAAATATGCTTTAACTCAAAGGCATAATGTATTTATGCTTTTGTAGAAAAATGAAGAATGCCTTTATCAACCATATTTCCCCACGGTCTATGTCTATCATCAGTTGATAATTTTAATAATTTAGTTAAAAACTTTGCTTTTATTTTCACACTGAATTTCCACCAGGAACAAGACCAAATTCTAACCTTCAAAGAAAAAAAAAAGTATCTGATTTGTGACACTAGATTTTCTTTATTAAAATAATGAGTCTTTGTGCTCACTAACAGTGAGGTTCACCATGCACAAAATACTGTAGTAACACTTCACGGCCACATATTTGGGCAGTTTGTTCTAGAACAGTGTTTTTCCTTAACCCATTGTTAGTCACGGAATCAATTTAGAAAAGTCCAGATTAGCAACTAAAAAAAAAGAAATAAAATACAATAGATTAGAAAATATCAAGAGTGCATTAAGCATAATAAGGCTAAGTAGTCCTTCATGAAAATGTCATTTCTAAGTGTGTACTACGTCACAACATAAAATGCCTTCCTTAATGTGGGTCTTGGTCAAACAACACTTCTATAGCATTCATGTTTAAATCTCCATCAGTAGCAACGTGGGTGGCAAATTGCATAGCAGACCAACTAATCTGGGAGGTGCAAAAGGAGAAAAATATATATCACGTATACACGCATATGTTAAGTGAATAATGTATTGGGTATGGCATCATTCATTTATTACACAAAAATTTATCAAGTACCCACTAGATATTAAGCACCATTTTCAGAAAAGATTGTTTACTAATAGTACTATAGTACTATTACTACAAAGAAATCCCTATTCAAGGCTTAGTCCTTTGAAAATGCATTTAAAAGACACGTAAGTGTAGGACTTCCCTGGCGGTCCAGTGGTTAAGACTCCATGCTTCCACTGCAGGGGGCATGGGTTCGATTCCTGGTCAGGGAACTAAGATCCCACATGCTCCATGGCACAGCCAAAAGAATAAACAAAAACAAAAACAAAAAAAGATACATAAGTTTAGACTAAAATATTATACTCAGTATGTATGTCCACCTCTTTAAGCAAAGTCTTAAAATTAAATAAAAATAATTAATATGATAAATGAGAAACAGAAAATATTTTTGTATGAGGACTGAAAAAAGCAGTGATGAAGGCCTGGCAAAGAAAAAAAATGTTGTAATGATTAGAAGAATGTACAGGTTCACAGGTACATCTATAGGATAAAGAATATAAGTGATTTAACTGAATCCATTTTTTCTGCAAAATGAGTTTATTTTTTGTAACAGAGAAAGTGGTTAGGTAGGCTTTTTTAAAAATATAAATTTATTTTATTTATTTTTTATTTTTGGCTGCATTGGGTCTTTGTTGCTGCTAGTGGGCTTTTCTCTAGTTGCAGCGAGCAGGGGCTACTCTTCATTGCAGTGTGCAGGCTTCTCATTGCGGTGGCTTCGCTCATTGCAGAGTGCAGGCTCTAGGTGCGCAGGCTCAGAAGTTGTGGCGCGCGGGCTTAGTTGCTCCGCGGCATGTGGGATCTTCCCAGACCAGGGCTCGAACCCATGTCCCTTACATTGACAGGCGGATTCTTAACCACTGTGCCACCAGGGAAGCCCTAGGTAGGCTTTTAAACTGTAGATTCTTCTGATATCTTTTAGGTAATGCTTATAGCTATATTGGAAACTGAATGTAGGTTTATCTTATTTAACAAAGCTTACAACAATTTCTAATACTTATGAAATAAGAAAATTATGAAATCTGAATATTTGAAATGAACACGATTGCTTAAACAAAAAGCAAGTGAACTGTAAATAATTTAAAGTACATTGTTAAATCTTTTGTGTTTAAGCAAAAATTACATGATATCTATATGCAAAAGAAAGGTTGGACCCCCTACCTCATACCATATAAGAAAATTAGCTCAAAAGAGATCAAAGGCTAAGTATAAGAGCTAAAACTATAAAATTATTAGAAGACAATGTAGGTAAAAATCTTCATGACCTTGGTTAGGTGATAGTTTCTTAGATATAACACTAAAAACACAAGCAACAAAGAAAAATTAGATATACTAGGCTTCATTAAAATTTAAAACTTTGTACTTCAAAGGACACCATCAGGGAAATGAAAAGACAGTCCACAAAATAGGAGAAAATATTTGCAAATCACATATCTGACAAGGGACTTGTATCTAGAATACATAAAGAACTCTTACCACTCAATGATAAAAAGACAAATAATGCAATTGAAAAATGGAAAAAGGATATGAATAGACATTTCTCCAAAGAAGCTCTATAAATGGCCTATAAGCACATTAAAAGATGGTCAACATCATTAGCCATTAGGAAAATGCAAATCAAAATCATAATGAGTTAACACTTCACACACACTAGGATGGCCATAATAAAAAAGACATAATAAAAGTGTTGGCAAGGATGTGGAGAAATTGGAACCCTCATACATTGCTGGTGAAAATGTAAAATGGTATAGTCACTTTGGAAAAATTAGATACATTATTTCAACTAAGGTAAATGCTTATCTAGAAAATGTTAATTCATCCTTTCTCCACTTTCAAAATACCAACAGGTCAACTTCAAAATGGAAAAAAAAAATCCGGGAGATTAAGAGAACATTCAAGAAACTTTAAAAATATATAATTTGGGGGACTTCCCTGGTGGTCCAGTGGTAAAGAATCCACCTTCCAATGCAGGGGACGCGGGTTTGATCCCTGGTCAGGGAACTAACATCTCACATGCCATGGGGCAACTAAGCTTGCACGTCACAACTACTGAGCTCGCACACCTCAACTAGAGAACCTGCATGCCACAAACCACAGAGCCCACGCGCTCTGGAACCAGCACACCACAACCACAGAACTCACGCACCCTGGAGTCTGTGTGTCACAACTAGAGAAGAGAAGACCCACACACTGCAACGAAAGATCCCATATGCCTCAACAAAGTCCCCGCGTGCTGCAACTAAGACCTGACACAGCCAAAAATAAATTAAATAAATAAATAATAAATAAACCTTAAAAAATATATATATATAGGTTTTTTTTGTCCACCAGATGTAAAACAATATTGAAAATAAGTCAGTACGGAACAGTCAATAGGATTAGTTTAAATAGAGAGATCAATGGATTAGAATGGTAAGTCGAAATAGATCTGAAGGTAAAATTTCAAACCAGTAATAAAGAATGGACTATTCAATAAATGTTGAGACAGCTAACTAGTCATTAGGAAAAAAGTTAAAACTAAAAAAATTCCAGGGACTTCCCTGGTTGCACAGTGGTTAAGAATCTGCCTGCCAGGGGCTTCCCTGGTGGCGCAGTGGTTGAGAGTCCGCCTGCCGATGCAGGGGACACGGGTTCGTGCCCCGGTCTGGGAAGATCCCACATGCCGCGGAGCAGCTGGGCCCGTGAGCCATGGCCGCTGGGCCTGCGCGTCTGGAGCCTGTGCTCCGCAACGGGAAAGGCCACAACAGTGAGAGGCCCGCGTATAGCAAAAAAAAAAAAAAAAAAAAAGAATCTGCCTGCCAAATGCAGGGGACACAGGTTCAAGCCCTGGTGTGGGAAGATCCCACATGTCGCAGAGCAACTAAGCCTGTGCACCACAACTACTGAGCCTGCATTCTAGAGTCCGTGTGCCACAACTACTGAAGCCCACGTGCCTAGAGCCCGTGCTCCACAACAGGAGAAGCCACGGCAATGAGAAGCCCATGCACCACAACGAAGAGTAGCACCCACTAGCCACAACTAGAGAAAGCTGGCACGCAGCAATGAAGACCCAACGCAGCCAAAAAATAATTTAAAAAAACAAATTCCAAGTGGAGTCAAGATTTAAATGTAAAATAAAAAGTAGTCAGCAAAATGTAGGTGATTTTATATTATACACAGTCTTCAGGTTGAGAAGGTTTCTAAACATGACAAAAAAGGAGAACATCAAAGTAAAAGATTCACAGATTTTTAACATAAACTTTTAAACATTTGTATACAAGAGACTATCATTAATAACTTATAGGCTGAAAAAAAACTGAGAAAAATAGGCTAGATTAAGGGTTAATACATTCAATACATAGAAAACTGTTATTAAACTAGTAAAACAACAAATTTACAAATAGAAAAAGGATATGGAACAATAAAATATAAAACATTCATCCTTTAGGATTTAAAGAAAGAGAAATGAAAACTGTGATGAGATAACATTAAAATCAAATATATATTTATTCACATATAAATAAGAATTTTGAAAAGACACACAGAGAAATAACACTTGATATATAAAGTACAAGGATCAGGCACTCAGCTATTTTGACTGGAGTACAACATGAGTGACCCTTCCAGTGGACAATATGTAACAAAAGCCTTAAAAATGCACATGCCCTCTAATGAAGCAATTCTGCTTCTGAGATTATCCCCTAAGAAAAGAATAAGATATTTGTTACAGTGGTATTTGCAGTAGTCAAAAGTTGGAAACAATAGCTTAAATATCCAATAAAAGGTTCAATAAATTATGATTTAGCTCAAATAAAAGAACAGTACACTGTCATCAAATGTAGAACTCTAGCAACTGACACATAAAGATGTTTACAATATGATAAGTGAAAAACAAAGCAGCAAAGTAGTGCATTTGTTACATGTCCACTTTAAGAATTCATATATGAATAGAAAAGAATCTGGAAGGATATATACAAGGTTTCAACAGCTTACTTTAGGTAGGGTCAGATTTATAATTCTGATTTTTCACTTGTTTCCTTGTGTGTGTGTGTGTTATGTTTGTGCGTGTATTCTTTGAGGATATGTCTTGTTTAGTAATAAGAAATTAATTAAAAATTAACATTACTGGGCTTCCCTGGTGGTGCAGTGATTGAGTCCGCCTGCCAATGCAGGGGACACAGGTTCGTGCCCTGGTCCGGGAAGATCCCACTTGCCGCGGAGCGGCTAGGCCCATAAGCCATGGCCACTGAGCCTGCGAGTCTGGAGCCTGTGCTCCGCAATGGAGAGGCCACAACAGTGAGAGGCCTGCGTACCACAAATAAATAAATAAATAAATAAATAACATTACTTAAAAATAGTCTGATTCACATTTAGTTGCATTTTAGTTAAAAAAATAATTTCTTGGGAATTCCCTGGTGGTCCAGTGGTTAGGGCTCCGTGCTTCCACTACAGGGGGCACGGGTTTGATCCCTGGTCAGGGAACTAAGATCCTGCAAGCTGCACAGTGCAGCCAAAAAAAAAAAAGTTCCCAACTGAGTGACTTTGAATATGCAGTGGATATTAGATGATAAGATGGAGTTATTGTTATTTTTCTTAGGTTTGATCATGGTACTGTAGTTATGCAATAATATCCTTATTTTAAGATGTATGCTACAGTCTATGAAGTATCGTGATGTCTGAAACCTACTCCTAAATGTCAAAAAAAAAAAAAGTTACATAAAGAGATCAAGCAAACACCTAGAATTGCTGACTCCAAATAAAGGATATAGGGATGCTACACTATTCTGTTAACTTTTCTGTATGTTTGAAAATATTCACAATAAAAAGTTGGAAAAATAGTCAAATTCACAGGTTTGCCTTGTTTTAAAACCTCACACGTAAAAATCCAAAAGATGAAAAAGTATAGATTAGGGAATGATAATATACACTTAATAATAAATTCCCTCATCATTTCACAAAGACCTATAACATAACCGAGGGCAAGTAATCCCTGTGGGTACTGGTTTTCTCAGCTGTAAAAGAAGAGGGTAGAATTTGGTTCATTCACTGATCCTATAGGTATTTATTGAGTGTATATTATGGGCCAGGCAGTGGTGCATATGCTTAAAACCTACTGGGTAAAATCACTAATGTCCTTTCTACTTCTAGAAATCTGAGATGACTCATCTACTTTAGGGTTCCTTTAAACAGCAAAAAATTCTGAGGTCAGTGTTTCTCCAACTAGGGTTCATAGATGAATTACCAGAAACCTAAGAGTTCCCTAGAAGAGTTTTTAGATTGTGAGTTTTGATTCTGAGGATAACATTAATAAAATCATCCAGGTCATTAGGATGACAGAATATTTCCGTGCCTATTAGCTTTTCTGTTGTAAATTAATGGTAAATTAAGTTGGTACCAAGAAATATTTTAATTGTCCACAGCTAATTTTATTTTATTTTTTTAAGTTTAATTTAATTTAATTTATTTATTTGTTTGTTTGTTTGTTTATGGCTGCTTTTGGATCTTCATTGCTGCGTGCGGGCTTTCTCTAGTTGTAGTGAGCAGGGGCTACTCTTTGTTGCAGTGTACGGGCTTCTCACTGCAGTGGCTTCTCTTGTTGCGGAGCACGGGCTCTAGGCACGAGGGCTCAGTAGCTGTGGCACACGGGCTTAGTTGCTCCGCGGCATGTGGGATCTTCCCAGACCAGGGCTCGAACCCGTGTCCCCTGAATCGGCAGGCAGATTCTCAACCACTGTGCTACCAGGGAAGCCCCCACGGCTAATTTTAATAAAGGACAATGTGGAGGAGAAACCTGGTATAGAGACGAGATGTGTTAGTGCCAAGGGAAGGCAAGTAATGTCCTGGCACAACACACGGCTTCATGGTAGAGGGTTAAAGAGAGAAAAGTGGAGAAAGAGTAAAGGCTTTGAAGGGCACATGGCTGTACAGGCTAAATGCAAAAAAATTTTGTGCCACAAGAGGCTACACAAATATTTGCATTATAATCAGCAATTTAATTTCAGCAAAACACTATTACTTATCACATTAAGTAAGCTTATTAGTTTGAGTTGTGTTGGTTTGAGTTTTCACTTGTCTATAAAATGTAAATTTGGTTTATGATCATATAGGTGTGTTTATACCCAGTATTGTTGGTGCACATTGAATTTCCACTATAATAATTTGTCATCATTGGCAGTTTTCAAGTTTTTTTCCTTTAAAAAGGTCTGTACGTTACTCAAGTTTGAGAAGCATAGCATTAGCAATTTAATAAAACTGGATTTACAAAAATGTTATCTACCCATTCAGTTGTAAACATGTAAGGTTGAATTTAAACATACGAGGTGGGTTAATATATCATATAATTTACATAGATTATATTCAGCCAAACTGCATCGTATGTATGCATATTCAGTATTTATATGTGCACTTGAATATGTAAAACTCAAATATTTCTTCTTAGTGTAACAGTTATTCCTTTAAATTGATCACTTTTTCTGATCTCTTTTCAGATATCTGGAAGACTGTTACTTACCTCTTTGGGTGTTAATCCAGGCACAAGCCTTGCCACTGATTCCCAGTTGATGGTCTGGTGGATTCCAATTAATGGGTAAAGGATCATGTCCAACACCATTTGGTTGTTATTGTTTAGGAAATTGTTGTTTTCTGAATATCCACGACTCATCTTTTGGAACTAGAGACAGAGAAGACAAATAGATTTATTTGCATCTGAAATCCAAATGTTTTCAGAACATTATAAATCAGTTATAATTCATTCTTAAGAATTATCTACTACTACATAAAGGAAAGATAAAACTGACCTAAAGTCAAAACAGAATATATAGCTCAAATCTCTTCAAATATAACAGCATTTGAATATTATGGATTGGTGGATAGATAGATAGAAGGATGGACAGATGGGTAAATATGTGATTAAAAAGTATGATAAAATGTTAAGGGTAGAATATAAGCGACGGGTATACAAGTGTTCACTATAAAATTCTTTTGATTTTGCTGTATGTTTAAAATTTTTCATAATAATATGTTGAGAGGAAAAGTTGAATACAATATATCTTCCTTAAAAAAAATCCTTATGTATGCCTGATCTGTATTTTGATTAGCAGTTCATGGATGGTAGAACTAAACTGTGAAAAAAAAAAAAGCTAGTTAAAAAGAATGATAATTTCATTGCAGTCCTAAGCCATATTTCCTTTATTTCTCTGTGAGTGAATGTCCATGCTATAAACAATGGAGGCTGAGTATACTTAATTTTGACTGATGTAATCAAACGAAACTTAGAACTAAGTTAATCTGACATTTTAGGGTAAGCATAATCATTGTTACTGCGCATGTGATTATGAGTTATATATGGTGGGGAGAGTATATCAACAAATGTAATTAGCATTGTTTTTATATGTTTGAAACATTTTTTGGAAAGTCCTCATTCCTTATCTTCAGAAGCAATGTGACAACTGGCCTGATAAGGTTTAACCCTTACACACACCCAAACAAACACCCTGACTCTCATATATAAAAAGCCAAGGCACCTCCACACACATACACACATGCACTCACACCTGCAGAGTGGAGGCTTTGCCTGCTTCTTCATCTGGCTCCTCACCCTCTCTCCTACCGTCACACATCCTCTGGTTCAATCCAGGAGACCTTGAATCAAGTGACTAAGGCTGTGTCCAAAATCTTCAGGCAACAGGATGACCAAGAAAAAAGTCTCTAGAAGGCTTTCCAAATGGATGTTGCTCAATAAACATTTAGTGAGTCCCAACTATAAGCCAAGCATTGGGGATACCATAATAAATATGGCATGGTCCCTGTCCTCAAGGAGTTTACTAGTAGAGAGTTGAGGATACAAACAGACAAACATCATTTTATTATCACTTGCTGACAGCCAAAGCAGAGGGGAGCCATCAAGGGGCAGAGGAGGGACACATAATAGCTGTTGGTATTGTGGAGGAGGGTAAGGCCGTGGTACCAAAGAGAAAAAGAAGCTACCTCCTTCAACCTTAGAGAATTTTAAGAACTTATTTACTGAGTATTTACCAGGAGCCTGGAGCTGGGCTAAGCCTTTTATATAAGTTATTTCAATTCTCACCACAACCCTGTAAGAGAGATGTTTTCCCCAATTTTACAAGATGAAGAAACACATTCAGAAAAGTTAAATAATTTGTACAAGGCCACAGAACTAGTAAGAGGCAGATCAAAGACTCAAATCCAGGTAAAATTGACTCTCAAATCCATGCTCTTTCCATTATATTCTAGAAGGAGAGTATAGGGGAGACAGCAGTTGGGAATGATGGCTTAGGGTAGAGAGAGAGTCTAAACATTTTGAAGTTAGTTATGATTCAATGAAACAATTTTGAAAGCTGTTTGTGAGGCAAGGGAGGGAGAAGCCTGTGGTATCGAAGAGAAAAAGAAGCTACTCCCTTCAAGTTTAGAAAATTTTGAGAATTTATGTCGATTATATCTCAATAAAGCTGAAATTTAAAAAAAAAAAGAAATTTAACATTTACTGAGACCTCACCATGTGCCAGGCATTATATATGAAGTCAGAACATAAATTTACAGATGAAAATAATGACAAAGATTTACAGCTAGTCATATCTATGACTTAACTGATGTTGAATCTGGGTTGGGAATATAATCTCCAAATATAAGCTGTTCCTATGGAAAAATATTATCTATTTTAGGACAAGAAGTATAAAGCAAAGATCCACTGAGAGACCAGTATAGTGGAAAAAGCAATGAACATAGGCGTCTGAAGCTCTGGTTTGAGTTTTAACTCCACACAAGTTAGTCAAGGCAAGTCATTTGAAATTCTGCAATAAAAATTAAGTGCTGGTAATACCTCTATTTGACATCATACAAATAATCAAAGGGATTATTTTTGTGAAGGCACTTTGAAGACAATAAAAGCACCTTACAAATGTGATGCAACATAAAATAACAGTATCAACCTCCTAGGATCCTGCTAAGGATTATGTGAGATGTTTAAATGTTGGAATGGGGAGTTGGAATGCAGAAGCTCTCAGTTAAGTGTTAACTATGATTAGTACTATGTAATTGTTTACATAAAATACTGATGTAGGACATCAGGTGGTAGACATCATAAAGCTATCCTACATGTTTCTGCATGAACATTAAAAAGAAACAAAGAAAAACACTAAGCACTCTAAAAATCACAGGTTCCTAGCAACCAGAGAGGTACCTTGTTGATGGGCCAGAATCGTGTTGGGTATGGACCCTGGAGCCATACCCAAATTTTTGTCCTGGTTCTACCACTTAAGGTATTATCTGGTTCTGATTACGTATCTCTATGCCTCAGTTTCCTCATCTGTACAACAAAGAGAAATAGTAGCTAGCCCACATACTTTTGAGGACATATGGACAGTACTACCTGGCACATAGTACTACATAATGTTTGTAGTGGTAACGTTACCATTCCAAAAATCCTCAGATTAAATGGATTCAAAAAGATAAATGTGACAGATGAAAGGAGAGACAGCAACTTTCCAATGAAGTATGCTCTCAACAAAATGAGTAGAAAGTCAGATCTAGATTCTTATCTAGTTTACCATTTCCAGCAGTACAACCTATGATTTCAATGGTCTCGGCTACAATGTAAGGAAAATAATACCTACCTTTGAGGTTATTGTAAGGATTCGATAATATATATAACACACTACCTGGCATACAAAAGGTGCTCAATAAATAATTTATTATTGCTATTATTATTTTCCTATTTTGGCCATTATTGGCATAAAAATTTCCAAAAATTAGTTTAAGAACTGTAAAACAATGCCTTGAGAGCAGTTGAAAATAGATTTTACAGAACTTCACTGTTCTCTACTTGTGTGCCTAGCACATCATCACTTTTCATACCACGCAATTTGAGAAGTATGTTAGAGCATGGGGTATTGTATTACAATTTGTTTGGGCCTCAATAAAAATTAGTCTGAAACAGAATTCAGGGAAAGGACGTGGGTGCTGTTTTTTACTTCACTTCGAAAAAGATTCATTTAAAATTTCTAAAATATTTATTGTGGCCTACAATGTGCAGGCACCTGTTAGCTAATCAAATACACTGTTCATATAAAATAATTAAAACTTGTATGTGTATTTCCAATATAATACTACTCATTTATAATATATACATTTAAGAATAATTTAAATCATCTAAATATGAAAAATTTTTTTCTGTTAATATTTTCTTTATACAACTGAATCATATCAAGCAAGGGAAAACTACCCAGTATTAATTCCAGTTAAACGAATGTTCAAGAAAGCATCCCTTAGAGTCAGAATGTAAGTATGAAAGGTATAGCATTGACGGATAACCCTTAATAAATTCTCTCAGAGTAGCTGTCACAGTGCCTCCCATTCTGGAAAAGAAGTATAGACTTACCGAAAACTGCCAAAAAGAAAAAGTCTGAAGCTCAAACTACACAATTACTAGGTCTACGCCCATTCATGATAAAACATGAAAAAGATGTTAAAGTTTAATGTGAAACGTGTTATTTACCAAAAATAAAAATTCTATTTGTTTAATACTCTACACTTTTAAAGAACACACCTCATGTCCTCTCCCCCATTCCCACAATCGTAGTTTATTTAAATGTATTAATAAAACCAATGTAATTAAGACCAAACAGAGGTCCACGACTGGCATCTGTATTTTCATTTTATTTTTTCAAACAGAAAAAGGGTCTTGTAGACAGAGACTTCTTCCCCTGGGCAGAGGAAGATGGGAAGCGACGGCGGCCAGTAGGACAGGTCAAAGGCCTCTGGCATAACAGAGGGTGGGGGATAACAGAGTTATTCCGCACTAGGGTAGAAGCCTTGTGCCCAGGCTTTCTGACCACGAATGAGAATGGAAGCAGCTGGCTTTCATCGTGAAGGGGAAAATAAAATCACAGCTGAAACCTAGGAAGAATAGATCAAAGCCCTGCAAACGGTCGGCCCAGAGGCTCGCTGCGCAGCACGTCCTTGGGGCAGCCCAGACCTTCGCGGTCTCCCCGCCTCCCCCGTAGGGGCAGAAGCTCCGGGAGCTGAGCGACTGAGGGGCGGACAAAGGCGCGGGGCGGGCAGCTTAGGCGAGGGAGGGGAAGATGCGGGGCAGGGACCTGGGGCGAGGCCGGGAGGCAGACGCTGGGGCTCCCTCAGCTGGTTCGCGGGCTGGACAGGCTTCGGGGACCTGGAGTAGGCACGGCTGGCGGGCTGCGGGTTGCGCGTGGGGGCGTTTGGAGGCACTTTGGGCGAGCTGGACCCCCGGCCGCCAGGGGAGGAGGCCGCAGAGGGAACCCGCTAGCTGCCAGCGGTACCGCCTCTCGCCACACTTCCCGCCCCCAACCGGCACCCGAGCCCCCTCGGCGTCTCGCTCACCTCTACGCCGGGGCGGCCCTCGCTGCGCCTCCGTCACCTGCAGAGGCTGGTACCGCCCGCGCCATGAACCGGCCGCGGCGCCCTCACAAGCCACCCCCGCCCGCTAGCAGGCGACGGCAGGGTACCAGCTCCGCGGGGCGGGGGAGCGCGGGATCGAAGCCGCCAGCCAATCGTAGGCCAGCGCCTCTGCGGCGCAGCCAATGAACGACAAGCTCCTGCAGGGAGGGAGGGAGCCGAGGAGCTGCGGCGGCGACTGGCCGCTGCGCCTAGCCTTTGCCTTCCTCCTCCCCGGCCCCACCTCGCATTCACTCTAGTCGCAGTGCAGCATGCCACCCTACCAGCGTCTTGTCTCTTAGCAACCAGCTGCCCCGAGCCAGAACTTACATGATCAACTCTGAGTCCAGAAGAAAGGGGAACGTAGGGGAGATAGAAGAACTCAGATAAAAAATGGGTGAAATTGTTGGAGTCTTTGGTATACCTGCTTAGGTAGAATGGGAAAATTGCATGATCTGAGCGACATCAAAAGAATCTAGAGTGAAGCATTGTCTTCATCAGGAGGCATCTCTTGAAAAATGTAAATAGCTCTGGGTTACAGGTTGAGTTTTCATACATTAATATGTTCAGCAAGTGTGTTATTGTGGTGACTACTGCTGGGAACCTAGTCAGATGTATAAAGTTCAGTCTTGTAGGGTAAATGCTACATGTCAGTGTTTTTGTTTGTTTGTTTGTTTGTTTTTTTGCGGTACGCGGGCCTCTCACTGTTGTGGCCTCTCCCGCTGCGGAGCACAGGGTTCGGACGCGCAGGCTCAGCGGCCATGGCTCACGGGCCTAGCCGCTCCGCGGCATGTGGGATCTTCCCGGACCAGGGCACGAACCCGTGTCCCCTGCATCGGCAGGCGGACTCTCAACCACTGCGCCACCAGGGAAGCCCAAACAGAGAAAGTTTTAAGTGACTTGTCCAAAGTCAAAGAGCAAAATCATTAGGTTCAACGGGTTCCTTCCTGAGGCCTTTTATGTGGAATGGGCAATCTCACTTAAGACTTCAATACACTTCCTGTCCTCACCCAGTTAAACCTTTTGTGATCATAAGATCATCTATCCCTCCCTTAGTTTTAGTACAGACTAAGTTGCTTTAATAAAGAGACGCAAAATACAGTCGCTTAAACAGGCCTCTGAAATGGCTGCTGGTGGCTCACTCTTACTTCCACACCCCACGGAAGGAGTGCGAGACAGGGTAAGGAATGCATGCCCAATACTTTTAAAGATATGATCCATAAGTCACATTCATCACTTCCACTTCTATCCCAGTGGCTACAACATAATCACAAGGGAGGAGGCTAGAAAAGGTAGAATCCACCTGAGCAGCTGTGTAGCCAATTAAAAGGTGGGAGTTCTACTTTTAAATTACAGGAGAGTGAATATTGGTGGCCAATTAGCAGTCTCTACACAATAGCCTGGTTTCGAGGATTATATGCTACCCAGACCTCTATTACTGACTTCACTAGAATCAATTTTTTTTTTTAATCTGTTTTTTTGCCATGCCACCCAGCTTGTGGGGATCTCAGTTCCCTGACTAGGGATTGAACCCATGCCCCCTGCAGTGGAGGCATGCAGTCCTAACCACTGGACCACCAGGGAAGTCCCTGAAATATTTTTAACTACAGTGAAATGGGAAACTAAAAAGGAACTGCATTATTACTGCAAAAAACATAATCAAGGAAAAATGTTTATGGATAAAAGGCAGTAAAAATAAATGCAAATATCTTTTGTACTCCAGCTGCCATCAAATATTACTGGAGAACATGATTTAAAATTAAACATGACTTTCTTCATGATAAGGCAAAGGGTTGTATAAAACAACAACAAAAACAAAATTAATGTGGAAAAGTAAAAGATAGGTATCTATAAGCACATTTCCTTCATCTGCCTTAAGACCTGAAAGAAATTATAAAGGTATGTGTTGGAGGCCATGTTCATTTCCCAAAAATGTCTCCAATGGTTACTATATCCCAGCATAGAGCTTTTTTTTTTCAACTACCAAAAAGTAGAGGCCCCTGTTCACAATACCCACTTAAATTGATATGCCACATGCTCAGCCTGCAAGTCCTCCATCTGTGTATGTGTGTACAGATATATACATAGTCCACACATATGTTCTATGTGTGTGGCAGTTCTACGCTCAACATTGTAGAATCTTGACTGCTTACTCCTGAACAATAACTTTTCCCCTTGTCCATCAGTACCTGTGCTAGTAACAGGTAGAGATAATTTCCCACTCCTCTAATAGAATGCTACTAGAGAACATCTCTGTTCCAAGTGCACCGTTCCACCTGATCCCCTGAGCAGGTCCTTAGTCCTTAAAGACAGCTCCTGATTCAAAACTGCATCTTGATAACATGGTTATTAAGAAGTACTTATCACCTTTAACAAGAGCCCTTATTATATGCTACGTACTTTGCTTAACACAGAGTATCCTTTAGACCTCTCAACGACTCAATAAAGTAGATATTATTTTGAACTTTATAAATATTACCAAGTTTCAGTTAGAAAATGTGTTAACCATTCATATCAAGAAATTAATTTTTGCTGGCTTTAAAAATTTTATTATTTCACATACAAATGGAAAGAGAGTAAAGCATTAAATGTTTAATCATTAATACAATGGTTAAGAAGCGGGGTTTTCCAATCAATTTATGAGTTTAGTTGCCTTATCATATATGGTTGAACAAACATGGATGAATAGTTTTCAAAGAATTTCAAAGAATATTGCCATCGACTATAAAAAATACATAAAACTACACTATTATAAATGTATCTGACTTTCCTTTGATGAGCCAGAAGGCACTTAGGAATCTTCCTAAATCTTAAAGCAAAAGTTTCCAAATATCTGTCTTAATTTAAGGGCCTGTGAAGATCTGTGGCAAATGAGAAAAATAAGGTGAAATATACATGCTTGCTGGTTTATTAAGTTTACTAATAGAAATTATGCTTTATTTACTTTCTGGTATTAATATTGTTTCTTCATTCCTGGTTTCTCCTCATGTTCCATTGGGGATATTGAGATTCCCAGTTAATTTCAATGTAAGGATTAGTTTTTATAAAATAAATGTTAGTTTTACAAAAAAGTCTCAAAGAAACAAAAACACAGATATATTGGATGTTCCACAATGTAAAATTTGAAATAGCTGTTTATGAGAGTCTGGAAATTGGAAGGAACTTCTACTTTTGGCATTGTGGTGGGCTACACATGAGACTTTCCTGCTGAACAAGTAAGACTCTGGCTGGGAAACACACATTAACACACTATTGATCTCATATGAAGTAGGGGGAGAGGCAAAATCCATCAAAACTGGTGGAAACTGCAGGCAGAAGACAGGGGTATGAGTGTCCCGAGAGGTGGATGCCCATAGCAACTTAGCTGTGAGGATTCTGAGCTTTGGCTCAGAAGTAGAGTGAGTGTGAGGGGAAACTAACTATCCCCTACAGTTACTCAAGGCCTTCAAGGAAGGACTGAAATGGTCCCAAAATAATGATGCCTCTATTATACCAGCAGAGGCAAAAGTGAATCCTCTGCAGTCAAGCCTTACCCAGTTTTGGCCTGTGGAATTTACAGATTAACAAGCAGTGAACTCATAAAGGGCACCATAAATGTGAAGAGGCCAGATACTATGTGTGAGAGTCAGCACAAGCAATAAGCATTTTAACTTCCAAGGACTGCAGATATTTGAGTTCTTGTAGACATTAACATAGCATATTTAAATAAAGGGCATAATAAATGATCAATAATAAATAGGCAGCTTGAAAAAAACAACTTCTAGATACAATTATTGAAATATAATTAATTATAATTATTTAAATTTAAAATATAATTATGGAAATTTAAAGAAACCTCAGTGAATCAGTTAAATGGTAAATTAGAAATAGCTGAAGAGTGAACACGCAGATGCTGTATACATGAAAAATTAACCAGATTGCAGCACAAAGAGATGAAAAATATGAAAGACAAAGATGGAGGGTAGAATGAGGGCTAAACATATGTCTAAGACGAATTCTACAGAGAACAGAAAGGAGATAATTGTAAAATTTCCAGAATTGATTAAAAGATGAATCCAAAGATCCACAGATCCTGAAATCAAATGTATGTTGAATAGAATAAATAAAATGAAGTTGCTGGGGGCAATTACAGTATCAATTCTAATTATGTCATCTAAAAAGTATGCTATCTAAATGACTTGTAGTCTTTTCTCTGGGGCTTAATTTCTAACTGAAGCTTACTAAAGCTGGCTTTAAACTAAAACTTTAAGTATGCTAGGTTATGAACATATTATTGGAGTTGAAAATCAACCAAATTTAAACTACACAAAATGTAAATGATAAAGGGCAGTTTGATATTTCTATGGATTTTAATCTTAATTTACTATTGTCTACTAATAGTATAAGCCAGCAGTCCCCAACCTTTTTGGCACCAGAGACCGGTTTCATGGAAGACAATTCTTCCACGGACCGGGAGTTTGGGGGGTAGGGGAGAGAGATGCTTTTGGGATGATTCAAGTGCATTACATTTATTGTGCACTTTATTTCTATTATTATTACACTGTAATATATAATGAAATAATTATACAACTCACCATAATGCAGAATCAGTGGGAGCCCTGAGCTTGTTTTCCTGCAACTAGATGGTCCCATCTGGGGGTGACGGGAGACAGTGACACCCGAAGTGTGTTGCTTATGTCCAGTCTACTCTGTAATCTCATTTTGGTTGCTGTCACTGCAGAAAACCCTGCTTCACAAAGATAGGATGTTGGAAATGGAAGCAGGCTTTTCAGTGCTCTTGTGGCAATCTCAGGCTATTCCGCCTTGACTTTAATCCAGAACGTATGGAAATCTGAAGTTGTCTCAAACATAATTTTAAGGCCATCGTCAATTGCGATCTCAAGCAGTTGATCCTCTTCTAGCACGGACAAGGTCGATTCACCTGGCTTATTCACAAATGGGTCGCGGATCCATTCCTTCCCAGTTTGGGGGTCTTTTGTGGTTGGGAAGTAATGCTCAAACTCTTTTGAAAGCTGAGATAGGTGATCATGCACCAGCTGGGAGAAAGAAGACCCTGGCACAGTCTTTCAAAATCTCTGCTAATGTTTGAAACATGTCAAAAATCCCGATGTTCACTAGTCACCCCTGTAATTCCAGTTTGGCTTTGAATGCAGCCACATTAACTGCAGACTTGAATACAGTTGTCGTTCTCCCCTGAAGTGACAGATTGAGTTCATTGAGCAGGTTGAATGTCGCACAAGCAAGTTTTGTGACCCATTCTGTGTCACTGAAATGTGCTGCCAGTGGTGACTTTTTCTAAAAGAAATCTCTGGAGTGACTCTTGTAACTCAAAAGCCCTGGCCAGTGATCTACCTTTAGAAAGCCATCTCACTTCTGTGTATGAGAGAAGATGTGTGTGCTCTGGGTCCATCTCCTCACAGAGCTGCATGAACAGACGTGAGTTAAGGGCATGTACTTTAATGTGGTTGATACTTTTAATCACATCCTGCAAAATGTTGTTAAGTTCAGGTGACATTTTTCGGCTAGCCATCATTTCTCTATGGATGATACAGTGTGTAGACTCACATTCAGAAGCGACCTCTTTGACCTGAGTAGTGAAACCAGAAAGCTGTCTAGTTATGGCAGCCGCTCCATCCGTGCATATACCAACACAAAATGACCAGTTCAGTTTTCCTGTTATGTAATCATTCAAAGACTTGAATAGTTCTGCAGCTGTGGTGTTGGTTGACAACAAAAGTGCACATAACATATCCTCATGCACATCTTCCTGAAAAATATATCGCACAAAAACAAGCACTGTTGGCTTGTCAACAATGGTAGACTTGTCAACCTGGATTGTGTACCACGGTGACTCACTAGCCCTAACAATTGTGTCTCAATATCCTCTGCTATTTCATCAATTCGTCTAGTTATGGTGCTAGCCAAAAGAGGAACACGTGCCACCTTTTGAACTGCAGCCTCTCCTCTCTCCTAAAAGTGCACAACAAATGTCCTTAGCAGCAGGCAGAATCAACTCTTCACCAATGGTAAAGGGCTTCTTAGCTTTAGCAAGGCAGTTAGCCACTAAGAATGATGCTCTTGGGACTTCCCTAGTGGCACAGTGGTTAAGAATCCACCTGCCAATGCAGGGGACACGGGTTCAATCCCTGGTCCAGGAAGATCCCTCATGCCGCAGAGCAACTAAGCCCGTGCGCCACAACTCCTGAGCCCATGTGCCACAACTACTGAGCCCATGTGCCACAACTACTGAAGCCCACACGCCTAGAGCCCATGCTCCACAACGAGAAGCCACTGCAATGAGAAGCCCGCACACCACAACAAAGACCCAATGCAGCCAAAATTTTAAAAATTAATTAATTAAAAAAAATGATGCTCTCAGTGCAGACACATTTGATGAAGTGGTGGCCTTCAATAATTGCTTCTGTCCTTTGTGTTCACGTTTTTTCTTTTGAAAAACTCCAAAGGCTTGTCTTTTAATGCAGGGTGCTTGGTCTCTATGTGGCGAAGCAGTTCTGAAGGTTTCATGGCTTCGTTGATAGCCAGTCGCCACACATTATACAAAGTGGGCTTGGAGAATGTGAATCACCTGTTGCAATGAACCCATAATTTAAGTACGACTCTTGGTATTTTCTTTTAAATGCAGCTTTTTGTTGGCAGTCTTAAAGTCTTCTGCTGTCTCATCACTGGGTCTTTTCCCCTTTTCAAAGAAGCTCTCCAGCGACGTTTGTTTTTTACTCATTTTGGCTAAGGTTAGCTTGTGGGCTTACCAAAACTGTGACTGAGACAAGTGCGCAGTGTGGGAAAGAGGTGTGGATGGAAGTGGTAAATAAAATAACGGGCAGGGTTCTTCCCTGGTGGCGCAGTGGTTAAGAACGCGCCTGCCAATGCAGGGGACACAGGTTCGATCTCTGGTCTGGGAAGATTCCACATGCCGTGGAGCAACTAAGCCCATGTGCCACAACTACTGAGCCTGTGTGCTGCAACTACTGAGGCCCACCTGCCTAGAGCCTGTACTCCACAACAAGAGAAGCCACCGCAATGAGAAGCCCGTGCACATTGTAAAGCAATTATACTCTAATAAAGATGTAAAAAAAAAAAAAAAAAAAGAAGCCTGTGCACTGCAACGAAGAGTAGCCCCTGCTCGCCTCAAGTAGAGAAAGCCCGTGTGTGCAGCAACAAAGACCCAACGCAGCCAAAAAAAAAGAGGCAGGCCATGTGCGGACTAAAATTAATGTCAGATTCTGATTTAAAGCCTGACACCAGATGCAGCTGTACAACTGAAGTACATCAATTCACTTGCCACTATAAAGCCTGCCACCAGATGCAGCTTGTCACTTGCCACTCACTGATAGGGTTTTGATATGAGTCTGCAAGCAATTGATTGATTATGGTCTCTATGCAGTCAAAACTCTCTGCTAATGATAATCTGCATTTGCAGCTGCTCCCCAGCTCCCCATCACTGCCTCAGCTCCACCTCAGATCATCAGGCATTATTCTCGTAAGGAGCGTGCAACCTAGATCCCTCATATGCGCAGTTCACAGTAGGGTTTACGCTCCTATGAGAATCTAATGCCACTGCTGATCTGACAGGAGGCGGAGCTCAGGTGGTAACGTGAGTGATGGGGAGCGGCTGTAAATACAGATGAAGCTTCCCTTGCTTGCTTGCTGCTGCTGACCTCCTGCTGTGCAGCCCAGTTCCTAACCCCTGGTAGAAGCAACAAAACATTGATGAATTATACATATCTAGGGAAATATTGCATACTGTAGCTAGTAGTTATGAATTTAAGCCATTAACTTACCTTGCACTGATTTTGTCATTTACTATTAACATTAGTGTTAATTTCATAAGTCGTATATGTTTGGTTTTTTTTTGTTTTTTTTTTTTGCGATACGCGGGCCTCTCACTGTTGTGGCCTCTCCCATTGCGAGCACAGGCTCCGGACGCGCAGGCTCAGCGGCCATGGCTCACGGGTCCAGCCGCTCCGCGGCATGTGGGATCTTCCCGGACCGGGGCACGAATCCGTATCCCCTGCATCGACAGGCGGACTCTCAACCACTGCGCCACCAGGGAAGCCCCGTATATGCTCTTTTTAAAGTGAAACGTTTTGACATTAATGAGAGTATTAGGAACAGGTAACTACTATGATTTATCCACTCATTCTTTCAATATAAATGAATGCCTAAATTTGCCAGGTACTTTCAAGTATGGGATGCAGGGGGACACAAAGCAATATATGCTGCAAAGAAAAAAGGCAGAAGGATAAGGGAATGCAGAGGGAGAAGGAAAGGGTTGCAGTTTAAAATAGAGTGACATGGATGGGCTCACTGAGAAGATGACTCTTGGGCAATGACCAGAAAGATGCAGAAGAGGGTCGTGAGGGTATCTGGGAGAAAAGGGCTCCAGACACAAGAAAAACTATGTGCAAAGCTCCTATGGAAGCATGCCTAGAATATTCAAATAACTACAAGGGGGGCAATGTGGCTCCTGGGAGGAAAGTAGAAGGCAAAGAGTAGAAAGGGTCAGATAGCTTAACACCGTGTAGACCACTATAAGGACTTTGAGTTTTTACTGAGTCAAATGTGAAGCCACTGGAGAGTTTTTAGCAGAGGAGTGTTGTATTATGACTTAGATTTTTAAAAAAAGGATCACTCTATTCCTGTCTTGACAACAGACTATAGGTCTGGTGAGGTAAAGGCAGAAGCAGAGCCACAAGTCATAAGGCTATTACAATAATCTAGGCAAGCAATGATGTGGCTTAGACCAGAGAGGGGGCAGTGGAGATGCTAAGTGGCTAAATGCTGAATATATTCTAAAGTTATTAAGAACAGGATTCCCTGATACATGTGGGGTATGAATGAAAAAGAGAAAGGATTCCAAAATTTTTGGCCTAAACAAAAGATGGAGTTGCCATTCAGTGACACATGGAAGAGAATGAAGGAGAAACAGGTTTTGAAGGAAACATCAGGATTTTTAAGCATACTAAACCTAAGATGTCTAGTAGATACCAAGTGGAGATAGTGAAGTGGCAGGTGGATATGATTTTGGAATTCAAATAAAAGATGAGGCCTGAAAACAAAAATTTTGTAATCAAAACATATGGTATTGTAAGTCACCAGACTGGGCGAGATCATCAGGGAAGTGAGTATACAGTAGTGGTCCAAGGTCTAAACTCTGAGATCCTCCAACATTTAGAGGTAGGGAATATGAGGAGAAACCAGCAATGAAGACTGAAAAGAAGGGTTCAGTGATATTGCAGGGAAACCAGGAGAGTATGGTGTCCTGGAAGCCAAGAAAAAAAGATTTTCAAGCAGGAGGAACTAATCAACCGTGCCACCTTAAGTAGAACGAAGACTGAGAATTGGTCACTGGAATGCAGTGTAATGGTCACTAGTGACCTCAACAAGAGTTGTTTTGATGGGGGTGGTGGTGGTGGGCAAAACCTGTTGAATTGAGTTCAACACAGAACAGGGAGAGGTATGGAGGAATAAATGGGCAGTACTATGGATAACTCTCTCGAAGGTATATAACACATAGTTGCAGAAAACCACTTTTTCTAGTTAAATACAAGAGATTAGTCACCTTGTTCTCCTTTCCCCTCAAAATCTCCCACAAAATGACAAAAAAAAAAAAAAAAGAATGAGAAGGTATTAAACAACCAGGACAAAGCATAAAAGAGAAGACAACAATGTTTTTTTGTTTGTTTTTGTTTTTTGGCCACACCACGCAGCATGTGGGATCTTAGCTCCCCAACCAGGGATCAAACCTGCACCCCCTATATTGGAAGCATGGAGTCTTAACCACTGGACCACCAGGGAAGTCCCAAGAGAAGACAACAATGAATGAGACTTTCAGAAGCAGTAAGAAAGCAAATGGATGTGAGGTAACTGACTTAGCAGAGGGGATGAAATTATACCAAAGACTGGGATTCTGACAACTAAGACTGTTTACACTGCAGAACTCTTGAAAGTCTCAGCACTTTGAAAGCATTAGGCACCACTCCTTTTAGCCAGGTACAGTACATAGAAACTAGGCAAATAAAAAAGCAAGGCAATGTCAACACCAGGAAACCCAGAGAGTTACATAAGAAATGAACAACAGAGAAGAAAGAAACAATACTTACATGGTCACAATAATGCAAACATTTTCACTGACTTGACTAAAAGTTAAAATAATATTAGGAAGATGGGTAAGAGGAAGTGTGGGATAGTAGTGTAAGGTAGCCAAATCCTCCATGGCAGGGGGTGGGAAGGAGAGGGTAATAGATAACCTCTAAAGTTGGTAAGTCAAAATAGTGAGATGACCACATTATTTTGAAATAAGAAGATAAAAACAGATTAGCAAGGAGTTAAATGTGGTTGATTCTGCGATCAGGACTCTGGAGTGAGGCAGGTGACTACTTTATTTCCTTATGTGGTTTTAATCACAATTTGATTTTTTAAAACCATGTGATTATTAGTTTGATGGTTAAACATGTAACTGAATGGATAAAACATATATAGGAAGTAAGGATAAATAGTAACCTCAGACAAGTTATTTGTTCTACTAGGCAAATATTCAAAATAAAAAATTAACTGGAATAAAAAACTCCAAGTGATACCAACAAGTGAAAGAATAGGGGCAGGGAGACAATAGGAAAAGTGTTCGCAGAAAGCAGGGAGGATGATAGTGTGCCAACATTCTTGTGTTACTGTAAGACTCCAACATTGATAACTTTAAACGCTGGTAGAGAAAAATAATCATAATTATGGGTTAGAAGTAACCACAACGAGAATAAAAATAGAATGTACAGCTTCCAAACCTGCAGAGAAATCTGATCTATAAAAAAAAGAAACAGAAAGCATGCTAAGTACAAAACTTATAGTAAGGTAGCAAAAATATACAAAGTAACAACTGATAAAACCATGAGAATATATCAACAACTGGAGATTTTTAAACATATTTCTCTTAGAAACAGCAAAGAGACCCCCCAAAAGCAAATATGAAGACAAATCTAAAATATACATTCACTTTAACATACTGTTCAATCTAACATAATTCCCTACTCCATTTTTTCACATGGAAGTATTTCTCTAGAATAACACTGGTGCCCCTTTCTCCCTCCTTCTCTCCCTATTTTACTAACAGCTTCTTAGGGAAGGAGCGATTTAGCTGATTGGTGAGTTTGGAAGGAGAAACTATACACATGCAGTTTTCCATTCTCTCTCTACTCTCATTGGAGCTGCCTGCCTACCTACAGTTAAAGTGCTTTCTGTTCTGTTTTCCTGACCATTCTGTAAGTTTGGTGGGTCACTCTACCTGAGAGTGGATAGAAAGTTTAATTTAGGGAAATATTAGCAAATCATATGTCATGCATTCCAAACTACCTTTAACACAAAGTTCACCAACAACAAGCCCTCCCTATCTGCTCGAAGTCTTCAATCAGCGGTTCAGACTCTTATTCTTAAATACAAGCAGGCAGCCAAAGTTCAGCAGAAACCTGAGGAAAATCTCTATTGTGATAGAGATAAAACATAAACAAACACACACACACACACACACACGCACACACGCACACACACACACACACACAGTAACACAGGGGAAAGAAAAGACTATGTAGGAAAATGGAAACTTCAAAACAAAGTAATTTAGAGACTTCCCTGGTGGTCCAGTGGGTAAGACTCCAAGCTACCAATGCAGGGGGCCCAGGTTCGATCCCTGGTCCGGGAACTAGATCCCACATGCATGCCGCAAGTGAGAAGTCCACATGCCACAACTAAAAGATCCTGCATGCTGCAACTAAGACCTGGCGCAGCCGAAATAAATAAATAAATAAAAAACAAAGTAATTTACAATCATTAATGTCCTCGGATGGATCCTACAAGCTTCTAGAGAGGAAAACAAAAACAAAAACAAAATAGGGCACATATAAAGGATCAAGAATCAGAACAGGGCTTCCCTGGTGGCACAGTGGTTGAGAGTCTGCCTGCCGATGCAGGGGACATGGGTTCATGCCCCGGTCCGGGAAGATCCCACATGCCGCGGAGCGGCTGGGCCCGTAAGCCATGGCCGCTGAGCCTGTGCGTCCGGAGCCTGTGCTCTGCAACGGGAGAGGCCACAACAGTGAGAGGCCCGTGTACCGCAAAAAAAAAAAAAAAAAGAATCAGAACAGCTTCAGCCTTCTCAGTGGCCACAATGGAAGCTAGAAACAACAGAGAAATCCCTTCAAATTTTTAAAGAAAAACAACTGCAAACTTGGAATTCTATATCCATACTATTATTCAAATTGAGATTAGAATTAAAGACATTTTCAGACATTCAAGGACCCACACTTTACCTCCCATGCAGCCTTCCTCAGGAAGCTACTAGATGTGCTTTACCTCTCCAAGAGAGTAAACCAAGAAAGAGGCAAATGTAGGGTACAGAAATAAGATCATAGGACTCCTCAGGAAAATACAGAACCCAGGGTAATTGTGCACCAGGCAAAGAGAGCAGCCAGTTCAGATTTGTGCAGAATGACTCAAGAGACTTCAACTGATGTTTTCTTATGGTATACCTTATTTTTAAGAAATCTGACAGTGCTTGGGTGAGCCTGGCCTAGGTTATTTGCTGTACTTGGCTTGAGAGACCATGTGTTGATGGTCTAGCTCTTTCCTTCTGCTCCCTGGATCTTTTGAGAACACACAAGTGTTCTGCTTTGACCTACTCCTGAGTGCTGAAGGATAGCCATAGGGAACTTAAAAGCGGAAAAGCCTAAGCAGCCCACTCCTCCTGTGTCACAGGCAGTATCCAGCTCTAGGAGCTGGCACATATTTCAAAATACATACACTGTGGATAACCCTAGGTTTCCCAATATTTGCTCAGGGACTTGCTCAATTACTTTCTCCAGAAAAGGCTCTTGTAAAATTTCAGAGACAATGAAGCCAGACTATGACCCAGTGCCTCTTTTCAGCTTATCTTCTGGGACACCTCATCAAACAGTGGCAATTCTGCCTTCTGAATATAGTTACATTTCTGCATGATACCCCACTTTTATATTAATCATCTTCCACACTCATTTATATGTATTTTTGATAAATTATTTCATTGAAAAAAATAACATCAAGTAAGAATGCAAGAATGGTTCAATACCAGAAAATCAATGTTATACTCTATATTACTATTACTAAAGGTGAAAAATCAAAAGACCACCTAAACAAAGGCACATTTAAATTATCAATAAAAGGGAACTTCTTTTGATAAAGACTAACTAGCATAAAACTCCAGCAAACATCACATTTAATAAAGCAACTTTAGATTCTGAAGTAGAAATAAGATAAAAATGCCAGCTACCACAACTACTGTCAAATACAGACTGGCAACCTGGCTGAAACAATAAAGAGGAAAGAAAGGTATAAGGACTGAAAAAGAAGAAATAAAACTCATTATTTGCCTTTGCATTTAGATAGACAACCGAAGAGAATCAATAACTTTAGAACTAAAAAGCATTCATCAAAGCTGGAAATACAAGATCAACATCAAGTTCAACATATTTCTCTGATCAGAGATAATAGGATACCATTTTCAATGGCAACGAAAAGTATGAAGTACCTAGAAATTAGCCAAAAAAAACCAAACAGATAAAAAACCCATCAACACATGATGTCCAGAATAAATGACGAAAAAAATTATGTTCACAAATGTGATGATTTGACCTTATAAAAATGTTAATTCTAAATTAATCTGCAAATTCAATTCAATTCCAATAAAAATCTCAGCAGCTTGTTTTGGGGAACTTGATAAACTGATACTAAAATGTATACATAGAATAAAAATCCACAAACAGCTAAGGTAATTTTAACAAAGTAGGACAAATAGATTTACCTATTAAGACATATTACAAACTTATATTAAAAGTGTTGGACTGGGAAAGAAATTGACATTTATCAATAAACAGAACAGAGAGCCCCAGTTTCATGCTTACGGAAACTTGGTATGTAATGAAATGGGAAAATATGGATTTAATAGATGGTGTTAGAAAAACTTACAATTCTACTCTGCATGCCCGGCAGACATTCACACTCACAAGACCCAAAAGGCACCAAGGTCACTTAGCTTGCCAGAAAGGTATATATAGCACAGTAAACACAGCATATAGAGGAGAGCATCCACCTTAGGTAAGCCTCACATGCCACAGGAACCACTATGGTGTAAAAATCCCTAAAGGTGGGTTCCACATCTCCCCAAGGAGGAACAAGCTTGGTTATCAGTTGTACCTTACTCAGAGAAATCTCAAAGCCTGTGCTTTTTACAATAAAAAAATGTTGCTGGGTAAACAGCTGGCATTCCTTATTTATCTTAACCCACTGTTTCAAGGAAATAGTGCTAAGGAGAAAGTAAATCCAAGATAATTTTCCTCTAGAGAGAGAGAGAAGTGGTGGTGTTAATAACACTTTTCCCTTAATGATTAGCTGGAGAAAAAGTTGGATTCATACCTTATACTATATCCAAATACAGACTCCAATTATATTAAATATAAATGGTAAAATTATAACACTGATAGAACAAGACCTAAAAATTACAAACAACTGGGGGCAAAATTTAAAATTTCTATTCCATGAAGGACACCAAAGACAAGAATTAATAAATGAAAAGCCTAAGTTATTTCCAACATCTGAACCTGACGAGGAAATATTAGACTATATAAAGAATTTCTTGTACTATAATCAGTAAGAAAGAGAAAAGTCTAACAGAAAAATGGGCAAATTATAAGTATAGGCAATCCATAGCCTGGAAAACCAGAATGAATAAAAAGCATATGCTTAGATTTATTAGTAATCAGATAATGCAAATTAAACAAAATACAATTTCATACATTATCAGATTAACAACAATCAGAAAATATCAAGTACTGCTGATGTAGAGAAAATGAAATCCTCATGTCTTGCTGGTGTAAGTGCAAACTGGTACAACCATTTCCGAGAACAATCCAGAATTACTAACTGAAATTAAATATGCATATACTCAAAACCTCAGCCATCCTACTCTAGGACATATATACCAAAGAAACTACAGAGAAGGGTCATAGGAAGAAATGTACAAGTTTGTAGAAGTGGGAACAGCTGGAAATAACCTAAATATCTATGACTAGAGGAAAAGATAAGCTATGGTATGTGAATACAATAGAATAATATGCAGCAGTCAGAAGCATGCTATATACGGTAACATGAATAGTTCTTAAAAACTTACTATTTGGGGGCCAAATCCAAAGCTGAGACCCGGGAGCTGTGAGAACAAAGAAGAGAAATGAAATCTCTCCCAGCAGCCTCAGAAGCAGTGGCTTAAAGCTCCACAATCAACTTGATGTACCCTGCATCTGTGGAATACATGAATAGACAACGAATCATCCCAAATTGAGGAGCCAGGAGTCAGTGCTGTGCCTCTGAGGTGGGAGAGCCAACTTCAGGACACTGGTCCACAAGAGACCTCCCAGCTCCACATAATATCAAACGGCAAAAATCTTCCAGAGATCTCCAGCTCAACACCAGCAGCCAGCTTCACTCAACGACCAGCAAGCTACAGTGCTGGACACCCTATGCCAAACAACTAGCAAGACAGGAACACAATGCCACCCATTAGCAGAGAGGCTGCCTAAAATCATAAAAAGTCCACAGACACCCCAAAATACACCACCAGACGTGGACCTGTCCACCAGAAAGACAAGATCCAGCCTCATCCACCAGAACACAGGCACTAGTCCCCTCCACCAGGAAGCCTACACAACCCACTGAACCAACCTTAGCCACCGGGGACAGACACCAAAAACAACGGGAACTACGAACCTGCAGCCTGCAAAAAGGAGACCCCAAACACAGTAACATAAGCAAAATGAGAAGACAGAAAAACACACAGAAGGAGAAGGAGCAAGATAAAAACCTACCAGACCTAACAAATGAAGAGGAAATAGGCAGTCTACCTGAAAAAGAATTCAGAATAATGATAGTAAAGATGATCCAAGATTCTATTTCCAAGATCCAAAATCTTGGAAATAGAATAGACAAAATGCAAGAAACAGTTAACAAGGACCTAGAAGAACTAGAGAGGAAGCAAGCATCGATTAAAAACACAATAAATGAAATGAAAAATACTCTACATGGGATCAATAGCAGAATAACTGAGGCAGAAGAACGGATAAGTGAGGTGGAAGATAAAATAGTGGAAATAACTGATGCAGAGCAAAATAAAGAAAAAAGAATGAAAAGAACAGAGGACAGTCTCAGAGACCTCTGGGACAACATTAAACGCACCAACATTCGAATTATAGGGGTTCCAGAAGAAGAAGAGAAAAAGAAAGGGACTGAGAAAATATTTGAAGAGATTATAGTTGAAAACTTCCCTAATATAGGAAAGGAAATAGTTCATCAAGTCCTGGAGGCACAGAGAGTCCCATACAGAATAAATCCAAGGAGAAATACACCAAGACACATATTAATCAAACTGTCAAAAATTAAACACAAAGAAATCATATTAAAAGCAGCAAGGGAAAAACAACAAATAAACCACAAGGGAATCCCCATCAGGTTAACAGCTGATCTCTCAGCAGAAACTCTACAAGCCAGAAGGGAGTGGCAGGACATAATTAAAGTGATGAAGGAGAGAAACCTGCAACCAAGGTTACTCTACCCAGCAAGGATCTCATTCAGATTTGATGGAGAAATTAAAACCTTTACAGACAAGCAAAAGCTGAGAGAGTTCAGCACCACCAAACCAGCTTTACAACAAATGCTAAAGGAACTTCTCTAGGCAAGAAACACAACAGAAGGAAAATACCCACAATAACGAACCCAAAACAATTAAAGAAATGGGAATAGGAACATACATATCAATAATTACCTTAAATGTAAATGGACTAAATGCTCCCACCAAAAGACACAGATTGGCTGAATGGATACAAAAACAAGACCCATATATATGCTGTCTACAAGAGACCCACTTCAGACCTACAGACACATACAGATTGAAAGTAAGGGGATGGAAAAAGATATTCCATGCAAATGGAAATCAAAAGAAAGCTGGAGTAGCAATTCTTATATCAGACAAAAGAGACTTTAAAATAAAGACTATTAGAAGAGACAAAGAAGGACACTACATAATGATCAAGGGATCAATCCAAGAAGAAGATATAACAATTGTAAATATTTATGCACCCAATATAGGAGCACCTCAATACATAAGGCAAATACTAACAGCCATAAAAGGGGAAATCGACAGTAACACACTCATAGTAGGGGACTTTAACACCCCACTTTCACCAATGGACAGATCATCCAAAATGAAAATAAATAAGGAAACACAAGCTTTAAATGATACATTAAACAAGATGGACTTAATTGATATTTATAGGACATTCCATCCAAAAACAACAGAATACACATTTTTCTCAAGTGCTCATGGAACATTCTCCAGGATAGATCATATCTTCGGTCACAAATCAAGCCTTGGTAAATTTAAGAAAATTGAAATTGTATCAAGTATCTTTTTCGACCACAATGCTATGAGACTAGACATGAATTACAGGAAAAGATCTGTAAAAAATACAAACACATGGAGGCTAAACAATACACTACTCGATAACGAAGTGATCACTGAAGAAATCAAAGAGGAAATAAAAAAATACCTAGAAAAAAATGACAATGGAGACACGACGACCCAAAACCTATGGGATGCAGCAAAAGCAGTTCTAAGGGGGAAGTTTATAGCAATACAATCCCACCTTAAGAAACAGGAAACATCTTGAGTAAACAACCTGACCCTGCACCTAAAGCAATTAGAGAAAGAAGAACAAAAAACCCCCAAAGTTAGCAGAAGGAAAGAAATCATAAAGATCACATCAGAAATAAATGAAAAAGAAATGAAGTAAACGATAGCAAAGATCAATAAAACTAAAAGCTGGTTCTTTGAGAAGATAAACAAAATTGATAAACCATTAGCCAGACTCATCAAGAAAAAAAGGGAGAAGACTCAAATCAATAGAATTAGAAATGAAAAAAGAGAAGTAATAACTGACACTGCAGAAATACAAAGGATCATGAGAGATTACTACAAGCAACTCTATGCCAATAAAATGGACAACCTGGAAGAAATGGACAAATTCTTAGAAATGCACAACCTGCCAAGACTGAATCAGGAAGAAATAGAAAATATGAATAGACCAATCACAAGCACTGAAATTAAAACTGTGATTAAAAATCTTCCAACAAACAAAAGCCCAGGACCAGATGACTTCACAGGCGAATTCTATCAAACATTTAGAGAAGAGTTAACACCTATCCTTCTCAAACTCTTCCAAAATATAGCAGAGGGAGGAGCACTCCCAAACTCATTCTACGAGGCCACCATCACCTTGATACCAAAACCAGGCAAGGATGTCACAAAGAAAGAAAACTACAGGCCAATATCACTGATGAACATAGATGCAAAAATCCTCAACAAAATACTAGCAAACAGAATCCAACAGCACATTAAGAGGATCATACACCATGATCAAGTGGGGTTTATTCCAGGAATGCAAGGATTCTTCAATATACGCAAATCAATCAACGTGATACACCATATTAACAAATTGAAGGAGAAAAACCATATGATCATCTCAATAGATGCAGAGAAAGCTTTCGACAAAATTCAACACCCATTGATGATAAAAACCCTGCAGAAAGTAGGCATAGAGGAAACGTTCCTCAACATAATAAAGGCTATATATGACAAACCCACAGCTAACATCGTCCTCAATGGTGAAAAACTGAAACCATTTCCACTAAGATCAGGAACAAGACAAGGTTGCCCACTCTCACCACTCTTATTCAACTTAGTTTTGGAAGTTTTAGCCACAGCAATCAGAGAAGAAAAGGAAATAAAAGGAATCCAAATCGGAAAAGAAGAAGTAAAGCTGTCACTGTTTGCAGATGACATGATACTATACATAGAGAATCCTAAAGATGCTACCAGAAAACTACTAGAGCTAATCAGTAAATTTGGTAAAGTAGCAGGATACAAAATTAATGCACAGAAATCTCTGGCATTCCTGTACACTAATGATGAAAAATCTGAAAGTGAAATCAAGAAAACACTCCCATTTACCATTGCAACAAAAAGAATAAAATATCTAGGAATAAACCTACCTAAGGAGACAAAAGACCTGTATGCAGAAAATTATAAGACACTGATGAAAGAAATTAAAGATGGTACAAATAGATGGAGAGATATACCATGCTCCTGGATTGGAAGAATCAATATTGTGAAAATGACTCTACTACCCAAAGCAATCTACAGATTCAATGCAATCCCTATCAAACTACCACTGGCATTTTTCACAGAACTAGAACAAAAAATTTCAAAATTTGTTTGGAAAAACAAAAGACCCCGAATAGCCAAAGCACTCTTGAGAACGAAAAACGGAGCTGGAGGAATCAGGCTCCCTGACTTCAGACTACACTACAAAGCTACAGTAATCAAGACAGTGTGGTACTGGCACAAAAACAGAAAGATAGATCAATGGAACAGGATAGAAAGCCCAGAGATAAATCCACGCACATATGGTCAACTTATCTTTGATAAAGGAGGCAGGAATGTACAGTGGAGAAAGGACAGCCTCTTCAATAAGTGGTGCTGGGAAAACTGGACAGGGACATGTAGAAGTATGAGATTAGATCACTCCCTAACACTATACACAAAAATAAGCTCAAAATGGATTAAAGACCTAAATGTAAGGCCAGACACTATCAAACTCTTAGAGGAAAACATAGGCAGAACACTCTATGACATAAATCACAGCAAGATCCTTTTGGACCCACCTCCTAGAGAAATGGAAATAAAAACAAAGATAAACAAATGGGACCTAATGAAACTTCAAAGCTTTTGCACAGCAAAGGAAACCATAAACAAGACCAAAAGACAACCCTCAGAATGGGAGAAAATATTTGCAAATGAAGCAACTGACAAAGGATTAATCTCCAAAATTTATAAGCAGCTCATGCAGCTCAATAGCAAAAAAACAAACAACCCAATTCAAAAATGGGCAGAAGACTTAAATAGGCATTTCTCCAAAGAAGATATACAGACTGCCAACAAACACATGAAAGAATGCTCAACATCATTAATCATTAGAGAAATGCAAATCAAAACTACAATGAGATATCATCTCACACCAGTCAGAATGGCCATCACCAAGAAATCTAGAAACAATAAATGCTGGAGAGGGTGTGGAGAAAAGGGAACACTCTTGCACTGCTGGTGGGAATGTGAATTGGTACAGCCACTATGGAGAACAGTATGGAGGTTCCTTAAAAAACTACAAATAGAACTACCATATGACCCAGCAATCCCACTACTAGGCATATACCCTGAGAAAACCATAATTCAAAAAGAGACATGTACCAAAATGTTCACTGCAGCTCTATTCACAACAGCCCGGAGATGGAAACAACTAAGTGTCCATCATCGGATGAATGCATAAAGAAGATGTGGCACATATATACAATGGAATATTACTCAGCCATAAAAAGAAACGCAACTGAGCTATTTGTAATGAGGTGGATAGACCTAGAGTCTGTCATACAGAGTGAAGTCAGAAAGAGAAAGACAAATACCATATGCTAACACATATATATGGAATTTAAGAAAAAAAAATGTCATGAAGAACCTAGGGGTAAAACAGGAATAAAGACACAGACCTACTTGAGAATGGACTTGAGGATATGGGGAGGGGGAAGGGTAAGCTGTGACAAAGCGAAAGAGAGGCATGGACATATATACACTACCAAACGTAAGGTAGATAGATAGTGGGAAGCAGCCGCAGAGCACAGGGAGGTCAGCTCGGTGCTTTGTGACCGCCTGGAGGGGTGGGATACGGAGGGTGGGAGGGAGGGAGATGCAAGAGGGAAGGGATGGGGGAACAGATGTATATGTATGACTGATTCACTTTGTTATAAAGCAGAAACTAAAAAAAAAAAAAAAAGAGTCATGTATCACAATGTTCATTGTAGCTCTATTTACAATAGCCAGGACATGGAAGCAGCTTAAATTTCTGTCGACAGATGAATGGATAAAGAAGATGTGGCACATATACACAATGGAATATTACTCAGCCATAAAAAGGAATGAAACTGAGTTATTTGTAGTGAGGTGGATGGACCTAGAGACTGTCACACAGAGTGAAGTAAGTCAGAAAGCGAAAAACAAATACCATATGTTAACACATATATATAGAATCTAAAAAAAAAAAAAAGGTCATGAAGAACCTAGGGGCAAGATGGGAATAAAGATGCAGACCTACTAGAGAATGGACTTGAGAATATGGGGAGGGGGAAGGGTAAGCTGGGACAAAGTGAGAGAGTGGCATGGACATATATAGACTACCAAATGTAAAATAGACAGCTAGTGGGAAGCAGCCGCATAGCACAGGGAGATCAGCTCGGTGCTTTGTGACCACCTAGAGGGGTGGGATAGGGAGGGTTGGAGGGAGGGAGACGCAAAAAAAAAAAAAAAAAAAAACTTACTATTTTATAAAAGTTAGAAGCAAAATGAAATTTATACCATATCATTTATATAAAATTTAAAAGTTATACAAAATAAATGTTATTATATAATTTTTCAAAGAAATATATAAAAAATTTGGTAGATGGCTTGGAAGGATAAACATTAAATATAGTAGAGAGTGGGGAGTATGGTATTGCAGGCAGGAGATGAAGAAAAACTATTAAGGTAAAATGAAGTAGAACAAAAGTGTAGGTTTTCTAGACCAATGATACTGCTGTCATTAATAAAGAGTATAATCAAAGATTGAGTCAATGCTGAGCACATGAAATCCTTAAAAAAAGAAATGATTTATAAGAGGAGAGAAACACAGTTAAGTTAGACTAAAACATTTCTTCATTAAATGTGAAAAACTATCCATAGGGCATAATAGAGTAAGTACCCCATAGGATTCGTGAGTTAGCTGTCTTTAAAAGAAACAGTTCATTCTCCCAAATAAGATAAGCTAAATAAGAACAACATACAATATGAAAGGACACTTAAAGGCAATGCTTAAAAAACAAAATTTCTTTGTGTTGAATAATCCACTGCATTTTTCTAGGCTGTTCTGGTATTTAGCAAAATAATGTAAAATTACATTTTGGGCAAAGTTATAAGTATAAGTGAACTAATTTTAATTTTTGATTATGTGTGAATCTGAAATTTTACATTGATATAAATACCTTGTGACATTTTAATAGGATGTAAGAAGTTTAAATATACGTGGAAAAAATTACAAATAAGTAGTTGTCATAATCTCTTACTTTTGACTGTGCTTCATATTTTAAAAAAAGCATTCTCATATGAGGCAGATGTAGTAGCTATCTCCAATGTTATCAATGAGGAAACTGAAAAATAATCTTACAGTAAGTGAGTAGTGGTGTCCAGACTAGAATCTAGGTCTCCCAAAACCTAGATTTGAGGCCTTATTTTTATTTAACTCACCTTCTAGATAATTTTTATATAAATGTAAATTTAATATTTTCTTTAAATCACAAGGAAATAGAGCAGACGCATTGGTTTGCAGTAGTTAATATACACAATGATATGAAGAAAAATACAGACTTTTACATTAATTGCAATCCTGAAAAAAGAGTTAACAGTTTGTCTTCAAAAAATGTCAATCAAGTTTAATATATTTTTATTTGTCCAGTAAAAGTAACTTCACAATCTATTAAAAATAAAATTTTAACTGCGTTTAATATAATTCTTTTTTCTACTAAAGAAAGCACAAGATAAAGGACAGCAGTATTCAAGTAAATATATAATTATGACACACTGATAGACTAAATCAAGTACCTAAATGAAATGTTAAAACATGAAAATTTATAGTCCTCTTACCTTTTCCTTTCTACACTGATAAACTACAATCAGAAAAAAATTTTAAATGAAACCTGTTTTCTTGTTGTAACTTGTGATTTATTATTTTACTTAATTGCAAGTGTTTTAGTTTCAGTTAGTAATTTCTGTAAAGTAGCAGTCCTTAAATAAGTTCCTAAAAATAACAATATTAGAGCCTTAAACATTACATTTAGTCATCTAAAAAAGGTTACAAAATTTCTCTGCTTATTCTAGTCCTAAATTCCTTTTCTAGATTCTTAATAGAAAAGGAATTTTCAGACACAAATAGTTACCAATCAGATAATATACATTGCAATTTAGCATTCTTAACCAAAAACAAACAAACAAAACAAAACCAAAACACCCTAAGAAAAGTCAGTTTTTTTCTTTTTTTGGTCATGCCATGCAGGCATGTGGGATCTTAGTTTCCCGACCACCAGGGATGGAACCCGTGCCCTCTGCATTGGAAGCTCGGAGTCTTAACCACTGGACCACCAGGGATGTCCCAAGTCAAATTATTTTTGTCATTCATTCTGTACTATACTCTTTTCCCTATACATCTTTAATAGCAATCACAAGTACTATTTTAAAGACCCACCTTTTCTAATCTAAATAGCGCTGACTCAACATTTCACCTCTACTTCACTTCTAGTATTCAATTTAGATGTCTCAATGCCAAATTTAATAATTTATCAAAAATTGTTTCAATAACAAAATTTCCATAAATTTCTTTTTTTTTTTTTTTTTTTTTTTGCGGTATGCGGGCCTCTCACTGTTGTGGCCTCTCCCGTTGTGGAGCACAGGCTTCAGACGCGCAAGCTCAGCAGCCATGGCTCACGGGGGCTCACTGGCCCAGCCGCTCCGCAGCATGTGGGATCTTCCCGGACCGGGGCACGAACCCGTGTCCCCTGCATCGGCAGGCGGACTCTCAACCACTGCGCCATGAGGGAAGCCCCCATAAATTACTTTCTAACAAACAAAGCAGAACCTCTAATTGTAGAACACAAGTGGAAAATAATATATAAGTAACTTAATCTCCTTAACTTGAAGGTTTGAAGAACCGGGTGTTAGAAAAATATGCCTAAGATAAACAGATTTTACTATCTTATTACTTTTTCTGCATGGGGTCAACATTTGTATTTTAAATGATATATTACTTATTATATTGTCTCAAAAGAGAGATTCCCAAGAAGCCTTTAGTAAAATTCTATGTTGATTATATACATACTTGGTTCCTAATGTTTTAGTTTGAACTGTTCTAGAATTACTTACTTGTTGAACATAAAGTCTGTAAGAAGAAAGATAAAAATACTAAATCAAAATCTTTATCAAATAATTCCAAGTTTTCAACAATATATGTAAATGTATTCTTGTACCCTGTATTCCTGATAGTATTATTTTTGTAGTATGATCACAGCAAGTACATGAATTTTCCAGTTTTGTGGGGGAATATTCAGTGTTCTGAAATTTAACTAGATTTAAAATCATTAAACAAAAAACAAGTCAAATAGCACTATCATATTCTAAATGGCAATTCAGCATTGTATTTATAGTCTCAGTAGTAAAAACCAAACCTAAAAGAAATGTGTACCCAATGTGACACACTCTCAATGTTTAAAGAACAGCCTGAATATGGAATTTAAAAAAGTTAATTAGGTAGAAGCAGAGAATCGACAAAAAGATTTAAAATCGTTGCTGCTAGAACTGAGTTGGAAACTCAAAGGACTTGAGTCTTGGCTGGAGGAGAACAAAGTAAATCTTTCATATATGTATTCTGATTCACCCAGGATGAAAACTAATCATACTGTAAAGGGAGATGATCCTCTGAAGAAATGGAAATAATCTGTAAGAAAGATAAATTATAGCCTCTTTATTAGCAGGGAAAACTATTAGGGCTATATGTCACCCTGGAACCATTTCCTTCACAATGCTGCTAGTGACTTTTCCAAGATAAATTTTTAAAAAATACAATAAAAGATAAAAGTATCAATTGTCGGTGGGTGAAAATATATTACTACTGCCTAAAGCAAACCCAATACTGGATGTAATACACATCAGAAAATTTTTATTATTCTGTTTGTAGAAAAATTAGCCTTTTTGCCTGTTCTGATATTTATATGCTGTCACTCAACTTTTGAGGATTCCAAGTCAATTAATCTAGAATTTTAAAATGCATTAGTGATCCCTACTGTAGCAAACTGTGTATTCTATAGTTCATGAATCTTATTCTTTCAATAAACACAGGGTTTTAAATAAGATGAAAATGATAGTCTCCATAATCTTAAAATCTAGGTAAAACAAATATCCTCATGGTCCAATAACAACTCGTAAAATGTAACCAGGTCACTAGACCAACATACTAGTGTACAACTTTAATAATTTCTAGCAGCAAAACATCTGGAATAGCCATTAACAAATGTTTTCATTGGATTGAAGAATAATTTCTTTGTAAGAAGAAATTTTTTAAAAGTACTCTGAAGTATATAGTTCAGCTGCAGGTAAACATGAAAGTTATCAAAGATCTTGTTTATCTCCATTTTTCCCAGTGGAATCAAGTGCAACTGGAACCTTATTAGTTTCAACAAAAACAGATTCAAAGGCAGCTTCCTGTTCATCCAAAGAATCAGCAGCTGTTGCTCCTTTAATTAGTGTTGTGTTGGTAAAAGACTGTTGCTGCTTGGAAATTTTACTGGATTCCACTGTTTTTCTACCTCTTCTTTTACCAAGAATTTTGACATAATTAGCAGGTATAAGTCCTGTTGTTTGACCATCAAGACTGGCCAGAAGCCAACCACGCACTCTGGGTTGCTGTTCTGATGGAAGAAAAGACAGCCTTGTAATTATCACATACTTTGAGGGTCCAACAGAATATTGATAATAAAATGTTAAGTAAAATCTCTGTTACACTTACATAATAAGTACATAAACAAATAGTGTACATGAATATTCAAAAAATCAAGATGAGTAGGTTTAATTCTAGGATCCCTTCTTATAACTTACACTTTTAATTTTATATTTACTAAATATTTTTTCAGCCTTGAAGAACATGAAGTTTACATCAGTTGGTGCATTCATAGAGTAAAAAGATTCAGTTCTATCAAAAGATGAAAATTAACATCAATGTCTTTCATATTTTAAATTGAAATTTAAGGAATGAATATCTCATTACTTCTCAATAGGATAAATTAGGGGTAAGTATAGAAAATAAATATATACATTTACATAAGGCAGCTTTCTTTATATATTTTTGGCTGAAATATAAAATTCATTCCATATGATTGTGATGTATAATCCTGAAGGACAGTGAATGTTAATTTTATTCCAAGGTGGGCAAAAATTGAAGACCTCAGTTACCTATAGCCACATAACAAAAAGTTAAAGGCAATACTCTAAGCTTAAAGTAGGAAAGATTATTTAAATATTCAATTTTGTATTTTGATATTCTCCCACCTATTTTATCCATGTCTTTAAAAACCTGTTTAACTGTTAAGTTTTAGTTCAACACTGTAATTTAGGCACAATATGACATTTTCACGTTTAATACTACTCTATGATAAAAAAAAAAGCTAAATTAACCATGTCTGTGACTGATTTTGTTCTAAATGCCCACACATATTTTACTTGAGCAATGGAGGAAAGCAACAAAGCAAAGCCAAAGTGTTAAATGGCACTATTAGTTGAAGAATAATCTGAGATATAAAATTTTTCTGGAATATTATAATTTAGTTGAAAGAAACCACATTTGATCTTTATTCTTTAATTAGATTTATTAAAACTATTATTTTTAATAGTTTTAAAATATTTATGTATTTTCCTCTAACAATAAATCTTAAAAAGAAATAATTCTTTTGAAATCTAAAATAGTAAGTTACTATTTTCACCAGAAGAGAAACATGAATATAATATCTAAAAGCCAGGATTTTTGAAAAGTTACATTTTATTTTATTATTTATTTAAAAATTTTTATTGGAAGTCTAGGTTTTGTGTGTGAAGAGATGAGGCAGAGATTTAGCAAATTTGATCCAAAATTTTCAATTATTTACACATTAAACTAATGATCTGAACATTGAAGGTATTTTTCCCTTATGTAAAGAGTGACTAACACCAATAAAAGGCTAAAGTTTCCACTAATAGGTCACATGGAAATCAGCCAAAGTGGTTAAAAATACAGGTTCTGAAGTCAGATAAACCTAGGTTCATAGTCCAGCTCCAACACACTGGACAATTTTCTCATTCTGAATCTCACTTTCCTCATGTGTAAACCAGGAACAGGATAATAACAGTACTCACTTTATAGCATTATTATAAGGTTTAAATGAAATATGTAAAGTACAGTGACTAGTACATTTTTTTTTTCCTTTTTTTTGGCCGCCCCATGGCTTGCGGGATCTTAGTTCCCCAACCAGGGATTGAACCTGGGCCCTTGGCAGTGAGAGCGTGGAGTCCTAACCACTGGACTGCCAGGGAATTCCCCCTAGTACATATTAAGCAGTCTATAAATGACAGCTGTTATTATTGTTACTAGTATCTTTACCAACAAAATATGACTTTTTGTAGCAAACCTGAATCTCCACAAATACACAAAAAATCTTTTTTTTGTAAATCCACAAAAATTCTGATCATTACTGGGGAAAGGTGGAGGAAAAGGCCGTTTTGTCTGGAGCCATTAAAAACTATTAGTGACCTCGTCTGAAAATTAACCTGAATGCCTATAAATTTCTTGCTGAGGTTCTTTAATACGTCATGACAGTAATTCCTCAATATTCATGTTGAAGTTTCTAAGGTAAACATTATTCAAGTAAAAAAGAAAGCAATACTAGTCCCAGAAATAAAAGACCAACGGGGATGCTTAGATGATGCTAGACAATTACTTTGGCTTATTAGATTTGTTCCACTTAGCGCTTACCTCATGTTTTTGGGTGGTGATTAAAAGTGTTTTGAGTTTAGAAGAAATTATATAAACAAAATCTTTCCTTATCTCAGTGAAATATTATTGGAACAACTCTGTTGGGACATTTTTCTCCCACTCCCCCAGATTTAGAAGGTCTACATTGACAAAGAGAAATCCTAGTAACTACTTCTGAGTTAACTAACAGTGACCAAGATCCTTTAATGCAGTTTTTAATATTACATTTACAAATTCTAAAAATGCACAGATAATTCCAATTTATTCATGTTTTGTTACCTTTGAGAGCTAAGTTTAGCATGTCACCAGCACGGAAAGAAATTTCTTCTTCAGATACAGCAACAAAATCATATTCTGCTCTAGCGACTACATGGTCATCCTCACCACTTGCCCAGTTGGTACTGTCTATAAACCAAATTAAGAATTAAGATTAGGTTAGTAAAACTTAAAAAAAAAGAAAAAAGATATTTCAGTGGCTATGTTTTGCAAACTGTATAAACTTATTTGCCAAGAGAAAAGTTCCCCCCAAAGTAAATTCCACAATTAACACTACGTAAAATCAACAATATGTTCATTACGATACCTATTATAAACTTTTTCCTATTCTTTAAGCTCTAAATTCTAGTTCCCTTACTTTAAGCCAGGGGTCAGCAATTTTTTTGTAGAGTAAAAAGATTTTTGATGGTAAATATTTTAGGCTTTGCAGGCCATGAGGCAAAATTGAACATGTTGTGTAGTTTCTTATATAAAGAGAGAAAAAAATTTTCCATAAATTTTATGAAAAATTCAAAATATAACAACTGAATTCTTTTTTTGTAATATAGGTCTACTACAAAGAACGGAATCTTTTTGGGATAGGATAGTATTTCACTTAATTTGGGGTTCAAAGGTAGTGTTTTCTATCATCAATATCAATTGCAAATATTCATCTGTTAATGCTAATTTGTAATGAGATTTGAGGTATTTCATTTTGAAAATGTTTTTTCACATAGATATGTATTGCCAAATTCTGGTATCAATACATTGAACATGTGGTTTTATTTATTTATTTATTTATTTTGCGGTACGCAGGCCTCTCACTGCCGTGGCCTCTCCTGTTGCGGAGCACAGGCTCCGGACGCGCAGGCTCAGTGGCCATGGCTCACGGGCCCAGCCGCTCCGCAGCACGTGGGATCCTCCCCGACCAGGGCACGAACCCATGTCCCCCGCATCAGCAGGCGGACCCTCAACCACTGCGCCACCTGGGAAGCCCGAACATGTGGTTTTAATTGAGCATATTCATCCTAAGAAGATGAATAGGGTAGAATTCTGTTAAATTCCTTCGATATTAACCTTTTAACATGTCCTTACATTAGATATTAATCACTTCCAAATGAAGACTAAATGGAAACTCCTCAACGGCAGTTAAATGGATTTTGAAATATGGACATTTCCTTCGCACTTGCATGGAGGTCCAAAACACTTCTGAATTGTAGTTTGAGCTTGAAAAGTCTATCTGCTGCAAACTTATGTGGGAAAGGAAATCTTATTTCTTTAACTTTTGACAACCTGGGTGGGGAATGTATAAAGCAGTGTGACATTACTTGTGATTCAAACAATATTAGTTGTTGTCAAAATAACTTCACTCCAATGTAACTTTCACAATATAATTGCTATTCTGCCTTATAGTTTTAGGTTGAATACATTAAGAAGATTACCAAATCTGCAGCAAAAGCTGATTTCCAAAGCCATTAAACATTTTCTAAGAGTGGCTAATGGTGGTTCTTGTTTTTCAGAAAAATTTCAGTCTCGGCCTTGATCTCTCAAAAAGAGTAATAAAACTTAACCACTGACTGCTCAGCCATCTAACTGCTGTGTGGTAGGGCAAGTCAGGATCTTCAGCTTCTACTTCTGACAAAAATTCACAGAACTGACAATAGTTATGCCCACAAGGGTGACTGAAGTTCACCTTTGACATTACTAATTCAGTAACACATGATAAATTCAAATATTTTCTGCAATGTACCTGCTGATGAAGAATACAATGAATAACTATAGGCTTTAAAAACCTTATGTTTTCAAAACTCTGTAAATTTTGTCCGACTAAGCCTTTTTCTGTTCCACACAAATTTTTACCACCATCAGTCACAACACATCTTTGCAGATTAGTGTTTTTTCCAAATTCTTTGAAAATATTCTTGTCTGTAGTTGTTCCACGCAGACTATTCACAGAGGCTACATCTTCAGCCACTTCAAATTCAACACTGACTCTTCCAATAAACCACTGAGCAGTAACAATATCTATTGGGTCATCATGAGCCAAGTAAATCCATTTGAACTCATCTGCCTTGTTTTAAAATGACTATTAAAATGATGTTTCAAATACTCTTTAAGAAACTGTTCTCCCTGAAAGGTTAACAGTCTTAAACAAGTTTACTTTCTCTGACACATTTCCTTGACTGTTGCAATAACCACTGGTAAACAGATTTCCTTGCTAATCTGACAAGTGAGCCTCTCAGAAACTTATTTTGGTTGCAGGCTTATTTTTTCTTCTTTTGCTTATTTATTTGTTTATGGCTGCGTTGAGTCTTCGTTGCTGCGTGTGTGCTTTCTCTAGTTGCGGCGAGCAGGGGCTATTCTTTGTTGCAGTGCACAGGCTTCTCATTGCGGTGGCTGCTCTTGTTGTGGAGCACAGGCTCAGTCGTTGTGGCTCACGGGCTCTAGAGCACAGGCTCAGTTGTTGGGGCACACGGGCTTAGTTGCTCTGTGGCATGTGGGATCTTCGCGGACCAGGGCTTGAACCCATGTCCCCTGCATTGGCGGGCGGATTCTTAACCACTGCGCCACCAGGGAAGCCCCTTCTTTTGTTCCTTCCCCTGACCCCTTTTGGGTGAGGAAATTCTGCTATGATGAGCTATTCCATTTTAAATTTTCTAATTTTTCTGACTGTTCACTTCCTGTGAGTTGGGAATATTGTGATGAGTGCTCAGTCTGGTAATGTTGATGTACTGGGTTGGCCAAAGAGTTTGGTTTTTTCTGTAAGATGGCTCTAGTAGTGCTTAGTTGTCTTTAACTTCATTTAAAACAATTTTGTTAGACTGTTTTGTGACAGCTGTTATATCAGAAAAAAAAACATCAAAATTGGTGAATTTTTGTGTAGCCATTTTAATATTGAGGATGGAAGGAAAAAAGCAACATTTTCAGCATATTATGCTTTATTATTTCAAGAAAGGTAAAAACACAACTGAAGTGCAAAAAAAGATTTGTGCAGTGTATGGAGAAGGTGCTGTGACTGATCGAACGTGTCACAAGTGGTTTGCGAAGTTTCGTGCTGGAGATTTCTCGCTGGATGATGCTCCACGGTCAGGTAGACCAGTTGAAGTTGATACCCATCAAACTGAGACATTAATTGAGAACAATCAATGTTACACCACGTGGGAGATAGCTGACATACTCAAAATACCCAAATCAAACGCTGAAAATCATTTGCACCAGCTTGGTTATGTTAATCGCTTTGATGTTTGGGTTCCATGTAAGTTAAGTGAAAAAAACCTTCTTGACCATATTTCCACATGTGATTCTCTACTTAAACGTAATGACAATGTTCCGTTTTTAAAACAAATTATGATAGGTGATGAAAAGTGGATACTGTACAATAATGTGGAACGGAAGAGATCGTGGGGCATGTGAAATGAACCACCACCAACCACACCAAAGGCTGGTCTTTATCCAAAGAAGGTGATGTTGGGACCTCTCTGGTGGCATGGTGGTTAAGACTCCACACTCCCAATGCAGGGGGCCCGGGTTTGATCCCTGGTCAGGGAACTAGATCCAACATGCATGCCACAACTAAGAGCTCACATGCCACAACTAAGGACCCCATGTGCTGCAACGAAGGGGTGGGTGAGCCGCAACTAAGGAGCCCGTGAGCTGCAACTAAGAGCCGGTGCAACCAAATAAAAATAAATAAACAAATATTTAAAAAAGAAAAAAAAAACAAAGAAAGTGATGTTGTGCATAAGGTGGGATTGGAAGGGAGTCCTCTATTATGAGCTCCTTGAGGAAAACCAAACGATTAATTCCAACAAGTACTGCTCCCAATTAGACCAACTGAAAGCAGCACTCTATGAAAATCGTCTGGAATTAGTCAACAGAAAACACATAATCATCCATCAGGATAATGCAAGACCACATGTTTCTTTGATGGCCAGGCAAAAGCTGTTAGAGCTTGGCTGGGAAGTTCTGATTCATCCATGGTATTCACCAGACATGGCACCTTCATTCAGATTTCCATTTATTTCAGTCTTCACAAAATTCTCTAAATGGAAAAAGTTTCAATTCCCTGGCAGACTGTAAAAGGCACCTGGAACAGTTCTTTGCTCAAAAAGATAAAAAGTTTTGGGAAGATGGAATTATGAAGTTCCCTGAAAAATGGCAGAAGGTAGTGGAACAAAATGGTGAATATGTTGTTCAATAAAGTTCTTGGTGAAAATGAAAAATGTGTCTTTTATTTTTACTTAAAAACCAAAGGAGGACTTCCCTGGTGGCGCAATGGTTGAGAATCCGCCTGCCAGTGCAGGGGACACAGGCTCAAGCCCTGGTCCAGGAAGATCCCACATGCCACGGAGCAACTAAGCCCGTGTGCCACAACTACTGAGCCCGCGTGCCACAACTACTGAAGCCCATGTGCCTAGAGCCTGTGCTCCTCAATGAGAAGCCACCACAGTAAGAAACACATGCACCACAACAAAGAGTAGCCTCCGCTCACCGCAACTAGAGAAAGCCTGCACGCAGCAACAAAGACCCAATGCGGCCAAAATAAATAAATAAAATTTTTAAAAACACAACAAAAACCAAAGGAACTTTTTGGCCAACATAATATATTGTAATCCTTTAACATAGCTATGTTGTCACTGCATAATAAATGTAATAATGGTTTACCAGCTAATTCAGTAACAAAATAATCCAGACTATACTGTGCCTTAAAAGTGTGACCTTCAAAGTCCACTTCACTCTTCTTTTCTTGTGTAGCATGTATGTACTCATAATAAAAATATATATTGCAGTATAACAATACATGTGGCACTCAACACATTGCCAAGTTATGTTACTGAGATCTGCAGTGTGCAGAACAAGTGCAAAGCAATGAGAGTGCCAACATAGACAGGATCTCTATGTTACAAACTACTCAACTCTGGTCTTTCAGTACAAAAGTAGCCATAACAACACATACATGAATGAATGCGGTTGTGTTCTAATAAAACTTTACTAATGGACACAGATATTTGAATTACATATAATTTTAACATGTCACAAATAGTACTCTTTTGGATTTTATTGTAAAAACCATTCTTAGTTTGTGGGCTGTACAAAGACAGGAGCAAGGCAGATCTTGCTGACAGGTTATCGTTTGCTGACCTCTGTCCTAAGCAGCTAAGAAGTCATAAGGCCTAAGCTTCCTCAGTTCCGCTTTTCCTCAAAAATCTCTTAGTATCATTACCCATTGCTCCCTCTTCGGCCTCAGATAAAAAAATCGCCCCTCCTTTTCACCTGCCTTGGATCGTATCTTCTCCCACCTCTTACAGGAGGCTTCATTTTTTGACTCCTGTTTCTCCCTCCTTGACAATCAATCCTTCTCTACAGACTCCTTTCTTTCAGCCTAAAAACATTCCCAGATGTACTTCATAAAAGACAAAGCACAACAAAAAAACAGAAAACTACCACATCAACTTGCTCTTACCCAAGCAGCCTGTTCATTTTTCTTCCTCCATTCATTGTTAATCTTTTCTTTTTTCACACCTTCTGATTTTATATAGCCTTTATACTCCTCCATGGCTTCTCTCTCCTCTACTTTACTAAAATTGCTTGCTGGAGCTGATGACCTCCAATTGCCAAATGTGATGACCTTTTTTCAATTCTTGATCTTATCTTACTACAGCATCTGACGCCAGGCATCATCCTTCTCCCCCTTCTTGAAATTTCCTCCTTTCACCTTCACTTCTATAACACAGGATTAACATAGTTCTACTTCTGCTCTTCCTGGTTTCCATCTTAGTTCCTCTTTCTCTCTACCACTGTAATATCATCCACTAACACTATTTCAACTCTCACTTTTATGTGGATGACTCTTAAATATTTCATTTTTCACCTCTTTCCTAAGATCCTTTCCTGCCTTTTAAACTGCTTTCTGAAACTTTCTCAAGTTCCATTTGAATGTCCCACTGGCACAACCAAACTCAATATAGCTCTAATGAAATGAATGATAATCATTCACAAACCAGTTGTTCCATGTGATTTCTCTATATTTATTTTATTGACTTTACCTTCAAATAAATATCCAGAATGTGACCCACCTCAGAACCTGCATCACTGTGACCCAGAGCCAAGCCACCATCATTTCCCACTTGAATTACTGTAACGGCCTCTTGATTCTCCAGACTGGTCTCTTTGGCCCTAGCTCTACCTAAAATTCATTCTCAGGAAAAAGATTTTTTTTTTAAACCTAAGTCAAATCATATCACTCCTTTGCTCAAAATTCTGCCATGGCTTCGCATTTCAGAATAAAAGCCAAAGTCCTTAAAAATGGCTACAAGGCTTATACCATCTACACTCTGTACTCTTCCCTCCTTCACCTCTGGTACTCTGACTTTGCTCCATTCGTACTGGCCTCCTGTCGTTCATGTGACATGCCAGGCACACTGCCACTTAAATAACTTTGCAGTTCTGCTGTTCCCTATGCCTCCAGCAGTTCCCTCATACAGCTTACCCCCTTTATCTCCTTCAGAGAGGCCTTCCCTGTGTGTAGCTCTGTAACCCCATTTCCTACCACTGGCACTCCGCAACACTCTTCCCTGCTTTATTTTTCTCCTATGGCACTTATTACCTTGTGATTTACTAAATATTTGACTTAGTTGTTTATTGCTGTCTCTACCCACTAGTCACAAGGGCAGGAATTTTAAAAATCTGTTTTACTCACTGCTATATCCCTAGATCCTAGAACTGTGTCTGGTATGTAGTAGGCACTCAACAAATACTTGTTAACAAATAAAACACTATCCCTCTCATAACTCAATTTTAAAGGTCTAGGGCATTTCAATTCCTCCTTTCCCTTTACGTACTCCATCTAGCTAGTAACTAAATCTGTTACGTCTATTATATCTTTGCTGCTTTTCACATACCCTAGTTCAGGTCTTCATTATTTCTCATCCATTCAAATGCAAAAGCATCATAACTGATGTCCCTAAATTAATAAATATTTATTAAGCAACTTGGATATGCTGGTCAGGTTGTTAGCTTTTGGGAATACAATTGTAAGTATAACCCAAAATTGTTTATTAATCTTACCATCCAATTTCAACCTGTGTTAACCTGCACTGACCTATTTTAAACACTTAAGACAGACTGACCTCTTTACAGCACTGTTTATATGTATGTCATAAGCCTGCTTTAAAAAACAAAAACAAAAGCAGACAACCAAAAAACCACCCTTTCCTTACTAAATGAAGATTAAGTCTTGTCATGGAAATTAAGATCTTCCATTACTAGGCTCCAATCTAATTTCTCAGCCTTACTTCTTAATATCCTTCTATTTAATACTATAGGACAGCTGATGAACAAATCTCATATTTCCTACCTATATACTTTTGTTCAAGCTACTCCATCTGCTTCAGTCTTTTTTTTTTCCTATGTAACTCATGGAATGTTACCTATCATTCGAAAATCTAACTTAGATGCTACTTCCTTCTGGATACGAAGAGTCAAAAAATATAAGCTTCACTTCTGAGCTGAGATAATACTCTGTACCAGTTGACAGAGTAAAGCCTTAACAGTCAAATATGCCTGGTTTTGTTTCTGGTCTGGCTTATTAAAGATGTGACCTTGAGCAAAAGACTTCTCTGAACCTCAGTTTTATCAAGTGTAAAATGAGGATAATTTCTCTTAGAATTGTTGTAAGAATTAAATGAGTAAAATACACGAAATACTTAGCACAGTGTCTTGCATATAAAAAAGGCTCAATAAGAAGAACTACAGTCCTGCAGCCTGTGAAACAAAAACCACATTCACAGATAGACAAGATGAAAAGGCAGAGGGCTATGTACCAAATGAAGGAACAAGATAAAATCCCAGAAAAACAACTAAATGAAGTGGAGATAAGCAACCGTCCAGAAAAAGAATTCAGAATAATGATAGTGAAGATGATCCAGGACCTCGGAAAAAGAATGGAGGCAAAGATCGAGAAGATGCAAGAAATGTTTAACAAAGATCTAGAAGAATTAAAGAACAAACAAACAGAGATGAACAACACAATAAATGAAATGAAAAATACACTAGAAGAAATCAACAGCAGAATAACTGAGGCAGAAGAACGGATAAGTGACCTGGAAGACAGAATGGTGGAATTCACTGCTGCGAAACAGAATAAAGAAAAAAGAATGAAAAGAAATGAAGACAGCCTAAGAGACCTCTGGGACAACATTAAACACAATAACATTCGCAGTATAGGGGTCCCAGAAGGAGAAGAGAGAGAGAGAAAGGACCCGAGAAAATATTTGAAGAGATTATAGTCGAAAACTTCCCTAACATGGGAAAGGAAATAGCCACCCAAGTCCAGGAAGCAGAGAGAGTCCCATACAGGATAAACCCAAGGAGAAACACACCAAGACACATAGTAATCAAATTGGCAAAAATTAAAGTCAAAGAAAAATTATTGAAAGCAGCAAGGGAAAAATAACAAATAACATACAAGGGAACTCCCATAAGGTTAACAGCTGATTTCTCAGCAGAAACTCTACAAGCCAGAAGGGAGTGGCATGATATACTTAAAGTGATGAAAGGGAAAAACCTAAAACCAAGATTACTCTACCCAGCAAGGATCTCATTCAGATTCGATGGAGAAATCAAAAGCTTTACAGACAAGCAAAAGCTAAGAGAATTCAGCACCACCAAACCAGCTCTACAACAATTGCTAAAGGAACTTCTCTAAGTGGGAAACACAAGACAAGAAAAGGACCTACAAAAACAAACCCAAAACAATTAAGAAAATGGTAATAAGAACATACATATCGATAATTACCTTAAATGTGAATGGATTAAATGCTCCAACCAAAAGACACAGGCTTGCGGAATGGATACAAAAACAATACCCATATATATACTGTCTACAAAAGACCCACTTCAGACCTAGGGACACATTCAGACTGAAAGTGAGGGGATGAAAAAAGATATTCCATGCAAATGGAAATCAAAAGAAAGCTGGAGTAGCAACACTCATATCAGATAAAATAGACTTTAAAATAAAGAATGTTGCAAGAGGCAAGGAGGACACTACATAATGATCAAGGGATCAGTCCAAGAAGAAGATATAAAAATTATAAATATATATGCACCCAACGTAGGAGCACCTCAATACATAAGGCAAGTGCTAACAGCTCTAAAAGAGGAAATCGACAGTAACACAATAATAGTGGGGGACTTTAACACCTCACTTATACCAATGGACAGATCATCCAAAAGGAAATTAAAAAGGAAACCCAACCTTTAAATGACACAAGAGACCAGATAGATTTAACTGATATTTATAGGACATTCCACCCAAAAACCACAGATTACACTTTCTTCTCAAGTGCGCACAGAACATTCTCCAGGATAGATCACATCTTGGGTCACAAATCAAGCCTCAGTAAATTTAAGAAAATTGAAATCATATCAAGCATCTTTTCTGTCCACAATGCTATGAGATTAGAAATCAATTACAGGGAAAAAAACGTAAAAAGCAGAAACACATGGAGGCTAAACAATACGTTACTAAATAACCAAGAGATCACTGAAGAAATCAAGGAGGAAATAAAAAAATACCTAGAGACAAATGACAATGAAAACTCGACAATCCAAAACCTATGGGATGCAGCAAAAGCAGTTCTAAGAGGGAAGTTTATAGCTATACAAGCCTACTTCAAGAAACAAGAAAAATCTCAAACAAACAATCTAACATTACATCTAAAGGAACTAGAGAAAAAAGAACAAACAAAACCCAAAGTTAGCAGAAGGGAAGAAATCATAGAGATCAGAGCAGAAGTAAATGAAATAGAAACAAAGAAAACAATAGCAAAGATCAATAAAAGTAAAAGCTGGTTCTTTGAGAAGATAAACAAAATTGATAACCCATTAGCCAGACTCATCAAGAAAAGGAGGGAGAGGACTCAAATCAATAAAATTAGAAATGAAAGAGGAGAAATCACAACTGACACTGCAGAAATACAAAGGATTATAAGAGATTACTACAAGCAACTCTATGCCAATAAAATGGACAACCTGGAAGAAATGGACAAATTCTTAGAAAGGTATAACCTTCCAAGACTGAACCAGGAAGAAATAGAAAATATGAACAGACCAATCACAACTAATGAAATTGAAACTGTGATTAAAAATCTTCCAACAAGCAAAAGTCCAGGACCAGATGGCTTCACAGGTGAATTCTATCAAACATTTAGAGAAGAGCTTAACACCCATCCTTCTCAAACTCTTCCAAAAAATTGCAGAGGAAGGAACATTCCCAAACTCATTCTATGAGGCCACCATCACCCTGATACCAAAACCAGACAAAGATACTACAAAAAGAGAAAATTACACACCAATATCACTGATGAATATAGATGCAAAAATCCTTAACAAAATACTAGCAAACAGAATCCAACAACACATTAAAAGGATCATACAACATGATCAAATGGGATTTATCCCAGGAATGCAAGGATTCTTCAATATATGCAAATCAATCAATGCAATACACCATATTAACAAATTGAAGAATAAAAACCGTATGATCATCTCAATAGATGCAGAAAAAGCTTTTGACAAAATTCAACACCCATTTATGATAAAAACTCTCCAGAAAGTGGGCACAGAGGGAACCTACCTCAACATAATAAAGGCCATATATGACAAACACACAGCAAACATCATTCTCAATGGTGAAAAACTGAAAGCATTTCCTCTAAGATCAGGAACAAGACAAGGATGTCCACTCTCACCACTATTATTCAACATAGTTTTGCAAGTCCTAGCCACAGCAATCAGAGAAGAAAAAGAAAGAAAAGGAATACAAATTGGAAAAGAAGAAGTAAAACTGTCACTGTTTGCAGATGACGTGATACTATACATAGAGAATCCTAAAGATGCTGCCAGAAAACTACTAGAGCTAATCAATGAATCTGGTAAAGTTGCAGGATACAAAATTAATGCACAGAAATCTCTTGCATTCCTATACACTAATGATGAAAAATCTAAGAGAAATTAAGGAAACACTCCCATTTACCACTGCAACAAAAAGAATAAAATACCTGGGAATAAACCTACCTAGGGAGACAAAAGACCTGTATGCAGAAAACTATAAGACACTGATGAAATAAATTAAAGATGATACCAACAGATGGAGAGATATCCCATGTTCTTGGATTAAAAGAATCAATACTGTGAAAATGATGATACCACCCAAAGCAACCTACAGATTCAATGCAATCCCTACCAAATTACCAATGGCATTTTTTACAGAACTAGAACAAAAAATCTTAAAATTTGTATGGAGACACAAAAGACCCTGAATAGCCAAAGCAGTCTCAAGGGAAAAAAAACGGAGCTGGAGGAATCAGACTCCCTGACTTGAGACTATACTACAAAGTTACAGTAATCAAGACAATATGGTACTGGCACAAAAACAGAAATATAGATCAATGGAACACAATAGAAAGCCCAGAGATAAACCCACACACCTATGGTCACCTAATCTATGACAAAGGAGGCAAGGATATACAATGGAGAAAAGACAGTCTCTTCAATAAGTGGTGCTGGGAAAACTGGACAGCTACATGTAAAAGAATGGAATTAGAACACTACCTAACACCATACACAAAAATAAACTCAAAATGGATTAGAGACTTAAATGTAAGACCAGACACTATAAAACTCTTAGAGGAAAACATAGGAAGAACACTCTTTGACATAAATCATGGCTAGATCTTTTTAAATACACCTCCTAGAGTAATGGAAATAAAAACAAAAATAAACAAATGGGACCTAATGAAACTTAAAAGCTTTTGCAAAGCAAAGGAAACTACCAACAAGACGAAAAGACAACCCTCAGAATGGGAGAAAATATTTGCAAATGAATCAACGGACAAAGGATTAATCTCCAAAATATATAAACAGCTCATGCAACTCAATATTAAAAATAGAAACAACCCAATCAAAAAATGGGCAGAAGACCTAAATAGACATTTCTCCAAAGAGGACATACAGATGGCCAAGAGGCACATGAAAAGCTGTTCAACACCACTAATTATTAGAGAAATGCAAATCAAAACTACAATGAGGTATCACCTCACACCAGTTAGAATGGGCATCATCAGAAAATCTACAAACAACAAATGCTGGAGAGGGTGTGGAGAAAAGGGAACCCTCCTGCACTGTTGGTGGGAATGTAAATTGATACAGCCACTATGGAGAACAGTATGGAGGTTCCTTAAAAAACTAAAAATAGAATTACCATATGACCCAGCAATCCCAGTAATGGGCATATACCAAGAGAAAACCATAATTCAAAAAGACACATGCACCCCAATGTTCATTGCTGTGCTATTTACAATAGCCAGGTCATGGACGCAACCTAAATGCCCATCAACGGATGAATGGATTAAGAAGATGTGGTACATATATGCAATGGAATATTACTTAGCCATAAAAAGGAACGAAATTGGGTCATTTGTAGAGACGTGGATGAATCTAGCGACTGTCATTCAGAGTGAAGTATGTCCGAAAGAGAAAAACAAATATCATATATTAACACATATATGTGGAACCTAGAAAATGGTAGAGATGAACCAGTTTGCAGGGCAGAAATTGAGACACAGATGTAGAGAACAGACGTATGGACACCAAGGGGTAAAGCAGCGGAGGGTGATGGTGGGGGTGGTGGTGTGATGAATTGGGAGATTGGGATTGACCTGTATACACTGATGTGTATAAAATGGATGAGTAATAAGAATCTGCTGTATAAAAAAATAATTAAAATAAAATTCAAGAAAATAATAATAAAAAAGGCTTAATAAATCTTATGTTTCTCCCCAACTGTTGTACTACTTACACTCTTTATGCCTCATTACAATTACCTATTTATGTGTCTCGCCCACCTCTCTCCCAGTAAGTTTTAGAAAGATAAAGGGATTATGCCCTATGTTATCTTTGTATCTTCCACAGCATCAAGTTCAGTGACTTGTGAACAGTAGTTAAGTAATGTGTGCTGTTAAACTGAACTAACAAAGAATAAATCAACAAGCCTGTTTTTTTACATGTTCCTCTTCCAGTTTTGAAGTTCTTAACTGAAAATATAACTGGATCAAAATATTAAATACAAATGAATAAAGAAAGCTAATTTAATCTATTCTTGAAATTTAAGATTGTTATATGGTTTTTTAACCCATTTTATTACTCTTACCTGTAACTTCATCACCGTGAGTAGACAGCAGTTTCCAGATGAGGTAAGGACCACCAAGGATAACAGCAAAGAACAAGAATATTGGCCAAGATTTTGCTGAGTTAGTTGCTCTGTCCTCAGCACCAAGGCAAGCCACAGTTCCTTCACTTTCTGCCCACAGGTCCTCATTCTCAGAGTCTCTTCTTAAACCTACCATCCATTGTAACCGTCTGTAAAGATACCTTATAGTCCTAACTAATGCAAAAGCTGAAAAAACCTTTGTGAAGTGTATTTTTAATCGGGAAAAGTGGTTTGCCACATCCAATACAGCCCTGAAACTGTTATAGACAGCTGAAAAGGTAGCATCCATCATCATGCTGACAGAGGCAAATGCATGCACAATACTTTCAATGGACTGAAATGCACCTCTGCTGCTTTCTTCAGCTTGCTGAACAAATCTACTAGGTGGATGATCATCTATACGAAGGCGGTTATAGCCCAACCCATTATACCCATAACTATAAGGGCTATAGCTTCCATAAAATGAATTTCCATAGGCACCATATCCAGAAGAAAATGAACTGTAAGCAGGTCTGAAAGTGTTCATATTACTGCTTCCTGTCTGCTGGGATGGCCTTGGAAGAATAGGCGGTGGCACTCTGGTAAGTGTTGGTTGTCCAGGTCTTGTCAATAAAGTAGGACCCAAATCAGCAGATCTAAAACCAAAAAGGATTCAAAGTTGTAACTTAAGCACACAATAAATTCATTCAAAGTAACTATTAAACACTTTGTATATACCTAGTGTTACGACAGATCCTACTAAAGATGTCTTAAGAGTAAGGAATAGTCTCTAATAACCAGATGCTTAGAATCTGTGTTAAGACAAAATGGAGGGACTTCCCTGGTGGCACAGTGGTTGGGAGTCCGCCTGCCAATGCGGGGGACACGGGTTCGGGCCCTGGTCTGGGAGGATCCCACATGCCGTGGAGCAGCTGTGGGCCCGTGCACCACAACTACTGAGCCTGTGGTCTAGAGCCCATGAGCTACTACTGAAGCCCGTGTGCCTAGAGACTGTGTTCCGCAGCGAGAGAGGCCACTGCAATGAGAACCCCAGGCATCTCAACAAAGAGTAGCCCCCGCTCACCGCAACAAAGACCCAACGCAGCCAAAAATAAATAAATAAATTTATTTAAAAAAAAAAAAGACAAAATGGATAAGATAAAATAGCTGACTGAACTCTATATTCTTGTTTACTTATGCTGCATTATTAGTAGTATCTTCAACCTTTGGTTTCTTTTTAAGACACACGTCCATTTCCTCAGAGTTAGTCACAACTCGATATTTATCCATCCTTACACCTAAATGGCACTATCTTAATTACCATAGTTTTATAATAGGTCTTAATATCCAATAAGACAAATCTTCCTACGCTATTCTTCATCTTCAAGAGTGTCTTGGCTATTTGACCCTTTGAATATCCATATATATTTTAGAATCAGAGTTTGAAGTTCTACACTGTTCTCCCCACAAAAGCCCTATTGAGATTCTGGTTTGGGATTACATTAAATTCGTAGATTAATTTGAGGTAGTCGACATCTCCATTATATTGAGAGTTTCAACTCAACATAGCATATCCTCCATTTACTTATGTCTTTTAAAGATTTTTCTTAATAATGTTTTTTTAAAATAACCACTGAGGGACTTCCCTGGTGGTGAAGTGGTTAAGAATCCACCTGCCAAAGCAGGGGACAGGGGTTCGTGCCCTGGTTCGGGAAGATCCCGCATGCCATGGAGCAACTAAGCCTGTGAGCCACAACTACTGAGCCTGCACTCTAGAGGCCGCAAGCCACAACTACTGAGCCCATGCACCACAACTACTGAAGCCCGCGTACCTAAAGCCTACGCTCTGTAATGAGAAGCCACATCAGTGAGAAGCCTGCGTGCACACTGCAACAAAGAGTAGCCCCTGCTCGCACAACTAGAGAAAGCCTGTGCACAGCAATCAAGACCCAACACAGCCAAAAATAAATAAATTAATTAAAAAATAAATAAAATAACCACTGAGTCTCAATGTTTTATAGTTTACTGTGTGGAGGTCTTTCTTTAGATTTATTTCTATATATTTGATTTTTTTGATGCTATTGTAAACGGTGTCTTTCTAAAATTTCACTTTTTTGCTGTTATATAGAAATAATCGATAAAAAAAATATGGTCCTTATATCTAGCAACCTTATTTTGGATTCTTCTTTTGTATTTTCTAGAATCTTAAGGATCTGCAGTCATATTGTATGTGAATAACGATAGGTTATTTCTTCCTTTTTTCAATTCTTAAAGCTTTGATTATTAAGGTATTCACCTAGGACCTGCAGTACAATCTTGAATAGAAGGGATGATAGAAGGTATCCCAGTCTCATTCCTAATCTCAAAGGGAAAACTTTCAAGACGTCACCAATAATTATCATGTTTGCTGTAGGTTTGTTGTAGATTTAGTAGTTCCTTTTCTATTTCTTTTCGAAAAAAATTTTTTACCACGAATGAATGCTGAATTTTATCAAATGATTCCTTAGCACCTATCAAGATGATTATATGAATTTTTTCCTTTACTGTCTATGATGAATTTACATTCATTTTCAAATGTTAAAGCCAACCTGCATTCCTGAAGTAGAATCAAGTAGGCCACAATATATTTCTGAATTTGGTTTGCCAATATTTTATTGAAGATTTTTTTATATCTATGTTCATGAATGAGACTGTCCTAATATGCTTTTATTGTAAATGTCTTTGTCAGGTTTGGACATCAAGGTTGAACTGGCCTCTTAAAAAGAGTTGGGGGAGTATTTCACTCTTTTCTATACTCTAGAAAAGTTAATTATTTCTTCCTTAAAGGTTTCTAGAGTTTACCAGTGAATCATATGGGCTTGGAATTCTCCTACTGGGAAGAATTTTCATTATGAATTTAACTTCTTTAGTATCATGCTACTTAAAATGTGGTCTGTGGACCAGTGTTATTTTATGAACCATTTTATACCAATCTATAATAAGAAAAGTAAAGAAAACGAGATTGTGTTTAAGTAATTTGACACCGCTATGATATTTTTACTGTATTTTATAAAAAGTATTGGCTATCATCACAAATATTTTGAGAAGCACTGCTTCAAGTGTTAAAGGACTATTTATCTTTTCTATCTGTAAAATATACCTTGCTTCATCCTCTAAATCTCTTCCCTTCCTTTCTGTATTTTCCTGTCCTTTTGTCTCTTTGTACTTCCTTCTAGATATTTTCTTCCCAACTATTCTTTTTTTATTTTTATTTTTATTTTATTTATTTATTTTTGTCTGCGTTGGGTCTTCGTTGCTGCACACGGGCTTTCTCTAGATGCTGCGAGCGGGGGCTACTCTTCATTGCGGTGCACGGGCTTCTCATTGTGGTGGCTTCTCTTGTTGCGGAGCACGGGCTCTAGGCACGCAGGCTTCAGTAGTTGTGGCACGTGGGTTCAGTAGTTGTGGATCGCGGGCTCTAGAGCACGGGCTCTAGAGCGCAGGCTCAGTAGTCGTGGCGCACGGGCTTAGTTGCTCTGCGGCATGTGGGATCTTCCTGGACCAGGGTTCAAACCTGTGTCCCCTGCATTGGCAGGCGGATTCTTAACCACTGTGCCACCAGGGAAGCCCTCCAACTATTCTTTAGGTCACTGCTACTCAAGGGGTCAATCCGCAAGATAAGGAGCTTGCACTATAATGTAAATCAACAAATTCTTCCTTCACAGAGAAAGTTTTGCTATCAAGAAAATGCCACCTGAGGGCTTCCCTGGTGGTGCAGTGGTTGAGAGTCCACCTGCCTATGCAGGGGACACGGGTTCGTGCCCCGGTCTGGGAAGATCCCACATGCCGCAGAGCGGCTAGGCCCGTGAGCCATGGCCGCTGAGCCTGCGCGTCCGGAGCCTGTGCTCTGCAATGGGAGAGGCCACAACAGTGAGAGGCCCACACACCGCAAAAAAAAAAAAAAAAAAAAAAAGAAAATGCCACTTGAGTGGTGGAGGGATAAATTGGAAGATTGGGATTGACATATACACACTACTATATATAAAATAGATAACTAATAAGGACCCTACTGTACAGCACAGGGAACTCTATTCAGTACTCTGTAATAGCCTATATGGGAAAAGAATCTAAAAAAGAGTGGACATATTTATATGTATAACTGATTCACTTTGCTGTACACCTGAAACTAATACAACATTGTAAACAACTATACTCCAATAAAAATTTTTAAAAAAAAGAAAAGAAAAGAAAATGCCAGTTGAACTAAATGGTGTGCTCAGGGTCAATTTGTTCTACATCTGACACACATTTCCTATCTTGTTGTGGACTGTTACTACACAGTTCAAAAAATAGCAGCCAGCCCATAGACTCTCAGTAGCTACAGAACACACTTCGAGTAGTACTGCTCTAAGTCACTAATTCCCTATGTAATGGTGTCTAATCTGTTTCTAAACCCAACGAGTTCTCGATTTTGGTTACTGTATTTTTTGTTCTAGAAATTCCTTTCCTCTTTTAATAGTTTCCAATTCTCTGCCAAAATTCTTCATCTTCTCTTTTATTGCCCTCAACATATTAAAGATAATTTAAAGTCTCTTTGCTAACTCCAATATCTACAGTCCCTATGAATTTGTTTTTCCAGATGTTAACTTAGCTGCCATTTATGTTACATAATGTCCTCCTGGGTCTGGCTATTTGATTTTGCTGTGCGTCAGCAGTTATTATTGTAGCAGTAATTTGAGATTCTGGATGATGTTCTCTTTCTCCAGATGTGTTTCATTCTGGATATTGTTTCTTTTTTTTTAATTGAAATGTAGTTGATTTACAATGTTGTGTTAGTTGCAGGGGTACAGCAAAGTGATTCAGATATATATATATATACATATATATATATACACACACACACACATATAAAACTGAATATGTATATTCTTTTTCAGATTCTTTTCTATTTTAGGTTATTACAAGATATTGAATATAGTTCCCTGTGCTATACATTAGTTCCCTGTGCTATACAATAGGTCCTTGTTGTTTATCTATTTTATATATAGTAATATGTATCTGGATATTGTTTTCTGGACTATTCTCTAATTTGGTTCAAGCAGGCTGCTAAGGCTACTATCAATTCATGATGTCCCTAATTTAATTTCAGGAATTGATGATTTGAAGCTGGGCTTCTGTTCCTATAAGGGCCTGTCTACTTCTTTTATACCCTTATATCTAGATATATCTTTTATACCCTTATATCTAGATGTACCTAACATTAGGTATGGGTAATTTATCAGTATCTCGTCTTGGAGGACGTCTGAACTCTAACCATGATTCAAGAGTCTGTCAAAAGTTCTACTCAACTAACTTCATTATCTAAGCTGCTTCTTCTGAAATCAGCAGAAGCTTCTATGGGAAAAGTGCTTTCAAAGGCCATGCTCACCTTTATGAATTTTTAACTTTCCTGAATCTGGGCTCCATAAATCTTTATTTTCTTTTTTGCCCTATAATGCCTTCCAGATGTTTTATATTCTGCTTAGCTTTCTACTTGTCCTCAATAGTTTTTTTTTCCTAAAGTACTTATTCTGCCATCATCAAAAGTCCTTCCTATAATTCTTTGTCCATATTTTGTACAGTATCTTACATTTATTTATACATCTGACTCTTCCTCTAAATGGCGAACTCCTCAAAGGCATGGGAGCTTTCCTTGTTTCTCCATCACCTAACTATAGTGTTTAGCATATAAATAGGTACTGATACAAACACTATACTGGAGTCTTTCATTAGTAAATATTTAATACACATATATCACAAAGACTATTAATACAGATTTTTCTTTATATATCTTTGTATTGTTTCATAAGTTGTGATGAATATGTAACTTAAAAAATTATAGGGAATTAAATTTAAACATTTGGTAATAAAAAAATAAAGAGCTTTCCTCTTACTCTTCTTTGTTTTTTTTTTTTTTTTAATTTTGGCTGCCCTGCTCAGCTTGTGCAATTTTAGTTCCCTATCAGGGACTGAACCCAGGCCTTTGGCAGTGAACGTGAGGAGTCCTAACCAGTGGACCACCAAGGAATTCCCCCTTCTTTGGTTTTAATGTGGTCTGTTTCCGGCATACACAAGTGCATTCAGTGTGCATGTACAGTCTTGCTTTCTGTTACAACAAGCATAATAAGAACTAAAGAAGGGGCTTCCCTGGTGGCACAGTGGTTGAGAGTCCGCCTGCTGATGCAGGGGACGCAGGTTTGTGCCCCGGTCTGGGAGGATCCCACATGCCGGGGAGCGGCTGGGCCCGTGAGCCATGGCCGCTGAGCCTGCGCGTCCGAAGCCTGTGCTCCACAACGGGAGAGGCCACAACAGTGAGAGGCCCGTGTACCACCAAAAAAAAAAAAAAAAAAAAAAGCTAAAGAAGCCTATGACTTAGAAGAACAAATGATTTATTCTCATTGCTGAATGTGCAAAGTCTCCCCCACACAACTTTTTCCCTTGAAAAGTTTCAAACAGGAAAAAAAAAACTTGAAAGAAAAGTACAATGAATATCCACACACCTTCTATCTAGATTCAACAACTGCTATCATTTTGCCACATTTGCTTTCTCTTTATCACTCTTTAGTCTTTTAAAACTTCTTGAACTATTTGAAATTAACTTGTAGACCTAATAAATTACTCCTAAATACCTCAGCAGGCATTTCCTAAGAATAAAGATATTTTATACAAAAACATAATACTGTTTTCCCATCTTTGAAAATTAATAAGTCCATATCATCTATTACCCAATTGATATTCAAAACATATCCATTACTCTCAAATATCTTTGTCTAAACAGCTTTATTGAGATAAAATTCACATACCATAAAATTCACCCATTTAAAGTGTAAAAAGCAACAGTTTTCCATATATTCACAGAGGTGTACAACTATCACCATATGCAATTTCAGAACACTTTAATCATCCCAGATAGAAATCCCATATTTATTAGCAGTCACTCCCCATTTCTTACCCTCCTCCAATCCTGGGCAATCACTAATCTACTGTCTGTCTCTATAGGTTTGCCTACTTTGGACATTTCCTATATAATCGATTCTTGTTATTTGCGATAGTGATGTTCTATAAACCTGCAAACAATGAATCAGCAAATACTGAATCACTGCTCCTGGAGGAAACAAAGGGTTAGGTTCCTTCAAGCCTCTGATCACGACATTTTCATCTACTGATCAATACATATACTTTTTAATGTATGTTTCTGTTTAAAGACACTTTATCTAATTACACTGTTGACTCATTAACAATGAATTCATGGCCAAAAGCACCACAACTCATGTCTGAACAAAGTTTATTTAATGCTAATATTTTCTCCATATGGCCTTCTAGGAACACTTCAGCACTATGCTTAGGGGCCATTTAAAGACAGTGAAATCATCAACAAAAATGTGAAAAACGTGGCTGGCACTTAACTGATTTTGAAAAGGACACCTGTTTACAGTACGAGAGCTGAAACAAGAAGCCAGAATGTTGCTTTTTGTTCACCCTTAGCTGAGAGATGACTCAGATCTTTCACGGCTCTATGTGTGTCTGAAAAGATCACGAAAATGCCTCAAGTACTGATTTTAGGCTTACAAATAAATTTCATCGAGTAGGAGAGTTTGCAAATAATGAATCTGCAAATAATGAGGATCTACTGTAAATGAAACTTACAATATGTAGTATTTTGTGACTGGCTTCTTTCACTTAATGTTTTGAAGGTTCATCTATGTTGTAGCATGTATCAGTACCTCATTCTTTTTTATTACTATATTATATTCATCCATACATCAGCTGATAAACATTTGGGTTGTTTCCACTTTGGGGGTATTATGACTAATGCTTCTATGAACATTTATGTACAAATTTTTGTGTGAACATGTTTTCATGTTTCTTGGGGGTGATACTGCTGGGTCACATCGTAACTCTGTGCCAAATTGTTTTCCAAGGCAACTGTACAATTTTATGTTCCCACCAGCAGTGCATGAGGGTTTCAATTTCTCTACATTTTGCCAACACTTGTATCTGTCTTTTTTACTATAGCCACCCTAGTGGGTGTGAAATGGTACCTCACTGTGGGTTTGATTTACATTTCCCTAATGGTTAATGATATTGAGTATCTTTTCATGTGCTTATTGGCCAGTTTTAGATCTTCCTTGGAGAAATGTCTATTCACATACTTTGTCCATTTAAAAAATTAGGTTATTTGTCTTTTTATCATTGAGTTGTAAAAGTCAAAATGTCTTTTTAGGTTTTTTTGAAACAAAAATTCAATTAAGTCTCACATATTGCATTTGGTTGGTTGTGTCCCTATTCTCATCTAAACAGAACAATAATGCCCTGGACTTTTTGAAGAGTCCAGTCAATTTCTTCTACAGTGTCCCACATTCTGGATTTGTGTTACCCATCAAATGTTGTTTAACTATCCCCTATCCTCTATACTTCCAGTTAAACTCGAAGTATAAACTGGAAGTATGAACTGGAAGTATAAACTGGAAGTATGCATCTAAAGGTTTGATCTAAAGGTTTTGGCAAGCATAAATCATGAGTGAAGTTGTTTACCTCAGATTGTATTACATCATAAAAAAAGGAACAGGGACTTCCCTGGTGGTACAGTGGTTAAGAATCCGCCTGCTAATGCAGGGGACATGGGTTCGATCCCTCGTCCAGGAAGATCCCACATGCCGCGGAGCAATGAAGCCCATGCACCACAACTACTGAGCCTGCGCTCTAGAGCCCACGAGCCACAAGTACTGAGCCCATACACCGCAACTACTGAAGCCCGTGCACCTACAGCCCGTGCTCTGCAACAAGAGAAGCCACTGCAATGAGAAGCCTGCGCGCCGCAACAAAGAGTAGCCCCCACTCACTGCAACTAGAGGAAGGCCACATGCAGCAACAAAGACCCAACGCAGCCAAAAAATTAAAATTAAAATTAAAAAAAAGGAACAAAACTTTAAAAAGGGTCAGTAGACTACCAAATAGTGTAGTATATTCAGGTTTGGATGAAGCAGCTCAGAGGGTAAGTGCTCCACTCAAATGAAACTAGTTCATTGCTTGAGGCTGGGGACTGGAAAGTGCCACCTTGCCTCATAAAAATTTGCTGACAGTGGTAAAAGAGATTATAAAATTTGCTGACAACACTTTAGGATTTTTAGAAAGTTACAAAACTAAGAATGGGGGAAGACTCTGATAAAGCCTCAAACTCAGGAAATGAAACAAGTTAACAACTGACTCAATGACTTAATCTGTGATATCCTTAACTAAGCCACTTTTTACCAGATTCTTATATGGAGAGTGGATGCTGAGAGGGAGGTACAAGCAGCAGGAAGCCTACCAGATAGAAAGAGCTGAATGTAGAAGGAAAAGTGAGACAACAGAACCCCAAAATTCGCACTCAAAATGGACATATCAAACATACTACACTCAAGAAGAAAAAAAAAACACAGAGACCAAAATAACAAAAATCAACAATAAGAATGAAAAGTCGTTCAAGGAAAAACTAATTTTATATAATAGCTCATCAAAGATTCTAAATATGTTTAAAATGGTCAAAGAGATAAGCAGAACAAGAATAATGAGATTGAATGAATTGATTTTAAAAAAGTCAAAGAGATAAATGTAGCAATAACATCTGTGAAATAAAAATTGAAAATAAAACATGTAAATATGAAAAAAATTTCATTAGAAATCTTATACACAATGCCCACAGCCACAAGGCGTCTTGTAACTATGAGGCAAAAAGAAAATTAGTTGTTGTACACTAAGGAACAGAGTAGAAATATAGAACTTGTGGAATTCTACTTCAAGTAATGGTATTCTAGGTAATCAAACCAACTCTTTCACAGAAAACAATTAGAAAAGCTAGAAAAAATATAAAATTATCTGTTTAAAGCATGAGAAGACAAGACATTGAGGAATTAGAGTCAAGATCCAGGAGTAGGAGAAAACCTAGAGAGCCCATTTTAGATGTTTCTCAAGGGAAGAGGGCCAATTCCAGAAGAGATGGCTGACAGGATGAGAAGTTGAGTAGAGCTTTTAATAGACTCTCTGGGCTAAGGAGACAAAAACTAGAGTTCAGAAGCCCCAAAAGAGGGACAAGATAAATGCCCACACTTCAGACTGGGACTTTAAACAGCCACATGCTAGGAGTAAGGGGGAAAAGGTTAACAAGAAATAGACTAGCCCTGGCAGAAACTGAAAACCACAATTTCAAGTTAGCTCAAATTTGAAATTATTAAAATGATCTTAGATTGCTAGTGGCCCAAGATGCCTGTCAAAAGTAAAACTCTCTGGAGGAAGACACCATACTAGGCCTCAAATCGCCTTAAATTATCTACATACAATGGCCAGCTCTCACTGAAAAATAATTGAACCTCTATGATGACAAAACTACATGTTAAAAAAAATGAGAGACATTAGCCAATATAAAATGATCCATATGGATCCAGATAATGGAGTTATCAGGCAGAGACTTTAAACAACTATGCTATACATATTCAAGGAAAAAAAGGCAAGACAGATTTTCAGAAGAGAATAGAAACTATAAAGCAGGACCAAACGGAAATTCTAAAACTAAAAAAATAAAATACCTGAAACTACGAACTCAATGACTGATTCGTTTACTATCAGATTAGACACACTGAAAGAAAAATACCGGTGAACTAGAAGAGTTCAGAAGAAAACACCCAGAATGAAGCATGAGTAACAAAAGGATACATACAGAAAAGAGTGTAAGATACAGAGTGTATAGTGAAATATAGAGCATATATGTAATTGGGGTCAGAGAAATGAAAAGAGGATGGGCAGAAGCGATATTTAAAGAAATAATGGTTGAGCCTTTTCTGAAATCAATGAAAGACATCAAGTCAGATTCAAGTATCTCTATGAATCCCACCAAAAATAATATAATGAAAAATACATTGAAGCCCAACAAAGTGTAACTGCTGGGGAAAAAAAAAAAGAGATTCCTTTCGAAGAAGCAAGAGTAAGACAGAGATGACTGAAAATGTCAGAAAGCTGACAGAGAAAAAGGAAGCCAAGAAAAGTGTAGGTCCCCTGATGACAATGGTGAGTTAGCAGATCTCTAGACTTCTTGTCAACTAAACAATAAATGCCTCTATAGTTGAAAGCACAGAAAGTCAGATATTGTTACTTGGAGCAGAACTATTCCTGATATGTTTAATAGTAGTTCCAGAAGAAGAGATGGGAAAGAATAGTGCTCAAACAATATTTAAAGATAGAATTCGTGAGAGTTTTCCTGAATTAAAGACAGACTTGAATCCTCGGATTCAACACTGTGGGTACTGAGCATGAACACTGTAGCTGCTGAGCAGGAGGAAAATATATACATGTACATATGTATATCTGAATATTTGAACCTAGATAGAGCCTAATAAAGCCGTAGAGGACCAAGGTAAGGGAAAATCTTAAAGGCTGCTAAGGAGAACATAGTCGGTAAAGGAATAAAAATTAGACTCAAGAGAAACATTTCTGTAGCTACAAAACTCTGATACCAAACCAGAAAGGTATAACACAAAGAAAGAAAATTATAGGCCAATTAGGAACATATATGCAAAGATCTTAAAATATTAGATTTCAGCATTGTATTTTTTTAAAAAAATCAAAATTAAGCAGAGTTCATCCAGAAACGCAAGGATGATTCAACATTGGACAGTTAATTGATGCAATAAACCATATTTTCATATTAAAATAAAAACACATAATTATCCCAACAGATGCAGAAAAGTTATTCATAAAATTTAATACCCCTTCATAATTAAAATCTGAGCAATGTAGAGAGATAGAAGTTTGATAGGATATCTATCAAAAACAAAAAGCAAACATTATAATTTATAGTGAGACTTGAGAAGCATTCCAATGAAAGTCTGGAACAATACAAGAATGTTGGCAATTTATGCTGGCTTATTTGTAAATGATAGGATTGTCAACATGGGACTCAAAAGAATTTCAACCAAACCATCAGAACAAATTAAGAGTCTGACATTATGCTGGATATAATATCTATATCTTATAAACGATGGGAAATGACTTCATGGAAACAATTATAAAACACTACTTAAAGCAAAAAAGAATGTCAAAATCTCACCAATTGCACCTTACACAATATTCATGGATGAAAAGGCTTACTTGATCTTTACATAAAAGTTCCAATAAAATATAAAGTTTCTAATAAAAATCCCAGTAAGTCTTTTTATAAAGGCTAAGTGCAACAAAGGCAATTATGAAGAACAGCAATGTGTGGAGGATCTTGACATACCAAATATCAAAACTTATTATAAAGACAGTGTGGTGTTAGCCTAAGAATAGATAAATAGAGCAACAGAACATATTATAAAGTCTCCCAAACAGAACCACACATTTAGGAAAACTTGGTAGGATATAGATGGCATTATAAAGTAGTATAAACTACTTAATAAATGGTGCTGGGACAATAAGTTATCCACATGGAAAAGAATTGAATTCTCTATTTCACATTGATTTTTGTACAACAAAGCCAGTTCCAGGTGGATTAAAGATATGAATGGGGGGCTTCCCTGGTGGCACAGTGGTTGAGAGTCCGCCTGCCGATGCAGGGGAAACGGGTTCGTGCCCCAGTCCGGGAGGATCCCACATGCTGCGGAGCGGCTGGGCCCGTGAGCCATGACCGCTGAGCCTGTGTGTCCGGAGCCTGTGCTCTGCAACGGGAGAGGCCACAACAGTGAGAGGCCCGCGTACCGCAAAAAAAAAAAAAAAAAAAAAAAAAAAGATATGAATGGGAAATGAACAGTTAAAAGAAGATATAGAGAAAAATTTTCCTGATCTGAGGTAGAAAGGGTTTCTTAACCAAGACAGAAAAAGCACAAATAACAGATGTAAAATTTGGCTATATTAAAATTAAAATATCTGTACAACAAAAATGAACATGAATGTAAATAAAGCTATAAGACAAGTCATAGATTGAAAGATAAAAACAAAATAGGATCAGTACAAACAATAAAGTACTCCTACAAATTGATAAGCAAAGATAAAGCCAACATAAAATTGGGCAAAAGATTACCAACAGAAAAAATTTCAAACGGCTAATAAACATTCAAAAAGATCCTCAATTTTATTACTGATCAGAGAAGTGCAAATTAAATACCATTTCACATCTATTAGATTGGTAAATACAGTACTACAAAATAACATCAAGTGTTGGAAAATATGTAGAGAAAAAGAATACCTTGCTAGTGAAAATGTAAAAATTGGTTAACGACCACTTCGAGGAGCACCTTGGTGATAGTCAGTACTTGAAGATAAGCATACCCTTCCAACAAGCAACTCTCCTCCCAGAAAACCTCTTGGAAACATGCACAAGGAGAAAGACACAAGAATGTTCACTGCAGTAGCTTTAAATATTTAACAACGAATACTCTAATATCTATAACAGAACAAATAGTTTGCTTTTATATAACAGAATATCTTATGGCAGTTAAAACGAACTACAGGCATACCTCATTTTATGATGCTTTGCTTTACTGCGCTTTGCAGATCGTGTTTTTTACAAATGGAAGGCTTGTTGCAACCCTGTGTCAAGCCAATCTATCTGCACCATTTTTTGAACAGCATTTGCTCACTTCGTGTCTCTGTGTCACATTCTGGTAATTCTCACAATATTTCAAACTTTTTCATTACTATTATATTTGTTATGGTGATCAGTGATCTCTTATGTTACTATTCTAGTTGTTTTAGGACACCATGAACTGTGCCCCTATAAGACAGCAAACTGTCAAAATAAATGTGTGTGTTCTGACTGCTCCAGCGACCAGCCTTTCCTCCCATGTCTGTCTCTCTCTTCTCGAGATTCCCTTATTCCCTGAGACATAAGAATGCTGAAATTAGGCCAATTAATAACCCTACAATGGCCTCTAAGTGTTCAAGTGAAAGGAAGAGTCACACGCCTCTAAATCAAAAGCTAGAAATGATTAAGCTTAGAGAGGAAGGCATGTCAAAAGTCAGGATAGGCCAAAGGCTAGGCCTCTTGCACCAAACCATTAGCCAAGCTGTGAATGCTAAGGAAAAGTTCTTGAAGGATATTAAAAGTGCTACTCCAGTGAACATGCTAATGATAAGAAAGTGAAACAGCCTGATTGCTGACATGACGAAAGTTTTAGTGGTCTAGCTAAATCAAAGCAGCCATTAACATTCCCTTAAGCCAAAACCTAATCCAGAGCAAGGCCCTAACTCTTTTCAATTCTGTGAAGGCTGAGAGGTGAGGAAGCTGCAGAAGAAAAGTCTGAAGCTAGCAGAGGTTGTTTCACGAGGTTTAAGGAAAGAAGCCATCTCCATAACATAAGAGTGCAAGGTAAAGCTGCAAGTGCTGGTGTAGAAGCTCCAGCAAGTTATCTAGAAGATCTAGCTAAGATAATTAATGAAGGTGGCTATGCTAAACAACAGATTTTCAATGCAGACAAAATAGCCTTCTATGGGAAAAAGATGCCATCTAGGGCTTTCATAGCTAGAGGGAAGGCAATGCCAGGTTTCAAAGCCTCAAAGGACAAGCTGACTCTCTTTTTAGGGGCTAATGCAGCTGGAACTTGAAGATGAAGCCAATGCTCATTTACCATTCTGAAAATCCTAAGGCCCTTAAGAATTATGCTAAATCTACTCTGCCTGTGCTCTATCAGTGGAACAACAAAGCCTGCATGACAGCACATCTGTTTACAATATGGTTTACTAAATATTTTAAGCCCACTGTTGAGACCTAGTGCTCAGAAGAAAAGATTCCTTTCAAAATATTACTGCTCACTGATAATGCAACTGGTCACCCAAGAGCTGATGGAGGTGTACAATGAGATTAATGTTGTTTTCATGTCTGCTAACACAATATCCATTCTGTAGCCCATGGATCAAGGAGTCATTTTGACTTTTAAGTCTTATTATCTAAGAAATAAATTTCATAAGGCTATAGCTGCCATAGATAGTGATTTCGCTGATGGACTTGGGCAAAGTAAATTGAAACCCTTTCTAAAAGGATTCACCATTTTAGATGACATTAAGAACATCTGTGATACATGGGATGAGTTCAAAATATCAACTTTAACAGGAGTTTGGAAGAAGTTGATTCCAACCCTCATGGATGACTTTAAAGGGGTTCAAGACTTCCGTGAAGCAAGTAACTACAGATGTGGTGGAAATAGCAAGAGAACTAAAAATAGAGGTGAAGCCTAAAGATGTAACTGAATTGCTGTAATCTCATGATAAGACTTTAACAGATGAGGAGCTGCTTCTTATGGATAAGCAAAGAAAGTGGTTTCTTGAGATGGCATCCACTCCTGGTGAAGAAGATATGAAGATTGTTGAAATGACAACAAGGGATTTAGACTACTATGTATATTTAGTTGATAAAGCAGCATCAGGGTTTGAAAAGATTTACTCCAATTTTGAAAGAAGTTCTACTGCGGGTAAAATGCTATCAAACAGTACTTCTTGCTACAGAGAAATGTTCGAGAAAGGAAGACTCAACCAGTGTGTCAAACTTCATTGTCGTCTTATTTAAAGAAACTGCCACATCCACCCCAGCCTTCAGCAACCACCTCCAATGAGTCAACATCAAGGCAAGACTCTCCACCAACAAAAAGATTACAACTGGCTGAAGGCTCAGATGATGGTTACCATTTTTTTTTAGCAATAAAGTATCTTTAAGGTTATATACATTGTTTCTTTAGACATAATGCTATTGCACACTTAATAGACTACGGTAGAGTGTAAACATAACTTTTATATGCACTGGGAAACCAAAAAAACTCATGTGACTCGCTTTATTGCGATATTCAATTCACTTTATTGCAATATTTGATTTACTGCGGTGGTCTGAACCCAACCTGCAATACCTCCCAAGTATGCCTGTACAGTTACAAGAATGAACAAGATAAATCTCAAAATAAATAATACTTAGTGGAAAAACACTTTGCAAATGATACATACAGTTCGAATATATTTAAAGTCTAAAAATATACTGAATAATAATACACATATACATATGTAATGTACACACAAAGCTAAATACTTAAGTATAAAAACATTGTGTACAATAAAAACCAAATAGGGACAGTAGTTACCGCAGGAAAGAAGAATGGGAGGGTTTAACTGTTGCTCTAATTTTTATTTTTTAAAAAATCTGAGGCGAATCTGGTAAAATGTTAATATTTCTTAAAGCTGGGAGCTAATACACATGTATTCATCATCTTACTCTCTACCAGTCTCTAGGTGTTTAAAATACTTCACATTTTCTTAAAAAGTGGGAAAATAGTTAATTTAACATAAACAGAACTTTAACAGATGCAAAAATAAAACGTCTCTCTTCTAAAGCGCAGTCCAAATTTTTGAAGAAGGTCAAACCACTCATAAAAATAGATAGCAGGGCTTCCCTGGTGGCGCAGTGGTTGAGAGTCCGCCTGCCAATGCAGGGGACACGGGTTCGTGCCCCGGTCCGGGAAGATCCCACATGCCGCGGAGTGGCTAGGTCCGTGAGCCGTGGCTGCTGAGCCCGCGCGTCCAGAGCCTGTGCTCCGCAACGGGAGAGGCCACAACAGTGAGAGGCCCGCGTACCGCAAAAAAAAAAAAAAAAAAAAAAAAAAAATAGATAGCAGATGCTACCTTTAGATTAGCAAAAAATGCTAATCTGCCTGCTAATGCAGGGGCCACGGGTTTGAGCCCTGGTCTGGGAAGATCCCACATGCTGAGGAGCAACTAAGCCCGTGCGCCACAGCTACTGAGCCTGTGCTCTAGAGCCCGCGAGCCACAACTACTGAAGCCCATGCGCCTCGAGCCCATGCTCCGCAACAAGAGAAGCCACTGTCATGAAAAGCCCACCCACCGCGCAACGAAGAGTAACCCCCGCTCGCTGCCAACTAGAGGAAGCCTGTGCGCAGCAACGAAGACCCAACGCAGCCAAAAATAAATAAATAAAACAAATTTATTTTAAAGAAAGTAGCAGAAAGTGTCATCCCAACTTAATAGCATAATTAAAGCTTACTAGTTATGTACCTTCATTATTAAATAAAGTAGCAATTGTGTTCAAATACCTTAAAAAAATTACAAGATTTTAGAACATAGCAGAAATACATTCCAGTATGTTGGGGATTTCTATGTAAGTAAACCTACCATAGTAGGCAATCTGACATTCGAGTCTCACCATCTGAATTAAGATGCCCAGATCCACAGACTTAGAGAAAAGAACTTATGATTTACAAGGGCGGAAGGGATAGACTGGGAGTTTGGGATTGACGATGTACACACTGTTATATTTAAAATAGATAACCAACAAGGACCTACTGTATAGTACAGAGAACACTGCTTAATATTCTGTAATAACCTAAATGGGAAAAGAATTTGAAAAAGAATAGATACATGTATATGTATAACTGAATCACTTTGCTGTACACCTGAAACTAACACATTATTAATCAACTGTGCTCCAATATAAAAAATTTTTTTAAAAGATGTCCAGATCCACCCAACACAAAACACGTAAGGCTGTGAAATTCTTCTCTTTTATTCTATTTTAACCTTTTTTGAGTTGTAGATCCATTTAACACTGATTAAAACCAAACAAAAAACCACAGGCCTTAGGAAAAAATCACACACTATCTAGCACACAAAGGCCACTCATAGGCCTCAGTTTTTAACTCCCGCTTTCAAGTTGCTTTTCCAAATCTTTATCCGAAACATTGCTGAGTTATGCTGGAAAAGAATGCAAACTGTACAGGCTTGAGTTCCAGTTGTGTAAAAGTGACCTTTTGGGCTTTCACCAACTTGTCGAGAGATGGTTAAAAGCTTTCGAGACTTTGCTCCCTAACGAGCCGGGGCCGGGCAAATGCCTCTCTCACCTGCTACGGACCGAAAGTCTTAACTCTTTAAGGTGGGGGTGGCGGGGGGAAGAGAGTCGTGCAATTCAGTCAGGGTGTCTCCCAAACACAAGGAACAGGTACCTGACCCTTTCTTCCAAGCACCGGCACCCAGACAGGAGCCCAGGACTATCGCCACCCCCCCCCCACACCCCCCGGAAACGTCGCTGCCGAGAGCCGCCGAGTCAGAAACAGTTGTCTGACTCCGAAATTCCCCTTGCAGGCGCCCCGGCAGCACTTCGACCTCCCTTAAGGCTAGGGGTGTGGGTGGGGGCTGGTTGAGAGGGGGAGGGGACACTTCACACCCAACAACGGCCTCAACCGCCTCCTGCCAAGTCCCCGCTATGGCTCACAAAACTCGCGGCCTGAAAAATCGCACACTCACTGGAAAGAGGTGCCGGGTCCTGACCCCGGCCCGGCCCCCGGAATCCGGCGGGTCTCCCAGGGTTTCGGGGGAGGCGGCGGCTGGGACGCCATCTCCGCCTCCTCTCAGATCCCGCTCTGCGCTGGGACTCTCCAGGCCCGAGGATACCAGCCGCTTGAGCGCCAGGCACAACATGCAGAGTACAGAGCCCTCCACCCGGCCCTCCCCTGCGGGTGTGGCTTGTGGTGCTTTGCTGGCTGGTGTTACAGCCTAGGAGGATGCCACTAACCTATGGGAAGAAACGCTCTCTTTTTATTTGCCTTGGAAAGAACTTCCATTCTAAACAGAGGCTAAGAGCTCATCGATATTTCTGGTGGCGGCTATAATGTCCTAGACGTCAGAGTCCCACGGAAGCTTCCCTGGGACAAGTCCTGCACCCGGCCGGGAGTAATGCCCCACACACCACTCCTCCACCCGCGGGGCAGGCAGGGTGTGTGGCGGCCGGCCAGGCATCTTGACTGGTTTCCCTGCAAACCAGCAGGGGAGAATTCACTCAGTCCTCGCGTGAGGGAGCTGGTACTTTTCGTTCTATAGCTCTCGTTTCCTCGGGGAACAGAATTGCTAGACGCAATAGGTGCGTTGTCTTTAGTCTTCCCCGTTCCCTCTGAGGGCTGGAAGGGGTTAAATCTCTGGCTCCGGCGCCGTGGGAGAAGGTGAGGCAAGGGGGGTCTGAGGAGAGCGGGTGAGGACTGCGTGCCGGAGAGGTGTGGATGGAGGGAATCGTTTCCTTCCTGTGGGAGAGGCTTTGTTAGCAAGGAGGGGTGAGTGGCAAGTGTTTGGGGACCCGACTGAAGGTGAGAAGGGCTTTCTTGGTTGGCCAAAGGAAAGACTGGAGGTTAGACCTGGGGTTGAACTTTCCAGAAATCTAGAGTAGATTCCACTGCTGAGTGTATCAGTAGCGCGATGAAGTTACGAGCGCCTTTCTTTAAAAATCCACACCCCACCCCCACCCCACAAGACGAATGACACCCTTCTGTATGAAAATGAGTTTTAAAAGATCCCGGGATGTGAGACTCAGCCTGGTTATTTTTCCTGCTCCTGGCCTGTTTGTAATAAATAGTTTCTGTAATCGTCCGAGAAGTGAAAAGAAAAACCATCTTCTCTGGTAAACCAGAGACGGGGCTAGTTACCATTGATTTGTGGAGCAGGGACTCGATCGCCGTAGGATCCTGACACCTGGGAAGAGATTCTCTTGCAATGATATGTTCCAGTTCTTTGGGTAAAGTAAACACGTAAACGAAAAGCAAACATCTTAAAGGCAACCGACAATGAAAACCTTACAGTACGGGATGCATTTCTCAGGGTTTGGTTTCAAAGATAATAAATCTAATATGGAACAACTGATTTCTGATGTCTTATGAAATCCTGTCATTTCAGCGCTGTACATCAAGATGAAATAACTAAATTTAAGAACGTATTTTTTCCTAATGTTAACGCGCTTGGGAAGTCGCTAGATTGTTGCTAGGTGAAAATGATCTTGAGAAATTTGTAAGGCCATTCGATTACTAACATAATTACGAAAGAGGGCTTTGTTTTGCTCTTTTAAGACCTCTTCAAATTACTCAAGACAGGAGATTTCCTAATTCTGAAAGGGTTTGGAAACTTTAGAGCCAAGAGATTATAATGTGTCATTTATTGACTAGCGTGATACCTTTGTTCTAGTGAACCTACTGGAGAAACAAACATTGTCTTTAAGCCAAAGGGGGGAAAAAGCATAACTTAAGTCTCCTGGGAAATCTTTGATACAAAGTGTCCTTCTTAAGCACTCACTCTTGGATTTATTTATTGGACACGAGGATTTATTTGTTTCTCTTTCTGAGTTAAAGGTTAATTCTCAATTAAATGAAATCCTTGACCTTAGCTAATGGAAAGGCGGAGAAAAAAAGGACGAGATAGAAACAGTTTCTCTGTGAGGGGAAAGAAACAGTTTCTCTGTGAGGGGAATGCAGTTGGGATACGCTTTAAATGCTGATAATCAGCTCCTCGAAGAATCCCAACCCCTTATCAGCATCAAACTATTAGATTAAATGAGCTGGGGGAAGGGATTCAGATCGTTTGTAAATAACAGTGATCACACAGAGCTTCATTAAGCAGAGGGTGTTCTTTACATGTTCTGTACTTTCTGGAGCTCAAATTTACTTAGGCAATCCTAAATCAGTTTCCCAATCTGGGTGTCTGAAAGTTCTCACTGGTGTGTCCAGAGAAGCTTGGTTTTCTTCCCTTCCCCTCCCTGACAACTCACGTATTCACCTGAATTAGAACCCAGCCACAGGCAATCTGGTTTTTGTAGTCCTGCCTGCTGACCTTATTTTTATGGTGAAGAGTTCCATAGTACTATCTATTTTCTGTCAAGGATCTATTCTTGATAAGTGGCCACAAACATTTAGAAACTTGCAAGTAAGTAGTGGGTTTTAAAGGGTTAGAAAACACAAACTAATTCTAAGAGTCACATCTTTATAGTAAGCAGTTGGTAAGAGCTTCACCCTCCACAAATATTAAGTTCATTTGAATTAGAAACTGAACAAATTAAAGGTGCCACAATCTTTTATCTCTATGACCTCAGTACCATTACCATGCAATCATAGTTTTATAAAATATCACTAGTTCCTCATTTTAAAGTAATGTGAGCTGATTCATTCATCAGAAGACCTTTTTTTCCCTCCAAACAGAATGACTAAGTAATTTAATTTTCATTACCCCCCTCCTTCCTGGCAACAAGAACCCATTCTCTATGTAGCATTTACTTCCAAGTGAGTTTGTTCAAATTGCAAAAAAGTGGCAACTTGTTTTAGACAATAATTACTCCAAAATATTTTGCACTTAATTTGTTTTTGTTGGAGTTTTTACTTGTGTATGAAAGGGGAAGATTTTTCTCATTTTGCTAATAGTTCATTTTTATTTAGTTATTATTTCATCAAAGTAAAATTGATGTTTTTGAATCTGATCAGTTTGCTTTGAATACTTGACTGCTTAACTATCATTAAGGTCAGTCAAGTATTACATAACGTAGACTGATCTGATTATTTTTTCTAGCAAACTCATTTCTTATTTCTAACAGGAAAGTTTATTGAATTTACAACTCTGTGTTCTCAAACAGTACTGAATGGTACAAAATAAAGAGCAAAATTACACTCTGTATTCTTGTTTTCATTACCCTCCTTAGAGACAGCCATTTTTTACTAGTTTTTATTTCTTGTGATTGATTTAGTTATGTTGATGCAATTTATCATAATCCAGAATGTTAAAGTCCTTGACAATTAGAAACTTTTACCTGATCCATCTAATAAATTGCCTTCAAGTTTTTGTTTCAATATGGATATAATGAAAGGGACATTATTGGAGAATACCAAATAGTGATTTTCAAATATAAATGTTTTATCTTTAAAGATTTTTATCTTTAAAGGTGACCATATATTTGTCTGTGAAAGTAAAACAGAAAAGGTGCTCATTAGTTTTACTTTTTCTTTTTTTCTAGCTGTAGTTATTTAATATGTTTCCACTGACTGTGGAAAACAAGCATGTGGCCCAGTTGTTGCTCAGTACTGGTACCTGTCCAAGATGTATCTTCAGATTCTGTGGTGTGGATTTTCATGCACCATACAAACTTCCCTGCAAGGTAAGGGTATTTTCTTTCTTTCTTTCGTTTTCTTTCTCCCTTTCTTTCTTTCTTTCTTTCTTTCTTTCTTTCTTTCTCTCTCTCTCTCTCTCTCCCTTCCTTCCTTCCTTCCTTTTTTAAGTTAAGAAAGGGTCTTAAATCAATACCTGTGTATTTGAGAGCAAGTATCTCTTCATAACTCTTCATTAAATTTTTTTAAAAACTATAATAAAGTAGTTACCGATAATGGTAACTTTGGAATTGCCATTACCATATAAAATGTAAGTTCCTTCTTAAGTGATTATATTTAACATTTAATGTAGTGAGATCTTTGTGAAGCAATTCACTGGTGCATTTAATGTTTGCATAGATCTTTCCTAAAGAATATCTAGACAGAATATCACAAAATAGTGTGTCTCACCAGATATTAGTAAAATGTAATGGGGGGGGTGGAAGCATGGTGGGTTTGGTTGCCTTTTTTCTTTTTCTGTTTTCTGTATTACCACTTGTATTTACAAATAGGTGTTTGCAACTCTCTAGAAGTAAATGCTTATTATCATTTACCACTATTAATAGCAAAAGTAATATACTGAGGTCTTTGACATTTATGGTAATATACAGAGAGCTTTGACATTTAATAGAATATTTCATATAAAATATATAACGTTTTGTGAAATATATTTTATTCTAACAGTGATGTTCTTTTCAGAGGCAGATAGTAATTATATACATATGTGTAAATATGTACTTATAAACAGTACGAATACACCACACACACACACACACACACACACACACACACACACACACACACAAACACACATATTCAGCTTCCTATAATTAAAAAATATTGCCCAGGAGTTAGCAATAGCAGTCATTTCTCCTATGTATTAGTTTCTATTATTTTGGAAATAATTATATCCAATATTCATATAGCATTATTATATGTCAAGCTCTCATATAATCCTCACAATAACCTATTAGGTAAGTACATACTATGATTGTCTCTATTTTCAGAAGAAGAAACTGAGGCACAGAGAGGTTAAGCAACCTGCCCAAAGTTACACAGCTATTAAGTGAGCAAGCTAGGATATGAACTGTCTGTCTGAATCCAAAGCCTAGAATTTGGAGCTAGAAGACATGGATTTGAATCCCAGTTTCACCACTTTCCAGCTTCAGTTTTCTTCTCTGTAAATGGGCGTGATGATAACATCCACCTCACAGGATTTTAAGGGATAATATCTAATAAAGTATGTGAAAATACTTTGAAAACTGGAAATGGTACATATGCTATGATGATTAATATATACATTTATATTCCTTTATACGCATAATGACTATGAAGTAATAAGATTGAGTTTGTGTAACTTGCCTTACAATTTTTTCAGACACATTTATAATCTATTATTTTATACATATGTTGTAAGTTTTAAAATATATATTATAGAAAGAAACTTAGTGTTACCAACTTTTGTATCATTTTATGTAAATAAACATGAAAATATCTGAGCACTTTTCTGGGTAAATATATTTTGATACTTTATATTCATGTGATATATGTACACATGCATGTATCTGTACGATGTTATATTGACATTATAGGTCTTAGGTAATAATAAACATATTTGTGTGGGCCATAATATGCCTGTATGTGTATATGTGTATGAGTATGTATTTCTCTGTTAAAGATTTAATAGGAGGGCTTCCCTGGTGGCGCAGTGGTTGAGAGTCCGCCTGCCGATGCAGGGGACACGGGTTCGTGCCCCGGGCCGGGAAGATCCCACATGCCGTGGAGCGGCTGGGCCCGTGAGCCATGGTCGCTGAGCCTGTGCGTCTGGAGCCTGTGCTCCACAACGGAAGAGGCCACAGCAGTGAGAGGCCCGCGTACCACAAAAAAAAAAAAAAAAAAAAAAAAAAAAAAAAAAAAAAAAAAGATTTAATAGGAGATCTCATGTCTTAATAAAATGAATTAAGTTTGTTTGAGTGAAAGATTTTTCCCTTTAGAGTCAGTAAATTGTAATATGAGTGAATTTCAAAAGGATATTTATTCAACAACTGAATAATAAAACCTGCCCAATGTAGACAAAACAGAAGAAAAGTCCTCTGAGTATTTAGATGAGTAGAATGTCTGAAATATGATAGTGGTTTGAAAGGAATGCCACTTCTTACATTCCAATACAAAGAGTGACAGAAATTAGGCAAACCAGAATGTAGGAGAGGGCTTTTTTCAATTAATGCCTGTAAATGGTTTGTAATTATTATGCCAAATTTCAGCATTGCCAGCATCTGTTTGCCTTTGTTTAGTAAATTGCCTAGAAATTATTTTTACTTAATAGACTTCTAATCTATGTAACTTTTCATATTTCATATTAAATATTGTACATATGAAGTTTTAGTGGTTGTGAGATTATTAAATAACCTAGCATAGATGGAAATTCAGTTTGCATTTCTATTTGCTAATAATTAGAATTGAAATTGGGTTTTTTTGTTTTTGTTTGTTTGTTTTGCTGAAATTAGCAAGTGAATGACCCTCACAACAGAACTACAGACCAAATTAATAAATTTGTTAATGGAGCCTTTCCATCTCAGATTTAGGATTTTAGCTTCACTGATGTATGAAACTCTTTTGAAAAAATATTCACACATATATTATAGGAATTAGGTATTCTCTTTTAAATTCTCCTGAAGGCCAGTGCTGGCTAATAAAACTAACTGCTCCAGAACCAATATAAGTCAGCATTGTATAAGTCTGTGATATATCATAATTTTCATGCTTCATCTTACCCTTAAGGACATTGTCAAAGTGTCATTACTTTTTTTTTTTTAATTAACTTTCCAGGAGTTGCTCAATGAACTGCAAAAATTTCTGGAAACTGAAAAAGATGAATTAGTTTCAGAAGTTCCAAACCCACCTCCCAAGAAAATTCGACTACAAGAACTAGAAGATGGGATTGATGGGATGGATAATCTGAGTCAAAATGGAGAGGGAAAGATCTCGATTATTGAAGATGGAAACATTGCTTCCAAGAACTTAAATTTAAATGTATGCAATGTATGCCTAGGAATTCTTCAAGATTTCTGTGAAAAAGAGTTCATTAAAAAGGTAAACTGTTTTTTTATTAATGTGTGATTCGTAAAGATTTTCAGTTCTAAGGCCTAGAATTCTTGTATCCAAAGGAACAATGCCATTCGTTTCAACTTGTTTCACACAAATGGATCATTAGAACGTTTTCTTAATTTTTTTTGAAAAAAGCCTACTATTCTCAAATTACCTTTCTATCAACATGTCTGAAAATTAATGAAATATGTATCCATGTATTTCAGTTATGAGTGCTGTTCAATTGAACAAAAATGTAGCAGTTTTCCCTTTGCTGTTTAACATAACTAAGGAGTTAGAGAAAAGTTCTTCTTTAGTCATACCTTTTAGTGTCTAGAAAAGCCTAGTGTTAACAGCCTTGAGGACGGTACATGATTAAAGGTGGGATTGCTTTTTGTTTCCAGGTATCAAGAGTGCCTATTTGGCTTTATTTTGTTTAAAATCTTTTCTGAATTACCAGGTGACTTAATACAAAAGTATCTTGATATTCAACAGGTTGTTCTGCAGGTGAGTCCTGGCTCTTTTGGCACCTTGTGATATCAGTCCTCAGGGTCATATTTGGCAAATATTTGATTTCAGGATGTTTGTGAGAGTTTCCTACTCAAAGGTAAAAGTTTAGAAGTTTTGCAGTGTCATCTCCTGGACCAAAAATTCATGTTATGAAGATAAGTGTAAAAATTTCAGCAATTCCTGGGAATTTATATAATACTTTTTTATGTAATAAAAAATACTTTTTATGTAATACTTTTTTAGGTGTGCCAAAAGGTTGAGGCCTCTGGGTTTGAATTCACCAACTTGGTATTGTCAGTCTCCTTCCCACCACAGCTATCTGTAAGAGAGGTAAGGTCATTTACATACATAAAACTATATGTGAAGTACACAATAGACATTTCTAAAAAAATAAGTATAAATATTCCTTCCCATATTATATTTTCACATTTTATGAATTTATTGAATGACTGAAAGCATTCATTATTATAGTTGCTTAATGATGTTGAGTGAATGAATGAGAAAAGGAATTATTGGTTCAAGTTAGTTTATTCATCACAGTACTGCCATCTTTTTAAAAGGTCCTAATTCAGTAGCAACATTCATTGAGCGGCATGTTGGTCAGAGAAAGATATTTGACCAGGACTTCAGAGATCTTTTGGGGCAGATGTATGGGTTTTATAATGGTCCTAGGATAAGATCATTTTAATTTTGATGAGCCTTCTCTTTTCCAGAGTAAAATATAAAAAGACGGCACCTCTTTTAGTCAATGGAAAAAGGGAGAGAAATAGCCTCATATTTATTTTAACTTTTTTCTTTTGGTAAGTGAAATAAATAATAGTAGTCATTATTGTAATGTTCCTATGTGTAGAAACTGATGTGAAAACACAAAACTATCTTTGTTAATACTGTTAAATGTAGTATAGAGAAAATGGCCTCTGTAATCTCAAATTATAATGAGCTGTAAACACATCCATTTATATGTATGAGGTATATTTTCCCTAAGAATCCCAAAACATCACCTTACATCTTATACCGTCATTTTCTTTGGGTGAATATGTTTATTAGTCCCTAAAAGGCTAAAGATTGACTTAAGACTTGTTGAGGCTGGATAAATGATAGAGAAGAGCTGGGAAGTGAAAAAGAATAGAGTGATTTTAAGTAGTATCTCTGTTGATGACAAGATAATGGAGCAAATGGAAGAGTAAAGGCGGTGATAATGATAATACTGAGGTTTATAAACACTTAAAAGTCATTTTCTAGTCAATCATCAATGCATTTCTCACAGATAGGTCATCTCCAGGGTCCAATTTTGGTGGAGAAAAACAGACTTCCAAAAGCTAAGTGACTCACAAAAGCTTTCGGTGTTTGAGTAACAAAAATAGGAAAAGAAATATATTTTCTAAGTGTGGTTATATATCTTACTACCAATCTTCATCTCAAAGTTTATATTTTTACATTAAAATTTGTATTGTCCATTTTTACCACATGTGATGATTTTAACAATATTAACTTAATATGTTGAATACTTATGAAGTATTTATATTCCATATTAGAAATAGAAGATGCTGTTTTAAAAAAGAGAATTATTCTGCATAAACTCTTCTTGCTTTTATTTATTTATTTTTGTCTGCGTTGGGTCTTCGTTGCTGCGTGCGGGATTTCTCTAGTTGCGGCAAGCCGGGGCTACTCTTCGTTGCGGTGCGTGGGCTTCTCATTGCGGTGGCTTCTCTTGTTGTGGAGCACAGGCTCTAGGCACGCAGGCTTCAGTAGTTGTGGCTTGCAGGCTCTAGAGCATGGGCTCAGTAGTTGCGGTGCACGGGCTTAGTTGTTCCACGGCATGTGGGATCTTCCCGGACCAGGGCTCGAACCCATGTACCCTGCATTGGCAGGCAGATTCTTAACCACTGCGTCACTAAGGAAGTCCTTAAACCTATGTTCTTATACTTGGGTTTAGAAAAACAACTGCCAAGTAAAGGATGAGGCAGGAGTGGCTTGAGCTATGTTTAATTGGAAGATTGGGATTGACATATACACACTACTATATATAAAATAGATAATTAATAAGGACCTACTGTATAGCATAGGAAACTCTACTCAATACTCTGTAATGGCCTATATGGGAAAAGAATCTAAAAAAGAGTGGATGTATGTATATGTATAACTGATTCACTTTGCTGTACACCTGAAACTAAACTAACTATACCCCAATAAAAATTTTTTTAAAAAGAGCTGTGTTTATAGTGATGGCTTAGGAGTTTTAGTTAGTAGCCCAATGAGAATTATGGGTGTGATTAGATAAGTTCTTTGGATTTTCATCCAGATATTAGAAGTATAGTATCTGAAAAGATGAAGGTGACAATCCTTTTTTACTCAGTGCTGGCCATTCCTAGAGTACCATATTCAGATGGAATGTTCTACTTTAGGAGGAACAAATACAAATGGGAAGGCATTTTGTAGTAGTCCATGTACTAATCCCCCAAACTTGTGAATATGTTATTTTGCATTTTTAAAAAAGGGACTTGGCTGAAGTAATTAAGGTTAAGGATGATGAGATACAGAGATTATCCTTAATTATCTAGGTGGGCTCAACCTAATCATGTGAGTCCTTAAAAGTACCCTTCCTGGCTGAGGTGATGGTAAGAGAAAAAGGTGATTGTGGAAGAATGGTCAGAGAGATGCAGTGTTGCTCACTTTGAAGATAGTGGGAGGGAGCCATGAACCAAGGAAAATGAGTGGAATCTGAAAGCTAGAAAAGGCAAGGAAACAGGTCCTCCTAGCCTAGAGCCTCCAGAGAAGAATATGGTCCTATTGACCCAGTGAGACCAGTGTCAGGCTTCTGACCTAAAGAACTGTAAGATAATAAATTTGTGTTTTAAACCACTAAATTTGTGAGAATTTGTTATAGCAACAATAGAAACAAACACATTTAGATGAGTGCATTTAGAATGTTGGAGACATCTGAACCCCGGTCACAGGAGCTGCTGCCAAAGGAACTTGGGTTATTGAATTTGGAGAATAGATGATTTAGTGGGACGAATTTGCTCTGCTTAAATATTTGAGGGGTTTTCTCCTGGAGAGATAAAGTAATTTTCAGCTGTAAGGAGGATTATCCAAAACAGGATAGACTGTTTTCAGGAATGGTGAGTTTTCTGTCACCAGAATGTTTAAGCCAAGGCTGGGCAGCTACTTGGCAGAGATATATATATATAAGGAAGTTGTAAACCTATAGTTGGTTAGACTAGAGACTTTGTTCAGCCTTTACAAACTTCAACATCCTATATAGTTTTAAGAAAAATATTTATTATAGTAATTTTTAAATGTTACCTTATATTCATGATTGATTCCTCTAAACTCCTACACCACATTACATTACTGCCACACTAAAATTACCATAGAGTGAATAACCCAGACTTATGCTAATATTAGGCTAACCTGGTGTTGATGGGAAAAGAGCATTCCAAGTAGGTCCTTTTAAAAGTAAGCACTTTAAAGTCCTGTTCTTCTAGGTTTATCTTTACTAGTACAGTTCAGTAGGGGGCAATATTGTACTATCAGTTTGGCCTACTGGCCCCACCTCAGGAGCAGCGTGTGGGAAACAGTTGTGTACTACTGACTTTTTTGGTTTTTGTTTTTAATTTTTATTGGAGTATAGTTGATTTACAACGTTGTGTTAGTTTCTGCTGTGCAGCAAAGTGAATCAGTTATACATATATCCACTCTTTTTTAGATTCTTTTCTCACATAGGTCATTACAGAGTATTTAGTAGAGTTCCCTGTGCTCTACAGTAGGTCCTTAATTACTACTGACTTTGAATGTTAATTGTCCCTTAAATGTTACTTTGATCGTATGAAACACCTACTTCTCTATATGCAGCTTGGTATAGTTTGAGTTTTATTTATCAAATCAAAACCTTTTTTCTCTCATTTGTTATACTTTGTAATATTTCCATGCTTTGCACTAAGTACTATAAGTTATACACAGCCCTAGAAAAGTAGCCAAAAATAAAAGCAGTACCATTTCTGTGGTAGCAGTTTATATTTACAAAATTGTTCTTTTCTTAAATTCTGACAAATGGGTATTCAAAAGACTTTGGAGTTTTACTTAAATCTGTGCAGTCTTAACCAGTTTGGGACCATCATCTCATTAAGAATCTAAAGAAAGCAATGACTCCCTTGTCCTAAAAATGCATGTATTCAGAATTTTGCATGTATTTACATAGACCCCTTAAACTCCCAGCCATTAACCTAGGATCTTTCTTAATTGGACACTCCAGTAATTTTCCCCCTCTGTAATTGATTGATGTGCTTACTTTTTCTAAAGGGCAGTGTTTTTTCTAATTATGATTAGCTCATAGTACAGAATTTGATGAAATCTCTTTGACTTCAAGTACAGAGAGCTACACTTTCAATTTCATATTGTATGTGTAGGCCTGAGCTGGCTATCTTCATTCATTAACCCAACTCTCTAATTTAGCATGCATATTTTCTACTTTTTATTCATTTTGCGTGACTTCTTAATTTTTATTTTGTATGACAAACACCCTGCTTAAATCAGTTTCTGTTCTCTCTTACCCACCATTTAGTACCAACTTAAGGTTCACTTCAATCAATAAATTTTCTGAGCTTACTAAGGAGTTTTCAGACTTTGTAACCCTATTTTTTGGTTAGGTTAGTTAGTTAAGACTTGCTTCAATCTTTATGTGGTCCATTTATCCATGCAAAGCATTTTTACAAGGTTGCTGAATGAGGCACTGAAAAACATGCAAAATTATAGCAATCACTGTCTCGGCCTCTCAGGGATTTTTCAGTAGATTTTTTATGGATGGGTTGGGGGGATGTAACCTTGCTAATGTTTTGCATATACAGGCTGCAACATTTTAAGCCATTCAGAGGACATGCAGCAGACCCATCTTCCTTATGAGAGGTGACCCCAATAGCATACCTCTGTGAGCACAACATCAGTATATGGAAGCCTGCATGATCAGAATCACAGAATCATAGATCTGTAGGAGACCTTGGTGACCATCTAGCCTCATTGAAAAATGACATGTATATGGTTGTGATTTGTCAGAGCTCTGGCCATGCCACCACCCCAGGTATAAATCCCTTAAAACCTACTGAGAATCTCTGATGGAGTCCAGGAGTTCCCAACCTTTTAATCTCTGAAAATTTAACGGATCCCCAGTGTCTGTGAATTGGAAAGAAGATATGTTTGGATGATTTTTTTCAGCCTCACAGATTGGGATTACTTCACTAATCATCTCACTCATCTCATGTGAAGGGGGGAAGACCAAACCTTGCCCAATGTGTCACATTTATTGGAATTTGGGTGTGTCTCCCTCATTCATGCTCTTTTTTTTTTTAATCCACACCATCTCTCCATCTTTTATACTTAGGTGTGTTTTATTTACTTAACCACCTTGGCTCTATGGGCATTGCCTTTTCTTAACTACTGCACTTGTTAAGCCATACACTCGAGAAGGATCAGGGGACAAAAGAATGATAAAATCTAGGCAGAGCTGTTGCATCAGGGGGAACATGGGACTAGACATGGGAGCAGGTTCAGGATTCTGTTACTCCATCTACAATTGGGATGTGTGTTCCAAGGAAGAAAAGATGAGTGACCTGTGATTAGTCAAGGTCTTTGTAGAACCCAAGTCCTCGTTAGTTTAGGGTGGGCAGTCAGCAGTCCAGCTGTCAGGGAGTCAGAGCAGGTATTGAATAGGTTTAATAACTCACTATTAGAGGGTACAGGTGCAGGGAGACCAACAAATAAAGCAAGAACCCTTTCCTGAAGTCACTGAGCATTGTAGCAAGGAAGAACAAATCATATTCCCACGAATGAGATGCCATGGTGAAGTAGGACAAGGAGCAAGGCTAATTCTAAAAACCATCACAATAATGTATACTGGATTCAGGAATGCAGTTGGCGGAGTATTCAGACATATGTTTAAATACTTGAAGATGCGTATGTTTACTTCCTAGCTTTGCTTTTTTCTTGGCCTGAACCAGCTAAGTATAGGCAGAGGAGGCAGCAAGAAAGAAAAGGTTGCTATGGCTAATCCACCAGTGTGGGTGGTTGAGAGGTAGCAGGGTGTGTTAAGAGCATGAGGCAGCCTTAAAATTTTGAAGTTTATGTTTTAATTTGTATGGTCTTAGTCTCATTAATTGTCACATTTTGCATCTTTAAAATTTTTAGTGAGAAATGGTTATATAACAGAGTTAATAGGAATACAAGATGAAGGAAACCCTTTTTCTATTTCCCCATCAAATGCAACATATTTTCACATTGCTACTTACCAACTATTGAGTTCCTTATCAAACTTTCCTTTTTTTCATTCAGTTTTAGGACTGCATGGCCTAGTGGACTAAGTTTCAGAAAAAGGGAGCTTCTAAATTAGACTCTATTTCAGATTTCTTTTGTTACATAGAGAAGTCATCTCAATTACCCTTTTTGCTGAGATCACCACCATGTTTTAGACTTAGTAATTCTGAACTACTAAGTTATTATTTTTGAAAAATCATTCATAATTTATATATACAATATATGTATATAAAGTGATAGTTTATATGTGAAACAGCCACACCACCACAATGTGTGCTTATGTTTTAGGAGCAGTAAGATACAACCCCTTTCTTGGAAAAAACAAGGGGCAGTAGCTGCCACCATTTATTATTTGTAGGTCAGTGTGCTGCCTGTGCTGTCTCATTTAATCATAACAACCCCTTGAAGTAGGCAGTGTTATTCTATTTTACAGATGATGAAATTGAAACTCAAGGTTACACTGCTAATAAATAACAGAGCTAGGATTTAAACGCTCATGTATCCAACTCCAAAGTATATGCTTTTGATTATTGCTGTGCCCTACTTACTACCTACACTGTGATTTGGTCAGATAGATATCAGAAGTGGGTTATTGTGTATCTGTGTTTACAGGAGAGGCTTAGTCTAGGTTTTGACCTTTACACTCAAATGGTATAGTATCTTCAAAGTTAGGGAAAGGATTCTTGGTAAAAGTATATATATATATTGGGCTTCCCTGGTGGCGCAGTGGTTGAGAGTCCGCCTGCCGATGCAGGGGATACGGGTTCGTGCCCCGGTCTGGGAAGATCCCACATGCCGCGGAGCGGCTGGGCCCGTGAGCCATGGCCGCTGAGCCTGCGCGTCCGGAGCCTGTGCTCTGCAACGGGAGTGGCCACAACAGTGAGAGGCCCGCGTACCGCAAAAAAAAAAAAAAAAAAAAAAGTATATATATATATATATATAATATATATATGTGGAACCAGAGCTCTTGTAATATTTTAACAAGAGTAATAATTTAATGAACATGATGATAAACCACCAATTTATTTGGTGATTCTCTAAAATTACAACTTTGAAAGTAAAATTAAAATTACATTTTTTAGCACTTTCCCACCACACTTGAGCTCAAGTTTTGTTATCAGATGATTGGAATAGGTACAGAAGAGGTTTTAAATCAAATATCTTTTTACAGCAGATGTCTTTTTTTTTTTTTTTGGTACGTGGGCCTCTCACTGTTGTGGCCTCTCCCGTTGCGGAGCACAGGCTCCGGACGCGCAGGCTCAGCGGCCATGGCTCACGGGCCCAGCAACTCCGCGGCATGTGGGATCTTCCTGGACCGGGGCACGAACCCGTATCCGCTGCATCGGCAGGCGGACTCTCAACCACTGCGCCACCAGGGAAGCCCCAGCAGATGTCTTAAAATAGAGGAATTTCCATTCACTTTTGTGAGGAGCTACTTCTGTTTTTCCTTTAATCTTAGGACGATTGGTAGGTGTGTGTGATGATGAATTATTATGTTATTCCCTTAATAATTAAAGGTGGGCATGTCAGGATTTCAGCCATGTCCTTTTGTCATGTGTACTTCCAAATATCCAAAAAGAGAGAGCTGGTGCCACCCTGAAGTCAGACAAATCCAACTTCATTATTGACTTCTCAGAAATCTCTTTCTTGAGAACTAGTACTGGTACTTTCTTACCTTTAAAAAAAAAGAATTAGTAGTATTGATTAATGGTAGTGCTACAGCTGCTCCTGCTTCTTTTTTTAAAAAAATTAGGTTGTACTGCTTAAAATATTGGATGTTATCTTTACAAATCTTTGCTTTTATTTTTTTAAATATTTATTTATTTATTTATTATTTTGGCTGCACTGGGTCTTAGTTGCAGCACGTGGGATCTTCGTTGCGGCACATGGGCTTCTTAGCTAAAAATAATAAATAAATATTTTTTTAAAACCCCTCCAAACTCACAGATACAGAGAACAGATTGGTTGTTATCAGAGGGAAAGGGGGTTGCAAGATGGATGAAATGGGTGAGGCGGGTCAATTGTATGGTGATGGATGGTAACTAGACTATTGGTACCGATCACTTTGTAGTATATACAGATGTCAAATTATAATGTTGTACACCTGAAGCTTATATAATGTCATATACCAATTTTATCTCAATTTAAAAAATCACAGCTTCCCTGGTGACACAGTGGATAAGAATCTGCCTGCCAATGTAGGGGACACAGGTTTGATCCCTGGTCCGGTAAGATCCCACATGCTGTGGAGCAACTAAGCCCATGCACCACAACTACTGAGCCTGCGCTCTAGAGCCCGTGAGTCACAACTACTGAAGCCCGCGTGCCTAGAGCCCATGCTCTGCAACAAGAGAAGCCACCGCAATGAGAAGCCCGTACACTGCAACAAAGAGTGGCCCCCACTCACCGCAGCTAGAGAAAAGCCCGTGTGCAGCAACGAAGACCCAACACAGACAAAAATAAATAAATAAAATAAAAATAAAAATAAATTAAAAAAAACTCAACTCATTAAAAAAAAGAATCATAATATAAAATAGTTTCTATTTAGAATTCAGTTCACATCTAGGATTTAAATTTTTTGTGAAGCTGGGGTGTTATGTGTATTGATAATATTCTGTTCATTTGGTATTATCACTATAAATTCATATTAGAAACTGTGAGAGAATGATTTTAGTGAGACTTTGGATCGTATTTCTGAAAGCATTACCTGGTAGAATCTCTCCTTATGAAGAAAGTGGGCATGTCCACTCAAGCCCTATTGAATAAATCAGTAACCAGGAACGAATGCTAAATTGGTATTCCAAAAGATTTTTTTAAATGCAGACATGTATTCAGGGCACTTCTTTTGGATACATTTTTATTCATGATGCAACCTGAGTTATTTTGTAAATAAGATTAAGATGCACCACATGTATCTTTTGAAGGGCTTTTAATCATACTCACTACAGGTATAGTGTAATGAATCAGAGTGAGTGTTCAGATAAACAATATTCAATTAGCATAGAGACTCTTTTTTCCTGAGCTTGTGATATAGTACATCTATTGGATAGCTTGTTGGACATCTTAGGTAGTCTTTTTCCAGTTTGTTTTGTCTTTCATGTTTCTCACATTTTAAGTAATTGCCTCATAGGAAACACAGAGATTACATGATGTGAGTCCTTGAAGTTGAAATCTATCCTGGAATAGAAATATTTTCATTTTCTTTTTAGCAATTTATGTTATTATATTCATCAGCATTTAACCCCTTCCTTCTCACAGATAACCATTGTCTTTACTCCTAAAGCTAGAGTTGAAATGGGCCTGATTTTGAACTTTATATAAAATGGAATCATAACATGATAAATCTTTTATGTCTGGCTTCTATCATTTGATGTTATTTTTAAGAGATTCATTCATATTGCTATGTGGAGCTGTAGGTTGTCATTGGTGTACAGTATTTAGTTGCATGAATATACTGCAATTTATTCATACTACTATTAACAGATATTGAGGTTATTTCTAGTTTTTAGCTACTTTCAACAGTGACACCATCAACATTCTTTTTTTTTTTTTTTGCGGTGTGTGGGCCTCTCACTGTTGTGGCCTCTCCCGTTGCGGAACACAGGCTCCGGACGCACAGGCTCAGCGGCCATGGCTCGCGGGCCCAGCAACTCCGCGGCATGTGGGATCTTCCTGGACCGGGGCATGAACCCTTGTCCCCTGCATCAGCAGGCGGACTCTCAACCACTGGGCCTCCAGGGAAATCCCATCAACATTCTTGAAGTTTATCCTAGTGCACATATGCAGGAGTTTATCTATGGTATATGCCTATGAGTGGAATTGCTGAGTCATAAGGAATACACTTCTTTGAGTTTATCAGATAATGCCAAACTGTTTTCAAAGTGGTTGTACTAGTCTACATTCCCACTTTCATTTATTTTGATCTTTAATTTCTTTCAACAATGGTTTACAGTTTTCAGTGTACAGATTTCACACATATTTAAAATAATTTGTCCCTAAGAATTTCATTGTTTTGGGTGCTCTTGTAATTGGAATTGGAGTTTTATTGCATTTTCCAATTTTTCATTGCTGATCTGTAGAAATGTAGTTGGTTTTTGCAGACTTGTAACCTGCAATCTTGCTAAACTTTTAAAAATAGTTCTAATAGTTCTAATAGTTGTAGATTCCTTAGGATATTTGACCATGTTTTTTATTACAAATTCAGTTTCTTCAGTTGATAGTGGGTTATTCAAGTTTCCTGTTGCTTCTTGTGTCAGTTTTGGTTATTTGTATCTTTTGAGGAATTTGTTTCATCTAAGTTGTCAGATTTATTTTCATAAAGTTTTTCATAATGTTCCCCCTTCTTATGGTTTAATGTTTTATTCCATGACAATGGTAATTTGTGTCTTCTCTTTTTTTCTTGTGATCTGTGCAGCTAGAGATTTACCAATGTTATTGATCTTTTCAAAGAACCAGTATTTGGTTTCATTGATTTATTCTGTATATGTTTATTTTATATTTCATTGATTTCTGTTCTTTATTATTTTCTTCCTTCTACTTATTATGGCTTTAATTGTTCTTTTTCTGTCTTCCTAAAGTTGGGAGCTTAGATAGTTTATTTTGGGTTTTTCTTCTTTTGCGCTACAATAGCAGAGTTGATTAGGTGTGCTAGATGCATATGTCCAGCAAAGCCTAAGATATGTACTTTCTGGTCTTTAACAGAAAAATGTTGCCAACCTTTGCTCTAGGGGCTATAATATGCTTATAAGATGCTCTTTATCTTAACTCAATCAGGAATATTATAATCTTACAACATTATATTTCTATTTTACTGTTCTTAGTCAATTGTTATGTATCTGTTATGTCTATATACGTTTTAACCCTACAATACTGTGTTATAATTTTTGCCCTGAAATATGTATCTTTTAAAGAAGAGATGAAAACAATATGCCTACCTATTATATTTACCACAAATTTACCATTTCTAGTGCTCCTCATTTCCTCTAGATCCAAGTTGCCATCTGGTGTCATTTCCCCTCATGTGACTCATGACCCCCACTGAAAAGACCCTCATTTTACCTTCTCCAAAAAAAATAAATAGTCTTTTAGAGGAGTTAGGGCAGGTCATTCACCTGGCTGAATGAAGTGATGTAGGGGATTTGAAGATCTACCTCTTTTTTCAAACAGATTTTCAGTCAAACTTCCTTATTTTGCTCCTTCTATCCCCACTTACAGAATTCCATGGTGGTGTGTTTACTCCTCAGACTTTTGCTGATTGTGGCGTATCAGTTATGTGTGCTGCCAGTCTAGGATTCAGCTTTTTTGTGTGTGTGTGTGTCTCTGTCCTTTACCACTCCTCTATCTGCTTTCCAACTTCCAGATTTCTAACTACACTCCCACTGTCCCCATCCTGGTGGATTTTATGCTCTTTTAACAAATCTCGTTACTTGTTGTTTTAGAGGATTAGCAAAAGTACATACCTGACTTTGATATTCTCTCTTCACCTAGAAGTCCAAATACATTTGCTTACTTTTAAAATATAATGTTTGCATTTGTCTCATTTTAATTTTTATTATAGTTACATTATTTTTATTTACTACATTAAACAAATTACCAAAATCAAAGTATACTGTCTAGTTTCTTTCATCTGTGAGGTTAGAAATACTTTTTTATGCTATTACAACCCTAATGGAAATCTGTCAATTTAGTTTTTATTTTACAAATTAATTATATGGAAAAATATGAAGAAAAAATATTCTTGAAGAAATTTTATATTCTTTTTTGGCAGTTAATAGTAGGGTTCCTACCCAATAATGACCTTTACAATGTTTGCATATTTTAAGGTTATGTAATGGAGGAATGGTAGGTGGAAGAAAAGGTTAGAAAAAATTCATTACCAATTAGACTCATGAGTATAATAATCATTTTTGACATCTCATGAACTTAGGCCTTTTTTATTTGTTTAGTTATTTTAGCTTCTATTTTTATATCATATTGTACAAATTAGTGGTAGTATATGAATAACTCATCACACTGCCATTTTCTAGAAATGCACTTGAAATATCCCAGCCACCAAAGCCTTGTCATTAGATCTTGCCGTTAGATAGTCTTCACCAAATTATTCGTAGGAATCTGTGGTTCCTTTTTCCTTCTTTTTCTCTCACTGTCTCCATCTCTTTCTCCCCCTTTCCCTCTCCCTTACCTTTCTGCCTTCCCTTGCTCCCTCCCTTCCTTCCAAATACTATATCAAGGTGTCCTAATAAAGATATTGGCAGGATTCAAACTGGACAAAATTTAAGGTCCGAGGGCCCCTGCCTTTCTCCTTTCATCAGCATCATACTGCATTTTGTTGTTGGGTATATGGTTTGATGTGCCTTGATCATTTGCCTTTATGTCTTGCACACCCGTTAACTAGCATTCATGGCTAGAAACTGGCCCAGTGCAGATGCTGTTCCATTCTCAAATTCATAACAAATCACCTTTCTTAAACTTTTAGACTAAAACTATAACTGAAAGTTTGGAAGGGGCAAGGCTTGAGGAAATCCCCGTTTTTGTTTAATGTGCATTACTAAACAGAGTTAGGAGACCTGCATTATAAAAACAACAATTAACATTTTGGTATAATATCTCATTTAAACTTCCAATTATGCAAGAAACAGCATTCTCCCTGTTTTACAGACGAGGAAACAAACACCAAAAGGGCATTTAATTGCCCCAAATTACTTGCTGCTAAGTAGGAAGAGAACTTGAACCCAGTTCTTTCTATTTCAGACTCCCATGCTTTTTCCAGGATGCTTTTTGACCTCCTTCCCATCCTGCCTCTGACACTACTTAGGCAAGTTCCTGGAAAGAAAAAGTGGTAGGCACACTAAACCTTACCAGATCAGAGGAGTTTGTCATTTATTTGGAAAGATTTTGTTTGAAGTTTTCAGGACATTGTTTTAATAAATTTAGAAAGCCTCCAATATTAATACCTTGACACATAAGCTGTTTCTCAAATTATAATAAAATTCATTAACTTGGAGAAAAATTTTTCTCTAAAAATAAGATCATGATATATGGGGTGGGGGAGGGTGTTGTGTGTACATTTTATAGTTTACAAAACATTCATTCTGTCATCACAGCACTTCTAAAGATAGCTATTGTATTTATGGAGAATGAGGTTTACATTTAAAATGGGCAACTCTTCTCTTTGAATTGTTTAAAATTTTGATAAGTATTTCCAAATTGCCCTCCTAAAAGATGTTACCAGTTTACAACAGTGTATTACAACCTTGTACCCTTGCCCAAACTGGGTATATCATACCCTTTCGTATTCTAAACCACGCAAAAATGATCTTGTTTAATTTACACTTTGATTTTCAAGTGAGTTTTCACATCTCTTTTGCATGTTTATTAACCATTGGGGTTCCTTTTTATTTGGTTATTTGGCTCTTTAAGATTGATTTGTAAGAGCTCTTTGGACATATGGTTATTGATCCTTTGTCTATTTTATTTCTTCCAGCCTGTTATTTGTCATTTATCTTTGTTTATGGTCATTCAACAAACTTAAATTTCTAATTTTTATGGAACTTTTCAACTAGGAACAAATTTCTCTACATTTTTTCAATTCCTTGTTTGGGCTTACAATTATTTTACAGTTTTCATCTCACATTTCATAAATTTATTCCTATGTGGGTTTTTTTTAACATGTTTTCATTTTTTATTTTAATTGTAATCTGAGTAGGTTTTTTTTCTTTTAGTAACATTTTCTATTTGGTTACTAGGAAAGTAATGTGTGTATGTTTGTGTGTCTTGATATTTATCTTGTAACTGCCCAACTTTCTAGCCTCTATTGTTAATTCTAGTGGTTTTTCAGTTGGTTATCTAAATATGCTATTACCTTATTTGCAAATTATGATCATTTTTCTACTCTTCTTCTCCTACTATTTATGTATATGTGTGTATGTATGTATGTGTGTGTATTTATCTTGTAGACTTGACTAGGACCTCCAAAACATGTTACATAATGGTAATACTAGTGACTCTTGTCTTGACCCTCAATAATAGGAATGTTTCTAGAGTTTAAATATTAATTACATTGTTAACTCTTTTCTGATACATACTCTTTCTCTATTTAAGGAAGTTTGCTTCTATGCCAAGTATAGGAAGTTTTTTTAATCAGGAACAGATATTTGCAGACATATTTTTATCTTTTTAGGTATTATTATAGTCAAGTAAATGAATTGATTTTCTTATGTTGAACTTTTGTTGTTTTCCTGAGACAACATTTTTAGTCATTTTATTTACATAAAAATTTGACTTATTAATATTTTATATAGGATTTTTACATATACACATACATATGTATGTATATATGTAAATAAGAATAGCCTATTTACCATTTTTATGCTACCTTTGGTTTGGGTATTAAATTATGCAATTAGATTACATATTGGATTATGGTTTGAATATTAGATTATGTAAGCTATGTGGATTTAATTATCAGGCTTTCTATCTTTTTAAAAAATTTTTTAATTTAATTTTATTTATTTTTTTATACAGCAGGTTCTTATTAGTCATCAATTTTATATACATCAGTGTATACATGTCAATCCCAATCGCCCAATTCATCACACCACCATCCCCCCACCCCGTGGCTTTCCCCCCTTGCTGTCCATAGGTTTGTTCTCTACATCTGTGTCTCAACTTCTGCCCTGCAAACTGGTTCATCTGTACCATTTTTCTAGGTTCCACATACATGTGTTAATATATGATATTTGTTTTTCTCTTCCTGACTTATTTCACTCTGTATGACAGTCTCTAGATCTATCCACGTCTCAACAAATGACCCAATTTCGTCCCTTTTTATGGCTGAGTAATATTCCATTGTATATATGTACCACATCTTCTTTATCCATTCGTCTGTCGATGGGCATTTAGATTTCTTCCATGACCTGGCTATTGTAAATAGTGCTGCAATGAACATTAGGGTGCATGTGTCTTTTTGAATTACAGTTTTCTCTAGTTATATGCCCAGTAATGGGATTGCTGGATCATATGGTAATTCTATTTTTAGTTTTTTAAGGAACCTCCATACTGTTCTCCATAGTGGCTGTACCAATTTACATTCCCACCAACAGTGCAAGAGGGTTCCCTTTTCTCCACACCCTCTCCAGCATTTGTTGTTTGTAGATTTTCTGATGATGCCCATTCTAACTGGTCTGAGGTGATACCTCATTGTAGTTTTGATTTGCATTTCTCTAATAATTAGTGATGTTGAGAGCTATCATGTGCTTCTTGGCCATCTGTATGTCTTCTTTGGAGAAATGTCTATTTAGGTCTTCTGCCCATTTTTTGGTTGGGTTGTTTGTTTTTTTAATATTGAGCTGCATGAGCTGTTTATATATTTTGGAGATTAATCCTTTGTCCGTTGACTCGTTTGCAAATATTTTCTCCCATTCTGAGGGTTGTCTTTTCGTCTTGTTTATGGTTTCCTTTGCTGTGCAAAAGCTTTGAAGTTTCATTAGGTTCCATTTGTTTATTTTTCTTTTTATTTCCATTACTCTAGGAGGTGGATCAAAAAAGACCTTGCTGTGATTTATGTCAAAGAGTGTTCTTCCTATGTTTTCCTCTACGATTTTTATAGTGTCCAGTCTTACATTTACATTAAACTCCATTTTGAGTTTCTTTTTGTGTATGGTGTTAGGGAGTGTTCTAATTTCATTCTTTTACATGTAGCTGTCCAGTTTTCCCAGCACCACTTATTGAAGAGACTGTCTTTTCTCCATTGTATATCCTTGCCTCCTTTGTCATAGATTAGTTGACCATGGGTGCATGGGTTTACCTCTGGGCCTTCTATCTTGTTCCATTGATCTATATTTCTGTTTTTGTGCCAGTACCATATTGTCTTGATTACTATAGCTTTGTAGTATAGTGTGAAGTCAGGGAGTCTGATTCCTCCAGCTCCATTTTTTTCCCTCAAGACTGCTTTGGCTATTCAGGGTCTTTTGTGTCTCCATACAAATTTTAAGATGTTTTGTTCTAGTTCTGTAAAAAATGCCATTGGTAATTTGGTAGGGATTGCATTGAATCTGTAGGTTGCTTTGGGTGGTATCATCATTTTCACAGTATTGATTCTTTTAATCCAAGAACATGGGATATCTCTCCATCTGTTGGTATCATCTTTAATTTCTTTTATCAGTGTCTTATAGTTTCCTGCATACAGGTCTTTTGTCTCCCTAGGTAAGTTTATTCCTAGGTATTTTATTATTTTTGTTGCAGTGGTAAATGGGAGTGTTTCCTTAATTTCTCTTTCAGATTTCATCATTAAGTGTTATAGGAATGCCAGAGATTTCTGTGCATTAATTTTATATCCTGCAACTTTACAGATTCATTGATTAAGCTCTAGTAGTTTCCTGACGACCATCTTTAGATTCTCTCTATAGTACACATCATTTACAAACATTTACATAACATCTACATTTCAATTTTACTTCTCTTTTCAATTGTATTCCTTTTCTTTCTTTTTCTTCTCTGACTGCTGTGGCTAGGACTTCCAAAACTATGTTGAATAATAGTGGTGAGAGTGGACATCCTTGTCTTGTTCCTGATCTTAGAGGAAATGCTTTCAGTTTTTCACCATTGAGAATGATGTTTGCTGTGTGTTTGTCGTATATGGCCTTTATTATGTTGAGGTAGGTTCCCTCTATGCCCACTTTCTGGAGAGTTTTTATCATAAATGGGTGTTGAATTTTGTCAAAAGCTTTTTCTGCATCTATTGAGATGATCATATGGTTTTTCTTCTTCAGTTTGTTAATATGGTGTATCGCATTGATTGATTTGCATATATTGAAGAATCCTTGCATCCCTGGGATAAATCCCACTTGATCATGTTGTATGATCCTTTTAATGTGTTGTTGGATTCTGTTTGCTAGTATTTTGTTAAGGATTTTTGCATCTATATTCATCAGTGATATTGGTGTATAATTTTCTTTTTTTGTAGTATCTTTGTCTGGTTTTGGTATCAGGGTGATGGTGGCCTCATAGAATGAGTTTGGGAGTGTTCCTTCCTCTGCAATTTTTTGGAAGAGTTTGAGAAAGACGGGTGTTAGCTCTTCTCTAAATGTTTGATAGAATTCACCTATGAAGCCTTCTGCTCCTGGACTTCTGTTTGTTGGAAGATTTTTAATCACAGTTTCAATTTCATTACTTGTGATTGGTCTGTTCGTATTTTCTATTTCTTCCTGGTTCAGTCTTGGAAGGTTATACCTTTCTAAGAATTTGTCCATTTCTTCCAGGTTGTCTATTTTATTGGCATAGAGTTGCTTGTAGTAGTCTCTTAGGATGCTTTGTATTTCTGAGGTGTCTGTTGTAGCTTCTCCTTTTTTCATTTCTAATTTTATTGATTTGAGTCCTCTCCCTCTTTTTCTTGATGAGTCTGACTAATGGTTTATCAATTTTGTGTATCTTCTCAAAGAAGCAGCTTTTAGTTTTATTGATCTTTGCTTTTGTTTTCTTTGTTTCTATTTCATTTATTTCTGCTCTGATCGTTATGATTTCTTTCCTTCTGCTAACTTTGGATTTTGTTTGTTATTCTTTCTCTAGTTCCTTTAGGTGTAAGGTTAGATTGTTTATTTGAGATTTTTCTTGTTTCTTGAGATAGCCTTGTATAGCTATAAACTTCCCTCTTAGAACTGCTTTTGCTGCATCCCATAGGTCTTGGATCATCGTGTTTTCACTGTCGTTTGTCTCTAGGTATTTTTTATTTCCTCTTTGATTTCTTCAGTGATCTCTTGGTTATTTAGTAACATATCGTTTAGCCTCCATGTGTTTGTGTTTTTTACGTTTTTTTCCCTGTAATTCATTTCTAATCTCATAGTGTTGTGGTCAGAAAAGATGCTTGATATGATTTTAATTTTCTTAAATTTACTGAGGCTTGATTTGTGACCCAAGATGTGATCTATCCTGGAGAATGTTCTGTGCGCACTTGAGAAGAAAGTGTAATCTGTGGTTTTTGGGTGGAATGTCCTATAAATATCAGTTAAATCTATCTGGTCTGTTGTGTCGTTTAAAGCTTCTGTTTCCTTATTTATTTTCATTGTGGATGATCTGTCCATTGGTGTAAGTGAGGTGTTAAAGTCCCCCACTATTATTGTGTTACTGTCGATTTCCTTTTTTAGAGCTGTTAGCACTTGCCTTATGTATTGAGGTGCTCCTACGTTGGGTGCATATATATTTATAATTGTTATATCTTCTTATTGGACTGATCCCTTGATCATTATGTAGTGTCCTTCCTCGTCTCTTGTAGCATTCTTTATTTTAAAGTCTATTTTATCTGATATGAGTGTTGCTACTCCAGCTTTCTTTTGATTTCCATTTGCATGGAATATCTTTTTTCATCCCCTCACTTTCAGTCTGTATGTGTCCCTAGGTCTGAAGTGGGTCTCTTGTAGACAGCATATAGATGGGTCTTGTTTTTGTATCCATTCGGCAAGCCTGTGTCTTTTGGTTGGAGCATTCAATCCATTCACGTTTAAGGTAATTATCGATATGTATGTTCCTATGACCATTTTCTTAATTGTTTTGTTTTTGTTTTTGTAGGTCCTTTTCTTCTCTTGGGTTTCCCACTTAGAGAAGTTCCCTTAGCATTTGTTGTAGAGCTGGTTTGGTGGTGCTGAATTCTCTTAGCTTTTGCTTGTCTGTAAAGCTTTTGATTTCTCCATCGAATCTGAATGAGATCCTTGCTGGGTAGAGTAATCTTGGTTGTAGGTTCTTCCCTTTCATCACTTTAAATATGTCATGCCACTCCCTTCTGGCTTGTAGAGTTTCTGCTGAGAAATCAGCTGTTAACCTTATGGGAGTTCCCTTGTATGCTATTTGTCGTATTTCCCTTGTTGCTTTCAATAATTTTTCTTTGTCTTTAATTTTTGCCAATTTGATTACTATGTGTCTTGGTGTGTTTCTCCTTGGGTTTATCCTGTATGGGACTCTCTCTGCTTCCTGGACTTGGGTGGCTATTTCCTTTCCCATGTTAGGGAAGTTTTCGACTATAATCTCTTCAAATATTTTCTCGGGTCCTTTCTCTCTCTTTTCTCCTTCTGGGACCCCTATAATGCAAATGTTGTTGTGTTTAATGTTGTCCCAGAGGTCTCTAAGGCTGTCTTCATTTCTTTTCATTCTTTTTTTTTTTTCTTCTGTTCCGCGGCAGTGAATTCCACCATTCTGTCTCTCAGGTCATTTATCCGTTCTTCTGCCTCCGTTATTCTGCTATTGATTCCTTCTAGTATAGTTTTCATTTCAGCTGTTGTATTGTTCATCTCTGTTTGTTCTTTAATTCTTCTAGGCCTTTGTTAAACATTTCTTGCCTCTTCTTGATCTTTGCCTCCATTCTTTTTCCAAGGTCCTGGATCATCTTCACTATCATTATTCTGAATTCTTTTTTTGGAAGGTTGCCTATCTCCACTTCATTTAGTTGTTTTTCTGGGGTTTTATCTTGCTCCTTCATCTGGTACATAGCCCTCTGCCTTTTCATCTTGTCTATCTTTCTGTGAATGTGGATTTTGTTCCACAGGCTGAAGAATTGTAGTTCTTCTTGCTTCTGCTGTCTGCCCTCTGGTGGATGAGACTATCTAAGAGGCTTGTGCAAACTTAGGCTTTCTGTCTTTTGTCTTTGGAAAATTTTATCAACAAAGGAGTAATCTATTTCTGTTTCTTGAAGTTCTGGTAGACTACACTTAAGAAAACATTTTAGGGAGTACTAAGGGGAGATCTTTATTGCTTTTTCAGTTTATTCTGTTGAAGGTTATTGGTCTATATGGGTTTGTTCATTCATCTTGAGTCAAATTTTAATTATTTGTATGTTCCTTCAAAATTGTTCATTTCAGTCACATCAGTAGTTCTCAGAGTGTGGTGTAGGGACTACTAGGCGTCCTTGCAAGAGGTTCATAAGGCCAAAAGTATTTTCATAATATATATAACTTATTTGCCTTTTTCATTCTCATCCTCTCAAGAGGATACAGTGGAGTTTTCCAGAGGCTACATGATATGTACTATTGCAGCAAATTGAATGAAGAAGCAGATATGAAAAAACAGCTATCTTTTATTAAGATGTAGACTGAGGAAATTGAAAAAATGTACTGCATTGCCATTCTTCTAATTATTTTGTTTGAAAAATATAATATTTAAAAAATGTTATTTATGTTAGCATGTAGTAGATTTATTACTTTGTTATCAATTTTAGATGAATTAATATTTAAAAAATTTTTAGTTTTAATTACTAATATTATAAATATTGATAGATATAACCAACATAAACAAAACCTATATCAGGTTCTCAAAAATGTTTAATACTGTAAAAAGTCCTGAAACCAAACTGTTTGAGAACCACTGATCTAGATTTAATAATTTAATTTTTTTGAAAATGCATATACTTATCAGCTATGTTTCTTGAAATCTTCTTTGAATAGAATATTCTGCCTTCTGCCTTATGGGTATGTTTATATATATATGTGTGTGTATATATATATATATATATACGCACACACACACACATACACACATATATATATATACACATACATATATATATCTGCATCTGTACGTACACAAACATATTTGCTGCATCTTTGTTTTTTACATATTTATTGTGTGTCTCTTCATGTGTGCTTGTGAGCAGCACCCCAATGTAGATAGAAGAACTGGCCCACTTGGTATTTTGGATCTTCTTTGTGGCTGATTTTGTCCACGGGCCATGTTTACAGAAGTGACTTAGATATGTGAAGTGGCAGACTTCTGATGGTCAGCCTGGATGAAAGGCATGGAGTTCCTGAGCTGTAGCAGGAAGAGTGGGAGGCTCTCCCAGGGAAGTTGCTATCATAGGCCAGCCTCATGCTCTGATGGTTACATTGGATTTCTTGAAACCCATATTGTGTCCAAGGAATCCAGAAAACTCCCTAGACTGAGTCTGCTATGTACAGGATCCTGGCCACTATGAATCCCATGGTCCGTACTTTCCTGGGGCCTGCAGTCTATGCATGCCAGCTGTCTATCGTCAGTGTACTCTCTTCCCCAATCCCATCAAACTGGACTATTTGATCTTCTTATCCATGATGACAGTCTAGAAGCCTCTGGCTCTGAAGGCCAGTGCCTGTGGAGATGTACTGCAGGGCACAGATGAGATGCCTGGGCCTGGTACCTCCTGCCTGCTATCTGTGCACTGGGAGTTCCTTCTTGGAAGGGAATAATCCAGCACAGTGAGGCATAGGATTACAAGCCAAGACCTAGGACAGGGTTTTAGCTGTTAAAGCCTCAACTTATTCTTTCAGCAAAAGGGCCAAGGACGGTTGAACAAGGGTTAGTTTGAAGGCATTGAGATCCAAGACTGGAAAAGACCCTAATCCTTCTCCTTGCTTTACCTGTCAAAATCATTTCCTTTATCCAGAGGCAGGTTGAGCAATTGCTTGGATTTTTACAGTAGCCTCCTAAAAGCTGTCCCTGCTTCCATGCTTGTCCCCTACCACTTTAAAAAGTAAATCAATTCATGTCCTTCCTTTGCTTACCCTCCTATGTCTCCCCATCTCCCTCGGAGTAAAATCAAAGTCATTTAATTGCCTACAAGGTCCTATACTGGCCCTGCCCTACCACTGCACCTTAGTTCTTTGACTTCGTCACTTTATACTTGTTCTCTTTCCTGACTGTTCCAGCCACATTGGACACAACAGGCACGCTTCTGCCTCAGAGCCTTTGCATTGCTATTCTCTCTGCCTAAAATATTTCTCCCTCAGATATATGTATGGCTTATTCCCTCACCTCCTTCATATCTTTTTTTCCTTCTCAGTGAGGCTTTCCCTTACTACTCTGTTTAAAATTGCAAATTGCTCTTCTTCCATTCCTCTTTCTTGTTTTACTTTTCTCCACTGTATTTATCATTTCTCATTGCATTTATCACATAAAACAGCATGTGATTTGTTTACTTATTTTGCTTGTTTTCTGTTTGACTATAAATTTTTTAAGGACAGGGATTTGTGTCTGTTTTGTCTACTAATGTATACCTACCACACATGGACACACAATGTTATTTGTCATTGACTATGGTCGCTCTGGACCATATCCAGCATGTCTTACCCAGGTTCCCAGCAGCAGCAGCAGCAGCAGTGGCAATTTATATCTATCCAATGATAAGAGTAAGAGGAAGAAAGGGGGAATGGGAGGAAGGAGGTCTTTCCTTCTCCTCAGCTCCCCAGGGACCCTCATACTCTTTTTTTTTTTTTTTTTTTTGCTGAAAAAACACAAAACCTTTGAGGTTGAGATAATATCCTTAGAGAAAGAGAGAGAAAATTACGTTCCGCAGTAAATAACAGTATATTCTATACTTTTTAACATGTTATATAAAAAGAGCAGAAAATTAGAAAAAGAAAACCCTTCCCTGCACACGTGGTTCTAGTCCCTTTTTCATTTCTAATGGTGTTGGTCTATGCTAAGGTTCAGTAAATGCTTTTCACGCTTTTTTGCTTATGTACCCTTCTCCAGCCCCAAAAGAATTTTTTTTTTTAAATGGTCATCCTGTATTTTTTTGTTTGTTTTTTAAGTGTTATTTATTTATTTATTTATGGCTGTGTTGGGTCTTCATTTCTGTGCAAGGGCTTTCTCTAGTTGCGGCAAGTGGGGGCCACTCTTCATCGTGGTGCGTGGGCCTCTCACTATTGCGGCCTCTCTTGTTGCGGAGCACAGGCTCCAGACGCGCAGGCTCAGTAATTGTGGCTCACGGGCCTAGTTGCTCCGCAGCATGTGGGATCTTCCCAAACCAGGGCTTGAACCCGTGTCCCCTACATTGGCAGGCAGATTCTCAACCAGTGCGCCACCAGGGAAGCCCCCCAAAAGAATTTTGAGAAACTATGTACTTCCTTACATACTTTAAAATTGACATCAGAAAATTTTCACTGTAAGTTTAAATGACAGCAAAGAATATTGCTTTTAAAAATGTTTCCATTGGGGCTTCCCTGGTGGCGCAGTGGTTGAGAGTCCACCTGCTGATGCAGGGGACACGGGTTCGTGCCCCAGTCTGGGAAGATCCCACATGCCGCGGAGCGGCTGGGCCCGTGGGCCATGGCCACTGAGCCTGCGCATCCGGAGCCTGTGCTCTGCAACGGGAGAGGCCACAACAGTGAGAGGCCCGCATACTGCAAAAAAACAAACAAACAAACAAAATGTTTCCATTGGAAGATATTCACAGGTGAAATTGTTTGAGATTTTCTTTTAATAACTCCCGCCCACCTCCCTCTTAAAAAGAAAAAAAGTAATAGAGATAGATAAAACATGTTTGGCAAAATGTTGATAACTTGAAGCCAGCTTGAAGGATACATGGGAATTCGTGTATTATTCTTTCCACTTGTGTTTGATGTTTTGGTTTCTTCCTTTCATGTTAGAGATTTTCTTCAAATGACTAGTGATCTCTGTCCATTCATTTAAGCATAGAACATTAAAAGGTGATTGAAAGTTATGTGTGTATGGTGTGGGATGGTGGTGCTTGTTGACTGGGTTTTATTGGAAGAGAACAGGTAGTAAACTGACTTTTTGTAAGGAAGGACCATATGACATTATCTGAAAAATTTCCCTCAAAAACCATCCAGTTTATCCAGAGAAGAATCCTCTAAGCTCCCATCCAGAAAGATATAAGCTTGGCAGCCTGAGTACCCAGAGCAGGGTAGGAAAGGGGGTTGCAGGTCTCTGATCACACTGTAAGCTCTCACTGACCCCTCCTGCTTTCCTTGCAGGGTTTCACTCCAGCTGTCCTCTTGCCAGGGGCTCCTTAGTGCAGACACCTCTAGTTTAGTTTCTCAGAGTATAAATCTCCTATTGCTTGGTGTCAGGGAGGAGGTTGGGAGTCTATCCATTCTTTATACAAGCCTTCAGCTATTCCTCTTCTTTTTAGCCCATGTTTCACCCTCTGTTGTCTTAGGTCTCTGGTCCTCAGCTTTGCAGGGCTTGGAGGAGCAAGCATCTCCCTTTGCTGAGACTGAGGGATCAGCTTCCTGGACTCTGCTACTTTCTACTCCTGCATTCCCTTTCTGTCACCTATCAAGAGTTGGGATGATGAGTATTTTCTTGTTTCATTGTAGATGGAGTTTCTTTTTCTGTTTCTCATTCTCCTGATTTTGCAATGATTTTCCAGTGATTTTCTGCTCACTTCCAGAGAAGTGAGCAGAAAGGGCTTTTTTCCACCATCTTGAAGCCAGAAATCTGATTATTTTATAATATTCTTTTAGTATATTTAAAAAGTAATATCTAAAAATTAATTTTTAAAAATGCAATAAATAAATCCTTATCCCTAAGAATACATTTAGTGCAAATCAAGTTCAACACATGGAATGATGCCAGTCTTGTAATTTTTCTGTGATAATTTCGAATAATTTTTAAATAATTCTCTTTTTAGAGTTCTTGAGTTATTTATTGAAGAGACCTTTTTCAACAATTAGTAGGTTCTCAGCAACTAACAATTAGTTTGTCTCCTTGGTATTCCAAACCTTAAAATTTACTTTAAACGCTGTTTTTCTTGTTAGTTGTCTTGAAGTAAAATTGTATTTATGACTATTGACGTTGAGCTAGTTGATACATTGAAGCCTCTTCAATCTGCACATTCACTTCACATTAACCAGTATTTCAGTGAGGATGCTAGTTCTCTAAAACCAAATTCTAGAAGGAAACACGTTTGCACTCTCAGCCACACCCAGTTGCTAACAGATATTTGTTGAGATGTCTCTGTTTCACTGATGTTTTGAGCTCTAGAATTACCTGAAATTCAGTTGCCGGGTTATCTCCTCATTAGTATATGACACTGAAGGACAAGACTGAACCGTATCTGTCTTTATTTATGTCTGTCCCAGAGCCTTTCATTCATTGCAGCTGTTATGTCTTTTCTGTTCCTTCTCTCCCCCTGCACTCCTACCCCATCTTCCCACCCCCATAGAATTTCCTCTTGTGATTATTGCCACTCAAGTCCTTCAGAGGTAGGCAGACATCAGCATCTAGACTATTGGAAAATGAAATAGAAATTCTCCTTCTTCAAACTCACAAAATGGAAATAGGAATCCTCTTGGGAACTGGGTCAGCAGAGCTGTACGTAAGTCGGCTCTGCAGACTCAGTCTATCTTTGCTGACTTGTCCTTGCTTTTCTCCTCTTGCCTTGTCAAAAATAACATGTTCAACCTTTTTAATGCTATCTAAAGCTTTTTATTGCCAACAGTGGTAGGAAAAGCTGGAGTGAGAAGGTCTTATGTCTGGCTTCATTTTCTTTTTTTCTCAACCCTGTGGAGAAAGATAATGTAGAGGATTGGGGTGGGTTTTTAAATATGGCTAACAGAACATTTATTTATCAAAAGAGACATCCAGACTCAGTGTGTTAGTTTTACATCACAGGTCTGACATCTGAGATTCTGGGGAAAAGAAGAGTGGCAGGGAGGTGACGGTGGTAAGGAGACATGGGGGTAGCTAAGTGGAAGAGTCTAGAGGGGTTCTAGGAGTATATTCTCGCTACCTCTCTTTCTGCCACCACGCCTGACACCAAACCTGACCCAAGGTGAGGAGCAGGCAGATGTTCAAAGTGTTTCAGACTGCAGGGTGGGGAGGAGGAGAAGGAAACCTTAGGCAGTTTTGCTGGGTGGGAAGAGGGAATAAGAGTTTCTATTGTTACTAACATCATTATCGAGCCTAGTTCCCAACTGACTATTTGTATGCAAGAAAAATACATAAGAGTGTGTGTGTGTGTGTGTGTGTGTGTGTGTGTGTGTGTGTGTGTGTGTGTGTTGGGAGAAGAAGAAAGAGCAGGGGATAGTACTTCTAGCTGCCCACACAACTATTGTCATTTCCCTGTTGGTGCACATCTATATTTGCATTACCCTTGTAATTATAAATGAGTCCAAGAGATGTGTAGGATTCAAAAGACTTCAGAGTTTTAAGGGCATTAGTGGTAATTTAGAAACCCCAACACCACTGTCGATCACCAAGTCCCACTGGCCTGTGTCTTTATTGCCTCTTAGAGCTGCCCCCTCCTCTCCATTCCTACCGCCACTGCCATATGTGTTATTTCTTACTTGAATTACTGCTTTCGTTTACCAAACATCTTCATTTCCCTTAGTTCCCATCTTCTTCCTCTCATTCCCACTGCAACCAGAGTGAGCATTCCTGATGACGAATGTGACCATGCTACTCCACTGCTTAAAATCCTTCTGTGGCACCATATTGCCTTAAGTGTAAAAATCTAAACCTCTTAGCATGGGTACACTAGTTCTATGATCTTAGTCCTGCTTCCTCCTTTGCACTTTGCAGCCACACATCCCCAGCTCTGTAGGGACCACTAACCTTTAGTTCCCAGAACCTTCCTGATGCTCCGTGACCTTTGCACAACAGTTTCCTCTGTTTGGAATGACTTTCCCCGCTCTTCACCCAGTTAATTCTCAATCCCTGATTCTTCAGAGCTCAGATTAGGTGTCACTTCTTGATAACTCTAATGCCAAGGCTGAGCTGAGGATGCCCTAAGTGTCCACTCAGAATATGTCCTTGTCACAGCCCCCACCATTCTGTATTTTTATTTGTATTAATATTATTAATCACTATTGTGGTTTTATTATCATTTTACTTACCTTTATTCTCTCCTAGTTCACGAGTTCCCTTATGGGCAGAAACTAGTCTTTCAGGTCTGTTTTCTCAGTAAAGATATCACCACATAGGAGGTACCCCCCAAATAATGAAGTGTTGAGCCACTTTATCTTATAGTTGAGAAACCAAGACTCAGAGAGATAAGCCACCTTGCAAAGTGCTCACACAATATTTAGAGCCTACCTTTTAGTCTAGTGTTTGTTTCCTTCTGTCAGGAATTACAGACTCAGGTGTCTGTAAGGCCCAGATAGGCAACAAATATGAGAAAAGTGGATTGTTTTTTTTACAGTCATTCTGACATTTTTCTGAACATATGCCTGTTTCACACTGTATTTTCCCATGTATAATAAAGAAATATTTTTGTACAAGAAATACTTTATTTTTCTCTTAAGCTACTGCATAAGAAAAACGATAGTGTGAAGATGATGGTTATATTGTGACTTGATCAATTATAGAAGATCAAATGTGCTGCCATGGGAATTTGTATACACATAACGTGGCACTTCATGTTATGGTTTCAATCTTTGGTTTCATGCCCTAGCTTGGCACTCAAAATCTGCTGACCTTTCCAGTTTCATCTCTAGTCATTGAACCCCTACTCACATTTATGTACACACATACATACCCCAAGCTCCAACTTTACTGAATTGTAGTTCCCCAACGTGCCTTTTTTTCTTTTTATTGAAGTGTAGTTGATTCACAGTGCTGTGCCAATCTCTGCTGTGCATGACAGTGACTCAGTTTTACATGCATAGACATGATTTTCTATATTCTTTTCCATGATGGTTTATCCCAGGAGATTGGATATAGTTGCCTGTGCTATACAGTAGGACCTTGGTGTTTATCCATTCTAAATGTAATAGTTTGCATCTACCAACCCCAGACTCCCAGTCCATCCCTCTCCCTCGGCAACCACAAGTCTGATCTCTATGTCAGTGAGTCTGTTTCTGTCCTGTAGATAGGTTCATTTGTGCCATATTTTAGTTTCCACATGTAAGTGATATCATATGGCATTTGTCTTTCTCTTTCTGACTTACTTCACTTAGTGTGATAATTACTTGCATCCATGTTGCTGCAAATGGCATTATTTCATTCTTTTTTATGACTGAGTAGTATTCCATTGTATATATGTACCAAAGCTTCTTTATCCATTCATCTGTCGATGGACATTTAGGTTGTTTCCATGTTTTGGCTATTGTGAACAGTGCTGCTAATGAACATAGGGGTGCATGTACCTTTTTGAATTATAGTTTTTTCTGGGTATGTGCCCAGGAGGGGATTGCTGAATCATATGGTAATTCTAATTTTAGTTTTCTAAAGAACCTCCCTGCTGTTCTCCAGCAGTACAACTTACATTCCCACCAACAGTGTATGAGGGTTCCCTTTTCTCCACACCCTCTACAGCATTTGTTATTTGTAGACTTTTTAATGATGGCCATTCTGACTGGTGTGAGGTAGTACCTCATTGTAGTTTTGATTTGCATTTCTCTAGTAATTAGTGACGTTGAGCATCTTTTCATGTGCCTATTGGCCATCCATACGTCTTCTTTGGAGAAATGTCTATTAAGGACTTCTGCCCATTTTTCAATTGGGTTGTTTGCTTTTTTGTTGTTGAGTCGTATGAGCTGTTTTTATATTTGGGAGGTTAAGCCCTTGTCGGTCGCATCATTTGCAAATAATTTCTCCCATTCTGTAGGTGGTCTTTTCATTCCTTTTATGGTTTCCTTTGCTGTGCAAAAGCTTGTAAGTTTGATTAGGTCCCATTTGTTTATTTTTGTTTTTCTTTCTATTGCCTTGGGAGACTGACCTAAGAAAATATTGGTACGATTAGAAAATGTTTTGCCTATGCTCTCTTCTAGGAGTTCTGTGGTGTCATGTCTTATGTTTAAGTCTTTAAGCGATTTTGAGTTTATTTTTGTGCATGGTGTGAGGGTGTGTTCTAACTTCATTTATTTACATGCAGCTGTCCAACTTTCCCAGCACCACTTGCTGGAGAGACTGTCTTTTTCCCATTTTATATTCTTGTCTCCTTTGTTGAAGATTAATTGACGATAGGTGTGTGGGTTTATTTCTGGGCTCTCTATTCTGTTCCATTGATCCATATGTGACAACATGCCATTTTTAATTCCTCCCCTTCTCTCTCTGTTCTTCCTTCCTTCCACCTCTGCTTGAATCAGCCTCAATCCCTGGCCTTACTGTAATCCACTCTCATAGTTTGGTGCTGGATGCACCCCCAGCTCAGAACTCTATGAGTTCTGAAAGCCATTCCCTGGACTTCGCTGGTGGCGCAGTGGTTAAGAATACACCTGCCAATGCAGGGATCACAGGTTCGATCCCTGGTCCAGGAAGATCCCACATGCTGCAGAGCAACTAAGCCCCTGTGCTGCAACTACTGAGCCTGCACTCTAGAGCCCGGAAGCCACAACTACTGAGCCCGTGCACCAAAACTGTTGAAGCCCGCATGCTCTAGGGCCTGCGGGCCACAACTACCGAACCTGCTTGCTGCAATTACTGAAGCCCACACGCCTAGAGCCTATGCTCCGCAACAAGAGAAGCCACCGCAACAAGAAGCCCGTGCACTGCAACATAGAGTAGCCCCTGCTCGCCACAACTAGAGAAAGCCCGCGCACAGCAACAAAGACCCAACGCAGCCAAAAAAAAAAAAAAAAAAAAAAAATCCATTCCCAGGCATAGAGTTTCCATGATATGTGTATACAGGTATATGCTTGTGTGTGTGTGTCTGTATGTCTGTGTATGGCCAGAGTGCACAAGCACTTTTAGCAAGCACGTTATTCAACTGCCCCATTTAGCAAAGCTGAGCCCAGGATTAAATTCTGTGGTTTCTGAATTTTCAGGAGGTGACATGCTGCCTTTGGTATCAAATTTGATTAAACTTGATAACTTTAATGCCATTTGGTTCTGTTGCAGAGGAAGAATTAAATTGCTTACTCTAGAGAATGAATTTTTTCCACTAAGGAATAGAACATTTATTAAAATTATCTTGGTGACTGAAAGGGGGAAATGTACTTCTTTTTCCTCAGCAGAAGCAGGTCCAAGGCATTATTAGTGTGTGATAAAAATTGAATAATTGAGCAACACTGACTACTTTGGGATTCAGGTTTCCAGCCCCTGCTGTGTGATTAGTTCAGTCCAACTTGCTGGCATGCTTAAGCAGGGAGCCTGCAAAGGATTAGGAAGGAAAAACCCTTTAACAAATCTCAGGTACTGAAGACATTTGATTTAATTTTACATATTACACATGGTAATCTGGTTTCCCTTGGCAACCTCCAGTTCTACCCTACTTTATAATCAGAAGATGGCAGGTAGATTACAGACTTGATGGCATCATCTGGAAGTGACCATAGGGAACAGAGTTTGCCTCAGAAGAGGAGAGAAAAAGGTCAATATAAAAGGACAGAAGAGTCTGAGTTCCCTTAAAAAAAGGACAGATAGTTCTCTATAGCTCAGATACCCATGAGGGATTCATTGATGAGGGAGGTTCCAGAACTACTTATAGCAGAGCAGTTTGGGACGTGAGGGAAAGGGATCCAGCCTTTTTAGTCTTTAAAGGGATAATAATTTTATTACTTGTGAAATACAGATAAGGTTTTAATTCAAAAATGACAGTAATAGTTACCATTTATTAAGTACATTCCAGGAATCTTACTTGGTTCTTTACATACATAATTTCATTAACTCCTTATAATATCTCTGCAAGGGGAGTATTAATATCCCTTTACAGATGAGGAAACAAGTATTTATTGATCTGTTAAGTAAAGTATGGAGGCTGAAGGAAGGTGGGGTAACATTGAATACAAGGTTTCAACCTTAGTCGATTTATTTATTTTATTTTATTTATTAATTTTTTTTTTTTGCGGTACGCGGGCTTCTCACTGCTGTGGCCTCTCCCATTGCGGAGCACAGGCTCCGGATGCGCAGGCTCAGCGGCCATGGCTCACGGGCCCAGCCGCTCCGCGGCATGTGGGATCTTCCCAAACCGGGGCACGAACCCGCGTCCCCTGCATTGGCAGGCGGACTCGCAACCACTGCGCCACCAGGGAAGCCCTATTTTATTATTATTTATTTTTTTCTATGATCTCAAAGTCCTATAAGTCTTAATAGCCCCTGTTACAAAACAGTATACTAAGTAATGTCCATTAATGATGACCTTTAGCCATCCAGAAAAATTTAAATTACAATCATCTTAGTCTAACTCTCTTATTTTATACATTAGGAAACTGAGTGCCAGAAATCTGGTAAAGCCTAAAGCCAGGTCTTCTGACAACTCATAATTTGTGTATTACACCATGCCCATGCACTTTCAGAGAGGGCTTGAGTAAATGGAAGGCAAGAAGGAAGGGGTCTTGCAGCGCTATAAATGGTATTAGTTTGAGCTAGCAAAGTAAACAAAACTAACAGATCGGAAGGTACTGATGAGACATTTAGGCATTGGGAACAGTTCTAGTTCTTACCTAGCTAGTGATTAATTTATTCTGCTTGGCTCATGTCTGAACAAAGTAATGCACCTAATGTTTCCAAATGATCCTAAGTCTTTAGCAGTCTCTGGTGCCCCACCAGCCACTTGAAGTTTAAAAGGACAGGGTTCTACATATGCACGACAAAAGCTGTCTCTCTCTCTCTCTCTGTCTCTCTGTCTCTCTCTGTCTCTCTCTTTCTCTTTGTCTTTGTCTCCCTGTCTCTCTCTCTCTGTCTTGCTCTCTCTGTCCCTCTCTTTCTCCAGGTCTTGAAGTGGATGTGACTGGCCATTTTTGTGACATATAGAAGCAGAGACTACTTATGGCATTTTATTGACTTACACATGTATGCCTCTGTCATGTTCACAGGATGCTGTATATACGAGGCAGGCCATGTATTACCTTTCTTTAAGGTGAAAGCTATGGGAGTCAATGGCAAACTGAGAAATCTTAGTGTCACACACTTACCATGCAAAGCATTTTATATGAATTTCACTTAATCCTCATAACGACCATGACTGTGAATGTTATTGTTTTCATTTTAGCAACTTTTTCAGTTTTTTATTAATCCTTCCCAGAACATTCTCCCTAGCATTTAATTATGAGAATTTTCAAAACTATATTAAAGTTGAAAGAATTGTACAGTGAACACCCATATACCCACCTAGATTCTATACTTGTTGCTATTTTTCTTTATTTGCTTTATTATATACCTATCAATTTATCCAGCTACCCATCTTAGTTTTTGTTGTATTTCAAAGTGAGTTATAGACATTAGCACATTTTACTCCTAAACACTTACATGTGGATATCATTAATTAGCGTTAAAAATGTTAGCTCTATTAAAAAAACAAAAACAAAAAACTGAGGCCTTCTTTGGGGACATAGTATGTACTCCTCAATCACTTTGAGCTTTCCCCTATGAAATAGTAAGATATTTTTTTTAAAAAATGTAAGCTACCCATATTAAAAAACACTTGTAACTCATTAATGAGAAATAGAAATCTGTGGGGAGGAGGGTTATACCACTGTTGAATTCGTAGGCCACAGCAAGCCAGCACTACAAAGTGGCATCTTACCTCACTTCTGATTTTAAATGAGATTGAGGTCATTGCCGAATTTCTGAACACTAACTCCTCTCCTAAAAAGGAGAGTTTGATTAGCAAATTACTTAGGCAGTTCACTAATGATATTGGAACCAAATTTCAATGAACATTTTTTCCCTTTTCTTTCTGGGTGTGACTAAATTGCCTACAGCATGCTGCATGGTTGCTGGTAAAACAGGAAATGGGGTAAGTAATTTAGGTAGGGAATTTTTGCTACCCTTTAAATATAAGCTACCTGATTCTTAAAGTACTTTTACTACTACTATCTCTTTTTTTAGAGGGAGTTCACTAGCTGCTAGAGAAATTGGCACAAAGAGGAAATTTTTATTGTATATATATAAGGTGTTAACCTTGTTTAATTGGTTTATTTGCACAGCATATTAGTAGTCTATTAAAGCAGACTCATTTTTTTTTGGTAGATTTATCATGAATGTAAATGCATGTAGTTTGGCAACTTATTTTAAAGGAACACATTTTATACTAATCTTAGAAACTAAATTATAAAACTAATTATGCTATAAAAGATACATAGTAAAGTCCTAGTTAAGGCAGAACAACAGTGAGTTTATACATAGATAAGACATAGAAAACATAGGTCCACAATCCTTTATCTGAAACCCTTGGTGCCAAATGTGTTTTGAAATTTAGAATTTTTTAGACTTTGGAAATGTAATGCAGTATAAATACCATATAAAATATACCCATCTCCTCCAGGGTCTGGGGTAGTACTATATAATCAAACATTAATATTTCTGCAGTGAAATATATGAATAGTCACAATAAATTTGATAAACAAAGTCTAAATAAATAGCCTCACATGTTCAAGTCAGAGTTTGGTTGTCAACTGAGTTAAGGAAAAATTCTTTAATTTCCCAGAGCTTTCTGGATTTTGAAATTAAAAATTTTATACCAGTATGAAAAGGACCATGTGACTACTGGAGTTTCCTGTGTACTCTGGAAAGAAAACCACAGAGAGAAGTATAAATTTCTGTATCAGAATCTCATACTTGGTGTTTTATAGAAAATTAGTTGATTTGGCTTTTTTGTGTATGTTGTATTTCACATCTGCATTTTTAAAAGGGTAATAACCACATATTTATTAAAGGTTTGGGGGTTCTGTTCGGTTATGTTAAGTTAGTCTCAAATGCTTGTTATTCTGGCATAATAAAATTTGGTCCTATGTTTGAGAAATTTGTTAGCATAGTCAAGTCAGAGCATGCTATTTTTTAAATGTTTCCAGTTTCCATCTACCTTGCTTGCTGTTGTTATTTCTTATTGAAGTATTTTAAACTAAGCTTAGTTCTTCCAAAAGATCCTGATCAATATAGGGATACTAGAACAGAAAAAAAATATAGAATAGTAGTCTTTTCTCTCAGTGTCCCTAGTTCATTCTAATATCAAAAGGTTGTGGAGGAATTGCCGTTAAAGAATTGATTCAAGGAATTTAGGAAAAAATGTTTTGGATATTTTGGTTCATGTTTGCTTTAGAATGGTTATCCTGTTGTATCTATAGCAAAAGTGATCCTAATTGATATCCTCATCATTAGTTATCTAACAGAGGAAAGAGGGAAATGCAGTTACTAAGTATTAAATTGGTACTGAATTTACCTTAATGACTACTGATTCCTCTAAAGGACCATCAGCCATAAGCTAAGGACCTTTGTGAAAACATTCACCCTAAATTATATTAGAAAAGCTATTAGCCACATTCAACTTGCAGGATTGAAAATTTGGAGTTTTAAGTATTTTATTTTTGCCTTAAATGTGAGGTTAAGGTTTCCAAAATGTCTCTTAACCCTTTCTTATAGCTCTTTAATCTGGAAGGAAAAAATACCTGTAGTTGAAGTTTTTAAACTGGATTAACGTGCTTTAAATGTTTTTCAAAGACATGAGGGACTTAAAGTATCAGTTTTCTTAAATATATAATGAGTAATGTTTTAATCCATTTTTAGGATTGGCTTTGGCTACAATCCTTTGTACTCTCTAGAGTCTAAACAATTTTTAAAGGGTTTTCCATTCTTGTGTTTTCTGTTTCACCTTTTTGTTCTTTAAAATATATGGTCATCCCTTAATTATTTACTTTTCAACTGCGATGCTATTTTATGCAAATATCATTAGTTAAACTGTTGATATAATATCAAGATAGTCTGAAAATTTCTAAAATGTTTCTGATAGAGAACTAGGAACGGTTTATGAAGCTAAAACGCTCAGTGTTTGAATAATTTCTTAAGTGTAAAGAAGTAACTTAATTTTTTTGTCAGATGTAGGGCTTATCAGAGTATTTCATTGTTAAACCACAATCCCAAAGCATATGAAAGCATTCTGTTTAACCAGTTATTCTCAGCTGGATAAGAATGGGTAGATCAACTATTTCTTAATTTGCATTTTTAGAGGGACAGTGGTCTTTATGTGTGTGTGTGTGTATGTGTGTGTGTGTGTGTGTGTGTGTATTTAGATCAATTAAGTTTAGCCATTAGCTAAATTATTTTTTGTTTTCTACCTGTAGTTCGTAGTGTCTTTTGGTCTTGAGGAATTAAATTACAATGGATATTGACTATATTGTCCTTTCTAATAGTGAAAATAGGACATTGAAAGAAATGATTCACAAGTTGGCCTAAACACCTCTTTTGTTAAAAGCAGTCCTGTAAATAGCTATAAGACTGATTTGAAGTTTTAATTATTTGAATGATACAGCCTGTTTAATAGTGATATTGCAGAGTAGGACTGTTTAAATATTACCATACCATGTTTTTCTTTCCTTTTACTTCAGTTCCTTTCTATCTCATTTTAGGTTACAAACTAAAAGCTAGAACTCATAATTGGGTCTTCCCCAAACCTATTTATTGGCTCATGAGTAGATTTGGGGGGAATGTAAAATATTTATTGAGATATTTATATGTTGTTAAATTGATAAGCATTCTAGAACACTGATACTTTAGGATTTAATACTTGTTCTTCACCAGTAAAGAGAAGTACAGCTTTTACATCGATTTCCCAAAAGTAAGCCTCCATTATCAGGAAGAGAGTAGATACAAACATTTTTGGTCTGAGATTATTGTAATACACAGTTTGTAGTTTCTAAGCAATAAATAATCCTCTCTATTCCACCTTTCCATCTTCTGATGTATAAATCCTGGAATCTGGCAATTGTATCTCAGAAAAATCTCATTTGTATGCTTTTGTCTTTGAAGCTTCAAAAACTGTCTTATATGCCATTAAAAAAAAAGTAGTTTCTTGATTCTACTAGAATATAGGTCCATGAACTGAGGAATTTTTGTCTGCTTTGGTCTCTGCTTTCTATCTAATGTGTAGAATAGTGCCTGGGACATAGTAGGCACTCAATAATACATACTTTTTAATAATCACATAAATTCTTGCTTTCATAAAAATGAAGCTTTTCATGTCAGTGAATTAATTTTTATGTTATTCAGAAAGCAGAGTCTGTCGCTGGAAAGAAATGATACAGTTCAGCTAAAAGAAGCCTACAAATGGATAACTCACCCCCTGTTTTCAGAGGAACTGGGTGTTCCCATTGATGGAAAGGTATTGGGTCATCAGCATTGTTAATTTTATTCTGTGGTTTTACTAGTTTTACTTCATTATATGGCAGAGTTTTGGTTATCCAAAAGAATCTTCTCTTTCAATAATCCAATGAAGGATTTTTAAACTTTTAAAATGTTAATTTCTAACAGTCTTAAATTGAGGTTAAAGTTTTTCTTTCTTTCTTTTTTTTTTTTTTTAAAGATTTCTTTGTGATCCAAGACACTTATAACAGGTGCAGTGTATCCTAATTGACCTTAAAAGGTTAGAAGTGAATCTTTGCCTTTAGTATATTTATAGTTTAATTAGATAGACAGATTTACTGATACAAAGCTAAACATAAATAACTATGAACAAGTATGGAGTCAACTCTAGACTATTTAATTTTGGTTATCTGCGGCTAATTTTGTTTTCAAATATGCAGACAGACCCTATTCGACTACAGTGAGCATGGGCTCAACCTATCCCACCTTGTTCGTATCTCAGGTCCCTCTGTTTAATTTTAAGCAGACTGCCTTTGAAACCAGAACACTTACCATCTCCCCTATTCCAAGGCAGACCTTGCCTCAGCCTTTGAAATGGATTGAATTTTAGGGAAGAGTTCAATAGGTTTCCAGACATGGAAACAGGACATATTCCCAGCTCCTCTTAAATTAGACTTTAATAGTATGGCCCCATTGCTTCATCATTTTGCATGAAGGAAATTCCCTGAATATCAGACACACCCCTATTCAAGTAAAGTCACAAAACCATCTTTCAAAGCTAAGTAATTAAAAATTTTTCCTTGTTCTGAGTTATATAGCTCTGTTTCCCTCTGTTAGTAAGAGTAAGCTCTGTCCTTCAAACTGAATACTAAGAGAATAGAGAATAAAACCACTTCACAGATAGTATGAAGAGGAAATGAGGTGATGAAAGTACTTTGGAAATTAGAGAAGTCATTGATGCAAAATATTTTAACCTCAAATTTCAGTTTGAAGCACAGATAATTTTACACGTTGAATCAGTGAGAACAGAAAATAGAAAACAAAAGATGCGGTAATGTTCTAATGGATTCAGGGTGAATGAAGTTTTCTTGAGTAAAAGGAATGTGTTGTAATTTTAATTTTATTTTGTAGATTAGACTAGAGCAAAAATTTAGCTATTCACTATTGTGATTATAGAGTCGCTAATAAGCCTGCTGACGATCCAATGCAATCAGTAAATATAGAACTCAATAAAAAAGGAAAAATTGTTATATGGTATGATATTTATATATTTTTCTCAGTGTGGAATTTTGTATAATCTCCATGGAGGTAAATGTATATAGAGTATGAACTTGTGCTTTTTTGTGTACAAGGATGTTCATTGTGGCATTTTTTAAAAACAGAAAAACGTAACTAAAACTTAAACGTCCAACAGTCCCTAGAGTGGAAAAGATGTTCATGATGCAATATTAATTGAATTAAGCAATTTTCCAAGTCTGTTTAATATACAAAGAAGTATATACATTTATGTTTATATTCATAAAAATGGCTAGAAGGAAACATGCCAAACTGTTACTGGTTCTACCTCAGTGGAATGGGATTGAAAACCCATCCTGTTTGATTATTTTATAATTTATTATGATCACTTTTTTAATAAAACAAAAAATTAAGATCTTGCTTTTAAAAGTCAAATCCATTAAGAAGTTTGAGCACTTAAAACAAGCCTCATACAGAGTTTTTAAGCATGTGCATAAAGTGCTATTTGCTTTGCTAATAATTCTAATCATAGTACTGAGAGGAGTAATTCTTCATTTCTTTCAGTTATCCCTTTCCAATTCCCTGAATTCTCATTCATCTTCATACCTAATTGTACATTTATATATTTTTCTCAGTGTGGAATTTTGTATAACCTTATAAAAATATATACATGTAGAAAAAATATACTTGTACAAAAATGTATACATGTACAAAAAATCATACAAATTTATTTTAAATTTTGTTTTAAAGTTGTTTTTTGTAGGATCACTGATGATTGAGTTTTAGAAGTTAAAAAAAAAAAAAAAGACGATTTCCTTTACAGCTGCCCTGTGAACAAGCTGATTTGAAAACAGTAGTATTTCCAGTTTTCCTTGTCACTCTTTTTCTGAGCCAATCTTTGAGAGTAAATTTCTGTTTCCATTCATAAGTTGTTAGATGTTAGTTTCCTTTTGCTCATCTTTAAACTGTCTTTATAATTTTTAGAGCTTGTTTGAAGTGAGTGTGGTCTTTGCTCACCCAGAAACAGTTGAGGATTGCCACTTCCTGTAAGTTACAATGTAAACAACAATGCCAATTGTGCAACATTGTTAATATTTTTTTGATTTTCATGAAAATAGTATTGCTCTTCTTTCTAATGAGCCTGTTAGAACTTGTCATGTCTTAGTAGGTTGTGAGCTGTCTGACATAAGGGTCTAGGCAAACCAATGCAGCTCATATAGGGATTCATTTTGTCTGCTTCTGATATCCTGAATTTAGCAGCCATGTTGTATAAAATATATTTGAATTTTATCCTCCCCAAAATAAACTCATTAATCTTTTATATTACCTTGAATTTTACTTAGACGTGCGATATGCCCAGATTGTTTCAAGCCAGCCAAAAACAAACAGGTAAGGAAGGATTCCTGCTTCCTACTCTTTAGTGAGTTTTGTCTGAGCTGAATATTCAAATTAACAACAAAAAGGATATGCATTAGAAATGTTGGCAATCTATTATACTAAGAATCAGTCTTTAAATATTTCCATTTGCTACACTTATTTCCATTTTTTCAATTCTCAACACCTTTGCCTTTGGCTGGGAAGTCGTAACACACAAATGTTCTCATGCTTGTGTCAGTGTCTGGATTGTTTCCCCAAGATTATGTCATCTGGGAAAATACCTGTTCAGTATCATCACCATTCCAAACTTTTGTCTAATATTTATTTTCTAGAAATCGGTATTTTGAAAATATAATCCAAAGTAAATTATTTTATTTAGAACAGTCCTGAATTAATAGAGCCTATTTCAGGCTACATTTGCCAAAAGGTATTTTATTTAAACTCTCCTTTACTGTCTGATGTGAGCTGGTCTTCATGTTAATGAGAAAAATTAGTTAGCATGTACTTTTAGTTTCTATTATGCCAGGATAGAATAGCATGGCACGATATTGGCAAGCTTTCACACCCCAGTTACTTAGCTGGTTTTGTGTAGACTCAGGCATTCCTAGTTTTACCGACATCAATTTTGCTGTTGTGGTTGTTATTTATTGCCAAAGATACATCTTTTGGTCTTTCCTCTTGCCTGGGGTGGGAAGGGAGGGTTGGGGAGTTTGTAACATTTGCCAACTGCCCTGTGTGGAAATAATCAGAAATGCAGGAAGCCTAAAACACTGCTTGCCTCCTTTTCTCACATCATGGTATACCTAGAACATTGCCATGTTTGGCCAGCACCCTGAGGTTAACAGATGAAGTTGCTCTAAGTTGTAAGTAATAGGCCTGGGGGTTCTCATTGTTCCAGGCCCTGCCCCTCAGCCCTTGTGAACTAGAGGGATCTGGGCACAACTGTAGCCCAGTGGTGTGCTTTGCCATACCAATTGGGAAGCTCTGCCCAAATGAGCTGTAAGCCATATTTATATTAAAGATCTAGTTTTATTTTTTGTTATCTTTGAGGAAGTATATAAGTACCAGCATCAAATAATAGAGTAAGGAAGTTTTTGTCAAATGATCATGGACACCACGCCATTTGGCCAGTAGGTGTTGTATAGTCTTAAATGTAGTTCTCCTGCCTTATGGCTGGGAATAATTTGAATGACCTTTTGAGATTCTTTCAGGCCTAAGATTTCATATCTTAACAAACAGGTACTTAATTTTTAATTCTAACCCTACGACACCTTAGGGTTCCCCAGAATATGGTTTAGAAAATCATTTCTTTGATGATAAACTGTTTAGATACCTACATTATTCTTCTTTTCAGTCAAGTATAATTTCTCATAACAGAAGAAATAATTGTGATTTGTCACAGTGACCACAAATATATGCACTAATTAGTTCTAGTATATCTACCACGAGGTTTGGCTTTTCTTATTTTAAAAAACCCAGAGTGGGACATTTGTAGATGCCCCTTTATTCAGTATAGTGGATTCATTTACTTTCTCAGAGGTTGGTGAGTGATATTGAATTGCTAGATGCCAAGTCAGGCTGGTTGGCTCTGTTTTACCCCTTACCCTGGCAGCCAACTCCTAAACTATATACCGTGGCCCCTGAAGGGATGTAGGGAAGAAAAGATAGATGGGTCAGCCTAAACTTCTTTTGAGGTCTAGGAAAAAATATTCAAAGCACATTTCCTGCAATGTCATCATTTTTGTATTTGAGGAATACCACATTTTGAGGGGAATGGGAGAGTGCAGTGAAGAAGACATTCTGCTAGATCCACCTGGTATTAGAGACATAGACTAGATTGAAGAGAAGGGTTATAGGGTCTACCAATCACAGAACTGACAGTATGAACACTTGTGCTTCATTTATTTTCTTGAAGTTATTAAATATTTCTCCCTTTTAAGTATGGTTTAAAATGATATAATTTCTCCAACCGTGTTCTTTGTTTCAACTCTGATGAGTTGAATGATGAGTCACTTATATAGGTGATAAATGTCTTTTCTTTTCATTTTACCCTATATAGTCAGTATTCACTAGAATGGCAGTTATGAAAGCTTTGAATAAGATTAAAGAAGAGGATTTCCGCAAGTAAGTAGAATTATAGAAACAAGAAATAATCGTGGAATTTTAGAATAAAGGGAATGTTAGAAATAATCTGGATTATCTCAAAAACAAGACTGGATATATTTTAGGGAACAGGATTGTGTCTTAATCTTTATTATATCCCCAATCCCTGGCTCAGTAGCTGGCATGTAGTGGTGTTCGTAAATGTCAAATTAATATTTGAATTTATGAATCATGTCCAACTTCTTTATCTTTTAGAGGAGGATATTGAGGTCCAAAGAGGGAGTTGACTTGCCTAAGATTTCAACTGGGCAGTAGAGAGTGGACGTAGAGCCAGGTTTCCTGATTCTCCAGCCTACGACTGGCCCCATTACATCCCTTATCCTGGATTTCCTGTTATTGTACGTCTTCAGAAGAGGGAGAAAAGGGCCCCTGAGTTTCCTTTCTTGTTAAAATATACTGAACTACAGTAAATCTTAGATTTAATTCTCAGTGTGTTCATTTTATTTAATAAAATATTATCACAGTTACCCTTCCAGAAGAAGTTATGAGGAATGTTTCATATATTTTACTGACTAAACATGAGTCTCAGAATGGAAATATTTTTATTAAAAAAAATTTTTTTTTTTTGGCCATGCTGCATGGCTTGTGGGATCTTAGTTCCCCGAACAGGGATTGAACCTGTGCCCCTTGCAGTTGAAGCACAGAGTCCTAGCCACTGGAGTGCCAGGGAATTCCCTATTAAACTTTAGGAAGTAAAGACAGTTACTCTCTACAAGCAATAGTTCCTGAGTTTCTAAGTGCTTTCTTTGTTAAGACATCTTGGGAAACGGAATGAAAACTTTTAAGACAAGCATTTTGGATTAAGTGCACATCTAGTCATTTACAGGTAGATTCCATTCCATGGCTCTGGAATTTCTCAGATGGTGGACAGAGAATAAAGCCATACATTGCTCTTTCTGGTCTGTCCTCAGCTGGATTGAAGTTTCTTAGCTAAAGGATAGAGTCTGCCATATTCCACTTTTTCTGGCTCTGTGGTCTGATTCCCAAGGTCATAGTTGAAATGAAGAGGAAAAAGAGAGAAAAATGTTGGAGTACCCTCCCCGCAGGTGGGACATGCTCATGGGGCCAGTCTCTGACTGCACACCAGCTTTACCCAAATGACTGAGGACCTTGTCAGCCAGCAGCAAGTGTTCATGGATAGCAAAGTGAACCTGGAGAGGTTTCCACTGCATATAGATGGATTTTTTTTCCCCCAAATCTCCAGGTTGATTTTGGAAACTGTCATTTGGGAACATGAGGCCTCCTGAGCATGAATGTTATTAGCGAGCCCTTATTTACTTAGTGCCACTCTCATGTATTAAAAGTGGTACTCCAGAGGCCTAAGAGACCCTTATGGTTCCAAAACTTAAAATTAGGGAGAGGCTTAGTCCTTGAGAGACTCAGGCTCTGTGTAACTCAGACAGTGCTGATTCATCTTAGTTATGTGGTTCAATATCATGTCTGGAAAATAGTAGCTGTAAAATTTATTTTGTTTTGCAGGCAGTTTCCTTGTCCTCCAAACTCACCAAAGGCTGTATGCAGTGTTGTTGAAATTGAATGTGCTCATGGTGCTGTTTTTGTGGCTGGTAAAATATTTAGTCCAGGATATACTTACACTGTCAATTTTCTCTCCTTTCTGAAAAACTCAACTAACTCCTCCTCTGTTTCCTTCTTACTGTTGTTAATAATTTCTGATTAGTTAACTCTTTTGAGAACTAGAGCTGATAACCAAGTTTATTGTAGGTTCTGTAGGCATTCTTAAGGGTCACTCAGGAGATTTGTTATTTAAAATGCCATGTTGAAGGGAAATGATACTTCCCAGGTTTTAATAGTTTTCATCAGAGATGGCCAGGTAAAAATATGGGTACATGTACAGACCTGAAACTGGTCAGGAGAAGGGAGAGGATGTTTTATAACATGAAATCAATCCTGAAAAAAAGTTTTTGTTTTGAAAGCTACAGCTGTTTCATAGTAATAGCTGAAATGAAATTGTTCTTTAGTCTTGACTATAATACCCTGCCCTGGGGTAATAGAAGCTACCTGCCTTGGCGTAGCTTTTTTCATAAACAGTGAGTCATATTCTGTTAGGGGTTTTTTTGTTGTTTTTTTTTTTGCCTACAAAAACTTCAAAATTTCCTGTATTTGAATTCTTTGGAATACATGATCACCAATGACTATTACACTGAGAGTATTATTAACCAGGCATAAAAACAGTAGTTGCTCTTTTTTTAAGTGATTCATAGTGTGTTCCATAATATTGTAACTTGTTCAGTCAGCCAAAAAAATTAATAAGTATATTGAGCATTCCTTTAGAACTCATTTGATGATTCATACCGTGTCTTTAGCCATCTCTTCTATTGCTACCTTAAATTTTTTCATTTAATTATGTGTATGTGTTGACTCTCCAAATTAGATTGTAAGTTAGTTGAAGGCTAAGCCTTGTTTTATATCATAGCACCTAGGATACTGGCACTCAATAAATAGCTGTTGCTTTCCTTTTTATCCTATTGTGTTAAGCACACCATTCCATCCAGGTAACCTTTATATTTCTTTGGCAGGGAGATATAATAAATACTCCAGGAATCTACCACAAACTCCTTGGATAATTGATGGAGAAAGGAAGCTGGACTCTTCAGTGGAAGAATTAATTTCAGACCATCTTTTGACAGTGTTCAAAGCAGAGAGTAAGTGTTATAATATTCATATTTTAGTTACATTGTCATTCATAAATAGACTTCTTGGAGGTGGCAGGAAAGATTTCTATATTTTGTAAACCACCACCAAGTCTGGGCCCCTTGACTGGCAGCTTCCTGTGAACAGGGACCGCCGTGTCCTGAGCTCCTCTGCCCTGGGCTGAATTTGAGCCAAGGTGCCCTAGGATTTCTCTCCTCTCTCAAGATTACGCTTTTTCCTGGGCAAATTCAAAACAATTGAAACTACTTTAAATGAATGCACTTAAGCTCTGACCTTGGGACACCTTGAGCCTCTGCCTCTTTTTGGGAATATGAGGTAATTAAAATACAGCTTCCACATCCAGTGCTTGTTCAAGAATAATCACTGGCAAATGCCCAGCTTCCATCTTAATGGCTAAAGTGTCCTAGAATAAAGTTCAGGCCTAGAGAAAATAGATCACTAGCTACCATTTTACAAAGACTCAATAGTAGTTGTGTTGTTTTAATTTCCTAAGTATTAATGAGCCCAGGTTTGTGGGGTGAGTCAGATCCTGTCAGGCATATGCTTTCTTTGCTCAATAGGGCTATCAGGTCAAAGGAGTAAAAAACCTTGTGATTTCACCTAGGATTAGACTAGAGGAAAGGGACTAAGATTTCAATCACAAGAAACCATGTTGTACATCAGGAGAAACTGTAGACAATGAATAAGTATATCATACTCTTTGGAGTGGGTCTCCTAGCATAATTAGAACACCTTTTTTTAAAAAAAATTATTTATTTATTTATTTGGTTATGGCGGGTCTTAGTTGTGGCATATGGGCTCCTCAGTCGTGTCAGGCAGTCTCCTTAGTTGTGGCACGTGAACTCTTAGTTGCGGCACGCATGTGGGATCTAATTCCCTGACCAGGTATTGAACCCGAGGCCCTGCATTGGGAGCATGGAGTCTTAACCACTGCTCCACCAGGGAAGTCCAAGAACACCCTTTTTGAAGGACCAGATAGACCGAGACATCCATCTTTTTCTCTGACAAACCTTAAGACAAGCCTGCTTTAGGAATGGCGAGCAGGTGACCAAAATGAGACGTGGCTATCCCTTCCAGCTCTCTGCTTGTTAAGAGGAAAGAGAAACACTTCAAAAACCATATCCCTCTTATAATTTGTTGCCTATCAGGTAGGTGGGCCTTTTTAAAAAGGGCCTTTAAGAATTGTTTACTGAATGGAGAAGAAACTAACCTAGCAACCTAATATTTTTCAAAATCTTAGCTGTAGAGGGCTATTGCCACGAGCTTTTACCTACTTAATTTAATACTTACACACTGGTTATCTCATAAGACTTATCCAAGTTACAAAGAAGTGAAAATAAAGCATTAGCATGAAAAGTATCCTTCAAACTCTTTTTGGGGGGCTACCTTATTCCCTTTCTGTAAGAAGATTCAAGATTTAGTTCTGATTATTTGGGTCCCAAGGAAGCCTCCATTACCAAGAGGGCTGTTGGGGGGCTCTGAAATAGCTATATGTTTCCCCCTTGCAAGCTTTCATGAAGGTGATTTGTTGTCATTTTCCATTTGAGGAGGGAATAAAAATTTCCCCAAACTGAAAATAAAGCAAACTGTGTGTTTAGCATCTGTAATTGTGTGCTGAGGAAATTTATTAAGAGCCGCTTGAGAAAAAGCAGACCTCTGGGTCTCTGTGCTAACTGGCTCCTTGTCATGAAATAAAACCTTGTTGTTAGAAATGCCTGATTAATAGCATCGATTTGTTAAACTTGTGCTTCTCAGATACATTACTCGTTACTTCTGTGATTCACATCTGACAGCTCTGGGAAAATGGTTCTGACTGTTGTACCTCTGTGCTTTACAGCTCTATGAAAATAAACCAGTATTGCATGAAGCAGCCTAGCTACTTCTATAAAGCAGAAGTAACTAGTACTCCTTCCCCTCCGCGGGAGATACAAACTTGTTTGTCAGCCACTTCAGACTGATACATCATATTCTCTACTTGCCATTCTCTAGTTAATAAGTAAAACTTTGACACACTCTCAAAATCAATATGTCTAAGAAATGTTTTCCTAATACATTTATTACTTCACTTATGGAATAAATATTTGTCATGTCAGTTCCCTGCTGAAAACTGGTCAGTGACTAGCTACAGGGTAAAGTCCAAACTATATAACTTGATATTCTGAGACCATCATCATCTGGCCTCCGCCCATCCTTCAGTCCCATTGTCTATCTGCCCCCAGGTATGAGAGCTACTACAGACTATCGGAACCCCTTACAGTTCCTGATCATTCTTGCCCTTGGTTTTGTCCTTGTTGTCTGTTTGTTTGTATGTTTGAAATATCTGTTCCATTGAGCAGAAGTCTGTAGAACTCACAGGATTAGGGGGATAAGGCAAGGCGTAATGTGAGTTTAGAAAAATCAACTAAATTTTAAGCATATATTTCCTCATACTTAAGGCAGTGACTCCTTTTCCTTTTTTTGTCATTTATTATTCATAATTGCAAATTATTTTTTAAAGTTTGCCCCCTGAAGTATTTCTCAATGTAGGATCCAAATTTGCAACATTTTCCTAAAAGATATAATAAATACCCCTTCTCCCTTAATCTGGATTTAATGTTTCTTTGGACTTCTCAAGAGCCTAGTTTTCTGTACTTTTTTCTTGTTGATGGGCTGGAATTTGTGGGAAGTTTTATGGGCTAATTTATGAATTTGAGATTTCTGGTCTGATTGAGTGGTCACTAGTAGATCTACCTCTTTGTGTCCTGTTCATTCCCTCCACCCCTATCAGTCACAGATTATGGCTTAGTCACTGTAGGGCCCTGGTTCCCCAGTATTATGCCTGGATTAGAGATGGAGGTGGGCAGGTATAAGACAAACTACAGCCCCCCACCCCCACCCCAGGGAGTATCTTTCAGCTTCCCAGATGCCATTTTGAACTCTCCATGTAGCTATCCATCCCTAGTTAGCGCTACTCTTGAGTCTGTTGACTCTGACTAGAAGCTGCTGATGTTGCTGTAGGTTTTCTTTTTTTTTTTTTTTTGCGGTACGCGGGCCTCTCACTGCTGTGGCCTCTCCTGTTGCAGAGCACAGGCTCCGGACGCGCAGGCTCAGTGGCCATGGCTTATGGGCCCAGCCGCTCCGCGGCATGTGGGATCTTCCCGGACCGGGGCACGAACCCACGTTCCCTGCATCGGCAGGCGGACTCTCAACCACCGCGCCACCAGGGAAGCCCTGCTATAAGTTTATTAGCTGCTTGACAATGGAGTATAGACAGGGAATGGAGGGTTCTTTGGGACTTAATGGTCCGCAGAATCCTACTACCTGCCTGGTGTAGATTCTCCACCTGGAGAAGAGCCTGACATTGTGCCCCTCATGGCTGCCCGCTTGGCTAGTCCCCAGGTGTTAACACTGCACAAGTTACCCAGACCTCTGAGCAGCTTGAATTCTAGGCCAACCTTAGATACCTAGGCCTTACCTAACCAGTCCTGGGTTGGTCCTCTCTGGGAGACCCACAGTTTTGGGCCATGTGGGGCAGAGAAGAGCCCACTTCACCTTGGCAGTGGGTGACAGACAACAGCTTGGAGCCCATGTTTCCAACAAGTGTTGGCCTTGACTTGCTAAAGGGATGTCTTAAAGGTGAAGGAAGGGTGAAATGTTACTTTCTTCACAGCTAAACATCCTAGAAAGGAGAGCTAATCTTCAGTGTAGTTTTTATAGCACTTTTCAAGCCTTTTAGCCTTCCTTTTTCTAAAATCTACATGGGACCTTTGCATATTGAACCTTTCCTGGGAGAAAAATGTCTGTCAAAATGGTACAGACCCTCCTTCCCTTCTCCCTTTCCTGTCTGTCCTTCCCAGCAATCTTGTCCTTCCTCATCTTGTGCTCTCCGAAGTGGCTGAACTATGGATTGACCAGGGTTTCCAAAACATCCTAGTCTTTCCCAATCCCTGGTACAAGAGGACTGATTGGTCTTGTTTGTCCCAGTTGGCACGAGTCTGAGCTCTTCCAGCTGTCTTTGTGGTGGTGCAGTGTAGACAGTGATTAAGAGACTCTGGAGCCAGACTGCCAGGCTGGTTCAAATCCTGACCCTACCAATTACCAGTGATGTGATCTTAGGCACGTTACTTATGCTGTCTCTGTCTCACCTTCCTTATAAATAAAATGGGGATAATGATAGTATCTACCTCATAGTGTTAACATATATGAAGTACTTAGAATAATGCCTGCTCATGGTAATCTTTGCTGTGGTGAAATCATCAGTTATTTCTGTATCTAAGAAAGTTGTCATGGAACCACTTCCCCTGCCCACCCACACTGTATTGACCACTTTCCCATTCCAATATTTGCAGCTTTTAGTCTGATGATCCATCTATCTTAAAATGTATACTAGTTATATTGTGGTTCTAGCTTAGGTTTGCTTACATAATGAATTTCCTTTTAGAATCAAACCTTTTTTTTCCCCTCCTCTTCTTTTCATAGAATTTAATTCTCAAATAATGTTTTTATTTTGTTTTCTTTTGTTTTAAGGAAAAGAGGAAAGATAGATTTTTCACCATAAGTTTGTAGCCAGGGTGGTAGTGGGGCCTTCCTCCAAACAGTGCTCTGCCTTTGGCTTTCCTATGGGATGGTGGACTGGGATGATAAGTAAGGTCTGGCTTTGACATCAGAAACATCTAGCGCTGCCATTTAATCATGTTACCTTGGGAAAAGTACTTAACGTTTCAGAAGCTTGTTGTTCTTTTATTTAATACCTACCTCATAAGGTTGTAATAAGGATTGAATGAAATAATGTATGCAGAATTTTAGCTCAGTACCTGGTATGTAATAAGTGCTCAATAAATGGTATTTATTATTATCATTGCTATTTTTAGTAGAGATTGGGATTAGAGGTGTGATGATGACTATTCCTTGGGATTCTCCTGTAGATTGTTTAAGACAAATTGGGTTTCTACCAAAGGATGGGAATGAAAGTCTTAGCACTGTTATGTCTCTGATTTTTTTTTTCTTTTCTTTATCTGCTTTCCAAAGGCTTTAATTTTTCATCCTCTGGGAGAGAAGATGTAGATGTGAGAACACTAGGAAATGGTAAGATTGTGACAATATCACTTGACTGGAACTAACTTTCATATTATCACCCTTTTCAGACAGCAGCTTTTTTGTAGTCACTTAGTCAGAATCAAAGTTGGCAGAGCCCAGAGCTTCTCCATGTGAGGAAGCCTTGTGGATTATGGAGCTACCCTTGTAAATTATATGACTATGTTTTAACAGGGATCATTTCTTCAGAGGCCATCTTTATTGAATACCTGTAGGTTATAAGGGACTTCTATGTGCATTAACAAAGAGGTGCCTGATTTTTTCCAAAAATTGATAATTAATTGTTCCTTTTAATAACATTTCAGTACCAGTACAATTTTCAAAATGCACCTCATTTAAATTGCAAAATGTCTTCATTTAAAAAGTGCTTCTGCTCTCTTAGCCTTCATTTCTCTCATTTTACATTGTTGCATTACAAGAAGGATGATGAGAGTAATCCTGAGGTATTTGAGATTTATAGTCCCTTCTCATGGAATCTCAGCTTTTCATTTCACTAGGCTAGGAGCATGTATTTCAATTTGGTATACCTGGGCATTGCTGCATGTGACAACATTATGTTAGTGTAACCAAGTCAATTAGTGGCTGTTTGGATTTGATTTTGTAATTAACACAGGCTTGTTCGTGGACTTTTGGGAAAGCAGTCATTTTTACATATTGCCTGTCCTGGGGTTTAGCAGCCCCCAAAAAGCCCCATGATTCTTTTCACACATTCTTCTCTCCCCCAGATGTAGTCATGTCACTAAACTTTCAGTCCTCTAGAGCTCAACTCGTTTTTTCACACCTCCTAACCCTCTTGCATTAGCCCAAATGTTTTAACTCCATCAACACGTTTCTGTTTCATGACGGGGTGTGTGCTGCCAGGAAGGCCCTTTGCAATTGAGCTGGTGAATCCTCATAGAGTACATTTCACTTCACAAGAAATTAAGGAACTTCAGCAGGTAAACCACTTCATGACATGGAAATTGTCATGTTTCTGCAACTCTGTAACTGAACTAGAGTTGCTAATTGTTTTTCTTTCTCTACTACTACAGAAAATTAATAACTCATCTAACAAAATCCAAGTCCGTGACTTGCAGCTTGTCACAAGGTAAGGGTAGGCTCACTGGATATGTTTTCAAGAGGGGGGTTTTGGTTGTAGATCATTTATCTGATAAGGGATTTGTATCCAGAATATATAAAGAACTCCTACAACTCAATAATAAGAAAATAACTCAATTAAAAATGGAGAGATGATTACGTGAACATTTCTCCAAAAAAGGATACACAAAATAACCAGTGAATACATGAAAAAATGCTCAACATCATTAGTCATTAGAGAAATGCAAATCAAAACCACAGTGAGATCCCACTTCACAAAAAGACAGAAAATAACAAGTGTTGGCAAGGATATGGAGAAACTGGATCCCTCATACATTGCTGTGGGATTATAACTGGTGCCACTTTGCAAAACAGTTTGGCAGTTTCTCAAAAAGTTAAATATAGAGTAACCATATAGCCCAGCGGTTCCACTTCTAGATATATACCCACGAGAAATGGAAATGTGCATCCACACAGAGACTTCTGCATGAATGTTTATAGTAGCATTACTCATAATAGCAAAAATGTAGAAACAACCCAAATGTCTATGGATGAACAAAATGTGAATGTGGTATATCCATACAGTGTAATATCATTTAGTAATGAAAAGGGATGAAGTACAGATACATGCTACAACATGGATGAACCTTGAAAACATTATAAAGTGAAAGAAGCCAGACATCAAATACCACTTATTGTATATTTTACAATATTCACATTTTAATATATGAAATGTTCAGAGTAGGAAAATCTATAGAGACAGAAAGTCAACAAGTGGTTGCCAAGGGCTGGGGGAAATGAGGAATGAGAAGTGATTGCAAATAGGTGTGGAGTTTCTCTTCTGGGGTGATGAAAGTATTCTAAAGTTAGATTGTGGTAATAGCTGCACAACTCTGTAAACGTACTAAAAATCACTGAATCGTTCAGTTACACAGGGGAATTGTATGTAAATTATATCTCAATAAATCTATTTTTAAAGAAAGGGAAGTTTGGGGCAAGTCTTGTCTGTATTTTATATATTCAGACAAACTTTCTTTTATTGTTTTTGTTTAGGGAGGCAATAGGTCATATGAAAGAAGGTGAAGAAGAAAAGACCAAGACCTATAGTGCCTTAATATGGACAAATAAAGCAATACAGAGGAAGGACATTGAATTCCTAGATGACATAAAGGTAGTTCAGTGCTCTAATTCTTTTATTTTTCTACTGCCTATAAAAGAGTCCTTTGTCTTCTCGTTTATTACCAACAAGTCATAGCGCATAGGCTTTGGGGACTGTGAGACCTGGTTCTAAATCCTGCCTTTGCCATTTACTAGTTAAATGACTGGGCAATTCATCTAACCTGTGTGAGAAGCAGTGTTGCTAGTGATTAAGAGTCTGACTCCAAGGACAGATTGTCTGGGTGCAAATCCTGGTTCTGCATTTCTTAGTTGTGTGACTTTGGACAAGTTGCTTAGCCTCTTTATGCTTCAGTTTCTTCATCTGTGAAATTAGTTAGAAGAATTAAACGGGTTTAGTCATATAAAGCTCTTAGAATAGAATCTGGCACATAGAAAACACTCAGCAATGCTATTATTATATTTGGCCATTTGCAAAAAGGAAATAGAAAATAGAACTTATCTAATGGAACTGATGCTCAGATTAAGTGCATAAATAAAACATGTTGTTAAATAAATACATCAGGGTGATACATGTAGAGCACAAATGTTCTGGCACATGCTAGATTTTCCTTCACATGAGCATGCTGCTGTAGAGGGTCTACATGTTCGTTTGCATGTTTCTTCCCACCTGCCCCCACTGCTTCCTGTAAAGATAACTTACTTTCACATGCAAGGAATGAGCATAAATGGGCACAAAGATGTAAATCGTTATCACAACATTGTTTAAATGGGCAATATTTTGTAATAATCTAGAGGGGACTGGTTTAATCTTATGGCTTATCTGTATGATGGACTATTACTAGCCAGCTGTTAGAAAGTATATGGTAGATGAATATTCATTGACAAAGGAAAATGTTCCTGATGAATGCTAAGGGGAAAAAAAACAAGCTATAAGGATATATAGAGGATGATACATTGTGATTTAAACACACACACACACACAAGTGTGTGCTTATGTATACACATATATATGACTATAAAGAAAACAAATTGTATGGCAAAAAAAATACCATAAATAGGATTTATACAAATACCCAATAGAGAAAAATGGACAAAATATTTGAAAAGACAGCTGAAAAAAGAGCAACTCCAAATGGCCAAGAATCATTTGAAAAGATGTTCCACCTCCAGACTGAAGTAACAATAAGACATCACTTTATTCTTCTGAGACTAAGAATGCCTGTTGGTTGGAGGGAGGAGAAGCCTAGTTATATACATTTTCAGTAGAAATGTAAGTGTTTCAGCCTTTTTGGAAAACAATGTGGCAGTGACTGTAAAAATAAAAAATAGACTGGTCTTCTACCCAGTACTTCCACTACTGGCAGGACAAGAAATAAAACTCCAGTGCATAAGGATAGGTGCACAAGGATGTTTGTTGACTTTGTTCAGAGTGACAAAATCAACAACAAAACTGGAAACAAAAGTGAATTTCCTTCAATAAGGAAATGGTAGAACACATTGGAATATTATACAGCTGTTTAAAAAAACTAAAACAGCATGTGATCCCATTTAATTTATGTTATTGTGTGTATATATGCCTAAAACTGTTGGAAAAAGAGATAAAGGTAGGTCTACATCTAGGACTTGTAGGAACACCCATGATATTACCAGAAAAAAGCAAGGTGCAGAATAATGTTTATAGTATGAGTGTTTTGGTGAAATCATACATGTCATTTCACCTGCTTAGAGAAGTTCACCTATAAAATGAGGGGTGGACTAGATGATCCCCAGTGGGCCCTCCACTTCTCAGATTCTGTGATTCCAAATCTAAGGCCTTCTGGCCTTTGGCCCTATTATCTAGGGAGTCTTTAGGATGATAGTTATGCTATAGACAGATATCCTTAAGATTGCAAAACAAATTTGTAAACCTCTATTCTATCACGTGTGTACATGTATACAGCTCATTTAGAATGCTGTGGGGAAAATAAAAACTCATTTTAAAAATAGATTCACAGTTTGGGAGTAGCCATAGAGCTGATTCAGAAATGATGCTGAAAGATGATTGTTACAGGTACACACTAGGTAGTGAAAGGGTCTGATTTAATGGCCCACCGCCCAATTGGACTGATGAGACTACGTGACGTCTAATAATTTTTTTAAAGTGTTAGGGTTAAAACATTTTTCAGATATTCCTATTGGCATCAAAAATAAAAAAACTGAGTTACTGCCCCATTCTGAGAAAAGGTCACTTCAAATTTACCACTTGTCTCCTTTTTTTTAAGGGCAACCTACTTCTAAGGAAAAAAGTCACCTGCGTGTGTTTCTGAAAATTCAGTATGGGGACAGCAGAGTGCAGTGTTAGAGTAAATGAAGCAGTTTCCTTTCATTTGCTAGACACAAGCAACCAAAAATGACACGCAAGTGTGTTGATCTGAGTGTTATGTTGGAAGCAGTGGTGCATCTACTAGCTCAGTTGTACCTCCATTGACTGTTCCTGGGTCAGAGTCCAGGGAGTGACTCGAGGTAAAGGAAACAGAGGGGAAGGGCACACCTTAGCGAGTCACTCCTTTGAAGGCCAGCTGGTTCTGTGCTCTTGTGGAGGCCATATCTTTATCGATTCTATAATAATTCAGCCTTGTCCTTTTTTTGGTCTTTTTGGCCAGAGTAATGTTAAACGTTGTGGAAACAACTTATCTCATCAGAACAAAGTGCTTCTAAAAATCAAAGAATTATAGAATCGTAAGGAGGAGTCACTGACTCACTGCCCTGATAAAAGCAGTCATACCATTTCAAGTGTAGTCTTTGTCAGAACCTGCTCTTCTTTCTTGGTACAGAACTTGGTAGGGGGAGACCAGACAGAAATCTTTCTTTTCTCAGCATGGCTTTAGGCACTCACTAATCATGTAAATCAGGCAGGAGTTGTTCCTACAAGAAATTTCAGAGGATTCAAAGTTCTTATGAACCTGCGTTGCTGGTTATGCCCAATATCTTTTTTTTTTTTTTTTTTTTTTTTTTTGGCGATACGTGGGCCTCTCACTGTCGGGGCCTCTCCCGTTGCGGAGCACAGGCTCCGGACGCGCAGGCTCAGCGGCCATGGCTCATGGGCCCAGCCACTCTGCGGTATGTGGGATCTTCCTGGACCGGGGCACGAACCCGTGTCCCCTGCATTGGCAGGCGGACTCCCAACCACTGCGCCACCAGGGAAGCCCAACCTCTATTTCTTAATTTATATCTTGTGACATAAAAGGACATCTCTAATTGTGAGAAAAACAAGACTTTGTCCCTAAAAACCTGAGTTGTAAAGAAACATGCAGTATTATTCTCAAGTAACCTGAACTGGGCTAACAAATATTGAGAGGTCCTTGTTTATTGTACACACTTATTTGTAATTATTATTTGGAAATACCACCCTAGACAGAGATGCAGCTGTTAATTTTCCAGATAAATCCTTTTGTATAACCAAAAAAAAAAAAATCCTGTGAGTAGGTATATGGCTCTCCCTAAAACATGGACACTGTCCAGGCACACAGGTGATGCTGATGTCCCACCTTCTACACCATTTCTCACCTCAGTCTGAAATCCCCACTATTAGGTCACTCTGTTGGGTTAGGGAAAAAAAAGGTAAGAACATTATCTTTTAGAAGAGCTCTGTTTAAAGGGCAGGATAAGACTCCAGGGTCCAATCAATTTGTTAATATTAGAGCAGATGAGACCTTGGGTATCATTTACTTCAAAGCCTTTTTTTTTTTTAAATGGCATACTGGGGCCCAGAAAATGAGTAATTGTGGACCAGGTTATAGGAAGTCCCACAGAGTCTGAACCTTAGAGGATACAATTTATGATAGTATTAGTTTCTATCCTGACAGTGATAGATGGGGGTGCCTGTAGTGAGCCATGGATGATCAAAGGAGGTGCTAAAGTGGGCTTCACTGGGCGGCAAAGCTGACACGTGGTTATCATATCCTCCTCTAGGACTTAAAGATTGACCAGAAAACACCTTTACGGGTCCTTCACCGGAGGCCCCTGGCTGTGAGAACTCGCATCATTCACTCCATGGAGACACACTATGTGGATGAGCACCATTTCCGTCTCTATCTGAAGACTCAGGCAGGAACGTATCCTTTCACCGTCTGTGTAGCACTAATCTAACCAGAATCCTATTAGGAAAGTTCATGCTGCCCTAGAAAAGAGGTTCAACCATATCTCGGAACAGTTCGGGAAAGGTTTGGGCTGGAGAAGAATCCTTTTTTTGTTTTGTTTTTTTTTTGGTCTGGAGTGTTTTTACCCATTAAATTTGTGTTTTTCAAGATGACATATTAAACCATGAGGCAGCAGCCAATTCAATGTGAACCTTAAAATTTTTAGTGTCTCACATGATGCTGAGGTGCTGAGGGCATAGTAAGTGCTCAGGGAACACTTTTTTTTTTTTTTTGCGGTACGCAGGCCTCTCACTGCTGTGGCCTCTCCCGTTGCGGAGCACAGGCTCCGGATGCGCAGGCTCAGCGGCCATGGCTCACGGGCCCAGCCACTCCGCGGCACGTGGGATCCTCCCGGACCGGGGCACGAACCCGCGTCCCCTGCATCGGCAGGCGGACCCTCAACCACTGCGCCACCAGGGAAGCCCCAGGGAACACTTTTGATTGATTCATTCATCGATTCATGTCTTTACACATTTTGCAAGTCACATATTCATAACCACATTTGAGTCCTTTCAGCATTTCGAGCATTTGCCCCAAATGATTAAACAGGGATGGTAGATGGGAATGGCCCTACTTTACATGTAGACCTTCACATTATTTGGCCACTGGCCCAGAACAAGAGAATAATAGTCCCAGTTTGATCACTTGTTCATAACCTACCCTGCTTTGTGTGGTTTTGTATCATATCTTAGTTGCTGGTTAAAATATATCAGGGCGCTGCCATAATCTTAGCTTTAGTTTAGTTTTCAAAGGTGCTCCTAGTTTTTGTTTGTTTCTTGGCTTTATATTATTTTGTGATCCAATAGCATGAAGCATGAAACCTTCTAATTAGTATAAAACTAATGACATACTTATTGGATACAACAGAGGGAAAAATGTCATTTTAATCACCAAATAGTGTTCTCACTATATTGCTATAATTAGTCTGCCTCTCCTTTCCCATCAAGCTTCTCTCCCCTCTTCTTTCCCTACTCCACCCCAGGAGTGACTAAGCTGAAACAGGTACAGGTTATTTACTCCTAAAATCTTCTAAATTTTTGCAGTTTGGATCTATTTAGACCAGTGGGCATGGAGCACATTTGCCTATTGTAGATGGAATGTGGATGGAATTTCAAAGAAATCACAGATTTTAAAAACATATTTTTACCTAATTTCAGCTTTGGTTTTGGTGTGCTAGGAAGAAATGCAGTGGTCTTATGGAGAAGCTAATGTCTTTTCAATCTCATTAACATATTTTTAGAACCAGCCATGTACATGTACTTAAGGCATTAGCCAAGAAAGGCTATTTGGTAAAACTTTATTTTTTTATAAATTTATTTTATTTATTTATTTTTGGCTGCGTTGGGTCTTCGTTGCTGCACGCGGGCTTTCTCTAGTCACGGCTAGTGGGGGCTACTCTTCGTTGTGGTGTGCGGGCTTCTCATTGTGGTGGCTTCTCTTGTTGCAGAGCACGGGCTCTAGGCGCGTGGGCTCAGTAGTTGTGGCTCACAGGCTCTAGAGCACAAACTCAGTAGTTGTGGTGCATGGGCTTAATTGCTCTGCGGCATGTGGGATCTTCCCGGACCATGGCTCGAACCCATGTGCCCTGCGTTGGCAGGCAGATTCTTAACCACTGCGCCACCAGGGAAGTCCCTATTTGGTAAAACTTTAGATACCATGTGGTTATACACAGAAGAATATGAATTTTTCTCATATATTGCTCAGTATACTGAAGTAGTTCATTTGACTTATACCTCATAAAAAACATTCTGGACCTTTTATTCTGGGGCTTTCTGGTCATCTCCCCTCATCATTGCTACTTAGAAGTAGCACTCTCTAAAGAAGTGAGAGAAAAAGGACAATTGTTGAGTAATTATGAGTTTAGCAAAGAAGACAGTTAATAGATAATTATATGCCTTATGCTTGAGTCAAAACGTTTGGTGAAAGTATAGTAAATAAACTATCAGAAAGTGAGGAGGACATAATGTCAGCATATTATGGTGTTAACTTTTTATTTATCATCTGAGAATAAACTTTTTTATATTCAAATTGTATTAAGTTTTATACTAAGTGCTGCTTTATAGACACAACATAATGCTAAATGAGTGTTTACTGAATGCTGGCAAAAACACATCTTTCAGATAAAATACTGTTAAGATTATAGTAGAGTTCTGTGTAAGGAGTGTTAAGGTAATCTGAATAATTCTAGGATCAGTCATTGACTTTGAAATTTTGAAGATCTATGAAGAAAACACACACAAAAAAGAATTAGGTCTATTGCTAACCATGCAAGAGTTGCAAACAACTAAAATTTAGGTCCTTTGATGATCCTTCTGAAGGGCCTTCATCAAGTCTAAATTAATAAGTTCATTTTCTCTCCCATACTGTTGCTGTTGTCACTGGGTCATGTTATAAGGAGAGCCATCATTGAGGTCACTCTATGAGTGACCCTGTGAAAACCTACCATTTGGCAACCGCCTACTGTCATTATCGAAAAATGATGAGACCAAAAAGATGACCAAATAGAATCTGTGGCAAAAAAGAAAATAGCTGAGGTTTTTTTTTTTAAAGCGATGAATTATAGTTAATTTTTAAAATCCATATTCAAACCTTGGCACTTGGAGATGAGTCAAAAGAAAAGTCATGACTCTTGGGAAGTTTGACATAGGCCCTAGGTCCCAGTGTTGGCTGCCAGGCTGGTAGGAAGGAACCAGTTTGCCATCCTTAGTTTATTTATTGCCACAGCTGTAATTTCTAAGACATACATCCCAAGTCATGGCTCAGAAATAAACTCCCTTTTATAACCTTTCTGCTTTTGTTTGTCATTTCCCCTTCAACCTGTCAAATCTCATCAAACTGTTGGTATTGCATGGTTATCTTCACTTTTTCCTTAAACAAAACCCAGCTACATTAAAGAGTTTGTACATGGAGACTTTGGAAGAACGAAGCCGAACATTTGCTCTCTGATGGATGTGACTGCAGACATTCTTGAGCTGGATGTTGAGGTAAACCATTTTATTGTGGAAATGCCTATTTGTACACTGAATCAGCCAAGGTTATGCTTTTTTAGCATTAAACCAAATAGTACTATTCACTTTAATAGGTATTTGAAAATGGTCAAAATCTCACAGTAGCATTGAATTGCAGGGAGGGACTATCTTCAGAATTTTTATTTTTTAAAAAACACAAGGTCTCATTTATAATCCTTGCAAATATATAGCTAATTTACTAACTGTGCTTTACACATGACATGAGATCTAAACCCTTAAACCAAGCAAGGAAACGAAGTTGTAAGTGCCCTTCATATATCCTTTGGACTCTCTTATAAAGAATTTAAGGCAGCCTCCTCAGAAACATATATTCAAGACAGGGATAGAAAATGGGATGAGCCAATGGTTATAAATAAAAGCAGTTCTATAAGTGTTCTGTGATGTGGTATAAGAGAAATTCTCTGCTCTTATAGTCTGAACTGAAATCAGATTACATTCTTAAGTAATTAGAAGAATGGAATGAATGGATCTTTCAGACAATTCTCCATAAACATTTTTCTCATTTGAGCATCAATAGGTATTGAGTCACGAGTTGTGCACTTTGGTAAATATCTGGTTAAGAACAGCTTCCCCACACCCCACACAAAAAAAGGAATTTTTGCACTTGGGAATAATCTCATTATAAATAAAAAGAAGTGGGTATAATTGCCTAGTATGAAAACAGCCATGGTAATCAAATGATCACTGGAATGTCATTGCTTTACCAGCACTTCTCTTGAGTGCTTTCAGATTAGATTTTATACACCTGTGGTACAACCAGTGACAGCATCTTCAAGGTTGCAGGGAGTCTTCTTAGTAAGACTATCATTTTGAGGAAGACAACCTTCTCTTAAAGAAAATCCCAAATGCATTCATCTTCTTTGACCTTAATTCTTAGGACAGCTTAGGAGTGTCAAAGAACCAAAGGCCAGGGTTTCTCAGCCCTGATTGTCCATTGCAATCACCTGTAGAACTTTTAAAACCCTATAAATATGCCTACCTTCCCCTGACCTCAACACATACAAGATTGTGATCAGTAATGTTTGGTTTTCAGGCTTGAGAAACCACCCATTAATTTATATATGGGTGTTTGTTTTATGGCTATATTCTGAAACAAAACCAAAGTATTTCTTGGCATCTGTAAAAGATACACACACACACACACATACATACACACACACACACACATACATACACACACACACACACACACACACACAATAGTTATTTGGGCTTTTCTAATAAAAATTTCCAAATCTGGTAGTGACTCAGATTAATTTAAAAAATAATCTGTAGTAAATCATTTCAGGTTTTACACTTTAAGTCTCGAAAAACTACATGGGTATGGTAGTTTTTTTTTGCTTTTGTTTGTTCGTTTTTTGTATTTTTTTGTTTTAACTTCTAAATTAGGCCCTCTAGGGTAGTTAAGGCAAAGTGCAATTTCATACTTCTAATGCCTGGGACATGATTATTTATGTGGAGACAAATAATCTGCTGCTATAATTCCATTATGACTTAAAGATCAAGGTTTCGTTCTAGAAGTGCCAAACCAGGATGAGTAGAGATAGATAAATTCAATTTTAAAAGAAACAAAAATTCTGCTGAAGTGACATGCAAAGATCTCTAATCCTTTTCTAGTTACAAGTGATCTTTCATAACCATTTATTTCACATTTAGTTGCTAAGTTACAAACAAGATTATAAGTATATAGACTACTTGAGTAGTCTATGGGAAAATGAAAACAGTCAGACTAAAAGTTGCTGAGACTTCTGAGGGAAAGTTGTTGTTGGCCCCTGAATTATTTGCTACTTTTCCCATAAATAACATTTGAAAAATTTAAACATACTCTAGTCTTGTATTGACCAAAAGGTAAAATTAATAACTGGCTGAGTAACCAAATACTCAGTGAATTCAGGAACAGACCTCAGGCCCAAGAATCCCAGGTCCTAGAATGGATTTTAGAGTGTTAAATCGTGGTGTTCAATGGCTCTTTTCTTCCAATGCAGTTTCTTCTGTTGCATTATATTAGAACTACTAGATTTATACAGCATTACCAGCAAATGCTTACTAGAACAATAATGTTTTAATGACTTGTTTTCTTCTTTCTAGTCTGTAGATGTTGATTGGCCCCCTGCTCTGGATGACTAGCTTTCAATGGGAAACAAAGAGTAGGGTTTTCCAGCAAAATGTGGACGTCCATTCAGCATACACTGTAAAATGGCTGTTTTTACCCACCATAACGGTGTCTTGGAAACCATTTGGATCATGTTGATCTATCTATTTTTAAATTTGTTTTAACATCTCAGGATCTATGTACGTGTATATTTTGTGTTGAATTGTTCTAAGGATGTCTTATGATTTTTCTTGTTCCTTCTCCAACCCCCCACAAGCCAAACTGAATAATGAAACCATTCATTCAGAGAGGTACACAAACAGGATACATTCTCTGAAAATCTGAGAAGCTGTAATTTCTTTCAGCAAAATTGCCCTCCACAGGATAGATAACACTTTTTTGTTTTGTTTTGTTTTGTTTTTGGTGGTATGTGGGCCTCTCACTGTTGTGGCCTCTCCTGTTGCGGAGCACAGGCTCCGGACGCGCAGGCTCAGCGGCCATGGCTCACGGGCCCAGCCGCTCCGCAGTATGTGGGATCTTCCCGGACCGGGGCACGAACCCGCGTCTCCTGCATCGGCAGGCGGACTCTCAACCACTGCGCCACCAGGGAAGCCCAGATACCACTTTTAAAATCAGGTTTAAAATTTTTTAAATGATCTTGATAAAAGTTACATCTAGATTTATGCAGCACAGTATCCTTGTAATATTCTAAGATACCAAATGCAAATCTGACATCATTAATATTTTTCCCAGTAAGCTTCAAGCAAGCTATTACCAACAGAAGTGTGTTTTGGTACAATTTGTCACAAACCTTAATGACTCCAAGTTACACTTTTGACAATCTAAAATTGTCAGTACGTTTCCTGGGGGAGAGAATGTGAGACCTTAGGAATTGAGGCATACCATAATAAGAGACTTTCATAAATCTTTTAAATAAGGAGTCACAAGTGCCTTCAATGACTTCAATCCCAGGGATAAGATTTTGAAAAATTGACATTGCTAAACAAAGATAAGCTGATATTATTCCAGAGTGCTTCAATGTATTATCCAATGTCAAACATCTTCATCAGGTAGATAGGGTATTATCATCTCCACTTTATAAATATGAAAACCAAAGAATAGAAGTGAACTGACTTATCTAAAATTGTTAGTTACTTCCATATCTAGGACTAGGACTGAAGTTTCCCGGTCCCTAGAGTCTTTTCTAATAAATCTTATTATTGAGCATCTGCTACATGAAGGAGGCAACCAAGAATGTCATTTTAATGGACATAACCATGAGAACTGACTTTTGGAATTTAGATACCAAATCAAGCTTACCAAAAAATTGCCCAGGTAAATTTCACGTGAGCTCATATGATTACCATTTGTTAATTAGTTAATCATTAGTTGGTACTACGAAGAGGAAAAACATTAAAGAAGCAAAGAAAATGGATAGATCATTAAGAGAAAAGTTTCAGAAAAGAGTCTCATTAAAATTTCAGATTTAAGTGCAATTTCCATCACCCTGATTCAACTTTCTGAGCTTATTTTGGAACACATGTGACTTGGATAGTATTGGATTATTCAATTTCCCATCTCTATATTAAACATGATTCAGAGATACTAAGTTGTATCATTCACCTTAAGAATCAGGAAAACGGTTTAACTGACATGAAGAAATTTCATATGTGAATAATAGCAAATAACTTTTTCATTATTTTCAATGCTGGTAAATGAGAAAGGGATAATAGAAATAAACTTGATAAAAGGGTAAGAACGTTTGTGTGGATGTTTCTCAGTTTTGGGGGAAACTTTGCTACAAAAGAGATTTAAATAATTTGGGAAATAGTCTTTTGCAGGTTTCTTTTTGGCTCAGCTTTGAACTTAGTGGATCTGCAAATGGAAGAATTAAGAATCTCCTTAGCAAACTTAAATTAGAAGACTTGTTTCTTAAATTTCTATTCCTGGGATTATACAAAATTTCAAGAGTAAGCATTAGCTGCAAATACTTACTCCAAATATCCATATGAGACATAGGTTGTCAAAAATTAATGTAGGTCTTTATTTAAGCAGAACAGAAGACATTAAGTCATGAGAGTACTACATAGTTTAACTTTTGCCTATATAAAAATATTTTAAAATTACTTTTGTGATCCTCTATAGCTTATTTAAAAAACAACAACAACACCAACAACAACACTTAAGAGAAAGGGCCCTTTGTACTTTTAGTATCTCTTTGTTCCAAATATAGTCCGTGGTTTAGTTTAGGAAAAACACCGAGTACCTGGAAAAGTGGGGGAAAAAAAAATTTGGTAAAATGAAAAATTTCCCAAATAAGATAACTGGTTTCATTTACAAGTTATATGAAATCAATTTAGAAGTTAGATTTCTATTTCCAAAGAGAAAAAGGCATCTTACTTAGATAGATCTTTTGGGGCTTTATTCTTTGATTTTTAAGTCCATATGAGAATGAACTTTGATGTAAGCTTTCCTGAGTTGATATTTTAAAATGCTGCCCTTTATTATTATAGGGAAAATATATTTTATACTTTTCAATTCAATTTTTTCATTTTGAAATAATTTGAGACTTGCATGAAAAGTACGAAGAATGTTCCCAGAAATGTATCACCCTGAATGTGTTAGTGTGTAATTCCTACAAACAAGGACAAATTCCGACAAACAAGGACATTCTTCTACTTCCTCACAATGTAACTATCAAAATCAGATTAACACTAATATTACTATTATGTAATCCACAGACCCCCCCCCCCTCAAATTTCACCAGTTGTCCAAAAATGTCCTTCACAGTCAGGGGATGAAACTTTGTATTTAACTATGTCTCTTTAATCTTCACCAATCTGAAACAGTTTGTCTTTCCTTGACTTTCGTTACTTCAACATTTTTGAGGATTTCAGGCCAGTTATTTCGCAGACTGTTCCTCATTTGGGCTTGCCTGATGTTTCCTTATAATTAGGTTCAGTTTGTACCTTTCTAGCAAGAATACCACAGAAGGGAGATTATCTTCTTGCATCTTCTCAGATGTCACAATTTTGATCACTGCAGTTACTGATGACTGGGCTTTGATCAGTTAACGAAGGTGGTGTGTGCCAATCTCCTTCACTTTTATAGTTACCCTTTTTTTCCCTTTAATAAGTATCTTGTAGGGAGACCTTCAAACTTTCATTCACTAGTTTTAGCATTTATTGAAGATTTTCACCTGAATCTATTACCACAATGATTATCAAATGATTTTCTAATTCCACCATTCCTTTTGGCATTACACTGAAAGGTAGAGCTTTCCCTTATTGTATTTCTAATACAGAGACATTCCAGGCTCATCTTGTATTTCATCTGCACCAGCCCTGGAATGGGCTATTTCTCTAAGAAAAACTGGTTCCTTTTCATGGAAAATGATAGAAAAAAGATCTGGGCACTAGGTGTGCTCACTGCTGTTGCAGCATTGCTGCTACCAAGCCCTCTCATGGCATGCACACATGCACACACCCCTATATACTTATCTACATATATTGAAAATTATGAGTTTATACCAGTACTTCCGATTCCAACCTTCTTCTAGTTTTCCCCCTTTCCGCATTTGTAAGTCCTTTCTGACAGTGAGAAATCTGGGTCCATTAGCCTTAATATTTTCCTTAATAGATCATTCCCCCTCATAAGTCACCAATCTCCTGTTGCTGCATCCTTATTTCAGATCACTGAGACTCCCCTCCCTACTACCCTCAAATGTTCCCAGGCTCCACACTGTAATCCCACAATGGGCCACCATCTTCGCCCCCTGTGGCAATAGGTAACTGTACCTTGCTCAGAATAAGCAAATGACTTTTGTCCTGAATTGTTCAGGAAGGGAGAGAAACAGGCAGGAAATAAGTCAGGAAGGCAGAAAATGAAAATCTCTTTAAAAGGCATTTCAGTACTCTACAAAAATTATCATTTTAAAGGACAGTTACATATGTAAGTATATTCAGATACAGCATTCCATAAAAATGTCTAATGTTTCTAAGCAACCAAAACTGCCTTTCTCTTTAAGGAGGATGCTATAAATACAAGAAAATCTTTATAATTTTAAAGTCAAACAGCAACAAATTTTTTAAGGGTTTTAGAATTTTTTCCATTTATTATCAAGAAAAAAAATCACTGTATACAGGATATTACAAAGGTAATAAAATATTCTGTACAAAAGACATTTTGACATTTAAAAATTGATTTCAACTTTTAACATTAAATAATTGAGTACTGAGAACTTTTAAAAATCATTTTTTTCAGTGCTTCCAAATTCATTACAGTCATTAAGAAGCATATACAAATACTCAAAACAGTTAAAAAAAAAAATAGAATAGTGCCCTTCTGCAGGGATCTGGATTCATCATAGTCAACAGTATTTTTAAGTACATTCTTTTAAAATGGAAGTCATCTCCAAAAGGGTTCATCTGGTCTGAACCATGCATTTAAGAATGCCCGTTACCCAAAAACTTTGTGTTTTCCTTTCCATCTCATCTTAAAGCTATCTGAACTGTGCACCAGCGACCAATATTTTTAGCTGATTACCCAATAAAATCAAGTGTGTCACCAATGAAGTCTCCTGAGACTGAATTCCACAAATGGGGTCTCCAAACACTCCAACTTATTTTTCACTACATTTTATGCAGAGCTGTAATGTTCTGCTTAAGAAAAATAAGCAAGATGAATGATACCTTTAACAAAGTTTATATTTTACTTATCTGCTGATATTCCTGAAAACTTGATTTACTGAAGCACCAACATTCTGTACTAATTACTGTGTATTACTGTTCACACATAGGTATTTAATGAATTTTTGGTGATTCTTTAAATTTTTGAAGTCCAATAGTAAACTGAAATTGTAGAAATAGGAGATGTAAGAAAAAAGAGTATGATAAATGCTACTCCCTTTAAGTAGATAATTACTAGCAGGTACTTTTTTCTAAAGCCACAGACATTTAGAATAGAAAAAATATTTAGAAGAAATAATTCTTTAAAAATTGTATCTGTGTTTTATTAGTGAAAGTAGTGGTGACATGATTACTTTGGAGACTTTACTGATGTTAAGTTTGTACTTTAAACTGCTAAGATGTATTAGTTAAGATATTAAGTTGACCAAGTCTTAGACAAACAAAGGCATAAAACTGGGTACAGACAATTCATACATTTATCTCTGATTCGCTACCCACTCCTGGGCTTATAATGTTAAATAGCATGAAATTTTGTATTATTTGTGATGCAAAAAGCACCCTAATTTTCCCCCTCTCATACTCAATCTCCAGAAACAAAACAGATCAGAAATCTTTACGTGGCCACTTCATTAGCTATGATGAGACTCCTTCTTAGGAAGATAGTCATAATACTCCCAATTCATAGTCAATTTTGGCAAAGAAATTGAGTCATAGAATTTCAGAACCCGAAGTCATTAACTGACCTTATCTTCACTATACAATAGGAAATGTTCTGGAAAGAATATGGCCAAATGAAAGTCCTCCAAATTTGGGCAATAGCTAGCCATTCTAAAGAGGAAGTCATTCCAGGGTTCTTACTAAAGAATCTAATCCATAGTGATCTGTCACTCTGTGAACTGGAAGGAGTGTTTGGATTAGAGATTATCAGGGCCACAGGATATATGCATATGTTGGTTTACTAACAATATTTGATTTGCACTATACAATTTACAGTGTTTCTTCTTCTGCATTTTATATCTGAAGAGACAGGCCCATAGAAAGTGTGATCTGCTAAATATTAAATGACTTCTAAGTGGTAGAGCTGAAGATTCAAACCCAGATGTTGACTAAAAATTACTCTTTCCATTTCTCCATGCTATTTAACATCACACAGTAAGTTTTTAAATCCCTCAATCAATTAATGATAGAAGAAATTATTTGGAGCTACTAGGCAGACTGGACCACCAATTCTAAGTCTCTCTTAACATGGACAGTATAATTAATTTTTCTGAAGCATTAGGTTAGAAGTTGACAACCCAGCTGTTTTTGTTCACTAAGGTTTTGAGTAGGGAAGCCCAGTTACCAATGTAAAAGGCCATTAAGATAGTAGGTTCTGATGACAGAAATCAGAATAGTGGTTTTGAGGAGTAGGTAGATTGGCAAGGGGCATGAAGGAAACTTCTGGGGAGCTAGAAATGATTATTTACATAAGTAAAAATTCATCAAGCTGCAAATTTAAAATTAGTCCACTTTATGCACTTTACTATATGTTATCCCTCCAAAGAAAAAGACTGACATCTTTGAGAGCAAGACTTTCTCATTCACCTCTATGTCATTTCTAGCCCCTAACATGGTGCTTTGCACATTAGACATACAAAAATGTGACTGATCACATGAATACTGGAGTTTCTGTGCAAGGGTAAGGTGCTGAGGAAATGCACCAGAGGAGAACTGAGATTAAACCTGCCACACAGAGAGAGGAGGAGTAAGGTCAGAGATATGAAACAGTCCTAGTAACTGTAAAATTTCTATGCAATACAGTTGACACTACAGGAGGCACAGGGTAAAGTACGTCACAAGCCTGGTAATCTTGGCATCGTGGCTTTTCCTGCCAGGTTAAATACCTTTCACTTTAATAGCCATATCCTTGTCCACATTTTTTATAATCACACCTATGTCAATTTCACCCTTCCCTCTCTATCAATACTACCATTTATTCAGCACCAACTGTGCCAGGCATTGCGCTAAGTGGTGGAGTTCCAAAGGTGAACGAGAGAAACTTCATATAACTGTATAGTTCAGTGAGAGGAGTTCTGCAGTAGGGTGGGTATGTGTAAAGCTGTGCCTCAGCTAGGATCAAACTTCACAGAGGCAATCTTGAGAACGAAAAATGGAGCTGGAGGAATCAGGCTCCCTGACTTCAGACTATACTACAAAGCTACAGTAATCAAGACAGTATGGTACTGGCACAAAAACAGAAAGATAGATCAGTGGAACAGGATAGAAAGCCCAGAGATAAACCCACGGACATATGGTCACCTTATCTTTGATAAAGGAGGCAGGAATGTACAGTGGAGAAAGGACAGCCTCTTCAATAAGTGGTGCTGGGAAAACTGGACAGGGACATGTAAAAGTATGAGATTAGATCACTCCCTAACACCATACACAAAAATAAGCTCAAAATGGATTAAAGACCTAAATGTAAGGCCAGACACTATCAAACTCTTAGAGGAAAACATAGGCAGAACACTCTATGACATAAATCACAGCAAGATCCTTTTTGACCCACCTCCTAGAGAAATGGAAATAAAGACAAAAATAAACACATGGGACCTAATGAAACTTAAAAGCTTTTGCACAGCAAAGGAAACCATAAACAAGACCAAAAGACAACCCTCAGAATGGGAGAAAATATTTGCAAATGAAGCAACTGACAAAGGGTTAATCTCCAAAATTTATAAGCAGCTCATGCAGCTCAATAACAGAAAAACAAACAACCCAATCCAAAAATGGGCAGAAGACCTAAATAGACATTTCTCCACAGAAGATATACAGACTGCCAACAAACACATGAAAGGATGCTCAACATCTTTACTCATTAGAGAAATGCAAATCAAAACTACAATGAGATATCATCTCACACCAGTCAGAATGGCCATCATCAAAAAATCTAGAAACAATAAATGCTGGAGAGGGTGTGGAAAAAAGGGAACACTCTTGCACTGCTGGTGGGAATGTGAATTGGTACAGCCACTATGGAGAACGGTATGGAGGTTCCTTAAAAAACTACAAATAGAACTACCATATGACCCAGCAATCCCACCACTGGGCATATACCCTGAGAAAACCATAATTCAAAAAGAGTCATGTACCAAAATGTTCATAGCAGCCCTATTTACAATAGCCCAGAGATGGAAACAACCTAAGTGTCCATCATCGGATGAATGGGTAAAGAAGATGTGGCACATATATACAATGGAATATTACTCAGCCATAAAAAGAAATGAAATTGAGCTATTTGTAATGAGGTGGATGGACCTAGAGTCTGTCATACAGAGTGAAGTAAGTCAGAAAGAGAAAGACAAATACTGTATGCTGACACATATATATGGAATTTAAGAAAAAAAAATGTCATGAAGAACATAGGGGTAAGACAGGAATAAAGACACAGACCTACTAGAGAATGGACTTGAGGATATGGGGAGGGCGAAGGGTAAGCTGTGACAAAGTGAAAGAGCGGCATGGACATATATACACTACCAAATGTAAGGTAGATAGCTAGTGGGAAGCAGCCGCATAGCACAGGGAGATCAGCTCGGTGCTTTGTGACCGCCTGGAGGGGTGGGATAGGGAGGGTGGGAGGGAGACGCAAAAGGGAGGGGATATGGGAACATATGTATATGTATAACTGATTAAATTTGTTTTAAAGCAAAAAAAAAAAAAAATAATGAGAAGGTGGGTAGCATTAAGTATGGGGGATAATTTGAATAAGAAAAAAACCCAACTGAATTATTTTAGAAAAAGATAAACATTTTCTATATGATTATATAAACTTTTCTGATTATTCAATATAAAAATATAATCAATTAATAATAAAAAAAAAAAAAACTTCACAGAGAAGCCCCATCTTGAAGGCTGCTTGCTGCGGAGGTAAAAAGCAGAGGCAGAGTGGGCAACATGCGAAAGGCATGGAGGACTAGTTGCCTGAGAGAGTCTTCAAGGAATGCTAACTATGCAATACAGTGTATGGAAGAAAGGGTATTATCTTTAACTGGGGCGATATGGAAAAGATTCTTGTTAGGGAAAAAGAATGAAGGCCTAAACTAAGAAAGCAGCAGGAATGAAGAAAGGACAAATGCAAGAGATTTTCAGGAGGCAGACCCAAAAGGACTTGATAACTCTTTGAGTGTGAGGACAAAAAAGAATAAAATACGATTTTGAGGCTCCTATTAAATATCTTGGATGGTAGGGTAAATAGTAATGCCATTAATGAAAGTAGAGAATGCAACAGGAGTAGCCAGTTTATAAAGACATTCAAGTATCGTAAGAGAAAGCTGAAGCTTTCTTCTGAACACTGATGAGGTCACCCAGGGGAAAAAAGTAGCACCAACTGAGCGCTGGGGATGAGACTCTGGAAAGAAAGTCAACCTCAGAGAGGAGTATCTGAAGAGGGAGTGGTCAAGAGGATAGGTTATGGATAGGTCAAGCAGAGTGAGGACTGATAAAAAGACACTAGATTTGACAAGGGAGGGTATCTCCGGTCACTTTTCCCAGAATATCATAAGAAAATAGTAGGAGATAAAAGAGAAAGACTGATAGGCTAAAGAATGACTGGGAAGTGAGGAAATGGAGGCTGAAAGTATTTCGTAAGTCTGGATGTGAAGGGAAGGAGCATGATAGTGGTAGGAAAGGTGTTTATCCTTTCTCTTTTAGGCTAGAGAAAACAGTTACCGTGTTTATACGAGAAAAGCACTAAATGGTCATATGAGGATACAGAAACAAGATGGGAGAGAAGGAAGAGGGATCCAGTATACAAGTAGAGTTTAGGAAGCAAGAGGTAATCTTCTCCTCAAAACTAAAAGTAGGGTGATAAAAGAACAGATGAAAGTATAAATACATTTAGAGAAAAAGAAGCAGGTTGCCACTTTTTTTAATTATAAAATAAAATCTGTGATCAGTAAATAGCACCTGAAAAATGAAAAATCCTTTGGAAATACTCTGAACACAAACGTAGCAGGACCTTGATTCAAATTACATAGAAAAATAACCCCGCAAAACAAGTCAGTTGTTTAATTTGAAGTATCCATTTAGATAGCCTAACAGTCAGTGTTTAAGCTGATAAGTGCTAGTTACTACAAAATTATAGGATTCTGTATTAAAAAAAAAAAAGTTCACCATCTATAAGCTACTATCTGGAGATATCTTGGGTTCATATTTTGAACAGGAAAGAAATGCCGTCATGTTTTTTCTCCCTGGTAAGTTCTACTAAAGTATGTTATATGCTTATGATTTTTAAAGTTATACAACAGAAGTATTTCTTTTGAAATCATAATTTCTAAGAAATATTAATGATAGTTAGGTGTCTTTAATCTTTTTCTTTTGCTTTCCAAACTCTTCTGACCCCAAGTCTTACTATGCTCTCCTTCTCATTTCCCAGTATCATTCAACTCAGAATTTTAATTTTTATGACATTCACACATTCCCCATTTTGATGAAATTGACTAGCTTTAATCGTTCCAGTAAATTTATGGTTTGGCTGGATATTACACTTAAGTGAAAAGACACATTGTTTCTAGCTAGAAATATGCTCAACATTTACGTACATTCTAGCTGTAAAATAAACTAGGTCTTTATCTTTAGCAAGTTACTTAGCATCATGATGATTCCATCACAATTAAGATTACTGTCCAAATTCTACAGTCATTTTCCCACTGGGATTACTCTGCTTTCAAACAATTTGGGTCACCATTATTAGTCATCAACCTGAATGTACATGATTCTGATATAATAAACTCAATGTCACATGAAGCAGAACTATAAAAATCATAAACATCTAATAATTAAAGCTATTCTTTCTTTCAAAAACCGAAGTTCTATTAGTAGTACTTTGAATGTTCAATAAATATTTACTGAGTGCTTAACAGGAAGCAGACACTGTTCTACAAATGTGGGATTCAACAAAAACACAAAACTTTGCCCTCACGGAGCTTATATTCCAGTATGGGAAAACAAATATAAACAAACAAACAGTAAAGTCAGATAATGAGTGCTACGGACAAATGTAAAGGAGGGGAGACATGGAGTGCCAATGTATATATAGTCATGGAAGGTCCTGATCAAATAACAGTTGAGTGAGACTGAAGGATGTAAGGCATAAGGTACACATACAGCTGCGTTTATTTTACAACTAGTTCCCTTGCTGTGGAGCACGGGCTCTAGGCATGCGGGCTTAGTAGTCGTGGCTCACGGGGTTATCTGCTCTGTGGCATGTGGGATCTTCCCAGACCAGGGCTCAGACCCATGTCCCCTGCATTGGCAGGCAGATTCCTAACCACTGCACCACCAAGGAAGTACAAAGGGTCTGAGGCAGGAGTGTACTCGGTGTTTCTGAAGAGGAGCATTGAGGCTAGAGTGCCTGGAGCTGAATGAGAAGGGGAAAATGGTAGTGAATGAGGGTAAGAGAGGGAGTGTGGGCCTGCTAATTTTAAGGATTTTGGTCTTTAAGTGAGATGGGGAGCCACTGGATGGTTTTGAGCAAGTGAATATGGTTTGATTTCTTTTAAAAATAATCACTGTGGCTACTTCAGGGAGAACAGACGGCAGGAGTACAAGGATGTAAAGAGAGTTTTTGGAGGCTATAATTCAATCTATGCAAGAGATGATGGTGGTCTGGAATAGGATGTTAATATCAGAGGTCAAAAGAGGTGGGCAGGGCTTCCCTGGTGGCGCAGTGGTTGAGAGTCCGCCTGCCGATGCAGGGGACATGGGTTCGTGCCCCGGTCCGGGAAGATCCCACATGCCGCAGAGCGGCTGGGCCCATGAGCCATGGCCGCTGAGCCTGCGTGTCCGGAGCCTGTGCTCCGCGACGGGAGAGGCCACAACAGTGAGAGGCCCGCGTACCGCAAAAAAAAAAAAAAAAAAAAAAAAAAAAGAGGTGGGCAGCTTAAGACATATTTTGAAGGTAGGGCCTACCAGATTTGCTGATGGATTGGATATGAGAGATAAAAGAAAAAAAAGAAGCAAAGATGACTCCATTGTTTTGGACCTGAGCAACTAGAAACATGGCATTGCCATTTATTGAGTTGAGGAAGACTGAAGGATAAGCAAGTTTGGGAGGGAAGATCAAGAACTCAGCTCTGGATGTGTTGAGTTTGAGCTTTAATTACATCTCTATGTACAGATATGTCAAATAAGCAGTTTTACACACACACATAAGCTCCAAGTCTGGAGTTCAAGCGGTGGGTCTAAGCTAGGGGTAAAATTTGGGAGTTGACAGCATGAAATTGGATGAGATTACAGTGAGTTCGGACACATAACAAAGAGGACAGGTCCAAGGAAACTTCTTCCTCTTAAAAACATGGATGTAAAGTTAAAATCATAAGCAATTTTAAAGGTATGGATCTAAATAGTTCAAAATGTAGAGAACTCCCATACCTTGAAAGCTTACTTCAACTGCCTGCTGCCCAACTTAACATTTTAAAGAAATTTTGATTTACATGTAAATCTAAGAAACTCCAGGAAGCCTCAGAAAACCCCTTAGGGGTCACCTTGGCCCATTGGCCTCAAAAATAATAAGGAATTAATTTTTCCAATGACATAGCCATTACAGGTTTTACCTTAAATTTGCTTAAAAGCAAATATCAGTTAATTCATTTAACTAAGAATACATTAATACATTATAAAAGTATAAAAAGATGTAGCTGGAAAAACTGAAGCCTTGCTCTAATGTTCTCCTCAGTCTGTCCTGGGAAAATGTGGCAGGATTCTCATGCTAGAATCCCCACCACACACAGTATCAGATCACATGTTTCAAAAGAAGAAACAGTAAAGCTCTTTTAAATTTCTATTTTGGGAAACAGTAAAGCTCTTTTAAATTTCTATTTTGGAATTTTCCTTTTATGACTTTCCAACTTTGTATTCTACATACCCAAAGTTGGGTTTTTTTAATGGAAAAAATTGATTTTATTCAATATTTAACATGTCACAGATTCATAATACACTGGTTTACATAAATTTTCTTTGTATGTAGGATTCCACAATGCATCATAGCCTAGGAGTTCGGTCTGTGTGGATTTATCTACTTTTGAAGCAAAAGTCTTCTGTAAATGCTGGACTTTTTCTAACTCTTCCTGAATTTGGGAAATGAGTTCATCCTTCTCTTTTAGCTGCAGCTTCAAGCACTGAGCATTCATCTTTTATATCCCAACAAATTCTCTGCCAGCAAAACAAGAAGCTCCCAAGACAAGATTGCCCGTTAGAGGAATCCCCTACATACCTAAAGTTATAATTACAGTTGACCCTTGAACAACACGGGGGTTGCAGTGCAGACGCTCCGTGCAGTGAAAAATCTGTGTTTAAAACTGTACAGTCGGGCTTCCCTGGTGGCACAGTGGCTGAGAGTCCGCCTGCCGATGCAGGGGACACGGGTTCGTGCCCCAGTCCAGGAAGATCCCACATGCCGCGGAGCGGCTGGGCCTGTGAGCCATGGCCGCTGAGCCTGTGCTTCCGGAGCCTGTGCTCCACAACGGGAGAGGCCACAACAGTGAGAGGCCTGCGTATCGCCAAAAAAAAATCAAAACAAAAAAAACTGTACAGTCGGCCCTCTGTCTCCAGGAATGTCTTCTGCATCCATGAATTCAACCAACCTCAAATCGTGTGGTACTGCACTACATATTTAGTGAAGAAAATATGAGTATTAACTGGACCTGCCCGCACAGTTCAAACCCATGTTGTTCAAGGGTCCACGATATACTGTAGTATAGTCTTAGAGAAATACATAATGTTGCATTTATAAAGGTAATATCAAAAGGGTTACCTTTAAAGGGATTTAATTCTTGAATCACCATTTATATCTTACAAGTTAACCTGAAAAAATTCAAATGCAAATGAGTCACTCAATTGTTCATTCTGCATAGTGCCAATACCTGAATACTGACTATTTTGAACAAAACTATGACTGTTTGGATTAGTACCGTTTGATGGTCCTGACTCATTTATCATACTGTTATCTGCACAATTAAAGTCAGATTCCTCAAATGCCTCTGACTGTGAAACAAAAGCAGTAGTACTAGAACTGGCGACTGCTGACATACTGGAAGAGGACATCTGATGGAGCTGTCTTAAGTCTCTTGGGTCTAACACTGAAGTACAGGCAGGATTTTCAAGATTCATGCTCACAAGTCTTGGATTATCAGTCTCCCTCATGCTGTCATTACTGGGCGTTATCATGTTCACAGGGCAATTGGGCAGCATGCTGGCATCAGAAATACCATATAAGTCAGCTGGTGGCACGGATGATGCTTCCATTCTGCCTATGTCATTAGTATTGTTATAAATGCAAGCATTAGACACATTCAAATCACTCACAACAGACATATCCAGGAATGGTGGGATAACTTGTGAATTAGAGGAAAGTGTCCCTGTTGAAAAACTACTCAGTGAATTTGTATTGACTGAACGTGAGGTGGCATGGGCCACTGATGACCAGCTTGAAGAAGGCTGAGGTACCATTGGGGGTATGGCTGAAGCATGATGTGGCAATGCACTTGAGATGGACGCAGATGAGGAATAGTAGGATTCTGCTTGGCTTGAAACTGGCCCGGACGTTTCTGTCAAAACTGCACCATAAGAAAACAAGATTGGTTCTGTGGGGGAGGAAATGTATTTGTACAAAATAGAAATGAACAAAATTATAAAAAGCATTACTTCTAAATTAAAATTACATAAACACATAAAAAATTTTAAAGGAAACCAATGTAACACTTCAAATAGAAATGTTAAATAGCACTAAAAATTATTATGAGTCCAAAATTGAATTCTTTAATACTAATTGTTTTACAAATACCTATAAAATAATTTTGGTAAGTTACTTTGGCATTGAAAATTTCACTCCAGTTAAACGTGGAAATCTAGCTTCTGAGGCCCTATAAAGGTATTTTTGAAATGTGAAAGATAAATATCAGAATTTCAGTTAATGGGCCTCTAAATATTCAAAATCATTTCATATTCTCCTCTTTAGGAGAAAATGGAGGGATGGAGGAAACATTCATTAGGGATGGCTTAAAAATCTACATAAATTTCCAAGCTATATTAAGATACTACTCACTCTAAGGTACTACAAAATTCCCAGTCAGAAAAAAATGAAGGAGTCTGTATTTATTTACATGTTATATGACTGCTGCACATATTAAACCAAGAAAAAGCTCTGATTTAAGAATGTAAAAAGAAAAAAAGACTTCTAATTAACCATGGTTGAACGATCTAAACCAGAATTTGGCAACTTTTTTTTCCATAAAGGGCCAGACAGTAAATATTTTAGACTTTGTGGGCCATATAGCCTCTGTTGGAACTACTCAACTCTGCTGCTATAGTACAAGAAAAGCAGCCATAGACAATATGCAATCAAATGAGCTGTGTTCCAGTAAAACTTTACAAATAAATAAATAAATAAAGATAGGCAACTGGCCAGATAGAAATCATTTCTTCCATGACACACTGTAATTAGTAAAATTACCACCATATGAATGAAATGTAATTTCTCAAACAATAAATCCCCAAAACATAATCATAGTTGCCAACAGGTCTTTTGGAAGCTGAGATCAATTCATTCCATATTCATAGCATAAAAAATATGTAGGAGTGGAATAAATCAAAGAGGCAGTTTTCATTCCTAAGAATGGAATTCCAATATACTGTGCAAAGCACTGGTCTCTCTAATCACAAGGAATACTCTATAGGGAATAAAATACCTTTTTTGATGAATCTTCCTTCTCCAGTTGATCCTAGGGGACCAGGTCTAGGTCTTTCAGGAAAATTAACTCCTATGATAAATTTTTTCCATTATTAAATGTAATTTGAAAAACAACAGTATATCAGTTAAAATTTGAAAAACTGAATAAAGCAAAGCAAAACAAAACAAAACAAATTTACTTAAATACAAATCAATCCAAAATGTTCAGGGACTTCCCTAGTGGAGCAGTGGTGAAGAAGCCACCTGTCAAAGCAGGGGACACAGGTTCAAGCCCTGGTCCGGGAAGATCCCACATGCCGTGGAGCAAATAAGCCCATGCGCCACGACTACGGAGCCTGCGTGCCACAACTACTGAAGCCTGTGCACCTAGAGGCCGTGCTCTGCAACAAGAGAAGCCACTGCAATGAGAAGCCCGCGCACTGCAACGAAGAGTAGCCCCCGCTCGCCGTAACTAGAGAAAGCCAGCGGGCAGCAACGAAGACAAATGCAGCCAAAAATAAATAAATAAATTTATTAAAAACAACAATGACAAAATATTCTTACCACAATCCTGCCACAGTTTCTGGAAAAGTAGAGTTGTTTTTTGTTTCTTTGCTTTATTGCCATATGTATCTGTTTAGAAAGAAACCGAGAAAATGTGATTCATCATGGGATTATGCTTCCTCTCCTTTAATAAATATACAGATGTTTTACTCCTACATAGAAAATGCTTTAAATAAATGTACATAAGATGGATTTATAAGTGTCACAAACTACATCCCAAGTCAGTAATAAAGGATATTTTTCTTAGTAAAAAATAGTTTATAATATTCATCTTGTTTTCTTATAACACCTACAAGTCACCAATGTCAATTAATGCAGTAATGGCAGATAAGGACCAAAATGGAGACTACTTTCTGAGTGGCAAGTATGCCGTCTATCAAGAGGGCACAATAAGGACCAAAACAGAATCTCAAATGTAAAACAAATTTTGATAAACAGTTTAGATACTTTGAAATTATTCCAGATACCTTCCTAAGGAAGAGATTCAAAGAGCACAAAGATCAGTCAAAAATCAACCAAAAACTTTCAGGAAAAGAAACATAAATTATGAATAAACACAATTGTATTCAAGTGTATCTTACAAGAAAATGTTCTTAGCAGGACTAACTTCAAGAAATATATAAAACATTACCATGAAAAAGTCATACCTTTTTCGTCTGGCAGATATCTAAAATCCATAGGTTCACTAACTTCCTGGTCAGAAGGTCTTCGCAACTGCATTTTTACTGTTACCGGTTCCATTATAGCTTTGCAATATGGTGGAGTCTTGAAAACAATGGCTACTTGACGGTGTACATCAGCTTGTGAAAAGATACCTTTTGCTTCCCAATCATTCAACACAAACCGAACTTCTATGTCATCTAGTGAATACGAAAGCAAGTAACAATGGGAAAAGAAAGTAAAATGTATCTATCAATCTAAAATATATTCTGAATTCAATGAAACAAACAAAAAAAAAACAAAAAAATACCTTTCTGAACTTTGTCACAGAGTAGAAATATTTCATCTCCTCCTCTGACACTTCCACAGTTCTTGTTTACACGACAAATCCTTAATTCTGCAGTATTAGGAGCACCTAAATATAAAGGATATTTTTAATGGGTTGCTACCTTAGTAATATGTCTTATTCCTTTCTGATGGAGAATTTTAGGAAAACAACTTACAGGATAGATAAAAGCTTTAGAGTATAAATAAATTAAGGGCACTCAATACCTTAATCATCCACATCTGTCCCTTTCTTTTCTTAAGCGCATTACCCTGGTTTAGAGTGTTATGACTTCATTTCTAGGCAATGACATGTCCTCTAATTAAATCTCCTTGCTTCTAAATTCTGATTCGTCCAATCCATCCTATACACTGTCATCAGATTAATCTTTTTAAATCATGACCACAACCCTGTGGCAATGCAGTTTTCATGCTTCCTATTATCTGGTCAACATTATTCCAATAATTCCCTGGCATTCAAAGCTCTCCATGATGAGGATATTCTGATTTACCTTTATAGTTCTATGTCCCACTATCCTTCTACATGCAAAACTGGTATAGTCATACACCACTGGTGGGTGCATATATGAGTACACAAACACACAAATATTTGAGGGCAATTTCATAATCTTTTAACACTATAAATATCCATATCCTTTGATCTAGCATTTGCCAACATTTCTACTTCTACAAATTTATGCTAGAGACATTTGCACAAGATATGCACATGTGGGATATTTATTGCAGAACAATTTGCTAAAGCAAAAGAAAAGAATTGAGAAGGAAACAAACCAAATGTCTTGTAATAGGATAATGATTTAGTTAAATTATGATATAAGGAAATATACAGCTACCGAAAAGAGTAAGGTACCTGAAAGGTAAAGAGGTTCAAGATATGTTGCTAAGAGGAGAAAAAAAAAAGTTTAAAAAAAAATCAATGACGATTTTTCAAAAAGTTGCCAAAAATATATTGTGTGAATGATGGTGATGATGATGAAACAAGGTATTTCTATATACATGAAGAAGAAACCGGTGAAATATCTTTGGAGGATGAGATGTATAGGAGGTTTACTCTCCTCATTATCTACTTCAGATAGATAACACCTACCCCGTAATGTTTGAATTTTTCCTATAATGAACACTCTTTTTCTAATTACAAAAATACTTTTAAAAATCATTTTAAAGAGCTAAGGCTACAAATACAAGAAAATAAATTACTTACGGTTGTCATAAATTGGGTTAGAGACAATAGGAGGTAGAGCAGTTGTCAAATTACCACGTTCGTCAGGGAGGAAAACTTGAAAACATAATCTCACCACATTGAGGTCACAGTCTTCAATATCAAGCAGCTGTTGCTCAGGGACTGAAAAGTACATTTTTTTTTTAAGAATACAGAATAGTCACATAGAACTAAAATCCTGCTAAGTCCTCCTCCCTGCCCAATATAGCCTATAACCTTTAGTAGCATCCAAATCTGTCCTAACAAAAATAGAATGGTACATAATCTCAAGACTGCCTTTAATCCTTTTCATCATATAGTCACTATCCAACATAATTTGTTAAGTTATGACCATGGTCAGGAAGTAACTACCCCAGTCATGTGAAATTTAGAGCAGAATCCAAAATTGACATAAATCAAATTTTTACAAAAATGGTTGCAGGTTATACACAATAGAGAATAGGCATTCATTCATTAATTCAACAAATATGTATTTAGTCCAGTCATGTATTAAGGACTCTGTAAATTATCTCCAAAATCTACATAAGAATTACTCCATTTTACAGATGAGGAACTGATTTTAAAGAAATGAAATTGGGACTTCCCAGGTGGCGCAGTGGTTAAGAATCCGCCTGCCAATGCAGGAAACACAGGTTCGATCCCTGGTCTGGGGAGATCCCACATGCTGCGGAGCAACTAAGCCCATGCACCACAACTACTGAGCCTGCGTTCTAGAGCCCGTGAGCCACAACTACTGAAGCCCGTGAGCCTAGAGCCTGTGCTCCACAACAAGAGAAGCCACCGCAATGAGAAGCCTGTGCACCACAACGAAGAGTAGCCCCCGCTCGCCGCAACTAGAGAAAGCCCTCATGCAGCAACGCAGCCAACATAAATACATTTATTAAAAATAATAATAATAGGGCTTCCCTGGTGGCGCAGTGGTTGCGAGTCCGCCTGCCGATGCAGGGGACGCGGGTTCGTGCCCCGGTCTGGGAAGATCCCACATGCCGCGGAGCGGCTGGGCCCGTGAGCCATGGCCGCTGAGCCTGCACGTCCAGAGCCTGTGCTCCGCAACGGGAGAGGCCACAGCAGTGAGAAGCCCGCGTACCGCAAAAAACAAAAAAAAACAAAAACAAAAAAATAATAATAATAAAAAAATTAAATTACTTGTCCAACATTTCACAGCTAAGAAGTGGCACAGAAGAATTCAAACTCAGGCCATTGAATCCAGAGCCTATGCTCTTAAAAACTGAACTCTATTAGAAAATTTTACATATGTTTTGCATAAAAATGACATACACAGGAATATCTACAAAAACTTAGATCAATATTTTAGGGATTAAATACCAAGAGGATACTAGAGGAGGTAAGTCAGCTAGTTTCCATAAGAAATTTTATGTGGAAACTAGGTTTGCTTAAAAAAAAAAAAAAAAGCTACAGCAGGAAAATTTTACAGTTCTGAAAAAAAAGTTTTTAACCATTCTTTATTACAGAATATAATATAATGACAGTTTGTTAAATTGCTATTTAAAAGAAATCCAGTTCCAAAGGAGAATATTACTGCCTTTTCAAAGATACTATAAGGTGCAGCAATCAACCATAACTAACATAGCCATATTTTTAAAAATCATGAAATACACATATTAAATTATACGAACACTTTCAGTTTTCAGAAAGTACTGAAATTTGAAACACTAAATTTGAAAAGTTAAAACCCCAATTCTTTTTTTTTAAATTAATTAATTTATTTATTTTTGGCTGTGTTGGGTCTTCGTTGCTGCACATGGGCTTTCTCTAGTTGCGGCGAGCGGGGGCCACTCTTCGTTGCAGTGTGCGGGCTTCTCATTTCAGTGGCTTCTCTTGTTGTGGAGCATGGGCTCTAGGCACGCGGGCTTCAGCAGTTGTGGCACGCGAGCTCAGTAGTGGTTCGTGGGCTCTAGAGCGCAGGCTCAGTAGTTGTGGCACACGGGTTTAGCTGCTCCGCGGCATGTGCAGACCAGGGCTTCCCAGACCAGGGCTTGAACCCGTGTCCCCTGCATTGGCAGGCGGATTCTTAACCACTGCACCACCAGGGAAGCCTCAAAACCCCAATTCTTTAGTCTTACAATTAGCAATAACTAATAAAAATGACAATGTACTTTTTAAAAAAAAATCTAGTCTGATAATATTGATCTTTTACTTGGAGTATTTAGTCCTATTACATACATACATACATACATTTATTTATTTATTTTCTTTGAACATCTTTTTTTTTTACATCTTTATTGGAGTATAATTGCTTTACAATAGTGTATTAGTTTCTGCTTTATAACAAAGTGAATCAGTTACACATACACATGTTCCCATATCTCCTCCCTCTCTCGTCTCCCTCCCTCCCACCCCTCCAGGTGGTCACAAAGCACCGAGCCAATCTCCCTGTGCTATGCAGCTGCTTCCCACGAGCTATCCATTTTACGTTTGGTAGTGTATATATGTCCATGCCACTCTCTCACTTTGTCACAGCTTACCCTTCCCCCTCCCCATATCCTCAAGTCCATTTTCTAGTAGGTCTGTGTCTTTATTCCCATCTTACCCCTAGGTTATTCATCACATTACTTTTCTTAGATTCCATATATATGTGTTAGCATACAGTATTTGTCTTTCTCTTTCTGACTTACTTCACTCTGTATGACAGACTCTAGGTCCATCCACCTCACTACAAATAACTCAATTTCATTTCTTTTTATGGCTGAGTAATATTCCATTGTATATATGTGCAACATCTTCTTTATCCATTCATCCCATGATGGACACTTAGGCTGCTTCCATCTCCTGGCTATTGTAAATAGAGCTGCAATGAACATTTTGGTACATGACTCTTTTTGAATTATGGTTTTCTCAGGGTATATGCCCAGTAGTGGGATTGCTGGGTCATATGGTAGTTCTATTTGTGGTTTTTTAAGGAACCTCCATACTGTTCTCCATAGTGGCTATACCAATTCACGTTCCCATCAGCAGTGCAAGAGTGTTCCCTTTTCTCCACACCCTCTCCAGCATTTATTGTTTCTAGATTTTTTGATGATGGCCATTCTGACTGGTGTGAGATGATATCTCATTGTAGTTTTGATTTGCATTTCTCTAATGATTAATGATGTTGAGCATTCTTTCATGTGTTTGTTGGCAATCTGTATATCTTCTTTGGAGAAATGTCTATGTAGGTCTTCTGCCCATTTTTGGATTGGGTTGTTTGTTTTTCTGTTATTGAGCTGCATGAGCTGCTTATAAATTTTGGAGATTAATCCTTTGCCAGTTGCTTCATTTGCAAATATTTTCTCCCATTCTGAGGGTTGTCTTTTGGTCTTGTTTATGGTTTCCTTTGCTGTGCAAAAGCTTTTAAGTTTCATTAGGTCCCATTTGTTTATTTTTGTTTTTATTTCCATTTCTCTAGGAGATGGGTCAAAAAGGATCTTGCTGTGATTTATGTCATAGAGTGTTCTGCCTATGTTTTCCTCTAAGAGTTTGATAGTTTCTGGCCTTATGTTTAGGTCTTTAATCCATCTTGAGCTTATTTTTGTGTATGGTGTTAGGGAGTGTTCTAATCTCATACTTTTACATGTACCTGTCCAGTTTTCCCAGCACCACTTATTGAAGAGGCTGTCCTTTCTCCACTGTACATTCCTGCCTCCTTTATCAAAGATAAGGTGACCATATGTGCATGGGTTTATCTCTGGGCTTTCTATCCTGTTCCACTGATCTATCTTTCTGTTTTTGTGCCAGTACCATACTGTCTTGATTACTGTAGCTTTGTAGTATAGTCTGAAGTCAGGGAGCCTGATTCCTCCATCTCCGTTTTTCATTCTCAAGAATACTTTGGCTATTCGGGGTCTTTTGTGTTTCCATACTTAACATTTTGGTACATGACTCTTTTTGAATTATGGTTTTCTCAAGGTATATGCCCAGTAATGGGATTGTTGGGTCATATGGTAGTTCTATTTTTTAGTTTTTTAAGGAACCTCCAAATGTACTTTTTTTTTTGCGGTACGTGGGCCTCTCACTGTTGTGGCCTCTCCCGTTGCAGAGCACAGGCTCCGGACGCGCAGACTCAGCGGCCATGGCTCACAGGCCTAGCCGCTCCGCGGCATGTGGGATCTTCCCAGACCGGGGCATGAACCCCTGTCCCCTGCATTGGCAGGCAGACTCTCAACCACTGCACCACTAAGGAAGCCCTCCAAATGTACTTTTGACTGTTTTTATTTTAAACTATACTCAGTAGCTATCACAACATTAAAAATTATTCCAGGGCTTCCCTGGTGGCGCAGTGGTTGAGAGTCCACCTGCCGATTCAGGGGATACGGGTTCGTGCCCCGGTCTGGGAAGATCCCACATGCTGCAGAGCAGCTGGGCCCGTGAGCCATGGCTGCTGAGCCTGCACGTCCGGAGCCTGTGCTCTGCAACGGGAGAGGCCACAACAGTGAGAGGCCCGCGTACCTAAAAAAAAAAAAAAAAAAAAATTATTCCATTATCAGCAATCTTAAGCCTAGCATTTCAAAGAGGCTACAAAAACATATTTGTACAACTAAAAGGTCAAATGTTATGATACAAACACCTGTACCACAGCAGCATACTCTCCTGGCACAATTAGGTAGGCAATGAGAGATCTACCTCTTCAAAATAATTTTTTATAGCATTATAAATTTAGAGTTGAAGACATTAATGTTTCCCAATTCCAAAGATGAGTAATCAATAAACACAAAAATAAATTGACAAGTTTAAAAACAAACCTATGTGAATGGATAAACTGTGACAGCTATACAATAAAAAAGAACTATGGATATATACACAAACATGTATACATCTCGAAAACATTATGTGAGCAAAAGGAACTAGATATAAAATATATACCACATGATCCATTTATATGAAAATTCTAGAAAAGATTAACTGATGGCAACAGAAAGCAAATTAATAGCTGACTGGAGCCAGAGATGGGAGAGGGAATTGACCGGTAAGTGGACAAGGAAATTTTGTGGTAATAGTGGCGGTAGTAGAAATATTCCTTATCTTGATTGTGGTGGTGTTACATATATCTGGGTGGATCCTACCGTATATAAATGAGACCTCAAGAAAAGTTTATTTAAAATCTTTTAAAATAGCACATGAAAGAAAAATAAACTCGTTAATAAACCAGGAATGGGAATGAAGATATATTTATTATAAATCACAACATCACAAAAACCCAGAGAGGTAAGTTCAGAATAAGAGGACTCTTTTTTCCAGATACAGCTTGCCAATTTTGTAAGAGGTAGCTAAGAGGATGAGAAATCGAGTTGAACTCTCAATAGACTACAGGCAAAAAATAAAGGAGTTCAGGGTCTGCTAAGGATGGAGAATCTGATAAATGCCCAGTGCTTTGGTTGGGGCTCTGGAGGAGCTATACCCTAGGAGTAAGTGTGAACTGGATGCAGAGATACCAGACCTCACCTAAATCATTCACTAATTTTAGATGATCTGGGACTGCTAGTGTGACTAGCCACCCACCACAAGAAAGTCTTCTGAAGGGCGAAAACACCCTAGACCTAAACAACTTTGCATATAGGATGACTGGTATTCTATTTTAAATAAGCAGGCATAAGAAGAGACAAAGTAATTTTTTTTAAAGAAAAGAAAAACAACAGACTATAGAAACAGACCACAAAGGTTCCAAATAATGAAGTTTTCAGATACATGATTTAAAATAACTACACTTAATATATGTAAGGAGTTAAAGACAATATTGGGAGTTTAGTAGAGTACTTGAACCTATTGGAAAAGGAACCAAAATTCTAGAACTGAAAAATACAGTAAACTGAAATTTTAAACACCATCAAATTTATCAACTGTTTTATAGAAAACACTTTGTGTCTTGTCTTTCTATATAAGCCAAGGACTAAAATCTATTTACCAATATTTTATACTAAGAGTTTTCGAAGTGCTGATTTACATTAAAGTCTTTAATCCATTTGAAAGCTGATTTTTATATATGGCAAGAGGTAGGGAATCCAACTTAAATAATCATTTTTTCCAGCTTTGCTTATCAAATATTTCCTCCCTCTCTCTTGATCTAACATGCCACCACTGTCATTTACTAAAGTTTCATATTTTCTTAAGTCTGTTTCTGGGCTCTCAATTTTACTCCACTGGTCAATTTGTCTATTGTTACCCCAATATTACTTAATTAGTACTTATTCATAATAAACCCTAATATCTCATAAGTATTTCTTCATAATAAACCCTAATATCTGATAAGGTCAGTTTTTCATCACTATTACTCCTCTATAAATTATCCTCCTTTTCCTGTTCAGAATCATCTTATCACATTTAGTGAAAAATCTTGTTGGGAGTTGTTTGGAATTTCACTGAACCAGTATATCAATTTGGGAAAAAATGCAATGTTTATAATATTGATATTAAAGAACATGATATACCTCTCCATCTATTTAGGTGTTCTCTATTATCTCATAATAAAATTTTATAATTTTCTCTAAAGAAATCTTGATCATCATTTCTTAGAGTTGTTGCTAGGTATTTTATATTTTCTGACAATATTTTCTTTAATTATTTGCTGCTGATGTATAGAAATGTAACTGAATTTTGTATGTTAATTGTACATGCATTCACCCTTTTAAACATTATATTAATAATCTGTATATCCTTTTGAGTGTTCACTGTAAATAATAGCTTCCAATAATTACAGTTTTATTTCTTCATTTTTGATCAGCTCTGTGCACTGGCTACAATCTCCAGTACAATGTGGAACAGAAGTGGCAAGAGTGCACATCCTTTTCTCATTCCTAACTTTAAAGTGAATGCTTCGGATGTTTCCTCCACTTAGATAATGCTTGCAGTAGGCTTTTAAATATATAGCATGATACAGAATGTCTTATTTTAAAAATTCTGCAATGTGAAAAATGATAGTTGCAAAATCTAGCAAAAGAAAGCACGAGACCAAGCAAATTCTCTTAAATTTCTCTTAAACTAGTTTAAAATTTCCATTTATACTTGATCAAAAAGATACATACAAGGTAATAATTATTCTCCTTAATCTATCTTTAGCAATAAATGTCACTCCTTAGTCCTAAAAGCAGCGTATATGCAATAAGAATTTCATTTTTATCAAAAAGATATGATCATGATTTATTTGTTTTCAAAGTAGGGATTAAATTTTTTAAATCAATTATAACACCTACTAGCTCTAGAGATGTGACTTTTCTAAAATTTTAATTATTGCTAAATATTACTAAAATTTAAAAAGTAATTAACAGGGCAAAAATGTACAGTATATAGATTAACAATTTTAAGAGCTATGTCTTATTTAAGGGAAAAAATAACAAAGTTTAGTTATAATTCTTTTAATTTCTGTTACTTAAAATGTATAGTTATAATAAAAGCTAACATTTAAGCGCTTGTGTGCCAGGCAAAAGGTAAATGGTCATAGCAGTCTATCATTAATTACTCATTCTTTCAACATATTTATTGGGCTTCTATTATGTGCTAAAACAAATGCTAGATAGAGATATGAAAAGACAGTGCCTGCTCTTAGTGAGATTAGTGTCTGGATGAGAAACAGATGCATAAACTAAAATTACATAATGTAACATGAAAAGTGTTATAATGGGAGTATGCTCAAGGAGTACTGAAGGCATAAAAGAACTGCCCCAAGTTCTGCACAGGGTAATAAAGAAGGCTTTCTAAAATGACTGCAATGAAGGATAATGAACTACACAAGAGCTTTTTTTTCTTCTTGCTGTTTGGGCTTTAAGTGGTGAGGAAAGGCTCTTATTTTCTTGTATTAAACCAGACTTTTAGAGACAAGAATCTGTTAAGAGACTACCTGTCTTTTTAAACTGTATTCCCTTTCAGACTACCAAAATAAAATAATCCCCCCAAACTCAACTGCAAAACAGCCTTTGTGCTCTCACAACAACTCAATGTCCTCTGTACATGGAAAAAAAGTAAAGTGACTAATAAAACAGAATTGCAAATACTTTATGGTAAAAATCTTATGGATTTTAATCACTGAATATTAGAATTCCTTACATGTCATTAAATACATAGCTAGAAAATGACAATTAAATTTTTATTTCCCTGCTTTTGCAGTAAGAGTCTCCTATGAAGTCTAACTGACATTTTTTTTGGTGCCAGCTAAATGGACACTGTTAAAATTTGATAATGGAGCCCTTAAATAAATTCCTCACACAATTTAGACTTCAGCACATATTAGGTAATTTGAACAGGTATTTTACATGAAGCCTCAAGTTTAATAATACTTGACTGTTATATGTCCCTATCTGCAAGAGACAGTTCCTATTTTAAAGAACTAATGGCAAGAAAGATAAGGACTTGCCTTAAAACATCCTAGATACATGCAAAGTAAAAATAATTTTTAATAGTCTTTGTATTTTCACATATTTGATCTTTAGGGAACAGACTGTCATAATGAGATAGTCTATAGACCAGAATTTGTAGACCCTATTCTGCTAAACGTTTCCAATTCCATTGTTTCTATATATCATAAAGATATAACACAAAGTTGGCTAGTATCTTGTTATCTTTACCAGTAGAATTTTCCTGTGTTAAGTGATACATCTATAAAAAAGTGTCAGTTCAGCTCTGACAAATTCCTACGTAAGTGGTAGAATTTACCAGTATATCCTGAAAATAGCATAGAATAAACAACCAAGAAAGATCTATAGCTGAGTTTAGACTATTTTAATTAGTTTTTAGGGTTCTGAGTTTTTTCAGGGGGATTAGATATTATGTTTTGCTTAATATTAGAAATGCATATTTTAGGTTTTTATTTCAATATTCTAGGAAAACAATAAAACGCAGAATAATTATTTCTATTATGAAAACCATTTCAGAATAGAGAACAAGGGACTTTCCTGGTGGCACAGTGGTTAAGAATCCGCCTGCCACTGCAGGGGACATGGGTTCGAGCCCTGGTCCGGGAAGATCCCACATGCCACGGAGCAACTAAGCCCGTGCGCCACAACTACTGAGCCTGCTCTCTAGAGCCCGCTAGCCACAACTATTGAGCCACGTGACACAACTACTAAAGCCCACGCGCCTAGAGCCCGTGCTCCGCAACAAGAGAAGACACCACAATGAGAAACCTGCGCACCGCAACGAAGAGTAGCCCCCACTCACCACAACTAGAGAAAGCCTGTACACAGCAACAAAAGACCCAACACAGCCAACAAAAAAAAAAAAAAAAAAAAAACCCATCCTAGTAGGGCTTCCCTGGTGGCACAGTGGTTGAGAATCCATCTGCCAATTCAGGGGACATGGGTTCGATCCCTGGTCATGGAAGATCCCACATGCCGCGGAGCAACTAAGCCCGTGAGCCACAACTACTGAGCCTGCATGCCTCAAATACTGAAGTCCATGCGCCTAGAGCCTGTGTTCCGCAATAAGAAGCCCACGCACTGCAACGAAGAGTAGCCCCCGCTCGCCGCAACTAGAGAAAGCCCGCGTGCAGCAATGAAGACCCAACACAGCCAAAATTAAAAAAAAAAAAAAAAAAAAAGAATAGAGAACAAGGCCTACTCTAACCATTCTGCTTAAATTTATAACCCATCCCCCTAACTACAGGTTCCTGGCTCCTTACACTGCTGCTTTTTTCCCTTAGCACTTTTAGTTGTCTAATAAATTATATACCTGTTTAGTGAAGTTGATTGTTAACTGTTGATCTCTCTCCACTAGAATATACCTTATTCAAAGGGAGGAATTTCTGTCTGTTCTGTTCACTGACTTATCCTAAGCACCTAAAACAACCTAGGACCATAAGGATTACATAAGGTAAAAATCTGTCAAAGGAATGAATGCATAAGTAGTTAAGTTGGGTAACCTACTGTATACAGGTAGAAAACACATTACCTGAAGGTACTTAGCTGTGAAGATAGATATCTAATGTAACAGTAATACAAATACATTGTTTAGGTGCCAAAGTGAAATATAAATAAGTTCCATCAGAGACTCTGTCCACAATAAGCATGAAATTCATCTGCTTCAATTAAATGACCTAATAGTTGTCACAAAGCTTTCCATGATCAATTGCTGCGTGAATGGTATAATTAAGAGGATATGATTTCAGTTCTTCAGAGAGAACTGAAAAGGCTTTCAGGGCATTTCAGGTAAGGAAAGCAATTTGAATATTTTTGGTAGACAAGTACAAACAAGGCATGTTCATTCATTTGTTCATTTATTCTGTCAACAAATTTTAATTAAGCCTCTTCCATGTATCTGACACTGGTCTAGGTGCCAGAGATACACAGAAGAGAGTCCCTACCTTTCAGAGTCTCACGATTTAGTGAGGGAGAAACATGTAAATAAATTTATAGCAAACCATATTAGAATATGTACAGCACTTTGGGAAAGCAGAATACTTTGCTCTGAGAAGGTCACAGATAGCTTGAAAGAAGTGTCCCTTAAACTTGAGGGATGAGCAGAAAGAATTCACCATGTAGATTAAGGCATTTCATGCTAGGAACTGCACGTATAAGAACATAGTAGCGGGCTTCCCTGGTGGCGCAGTGGTTGAGAGTCCGCCTGCCGATGCAGGGGACACGGGTTCGTGCCCCGGTCTGGGAGGATCCCACATGCCGCGGAGCGGCTGGGCCCGTGAGCCATGGCCACTGAGCCTGTGCTCCGGAGCCTGTGCTCCGCAAGGGGAGAGGCCACAACAGTGAGAGGCCCGCCTACCGCAAAAAAAAAAAAAAAAAAAAAAAGAACATAGTAGCAAGAAAAAATATGGCTCTTCTAACATGACAAGTAATTCAGAATGGCCAAAAGTTCAGATGGCATGTGTGCACTCAGTGCTAGGGGAAGGACAGACAGGAAATTGAGGCAGAGGATGACAGGTAGAAATGACGCTGGAATGGAAAACAAGGATCAGATTATGAAGGGCTTTAAATGCCATGCTTGAGAAACTGAATCTAGCAAGTATATCAGAGTTTCTCAAAGTGTGGTCCATGGATCACTTGTATTAGAATCATCTAGGGCAGAGATTTTCAAATTGTAGTTTGAGACCCAATGGTCATAAAATTAATTTAGTGGGTTCATTAAGCATTGTCTTAAAAAAAAAGAAAAAGAAATGGAATTGAATAGAATAGAAAGCACACGGCATGTACTAAGAGTTTAGGACCCATTGGTCATAAAATTAATTTACTGGGTTGGACATGCATTTTCTTTAAAAAAAAATCAAATGGAAAGGAATGGATTAGAGAGTATACTGCATGTAGTAAGAATATTGTTTTTATCTATGTGTGTACGTGTGCATGTGTATGTATTGAGTAGAGAAATAAAATCTATTTCCTACTGTGAGTTGCAGTTAAGAAACATGGATCTAGAGGCTTCTTAAAATGCAGAGCCCAAGGCCCCACATCAGACCTATCAAATTCGGGAAAATGTGGCCTGGATTCTACATTTTTAGCAAGTACTAAGGGATTCCTATGCACATTCAAATTGAGAGTCACTGGTGAAGATGACGTGGAGTCACTGAAGGATAATAAGCAGAGTTCTGAACTGATTCATATTGGTTTCAGAAGAATCTTTTTGGATGTAGAGTGTATAAACTGCTTGGAGGGTGATCTAGAATAGAGGCAGGAACACAAGTTTAGAGGCTATCAATAACGGTCCAGGCTGAAAACTGATGTAAGCTTACATTCCTACAATGGTAGTGAGAAGAACAGAGACGACTGAGAGATGGTCAGGGTAGATGAACAAAACAGTTTTTCTGGAATAGAGAATGGTTCATGAAGAGGAGCAGTGGACAAGAAGGTAGGAAAGATATGTTGGAGCTACATGTGGAAGATTTCCAATTTAGGGCCATTTCGTTTTTAAACTATTTAAGGAGCCATTGCAACTTTTTAATCACAATAATATGCTAAAGCACTGTTCTAAGATTATTCTAAGGGGGGGGCGGGGAGTTAATACAACAGTTAATACAACAAGCATAGTTGAGATAAAGCAATGTGCCTGAGAGCCAGGCTACCTGTTTTCAAATCCAAGCTCCACCAGGTATTATTTCCTTAGGATAATTTTCAAAAGTGGAAAATTTCTGTGTCAAGAGTATGCTCATTTAAAATTTTGATTTATTGCTAAAGTAAAAGGCCAACTTTTAAATTAAAGTGGTCATCAAGTCTAGGCATAGTATGAAACAGGGATAATGCAGTATAAAACAAGGAGATTATAAATAATAGCTACCACTTATTAAGTATTATTTGTATGTCAAGGAGTAAGTGTTAAGTACTTTATGTACACTATTTTATTTAATCATTACAACACTGCTTTACAGAAGAGATAACCAAAGCTTTGGTTACTTAACTTTTCCAAGTCACGTAGCATGTACAAGTGGCAGTGCTGGAATTCAAATCCAGATCTCCTGACTCCAGTGGAAAGGGCATTAAAAAGGAAAATGCAGGAGTCAAAAGGCAGATGGGCCATCTGTGGAAGTTTGGGGGGTTTTCTGATTTTTGTTTTTACCAATCCAGAACAAGGCATGATATTAATAACACATACTCATACAGCACTTAGAATAGTTCCTAGTACATAATAAGTGCTTTACATATTTTACTTCATTTAATTCTTATAACAACCTATGAAGTACGTACTATTATTATCTCCACTTGATAAATAAGGAAATGAAGGCATAGAAAATATTTAAGGAAAAAAAATCACACAAGAGGGACTTCCCTGGTGGCCCAGTGGTTAAGAATCCACCTGCCAATGCAGGGGACAGAGGTTTGAGCCCTGGTCCGGGAAGATCCCACATGCCGCAGAGCAACTAAGTAACTAAGACCATGCACCACAACTACTGAGCCTGCATGCCACTACTACTGAAGCCCGCGTGCCTAGAGCCCATGCTCCACAACGAGAGAAGCCACCACAATGAGAAGCCCACACACCGCAACTAGAGAAAGCCCGCACGCAGCAACGAAGACCCAACACAGCCAAAAATAAATAAATAAATAAATAAATAAATTTATTTAAAAAAAAAAATCACACGAGTTCAAAGTCTATATTCAATGGAGTTTTTTTAGTAAATTGAAAATAACTTAAATGTTTATTAATAGATGACTAGATGAACAAATTAAAGCCTACCCAAACCACAGAATACTGTTAAAAAGTAAACTAGATTTATAAGTACTAATATGGAAAGATGTTTAAGATATATTCCTGAGTGAAAAGTATGAAGCAGTAGATTAGGAAGTGTAACATGACTCCATTTGTATAAAAAATACATGTGTGTGTATATATATACATGACACATGTATAAAGAAAATTCTAGAAAAATTTACATCAAATTTAACAGTAGTCTCTTACAGTGAGTAATACTGAAGAGAAAGAAGGGGACTTTTGCTTTTTGCGTTATACTAAATAGTATGAAAAATAAAGACCTAGAGAAAAGAGATGCAGACCTTATAATTCATAAAAACACTACTTGTCTATGAGCATATTCTTTAAATTATCATCATATCCCTGAAATTATTTTTAAACATCCACAAAAAACACAAACTAACAATATAAGTATATCTTAAATATGACAAAGAAATCTATTCTCTGAAAATCTTATAGTTGTTCAATACCTGAATTATGCATATTTAAGTGGCTGCAGATGACTTTACAATGGAGACCACTGTAGTGTAGGATGTCAGCTTGGTAGTCATTTTTCTATTCAAGAAATATAGCCCTCACCTATCCTGTAGCAATTGTGGCACCATTACCAGGTGCTACACCAGACAGTGCCATCCCCAACAAAATCCACTAAACAGTAAATATCTAGCCGTACACACAAATATACTATGAAAATATTTTGTATAGCCTCTACTATTTCTATACTACTTCCACATTGGGATTAATTTAAGTTTCACTGTTGAATATGCCTTTGAGTTAAATGCACTCCAATACCTTATAACCACAGTGCCTATTCAATATTCAGAGAGGGGAGTATATATTGTCTACTGGAGTGGCAAAAGGAAGGCCACATTCCAAAAGAATCAGAATATTTTTGAGAGGGTTTTCTTATGGAAAACAATGACACTCTTCACTGATAGTAGAAAGCCTTGTGTGAATAAGATTTTTTTTTTCAACATTGAAGCACTTTAAATATACTTCAATCCTCATTTACAGGTATAAGGCAAGTATATAAGTTAACATAGAACTTAAGACAGCTTTTAAAGCACAGGTTGAAGATACAAGTAGAAATCATTTATCACAATAAGTCAATATCCAAATAATAGAAATAATTAAATCAGACATACTTACCATTGAAAGGATTGATTCCTGCCCTTATTCTTGAAATAATAGCTTCTTTTACTTCTTTTTTTTTTACACATCGAATACCCAAATTTTGAAAACTAGAAGGAAAACAAAGAACTTTCAAATTTCCTTATAGCTGAATACAAGGACACATAAATGAGGTTTTATTAAAGAATACTGCAAAAATCAAGCATATATCCAGCACGGAAAGGTCATCATAATGTCAGATGGAGATATTAAAAGCATGAAGTACATTTCCAATTGCTATGATAAAGATGTGAGGATAAAAAAATGGGGCTATATTTCTAAGAGAACTGTTAAAAGAAAAGCAGCGTATACTTTACCACTTTTACATACAGTATTTTATGGTTAGATCTTACTAATATTCCTGCATCAAATATACCAAAGTAGACAAAGATTAAGAGGAAAGCAACACCAAAAAGCTAAAATTCACCTCCCAAACGAATTCATAATCAAATCAATAAAATCTGTACATTTGATAATGTAAAGCAAAAGTTGTAAAAAGATGTCCACAGGCTGACACCTACAGGTATAGTTTTGCTGAGCTCATAAAAGTGTTGACTACATTTTAAAAAAATGTGCATAGACTACCAACATTTAAAAACCAGGTAACTGCATATAAACATTCTGGATTTCTGGCTTCTCTTGAACATTTTAAAGGTCTGGCAACAGTAGATTGGCACAGAAACATCTGGCTGGAGCTAAGCACCTGCAGCCCCATTTATACAGGGCTCTGCAGTTTGCTACAGTGCCTGCTAATCCTCTTACACCTCAGCCTCTCCACTCCATGGACATCTGGTTTTTGACTTCAAATGACTTCACTGCCAGCAGCAGTGAAATATGTTTTGTGCCTTATCATATGAAGTTATAATAATCATTCATCATAAGAAAGCATCAAACTACATATTTTTTCATTAGAAAGATATTTAATACTAACAATAATATTTAACAAAAGTTTCAAAATGTCATTTATGGAAAATTTCTCAACTGCTACAAATATTACTAATTTGCATATGTGTAGTACAGATGATGGTGGGGGGAACTCCCCTACCACCACCAGTCATACTTGTTCCCACATGGAAAAACCATGACATCATTAAAGTTGGGTGGGTGTGAATAAGGAAGCAAAACTTGGTTATACTAACATTACTATTTGTTCAAACTTGAAATGGCCCTTTGCACCAGGAGGTCACTTGCCTTGTTTGCCCCCTCCATGCGCTGTTGTCTTATTGTTCATGCTCTTCACATTCACCACACCTGTGATTTTGTTAGCACCTAAAATATCTTTAACATTTCCTTCTTCTGCCTCCAATAATTAAAAAGTAAACCTTGAACTTGTAATCCTTTCTTGAAACCCTGAAATCATGATTGTCTTCCTCAAAAGTATTCCACTTCTCTGAAAGATTCTTAGGTTGGTTCTCACTTTTTCTTTGACAAAAGATTTTAAAGAACTCTTTGTTTTTATATATTTATACACTACTTGACAGTTTCATCTGAATAATCATATTTGACTCCTATTCACACACTGAAATTCTGACATGAGGAAACCAAGGATCGCAGAGATTATCTGGATCAATTACTCATTCATTCATAGTCATTCAATAAGTTCTGGGGTTCCTACTACGTACCAAAAACTCTGGTAAGTAATGGGAGTATACAAGCCCTCCTCTCATGGAGCTTACAGTCTAGAGCAGGGGTTGGCAAACTATAGCCCATGGACTAAATCTGGCCCACCACCTGTTCTTGTAAATAAAGTTTTACTCGAACAAACTTATTTGTTGGCATATTATCTACAGGTACTTTCATGCCACAACAGCAGAGTTGATCAGGTACAGCAGAGACCACAGGGCCTGCAAAGCCTAAAATATTTACTATCTGGTCCTTTACAGAAAAAGTTTGCTGAAACTTTTTTTCTAGTGAAACAGATATGAAGTAATCACACACCAAGATGCTAAACTGAAATCATGACAAGTTTTATAAAGGAGATACACATTATGTCACGAGAACCTATGATGGGAGAGAGTTGATCAATTAGTATGTTGGTGATGGAGTCATGGAGAGAAGTGGATAGATTCAAGACCTATTTAGGAGGTACCTGTTAGTGAATTCAACATGTGCACCTCTGTGAGGAGGTGTCAAGGATGACACCTATGTTTGGGGCTTTTATAGCAACTAGTAAAACAGGGTACACTGGAAGACAAATTTTGAGAGGAAAGAGGTATATATGATCAGGGTAAGATCATGGTTTAGGGCATATTCTATTTGAGGTGCTTTTGAGCTATTTAAGAGAATATGTCAAAAAGGCAATCACCCTTATTACCATTCCCTACTGAAAGAAACCAGGGATCCTTAGAAAAAACTGAAGATTTCAAGGCTTGGGCAAGAAAAGTACAAGTAAGTCTTGAACACTTCTTTGTGTCAGAAAGTAAAGAAGTGCTCGAAGAAAGATGGGGACATGTCAAAAGGACACAGGAAACAGTCTGAAGGGGCTTGCATTGGTCAAGACTGGGTCAATTTGAAAGTCAAAATAATAATGCTAGTAATGGACTAGCATTCAATTATAATACACTGAATAAAAGAACCCATGAGTCTATAGTGGTATTTTTTCAACTGAGGTAGGGGAAGATGGAAAAGTTTTTCTTTACAATAGAATGCCAATTAATATCACCAATGGGAAAAAACTAATATCGCGTCTCCTAAAACATTATTTTGAGAACAATGCAGCATCACCTCTGTAGATTTCTCATCCAAAATATTTCATGTTAACATGAAATTATTATTCATGGTAACATGGACATAATCATGAGCAACCATTCAGACTAATCCACATTGAACAACATTCTTCAAAACAACCTAAACTCTTCAAAAATGTTAATGTCATGAAAGACCAACAAAGACCAAGAAACTGTTCTAAATTAAAGGAGACTAAATAAGCATGACACCTAAAAATAATGTATGATCCTTAACAGGATCTTGGAGTGAGGGGAAAGGTAGGACAGCCCTAACAGGCATTATTGGGCATCACTGGACATAATAAAGGTAGTCCAAAAATTTAACTGCCTGTAACTAGGACTGAGAAAGAACAGCCAGAGAATTAAGAAGTAAAACAGGAAAGTTTGTTCTTACTAAATCAGAAATCAAGGAATAATAATGTTCCAATAAAGGAGTAATCTACAATGTAAAATGCTATTGGGAGGTCAAATAATGTAAACAGGAAATACTTCTTGCCAAGTTTGTATAACTAGATAGTTTATGTTTTGTGTTGTTACTGAAAGAGGAATATTTTAAAAGTATACTTTCTAAATGGTTACTGCTAGTATTTAAGGAGGCTACTAATCTTTTCCTGTTGCAATTGGTTTCATTTTTCCTCAAAGGCAACACATGTTCGTTACAAAAAATGAATTATAAAATAAACACCAGTTAAAAGAACATAAAACCCCACAATTCTTCCCACCCAGAGACAACTACTATCAATACCTTAGTGTTTATACTACTATGTATATGTACACATTTACTTTTGAAAAAATTATTTATCACGTACACCTGAAACTAAAACAACATTGTTAATCAACGATACTCCAATATAAAATGAAAATTAAAAAAATTATTTATCACACATTGTTTTAAAGCCCTATTTTATTTATCTAAATATTGGGAATATCATTCTATACAAAGACATATTTGCAAGGTTATTTTTAAGGCTACATAGGAGTACACTGCATGGATATACCAGTTTATTTAACTAATCCCCCTTTGTTTATTATCTGGATTGCTTCTAACTTTTTGCCATCACAAACAAAGCTTCAATGAACATCATTATAGCTAAGTTTCTGAACATGCTTAATTAGAAATTATTTCCTCAGGATAAATTCCTAGAAATAGAATTGCTAGTTCAAGAGACATTCATATTTTTCAGGCTTTTGCTATGTAGTTGTTAAAGTGCCTACCAGAAAGATTATATTTATTTACACTCTCACCAATAGGATGAATGGATCCATCCAGCAGCCTCAAACACAAAGTATTACATACTTTTTAAAAATTTTAGAACTGTTGTTGTATGTTAATTTTATAACTGCCCTTTTCAGATAATAATTCCAGTTTTCCAGTTGATTTTCTCACATCTGGCAATTTTTAAGTTAATTATCAATGAAAAGAGAGTAAAAATTTATCAAAGAAAATCTTTCATAAGTTGCTCAAACTAAGAAAGAAAATCGCAGCATAAAATAAGTTTGTTTACTTTTAGTTACAATAAAGAAGTATTCCTGCTACCATCATGGACTGTGTCTACTAATAAAGAATGAAAGGGTAGTTCCAATGCAAATGATAAGAAAATGTAAATGTATACTATAGTAAATAGAAGTACAGTGAGGAATTAGTTTATTCTGCTAAAAAATAACAGAGGTACATGGATAGGAATCAAGAGCATTCATTCTATGCTTATCCTATTCCTAAAAATGTCTGTGACTGTGTACTTACAACAAAGGTCTGCGTTCTTGTCCAAATTCTGCTTCATAGTAGCCATCTCTGCAGTCTTTTCCTACTAAATCATGAGGATGAGGTTTATATGGGTCATTCTTTGTTACTAATGTAATTCTCACTTTTCCTTTTCCATAGTAGTTCATAATCTGAAAAGGGGGGAAATAAAATATATGATCCACAAATACGTCTCATTAAGAACTGATCTACAAAATGAGAGTTCAATTTATATAACACAGTTAGCACTGGATAAATAGAGTCCAATTGACTGGCAACTGCAGTTTGGATGAAACTTTACAGAGAATACCAGTAGAGAAGAATTTTACCTCTCAGTTCCTTGGCATATTATTTTGTGCCCTAATTCAATTGGTCATATCATCTGATTTTTGCTTACTTTCCTTTGAAAACAAGTAAAATTACACCAAAATATTATCACAGAGCATGAGGAAATTCTAAGATGTTGAGTCACTGAATGCCATGCTCTTATATTCATTGTCATACCATAAACATCCCTTCAAAGTATATATTTAGGGCTTCCCTGGTGGCACAGTGGCTAAGAATCCGCCTGACAATGCAGGGGACATGGGTTGGAGCCCTGGTCCGGGAAGATCCCACATGCCACGGAGCAACTAAGCCCGTGCGCCACAACTACTGAGCCTATGCTCTACAGCCCGCAAGATACAACTACTGAGCCCGCATGCTGCAACTACTGAAGCCGGTGCACCTAGAGCCTGTGCTCCACAAGAGAAGCCACGGCAATAAGACGCCCACGCACTGCAACGAAGATAGCCCCCACTCGGCGCAACTAGAGAAAGCCCACACGCAGCAACAAAGACCCAACACAGCCAAAAAACAAAAAAGTATATATTTAAGCCATAATGGAAATGATAGCACACAAATATGATCATTTTACTTAATACATTACATTTCATTTTACAAAAATATTTGTTAATCAGTAAGCATACTGCAAGTGTTCACTGTATGAGAGGCAATAAATCAAGTTGAGTTTTGCAAAATTAAGTTTTCACACAGAACACTGAGAAAGAAGAGTTAAACATGGGAGAGGAAGGAAGCATGTGGGGATGAGCTAATGTTTAGGTTGGAAGCTAGCAAATTTGCAAGCACAAATGGCAAGGCAGTTAAGTAAGAATAGGTGGTTTCACAGGTAAAAGGGCTTTAAAATCCATAATTTTGAATTTAAACTTAATTTGAACAGTAATCAGAAAGTATTTATTGCTTTTCTGAATAAAAGAGAAGGTAACAACTTAAATGTGTAAGGTTGGGAATTCCCTGGCGGTCCAGTGGTTAGGATTCCGTGCTTCCATTGCAGGAGCACAGGTTCGATCCCTGGTCGGGGAACTAAGATCCTGCAAGCCATGTGGTGCAGCCCAAAAAAAAAGAAAAAGAAAAAAAAAGCATAAGGTAGGCTAATGTAGAACTCAAGCTGCAAAGTTGTTTAGAACATACTGGAATGGTAAGGATATAGATCTTAGAAATATTAAAGAGAATGTATAGAATAAGCTGAATTATGGAGAAGAGTTAAAATTCGCTCTTAAAGGAATAGAAGATTACTGTTTTCTTATTTACCTTTTCTTAGCACCTCTCCCATTTTAACATTATATAAAAAGACTTAGATCTAACTCAAATCCATATTGCTAACAAAAAACATGTGATAGAAGATTGGAATTTGTAATTCAATATGTAATTTTGCCATTGGCTTGTTATATAACTTAGCATTTCCTTTAAGTTCAATAAACTCTGTAAATAATCTAGTTATAAAATAGTGAATTCAGATCTGCTGATGAAACACTGAATAACACTTTTCAAAAATCCACTCTGCCATTAAGGTTTTAAATTGGCATTTAAAGAATTTTAAAAAAAATCATTAAAAACTGAAGGAAATGTATATAAATATAAAATACAAATATAGTATAGTTTATAATTATAGTATATTACCAAAGTCAAACTGCTTTCAAAATTTATGCTAATATGAAAAAACTATATTTAAAAAGTGACAATATTTCAAATCAGTCAAGGCAACCCAGAGTATCAGGGATAGGCAATAAAGGTAAGGGGGAAAAAAGACAAAAATGTTCTCTTTTTACCCAGACCCTAGATTAACCAAGTGACTGCAGGAAGAATTCTAATTTAATTCCCAAATGCATGTTTTCAATCTACAGAACAATTCTGATCACCTCTGGAAGGAGAGAATGCTTTTTCCTCATTAGCTTTTTGTTCCATGAAAGGGATCATCATCCAAAAGCTGCCAATGTATACTAAGCACTGGGAATCACTCTACTTAGATTAACACACAATGTATAACTATCCACAGGGATGAAGAATCCATGCTGTACTTAAGAAATGTCCCTAGAATTCTATGCAGTATAGATCAATTAAAAAGAAAAAAAAAGGAAGAAAAGCTGGTGGAGATCACTGTGAAGAAGCTGGGTCTTTAACATAGTTGCTGTAGCTAAAATATGAAGCAACTAAGAGACAGACACACACAGGAGAATGGTCTATTACCTGGATAGATGGGTACGTTCGGTTGTTGTCTGTGCTGTGCTCCCCTGGAATGCTGCCTGCTGATCGCCCTTCACATTTGTATCTAAAACGCATTCCCCTCTGCCTGGGTTGTTCAATTATCCCTATACATGGGTTATAACCACCTGAAAATTTTAAAAGGGGGGAGGGTGAGATTACAATAGAAATGATAATGGATTTTGACCATTTTGTTTTTTATAAAACAGTAGACTAAAAAATTTTCCCTCTCAATATTAAATAACAAGGTTGAAATGTAATTATCAAAGATTGGGTGGTAAAGACACTCTTCTCTCTCATTCAAATTGAGCTCCCGTACAGTGTAAACACAAGTCATTCAAATCATATTTACTGGTTAGCACTTTATTGTTTAATATCTATAACTAATGCCAGAGTGAAGTTCTGTGATAACCACTTCAGAGATACCCACTTACATGAGACCAAGCAGAAGGGTTTTCCCCCAAAATTCTCCCAAAAGGGTCAAGAAGATAGTCTTCAGAAGTACAATATTATATTCCAAAAGTGACTTTGCTTGATTTTACATTAGACTTAACAGTGGACTAGAAGACTGTTCATTGAAAATGAAAATGTATTTAAATCCTTGCAGAAGGAAATGTTAAGTTTTTTATATCTACATTGGAATCTTAAAGGACTTATACATAGTACAGCAAAACAAGTTCCAGAAGGGACTTTACGCTCAAAAGAATTTTCAGTCAGTCCCACCTAAAGTATAAGACACAACAGAGGAAAAGAAAATAATTATTTACTTTCTATAACAAATGTAATTCAAAATATATACCTTTAGAATCAATACTGATACACAGAACAACATGGATGAATCTCAAAATAAATATGCTGAGTGAAAGAAGCCAGATCAAAAGTGCACATACTGTTATGGTTCCATTTATATAAAACTCTAGAATATGTAAACTAATCTATAATGATAGAAAGCAGATCACTGGTTGCCTAAGCATAGGGGTGTGAAGTGGATGGGGAACTTTGGGGAATGACAGACATGTTAATTACTGATGATGATCTGGTGATGATCTCAAAATTGTATAAATATGTCAAAAGTTATAAAATTGCATACTTTAAACATGTGCAATTTATTGTACATTAGTTATATGTCAATAAAGCTGTCTAAACCATATGCACTTTTGCCCCCTCTTATTATCCAAATCATGGAAATGACAGTTTAATAAAGACACTCAAGTGTGCTTACAAGTAGGGTACTTAGCAACATATCTTTATTTCAGGGGTATAAAGATGTCTTCCACTAAAAAAAAACCCGAAGTCAAAAACCAAAACCCCCAAAAAAACCCTCCCTCAATCACTTTAGTGATTTCTAAATTCCCACAATTAAGATATCCATTTATTTGACAAAAAGGCTTATCCTCTGTTATGATGCAAGCAAATCTTCAGAAAGGGTAACACAGTGGGTATTATCAGTGCAGTATGGGGAAGAGGCCTTTTGAGTACTACTCAGCCACATCTTAACATTGAAGACCCTGGAAATATCATATCTCTTAAGTTTCCTACTCTATAAAATGGAGATAATGACAATAGCACCTACCACATAGGGTTGTTGTATTAGAGATAACGTGTTAGGTTCTTACCAAGTGTCAGGCATATAACAAATATTCAGTAAATGGTCTATTATTATTTTGAATGCTTTCTTGAAAACAATGATTTATAGTGATACCATGACAGTATATATACAACTGCTTCTTTCAAGGATCTTACAGAATAGTGAGGCAAACAACACAAATTATTAGACTATAGAGGAAGGAACAAAATTTTGTTTATGCTAACAAAATTCTACATAAAATTGTAATAAGAGCAAAAGAGTCAGGAAAGCCTAACTTTGTCAAAGGAAAAAAAGAAGTACTGAAGCAAAAGGGTGGGGAGGGGGAAGGGAGAAACGCAGGCATTCTAGAGAAAGGGAAGAGTGTGTCCAAAGGTGGAGGCACAGAAAAAAAAGAGCTAAAGAATCACAATACAGCCCCAATGGAAATGAAGTACACTTCCACCCTCAGAAAGAGAACCAAAGCCAGAGTACATTTGGAGATTTGAGTGACAGGGAATCAATGAAAGGTTTTATGCAGGGGAAATCACATGATCTGATTGACATTTTAGAGTAAGAATTCTGGTGGCAGTGAACAGATTAAAAAGAAAAGAGAAAGCAAGGTGATCAGTTTAGAGGCTGTTACAGTAATGTGGGCAATGATGAGAGTATTTCTGAAACTTGGTAGTGATAATAGGAATGAAGGATTATTTAAAAGATAAAATTGACAGTACTTGGTGACTGAATGAACATTAGGGTTAAGAGAAAGTAAAGAATCATTGATGGCTCCATATTTTCTACTTTGTGTTGTTACTAAGTAAAGCATTACTGGTATCTTTAATTTTATTCTGTTTGGCTTAGACTCCTTGTGCTTGAATTTACTACCTATTTGTTTATTCAAAAGACAAAGAGCCAGGGAAAACTGACTTTAACCTAATCAAGTTAATAATACTTATTTCAATTTTACTGAAAAATGTAACGCATACAGATGAGTATTTCAATTTTGCATCCTTGGGAGGGATAAACTGGGAGATTGGGATTGACATATACACACTACTATATATGAAATAGATAACAAATAAGAACCTACTCTATAGGACTTCTCTGGTGGTCCAGTGGTTAAGAATCCGCCTGCCAATGCAGGGGACACAGGTTCGATCCCTGGTCTGGGAAGATCCCACATGCTGCAGGGCAACTACTGAGCCTGTGCTCTAGAGCCTGTGTGTCGCAACTACTGAGCCCATGCGTCACAACTACTGAAGCCCGCGCCCTCTGGGGCCCATGTGCCGCAACTACTGAGCCCGCGTGCTGCAACTACTGAAGCCCTCAGGCCTAGAGCCCATGTTCTGCAACAAGAGAAGCCACTGCAATGAGAAGCCCGTGCACTGCAAGAAGAGTAGCCCCCGCTCGCCGCAACTAGAGAAAGCCCGTGCGCAGCAACAAAGACCCAGCGCAGCCACAAAAAAAGAACCTACTGTATAGCACAGGGAACTCTACTCAATACTCTGTAATGACTTATATGAGAAAAGAATCTAAAAAAGAGTGGATATATATTTGTATATATATGTGTATATATATATATATATATATGATTCACTTTGCTGTACAAGAGAAACTAACACAACATTGTAAGTGAATTATACTCTAATAAAAAAAAGACCAAAAATTTCACAACCTTATATATCCTTGTAGGAGTATTTAAAAGAAAGTACATTTTCCTCTGAAAACGAAGTTCAAAATACTCAACAGTATTTTTTAAGTAATATCTTAAATCATCTTTGTGGTTGAACTAAAGGTCCAATAAATCCCTGCCCACTGCTTATTTAAAGGTGTCTTAGTGGGAAGTTGATATAGAATGACATCACTAATGGTAAGTGGCTAACTTCTGAGGGAGGAGTGTGAATAAAAGTGCTAGGCTTAAAGTGAGCACTCAAATATTTCATTGGTTATACAACACCTCCTTAAACTAGAAAGTGTGTTTAAGAAAAAAGTCTGTAGACAAGAGAACAGAAAAGCAGTTGTTGAAAGATTAAATAAAACATTTTTTAAAGATTTTTAAATTCTAAAAATGACAAATATTAGTTATCATATAATATCAAGTACTTAAAAAAAACCTTGAACTCTATTCTTTCTATTGTAGAAGCTCTTTATTGGTAAAAAGTCTAACAACCAGAGTTTACTGTAATATTCTCCATTCCCCCAGCTGGAAATAATCTTCCCCTCCTCTAAACTATCACAGCGTTTTGTTTATGGCAATTATTGCAAATAACTGTAAGTTAGGGAAGACTCACTGTTTTATTTCTTCTTGAAAAAAAGCTACTTGTTTTATTTCTTCAAACAACTTGTTTTATTTCTTCAAGCTACCTAAAGGCAGGAATTGTGTCCTACTCATCAGTGCCTTGCACAGATATTCAGTAAATATCTGTGGAATGAATGACTGAAAATTTAAAGATCTTTTTGTTTGTCTACATTATGCAAACATTGAAAGACTATATTAATAATTATTCAGATTTTCCTTATTAGGTTGTACTACTAAGGAAAAAAACAGTGCTTTGTGAGTACTAAAATCGCTACACCTTCATACTCAGCATACCTATTCATATTCTAATTTCTTTACCTCTATTTATAAATTTTAAAAAACTTCCCAGCTATAAATCATTTATAATATCATGCATCAGTACAGTGTATCAGTTACTTCCTTCCTCAGTACCCTGTTCTGAAGTGCCATCCTTCCTGAAGATAAAAAGTGGTGAAATGCAATCATCTATGGAGTGGAAGTTGGTAAAACATAAATCAGGGAACTGTAGAGAAAATGAGTACTCTTAACTAAGATTATCTCAAATCACTACAGTTTTGAAAATCATAGAAATGTCTTCAAAAGTTGGTTCTAAACAAGCTGATTACTGTACTTTTCTTTAACCAATATTATGCACAGCTGGGATTGACCCCTAAATTTTTAACAGTATTGTAAAATGCTCATACAGACCAGAATAACATTTGAAATATAGCCAAAATGTTTGCAAGATATATTTATGTTTTTATTTGCACTTAGGCAAGAAAGAGTGCTATTTGAGTTTTTAAGATTAAAAAAAGAAAGTACATTGGAAAAGAAAGAAAAAAAAAGAACGTACATTGAAATAAAAGATAAAAGTGGATGATCAACTGTCAGCTAGCAATGGGAACCAGCATCAATTGCACAGTGAAAAAATGTTAATTATAGTAATTAAAACACTGTTTTAAGGCACTTTAATATACATTTCCCATTTGATCCTCTTAACTTCAGTCTCATAAAAACAGGACAGGAATTATTATCCCATTTTACAGTTGATAAAACTAAAGTTCAAAATTATGTAAAGTTATAAGAAAAAGAAATTATGAATGACATTAGCAAATATGACAGCTGGGATCCCAGGGGGGTCAAATTCAGAGAACAAGCAGCATAAAAGCAGCTGTGGATAAAGTCACAATAACTGATATAGCAAATAAGCTAAATGCAGCTCAGTTTAAGAAGATAATGCATCTTGGCACAGGCAAGTGAGTATTTAGATGCAATGAAATTCCTGGAACAAAGTTCATATTGGGGCTATATATCAGAATCACCTAGGTAGCTTTTTCAAAAAACATACATGTCCTGACCCCACCTGAGATCTGCTGAATAGAGATAGAAATCCATCTAAAGCCCAGACTTGTTTCTGAGAAAAACTTCCCAAGCAATTTGAACACACTCCTGATTAAGAACCATTGCCCTAAAACATAAAGAAGTGGAAACAACAACACACATATCTGGAGAAGCAACCCCAAAATTCACGCACAAGGATGAGCCAGGTGATGGACAGGCTAGGTGGAGGAATTCTGACTACCTGTAACCCTCTCCCACTCTAAAAAGCTTACCCAAATGCAAGCAAGAGAAAAAAAGCACTATTACAGAGATAGCCTTCAACTGCACTGATATTTAAAATAAATCTTTTACAAAATTAATATTTTAACTACCATCAGTAACACTTCTTACAAGACAGCATGCCAATGTGTGAACACCACAATTTTGAATAACTGACTAGAGACTGAATCTCATTCACTGAAGTACAGGATAACAGATTGCCTGAGACCCAAAGGAGCAAATGGAGCTACCAATATATACTTTTCTAAATATCACCTCTACTCACTTTGGAGAAAAAGAAAAGACCTGTTCTTCTTTCCTCAAACCGAAATGAATTATGTTGATGACCTTCTTTACCTTAAGACACAGGTGAGTTTTTCCATTTCTTCCCAATTACAATAAAAATTTAGAGTTACCACTTCCTACACAGAATTGTATCCAATTAACAAAAGGGCAAGGAAAACTCAAGCCTATTCCCATAAAGACAGAAAAAGACTAACGCAGAAGGTGCAAAAGAAATCAAAGGAAGGATAAGTTATATCAATCAAATTAGCAAAAGGACACGTGGTTTATTTACTAAGCAATTTTTTATTTACTTTCTTCTTCAGAATGCTTACTATCATTTAAGTGGACAAAGGAGACTGCCTCCAAACATCACTGTCAACTTCTACTCCCCTAGTTTAAATATACACAAAACCACTTCAAATTATTTAAAAGTAAATGGGCATGCTTACATATTCTTGAAAGATATATTTTCTATCTAGCATCTGGTCTATTTTTATGAAACCTTAAGGTTTTGTAAAATTCTAGAATCATCAGGATACTTAAACAGTATTAAGTGCCAAGTGTTTCTAGGAGCTCCTGTTTCCTAGAGGTCTGAGTCCCAAAACAGCTCCAGTACAGAAGAAAACTAACATTTATGGGCATGCATTACCTCATTTGCTCCTATTAAGACTCTGCAGTAGTTATACCCATTTTCAAATCACAGAGTGGCAGAATTGGAATAAAAACCAACCCAGGTCCATCATGAACTAAAATCCAGGTTTATTCCAATATATCAGGCTGACTCTCTCATCTGGGCTTTAAGAATCCAAGTAAGGGAATTTGCAGATGAGTATTTGACTGATGTATGCACCACAAGGCAAATAAAATATGTAAAAAATTTTGGCAAAGAGATTTTACTGCTAGAGATTCCACTGCCGTTGGGGTGCAGGGTGGAAGAATAACTCCTGAAAAAAAATTTTAACTTCCAGGGTGAAAAAAGTAGAGAAACTAAATTAAAAACAGATGGCAGGGCCAAATCATCTGTCTGGATTAAGACTGTCAGATTTAAAAATAAAAATTATAGGATGCCCATTTAAATATGAATTAAACAAGTAATTTTTTACTATAAGTATATCCCATGCAATTATTTGGGTCATGTGCCTACAAACACAATCATTTGCAGAAAACACAGATGAAAGAAAGATGGAATGAAAGGAAATTCTGAGTCCCTCAAATTATATTTGAGAAAGATACTACACACACCCCAGATGTTCCCAATTATGACTCATCATGATTCCTCCCTAGTCATTTCACTTGCTCATTCCCTTCACTCTATGTCTATCATATATCATCTTAATTCTTTTATACTACTGTTATCTCTACATTTTCATGTGTTGCACTTCTGAAGCAGCCTTCATGTTTATGTGTTCAGTCTTCTATTAAAAAAAATAAATCACTGTCTTTACGTATCAATTCCAGCTCCAGTTTTTCATTAAAGATTAAATTGTGTCGTGCTACACTAATTTTTCCCCCTTACTCAAGAGAAACAGTTCTCTTGCAATTTACACTACAAAGTTGGTAAGTAGTGCAATAACAAACACAATTTCTTTGTGTACTTCCTATTATGTGATGTAGCAGAACTATACTAAAGAAAACTGTGAATATGCTATACATAAAATAGATAAGCAACAAGGATTTACTGTACAGCACAGGGAATTACACCCAGTATTTTGTAATAACCCATAATGGAATATAATCTGCAAAAAAACCCGAATCACTATGCTGTACATGTGAAACTAAACAATACTGTAAATCAATTATACTCCAATTTAAAAAATAATAATTTTTAAAACTGTAAATAAAAATAAATTACCTAAATTTTAAAACATATTTTACCAAAGACAGTACTATTTATTAGTAAACAGAGCTATGCACACACAGGAACATTTGCACTTTCTACTGGAACAATGAGAAGCTTTAAATTCAGACAAAAAAAGAGCTAATTTTTTTTTTTTTTTTTTTTTTTTTTTTTTGCGGTGCACGGGTCTCTCACTGTTGTGGCCTCTCCCGTTGCGGAGCACAGGCTTCGGACGCGCAGGCTCAGCGTCCATGGCTCACGGGCCCAGCCGCTCCGCGGCATGTGGGATCTTCACGGACCGGGGCACGAACCCGTGTCCCTCCCCTGCATCGGCAGGCAGACTCTCAACCACTGCGCCACCAGGGAAACCCAAAAGAGCTAATTTTATTTACATTAAACAGGATACAATCATAAATATACAAGAGTAATGACTGTCTATGCATACCTTGGATAGGACTGAGAACATTTTTCTTAATGTCTGTCCTCATTAATTGTGTCAAGAGACTGGAACCAAGGTGTAATTTTTTTTAAAAAAAAGCAATAAAGACAGCTTAATAGAACTTGAGCTGTGAAATCCTAAATAATATAATTTAATTGAACAAAATTTAGAATCATACATAAAGTCCCAGTTATTCATGGTACTTATATAATTTTATTTATGAAATAATGATCTGTTACTTTCACATTATACAGATCATATATTCAACTACAGACACCTATTTACATATTACATCCGGTGAGAAATGGTCTTAAATGCTTGGTAATCAATAAAAATACTTTTTGAGGTTTTATACAACTTTACTACAAACAGACACTAAACTAGACAATGATAAACTAATTAAGCAAAAGTTTTTTTGTCGTTGTTGTTACTCTTTCGGTTAAATTACTGTTTCAAAACAGGATGGGAGTTTATAATTTTGTGAATCTTTTTGTCTAAGGTCTTTACTGAGTGATTAAGGAAACCCACTTTTCCTCAGCAGTTTTCAGACAACTGAATTACAACCTAAATAACTTGTTATATTTTAAACAGTCCCATTTTAATGCAACTCCAGAAAACAGGAAAAAAAAGAAAATTACCCTACAACTTTCCATTCCTTTAAATTTTTTCCCCTTCAATTTAGGAAATCAGTCCTCACAATAGGACAAAATACAGTGTCATTAAACAAGTTTAAATTGTATCACATTTTTAAATGATGTGGGTCTTAGAATACTCTATATAAATGGCTAATTCTTTTCTTTCTCTTTTGAAAGAATTAGGAGTATTACATTCATGCCATATATCAACAAAGTTTGGTTAAATTACCAGAAGGCTAATTTTTTTTTTCTTATAATGCTGGCCCTTCTTTAACTTTCATACAAAATCTTTCTGATAATCAATAAATTAACCAAGTGTTTCAAGTCACTTTGCACTTTTAATCTATAGACGGTTTGAATTTATGAATTTACAAGATTATCTGAAAGTTCAGGGTCACTTAAGTGGCTAAAGAGAAAGTTGAAATATGTTAAACTACATTTGTATTCTCACATGAAAACCACAGACAAACTGAAATCAAATGTCATGTGAACCACCCCAATTTCCTTCTCAGCCTACAGCACTAGCTATGGCTTTGTTCTGCTCAACCCTTTAAAAAAAAGTCCTTTATGCTTTCTACTTCCTCTTCTCTGCTAGTCATCAGCCTTCTACTGAGGGTCACTGAACCAGGTAGTTGGGAGGATGCGGGTCAAGCATAAACAAGCCTCCGTCTGTAGCCTCCTAGCACAGGGTTAATCCACACTTTTAGGCCCCCCAGCCTCTGCTCACGCTGCTCCCTCTGCCGGGAAAGTGCCCCCATAAACCTTGCCAGATTTCTGTAAAGGTCCCACTCGAATGCAGTCTACCTGATTTACTTCCCTTAGATTACAGGCAGACCTAAACCATGGCTGGATGTGAGGCTCCCTCCCTCACCCTTTAAGCAGTTTCTTGGTAAACTGGTTTCCCCCAAAGCAAGAGATCCACGCATTTATTGACTAAAAATAAGTATTCACATAAGTGATAGAAAATTGTTTTCATTCTAACTCATATTTTAAAGCACGGGAATTCTAAAAATCCTCTTTTCCCCTTCTTTCCAACAAAGGAAAAAACAAAACTCGACTTCTGTTCCATAAATTAGAAAGTACGCACTTTACAGTAAAAATGTTTCACTTTGTTGAAGCAACATTTTCACGTAAGACCTGTTAAAATACCACTGGTGATTTTTAAAGCCGCACCGCATTTTGTCCAACTGTCAGCACGACAGCGATCACCTCTTGGCAACTGATGAAATTAAACTAAAAAAAGATAGACCTCTCCTGAGGTCGGAAGGTTCCTCGTTCCTGTTCTAAAACGTAAAACCACCATTTCAATTTAAATCAATTTTTAAATACGGGAAATCTTCGTCCTCCTTTATTTAGATTCTTATTACTTCCCTAATCCAAAAACCAAGTCTTTGCAAACTCTAAGGCTCCGGCTATTATAATGGCATCAAATTACAGAGCGTGACTTTGATTTCGCACGCAAACCCTGAACCAGTTTACTTTTTTAAAAGGTTGACAGTTTGCCAGAGGCGATTTTAAAGGCAGAAGGAGTCACAACCAAAATTGAGCGCCCGAAACCCTGAGCTGCAAGACCCTCGGACGCGCTCCGCCCCCGCCCCCGCCGTCAGGGCCAGGCTCCCGCCCGGCCCTCGGTAGCCCGCGCCGAGAACACTCACCCGAGGCCATGGCTCAGCTCACCGCGCCGCCCCGCTCCGACCGTCCGGACCCGAGGCCGCTGCAGTCAATCAGCCCGTCAGTCAGTCAGACGGCCAAGGGACCTCTGCCGGCGGGATCCCCAGTCCCCCTGACCACCCCCGGGCCTCCTCTTCCTCCTTCCCGCCCTCCTCTGGGTTTGCGGCTCACACCTTCCCACCCGCTTAATTCTCGCGCTCCGGTCAACCGGCGTTGCCCGTCCAGGCTGCAGGAGCCAGGAGGCGGAGCGCTGATACAGCTGAGGGTAGGTCGGCCCGAGAGGCGAACAGCCCGGCGGGACGGGGACTTCCCGCGTCTGACGTAAGGTCCTCACCGCCTCTTCCCCCGGGCTGGGGCGGGGGCGGAGCGTCTTGCGACCGGCGCGCGTGCGTCCGCCCTCAGCGGCCCGCGCCCCGCCCCGCCCGTGCCCCGCCCGTGCCCCGCCCGTGCCCCGCCCCGCCCCCGCCCCCGCCCCGCCCGCTCTCCCGGAGCCCCGGTGGGCTTGGGACCTCGTCGCGGAAGCGCGAGCGCGGGACCTTCGGGAGCGCAGGGAACGCTGGGAGCCGAGAGGTGACGGCCCCGAGCGTGCGAAAGCCGCCGGCTCCTGAGAAATCCCCCTCCTCCAGGGTGTTCTTGGGCGCGTGGCTTAAAGTTCAGGAGCGGGTGGGAGGGTGCGGTGACGTCTAGAGGGCCGGCCGCCCGCGAGCACTTGGGGGCGGGCCGGGCGGCGAAGTGGGGCCCGTCCTCCCAGGCAGGGCTAAGGACAGCTGGGGTTTTCGTTGGGTGGTTCCCCCTCTTCCTGATTTCGCACATGCAAATCCCCGCCCCCGCGCCTGCGGGCGTCCCGGAGCGCACTTGAGGGGAAGTGCGGAAGCTGCAGCGGCCTCTGCGCGCCTGTAATTAAGGTATTTGCATACGGGGACCCCAGCAGTCTGATCTTATCCCTTTGCATCATCTCAATTGTTCTGTTAACGTACTTTACAAACTAAAACTTTTTAAACTCGTGAGGTCCGCAGTGTGAGTTCGTTGCCTCATCACTCTGTGCTCAAGATTAATGACGTGGACACTGCCTTGGGGTTTGACAGAGTTACCCACGTGGAAAGGAGGACGAAAGTTTAGTATGCTAAAGGAATCTAAGTTAACTTTGTTTCCTTCATGTGTAAAGAACCTTCTATGTGTCAGTTTAGTATCTTATAATGTATTATTATCCTCATTTTATAGATGAGGCAATCAGGGTTCAGAGAAGTTAAGTAACTTGTTCATACCTCAGAATGCTACTAAAAAAAACAAAACAAAACAGTTTAAACTCAGGGTTTTCTAACTCCAAAAGCTCCATGCTCTTTCCACTATCCTTTACCGCCTAAAATAAGTGTGGAGGGGCAATGGGAAATATCAGCCATACAAGTGCCAAAACTGGAGGACCCAGTTGGGGAAATAATTAAAAATAAACTCTCCTGACACGCCCAAAACATCCTCTCCACAAAATATAGAAAAGTAGAAAAGAATGAAATAGTTTTATTATAGAATAAGCATTAAACCATACTGTGATGTACTAAAGAGATTGCAAAGAGAAGAAATCTCACTCGTTTATATAATCAGACAGATGCAATCAATTACATACCTGTTGTTCTTCTCCCAAGGAAAAAAAATAGGAAGTTACATCTTGGAGCCAAAAGCCAAGGTTTAAACTCCCACAGAGACAGAGAGATGGGGCACCATCCTCCTTGATATTCACATTTCAAAGAGATAGCTCAAAGGCCCCCAAGAAAGATCTTAAGGGGGTACAAAACTGGCAAGAAGCTTGTTTAGCTTTTTAAAAGGTGTACATACATCTCAGAGAAATCATTTATAGCTTCTGTTTTTCTAAAAGAATTGCTAAATGAAAAGAGAGAGGGTAATGTTCTTTGTTCTTTTTGACACCAGGCAGATTTTTAAATTTAATTATTTTAGACTTGTATTTACCCTTACAACCCCAAATGTGAGAACTATATGAATGCACTAAGCATAAATGTTTAAAAATCCAATAGGAGGATGAGAGACGAATAGGAATGGAAAATATTTTGCGTGTATTTGTTTATATTTCACCTCCAGAAATGATTGGTTTTAGGGGCTTCTTTTTTTTTAAGATGTTGGGGGTAGGAGTTTATTAATTAATTAATTAATTTTTGCTCTTGGGTCTTCGTTTCTGTGCGGGGGCTATCTCCAGTTGTGGCAAGCAGGGGCCACTCTTCATCGCGGTGCGCGGGCCTCTCACTATCGCAGCCTCTCTTGTTGAGTAACACAGGCTCCAGACGCGCAGGCTCAGTAGTTGTGGCTCATGGGCCTCGTTGCTCCGCGGCATGCGGGATCCTCCCAGACCAGGGCTCGAACCCGTGTCCCCTGCATTAGCAGGCAGATTCTCAACCACTGCGCCACCAGGGAAGCCCATAGTTGCTTCTTAATAGGACACAATAATGTTTGCTTACTGAAGAGTTCTGGGCCAAACAGAATCTGTCCCAGTTGCAGGACCCCAAACTAGTCCTAAAACCACTCCAACTATGAAATCACAAGCTGGATCTTATGAGATTTAGTAACACTACAGAATTTTCAATTTATTTTATTTTTATTTTTCAAAGACTCACTTATTTAAACCTCCTCACTAATAGGATGGCATGTTTGTATTTATTTCCAGGGCTATTTGTCACATGAAGAAGCTGTAGATTTATATTATCTCACCTTTTTAAAGGCTTTTTTGAAAATCCTTTCACTATTTTAGAAACTTGCTGAGCCCTTTTTTCAAAGATCCAGTCCACATCTGAAAAGTGAAAATATTTCACTTGTGCAGGATAAACTTAATTAGAAAAAAAGGAAGATTACAAGACAAGGTGATGGATGGACTAAAAACAACAACAAATGTGAGCAGTGGTTTTTATTTTTTTTCAGACTTATGTGGGGGGAAAATAGTTTATTACTGTAAAGATGATTGGCAGCTAGTTGGTGGGGATTATAATGTAACACATGGTATTATTCCTCAAGGGTTTACAGTTTTTGATACTATTTATTCAGTCCAACAAATATATATTCTGTGCCAGGTGCTCTTTAGATTGTGGCACGAACACTAATAACAAGATAATCAACTTTTCCTCAATTAAAAAAAAAGACAAAAATCTCTGCCTTCGTGCAGCTGTCTCACATGAAAGACATCAAGCGTGTTAGCAAATAAGATCATCTAAGATACTATTATTAAACTATTTTGTTTCTTTATTGCTGTCAAGAAAATGAGGTAATGGGATAGAAGGTGACTGAGGGAGAGGGATACTCTGAGGAGGTGACATTTGAGCCGAGTCCTGAGGAATAAGAAAGAGACATCCAAAAAAAAAAGAAAAGAAAAGAAAGAGACATCCACAGAAAGATTCAGGGAAAGAGCATTCCAGTGCGAGGAACACCAAGTACGAAGTCCTTGAGACAGGAAAGAGCTTATGTGAGGGACTGAAACACCACTGGGACCAAACCAAACTGAATGAGGTTGAAGAGATAAGCAGGGGCCAGATCATGTAGGGCTTTGTAGGCCACGGTAAGGAGGATGGATTTTATTCCAGGTGCACACAGGAACCTACTGGAGAGTTTTAAGCACGTGATTGATTTATGATTACATTTCGAGAAGTTTACTCTGGCTGATGTGTTAAACTGCTAGGGGCACTGTATGCTAACCAGGGGCAGGAGTGAAGGCAGAGTGGCAGAGAGGCTGTTGCAGTCGTCTAAGGGAGAAGTAAAAGTGGTTTGGACTTATGTTTTAGCAGAGGAGATGGTGAAAATGGTCATATTCAGTAAGATTCAGGTGTCAGAGCCTGAAGGACTTGCTGATGGATTGGATGCAGATGGAAGGGGAAAAAAAGGAATCAGGGATAACCCACATTTTTGGTCTGAGCAACAAGGTAAAAAGGAAGGCTGGTGAGAGAAAGGTTTGAGAGGGAAAACCAGGAGTTGTGTTTTAGACTTGTTAAGTTACAGGTGCCTATTAGATATCTGAGTAGGTAGTTGAATATATAGAACTAAGCTAAGGGGAGAGGTCAAAGGTAGAAATAAAGATGTGTGAGTCAGCAGCATTTCATTAAAAAAAAAAAAAAAAGGAGCACAGAGGAAAAAAATTAAAAAGAAGGCTGGTCGAAAAGAAGGGGCTGCCAGTGAAAGAAGAGGAAAACCAAGAGACTATTTCAAAAAGAATGGAAGTGGTCAACTGTGTTAAATGATGCTGAGAGACTGCAAAAGATGAGAATAAAGAAATGACCTTGGATTCGGCAAGATGAAGGTCATCAGTAACCTTGATGGGAGCCATGTCAGTGGAATGGTGGGAATGAAAGCTGAATTGGAGGAGGTTGAGAAGAGAATGATGGAAAGGATGAGTATATACAACTCTTTGAAGACTGTTAAAGGAAACAAATGGGGCAATAGCTGGAGGGGGATGTGGGGTTGTCTTAGGCTAAGGGCTGTCACTACAACCTCCATCTCACCAGGTTAACACAAAGGTTATTTATCACTTGAGTCACAGTCCAATGTGAGTTGAGTGGCTTTCTTCCAGAAGTTATCCAGGAACCTAGATGCCTTCTATCTTGTAGCACCAACATGTGGATTTGAAAGTCATCTTGGAAAAGGAAAGAGGGTAGAGAATCATGAATGGGAGATTTTTATGTGCCAGACCTGAAAGTGGAATACATTCCTCTGGTCACAGTCTGTTTTCCATATGGTCTCCACAAGGGGGGCTGAGAAATATAATTTGAGAAATGGAATTTAAATATGTGCCATGGAAGTAGAGAAGAAATTGGATATGAGTAATCACTAGCAGTCTCTGGTACTGCAGTTTTGTTTTGTTTATAGAGGGTCAGATTAAGGCATGTTTGTAAAAGATAAGACTGACTCACTAGTGAAGGAGAAATAGGTGATGATTGAGAGGAAGGAAGTAATGAGTAAGGGAGAAAGAATGAAATCTAAAGCACAGGTTATAGGATTGGCCATAGATTGGAATGGGGACACTTCCTCTGTGGTAACAAGGAGGAAAGTAGAACCTAGTAGACCTGATGGTATAGAGATGAAATAGTCAGTCAAATTGCTTTTTTTTTTTTTTTAGTGAAGTATGAGGTATGAGGTTATGTTCAGCTGAGAGTGGAGGGCAACAAGCAAGAGGAGAAGCTGAAAATGCGGTCTGTGAGAGTGGAACATTAGATGTGTCTGCCTGTACTGAATGATCATTTGAAATTTGTGGTCATAAATGTAATGTCACACCAGTACACAGTAGTTCTTGTATGGTTTTTAACCCAGGGGATATCAATGGGTTTATTTTTGAAAAAGAAGACAAAGAACTAGGAAAATTTAAGTCTGAATGGGAATATGAGGGAGGGATGTTAAGCACTTCTCAGCTCACACACACTCCCTGGGTGATGTCACGCATTCCCATTATTTTACCTACGGTCCCAGGACCATATATCCAGCCTGGATCTTTGCATGGGTTTCAGACTTGTATATCCAGTTGTCTATTAGGAGACTCATAGACACCCCAAACTCAATCAACACAGCATCTCCTCTTCCAAGTTTACTCTTATTCCCATATTCCTTGTACCACCATCTACCCAGACACAAGTTAGAAAGTTGGGAGCCATCTTTGACTCTCTCTCTAATTATCCCCTACCTAACCCACAATGTCTAATCAAGTCCTGCTGATTTTACCAGTATGAATCCATTGCTTCTCCATCTTAACTGCCATTGTCCTTGTTCAGATCTTCATCATATCTCACCTGAACTACTGGAATGGACTTCTAACTATTATGCCTGTCTATACTTTTGTCCCATTTGAAAGCCACTCAATCGTATTCCAACCCATTGCCACTTGAATCCTCTGGACAAATGCACATCAGACCATACCACTCTTGTGCTTTAAGGCCACCCATTAGCCTTAGATCCAAATTTGGACATGGCTGACAAGTTCCCCCATAATCTGGCCTCTGTCCATTTCTTTAGCCTCATCTTCTGCACTCCACACCTTGCACTTCACACCTCACTGAACTGCTTCATAGCTTCTCATATTCCATGAGCCATGCCATTTCTTGTCTTTCTGCCCTGTTCATTCTTTCCTTTCTGCCTAGAATGCTCCTTCCCACAGACATGCCATGTTTGTGGTTTGAAAGACTCAATATTGTTTAAATGTCAGTTCTCTCCAAATTAATCTATAGATTTAATGGATTCCAATCAAAAACCCAGCATATGTGGTGCTATGAATTCTGATTTCTGCAATTAAAATCCTTCTGTGGAAGGTGTGATCATTTAAAAATACAAATGTATCTTGTCATTCTGTAGCCTTTCCTATTATCCAACATTTAGTGAACACAGTAAACAGCCAAGCATTCTATTTATTAGAGGCTAGTGATAAGGGCAGGTGATTCAAAGATGAATCACATAATCTCTCAAGGAGTTTCTAGCCTAATAGAATTGTATTATTAGACAGTTTGAAGCATGTAATCCCAGGCAATCAGATTGAGGCACAATGCCATCACTTCAGGAGTTAATAGACTCCGTATCTGGCTTCTCTTTTTGGTCTAACAAAGTCTTTTTCTGGTATATGTGGTGATCCTTAGTCTCTTAAAATCAAAGTTGCATGACAAGATTCTTGGATCTGGAGAGACTGAGTATAGGGCCATATAAGAAAAATGCATTCATTTGATATATTTAGGGGTGTAAGGTCAGGTAGGAATTTTTACTTAAAAAAAAATGTAAGGCAGATTCCTAATTTGTCATAAAATGGATCCCTTCTTCGCCTAGAGTTTTGGAAAGCTGTGATTTTAGGCAGCATGGACCAATAGGATTTTCTTGCTCCTTTGAGCACAAGTTTTGTAGCTTTTGTTATTTTGTCAGAACATTCTTCGGCCTGTGTGTAGTAGAGAAGTTCCCAAATTTTGGTGAGAACAAATCTTCCTGATAAAATTGAGATCTGTACCTTTAAGAAGAAATTTGATTATTTATGCTTGGTTCTGTGTCTCTCCCCTTTTCTGTCACTCTTCATTCCATCCATTGATAAAGCTAAATATATAGAAACAAACATTGACAGCCACACAAATACTTAGGTTAAGTGCTTTTAAACCAATGGTACAGCATGAAAGAAACTTCTTGGCAATTTTCTGTTGTAGAGAATTAATTAGAACTGACCTGTGGGGGATTTATATCCAACCACCTTTCAGAACCCCTTTTCCTCCTCTTGCCCACACTCCTAGCACAAAGTGCGGAACATGGTAGATTCTTAATAAATGTCTGTTGAATGTTGCATTCTGCATCTTCCTGAAATAACAGAACTGTCAATAGTTATTTAACAGTAAAATGTTTAAAAAACTTATTTGGAAATTAAGATGTAAGAGATTAATGCACCAAAAGCAAATCTCATCTCTTAATTGCTTAAAATTGATTATTTAAAATCTTCTTTAATTGAAACTCTTCTGAAGGCTGGAATTTTTAAATTATACCCTTTGTTCAGACCAGCCTCTGAACAAATTAAGGCAATTAAGATAGCATTAAATTTTTGATGAAAAGTTGGCATTTTCTGTATATTAAGATGAGATATTAGCTACTGAAGTTTCTGTGGGTAAGACTTAACTAAAGCTTCCAACATTAATAATACAAAACTGTTATGAATTTGCAATAAAATTTTCTTGGACATTTTTTTCATTGAGGTGAAAAAGTCCATGTAGCCATGCCTCAAAGCCAGTTTACTCACCTAGTGCTTCCTTAATAATCCATTGTTAGTTAGCTGTGACGCAGTTTAACATTTAAGTTTAATTTTTTTTTTACTGGTTTTCTGATTTATAAATACTGATTTCTTGAAAAATTTGAAAATTTCCAAAAAGTAAAAAATTCAGTATCTTGTTTTCCCACTATACACAGATAACTACAGTTAAATGTTTGGTGCATTTTCTTCCAGTCTTTTTTTTCAATGTATAAATATTAAAATTATTTCATAGTTGAGATCATGCTGCATATATGGTACTGTATCTTGCTTTTTTCATTTTAACGTCGTGAGCATTTTCCCCATGGCATTAAAACTGTCTTTGAAAAATTGAAACAAAAACAAAAACAGCATATTTTTTCTTGGAATTGACAAGGTAATTTTAAAATATATCTAGGAATACCAAAGTCCTAGAATAGCCAAGCCAATATTGAAAAATAAAGATGGAGGATGTACCTTACCAGATAGACAAATTTATTATAAAACTACAGAAATTAAGATAGTATGATATTGGCATAATTTTAGACAAATAGAACAATGGGCTGGATTAGAAAATCCAGAAGTAGACCCATACATATACAGTCACTTGTTACAACAGTCTCCACTGCAGTTCTGTGGGGGAAAAGGAGGTCTTTTCATTAACTGGTGCTGGGACAAATTTGTCATCTATATGGAAAATAATGAAACCTGACCCCAAACTTATACCATACCTAAAATATTACTTTAAATGGATCATAGACCTCCATGTGAAAAGTAAAATAATTAACCTTCTAGAAAAAAACATAGGAGAATACCTTCATAACCTTGGGATAAGCAAAGACTTGTTGAACATTACACAAAACGTGCTAACTAGCAAAGAAAAGATAGATAAATTGGACTTAATTAAAATTAACTAAAAAATGCCACTAAGGGGCTTCCCTGGTGGCGCAGTGTTTGAGAGTCCACCTGCCGATGCAGGGGACACGGGTTTGTGCCCCGGTCTGGGAAGATCCCACATGCCGCAGAGCGGCTGGGCCCGTGAGCCATGGCCACTGAGCCTGTGCGTCTGGAGCCTGTGCTCCGCAACGGGAGAGGCCACAGCAGTGAGAGGCCCATGTACTGCACCAAAAAAAAAAAAAAAAAAAAAGCCACTAAGATAATGAAAAGGCAAGCCACATACTGGGAGAAGAAACTTGCAATACATACATCTGATAAAGAACTCTATGGCATGAAGATACTCCACTCAGATCTCCCTTCTCAAGAGGGTCTACCTCAGCTTCCAAGCCAAGGCCATGTGTTTCATTGGAAGCACCTAGCCAGTTATAAGCACAGTGGTGGTACAAAGGCTTGCTATCTCTGACCAGCACAGGACTTCTCTGTGGACAGTCTTTGTGTTAGAGCTCCCCATGGGGCTGGCTGAGACTTTATCATAGATGCACCCCAATCTAATTCTATTCCTGTCCACTTCTTCCTTCCTTCCCCCTTTCTTTACACAAGTGTCAGACCTGCATCTGAACTTTCCCTATCTACTCCTTCTTTCTCTCCCCTTTGTCTTTCGTAGGTGTTACCCCAATAAATCTCTTGCATTGCTCATTACATATTGGCATCTGCTTCCCAGAGTACCCAACTGGTACACTCATATCCACTTTACAAATCAATAAAAAAAAGATAGGTAGCTCAATTTTTTTTAAGTGGGCAAAAGACTCAAATAGGCACTTTACAAAGGAGGATAGCCAAATGACTAATAAGCATATAAAAAGATGCTCAGAATCACTAGTCAGCAGGAAAATATGTATTAAAAAACAATAAAATAATGCTACACCTCATCAGAATGACTAAAAATAAAAGGATAATACCAAGTGTTGGTGGGGATACGGAATTCTCTTAAAATTTTTTGTGGGAATATAAATTGGTACAACAACCTTGGAAAATTGGCAGTATCTACTAAACCTAAAATATAAATACCCAATGATCCAGCAGTACTATTCTTGGGTATATTCCAAACAGAAATAAGTGCTTGTATCTACCAAAAGACAGATAAGAATATTTAAGGGAACCTTTATTTATATTATCCAACAATAGGAAAGCAACTCAAATGTTCATCAGCAGCAGAATGGATAAATAAACTGCACTATATTCATAACATAGATTTCTCCCCAGTTATGAAAAAGAATGTACTATTGCCACATAACAATGTGGGTGGATCTTATAAATATAAGTTGAAAAGTCATATACAATAGAGTATATACTATATGAATCCATCTATATCAAGTTCAAAAACAGATAAAACTAATTATTGTGATGGGCAGCAAAATATTAGGTATCTTTAAGGATGGAAATTGACGAGAAGTGGCCCTGAGGGAGCCTTCTGAGTTGCTAGAAATGTTCCATATCTTGATCTGGGTGGTGAGTGAGAAAGGCTCTCTCCTTGACCAAACTCTTGTCAGGCTCCTCTGATCCCGCTTCTCAACTAGGCCTCAACCTTGGCCTATAACAACTGAAGACTCTTAGCACAAATGATTTTGCCAATCCTCTCTTGCTAAGAGACTTGAATAACACCAGCAAATTTTCTAATAGCTCAAGGCCACATCCCTAAGATGACAACTTCAGCCCCCATAGGTTCCTGCTTGAGAAAACTCAAGGTTGCCAAAAGAATTTACTGTTCATTCCAGCCAACACCTAAAGTCAGGGCCTCTATCTCCCAGTCTCTGTGGGAGGGTGGGAGCCTCACTTCCATAAGTGCCAGTTAACAAACCTGCGTGGCCTAAATATACTGACCAACTCCCCTTCCCACTTTTTTATAAATTTCCACTTCCCTCATGCTGTTCATTTCCTTCCCTATTCCCTCATTCTCCCTTGAAAATGCCCAGTTACTTCTGCACAAATGAAAGTTGAAGTCAGTATACACTGGGCTGTCTTCCCTACTGAACTGAATAGAATCTGTCTTTATCACTGTAACTAGTGTCTGGCTTTGTTTATCTTTGACATGGGTTACGTATATTTACAAGTTAATTGAGCTATACTGGTGTATAAAGACTTGTTTATTTTATGTACGGTATATCTCAATTTTTAAAAATATTTGAAAAGATCTTTGAATACCTTTCCCCACCAGGGCCACACAACCAGCACAGCCCTACCTTGAGACCCTGCTCACCACCTCCCTCCTCTCTGTGTCCTAACACACACTTCTTTTTTTTTTTGTACTCTTTTTTCATTTTATTTTTAATTTTTTTTCACAATGAAATACATTTTAAAAAATTTATACAATTTTGAAAGGTTACTTTCCATTTACATTTATTACAAAATATTGGCTATATTCCCCATGTTGTACAATATATCCTTGAGCCCATCTTACACCTAACAGTTTGTACCTCCCACTCCCCAACCCCTATATTGCCCCTCCCCCACTTCTTCACTTGGTTCATTCCTCCTCATCCTTTAAGACTCAGTTTACAGGAAGCCTTTACAGATTCCCCTGGCCAGATAGGCTATTTCTTCTCTGGACAACATAATAGCATATTATCTATCAGCCAGTTTACCACACTGAATTACAGTTATCTGGTCATGTGCCTGCCTCCCTTACTAAACTATAAAATCCTTGAAAGCAGGAGATCTTATTCCGGGTGGCTGGCACATAGCCGATGTTCAATGTTTGTTGAATGAATCATCCTGTCTAGAGATCAGCACCTTTGTTTCTGAAGCCTGGTTGGGTTATTGAACATCCTACCATGTCTGGTCTTTAGTGTGTTATATATCATACACCTTGCATTTGGATAGCTCTTCTGAGCCTACAATTGATCTAATTCTAAAACTTTGTTATAACTACATCTATTCAGTTTGATGCCACGTGTCTTTTTTATTCTTTCAACAGCAAGATTTAAAATGTTTAAGGCATGTTCTTTAGTATCAAGAGCAGTGGTTCTCTGCCTTACCAGATCAGTGTCCACTGTTTTATAACAGGTATTTGTAACATCCCCTTTACTCCCCTGAAGTGAAAATCATATGTATAATCTACCTTCCATGTATGTTTTCAAACAAAAACAATGCCGTAATAGCAATATCGAGGTGAAATAAAAAAGTCATTTATAAAAAATAATATTGACTTTGATATGTAAATGCTTGGGCACGACTACATTAAAAGACATAATGGGGCTTCCCTGGTGGCACAATGGTTAAGAATCCGCCTGCCAGTATAGGGGACACGGGTTCGAGCCTTGGTCGGGAAGATCCCACATGCCGCGGAGCAACTAAGCCCATGAGCCACAACTACTGAGCCTGTGCTCTAGAGCCCATGAGCCACAACTACTGAGCTCGCATGCCACAACTACTGAAGCCCATGTGCCTAGAGCCCATGCTCCGCAACAAGAGAAGCCACCACAATGAGAAGCCCGTGCACCACAAGGAAGAGTAGCCCCCGCTCGCCACACTAGAGAAAGTCCGTGCGCAGCAACGAAGACCCAGTGCAGTCAAAAATTAATTAATTAAAAAAAAAAGACATAATGGGGCATCCCTGGTGGCGCAGTGGTTGAGAGTCCGCCTGCCGATGCAGGGGACACGGGTTCGTGCCCCGGTCCAGGAAGATCCCACATGCCGCGGAGCGGCTGGGCCCGTGAGCCATGGCCGCTGAGCCTGCGCATCCGGAGCCTGTGCTCCGCAATGGGAGAGACCACAACAGTGAGAGGCCCGCGTACTGCAAAAAAAAAAAATAAATAAAATAAAGACATAATGAAGTTTTCAAATATTTGCACCTATACATAGAATCACAGGCTCCAAATGCAGCCTGACACTGATATGTTGTATTGGTAAGCTGTCACAGTTAACAGTTTCTCAACTTTTAAAAAGTTTTCTAATAAAACAATCTGCTCTTGATTTACACCGTACAGTCAGCCCTCTGTATCCATGGGTCTACATCTTTAGATTCAACCAACCACAGATTGAAAATATTTGGGGGAAAAAAATTCCAGAAAGTTCCAAAAAGCAAAACGAATTTGCTCTGCACTAGCAACTATTTACATAGCATTTACATTGTATTAGGTATTATAAGTAATTTAGAGATGATTTAAAGTATATAGGGAGGATGTGCTGTAGTTTATATGCAAATACGATGCCATTTTATGTAAGAGACTTGAGCATCCAAGGATTTTTGGCGTCTGTGGAGGTCCTAGAACCAATCCCTTTTGGATATTGAGGGATGACTGTAGTTGTATTACTGGGAAATTCAGTTTCTGTTAAAACCATGCAAAAAATATTTTGTTTATATGTAAAATGGAGTGGTGATCTAGGCTTATATTATTATAATAGACCTTTCATCTACATGAACGTGAATTTCTGGTGAAACGTAGGTAAGTCATGAGGATGGTGGACAATCCTTAGCCATGTTACACTGTCCTTTGCAGGGCATCTAGCATTCCTGACCACTCCTACAGTAAATGCCAGTGGTGTGGACTATTTGGTCATAGAGTTCCAAAATATCCCCAGTGGTTTGGAACAGGGGTTCTTGAATTTGGTTGTCAGAAGAATCACGTGGGGAGCTTGTTGGGAATACAGATTCTTTGTCCCTGCTCCCAGAAATTCTGATTCAGTGGGTAGGAGAAGGGCCCTGGAATCTGTATTTGGTATTGACTACCCCAAGAGCAAGAGAGTCTTGAATAATATTTAATGGAGGCTGTGAAAAAAGTCTGTTGAATTATCCCTATTTCATAGATAATTAAGGGCCCTGGCTTTGCAAACAGCACAGACCTTGGATTATAGACAGTGGTACACTTCTCTCTCAATACTTTAACGTGCCTAAGCAGTTATTTTTATACTTCTGTGATAACCAGAATGATCCTGTTCATCAGATTCAGTGTGTCTCTTAAAGAATTTTAGATGAACATGACCACATTGCTTCTCTTTGATACCACTTTTATCCATAGTTTATGCAGATATTTTATATCAATTTAGGCCACAAGGATATTTTACAAGAAATTAAGCCTTATCAAGACTACACACTAGTCCCAGTTCGAATACTACCAGTCAGGACATATAGTTGCAATGGCCGGACTCAGCTGTTAGGAGTGGATTTTACCAGAACTCTTCACTGCTACTCTCCTGTTTACTTACTTCCTATGTGGGCATTGTTTGAGACCTCCAAAATCCGCTTCCGTGGATTAAGAGGTTGTAAAAGACAAAATTAAAGGGAAAAACACGTCATAAAAAAATGAGGACTATAAATCAGTTTTGAACAGTCCTGGAACCATTTCCACTTTCTTCAGCATACTGAAGCATTCTTTGAAAATGGCTGCAATACTGACAAGAGGAGGTAATGCTTAAGTAGGTGGATGTCATTTGGCTAAGTGGAGAGAAGGGAAGGAGAGAAAGAAAGAAAAACTGCATGTTGGAGAGACCAGGACAATTGAAGCAGAGGGTGTGCAGCAGACAGTGCCAGCTGACTTTTCTTCTTTTTCTGTATTAATTGTAGCTTGATATATGGTTGACCAACTACACTCTATCTCCCAGCTTCCCTTGGGTAGAAATATATGCCCACCCATTCATAGGCAGAGCCTTTCAGATGTTTAGCTTGCTTCCTTTTTTTTGCCTTCCCTCAAGCTAATGAGATGTCCTGTCATCCAGATTCAGTTCTAATATTGAGGATGATGTCCTAGAGGTTAGGATCGAGAAACAAGATGGAAGGAACCTGTGCGATTGCATGGAGCATCCTGGAACTCAGACATTAAATTGAGAAATGAATTTCTCTCTTTTCTCATCCATTGCATTTAGATCTCTTTGTTATAGCAGCTAGCATTACAATAACTAATATGAGTACATGTTAGGAAACAGAGGGAAATAAGGTTAAAACCTGGTAATGGAGGGGTTAGAGGAGTAGTTTAGTTTTGTCTCATAAGCATTAGAGAAATACTCCAAGTTCTTAAACTAGAGAGTGCTGTGATGGGAGCAGTGTTTCAGGAAAATCACACTGGTAGCATATAAAGCCTCCATTAGGGCTTCCCTGGTGGCGTAGTGGTTAAGAATCCGCCTGTCAATGCAGGGGACACGGGTTCAAGCCCTGGACCAGGAAGATCCCACATGCCGCGGAGCAACTAAGCCTGTGCGCCACAACTACTGAACCTGCCCTCTAGAGCCCGCGAGCCATGACTGCTGAAGCCCACGCGCCTAGAGCCCGTGCTCCGCAACAAGAGAAGCCACTGCAATAAGAAGCCCATGCATCACAAGGAAGAGTAGCCCCCGCTCACCGCAACTAGAGAAAGCCCACTTGCAGCAACGAAGACCCAACGCAGCCAAAAATTAAATTAATTAATTAATTAATTTTTAAAAAAAGGCTCCATTAAGTGGTTATTGCTGTGAAACAAATATGAGTCTGAAACAGACCAGGATGGTGAATGTGGAAATGAAGTAGAAAAAGAAGAGGAAGGAAAATAAGAGGTATTACAAAGAAAAGTAATAAGCCTTGGTGACCAACTAGATACAGGGAATTGAGAAGAACCAGAAGTCAAAGAAAAGTCCCAGATTTCTAATCTGGAAAACTGCTGATTCAGCAGGAATTGCTGTCAGGAAAATGGAAATATGTAGATTAACTTCAAAAATGCATAAATTGTTTGGAGTGTGGCAGCAAACCCAGATCCTGCCATCATCAGTTTTGCCTGTTCTCCCTAACACCAGTCCCTAAAGTAAGAACCTATAGCTCTGAGGAAACCCTCCCCACTCACCTATTTTCATTTAAGGAACTGAAACGTGAGATTTGTGAACACCCAGAGAAATGAAATCTTAGTATGTGAAAACTCTAAAAAGCAGTCATAAAACATCCATTTATAAAATACCCCTCTCTTTTTAATCTTTACATTGTGTAGGCCCTATAGTTCTATATATGCTAGTTTTATGTGTATAGCACTGCTTGGAAGTATGACATAGTATACTAACTTGGTTTCTGTAATGGTAGTAATAATAGCTGTTGTTTCACAAGCATGTGATCCAATAACTACTTGCACAGATTTAGAATTAGCATTTTTCAGAACTGGTAATAAAGTCATCATCACCTTAAAGTCATATGATGTTTCTGATATGTCTCAACAGAGGACAGTTAAATTTTAAGGTTAGAAGGAACCCATTTTACACATGAAAAAACTGAGGGACAGAAAATTTTAGTACTATGCCCACATCATACAGCTAGTTAGTTGCTGAGTTGGAACTTGAAACTAGACCTCCAAACTAATAGTTTAGATCTTTGTCCTGTATGTCACATTGCATTTCCAAATCTGATCTAAGATACAAAGCAATATAAAAAAATTTTTTAGCAGCCATAATCTTACTAATAAAAATGCTAACATAGTATTAGGAGTACTTAGCATTCACAGGCTCTGTATCTTTTAAGACTCTCATTATGTAATATTGTACATCAACTATACCTCAATTAAAAAAAAAAAAAAAGAAGACCCTCATGCTGTTTTCCCAAAAGTCCTGAATTGAACTCCATGGGAAAAGTAAAAATCATATTCATCATTTATTCCCTACAGTGGTCAGTACAGTGCCCTGAGTATTGAGAGGCTCAGTAAATATCTAATGAAATATAAATTGTTATACATTGCATCAGTCCAGTATTGATATGAGTAACAATTTATTACCACTGGGCATGAGGTGCTATTAAAAAAGAAAGAGAGAGACACACACACACACAAGGCTTCAACTCTCCCTCCCCAAAGAGGTAAGTAACCATGCCTGCAGAAAGGCATAATAGTGATTATATTAAGACAAATACCAAAATCATGGATTAATATCATAGAAGCAAGTTGAGCCAGCCAGTTAAATTATTCAATAATAGGCAAAGTTCTTAAATTTTTGCTAAAATTTTTATTTTAAAATTCCATCAAAATTATACATATAGGGGACTTCCCTGGCAGTCCAGTGGTTAAGACTCTGCGCTTCCACTGTAGGGGGCGTGGGTTTGATCCTTGGTCGAGGAACTAAGATCCTGCATGCCGTGCAGTGCGGCCAAAAAAAAAAATTATATATATATAAAACATTAAAGAAAGTTGTAGAAAAGAAGAAAAATGGCCTATAACTCTATCTTATTAATACAGATATCACCTATGTGCATGTGTGAGTGTGTTTATGTGTTTCCTTCCAGGACTTTTTCATATGCAGGCTTTGATTTCTTCTGCTATTACTTGATTATGGTAAAAAATTAAAGCAGAGAAAATGAGAATCAGTTAAAGTGACTTTACCTCCAACCCTGGGAAAAAAGTATCCAAGAGTAATGGTTTGGAGTATATCCTCAGATAACTTTTATTACATAATTTATATAGCTACAGCGATGAATACTATGCATACATAAAATTTGGTAGCCTTTTTTTTTCCACTTGATATTTATACCATCCACATTGTCTTGTGTTGCTACATAGTTTTTATACTAAGCTCTTTAAGGAAGGAAGCTGGCTGGAAAATGGATGTCCTAGCAAACTGAGAATAGTTCCAAGGTTTGTAGGTCTTACTGAGGTTAAAAAACAGATTTTGTGTGATCATGGAGTGGGAAAGTTGGAAAAATAGGAAATTATGAGCAGAAGGTTGGGCTTTTTAAATTATTGCATAATAAAGACTTGTATTTTGTTATCTAACAACTGAAATTGAAGAAAGCATAATTTTCTTCTAATAATAATTTATTATTAATATTTCATCTAATATTTACAGCAAACTATCAAAATCTCTAATGAGGTTAAACCTAATTTGGGATATTCCAGAAGGAACTTTTTCATTTTCATAGTAAACATATACACATTTATTTTTATTTAATACTTATTAAACATTATAGATCAATATTAAAAATCATAAAGTTTTCTTTCATATTACTGGGTATATTTTGAGTATTTTTTTGCCTTAGACTTTTTAAAATTTATTTATTTTTATTGATGAATTGTTGATTTACAATGTTGTGTTAATTTTTGCTTACAGCAAAATGACTCAGTTATACACTATATACATTCTTTTCTATATTCTTTTCCATTATGGTTTATCCCAGGATATTGAATATAGTTCCCTGTGCTATACAGTAGGACCTTGTTATCCATCCATTCTATATATAATAGTTTGCATCTACTAACTCCTAACTCCTGGTCCATCCCGCCCCCACCCCCCGTCCACCTTGGTAACCACAAGTATGTTCTCTATGTCTGTGAGTCTGTTTCTGTTTCATAGATAGGCTCATTTGTGCCATATTTATATTCCACATATAACTGATATCATATGGTATTTGTCTTTCTCCTTCTGACTTACTTCACTTGGTATGGTAATCTCTAGGTCCATCCATGTTGCCTTAGACTTTTGATATGATCTTGGTATATCACTGAAATAGGAGGGACAGAGTACAACAGATCATGAAATATTCTTTCCTGCTTTGCTGAGCTCAGAAGACCTTCCCTTCTGTCCAACAGTGTATCACAGTCACCTGGGACTCACAAAAGACTGCTTGTGCCTAAAGTCTCACAGCATCTACTATGAATACAGTATCTTTATCTTTCAGCTCTAACCCCTTCTGTGACTCCATACCATCATTAGGCTGATGATAGCAACGAATGCCATCCCATCTCCTCTGTTGCTTCCCCACCTGTCTCTTGAACACCCTTGCACCAGAACTGTTTCATACATCTGCAGCCACAAAATACATTTCACCAACTCATGTGGAGGAAGTGGACGGTGAAAGTCACTCCATTTTTAGCATTTGTGCTCCACTGAGAATACCCTGATAATCCATGAGAGAAACCTCAGCCTCTCAACAATGTGGAAGATGGATTAAGGGAAGTGGAAGACTAGAGGCAGGTGACCAGTAAGGAAAATAATTGTAACAATGGAGGGGAGAGAAGATACGTGCTTGAATTAAGACAGTGGCTTTGGGGAACAGATAATTGGGAGACATAGGTAAAGAGAACTGCCAGGTTTCTGCTTTGAGCAACTGTATTAATTGTGGTCCCATTCAATGATCTAGGAACTCCACAGGAGGGGAATTTCTCCCTTTGTATTACATTAAATCCAAACATTAGAAGGCTCCCCATCTGTCATTCTTTCTTCTCTTCCCCCTTTTTAGCAGAATCTTGATTTTGTTTGGGTAATTCGCTGTGCTACAAATGCCAAGTGCATCTTTAAGCCAATCATGGTAATCCCATTCTTGAGCCACAGAGTGGTTTAGGAATGGGCAAATGATACATTTCTGAGCAATGTAACAAGATGGGAATTTTGCTAGGGAGATTCTGGAATAATTTTTTTTCATTCATAATAAAAAGAGACATCTAGTAATTTACTGGACTTGGCTGTGTCTGCGAGTGACAAGTGAACTATAGAAGCCATTTTAAGACCGTGAGTTAAAAGTAAAGCCAACATACTGAAGATGTTATAGCAGAAAGATTTAGAGGGAATCTGAGTTTTTGATGACATGGTTAGCTGCTTAAACAATTCTCTTATGGTTTAAGCCAGTTGAGTTGAGGTTCCCGTTGTTTGCAGCCCAAAACAATTTAAGAGCTATAGAACTGTCTCAAAGAAAGAATTCTAGCTAGCCTTGTAATCCCTTGGAAATAAGATCTTTGGGGCTGGATCGTCAGTGGTCCAACCAATGGCTCAAAGTGGTTCACCCCTGAGAAGGTGAGCTGACTCTTTGAGGTCTGATCTCCTGGAAAATGGTCTCCACTAAAATATGTATTTCCTTAAAGTGGGTATTTAATTCTATCTATATTAAGACATAGTATTTTAATTTTCACTTCCGGTATTATACTTGCAGTTACTGTATGCATACTATTGCTCAAGACCACTGGCAGATTCAGAAATAGAACACAGTGCCTAGGCCAAAATGGAAGTTTACAGTTTTGACAAAGCCCTTGACAAAGAGTACAGGAAATAAAAGTCAACCAAACAGGAAGTAGGCAGAGTAGAACAGAACAGCCAGAAATATTTGGGTCTGGCTCAAGAATTAGTCTATCTGCAGAACACAAAAGTACCAAGCAAAGTATGTGGAGCTGAAATCTTTAAATTGGAAACATTTTAAGGGGATTGTGAAAGAAGGAAAAAAAGACACAAGGAAGTAAAAGGAAGAGAGAAATAATGTCTCTCACTGGAGTAATTATTGCATAAGCCAAAAAATGTCTTCTGCATAGACAATGACAGCTTTAAGAACTTTCTGCAAATTCTTTGACCTCCCATAAAGAGGTGAATTCTGTGGCCCCTCTCTGAACCTGGGCTAAACCTTAGTGACTGGTTGACCAGTAAACTGTGGCAAAAGTGATATTATGTGACTTCCCAGGGTAGGTCATAAAAGGTGGTACAGAGTCTACCTGGTTTGCTGCGCCCTGCATTAGAAACATGAACTACTATGTAACAAGCAGTACCACCCTGAGACCACTGTGCTATGAGGAAGCACAAGCTAACCCATGCAGACAGACCATATGGAGAGGCCTTCTGAAATGGAGAGAGATGCTCAGCCAGCCCAAGCTCTCCCAGTGCTCACTCTTCCAGCTCCTGGCACTGAATGACTTCAACTGCAGAACCTAAGGCAGAACCACCCAGTGGAGCTCTTCCTGAATTCTTGACCCACAGAAACCACGAGATAATAAAATGATTGTTGTCATTTTAAGCCAATGAGCTTTGGGGTGGTTTGTTATGCAGCAATAGATAGCCGGAACAATAGATGAGGTGATTTAAATGCTATGGCTCTTTAATAAGTAAGGAAAAAACTCTAGGACCATTAGAAGTCATTATAGCTAATTACTATAACGAGCAAGGTGAACTGGTGGTTTCCAGTCAGAGGATCTGTTACCGATAATTAAAGCAAATAATTAATTGGTGAGGCCAAGTAATATTTTTTAAAAAACCTTGACTCTGAAAGAACTTCACTTTAGGTAAACATGACATGTTTAAAGATTATGTTGTATTTCTCAAAGGCAATTTGTGTAAGTAATTTTCTTTTTTTACCACTTTTTCTTCCTATTTCAGAGATTCGTATTATCAACAAACTATGACAGATATTTGGGGTGATTCCTGACTTGTCACAACTCAGCAGCTCAAAAAGCTACAAGCTGGGAGGTTTAGGAATTCTAGGGACTGAGTTCCAGTTTCCTGACCTCAGGACATTCAGTCATGTAACGTTTCTGTAGGGTAAAGTCCAGGACATTTTTAGTCTATATGGGACATGCAGCCAGTGGGACCATATGTGTGAGCTAAATATCAGGATGGGAAAGATGGATGTCAGAGAAGTAAAAGCTTTTTATGGCTCACACCTCTGGTCTTAATTCTTCTTGTTCTTGGTTAAAGGATTGAAAGAAAATGAATAAAAATTAAGATCAACCAAAGCAAATATAGAAAAGTAACATGGAAAATGTGTATGAAATATCCTAATCCATAGACACAGAAAGTAGATTAATGCTTGTCTAGGGCTGGAGGGTGTGGGGCTAGTGGGACATGGGGGCTAATTGCTAATGGGTACAATGAGTACGAAATTTCTTTATGGGGTGCTGAAAATGCTCCAAAATTGATTGTGGTGATGATTGCAAAACTGTGAATATACTAAAAACCATCAAACTGTACACTTTAAGTGGGTGAATTGTATGTTGTGTGAATTATATCTCAATAAAGCTGTTATTAAAAAAAGTAACAAGGGAAAAAAGTTTATGTCAAATGAAAACAGATAAAAACCATAATTAAATGTTTTGGGGACTTCCCTCGTGGTCCAGTGCTTAAGAATCTGCCTTCCAATGCCGGGGATGCGAGTTCGATCCCTGGTCGGGGAACTAAGATCTCACATGCCGCAGGACAACTAAGCCCAAGCACTCTGGAGTCCACTTGCCTCAACTAGAGATAAGCCCAAGCACCGCCACTAAGACCCAATGCAGCCAGCCAAATAAATAAATAAATAAATATTTTAAAAAAATGTTTTCACTGAGAGGCGGGGCCAAATCCAAAGCTGAGACCCAGGTGCTGTGAGAACAAAGAAGAGAAAGAGAAACCTCTCCCAGCAGCCTCAGAAGCAGCGGATTAAAGCTCCACAATCAACTTGATGTACTCTGCATCTGTGGAATACATGAATAGACAACAAATCATCCCAAATTGAGGAGCCAGGAGTCAGTGCTGTGCCTCTGAGGTGGGAGAGCCAACTTCAGGACACTGGTCCACAAGAGACCTCCCAGCTCCACATAATATCAAACGGTGAAAATCTTCCAGAGATCTCCATCTCAACACCAGCACCCAGCTTCACTCAACGACCAGCAAGCTACAGTGCTGGACACCCTATGCCAAACAACTAGCAAGACAGGAACACAACGCCACCCATTAGCAGAGAGGTGGCCTAAAATCATAAAACGTCCGGAGACACCCCAAAACACACCACCAGACGTGGACCTGCCCACCAGAAAGACAAGATCCAGCCTCATCCACCAGAACACAGGCACTAGTCCCCACCACCAGGAAGCCTACACAACCCACTAAACCACCCTTAGCCACTGGGGACAGACACCAAAAACAACGGGAACTACGAACCTGCAGCCTGCAAAAAGGAGACCCCAAACACAGTAACATAAGCAAAATGAGAAGACAGAAAAACACACAGCAGGAGAAGGAGCAAGATAAAAACCCACCAGACCTAACAAATGAAGAGGTAATAGGCAGTCTACCTGAAAAAGAATTCAGAATAGTGATGGTAAAGATGATCCAAGATTCTATTTCCCAGATCCAAAATCTTGGAAATAGAATAGACAAAATGCAAGAAACAGTTAACAAGGACCTAGAAGAACTAAAGATGAATCAAGCATCGATTAAAAACACAATAAATGAAATAAAAAATACTCTATATGGGATCAATAGCAGAATAACTGAGGCAGAAGAACGGATAAGTGAGGTGGAAGATAAAATAGTGGAAATAACTGCTGCAGGCAAAATAAAGAAAAAAGAATGAAAAGAACAGAGGACAGTCTCAGAGACCTCTGGGACAACATTAAACGCACCAACATTCGAATTATAGGGGTTCCAGAAGAAGAAGAGAAAAAGAAAGGGACTGAGAAAATATTTGAAGAGATTATAGTTGAAAACTTCCCTAATATGGGAAAGGAAATAGTTAATCAAGTCCAGGAGGCACAGAGAGTCCCATACAGAATAAATCCAAGGAGAAATACGCCAAGACACATATTAATCAAACTGTCAAAAATTAAACACAAAGAAATCATATTAAAAGCAGCAAGGGAAAAACAACAAATAACACACAAGGGAATCCCCATCAGGATAACAGCTGATCTCTCAGCAGAAACTCTACAAGCCAGAAGGGAGTGGCAGGACATAATTAAAGTGATGAAGGAGAGAAACCTGCAACCAAGGTTACTCTACCCAGCAAGGATCTCATTCAGATTTGATGGAGAAATTAAAACGTTTACAGACAAGCAAAAGCTGAGAGAGTTCAGCACCACCAAACCAGCTTTACAACAAATGCTAAAGGAACTTCTCTAGGCAAGAAACACAACAGAAGGAAAAGACCTACAACAACAAACCCAAAACAATTAAGAAAATGGGAATAGGAACATACATATCGATAATTACCTTAAATGTAAATGGACTAAATGCTCCCACCAAAAGACACAGAGTGGCTGAATGGATACAAAAACAAGACCCATATATATGCTGTCTACAAGAGACCCACTTCAGACCTAGAGACACATACAGACTGAAAGTAAGGGGATGGAAAAAGATATTCCATGCAAATGGAAATCAAAAGAAAGCTGGAGTAGCAATTCTTATATCAGACAAAATAGACTTTAAAATAAAGACTACTAGAAGAGACAAAGAAGGACACTACATAATGATCAAGGGATCGATCCAAGAAGAAGATATAACAATTGTAAATATTTATGCACCAAACGTAGGAGCACCTCAATACATAAGGCAAATACTAACAGCCATAAAAGGAGAAGTCGACAGTAACACAATCATAGTAGGGGACTTTAACACCCCACTTTCACCAATGGACAGATCATCCAAAATGAAAATAAATAAGGAAACACAAGCTTTAAATGATACATTAAACAAGATGGACTTAATTGATATTTATAGGACATTCCATCCAAAAACAACAGAATACACATTTTTCTCAAGTGCTCATGGAACATTCTCCAGGATAGATCATATCTTGGGTCACAAATCAAGCCTTGGTAAATTTAAGAAAATTGAAATTGTATCAAGTATCTTTTCTGACCACAATGCTATGAGACTAGACATCAATTACAGGAAAAGAGCTGTAAAAAATACAAACACATGGAGGCTAAACAATACACTACTTAATAACGAAGTGATCACTGAAGAAATCAAAGAGGAAATTAAAAAATACCTAGAAACAAATGACAATGGAGACACGACGACCCAAAACCTATGGGATGCAGCAAAAGCAGTTCTAAGAGGGAAGTTTATAGCAATACAATCCCACCTTAAGAAACAGGAAACATCTCGAATAAACAACCTAACCTTGCACCTAAAGCAATTAGAGAAAGAAGAAGAACAACAACAACAAAAAAATGTTTTCACTGATGCTTAGAAATTTCCTTGGCTAAATGAGGAGACGTTGCTGAGATTCCTCTAGGGCAGAGTTTAGCAAACTTTTTCTGTAAAAGGCCAGATAGAAAATATTTTAGGCTTTGCAGGCCAGGAGGCAAAACCATAAATACTATGTAGGAATTCATATAATAAGAGAGAAAACAGGGCTTCCCTGGTGGCGGAGTGGTTGCGAGTCCGCCTGCTGATGCAGGGAACGCAGGCTCGTGCCCCAGTCTGGGAAGATCCCACATGCCGTGGAGCGGCTGGGCCCGTGAGCCATGGCCGCTGAGCCTGCGCTTCTGGAGCCTGTGCTCCGCAACTGGAGAGGCCACAGCAGTGAGAAGCCCGCGTACCACAAAAAAAAAAAAAAAAAAAAAAAGAGAGAGAAAACAAATTTCTGCACATTTCAAAATGATATTAAAAATATAATAATAATATATGTTTTTTTGTAATACAGGTCTGCTAATGAGAAAAATGGAATTCTTTTTTAGGAGACATTTCACTTAATTGAGGTTCAAAGTTAATGTTTCCTATCCTCAAATTGATTGCAAATTGTACTTCTGGGTTTTTTTTGTTTTGTTTTGTTTTGTTTTTTTGCAGCATGCAGGCCTCTCACTGTTGTGGCCTCTCCCGTTGCAGACGCACAGGCTCAGGCGGCCATGGCTCACGGGCACAGCTGCTCCGCGGCATGTGGGATCTTCCCGGACCGGGGCACGAACCCGTGTCCCCTGCATCGGTAGGCGGACTCTCAACCTCTGCGCCACCAGGGAAGCCCCAAATTGTACTTCTGATAAAAAAAAAAAGTTCTTAGTTCATGGGCCAAATAAAAAGTCAGTGAGCCAGTTTGCCAACCCCTGCTCTAGAGGACTAAGTTCCTAAAGGCTGGCATATTAGTTTCCTAGGGCTTCTGTAACAAGGTGCCACAAACTGGGTAGCTTAAAACAGCGGAACTTATTATCTCACAGTTCTAGAGGCCAGAAATCTGAAATCAACCAGTTGTAGAGCCATGCTCCCTCCAAAGCCTCTGAGGGAAGATACTTCATTGCCTCCTGTAGCTTCTGGTAGACCTACGTGTTCCTTGGCTTGGGACAGCATAACTCCAAACCTTGACTTTATCTTCATATGGCTCTCTTCCCTCTGTATCTGTGTTTGTGTTTCTTCTCTTCTTATAAGGACACCAGTCATACCCTAATTTGGTATGATCTCATCTTAACTAAATATGTTTGCATTGACCCTATTTCTGAGTAAGATCACACTCATTGGTACTATGGGTTAGGACTTGAATATATCTTTTGGAGGTACACAATTCCACCCACAACAGCAATGGATTTGGGCAGAGAGCCCTGGAGGATCTTTGGGTCAAAGATGTCCTCCTTATCATGTACTTCTTAGAACAGTGATGCTACTGATGAACACCAGATTTGGCTCAGGTCTCATCCTAGGGAGCACTTGCAAACATTGAGCAAATAGAGAGCACCACCCTTCACAGTTCCCACAGCTCCAAACCCTGGGACACTTATTTTTCTTTTTTTTATTGTTTTAAGTCCCTTAGATATTAGTCACTTTCATTTAAAAATATGTCACTTACTGTTAGAAAAAAGGACTAGAATTCACTCTGTATTAGAATGAATGTTTCTTAGCTATTATTTTGGACTTCCTGGAAGCTTCATGATACATCTGAGACTTTAGAATATGGACAAATTTTTGTCTCTTTAGTTTGTTTCTCCCTTAAAACTTTAAGAAAAGCTATTACTAACATCTGGGCAAGAGTTACTGGTGGCTTGTACCAAGGTCGTAGCAGTGTTGATGGAGAGCGTTGGGTGGATTCATGATTTGTTCATAGACAGGATCTGCAGTATTTGAAAATTCGTGTATATAAGGTTGAGAAGAAGGTGTCAAGAATGACTTTCAGAATGAAATTAGAGCACTCCCTAACACCACACACAAAAATAAACTCAAAATGGATTAAAGACCTAAATGTAAGGCCAGACACTATAAAACGCTAAGAGGAAAACATAGGCAGAACACTCTGTGACATAAATCACAGCAAGATCCTTTTTGACCCACCTCCTAGAGAAATGGTAATAAAAACAAAAATAAACAAATGGGACCTAATGAAACTTCAAAGCTATTGCACAGCAAGGAAACCATAAACAAGACAAAAAGATAACCCTCAGAATGGGAGAAAATATTTGCCAACGAAGCAACTGACAAAGGATTAATCTCCAAAATATATAAGCAACTCATGCAGCTCAAAGTCAAAAAAACAACCCAATCCAAAAATGGGCAGAAGACCTAAATAGACATTTCTCCAAAGAGGATATACAAATTGCCAACAAACACATGAAAGGAGGCTCAACATCACTAATCATTAGAGAAATGCAAATCAAAACTACCATGAGGTATTACCTCACACTGGTCAGAATGGCCATCATCAAAAAATCTACAAACAATAAATGCTGGAGAGGGTGTGGAGAAAAGGGAACCCTCTTCCACTGTTGGTGGGAATGTAAACAGCCCCTATGGAGAACATACAGCCACTATGGAGAACAGTATGGAGGTTCCTTAAGAAACTAAAAATAGAACTACCGTACAATCCAGCAATCCCACTACTGGGCATATACCCTGAGAAAACCATAATTCAAAAAGAGTCATGTACCACAATGTTCCTTGCAGCTCTATTGACAATAGCCAGGACATGGAAGCAACCTAAGTGTCCATCTACAGATGAAAGGATAAAGAAGATGTGGCACATATATACAATGGAATATTACTCAGCCATAAAGAGAAACGAAATTGAGTTACTTGTAGTGAGGTGGATGGACCTAGAGTCTGTCATACAGAGTGAAGTAAGTCAGAAAGAGAAAAATACCATATGCTAACACATATATATGGAATCTAAAAAAAAAATTGTTCTGATGAACCTAGGGGCAGGACAGGAATAAAGATGCAGATGTAGAGAATGGACTTGAGGACACAGGAAGGGGGAAGGGTAAGCTGGGATGAAGTGAGAGAGTGGCATGGACATATATACACTACCAAATGTAAAATAGACAGCTAGTGGGAAGCAGCTGCACAGCACAGGGAGATCAGCTCAGTGCTTTGTGACCACCAAGAGCGGTGTGATAGGGAGGGTGGAGGGAGACGCAAGAGAGAGGGGATATGGGGATATATGTATACGTATAGCTGATTCACTTTGTTATACAGCAGCAACTAACACAACAATGTAAAGCAATTATACTGCAATTGAGATGTTAAAAAATAAAATAAACCTGGAAGAGGGCCCTCAAAAAGAAAATAAAAAAGAATGACTTTCAGCATGAGCACTTGGGTGGAGAGTGGTTAGATGGAATGAAATAGGGAACTCGGAACAGGTTGGGGTAGAAAGAGGAAGAGCAAAGTGACAGGACAGCTGTCTGTATGGGTCTGAAACTGGAGATATACATTTGAGAGGGGTTGTTGGGATTTAAGGGGACCAATGAATAATGCCCCCTAACTTCTGACTTAAGAAGCAACTTGAGAAACAGAGCTTAAGGAACAAAATCTTAACTTTTTAAATTGGTTAATCTAGATTATAAAGTATAGTTTTGATCTGTAGACAAAACTGGACTTTTTAATATCTTCCCCCAGGACTTAACCTATTGGCCCCCACTGCTTATCTCCCTATTTCAGAAACACCTGCCCCAGTAAGATTGTATCATGTAGGAGAGAGGACTTAGGTGCCTGCTGCAGGGGGCATGGACCCAGAGAGAGTGAGAGGGAGAGAGAGATGAGAGGAGAAAGAAGCACCCAAGCCGTCAGTGAGTCACTCCCCCTGGGGGAAGGACTGAGTATTTCAGCAGGAAATAAATGGTATACTTAAAGAGGTAATTGAAGGGAATGTAACAAAGGGATTGTTTGCAGAGGTGTGGGCAAGGTTAAGGGTACAGACAAGGGATGTAGAAGCATCCAGGATTTACATGGAAGTTCTCGTTCTAGGGACAAGAGGAGGCAGCTTGTACAGAACTCAGGAGAGTTGTAGCTGAGGCAGAGGCGCTGCCCAACAGGAACGTGGCAGAGGGAAGGAGTCAGTGCCCAAAGTGTGCCCTTGACTGCCAGCAGTAGGGATGGGCTGGGGGGTGAGGGGGGGAAATATCCAGCCTACTCATTCTTCCCACCGTCTAAACTCCCTCCCATTGACGAAACGCACAGGAAACCAGAGCACTGTAATGACCAGGGAATGTAGTCTGTTAAGCAGTCAGCCTGCCCAGGTACAAAGTAGGGCAGAAAAGGGTGGGAATGGGCAATCAGAAAATAACCAGCACAGGGACTTCCCTGGCAGTCCAGTGGTTAAGACTGTGCACTTCCACTGCATGGGGTGCAGCCCGATCCCTGGTCAGGGAACTAAGATCCTGCATGCTGAGTGACAGGGCCAAGAAGTTTAAAAAAAACAAAAAAAAGGAAAAGAAAAAAGAAAAGAACCGGCACATGGTTCTGTCCTCACCTTTATGAGACTAACTTCCACACCCTGCCCCCTACCATCCACTGCTCCTTGGAGTCCCTCCTTCAACCACTGTTGGGTCGTTTAGCTTTTGTTCCAAGAAGGCTCTGAAATGGGAGCAGAACAGTCATTTAATAAAGTTTTCAATGCCCACTGCACCCTAGGGTGAAAACTCATCACTGTCCTCTTTCCTATCCCATATTTGCTCAGCTGTATTGTCCAACTGGTTTACCAGAAGATATGCAATGGGATCAAATGACAGTATAAACTTATGATAATATGTTTGACAATGATGCAATGCCAATAAAATTGAAATGTCTCAAATAACGTTCTTCCATTATAGAATCTCATTGATTCTAGGATGTGAATTTTTTCCCACATTTTAACCTCTCTAAAATTGGGAGTCATATTACAGTCTCCTCAGCCAGGCAGCTGTTATGATGGAGGTGTCATTGCCTGCCATGTGCATCAAAACTGGCAGAATGGGTGTCAGCAGCTTGGAAGAAAACCCAGCAGACAGAGCAGAGTGTTGTTATAAAATGCTCCCTCACGAGTGCTCTTGATGACACAGATGGTGATACCATCTGAGATCATTCAGGCCACTCTGAGTTAAAAAGTGGTTCAGCCATAGAGACAGAGGGTATATTGGTGGTTGCAGGGGCTGGGAGAGTGGGAGGAACGGATTGGGGAGTGACTGCTAATGGATACAGGGTTTCTCTGGGGCATGTTGGAAATGTTCTGAAGTAGATGGTGGTGATGGTTGCACAACATTGTGCATGTGCTAAAAACCATTGAATTGTACACTTTTAAAGAGTGAATTTTATGGTATATGAATGGTATCTCATTTTTTAAAAGTGATCCAGAACATCGAGAGAAGCTGGGTAATGGATATATTGGAACACTTTTTACTATTTTTGCAAGTTATTGTGAGTCCAAAATTATTTCAAAGTAAAAAGCTTTAAAAAGTACCTTTTGGAATACCATCCAATATGGAGGTCTTATATTTTTAGAAATCTGTATTCAGTTCAATAAAATTAAATTTTATTAAAAAGCTTTTCACAACAAAGGAAACCATAAGCAAAATGAAAAGACAACCTACGGACTGGGAGAAAATATTTGCAAACAGTGCAACCAGCAAGGAATTAATTTCCAAAATATACAAACAGCCCATACAGCTCAGTATCAAAACAAAACAAAACAAACAACCCAATCAAAAAATGGGCAGAAAACCTAAATAGACATTTCTCTAAAGAAAACATACAGATGGCCAACAGGCACATGAAAAGATGCTCAATATTGCTAATTATTAGAGAAATGCAAATCAAAACCACAATGAGGTACCACCTCACACTGGTCAGAATGGCCATCATTAAAAAGTCTACAAGGGCTTCCCTGGTGGCGCAGTGGTTGAGAGTCCACCTGCCGATGCAGGGGACACGGGTTCGTGCCCCGGTCCGGGAAGATCCCACATGCCACGGAGTGGCTGGGCCCGTGAGCCATGGCCGCTGAGCCTGCGCGTCCGGAGCCTGTGCTCCGCAACGGGAGAGGCCACAACAGTGAGAGGCCCGCGTACCGCAAAAAAAAAAAAAAAAAAAAAAAAAAAAAAAGCCCAATATGTCTACAAATAACAAATGCTGGAGAGGGTGTGGAGAAAAGGGAACCCTCCTACAATGTTGATGGGAATGTAAATTGGTGTAGCCACTATGGAGAACAGTATGGAAGTTCCTTAAAAAGCTAAAAATAGAGTTAGCATATGATCTAGCAATCTCACTCCTGGGCATATATCTAGAGAAAACCATACTTCAGAAAGTTACGGGGGCCGGAGGAAGATGGCGGAAGAGTAAGAGGCGGAGATCACCTTCCTCCCCACATATACATCAGAAATTCATCTACACGTGGAACAACTCCAACAGAACACCTACTGAACGCTGACAGAAGACCTCAGACCCCCCCAAAAGGCAAGAAACTCCCCACATACCTGGGTAGGTCAAAAGAAAAAAAAGAATAAACAGAGACAATAGGATATGGACGGGACCTGCACCAGTGGGAGGGAGCCGTGAAGGAGGGAAGGTTTCTACACACTACAAGCCCCTTCGCGGGCGGAGACTGGAGGTGGCGGAGGGGGAAAGCTTCGGAGTAGCGGAGGAGAGCACAGCAACAGGGGTGCGGAGGGCAAAGCGGAGAGATTCTGGCACAGAGGATCGGTGCCCTCAGGCACACACCAGCCCGAGAGGCTTGTCTGCTCGGCCGCCGGGGCGGGCGGGGCTGGGAGCTGAGGCTCGGGTATCGGCTTTCAGTCGGAGCGCAGGGAGAGGACTGGGGCTGGCGGCAGGAAGAGAGCCTGAAGGAGTTAGTGCACCACGGCTAGCCCGGAGGGAGTCCGGGGAAAGGGTCTGGAGCTACCGGAGAGGCAAGAGACTTTTTTCCTTTTTGTTGCCTGGTGCGCGAGGAGAGGGCATTAAGAGGGCTGCTTGGGAAGGCGCCGGAGACAGGCGCGAGCCGCGGGTAAGGCGCGGACCTTGGAGACGGGCGTGGGACGCTGGGGCTGCGGCTGCTGCTGCCGCCGCCGCCGCCGCCGCCGCCGCCGCCGCCGCCGCCGCCGCCGCCGCCGCGGGGCCTGTGTGCGAGCGCGGGTCACTGTCCGCCCCGCCTTCCGGGGGGCCTGGGCACCCAGCCACTGCCGGGGTCCCGGGACCTGGGGACGGCTTTCCCGGGAGGGCGCACGGAGCGCCACGGGCTGCTGCAACGTCACGCCGGCCTCTGCCGCCGAAGGCCCGCCCCACACTGCGCGCCCCTCCCTCCCCTCTGCCTGAGTGAGCCAGAGCCCCCGAATCAGCGGCTCCTTTAAACCCGTCCTGTCTGAGCGAAGAACGGACGCCCTCCGGCGACCTACGCTCAGAGGCGGGGCCAGGTCCAAGGCTGAGACCCGGGAGTTGTGAGAGCAGAGACAGGGAAATCTCTCTGTGAAGCCTCGGAGGCATCGGATTAAAGCTCCACGGTCCATTTGATGTGCCCTGCGTCTGTGGAGTGCATGAATGGACAGCGAATCATCCCAAATTGAGGAAGTGGACTTTGAGGACAAGATTTAAGACTTTCCGCCCTTTTTCCTCTTTTTACAACGAATTATCCCAAATTAAGGAGGTGGACGTAGCAAGATTTCAGACTTCTCGCCCTCTTCCTCTTTTTACAACGAATTATCCCAAATTGAGGAGGTGGACTTGGAGAGCAAGATTTTTGATTTTTCCCCCTGCTCTCTTTTTGTGACTGTGTATGTGTAATCTTCTGTGTAAGATTCTCTCTGTATAGCTTTGCTTCCACCATATGTCCCAGGGTTCTATCGGTCCGTGTTTTTTTTCAATAATTACTTTTTAATTTTAATAACGCTACTATATTTCATACTTTATTCTATTTTACTTTACCTGCTCTTTCTTTTTTTCCTCCCTTCCCTTCCTCCCTCCCTCTCTCCTCTCCTCCTTTCCTTCTTTCTTTCCTCCCTCCCTCCCTCCCACCCTTCTTCTTTCCACTTTCTTTTTCTTTCCTTCCTCCCTCCCTCCCTCCTGTCTTTCTTTCTTTCTTTCCTTCCTCCCTCCCTCTCTCCCTTCTTCCATTCACTCTTCCTTTTGCTCTCATTCCTCCCTCCCTCCCTCCTTTCTTTCCTTCTTTCTTTCCATCCTTCCTCCCTCGCTCCCTCCTTTCTTTCTTTCTTCCTTCCTTCCTTCCTTACTTCCCTTCTTCCTTTCTTTCCCTCTCTCTTTCTTTCTTCTACTAATTCTTTCTTTCTACTTTTTCTCACTGTTATTCTGAGCCGGGTGGATGAAAGGCTCTTGGTGCTGCAGCCAGGAGTCAGTGCTGTGCCTCTGAAGTGGGAGAGCCAACTTCAGGACACGGGTCCACAAGAGACCTCCCAGCTCCACATAATATCAAGCAGCGAAAATCTCCCAGGGATCTCCATCTCAACACCAGCACCCAGCTTCAGTCAACGACCAGCAAGCTACAGTGCTGGTCACCCTATGCCAAGCAACTAGCAAGGCAGGAACACAACCCCGCCCATTAGCAGAGAGGCTACCTAAAAACATAATAAGGCCACAGGCACCCCAAAACACACCACCAGACGTGGACCTGTCCACCAGAAAGACAAGATCGAGCCTCAACCACCAGAACACAGGCATTAGTCCCCCCCACCAGGAAGCCTACACAACCTACTGAAACAACCTTAGCCACGGGGGACAGACACCAAAAACAACGGGAACTACGAATCTGCAGCCTGCAAAAAGGAGACCCCAAACACAGTAACATAAGCAAAATGAGAAAGCAGAAAAACACACAGCAGGTGAAGGAGCAAGATAAAAACCTACCAGACCTAACAAATGAAGAGGTAATAGGCAGTCTACCTGAAAAAGAATTCAGAATAATGATACTAAAGCTGATCCAAGATTCTATTTCCAAGATCCAAAATCTTGGAAATAGAATAGACAATATGCAAGAAACAGTTAACAAGGACCTAGAAGAACTAAAGATGAATCAAGCATCGATTAAAAACACAATAAATGAAATGAAAAATACTCTAGATGGGATCAATAGCAGAATAACTGAGGCAGAAGAACGGATAAGTGAGGTGGAAGATAAAATAGTGGAAATAACTGATGCAGAGCAAAATAAAGAAAAAAGAATGAAAAGAACAGAGGACAGTCTCAGAGACCTCTGGGACAACATTAAACGCACCAACATTCGAATTATAGGGGTTCCAGAAGAAGAAGAGAAAAAGAAAGGGACTGAGAAAATATTTGAAGAGATTATAGTTGAAAACTTCCCTAATATGGGAAAGGAAATAGTTAATCAAGTCCAGGAGGCACAGAGAGTCCCATACAGAATAAATCCAAGGAGAAATACGCCAAGACACATATTAATCAAACTGTCAAAAATTAAACACAAAGAAATCATATTAAAAGCAGCAAGGGAAAAACAACAAATAACACACAAGGGAATCCCCATCAGGTTAACAGCTGATCTCTCAGCAGAAACTCTACAAGCCAGAAGGGAGTGGCAGGACATAATTAAAGTGATGAAGGAGAGAAACCTGCAACCAAGATTACTCTACCCAGCAAGGATCTCATTCAGATTTGATGGAGAAATTAAAACGTTTACAGACAAGCAAAAGCTGAGAGAGTTCAGCACCACCAAACCAGCTTTACAACAAATGCTAAAGGAACTTCTCTAGGCAAGAAACACAACAGAAGGACTATACCTACAATAACGAACCCAAAGCCATTAAGGAAATGGGAATAGGAACATACATATCAATAATTACCTTAAATGTAAATGGACTAAATGCTCCCACCAAAAGACACAGAGTGGCTGAATGGATACAAAAACAAGACCCATATACATGCTGTCTACAAGAGACCCACTTCAGACCTAGAGACACATACAGATTGAAAGTAAGGGGATGGAAAAAGATATTCCATGCAAATGGAAATCAAAAGAAAGCTGGAGTAGCAATTCTTATATCAGACAAAATAGACTTTAAAATAAAGACTATTAGAAGAGACAAAGAAGGACACTACATAACGATAAAGCGATCGATCCAAGAAGAAGATATAACAATTGTAAATATTTATGCACCCAACATAGGAGCACCTCAATACATAAGGCAAATACTAACAGCCATAAAAGGGGAAATCGACAGTAACACAATCATAGTAGGGGACTTTAACACCCCACTTTCACCAATGGACAGATCATCCAAAATGAAAATAAATAAGGAAACACAAGCTTTAAATGATACATTAAACAAGATGGACTTAATTGATATTTATACGACATTCCACCCAAAAACAACAGAATACACATTTTTCTCAAGTGCTCATGGAACATTCTCCAGGATAGATCATATCTTGGGTCACAAATCAAGCCTTGGTAAATTTAAGAAAATTGAAATTGTATCAAGTATCTTTTCTGACCACAATGCTATGAGACTAGACATCAATTACAGGAAAAGAGCTGTAAAAAATACAAACACATGGAGGCTAAACAATACACTACTTAATAACGAAGTGATCACTGAAGAAATCAAAGAGGAAATTAAAAAATACCTAGAAACAAATGACAATGGAGACACGACAACCCAAAACCTATGGGACGCAGCAAAAGCAGTTCTAAGGGGGAAGTTTATAGCAATACAATCCCACCTTAAGAAACAGGAAACATTTCGAGTAAACAACCTGACCCTGCACCTAAAGCAATTAGAGAAAGAAGAACAAAAAACCCCCAAAGTTAGCAGAAGGAAAGAAATCATAAAGATCAGATCAGAAATAAATGAAAAAGAAATGAAGGAAACGATAGCAAAGATCAACCAAACTAAAAGCTAGTTCTTTGAGAAGATAAACAAAATTGACAAACCATTAGCCAGACTCATCAAGAAAAGAAGGGAGAAGACTCAAATCAATAGAATTAGAAATGAAAAAGGAGAAGTAACAACTGACACTGCAGAAATACAAAAGATCATGAGAGATTACTATAAGCAACTCTATGCCAATAAAATGGACAACCTGGAAGAAATGGACAAATTCTTAGAAATGCACAACCTACCAAGACTGACTCAGGAAGAAATAGAAAATATGAATAGACCAATCACAAGCACTGAAATTAAAACTGTGATTAAAAATCTTCCATCAAACAAAAGCCCAGGACCAGATGGCTTCACAGGCGAATTCTATCAAACATTTAGAGAAGAGCTAACACCCATCCTTCTCAAACTCTTCCAAACAATATCAGAGGAAGGAACACTCCCAAACTCATTCTACGAGGCCACCATCACCTTGATACCAAAACCAGGCAAGGATGTCACAAAGAAAGAAAACTACAGGCCAATATCACTGATGAACATAGATGCAAAAATCCTCAACAAAATACTAGCAAACAGAATCCAACAGCACATTAAGAGAATCATACACCATGATCAAGTGGGGTTTATTCCAGGAATGCAAGGATTCTTCAATATACGCAAATCAATCAATGTGATACACCATATTAACAAGTTGAAGGAGAAAAACCATATGATCATCTCAATAGATGCAGAGAAAGCTTTCAACAAAATTCAACACCCATTTATGATAAAAACCCTGCAGAAAGTAGGCATAGAGGGAACTTTCCTCAACATAATAAAGGCCATATATGACAAACCCACAGCCAACATTGTCCTGAATGGTGAAAAGCTGAAACCATTTCCACTAAGATCAGGAACAAGACAAGGCTGCCCACTCTCACCACTCTTATTCAACTTAGTTTTGGAAGTTTTAGCCACAGCAATCAGAGAAGAAAAGGAAATAAAAGGAATCCAAATCGGAAAACAAGAAGTAAAGCTGTCACTGTTTGCAGATGACATGATACTATACATAGAGAATCCTAAAGATGCTACCAAAAAACTACTAGAGCTAATCAATGAATTTGGTAAAGTAGCAGGATACAAAATTAATGTACAGAAATCTCTGGCATTCCTGTACACTAATGATGAAAAATCTGAAAATGAAATCAAGAAAACACTCCCATTTACCATTGCAACAAAAAGAATAAAATATCTAGGAATAAACCTACCTAAGGAGACAAAAGACCTGTATGCAGAAAATTATAAGACACTGATGAAAGAAATTAAAGATGATTTAAATAGATGGAGAGATCTACCATGCTCCTGGATTGGAAGAATCAATATTGTGAAAATGACTCTACTACCCAAAGCAATCTACAGATTCAATGCAATCCCTATCAAACTACCACTGGCATTTTTCACAGAAGTAGAACAAAAAATTTCAAAATTTGTTTGGAAAAACAAAAGACCCCGAATAGCCAAAGCAATCTTGAGAACGAAAAACGGAGCTGGAGGAATCAGGCTGCCTGACTTCAGACTATACTACAAAGCTACAGTAATCAAGACAGTATGGTACTGGCATAAAAACAGAAAGATAGATCAGTGGATCAGGATAGAAAGCCCAGAGATAAACCCACGCACATATGGCCAACTTATCTTTGATAAAGGAGGCAGGAATGTACAGTGGAGAAAGGACAGCCTCTTCAGTAAATGGTGCTGGGAAAACTGGATAGGGACATGTAAAAGTTTGAGATTAGATCATTCCCTAACACCATACACAAAAATAAGCTCAAAATGGATTAAAGACCTAAATGTAAGGCCAGAAACTATCAAACTCTTAGAGGAAAACATAGGTAGAACACTCTATGACATAAATCACAGCAAGATCCTTTTGGACCCACCTCCTAGAGAAATGGAGATAAAAACAAAGATAAACAAATGGGACCTAATGAAACTTCAAAGCTTTTGCACAGCAAAGGAAGCCATAAACAAGACCAAAAGACAACCCTCCGAATGGGAGAAAATATTTGCAAATGAAGCAACTGACAAAGGATTAATCTCCAAAATTTATAAACAGCTCATGCAGCTCAATAGCAAAAAAACAAACAACCCAATCCAAAAATGGGCAGAAGACTTAAATAGGCATTTCTCCAAAGAAGATATACAGACTGCCAACAAACACATGAAATAATGCTCAACATCATGAATCATTAGAGAAATGCAAATCAAAACTACAATGAGATATCATCTCACACCAGTCAGAATGGCCATCATCAAGAAATCTAGAAACAATAAATGCTGGAGAGGGTGTGGAGAAAAGGGAACACTCTTGCACTGCTGGTGGGAGTGTGAATTGGTACAGCCACTATGGAGAACAGTATGGAGGTTCCTTAAAAAACTAAAAATAGAACTACCATATGACCCAGCAATCCCACTACTAGGCATATACCCTGAGAAAACCATAATTCAAAAAGAGACATGTACCAAAATGTTCATTGCAGCTCTATTCACAATAGCCCGGAGCTGGAAACAACCTAAGTGTCCATCATCGGATGAATGGATAAAGAAGATGTGGCACATATATACAATGGAATATTACTCAGCCATAAAAAGAAACGAAACTGAGCTATTTGTAATGAGGTGGATAGACCTAGAGTCTGTCATACAGAGTGAAGTAAGTCAGAAAGAGAAAGACAAATACCGTATGCTAACACATATATATGGAATTAAAAAAAAAAATGTCATGAAGAACCTAGGGGTAAAACGGGAATAAAGACACAGACCTACTTGAGAATGGACTTGAGGATATGGGGAGGGGGAAGGGTAAGCTGTGACAAAGGGAAAGAGAGGCATGGACATATATACACTACCAAACGTAAGGTAGATAGATAGTGGGAAGGAGCCGCAGAGCACAGGGAGATCAGCTCGGTGCTTTGTGACCGCCTGGAGGGGTGGGATGGGGAGGGTGGGAGGGAGGGAGATGCATGAGGGAGGGGATGTGGGAACAGATGTATATGTATGACTGATTCACTTTGTTATAAAGCAGAAACTAATAAAAAAATAATAATAATAAAAAAATTAAAAAATAAAAAATAAAAAAATAAAAATAAAAATAAAAAAAAAGAAATCTAGAAACAATAAATGCTGGAGAGGGTGTGGAGAAAAGGGAACACTCTTGCACTGCTGGTGGGAATGTGAATTGGTACAGCCACTATGGAGAACAGTATGGAGGTTCCTTAAAAAACTAAAAATAGAACTACCATATGACCCAGCAATCCCACTACTAGGCATATACCCTGAGAAAACCATAATTCAAAAAGAGACATGTACCAAAATGTTCATTGCAGCTCTATTCACAATAGCCCGGAGCTGGAAACAACCTAAGTGTCCATCATCGGATGAATGGATAAAGAAGATGTGGCACATATATACAATGGAATATTACTCAGCCATAAAAAGAAACGCAACTGAGCTATTTGTAATGAGGTGGATAGACCTAGAGTCTGTCATACAGAGTGAAGTAAGTCAGAAAGAGAAAGACAAATACCGTATGCTAACACATATATATGGAATTAAAAAAAAAAAATGTCATGAAGAACCTAGGGGTAAAACGGGAATAAAGACACAGACCTACTTGAGAATGGACTTGAGGATATGGGGAGGGGGAAGGGTAAGCTGTGACAAAGTGAAAGAGAGGCATGGACATATATACACTACCAAACGTAAGGTAGATAGATAGTGGGAAGCAGCCGCAGAGCACAGGGAGATCAGCTCGGTGCTTTGTGACCGCCTGGAGGGGTGGGATGGGGAGGGTGGGAGGGAGGGAGATGCATGAGGGAAGGGATGTGGGAACAGATATATATGTATGACTGATTCACTTTGTTATAAAGCAGAAACTAAATAAATAATAAATAAATAAATAAATAAATAAATAAAAGAAAGTTACATGCACCCCAGTGTTCATAGCAGCACTATTTACAGTAGGCAATACATGGAAGCAACCTAAATGTCCATTGACAGATGAATGGATAAAGAAGATGTGGTGTGTGTGTATGTATTCATATATATATATGAATATTACTCAGCCATAAAAAAATGAAATAATGCCATTTGCAGCAACATGGATGGACCTGGAGATTATCATATTAAGTGAAGTAAGTCAGAGAAATACAAGTGTCATATGATATCACTTATATGTGGAATCTAAAAAAATGATACAAATGAACTTACTTACAAAACAAATAAACTCACAGATATAGAAAACAAACTTATGGTTACCAAAGGGGATAGCGGGGGTGGGTGGGGGAGGGGAGATAAATTAGGAGTTTGGGATTAACAGATACACACTACTATATATAAAATAGATAACCAACAAGGACCTACCGTATGGCACAGGGAACCATATTCAATATCTTATAATAACCTATAATGGAAAAGAATATGAAAAAGAACAAATATCTGTATTCAGAGTCTGCTTATAGACATGTGAACTATCTTTTAGGGGAAAAAAGTAAAAGGATATTCAACAAAAGCTCTTTTCCAACTTTGTTTTTTTTTTTTTTTATTAGTTTCTGCTTTATAACAAAGTGAATCAGTCATACATATACATCTGTTCCCACATCCCCTCCCTCATGCATCTCCCTCCCTCCCACCCTCCCCATCCCACCCCTCCAGGCAGTCACAAAGCACCGAGCTGATCTCCCTGTGCTCTGCGGCTGCTTCCCACTATCTATCTACCTTACGTTCGGTAGTGTATATATGTCCATGCCTCTCTTTCCCTTTGTCACAGCTTACCCTTCCCCCTCCCCATATCCTCAAGTCCATTCTCAAGTAGGTCTGTGTCTTTATTCCCGTTTTACCCCTAGGTTCTTCATGACATTTTTTTTTTTTAATTCCATATATATGTGTTAGCATACGGTATTTGTCTTTCTCTTTCTGACTTACTTCACTCTGTATGACAGACTCTAGGTCTATCCACCTCATTACAAATAGCTCAGTTGCGTTTCTTTTTATGGCTGAGTAATATTCCATTGTATATATGTGCCACATCTTCTTTATCCATTCATCCGATGATGGACACTTAGGTTGTTTCCAGCTCCGGGCTATTGTGAATAGAGCTGCAATGAACATTTTGGTACATGTCTCTTTTTGAATTATGGTTTTCTCAGGGTATATGCCTAGTAGTGGGATTGCTGGGTCATATGGTAGTTCTATTTTTAGTTTTTTAAGGAACCTCCATACTGTTCTCCATAGTGGCTGTACCAATTCACATTCCCACCAGCAGTGCAAGAGTGTTCCCTTTTCTCCACACCCTCTCCAGCATTTATTGTTTCCAGATTTCTTGATGATGGCCATTCTGACTGGTGTGAGATGATATCTCATTGTAGTTTTGATTTGCATTTCTCTAATGATTAATGATGTTGAGCATTCTTTCATGTGTTTGTTGGCAGTCTGTATATCTTCTTTGGAGAAATGCCCATTTAAGTCTTCTGCCCATTTTTGGATTGGGTTGTTTGTTTTTTTGCTATTGAGCTGCATGAGCTGTTTATAAATTTTGGAGATTAATCCTTTGTCAGTTGCTTCATTTGCAAATATTTTCTCCCATTCGGAGGGTTGTCTTTTGGTCTTGTTTATGGTTTCCTTTGCTGTGCAAAAGCTTTGAAGTTTCATTAGGTCCCATTTGTTTATCTTTGTTTTTATTTCCATTTCTCTAGGAGGTGGGTCCAAAAGGATCTTGCTGTGATTTATGTCATAGAGTGTTCTACCTATGTTTTCCTCTAAGAGTTTGATAGTTTCTGGCCTTACATTTAGGTCTTTAATCCATTTTGAGCTTATTTTTGTGTATGGTGTTAGGGAATGATCTAATCTCAAACTTTTACATGTCCCTGTCCAGTTTTCCCAGCACCACTTATTGAAGAGGCTGTCCTTTCTCCACTGTACATTCCTGCCTCCTTTATCAAAGATAAGTTGGCCATATGTGCGTGGGTTTATCTCTGGGCTTTCTATCCTGATCCACTGATCTATCTTTCTGTTTTTATGCCAGTACCACACTGTCTTAATTACTGTAGCTTTGTAGTATAGTCTGAAGTCAGGCAGCCTGATTCCTCCAGCTCCGTTTTTCGTTCTCAAGATTGCTTTGGCTATTCGGGGTCTTTTGTTTTTCCAAACAAATTTTGAAATTTTTTGTTCTACTTCTGTGAAAAATGCCAGTGGTAGTTTGATAGGGATTGCATTGAATCTGTAGATTGCTTTGGGTAGTAGAGTCATTTTCACAATATTGATTCTTCCAATCCAGGAGCATGGTAGATCTCTCCATCTATTTAAATCATCTTTAATTTCTTTCATCAGTGTCTTATAATTTTCTGCATACAGGTCTTTTGTCTCCTTAGGTAGGTTTATTCCTAGATATTTTATTCTTTTTGTTGCAATGGTAAATGGGAGTGTTTTCTTGATTTCATTTTCAGATTTTTCATCATTAGTGTACAGGAATGCCAGAGATTTCTGTGCATTAATTTTGTATCCTGCTACTTTACCAAATTCATTGATTAGCTCTAGTAGTTTTTCGGTAGCATCTTTAGGATTCTCTATGTATAGTATCATGTCATCTGCAAACAGTGACAGCTTTACTTCTTCTTTTCCAATTTGGATTCCTTTTATTTCCTTTTCTTCTCTGATTGCTGTGGCTAAAACTTCCAAAACTAGGTTGAATAAGAGTGGTGAGAGTGGGCAGCCTTGTCTTGTTCCTGATCTTAGTGGAAATGGTTTCAGTTTTTCACCATTGAGGACAATGTTGGCTGTGGGTTTGTCATATATGGCCTTTATCATGTTGAGGAAAGTTCCCTCTATGCCTACTTTCTACAGGGTTTTTATCATAAATGGGTGTTGAATTTTGTCGAAAGCTTTCTCTGCATCTATTGAGATGATCATATGGTTTTTCTCCTTCAACTTGTTAATATGGTGTATCACATTGATTGATTTGCGTATATTGAAGAATCCTTGCATTCCTGGAATAAACCCCACTTGATCATGGTGTATGATCCTTTTAATGTGCTGTTGGATTCTGTTTGCTAGTATTTTGTTGAGGATTTTTGCATCTATGTTCATCAGTGATATTGGCCTGTAGTTTTCTTTCTTTGTGACATCCTTGCCTGGTTTTGGTATCAAGGTGATGGTGGCCTCGTAGAATGAGTTTGGGAGTGTTCCTTCCTCTGATATTGTTTGGAAGAGTTTGAGAAGGATGGGTGTTAGCTCTTCTCTAAATGTTTGATAGAATTCGCCTGTGAAGCCATCTGGTCCTGGGCTTTTGTTTGATGGAAGATTTTTAATCACAGTTTCAATTTCAGTGCTTGTGATTGGTCTATTCATATTTTCTATTTCTTCCTGAGTCAGTCTTGGTAGGTTGTGCATTTCTAAGAATTTGTCCATTTCTTCCAGGTTGTCCATTTTATTGGCATAGAGTTGCTTATAGTAATCTCTCATGATCTTTTGTATTTCTGCAGTGTCAGTTGTTACTTCTCCTTTTTCATTTCTAATTCTACTGATTTGAGTCTTCTCCCTTCTTTTCTTGATGAGTCTGGCTAATGGTTTGTCAATTTTGTTTATCTTCTCAAAGAACTAGCTTTTAGTTTGGTTGATCTTTGCTATCGTTTCCTTCATTTCTTTTTCATTTATTTCTGATCTGATCTTTATGATTTCTTTCCTTCTGCTAACTTTGGGGGTTTTTTGTTCTTCTTTCTCTAATTGCTTTAGGTGCAGGGTCAGGTTGTTTACTCGAAATGTTTCCTGTTTCTTAAGGTGGGATTGTATTGCTATAAACTTCCCCCTTAGAACTGCTTTTGCTGCGTCCCATAGGTTTTGGGTCGTCGTGTCTCCATTGTCATTTGTTTCTAAGTATTTCTTAATTTCCTCTTTGATTTCTTCAGTGATCACTTCATTATTGAGTAGTGTATTGTTTAGCCTCCATGTGTTTGTATTTTTTACAGCTCTTTTCCTGTAATTGATGTCTAGTCTCATAGCATTGTGGTCAGAAAAGATACTTGATACAATTTCAATTTTCTTAAATTTACCAAGGCTTGATTTGTGACCCAAGATATGATCTATCCTGGAGAATGTTCCATGAGCACTTGAGAAAAATGTGTATTCTGTTGTTTTTGGGTGGAATGTCGTATAAATATCAATTAAGTCCATCTTGTTTAATGTATCATTTAAAGCTTGTGTTTCCTTATTTATTTTCATTTTGGATGATCTGTCCATTGGTGAAAGTGGGGTGTTAAAGTCCCCTACTATGATTGTGTTACTGTCGATTTCCCCTTTTATGGCTGTTAGTATTTGCCTTATGTATTGAGGTGCTCCTATGTTGGGTGCATAAATATTTACAATTGTTATATCTTCTTCTTGGATCGATCGCTTTATCGTTATGTAGTGTCCTTCTTTGTCTCTTCTAATAGTCTTTATTTTAAAGTCTATTTTGTCTGATATAAGAATTGCTACTCCAGCTTTCTTTTGATTTCCATTTGCATGGAATATCTTTTTCCATCCCCTTACTTTCAATCTGTATGTGTCTCTAGGTCTGAAGTGGGTCTCTTGTAGACAGCATGTATATGGGTCTTGTTTTTGTATCCATTCAGCCACTCTGTGTCTTTTGGTGGGAGCATTTAGTCCATTTACATTTAAGGTAATTATTGATATGTATGTTCCTATTCCCATTTCCTTAATGGCTTTGGGTTCGTTATTGTAGGTATAGTCCTTCTGTTGTGTTTCTTGCCTAGAGAAGTTCCTTTAGCATTTGTTGTAAAGCTGGTTTGGTGGTGCTGAACTCTCTCAGCTTTTGCTTGTCTGTAAACGTTTTAATTTCTCCATCAAATCTGAATGAGATCCTTGCTGGGTAGAGTAATCTTGGTTGCAGGTTTCTCTCCTTCATCACTTTAATTATGTCCTGCCACTCCCTTCTGGCTTGTAGAGTTTCTGCTGAGAGATCAGCTGTTAACCTGATGGGGATTCCCTTGTGTGTTATTTGTTGTTTTTCCCTTGCTGCTTTTAATATGATTTCTTTGTGTTTAATTTTTGACAGTTTGATTAATATGTGTCTTGGCGTATTTCTCCTTGGATTTATTCTGTATGGGACTCTCTGTGCCTCCTGGACTTGATTAACTATTTCCTTTCCCATATTAGGGAAGTTTTCAACTATAATCTCTTCAAATATTTTCTCAGTCCCTTTCTTTTTCTCTTCTTCTTCTGGAACCCCTATAATTCGAATGTTGGTGCGTTTAATGTTGTCCCAGAGGTCTCTGAGACTGTCCTCTGTTCTTTTCATTCTTTTTTCTTTATTTTGCTCTGCATTAGTTATTTCCACTATTTTATCTTCCACCTCACTTATCCGTTCTTCTGCCTCAGTTATTCTGCTATTGATCCCATCTAGAGTATTTTTCATTTCATTTATTGTGTTTTTAATCGATGCTTGATTCATCTTTAGTTCTTCTAGGTCCTTGTTAACTGTTTCTTGCATATTGTCTATTCTATTTCCAAGATTTTGGATCTTGGAAATAGAATCTTGGATCAGCTTTAGTATCATTATTCTGAATTCTTTTTCAGGTAGACTGCCTATTACCTCTTCATTTGTTAGGTCTGGTAGGTTTTTATCTTGCTCCTTCACCTGCTGTGTGTTTTTCTGCTTTCTCATTTTGCTTATGTTACTGTGTTTGGGGTCTCCTTTTTGCAGGCTGCAGATTCGTAGTTCCCGTTGTTTTTGGTGTCTGTCCCCCGTGGCTAAGGTTGTTTCAGTAGGTTGTGTAGGCTTCCTGGTGGGGGGGACTAATGCCTGTGTTCTGGTGGTTGAAGCTCGATCTTGTCTTTCTGGTGGACAGGTCCACGTCTGGTGGTGTGTTTTGGGGTGCCTGTGGCCTTATTATGTTTTTAGGTATCCTCTCTGCTAATGGGTGGGGTTGTGTTCCTGCCTTGCTAGTTGCTTGGCATAGGGTGACCAGCACTGTAGCTTGCTGGTCGTTGACTGAAGCTGGGTGCTGGTGTTGAGATGGAGATCCCTGGGAGATTTTCGCTGCTTGATATTATGTGTAGGTGGGAGGTCTCTTGTGGACCCGTGTCCTGAAGTTGGCTCTCCCACTTCAGAGGCACAGCACTAACTCCTGGCTGCAGCACCAAGAGCCTTTCATCCACCCGGCTCAGAATAACAGTGAGAAAAAGTAGAAAGAAAGAATTAGTAGAAGAAAGAAAGAGAGATTGAAAGAAAGGAAGAAGGGAAGTAAGGAAGGAAGGAAGGAAGGAAGAAAGAAAGGAAGGAGGGAGGAAGAATGGAAAGAAAGGAGGGAGGGAGGGAGGAATGAAAGCAAAAGGAAGAGTGAATGGAAGAAGAGAGGGAGGGAGGGAGGAAGGAAAGAAAGAAAGAAAGACCGGAGGGAGGGAGGGAGGGAGGAAGGAAAGAAAAAGAAAGTGGAAAGAAGAAGGGTGGGAGGGAGGGAGGGATGGAGGAAAGAAAAAGAAAGAATGAAAGGAGGAGCGGAGGGAGGGAGGGAGGAAGGGAAGGGAGGAAAAAAAGAAAGAGCAGGTAAAGTACAATAGAATAAAGTATGAAATATAGTAGCGTTATTAAAATTAAAAAGTAATTATTGAAAAAAAACACGGACCGAAAGAACCCTGGGACATATGGTGGAAGCAAAGCTATACAGAGAGAATCTTACACAGAAGATTACACATACACAGTCACAAAAAGAGAGCAGGGGGAAAAATCAAAAATCTTGCTCTCCAAGTCCACCTCCTCGATTTGGGATAATTCGTTGTAAAAAGAGGAAAAGGGCGAAAAGTCTGAAATCTTGCTAAGTCCACCTCCTTAATTTGAGATAATTCGTTGTAAAAAGAGGGAAAAAAAAGGGGGGGGGAAGTCTTAAATCTTGTCCTCAAGGTCCACTTCCTCAATTTGGGATGATTCGCTGTCCATTCATGCACTCCACAGACGCAGGGCACATCAAATGGACCGTGGAGCTTTAATCCGCTGCCTCGGAGGCTGCACAGAGAGATTTCCCTGTCTCTGCTCTCACAGCTCCCGGGTCTCAGCCTTGGACCTGGCCCCGCCTCTGCGCGTAGGTCGCCGGAGGGCGTCCGTTCTTCGCTCAGACAGGACGGGTTTAAAGGAGCCGCTGATTCGGGGGCTCTGGCTCACTCAGGCAGAGGGGAGGGAGGGGAATGCCCTCTCCTCGCGCACCAGGCAACAAAAGGGAAAAAAGTCTCTTGCCTCTCCGGTAGCTCCAGACCCTTTCCCCGGACTCCTTCCGGGCTAGCACTAACCCCTTCAGGGTCTCTTCCTGCCGCCAGCCCCAGTCCTCTCCCTGCGCTCCGACTGAAAGCCGATACCCGAGCCTCAGCTCCCAGCCCCGCCCGCCCTGGCGGCCGAGCAGACAAGTCTCTCGGGCTGGTGTGTGCCTGAGGGCACCGATCCTCTGTGCCAAAATCTCTCTGCTTTGCCCTCCACACCCCTGTTGCTGTGCTCTCCTCCGCTACTCCGAAGCTTTCCCCCTCCGCCACCTGCAGTCTCCGCCCTCGAAGGGGCTTGTAGTGTGTAGAAACCTTCCCTCCTTCACGGCTCCCTCCCACTGGTGCAGGTCCCGTCCATATCCTATTGTCTCTGTTTATTCTTTTTTTCTTTTGACCTACCCAGGTATGTGGGGAGTTTCTTGCCTTTTGGGGGGTCTGAGGTCTTCTGTCAGCGTTCAGTAGGTGTTCTGTTGGAGTTGTTCCACGTGTAGATGAATTTCTGATGTATCTGTGGGGAGGAAGGTGATCTCCGCGTCTTACTCTTCCGCCATCTTCCAGGAAGCTCCAACTTTGAAAATAAACATGATTCAGAATATTTGAATTCTGAATATAAAGAGCTTCTAAGAATACTTTAAGTTTTTTTGCTCATATTCTTTTTAATATATGCATGAGAAAAACGTATGATAAAGATCTATGTCTAAGTCTAAAAGAGCTTATTAAGAAAGTATAAGATAAACATTTTAAGTGACAAATGTTGTGCAAACTTTAGTTGACATTTTCTCCCCCTCTCTTGGTAGTGTGCTAGATGTTATGAAACATAGTATTACATCCCCATGAAGGACTAAAAGCTCCCAAATCAAATCTCCTTGCTCTGGTAAGGTAAAGACCACAGACATTCAGGTCCACAGTTATCTTCTACACAAACTCTCATCCTGTTCAGCCTCAGCCCAGGGGCATCACTCAGTGCCTGGAAAGAGTGGAGTTCCCTCAGTGGTTGCAGGCAAAGTCTCTTATATGCTCTACTTTTAGAGTCCAAAGGATTAACAGGACATAGATTTCCCAGCACCAGTCCCACACCCAAGAAACTTAGAAACCAGGGTCAAATCTGCTGGCCCTACCTGGCATTTAGACCAGTTGTATCAGTCTTGATTCTAGGTTTTGAGCTTCAGAAATCAACTCTGCCTGATTTAAGCAGAGAAGGAATGTATTAGTAGTTCTTTGGGCAGTTGGCGGAATCACAGGGAAGACTGGAAAACCTGGTGTTACCTATGAACTGGTCCTGAGAAGACCCTGTCCTACTGCTATAGTCAGCAGCTGCTGTAGTCAGCAGCTGAGCCCTGGACCCACAGACTTGGGGAATTCTCTGCTGGGGCTGGGTCTGTGTGTCACTGACTCCTGATTCAAAGTCCAAGGTGGGTGGGTCTCACAGAATAAGCCTTGGTCATATGGCCGCACTCTTGTCGTATGGCTTCAAGGAAGCTGGGAATGTGAGTAAGTAGCATTTTCTGCTTCTATAAAAGGAGATAGACTCTGCCTCCAACCAAGACTCTTAAGGAGGGGGAAGAGGTGTAGACGATGGGCACCTAAAAATCAAGATTAATGTCTACTTCAGTCAAAATAAAGTTCTTGAAATCCCAGAACACACACATAGTACTGGCACCAACTGAAGACCCAGGCAGAGGTCCAGCAGGATCTGAGGGGAGGAGGGAAGACTGAAAAAACACAAAAGAAAAAACCTTACTGATATTAGCCTTGTCTGAGTGCCTCTCCATCTATATATCACTTTTCTATAGTTCTTGACCTGTGAACTTTAAAAAAATTTTTTTAATTAATTTATTTTTGGCTGCACTGGGTCTTGGTTGCTGCGTGCGGGCTTTCTCTAGTTGCGGCGAGCAGGGGCTACTCTTTGTTGTGGTGCACGGGCTTCTCATCAGGGAGGCTTCTCTTGCGGCACATGGGCTCTAGGCTTCAGTAGCTGTGGCACGTGAGCTCAGTTGTTGTGGCTCGCTGGCTCTAGAGCACATGCTCAGTAGTTGTGGTGCACGGGCTTAGTTGCTCTGTGGCATGTGGGATCTTCCCTGACTAGGGCTCGAACCTGTGTCCCCTGCATTGGCAGGCGGATTCTTAACCACTGAGCCACCAGGGAAGTCCCTTGACCTGTTAACTTTACATGGTGTTGGGAGAAGTCTTTCATCAAGAGGTTAATTATGGCCTAGATTTACCATATCATATCTGGAAATTGAAACCTTCCAATCTCTTGCAAAATTTAGAAATTTTTAATGATTCTCCAGGATTTATTGGAGGCTCATTTCTTCCCCACTTAAAAACCCCTTAATTTCTATTTCCCCTGTGTCCCTGTCAAACCAAGGACACAGCCACATTTCCTCTTGTGAGCAGTCATTGCAATGGTGTGCTGGTAAACCGGCTCTGTGTAATAAAAAAAAGCCCTGATTGATAGCACTTGCCAATTTCCTTGGTGTAAATACTCCCACTGTGGAAGGTTTCAAGCTACCAAAGTTGCAGGTTACATCCCTGAATATTTTAGTGTCAGCTTTTACTAGCCCTTATGAGCCACAGCCTCTTGCCTGGAATTTCTCAGGCCTCCTAAAGAAGTTGTGTCACTTGCTTAATCTGGAGAATCTGTCATAGTGGATTCCTCAACTAAAGCTGCTATTGAATATGTGTTCCATGATGGCAGAGGTCTTTGTTCACTGCTGTACTCCCAGGGCCTAAAACAGTCCCTGGCACACAGAAGGTTCTCAGCACATATTTGTTTGTGGTGGTGGTTCTGAGGCTCTTCTCTGGGGCTGGTGAGGACAGCCACCTCTGCCGTGTGCTAGTCCACAGAGCACTGCCTTTCTCTTGGGTCAAAGGCAGCAGAGACTTTCCCTACGTCCTCTTTCTCTGTGAAGTGGCTCATGTCTCTGATCATCTGTTTGCCTCTGTTGTTCCACTTCTCTTTTCAGGAAGACTCAGCCACATTTTTAACATTTTAACTTGCTTCTTGGGTTGATCATTTCCTTCTTTATCACATCAGCCAGCACTATTTGCTGTACTGATTAATGTTTTCCTCTTTATTTCCCTATGCTTTTGAGTCCAGGCATTTGCTTTTCTGATATACTCCTTGGGTTCTGTCTTGTGGGGTCCACCCCAGTGAGCCATCTGTAGTTAGGAAGTCTTGAGTCTGCCAGAAACGTGGCTGTTGACACAGATCTTGTCGTCCTTTATCCGTCTTCCTGGGTGGGTGACCCCTCATGGATGGTGTTGTCCTACTGGACCAATATCTAAGGCCTGGACTCTATCTGCCACTGTCCTGCCTAGTTCTCCTGCAGCTCATCTCACCTTCCTGTGCCTTCCCTGAATGTCCCCTTTCAAAAGTTTCCTGGGTTACACTGCCTCAAGGCACACGCCATGCCTGCATTCTCTTCTATTACAATAATTGAGCCACCTTGAAACTCACTGGTAATGCTAGCAGCATGCTATGCTCCTCTTTCCAGATCTCCCAGCTCAAATCTGGCCATGGTTGTGTGACCAGGTGTAACTGTTGCAGTCTTTAAAGGGTGATTCCCCAATTAAACTTACTGTTGACTCCTTATCTGACCTTTAAAGAGGGCACTTCTCAAGAGCTTCCTGGAACTGCACTCCTGGTTTTGGCTGGCAGGTGCAGATTATTCCAGTCAGTTCTCTGAAATTTCACCTCCCTCCATTAGAGTTCTTTGGATCCCAGTCACCTTTTCTGGTCTAGTAATAATCAAAACAAACAAACAGAATGGTTTCTAATACCTTCCTTGAGAGCATAGGTCCAAGCGTATCTCCTTTCGTCTTTTATGTTGGACTAGGCTGGCCTCCGCCATCAAAACCTGTCTCTTAAGGAAATCCATCTCCCTTCATGGCAGTGGTGGTAAGACCCAGTGCTGGCCAGTCAGAATGGACATGGGCTGCAAACATCCAGTGTGTGTCTCTGGCTGACACAGCCTGGCTCCTTTATTTATCTTTCTCTCTCCAACTGTTCTCATTCTGACTTCAAGATCAAAGTTTTGTTAGAGAAAAAGTTACTCATGACTCTTACTAAAGAACGGTAAGGCAGACTTTATTCAGCACCATTGTGGTAGTTGTAGGAACCAATGGGGTTTTTCAGTAGGGGAGAGAGATTGGGCTCAACTGTGAATTGGGCTCAACAACAAGGAAAAGTGAGAATTTATAGCCAAGGAGCAGGGAAGGGGAGTCAGTGGATGGAAATTTACTGAAATATCAGGGGTAAGTGGGGGCGGGGATTTTCGGCTAAACCATCCTAACCTTCTTGCTGAAGGCAGGCAAGGGTGATCAGACATCACCTGGGGGATGGTGGAGGATGAGGGACCTAATCAGATATCGAGGGAGATCAGAAATTGAGGATGGAGTTAAACTGACTTAGCGGGGTTCTTGCTAACGATGGACAAAGCAGAGATGAACACGGAAGCCTAAAAGTCAGGGCCTAGTTGAAAAGAGAGTTCAGAAGAGCCAGACTGGAGTTTGGTCAAGGAGAGAACCTGTTAGTTTCTAAACCAATCCAGCTCCTCCTTGATTCCTGGAGACAGTATGTTCCTGGCATTAGGCCTCTTACTGCTCCTTCCTCGTCTTTGGTTTACTAATATTTTGATTAATGTCCAAAAAGATGTCCTGCCACCTATAACATAAGGGCCTCTTTTCCTTTATCTGTTCGGTGATGAAAAGCCACCACCCTCTGTGGCTGAACCTCCGGATCTGAGCCTTTAACCAAAGCCATAGCCAGGCTTAAGCAATAAAGCTAGAGAGGACTTTGATCTGTGTGGTGGGGTTTGAGGGTGATTCCGGGAGTCTGTAGATAAGTCATTAAGGAATCAGGAGGTTAATTCCACCACAGTTTACTCCTTGGCTCTAAAACTGGACTCAGTTCAACATAACATAAGGAGGAAGAGAATTTGAGGCAGACGACTTAATGCACAACTAGTATATCCTAACCCTGTCCTCAGGTGGTCCTCAGACCAGCAGCATCACCTGGGAATTTGTTAGAAAATGCAAATTCATAGGCCTTACCCAAGACCTACTAAAATGGATGGTGGGAGCCCAGGAAACTATTTTAACAAGTTCGCTAGGTGATTCTTATGAATGTTAGCATTTGAGAACCACAGCTCTCACCCAGGTGGAGCTTCGTTCCATTTACAGAAAGTTTCATGTGAAACTTAGCTTCTTTGGGGCTGTTCGTTCCTGCCTGAGAGATATGGTAGGAGCAGCAAGAAATTTTCCCAACCACTAATACCTAAATAATTTGTTCACTGAAACTCCGCATGTTTTAAGTGACAGAAAGACCCATCTAATCCCCATGTTGGGCATACCTTCTTAGATCTATAAGTTGCAAAAACCTGCGAAGCCTGTGTACACTGAGGTGGCAAAGGCTTGGGTCTGCCGAAGTCCTGTGACACCAGGCTCATTAAACTGCTGTGTCTTAAAGCAGTCGAGGACCTGGAAGCCCTGTGCTGACTAAAGTATTGACACCTCCTATCCCTGTCACACCTGAAGCATCGCTCTCTCTGGATATATCTTAAATCTCCAAAGCCCTATCGTTGTGCCTGTTCCTTAAGCTTTCCTGGTTTGTAGGCCATGGTTTGGGGGTGGGGAGGAAACAAATCAAATCCCCCTCCTCTGAGTTCAGAACCAACTGAGAAGTAGGATCAGGACTCTGCTAGGGATCAGTATGTCAACTTTATTGCTGATAAAGTTGGATTGGAAAACGCAGCTGGGAATCTGCAGGTACTGCTGGGTTTCCTCACACCTCCCCCCCTGAATTAGACCTCCCAACCCCAGCTGCCTGCCTCCTGGCTTGCTGGGGAGATTGCCAGACCCAGAAGTGTGGTCACTAGAGCTAGTGCAGCATTTCCCCAACCCTCCCAATCAGCTCCTTTACTCGCTCTTTGGAGGAGCATGGTAAGTTGTGGAGAGGCAGGCAGGAGAGGGGCTCCAGTACCATTCCTTCTTGGGGAGGATGTGAGGATGCAGGAACAGGTCTTCCCTGCCTGTGGGAATAGTATTTGAGGTCACTAGCATCAAAGAGAGTCTAGAATGGGAAGAGGGGAAGGTCAGGACTGAGGCTCACATTTAAGCATGGTTTCAAAGAGGAATCCCCAGCCAAAGAAACTGAGAGGAGAGGCCAGAGAGAGGGGGAGAGTGACTAAGAGCATGGGTGCCACAGAGGCCAGGGAAAGAGCATTTTAAGGAGAGAGTGATCAGCACAGTCCACATTCCTGAGGAACCTAGTGAAATGAGGAACAAAAACTGTCCCTCAGATTTAGGCACTTGGAATCCCCTGGTGACCTTACTGAAAGGTGGGAAGGAGAAACAAGCTTTGTGGTAGTCACTGAAGGGTGTCCAGGAGGAGAGTTTCTTAAGGGGGACAAAGCTTGTTTGAAAACTGATGGAGAAGGACAGTCACCTGCGCTTGTGAGGTTGTGGCAGAGGTAAGTAGCCTGTGCCCCACCCTCCAGGCCAGGTATCTTGGGTGCAGGCTCTGGCTGTCTGTCTGGAGCACATTTTCCTAATTTGAACAAAGTTCAGTGTGAGCTAATAGCAACCCTGGATGGGAGGATGCTGGTGCCCAAGATGGGGGAATAAAGGATAGTAGGTCACTTAGTCACCTGCAAAGCCGGGACTAGAAGCTGAAGGCTTCTGTTTCCAAATTCAGAGATAGCTCCAAACACCCTTTAGGGCAGAAACAACAAAGGCTCTTCTTCCCTTCAAGAGCTTGCCTTATTTTTGGCAGTCCCTAATTATTTTAACACTAAGTATTTAAATCCTGATCTAGTAAGATGACCAGGCTTCAATGGTCCTAATCCTCCCTAGTGACAACCTTTAATTCCCTGGGGACTCACACTTTCGATTAATGGAGGTCTACAAAGGTAACAGACCACCCTCTGATTCTCGGGATGGGAGAGTGTCTTGCTGGACCAATTGGTGGTCTCTCCCTACTGTCTATCACTAGTGTCAGAGACCATATTCTCTGAGAGCTGGTCTTTAGACAGTTTGTCTTAACCCTTGTCATTGACTTAACCCTTACTTACAATATCTTACTTTTTTCAATTAAATCATTTCCCAGTCTGATATCATAGAAATACTACCATCAGAGACTTCTTAATGATAAGCTTCTCCCAGCTAGTCCCATACTCTTCCTACTTCCAAAATCATTTGTCATATGCCCACATATCTGGAAAACCAAAAATAAGTGGACTTGAAAGAGAGTGGTTGGCCATTTTGCTAAGGATCTCATAGGTCTGTTGGTGTTTGTTTTCCTTTTTAATGTATTTGTTTTCCTGTAACATTAATCAAATTCCAGAAATAAAAACATATTCTTACTAAGGTACATTTAATTTATATTAAGATTTAAATCTGCTATTGAAGGAGAAAAATTAGGATTGATGGTAAAAGTTTTTTTTAAATTGGCTCTAGATAATTTAGATATGTAAGTTACTTTTTAAACACACACACACACAAACACACACATACACACACACATACACACACACCCCCCAATTCTATTAAACAGCCAGATCTTAAAAGTCTAAACTTTGGATACTGTAATTAGGAGTCATTTAATTAACAATTTCAAGTTAATGAAAATCTACCCATGTTTTTGGTGTTAAAAGGTAAGTGGAATGACAATATAAAGACTTATTAGGAAATGATTAGATAGAGAAGATAACTGGCCTATACAAGACAAAGTATGATGATCAAAAGTGCTATACAGGGCTTCCCTGGTGGTGCAGTGGTTGAGAGTCTGCCTGCCGATGCAGGGGACACGGGTTCGTGCCCCGGTCCGGGAAGATCCCACATGCCTCGGAGCGGCTGGGCCCGTGAGCCGTGGCCGCTGAGCCTGCGCGTCCGGAGCCTGTGCTCCACAACGGGAGAGGCCACAATGGTGGGAGGCCCCTGTACCGCAAAAAAAAAAAAAAAGTGCTATACATGTGGTCACCAGAAACTTGGAACAGACTGTTTCCTGAGAATAAATTAGTACAGAAACATTACCCATAACATTTATGCCAAACTCTTTTAGCAGATAAAATATTACACTGGGATGTAATAGGCTTTAAAACAACATGATACAAAACAAAACACAGCAGGGACTTATGAAAATAACTTCTAATAAGGTTTTGGCCTTTTCTTTGTGTGGGATCCAAGGTGGAGTGATCTTTGCAAAAGTCCATTCTAGGGTTAACAGTTTGTTGGCTTGACTTATAACTTTTAAATATTTAAACACATATTTCGTAGGCCTCCCTTTGCACTCTTGCCCTGGCAAGTGTAATCCACTGTCTTGGATTGTACTCTGTCTTCTGCAGCACATCTGGGGCTTTGATCAGCGAGCCCTAGAGACACAACACCCTAGCCCAGGGAAGGGCCGGCCTAACCAGAGCAGGGCATATGCTGCGGCAGGTGAGAGGCACAACAGTCTTTGGTGAGCCTCAAATCCTGCCTGGGGAGTGGCTGCTTCATCTGCCTGTGCCAGGCTGCTTCATCTGCCTGCTGGAGAACTGTGGTTGGCCATTCTGTTATAACTCAGGTGTGCACTTAAGGAAAGCAAACCAAACACTCCCTGTCAGGCAGTGGGGCAGTGAGCATCCTTTCTACCCTCACCCCCCTCTAATGGGAGAAATGGTATTTACGCAGGCTGTAAATGGCTCTTTATTCTTTCCTAACACATACCATTCTATGATGGAAATTTTAAATTGAGAGGCTGTGATACAACCTAAGAGAAACTCCATTAGTGATGCAAGCGGCCAGAAGGATTCTTTGTTTAGGGGAAGTGATGAACATAGGAGGGACCAGAGAGCTGAGACATAGCCAGGAGACTGGCTTCAGGGTCCTGTTGAGGCAGAAAACACTCAGGGCAAGTCCAGTTCCTGTGGGTCATGCGTTCCTCGGAACCCTCTACCCTTCATTTGCCTTCCTCTCCTCTCCTCCCCCTTTCCTTGCCCGTCCCCCAGGCTCCCACACTCCTTTCTTTTCTGTGTTCTCATGAAGGCATATTAAAGATTAGAAAGGGATTACAGGGGCAAGCATGGCTAGTCTTTGTTAAATAGAACTTTCAGAAATAAAGGGGAAAACCAAAACTATTTCCCCCTTCAAATGAGTTGTATTTCTCTCGGGCCAAAGAACTCTTGGGGATTTCCCCCAGGATCTCTTTTACCAAGGCTGTTTGTTTTGTTTTTCATTTGTGAGTAGGGACTATTGCATTCACTAAATCAATATTTACTGAGCTTGAATTATAAGCAAGCAGTGCTCCAGGGGCTGGAGAAATTGGAGTAAACTAAAATGACAGAAATCCTGCCCTCGTTCCCTGTACATTCTTCTTTTTTCTTATTTTTCCATAAATTTATTTTACTTATTTATTTATTGGCTGTGTCAGGTCTTCGTTGCTGCGCACAGGCTTCATCGCGGTGTGCAGGCTTCTCATTGCGGTGGCTTCTGTTGTTGCGGAGCATGGGCTCTAGGCGCGTGGGCTTCAGTAGTTGTGGCACGTGGGCTCTGTAGTTGTGGCTCACGGGCTCTAGAGCGCAGGCCCAGTAGCTGTGGCGCACGGGCTTAGCCGCTCCGCGGCACGTGGGATCTTCCCTCACCAGGGCTTGAACCCATGTCCCCTGCACTGGCAGGCAGATTCTTCCCTGAGCCACCAGGGAAGCCCTCCCTGTACATTCTATGGGGAGAATACACAATAAACAAGACAATGACAACAATAATGTGTGTGTGTGTTGTGTTTGGTGGTGAGAAGTGCTAGGGAGAAAATAAAGACGAATACAGTATAATGTAGGGTGGTCAGGGAAGGCCTCACTGAGGAGGTGGAATTTAAAGAAAGACCTGGAGGAGGTGGAAAGAGGCACGAGGATATCTGAGGCAGAAACATTCTCAGCATAGACGAGAGCAAATGCAAAGGCCAGAGGCAGGAGCTCGCCTGGCAAGTTTAGAGATCAACAGGCCAGTGTGACTGACTCAAAAACAGGATGAGCACAGAAAAGACTAGAAGATGAGGTCAGAAGGTGTGGGTGTGTGGGTGGGGGATGGTGGAGGGCCTTTTTAAGCACTTTTATATACTCTGAGCAAGATGAGAACCCACAGTTTGGTTTAAACCTAGGAGTGACATGATCTGATTTGCATTTTAAAAGGATCACTTGCTGCTGTGTTAAGAATAAGCCATGAAGGGCAAGGGTGAAACCAATTAGGAGGCTATTGAAATAATCCCAGGAAGAGAAGAAAGTATCAATATCTTACACCAGGGTAGTAGTAATAGAGATGGTGAGGAGTGGGGAGATTCTGGATATATTTTGAAAATAAAGTCCAAAAGATTTGCTAATGGGTTGGTTGTGGGTGTGAGGAAGAGAAAGGAGCCAAACAGAAGTGTCAAGGTTTTTGACTTGAGCAACTAGAAAAAGGGTTTTGCTATGAATTGAGACAGAAGGCTTCACAGGTGCAGGTTGGGAAGAAGATCAGGAATTCAGTTGCAGGAACTTACACCCTAGATCCCTGTTAGACAAGTGAAGGGCCCAAGTAGGCAGGCAGATAGATATATGAGTTTGGAATTCAAGGGTGGGGCTGGGGCAGGAGATTAACTTTGGGGGCCATCAATGAAGAGATGTTATTTAAAGCCAAGAGATGAAGAAGTTTTTGAGGGAATGACAGCAGATGGAGAAGTCCAAGATGTGAGTCCTGGAATGGTCTAGTGTTTGTGACTGGGAAGAAGAAGAAAAACAAGCTGAAAGACAGAAGGGCCAGCCAAGAGCTAGAAGGAGAGTAGGAGAAACATGGTGTCTGTCCTGGAAGCCAAGTGAAGAAGACCCATCAAGGAAGAGGGAGGGGCTTCCCTGGTGGCGCAGTGGTTGAGCGTCTGCCTGCTAATGCAGCGGACGCGGGTTTGAGCCCTGGTCTGGGAGGATCCCACATGCCACGGAGCAACTGGACCCGTGAGCCATAACTACTGAGCCTGCGCGTCTGGAGCCTGTGCTCCGCAACAGGAGAGGCCACAACAGTGAGAGGCCTGCGCACTGCGATGAAGAGTGGACCCCACTCGCCACAACTAGAGAAAGCCCTCACACAGAAACGAAGACCCAACACAGCCAAAGATAATAAATAAATAAATAAAATGTGACACCTTTAACAAAAAAAAAAAAAAAAAAGGAAGAGGGAGCGTTGACTGTTGCTGACAGAGTAAGATGAGGACTGGGAATCCTCCAAAGACAGAGTCACTGGTGACCTTGAGAAGAGTCCTGTCAGTGGAGTCGGGGGTGTGAAAGTCTTGATGGAAAGGTTCAAGAACAAATGAAGAGGAGGGCTTGCGGCCAGTGAGTACAAACGATACTTCAAAGGCCATTAGTTGTAAATGGAAGAGAGAACTGGGGCTCAAGCTAGAGGAGGACGTAGGGTTGAGAGAGGTTTTTTTTTTTTTTTTTTTTGGCTGTGCTGGTTTTTCGTTTCTCTGCGAGGGCTTTTTCTAGCTGCGGCAAAAGGGGGCCACTCTTAATCGCAGTGCGCGGGCCTCTCACTATCGCGGCGTTTCCTGTTGCAGAACACAGGCTCCAGACACGCAGGCTCAGTAGTTGTGGCTCACGGGCCTAGTTGCTCCGCGGCATGTGGGATCCTCCCAGACCAGGGCTCGAACCCGTGTCCCCTGCATTGGCAGGCAGATTCTCAACCACTGCGCCACCAGATAAGCCCCCTGGCAGGAGTTCTTTAGACCCAACCAATTGGTCAATTACTTGCCACACAGGCTTAATTTGGATGTTTGGTGGTCTTCTGGGTGGATCTTATCAAGTCCAAAGAGATAGAGCAATAGGAGAATGAGAAAGACTGAGGGGGAAAAGCCTTGGCCTCGGTGCTCTTCTTCACGGCCAGAGAACTGGTCTCTGCCAGATCCTGCAGGCGACGTCACCTGCCACTTAACGGGCTACTTGAATCTACATGGCTCAGGATAAGTCCCAGCCACCCTTCAGAGGGGAGCTGTAGCCCAATAGGCAGATCGAGATTATGGCCTTTGAGGCCCCGCATTGGGTGCCAGAAAAGATGTTGCAGGAAAGAGAGTGGGGTGCGAGAGGATGGTCACATCCCAAGTCATGTCTGAGTCCCTGGGATGGCCGCCAAGTGTGGTTTCTTGGCTTTGTGCAGGCAAGAATTCAAGAGCAAGACATAGTAAAGTGAAAGAAGGTTTGTTCAGGGAGATACACACTCCATAGACAGAGTGTGGGCCATCTTGGAAGGGAAGAGGCCGAGGTTTTTAAATATAGAAGAAATGACCACATTTGTACATTGATGGAGAAGATCCAGTAGAGAGGGAAAAATGGAAGATTCGGGGCTAAGGGGCTCTACCTTGTAATATTAAGAACATCTACATTGTATTGACTGCTAATATGTGTTAGGTTTTTATATATGCTATTCATTCCTTAAAACATGAGATATATGTTAAGGTTCCCATCTTATTAACGAGGAAATGGAGACTCAGAGACATTGAGTTTCTTGTCCAAGCTCACCCAGCGAGGACAGAAGGGCTGGGTCAGAGCCCAGTCTGTCTGAGGGAAGCTCAGGCCATCTTGCTCCTAGGCTCACCAGCTACCCTTCTGCTTGTGGAGTTTCCCGGGCACTGAAGGGGCATATTTACTGTCTTAAATCCCTGACTAAAGGAAGGATCTGTGTACTTCTCACAACCATGACCAGAGACTTCAGTCACGGGGAAAGTCTGAGTCATTCTGCTTTCCCTTCTTTCCTAAACCCTGGGACAGGAGACAACAGAGAAGGTGCCTTGGCGTTTGGTTTGCCCCAAACCTCTATACATTAGACATCTAATGAATAGCATTATGCTGTATGTTGGAATATACAAAGGGATGGAAATCAAGAGTCCTGAGTTTTAGTCATGACTGTTACTATATGGTTATCTTACTTACGTCAAGTCAATGAACTTTGAGTTCAGTGTCCTCATTAGCAAAAGGGGAATAAAAATATCTGTCCTGTCTGCTTCTTGGGTGGTTGTGAAAACCTCACACTATATTCCCTCTATCCCCAGTACTCCCACCATATGTGAGATCATATGCCATTTCCAAAGTGTATCACGTACGATGGCACCAGTGGCTCTCAACACCCGATGCACAACAGAGCCCGGCAAGCTTATACAAATACTCCTGTCCTGCTAGGATGTGGGGCAACTAGAATTCACAGGCATTACTAACGGATGGTAAGTCAGTACACCCACCTTGGAAAGCAGTTTGGCAGCATCTGTTGAAGTTGAACCAATACCTCCCTGTGATCCAGCATTTCCAGTCCTAGGTTTATACCCAAGAGAAATGACTACCCAGGTGCATCAAGAGAGATGTACAAGGATGTTTGCAGCAGTATTATTTGCAGTCGCTCAAACTGCAAACAACTCAAATGCCCATCAACAGTAGAATAGACTAATTGTGGTATATCATATATAATGGAATACAGACCAGTATTGAAAGTTTGCAAAATACAGCTGCAATTACATGGGTGAATCTCACAAATATAACGTTCAATAAAAGGAACCTGACATAAAAGATTTTCCTCAAAACATGAGATATCATACAATTAGGAAAATCAGGAAAATCTTAAATCTCAGTGGTGTTAGAAGCCAGGACAACAGTTACCTTTGAAGAAGAGGGAATGAGTAGATTTTACAGGGAGGGCACATGAAGGGCTTCTGAGCTGCTGGTGATGTGTGTGTGTGTGTGTGTGTGTGTGTGTGAGTGTTTTCCTCAATGATGCTTATACAAATTAAAAATCCATACATGTTTGGATAATTTGCTGAGCTGCACACTTAAGATTTGTGCACTTTTTTGTCTCTTTGTGCACTTTTTTGTTTTTATGTCTATTTTACTCCAACTAAAAAACAAAACTGCTGCCTAGTTTCCATCCTGGGCCAATTAAATAAGAATTCCTGGGGGTGAAGCCCTGGCCTGGGCATTTTCCAGAGTGTACCCTGTGTTGAGAACACTGCCTCCTGCCTTTGTTGGTGTTGTTCCTTCTAGGGGGGAAGACCTCCAGCTCTGTGTCTGGGTGCTGACTGTGTCTCTGTGCCTCAGGGTGGTGGAGAGGACAGGGCTGTCTGGTGGAGAGAAGGCTGGAGGACCCGGTGTGCTGATGGCTGACAGCAAGAGTGGCCTTTGAGGATATGCCTCTGAGGGTGAGAGAGAGCAACCAAGTTTCTGGAACCTGCAGAATCAGCCTCATGTGGGAATGTGTTAGAAATGCACCCTAGATTTGCTGGATTAGAAACTCTGGGGGTAGGCCCAGTAAGTAATTGCTTTAACAAACCCTCCAGGTGATTCTGATGCGTCCTGAAATTGGAGAACTGCTGCTCTAAAGAGTAGCAAGAAGCCAATTTGGCCAATTTGGCAAACCCTCAAGAGATCCATTCTGGGAATAGGTGTTTTGCTGGAAAGTTTGGTTTTTGCCCTCCCCCTCCCCCATTGGTCTTTCCCCAAATCAAACCTATACCATTAGTTCTCAATTTTGGCTGAGGAGCTTTAAAAAAGGTTTCTCCCCTGATGGGTCTCAGGCATCCAGATGCTTCTGATGCGTGCCAGGGCTGATAAACTCTGTTCTATATTCAGGTACTTTTGTGGTTGAGACAGATGATTGTTAACACCTGCCCCCAAATTCTTTTGGTTGTTTCTGCAAGGCCTGTGAAGCAGAAATCAGGCCTTCAGCGGCTGCTTGTCCAGATCTAAAGGTGTTTCCTGAGGGCCAGTTTGACCTTGCTTGCAGGTACCTCTGCGGACCACAACGCTGAGCCGAGACACCACCTCCCGACACACACAAGGAGCGGGCTCCTCAGCTACACATCAAACACCAAGTCTGCTGCCCATGCTGGTTGCTGAGTGAGGTAATGTGAGTTAAACCCCTTAGTTTGGTGCACAGAGAAAATGTCAACAAACGCTAGCTATCCTTATCTTCATTATCTAAAGTGTGTGGATCCCTTTTCATTTAAGCTCATAAGATACCTGCTCGGAAAGGCCAATCTTGGTTGTCTCATCTTGAATTCTCTATCCCTCCAACTTTCCTGCAAAGCCCAGGAGGGACCATTCACATTCATGAGGGCTGTTCTAAGCCAGTGGTTCTTAAAATGTGGTGGTGATGGTGGTTTGGCTTGCGGGGGTGGGGGTTGGTAGTCAGTAGCATGAGTATCGCCTGGGGAATTTGTTAGGCCTGCAAACTCCCATCCCCAAAAAAGTTTAATAATAATAAATAAAGAAGGCAGGAGGAAACTTTTGGAGATAATGGATATGTTTATGGCATAGATTGTGGTGATGGTTCCACGGATGTATATTTCCAAATTCATCAGATATATGTTACATATCTACAGCTTTTTGTATGTCAGTCATTCTCCATAAAGTGGTTTTTTAAAAAAAAGAAGAAATGCAAACTTGGGCCCCACCCCAGAATTTCTATATCAGAAACTCAGGAGCTGCGACCCAGCCATCCATGTGTGGTTCTGATGCTCACATTTGAAAACTACTGTTCTGAGCCCTTGCCTCTCAAAGACTGTTAGAAATGCAGAATCTCACGCCCCAAGCCGGCTGACTGAATTAGAAACCCCAGGTCACTGGGATGCACATTAGAGTTTGAAAAGCACTGCTCTAAGCTCCCTCCCTGGATCCGGTTAGAATTAGAACACCAGAAGGGTGCATTCTTGGATTGCAGCTTCTCGGCTTCTCACAGAAATGCCGTCACAGGACGATAATTTAAGTGTAAGAAACAAATGCCTGAAAGACCTTTCGGTATCTGTGAAAAACAATTTCTACTACCTTTTATCCCCCTCAGATAAAGATTCATCCTGTCGATTTTCTTAGAGGTTAGAGCGAGCATGTATATCTGTTTTTGAGAAAGAAGTTGAAGTTATGAAACCCGTTATACCTAAGTTGCCAAGACACTTAGATTTTACCTCAGTTCTAAGCAATAGTCCTAGTAGATACAGGTTCTCTCGTACAGCTCTCCCTCCTCCTCCATAATGTGATTTTAGTGTTTTAATTCTTGTTTTAACAACTCTATTGTGGCTGCCTTTTTTTTATTATTATAAGTAGGCTCAGATATCGTGTGAGATGATAAGAAATAAGTGTCTGTCTGATACTTTGGAGCATCTCTGCCTGTATAAAACATAGTGATTTCAAGAGTTCAGTTAAAATCCCTTGCGTTCCATGAAGCTTTCCTGGCGCTCTCCACCACAGCTGTAATTCATATGGCCTCAGATACCATTATATATATCACATGTGTGCCCAATATTTTGTGAGTTAATGTTTGTAAAGTGCTTAAACAGTGTAGGAACATAGTGGATACTCAAATTATGATGATTACCATTACCACTGTTATTGTCATTGTTTATATACACTTACCTGTCATTCCTACCAGACCATGAGCCTCTTCGGGGTGAGGAGAGAGCCTTATTTATTGTTGGATTCCCAAATAAGCCTGGTTTATGTTGCACTCACAAGAGCTTCCCACACATAACATTAGTGAGAGTAAATATGAGAGCGCTTTGAAAAGGAAAACATGATTTATTGCCATTGTTGGAGCATTGGGTCTCGGCGTATCCTATCCAAAGAGAAAAGCTATTGTGCCAACAAGAGCAGCACATCCCTTAGCCTCAGTCCCAGAGGGCATCAGAAAAAAAAAAAAGGGAAGTGAGGGATAAATGTCACCAAAGTTGTCAGTGAAACTCAGTTCAGAAGAAACTCTGACCAAAACCAAAATGAAATCAACTGAAAATGTTAATGGTCATTTTTAGTAAGTCACAAGAATTTGAAGAAAGGCTATTTTAATAAGTAGAATGGGGCTTCCCTGGTGGCGCAGTGGTTAAGAATCCGCCTGCCAATGCAGGGGACACGGGTTCAATCCCTGGTCTGGGAAGATCCCACATGCCTCGGAGCAACTAAGCCCGTGCGCCCCAACTACTGAAAAAAAAAAGACTCCACGCTTCCACTGCAGGGGACATGGGTTCAATCCTTGGTCGGGGAACTAAGATCCCACATGCTGTGTGGCATGGCCAAAAACAAAAAAACAAAACAAACAAACAAAAATAAGAATGATTTCATTTTCCATATAGCCTAGGAAATTAAGATCTAGATAGTTTCTTTTACTTAGTCTCAGGTTGACTTTGCACCTCTTTTGCAGAAAGCAGTATGGTTTCACCTTCAATAACTTGTCAAAAAAGGAAGCAAAATGGATAGTGTCTTACGTATTTGTTTACAAGAAAAAAACACATGTCATTTGTGGGGTTATTCGACATAGTATAGTATTCTAGGGGGAAAAAAAACTTCGGGCAAGAGAAGAAAATTGAGTAAAGAATCAGGTTTGCATGATGTGCAGAAGCAGGTTCGTGGTGAAACTAACAAAACCTGAGATACGGCCCCTCGCTTAGCTCCAGCCTCCTCCAAAGCCCCGAGAGGGACCCTCACAATTTTGTGTTTTTAATTTGGCATTAGTGTTCATAAAATGAGCTTCCCAAGTTGTACAGGTTTCAGGCTCTATAAAACTGGGACCACTCCTGAGGAAATGCCTCTCTATTTCTGTAGCTCTTGCTTTTCAGATTTACGATCTTTTAGCTCTGCTTTGCCAGATAGGTGATGCAAAAACCAGGGGTTTGATAATGAGGAAGAAGGTCCTTGGAGACATGCTGGGAGGAGAGATAGATACAGCTGAGAGCCAAGTGATGAAACGTCCACTCTAGAGTGTTTTCCTTCGTCCTATGGTAGAGATTTGCAACCGTGGCTAAGTTTCCCCCCAAGAGACATTTGGCAATGTCTGGCGACAGTTTTGGTTGTCATAAAAGGGCTGGTGTGGGTAGGCTGCTACTGGCATCTAGTCGGTAGAGGCCAGGGGCTCTGCTAAACATCCTACAATCCACCGGACAGCCCCCCCACAGCAAAGAACTGTCTGGTCCCAAATATCAATAGTGCTGAGGTTGAGAAATCCTGTTCTAGAGTACTTGTTGCACTGCAGGTCACTGACAACTCAGGTTGTCAAAATGAAGTGCTCAGGACTGCCCTGGTGGTCCAGTGGTTAAGAATCCACGCTTCCACTGCAGGGGGCACGGGTTCAATCCCTGGCTGGGGAACTAAGATCTCACATGCCCCCCACGGTGCGGCCAAAAATAAAAATAATAAAATAAAAATGAAATGCTCAGCAAACAGCATGAGGTACCTTCTCAAAGGCATTTTGCAGTTTAGTCTCTCCCATAAACCATTGTTCTGCTCTTCCTTGAGCCACACACTTGGCTCTTCCTTCTTTAGTACCTTCCATTCCACCGCCAACACACAGGCAAAGGCTGTGGGGACAGTAGCTCTAACTAAAACAATGGTGAAAACCTGGTTCCAGCTCTGCTGTGTGAGAAACAGGGAGTCCCTCCCACAGTGGCTTCAATGCTACAGAAGAGCCACAGGCCCTGAAGTGGTGCTTTGTCGTGCAAATCCTGATCAAAAGACCAGCTTCCCTAAAACTAAAACAACCAGCTGTTTCCCTCAACAACGTGGATGTCAAGGCAATGCCATGGAAATGTCCACACCCTGAAAATGTTGACCCCACTCCCAGGCTGCTGAGCCCTACTAGTTCAAATCCCAGCATTGCCAGTGGACTGCCCCAAATTCCTGCCCTCTGACCTCAGCAAGTCCTCACTGCCTTTTGGCCTGCCTTCTAATCATCTTCTAATTGTGTGTCTTATTCCCATGGCAACTCACTTCCCCCAAGGCCCCAAACTTTTCTCTCCCTGTTTCCCTTCTGCAGATGTCCTTGCCTCATGCTTTCCTGAGATGAGTAACAAAATAATCATAGCTGCTATCATTTATGCAGCAGCCACAAACACTAGGCTGGTGCAGTATGTACGCTTCATCTGCAAAGTATCGATAACCCTGTTTTGCAGATGATGAAACCAGAGCTTAAAGACTTCTTCCAGCCTCTAACTGCTTCCAGGTCACAATGCAGGCATTTGATCCCAGGACTGCCCATCTCCAGGATGAACTTCTTGGACTTCTATCTTCTCCCCTAAAACTATGTCTCTGTCTTGATCCCTGGGTCTTGGAGGAAGAACAGTTCTTTCAACCCGACGTGTTCTCCTCCACCTTGACCTTGGTTTCCTCCTGTCTCCACTGAACGTCACTGCGTGGGCTCTCCGCCTTCCCTCTCTCTTTAGCTCAGCCCCTCCTCCCTACAAATGCATTCGGTCTGCCCTGCTTCTCGGACACACTCCTGCTTCATCTGCCTCCTTTGCTTCACTGTTAACTTGTCAATATGGCCACCTCTTCTGCTCCCTCGTGCACTCCTTGGCCTGTCCAGTCGCCTATTCCATGAGCAAAACCTAGCTCCCTTTCTGGCTCTGTGTGTCCTTGGCTCCCCTCTGCTCCCTCCTGGATGGGCACCACGTCCATCTCCTACCCTTTTGCTTCTCAGTACCCTCAGGATGGTGCCCTGAACAGAGAGGGTGATGATGATGACCTCACCTTCAGAACTGGGCAGAAATCAGACAAACACTTCCCAGGGGCCAGGGAGATGGCTGAAGCAGGGCTCCCAGGGAAATTCCTTTGGGCTGGAGTTCTGTTCAGCAGAATGGCCACACACTCTTACCATTTTTAGAGCAGTGATTACCAAATGGAAATACCCTATTTCACCAGAGACTGAGACCCGAAGTCACTAGCTTCATATCTAAATGTCATTCACCTCTTCACTGTAACTGAGGCTCTGAGAAACAGAGGCACATGACTATGTGCTAGGGGATTCAATTCCTGTTTTTCCTTCCTGTTTGTCCTCTGCTAAAATCAAAAAAGAAATACCTAAAAGAAACTTCTTGGTTTTGTTATCCTGATAACATATTATTACTACATCTGTGGAGGTAAAGTTAAATGAAATAATAAATGGTTTTTGAGCTGTTGGCATCAAATGCCATCAATTTTCAAATGACAAGTAAATAACATCTAGGCACTAAATGTGTATTTGATGGCAAAGATCCCTTCTCTGGGTAATTCCATTCTCATACCCTCTCCACTGAAATGTCTATAGGAATTTCCATACGTTGGTATTAGTAAACTTTTGTCTAACATTCATCCATCTATCTATGAGTTCATTCCTTATCAAAACTGTGTGCTCAGTCCTTGGATAAAATAGACACAGTGCCTGTCCTCAGGGAGTGTAGTCTAATCTGGCACTTATAATTCCATGTGATAGGTGCTAAGTAGGAGAAATGTGGGGTGTGGTTGGAATATTTTCACAGATACTCACCCTAGACTTGGGCATAGCTGATCAGGACCATATCAATAATATCTAAGGTAAAACCTGAGTGTGTTAGGTGAAGGTGGAGGGGTGAAGTTGTGGGGAGGGGTTGTCCCAAGAAGAGAGACTAGCATTCTAGAAGGCTCATGTCAAGGGAGAGAAAGTTTTAGGGAACTGAAAAGAAGTCATTTTCAGTAGATCAGAGAAGAGAAGAAGAATGGAGAAAGATTATCATCATCATCATCCTCATAGTTAATACTTTAGATATATAAATTGGGTACCATTATTATCCCCATTTTGCAGAGGTGGAAACCAAGGTACTGAGAGGTTACAGTAATTTTCCCAGGGTCACCCAGCCAGTATATAGCAGATCCCAGCACAACCCAGGATCTGTGCACTTAACTGACAAAATATTGCCTGCCATCCTACCTTTGAGATATTCTCTAAACTTCCTCCCAGCAATGATTTGGGAACCCAAGGAGAAAAAAGTAGATTGAGGCAGTGATTTTATATTTAGTAGGAAGTCTGAGTGGAAATCTTAACCAAAGAAAGCCTGCTCTCCTCTGTCTGCTCCCCTCTGTAAATCAGATTACGGTAGGGAATTCCCTGGCAGTCCAGTGTTTAGGACTCTACGCTTTCACTGCCAAGGGTGTGGGTTCCATCCTTCACTGGGAACTAAGATCCCACAAGCCTCTCGGCCAAAAAACAAAAACAAAAAACAAGAAACAACACAGATTAAGATAAAGACAGTGCTCTCCTGAGGGGAATTTTCATTTAAATGGAGGAGGGGCCAAAAAGTTTTGAACACCCTAACAAGTAGGGTGGATAGAGGGAGATGATTTGGGGTGGAAGCCCAGCTCCCCAGGGGCTCAAGTAGGTAGTGCATAAGGGACTACCTAGTCGTATAATCGGAAGCATCTTTTTGGCCTAGAAGAGTTGGCATGAATCACTAAACTCTTAATTTTCTAGTAGGGAATGACTTAGGCTCTTAAAAGTTGCACATTAGAAGTTTTTTCCCTCACTCCAGTTACTAATGACATAAGTGAAAATTACTCAAGGTGACTCAAGGAGTAGGCTTATTCAGAGGTAGCTGAGTTTTCTTTAATTCCGTGACTGATCTAGAAGAAACAACAGCTTCATGTCCCTTAAGGTGGAAACCAAAAACAGTTTTATGCCATAAACTTTGTGAGCAAAGACTTCAAAGTGGTGAAGTATGTGGACAGTACACCAAGCTTGGAGCGTGGTGATACGACTTCTCAAGACCAGACAATCTCTTGTGGACAATTACCCACTAGTTCGATTAAACCTTGAGCCTATAAGAAATCTAGCATTTGTTCATGACTAATATTTCCTAGAATAAAACCATTTCAGTAGGAAATTTACTGTATATCACCTTTCCTGAATAAAATGCTCACTTCTCCTGTTTCATCCCAGTTGCCTCATTCCTTCTCAAGAGAGTAGACAAGGATAGGTGATATTTTAGCGGCTGAGACTGGCTTGAGTCAAAATACCCATCTCCAAGACCTCCTGTGGTGAAAAGGATGAGGACTGAGCACTATTTTCCATGTTTATTTCCCAAACTGGGAAAGTTGATGGTTTGCATGTGTATAATAGGTTGGATTAGAAAAGGAGCTTTGGAGAAGCTTATGGCCAGCGATGGGGCACAGTTACTTGGTTTAGTTAGCCACCTGAGTAGGGAGGGTGTGTGTGTTTCATATCCTTGTTTATACCAGTACCTAGGGAACTCAGAGTCACGTGGACATAGGACATGGTTTATCAGTTAGTCCTTTCTACTCAAACCGTTCCCCACCCCTCATCAAAAAATGAACAATGGTTTTATTGGCCCTTTCCCTACTACTTAAAATTCCTTCTGCCACTTGGCCAGATCTGATTTTGCTATTTCTCTCAGGTACATGGATAGAGAGCTTGGTTAAGAAATTCTGCTTCACAGAGAGATCAGCTCCGTGCTTTGTGACCACCTACAGCGGTGGGGTAGGGAGGGTGGGAGGCAGACGCAAGAGGGAGGAGATATGGGGATGTATGTATATGTATAGCTGAGTCACTTTGTTATACAGCAGAAACTAACACAACATTGTAAAGCAATTATACTCCAAGAAAGATGTTTAAAAAAAAAAAAAAAAAAGAGTTCGCCTGCCAGTGCAGGGGACATGGGTTCGGTCCCTGGTCCAGGAGGGTCCCACGTGCTATGGAGCAACTAAGCCTGTGCACCACAACTACTGAGCCTGCACTCTAGAGCCTGCGAGCCGCAACTACTGAAGCCCGCGCGCTGAGAGCCCATGCTCCTCAACAAGAGAAGCCACCGCAATGAGAAGCCCACACACCACAACGAAGAGTAGCCCCCGCTCGCCGCAACTAGGGAAAGCCCGCGCGTGGCAACGAAGACCCAATACAGCCAAAAAAAAAAAAAAAGATGGCTCAACAGCTCAATCACAGGAAAGGCAGGGCATCAGATATGAGGGAACCAGGGAAAACATCCCTCCCTCATCCTGCCTCCTCCTCCCACAGTCCTTCTCTCTGGCTTACTCTCTACAAGGATGCTTTCTTCTCTCTCCCTGCAGATAGGGGTTGTCCCCAACATGGTGGTGCCACAGCCTCACATTTCCCATCTTCTATCCCTCTCTTTCTCTGTCTTCTTGACTGGCTTAGCCTCCTACCTGGCCATCAAATGTTGGAGTTCCTCGAGGCTCTATCCTAGGTCCTCTTACTTCCTCCCTCAGAGATCCTCACAGTTTTAATCACCATCTCTACTTAGAGGGTTCCCATATTTATTCTCCAACACAAACCTTTCTCCATGCTCTAGGCCTATGTAGCCAATTGCCTGCCTGGTATCTACTCTTGGGTATCTCAAAGGCATCTGAAATTTTCCCCTTCTTTCTTGGTAACAAAATCCCCATGTTGTTGGAAGTGGCAATGTACCTGGCTGAAAAGATCACATTTTCCCCCTTCCCTTTGCAGTCAGGGGGTGGACAATGAGATGTACGCAGAAGTAATTAAGTTGAGCTTCTAGGGAAAGTCCTTTATAAAAAGCTGACTCAGCTGGAAGTTTTGCCATTTTTGCCCTTATGCCTTCCTCCTCCTTCTGCCTGGAATGTGGATGTGATAGCTAGTGCTCGAGCAGTCATCTTGAGAGTATGAGGAGAACTTGAAGATGGAAATGAGCACTAAAAATGGCAGAGAGGGCTTCCCTTGTGGCGCAGTGGTTGAGAGTCTGCCTGCCGATGCAGGGGACACGGGTTTGTGCCCTGGTCCCAGAAGATCCCACATGCCGTGGAGCGGCTGGGCCCGTGAGCCATGGCCACTGAGCCTGCGCCTCTGGAGCCTGTGCTCCGCAATGGGAGAGGCCACAACACTGAGAGGCCCGCGTATAGCAAAAAAAAAAAAAAAAAAGGCAGAGAAAATGGTGGAAGGAGCTTGGGATAAAGATGCTTACTTTCTATCTACAGTCAACTTTTAGGCGAGAAATGATAAATGTCTATCTTATTGAAGCCACTCCTATTACAGGTCTCTATAACTAGAACAAAACACAATTCCTAACACATAATGGTCTCTTCCTATACCTCTATCCTCATCTGGCATCAGACCGCACTCCAGCCTTCTCCCTCTTCTCAAGTCATGCCGTCCTCTCTGCCTATACTCACCATGCTCTCTCCTGCCACTTAGCCTTCTCACGTGCCATTCCCAATGCCTAGATCTCAGCTCAGTCATCACTTCCTCTGAGAAGCCAGCCAAGACCAACTTCAACCATCACAGGTCTCAGAGTACCACCAGCCTCTTCTTTGTAGTAACTGTCCCCTTTGTAATTTCACAATCTAGTGGGAGGGACTAGTCTAGTCCGTCCCACTAGACTATAACCTCCATGGAGGCAGGACTGTGTCCTTTCCTGTTATTACCATTGTATCCTTTATACCCAAGCCTAGTTTTGTAATAAGTGCTCACCTCCAAAACAGGAAAATAAATGCAACAGGAAGGAGTTACTCAGGTCTCTCTGGTCCATATTTTTAAAACCCTAGGGAAGAATTCAGCTGGTTTAGTTAAGGCCAAGTTTCCACCTCAGGCCAAGAGCCAGGTCTGTAAGAACATGGCAGCCCTCATTCAAATCACATGTTTGGATTAGGAAAAGAAACAATTCCAAAAGGAGGGAAAGGGGATAGGTACATGTAACAATAAATGTCCACCCCTTTAAGGCCATCTTCTGTGCTTATTGTAACCTGCTTTTACCTGGAGGGGAAAGTGGAGGAAGGAGGGTTCACAATATAATTTGGCTCAGGTCTTGCATGACCTGGGAGGGGACCTGGTCCCCAAACGATTGTGTATAATAAGGGGGCCACCTTGGTACATTCCCTCAGGGTCTATTCCCATTGTGGTCAATAGGTCATGACAATAAGAGTGAAAATTCTTGTTTTATCCAATTTTACGACTTCCGTTCATTTCAACAACACTTGAAATATAAGCTCTTCACAAGTCAAATCCCTTCCCCTTCTGGCCCCTGCTACCCTCTCTGACTTCCTCCTATTTCTCAATGCCTGAGCTCAGCCCTGCCCTGGGGACTTTGCACTGCTGTTCCCTCTGCCCTCAACTCTCTGTTCCTAGATCTTGGCAAGGCTGGCTCCTGGGGAGGCCAAGCCAGCAGGGCTGCTATGCATACTTCTGCAGTTTGTACAATGCACAAAGGTGGTGGATTAAGGGCTGAAATTCAGTTCCAGTGCTGCCCACCAAGCTGTGTGCTCTGAGGAAGAGGAGCGTTTTTCTTCACCAAAGAGCATCCTGTAGCAAATCAAGGGTCCTTGGGGCTGCAGCTGGCCAGAGAGGAGATCTTTGTCTCACTTGTACACAAGCCATGTAAGGCTAGTGGTAGCCCATGGCTAGAGGGCTTTCTCATCAGAGCTGGACAGTTTTTTCCTCTACTGGATGAGGATAACCCTGGGGCTAAATTGACACTGAAGCTGAAAACCTTGCTACTGACGGAAGGTGGAGAGAGCGCCATGGGGTGATCCTGAAAGGAATTTCTGCCTCTGCCCTGTGTCGGTTCTCTTGGTTTAGACTCTTCTTCACATCATCTACTTCATTGTCCCACAAGTATATTCTGAGCTCCCATGATGTGCTGGGGGAGGGATCAATGGTGACCAGGCTCTGCCTTTTGGGAATTTAGTCTAGAGGGAGAAAGATACAAATCAAATAATCACACCAACAACATTTAACTAAACTGTGATGAGCCCAGCAAGGAGATGTGGGTGGGGCCTTGAGAGCTCATGGTAGGAGGAGTTAAGTGGAGGCTGGAGTGTTGGGAAGATTTCCTTGAGGAAGTAACTTAAGCTGAAAAATGGAAGGATGGATGGGTAGGAGGAGACTGGGCAGAAAAATGATGGGACTTGATATGGAAGGTAGCCTGATCCAGAGAAGAATAGAACCGTGAGCCCAGCTCTGAGAGCAGGTCACTCTCGTGCCCGAAGGTGTTTCAGACAATGCTTTTGGGCTTTTAAGAATATGCCGTTATTCATCACTGAGGTTATATTTACAAATCATTCTGGTGAGTCATCTTTCAGGGGCTGCCAAGAGCATGACTCAGGGCTGTGCTGGAGCGGACTCCTTTCCACTGGCCAGAGCTGATCATACACATCTCTTCCCGACTCCACACTCAGTGGCATAGCTTTGGTAGCTTGAAATTGGTCATGGTGGGAGTATTTACACCAGAGAAATTGGTGAACAAGTCAGGGCTTTCTTTTCCTGCAGAGCCGATGTTAAACAGTTACTACTATGCCACTGAGCATGAACCACTTCTCACAGCCCTGGAGAGGTTGCTCAGTTCCACAGAGAGCATAAGTTTCTTGAAAAGGTAGAATTTATGACAAAGTGACATGGTGGCCTTTGGATTCTGCCTGAGATACCTGGGAAAAGATACTGCCCACCTACCAGAGGTGGAGTATGGTTCCTGCCACTCACGAGTGTTTCCTGGCAATTGACTTCCAAGAAGCAGAACCTCATAAATGCTGTAACTTGAGGGTGATAGAGGTAGTAGGACTGGGCCAGTCAGCATGCTTGCCGGCTCCCCCCATGGTCAGAGACTTTTACCAGGTCCAGGGGCCAAATAGTAAGAGCACCCAAGACTGCAGCCCTCCCCTCTGCAGACTAGCAGTTGGTTCACAACGTAGGTCAGATACAAATTATGTGTATAATTCGACCCCCTGCTGTCTTTTACCTGGGTTTGGGGAGGGCTTGATTCAGATGAAAGTCTCCTGAGAGCATGGACTGACTTAGCCTCATGTTCCTCACAGCATCCGACCCAGTGCCTGGCACACAGCAGTCTCTCCCTAGATGCTGTGCATTTCATATCAATGCACCCCATGAAAGAGAACCCAGAAAGTTTACACAGCTAGATGCCCTGCTTACCCCAGGCCTTTGTTTGTCCTTATGCCAGCCTTTCTGGCAACTTCCCTTTATCTTGCTAAACGCAGCTTGGGGGAACTTGAGACACCGTCCCTGGTCCCCGAGACTGGGGTGGGGCTGCTGCCTGCACTGTGCAGCGTATCCCCAGTTCCTGTCCTCCCGGGTCGTTCTGCCCACCTCATCTGCTGTGCGTGTCTACATCTCATCCATCCCTCCAGCCCTGGCCCCTCAGTATTTGGAACAAAATAGGTGCCCAGTAAATATTTGATGTGTGAATGAGGAGCTGAAGCTACTGCAAACAACTTACATTTCAGGAAAGCCACACTTAACAAGCTCCTTCTGCATGCCAGGCATATGACTGGTAGCAGAATATGCCTCCCCCAAATATGTCACTCTGGTATAAGGATTATTCTGAACTGCCAGCAATTGAGAAGAAGCAGATATAAGAAAAGCTCTCTGTCCTCTCCCTATTTGCCTAGAAGCAGGACAGAAGTTTATAAAGGTGTCCCTTTCCCCTCTCTACCAGGAAGGACAGAAGTTCATCACTGGAAATACCTCTAGACCCTTATCAGCTCAGAGGTGGCACCAGAGGAATCTATATAACAAACTTTACTAACAAGACTTTGTCTTTCATTCGTTCCCCCATGTATTTGTCTTCCCACAATTTGCTTCCCTAGAAATTCAAAGTCCTTTTCCTTTTCTTGTCACTTCTCAAAGTGTGTTGTTCTTTTGTTAAGATGCCACCTAGCCCGAGTTGTAACCACCCCTCTGAGTTACACATCACTGGTTACTCCCATAGGTATGTGCAATGCACATGTTAATACACGTCTGTTTGTTTCTCTCTTGTTAATGTGTCTTTTGTCAGTCTAACTTACAGGGCCCAGGTACAGAACCTAACAGGGTAGAGGGAAAAAAACTTTTTTCCTTCCCTACATATGGTAAAATGTCCTTATATTCTTTCTCTCTTTTAATCCTTACAACAACCCCATGAAGTAAATTCTGTTATATCCATTTTAGACAGAAGGAACTGAAGATCAGAGCTGTTAAGTAACCCAAAGTCACACAGCTCAACGGGAGGAGCTAGTACTCAGGTCCACATAAGATTCTCTGCCTTCCACACACAATGATTTAGGGTGGGATGCAACCAGAGTACTCAAGTGCAGCAATTCAAAACTGTTTAGTCTAGGGCTTCCCTGGTGGTGCAGTGGTTGAGAGTCCGCCTGGCGATGCAGGGGACACGGGTTCGTGCCCCGGTCTGGGAGGATCCCACATGCCGCGGAGCGGCTGGGCCCGTGGGCCATGGCCGCTGAGCCTGCGTGTCCAGAGCCTGTGCTCCACGGCGGGAGAGGCCACAGCAGTGAGAGCCCCGCGTACCGCAAAAAAAAACAAAAACAAAAAAACTGTTTAGTCTAAAGGGTCCCTTTCTCTGCCTTTTTTCCTTGCCTCCAACATCATAGCCTTCATTCCTAGGGGGCAGTTTGCCTTCACATTGATTCAGTTTAAGCTTATAGGACATAGGGGTCTATTTTTGTTGCATTTCTCACAGCTTTTCAGGGAACATTTTGCTACATTTGTTCCGTTCACTCCAAGTTCTTTAGGTTTATGGAATGGGAACATGTACCAAGATGCCACTGAAACCAGTAAATACCTTCTGCTAAAACTCTTGACCTGGGCACTTCCCTGGTGGTCCAGTGGTTAAGATGCCGCCCTTCCAATGCAGGGGGCGCTGGTTTGATCCCTGGTCGGGGAACTAAGATCCCACATGCCTTGGTGCTGTTGACCAGTGTGTCTTAGAGGGTAATGCCAGGACAACCTGCATCAGAATAACCGGGGGCCTTGGATAAGGGTCAGTTTCTCAGCCCTGCCCCATAGAGTAGGTCTCTGAACGGGACCCTGAAATCTGCATCTTAACCAGGCACCTCTGGCTGATTTGTTTTTTAGGAGCTTTCAAGGACCTGTTTAAAATTTTAAGGTATAATTTACAGAGATAAGTGCACAAATCTTAAGTGTATAGCTAGACTTTTTATTTTTATATAAGTACACACATTTTAACCTGAGTACACCTATGTAACAATCAGATCAAGATAGAGGAGGAAATTTCCCTCTAAGTTGTCCCAGAGGTAACTATCAGTACTATTCTGAATATCACCATGGATTAATTTTGCCTGTTCTTGAACTTCATAGATATGGAATCATACCATATATGCTCTTTTGTGTCTGTTTTCTTTCACTTACATTGTTTTTGCAATTTATCCATGTTATATGTAGCAGTAGTTTGTTCCTTTTTGTTGCTGGTAATATTCCATTGTGTGAATATATCCTAAGTTATCTATTCTCTTATTGACGGTCACTTAGGTTGTTTCCAGTTTTTGGCTGTTACAATTAAAGCTGCTATGAACATTCTTGTACTGGTCTAATGGTGGACACAGTCACTCATTTCTCTTGGGTAATTACCTAGGAGTGAAATTACTTCAGGCTTAAGGTTTGACTGTGAGAGGTAGATGGGAGTTTATTTCTTGCCAGGAGCAAGAAATGCAGCGCTGGGGCAGGATGTCAGCAATCACCACTGAAAGGAAGAAAGTGCCAGGCTGGAAACTCCGTTGCTGATTCCAGCTCATATATTCTTAGCAGGCGATATTGACCCCAAGGTGTTTCTTAGGTGGAGTGGGGCAGGGGGTGAGGGCAGAGGTATGTGAAAAGAATCTTAGATGTTACAGTGGTTCGTGGCCCTGAGATATGCTGGTAGACAGTAATGTCATGGGAAGGAGGGCAATTAGGAAAAGAATACCTGACAAGGCTCTTTAGGGGGTAATAATGAACACAGCTTGGGAAACACTGGTCTAGCTAAACCTAGACATTCTTACAGTTCTAAAATCTGGAACCTAAGGGGATCATCACTCTTTTGGGTCCAGGAGGGTAACCTTGGAATAAACAACACTACCCAGAGATGCCCAAGGAAAAACGCAGCCAAGTTCTTGTATGTGTGTGTGTGTGTTGGGAGGGGCTGGGACTTATAGGTACAAGGAAAATAATACTCGGAAAGGGCGAGTAAAGAACCAGAGTCCATAAAGATCTTGCTGTAATCAACACAGCGGCCAAGTGGCCAGTGAGAGGAGAAGTTTATTTTATTAGCACCTTTTATTGAGGGAGGAAGTGATGAATGTCTCCATCAGCCCTGCTGTGTGTCTTGTCAGATCAGATCTTGTCTGGAGGAAATTCTGGAACCGCAATACAGCCACCACACTCGAGGCTTCCTCGGCCGCCAGCACCCATTGTTCTCCTTTCACTCAAGCGTGATGTTTCCGCCCCAGCAGGCCTTCCCTTGTGAGCAAACGGAAAGAAAGTAAAAGAATCTGGAAAGAATGAATGCATCAGAGAGAAAGCAGGCACCGTGAATCAAGGCATGGGGGGATGTTCACAGCCCATACCCTAGGCAGGAAGAAGGGGGGCTTGGAGGGAAGCCCCTGCACTTCTCCTTAACCCATGTTTTCTTTAACCCAGGTTTCTGGGGGGCCGCTCACCCCTACTTGCCCCTGAGAGGTGTGTGGTTAGCTGTGAGAAGGGCCGCCGGGGCAGTGTACCCCACCAAACCCCAGCACTGCCTTCGGCCCTGAATTATACACACCGGTAGTGTGGTAGGTACAGTGGCCAAACTCTCTTGTAACCTGTGTGGCCTTAGTAAGTTTCCTACCCTTTCTCAAGCTTTCTGTGCCCTAGTCTCATGTGCAAAATAAGGGTGATAAGATTGGCACCTACCTGAAAGCGTTGTTAAGAGGGTGAAACTAGTGAACATATGTCAAGTGCTCAGAACAGAGCTTGGCCCAGTCTCTATGAGAAGTGGCCTTAGGATGACTCATGGTCTTATGAATGGCTGTACTATTACTTGTGATAACTGATGCCTGCCCTCAAGCTGCTCCCACACTAGAGAGGAGACCACCTTCTAATTTCTTATTCAACTAAAAGGCTGACAGGCAAGTGTGATTTTAATAATTTTGCCTGTTCCTCTCCGGACTTCAGGCAGGGATAGTGCTGCCCCCTTGGGGTTGTCATTTCTTGATGACTCCTTTTCCCCTCCCCTCTTCTCTCCCACTCAGCAGCCAGGCTCCAGAAGGGGGAGGTGAAGATAACCACTGTCCCTTGGGGCAGGGTACGTAGCTAATAGGAAATTATGATTGAGCCCGATGACTCATGAGTTGCTGCAGATTTGGCTCAGCAGGGTGAGGTCACGGCACAGACAGGGACCCAAGCTGAGGTCTGCTTGGCTAAGAAATGAAGTTGCTTTCACGTGAGGGATGCTCCCAAGCCGTGGCAGTGGTCATGGGCCACGCACACCACATTCTCTTCCTTTCCATGTTATTCTGTTAAAAGGGATGTGATGAGCCTGGCTCATGTAAACATAGGTAGGACTGGCTCATCTGGTTGTTGGCATAGCTTTCAGTGGCCCAGCTTATTTGTTCTGTGTCCAGTTTCCCAAAGATCCTTTGACCTTTCTGGAAAGTCATTGGATGATTTATTCTGAGCATCACAGGTTGAGCTCCCCAGGAAGAAGGCTGTGCAACAGAGATTTGCCTGCACAAAGTTTATTGGGGAGTGAACTCAAGATCAACGCCTGTGGGAGGAGGAAAGGAAGCAGGATTGTTGGAGGGAAAAGTTGAACTTTGATGCTGTCCCAACAAAGGCTTCACCTGATGTCACAAGGAGCTCTGGAGCTAGGATGGCCCTTTACAGTTGGAGCTCGGGGCAGGCTTTATACCCCACACTGACCATTGGATACAGGCTGCTTTGGAAAGGGGCAGAGTGGCCTTGAGGGAGGCGGCTCTCTTTAGGCCAGGGCCAGCCCTGAGGATGCAGCTGTGAGCTGCTGGCTGCCAACGCTCCCCGCAGCTGGGGTAAAGAACACCCCATCCTGAGGGGAGACCTGGGCAACGTACCTCAGCATCCACCACCCTGAGCATGGGCGTTAGACCTTTCTACCTCTTGCCACTGTCCAAATGCTTCCCATTTTCTAAGATCTGCAGGGTACAATGACTGAAGGTATAGGTTTTGGAGTCCAGTAGACTCATGTTCAAGTCCTGTTTCTGCTGTTCATTTGGTGATATTATAGAGTATATTTCAGGTGCTGTTCAAGGCACTAAGGGTACAAAAGTGGTAACCCCTTCCCTCTGGAGCTTATATTCCATGGGTGGCAGGGAGACACAGGCAATTAAAAAAGGAAAAAAATATGCATACTTGATATCATATATAATTATATATATATTGTATAAATTACATATATTATGTATAATTAGTGACGCAGAGAAAGTAAGTAAGGTGCGGGGTAAGCGAATAATGGGAGTGCTGTTTTGTATGGAGGTCAGGGAAGGCTTCCTTCCCTGAGAAGGTGGCATTTGAGTGGAGACATGAGGTGTGGCCGTGATCTGGGGACCGTGGGGTTCAGGTGGAGGGAGCCGAAGTGCAAAGGCCCTGAGAAGGGAATGTTCAGGGAGCACCAGGAGGCCAAGGTGTTGGGTGGGGTAGGAGAGGAAGAGAGAGGAGGTGGGGAGAAGGGGCTCTCAGGAGGCAGAGAGAAACTCAGATTTCAAGGCAATATCCACAAAAGGGAAATCTATGGAGACAGAAAGCCAGGTGCCTGGGACTGGGAGAGAGGGGAAGATGGGGGAGTGATGGCTGGGGGAGTGATGGCTGGGGGAGTGATGGCTGGGGGAGTGATGGCTGGGGGAGTGATGGCTGGGGGAGTGATGGCTGGGGGAGTGATGGCTGGGGGAGTGATGGCTGGGGGATTCAGCTTCTGTTTGAAATGATGAAAGCGTTGTAACCTGAGATGGTGGCTGCACAACTCTGGGAATGTGCTAAAAGCCACACCGTTGTGCACTGTAAGTAGGCAAGCTGTATGTTATGTGAATTATATCCGAAAAAGCTATTTTAAAAAATCCGAGCAGTGGGCCTCCCTGGTGGCGCAGTGGTTGGGAGTCGGCCTGCTGATGCGGGGGGGCGCGGGTTCGTGCCCTCGTGCCCCGGTCCGGGAGGATCCCACGTGCCGCGGAGCGGCTGGGCCCGTGGGCCGTGGCCCCTGGGCCTGCGCGTCCGCGTCCGGAGCCTGTGCTCTGCAACGGGAGGGGCCGTGGCGGTGGGAGGCCCGCGTACCGCAAAAAATAATAATAATAAAAAATCCGAGCAGTGATTAACAGGAGACAGGCAGGGCCTGTTAGGCCATCTGAGGATCTGAGATGGGGCGCTAGCGGAAGGTTTTAAACGGGAGAGCGGAAAGATGGGATTTACATTTGAAAAGAACCTCTCTGCTGCTGTGCCGAGAATGGGCTGAAGGGGGCAGGCGGGAAGCCGGCAGGTGGTAAGGAGTGGCTTGCAGTAATCCAGGTGGCAGGTGCTGGAAGCAGGGGAGTGGGTGGTTGAATGTAGACACCCGCGGGTGGTGGAGCTGACAGGAAGTGCCGATCGATCGGACCACTGAGGGAGGGTGTGTGAGAGAGAAGAGTCGATATTTTTTAGTCCTACCTGGTAGAGCGGAGTCACCGTTTACTAGGGTGAAGACAGCTGGGGGAGCAACACATTTTGCGGTGGAATCAGGAGTCTGTGACCATGTGCGTTTGAGAGGCCTGTTAGAGATGTGGCAGAGGCAGTGGGAGTTGTGTCTAGAGTCCAGCCCGGGAACACTCTGGGCTGGAGAGGAATTCTGGGAGTTATCAGCATATTGATGGATTTTAGTCTGGAGACTGGAGGAGACCCTAGGGAGGAGTAAAGAGACAAGTGGTGGCCAAGTCGGAACCTTTGAGCCTTAGTTTTCCAAACTTGGAAGAGCTCCCTGGCACAGCTGTTGTGAGTGTCGGCAGGTGCACAGTGAACGGAAGCGCTCTCTCCCGCTGCCTTTTTCATCTCAGAGTTCCTCAGGAAGACTTACTGTATGCTCAGTGTCTTCAGCCTTATTTTACTACTTTATCCAGTTCAGTACTGAGCACTGACTGCAAATCAGACACTCTTCTGGGAACACCAGCTCCCTAAAGATCCTGGCTCGCACTGTCTACCCGCCAAGGATGTACCTTCCGATGGAGAAAACAGAAAACCCCATCAACCTAATGATAACTATGGCAAACTCAAGGCTGTAATAGGTGCAGAACTGGGCTGGGGGTGGGGAGGCATTAATTCAGATGGGAGACATTTGTGAGGAGCTCACTTAGGATGTAGAACATGAGCTGGAGCTTGAGGGTTGAAAAGGAATCTGTTGGGGAAAGATGGGGGTGGAAGGGAGGGCAACCCAGACCGACATGAGAAGAACAGAACCACAGGAGTCCTTTGTGGCTGAAGCATGGTGTTCATGGTGATGGGATGAAGGGAGCTCAGGTTAGCTTGAATCAGACTGGAGGAGTTGGCAGAAGGCACTTGTTTAAGAAACCTGCGCCCATGGGCACAGCCTGAGTCATCTGGTCACCCAGAACTGCTCCCCTCTGAGCACAGGCCTAGGGCCTTTTGGTTCCTCTCACTCTTAAGCCCATTAACCAGCTCCCCAGCTTCACTGAGGCTACCTACCATTTTCTGTCCATCCAATTGTGACCTTCTCACCACCTCTTGTTCCTCTCCTGTGGTTCCATCACTGTAGCCTGTCTCTTGCTAGCATCTCCAACTGATTTGCTTCTTTGGCTTTCTACTTCATCATCTTATAAACTCCCAATCCTGGTCATTTCAACAACCTCTTTCTCTCCTGTTGCAGGGTATCAAGGTAGCTGGACAACAATTCCTTAACTGCTTATTTCATTAGCTTCAACTTTTTTTTAATCACCAATCTCAGGTGGGCTCTTAAGAGTACTGGCCCATTCTTTCATGCATCCTTAGCCAGCTAAATTTCCCATCTTCCAATGTAGCCACGCCAAACCTTTGTTCTTTTTTTCAACTTGCTCTCAGCACAAAAAATGGAAGGCTTTCAGGCACATGCTCCCTCAAATGTTCGCCTTCCCTGCATGCAAACATATCTACTTCTTAATAGTTATCTATTGCCGCATTCAAAACTTAGTGGCTGAAAATAACAAACATTTATTATCTTATAGTTTGTGGACTCTGGCTGTGCTTTAGTTTGGTGCCTCTCCTTCAAGGTCTCTCATAAGAGTGCAATCAAGCTATTGGCTGGTGCTGAAGGATCCTCTTCTAGGGTCACTGATATGGGCCTTTACATAGGGCTGCCTTACACATGGCAGCTGATTTCCCCTCAGGGGGAGTGACCCAAGGGACAGCAAGACAAGAGTGCCCAAGATGGAAGGCATAGTCTTTTTATAACCTAATATCAGAAGTGGCTTGGGACTTCCCTGGTGGCACAGTGGTTAAGACTCTGCGCTCCCAATGCAGGGGGCCCAGGTTTGATCCCTGGTCAGGGAACTAGATCCCACATGCGTGCTGCAATTAAGAGTTCGCATGCCACAACTAAGGAACCCTCAAGCCACAAATAAGGAGACTGCGAGCCGCAACTAAGGAGCCCACCTGCCACAACTAAGACCCAGTGCAACCTAAATAAATAAATAAATAAATATTTTAAAAAAAAAGAGAAGTGGCAGCTTACCATCACTTCTACTGCATTCTGTTTGTTAGAAGTGAGTCAGTAAGTCCAGCCCTCACTTAAGGGGAGGTGATTACACAAGGGCATGAATACCAGGAGGCAGAGATCACTGAGGGCCATCTTAGAAGCTGCCTACTACCTTCTGCCTTCCTTTCCATATTCCTATTCCCTTCTTGGGCTCATTCCTCAACATGTGCAAATGTTCCTGTCCTCTGGATCCAGCGCTATGAAGTACCCGCAATTGTTCCATTGGCTTCTTCTCCTCAAACTTAAGGCACCTTCAGAAATCTCTTAAGTTCAAAATAAACCTTCCCTCCACTTCGATCTATGACCCCTGATTCTCCCTTCTTCCCCTGCTGCTCTTTTTGAGAATGTGACCTTTATTCCTTGCATTCGAGTCCACCTCCACAGCACTGCTCTGCTAAGGTCATCCTAAATGCCAGATCACATGGCTACATTTCAATCCTAGTCTTAGTGGACTTGTGCAGTATTTAAGGCTATTAACTCTTCTCTTTAGCGTCTCTTGCCTTGCTGATTTTGCTTTTTCAGCCCCTTATTTCTTCACTTACCCCTAAATCTGAGATTGTCCAGGCTTTTGCCCACATTCCCTGGCTTCACTCCCTCTGACCCCGCATTCAGTACTCCCAGCACCTCTGTGTTCTGATAACTACTGTCAGAGCTGTGAATCTTAGTCTTCCAACTCTCAAGTGAAGGAAATACACTTCTTGACTTTGTTTAAATCAACTTCAGTCAGACAATGAACCCCGATTCTACTGCGCTGGCAGGAAATTAATCTCGGTAAACGTCCCCCCCTTCCACCCAGGGGTGTGCCAAGGTTGGCTCCTCCTGGGAGGTCCCTCTAGGCAAAGCCACTGGTCTTTGGTTCTGGCTGATAATTGCTGAGATGTTCCCTGGTTTGGGCCCATGGTTCCTCAGGGCCAGTGGCTTTACTGCTTGGAGCAAAGCAATCCTTGGTAAAGTGAGAGCTCCTGGGCCTGGGGTCCAGCCTTCCCAACTGCACTGATCAGCTGCCCTCATTGAGGACTTGTCACCTCCCTGACGAGTTGACACAGAGCAGCATCCAGACCCCAGTCCTCAGGGACCTGCTGATATTTTCCCTCTTCCCAGTCCAGGGTCGAATCTCTTCTGTCTCCTCTTGCAGCTCTCAAAGCCCTGGCCCCAGGAACACCATGCACAGGCTACCAGTGATTGCTTTCTCACCCTGCAAAAACATCTTAGGAAAGATATTTCCACTAACAGGCCTGACCACCTACTTGGAATGCAGAGGAGAGAAAAGTACAGCAAACAAAACATACACTAGTAGTGTTGGGAGTTTGGCAGTGGTTTCAATAAATAACACCTTCTCCCTCATGAGTTTGTAGAAGACAGATGGCGATCAAAACGTTGGCTTTATTACTGAAAATGCTGATTGGAGACCATAGCTTTGGGTCGGCTTCAAGTGGCTCACTCTCTACAGACCACCCACTGCAGTCCCAGGGAACCACTCAGCACACAGCAGGATAGATCCAGAGTGGGTAAGCCCCCAGGGCCTGGCTGCACTAGCTTAGTTCCTTCCCCAAGATGACCAATCAGATAAGCTGTCCCCTCTGTTTCTCCAGTAGGAGATCACCTCTCATAAGGCTAGTTCCCCACTAACAAGTATCTGTAAAGCCAACCCTGCCAAACTGTGAAATCTGAACCTCCAGCCAAGACCTCTCTCCTGTACTCCAGACCAGTACAGGCACACCTCAGAGGTATTGCGGGTTCAGTTCCAGACCACTGCAATAAAATGAGTCACACAAAATTTTTTTGGTTTCCCAGTGCATATAAAAGGTATGTTTATACTCTGTTAAGTGTACAATAGTATTATGTCTAAAAAAAAGTACATACCTTAATTTTTAAAACATTTTTTAAAAATTATTTTTATTTATTTATTTATGGTACGCGGGCCTCTCACTGTTGTGGCCTCTCCCATTGCGGAGCACAGGCTCCAGACGCGCAGGCTCAGCGGCCATGGCTCATGGGCCCAGCTGCTCCGCGGCACGTGGGATCCTCCCGGACCGGGACACGAACCTGTGTCCCTTGCATCGGCAGGCGGACTCTCAACCACTGCACCACCAGGGAAGCCCTAAAACACTTTTTACTAAAAAACGCTAACCATCATCTGAGCCTTCAGCGAGTTGTAATCTTTCTACCGGTAGAGGGTTTGAAATATTGTGAGAATTACTAAAATGTGAGACAGAGACAGGAAATGAGAAAATGTTGTTGGAGAAATGGTGCTGATAGACTTGCTCAATGCAGGGTTGCCATAAACCTTCAATTTGTAAAAATTACAGTATCTGCAAAGTGCAATAAAATGAGGTATGTCTGTATTTCCCACTCTCTACTGCACATCTCCATAAGGGTGAGCTTGAGGCAGCTCAAATTTGACACTGCCAAATCTGAATTCATGACCCTCTTACCCCAACACTGCCCCCTGTATTCTCGGAATTAACGACAGAAAAATATCTTCCAACCCAAGGAAGTGGGAACTATCCTCTACTCTTTCCCTAATCCAGTTTGTCCGCAGATCCCATCCATTCCACCCCCAGAAACCTCTTGAAATATGTCCCCTCTCTGCTGCTGTGGTTTCTGCTCTCCCCATTTCTTAGCTAGACCATAGCAGGAAACTCACCGTCTGCCTGCCTCTTTCTCTCCCTCTCCCATGCACAGGTATTGGGACTCTGCTGACATTTCTAGCCTCTTCTTACACCTTTTCCCTAAATGCATCCAGTACTCCTTTCACACAGCCCTACTACACCATCTAATTTCCAGAACCTCCATCCTTTGCACATGTAGTTTCCTCTGCATTGCTTTTCACCCTCCCACCTCCCCTGTTTGTCTGCCTGGAAATCTCCTAATTGTTCTACAACTTTCAACCCTAAGGTTGTTCTTCCCTAGCACCATCCCTGACCAAAGCAGAAGTAAGGGTCCCTCTTCTGTGCTCCCATGGTGCGGCAGAACCAAGATGTCAGTCAGCTTCCTACCAGTCTTAGGGGGTCCTTCTGTGCAGGGACAAGTTTCATTCTTGTTTGTGTCCTGGGTGGCTAAGTCAATGCCTGGTGAATGTTGGGGGCTCCATAAACATTTGTGGAATGAATGGCTTCATGGCTCTTGTCTCCCACTGACCCCATCAACTTAGCCTGTCAAACTGATCTCATCCTTTCTTCCCTCCTTCCCCATCCCCTTCACCTGGTGACCTTGGTGCAGTTAATGGGCCCCGAGCTCACAGGGAATTTAATGGTGCTTTCCCTCTGGTGTGCTCAGCTTGGGGCAGGAAAAGCAGGTGTCTCTGCAGACCGTGAGTGGGCTTTGCTAGAGGAGCGGCTGCTTTGTACACCCTCAGGGCCTCCTGCAAATCAGGCTCAATTGCCTTCACTTCCTGTGCTCAGGGAGATTAGATACTGCCTAATCAACCCCGATTTGTTTTTCTTTTCTTAATATTTGAAACTACCAAGGACCAGTTGCCATCCTAGTGGGTGGCTTTCAGAAATCCCCTCTTTTCTGATGTTTGACTTCTTGTGAGTTTCAAGAAACCAATCTATTTGGAAAGAACCTGCACTTAGATGTTCTTTGAATTGCCGTGAAGCCCTGGCAGGAAGTGACTTGGAGCTGGGTTAGTCTTGTCTCACTCCCAGGAGAGGCGGGAGTAAAGAGGTATAGGTACATCTGGGGACGGGTGTGGCTTTGGATCATTCCTGTGGCCATCTCTCCATGCGTGGGCAGGTTTCACAGGTGTAGGATCAACTGAAATCAGAGGATGCTTGTTTAAGCCAGAGAGCGTCTACTGCACGTTGGTGGTGCAGCTGCCCTGCTAGGCACTCCGTGAGCCCTGGCTGGCATAAACGGCCTTGATAGGCGTTCTCATCTCAGCCTAACCAGCTGTAACCTTTAAGCAGACCAAAGAACAAGCCAGTGAAACTCTGTAAGAATTAAATGAGTCTTATGTACTTTCTCCAAATAAAACAACTCTTCCAGGAAGTATGTTTAGAGAGGGGCTTGGTGGCAGGGCAGGGACCACTTATCTTCACATCATTGCATGGGAGGTAGAGATCTAGTACTTCAGTCTGGCTGGGGAGACCAGCGCCGGCTTCTTCGCTGATTCTTTGGATGTGTGTTTAGAAGTGGATGCCCATTCAGGGTCAAGCACCATGCAGAGTGCATGATGCACTGTTTTGTGTAACCCTCTAACGCCTCAGTTATTCATTGAACTTCACTATGTGCCAGGAGCTTCTGGATCTCTCTTTTAATCCATTTAGCCACTCTTTGAGGTAGGTTCTGTTATCATAACCACCATTTTCAGAAGAGAAAACCGAGGCACAGAGAAATTAAGGAATTTTCACAACTTCTGTCAGTCAGTCGGAGCTGGAGTCTGAGCCTAGGCAGTCTGGCTGCAGAGCTTCTAAACCACTTCTCGATGCTTCACTGGCGAAACAGGTATTGATAGTCTCACTTTTCAGATGAGGAACCTGGAACCCAAGGTCTCACAAGCAGTACGAGTTGGAGCCAAGATCTATCTGTTCCAAAGTCTACAACATTCTCTGACTGCATACTGGTTAGAGATAGTGGATATACTAGTTTAAAAGGCAAAAAGTTCTACAACTCTTCTTAAAAAACAACAAAAAGTCGTCTTCTCCCTTCCTTTTCCTCAGTCCTGATTTCTGCTCCCAAGAGCCATTTATTTTCAAGTCTTTAAGACTTTTCTCCTATTATTTATTCCTAGTTACTATTTACTTTTCTATTATTTCTAAATAACATGCTTACACTATTCTACACTTTTTGGTTTTAGATATTTTCTACTTACCACCACTGAAGGTGAGGATTTCACTCTCTTACACGCTATTCTCCCCCCCGCCCTCTGCCACCCCTTCTCAATATAGGTATAATTTGGGGCTACTTACATTATGATGACCATATGAATGTTTATAGCTGAACCATGTGATATACTGTGGATTTCCTCTTTATATAACTTTATATATAAAAAATATATATAATATAAAGCATATATTTCCTTTTATATAGTTTCACTGAAACTAAGATGTGTCATTTAAAAAATTATTTGGTTGTTCTCAAACTCTGACAGAAGTGTTAATATCCTCTCACTATGATCAAGCATATCAAGTAAAACTTCATTTTTACTTTTCTTTTCTTGGTGATATTCCTCCTGGATCCCTTTTTTTCCTGCTCTTAGACTGATGGTTAAGGAATGCTACACAGCTTATTCTGGGAGATTAACAGTCTGTTTGTCCATCCTGTCTGTAGAACCTCCCAATCTTTTGGAATATTTTCATGTCACAGCTTCCTCATGAGGTTTGAAGGGCAAGTGTTTCAGGTGGGAGAAAGCAAAGCACAGGGGGGTTGAGTGTCTGTTGAAGGTACACAGATGTAAGTGGCAGAGGCTGGGCAGAACTGGGCTTTCCTGAGTCGTAGCCCTGGGCTCCCTGCAGGAGGCCACAGTGCCCCCTGCAGCCTGGCACAAATGACTGTTGCTGCTGCTGGCCAGCCTTCCCTCAAAAGTTCCAGACTCCACAGAAGAATGCAGGGTGGCAGGAATTTCATCCACACCTCCATGTAAGTTCTTTCATAAATGGGAGATATGATTGAGCGCTATACTTTGAATCATAATACTTCCTGAGTCTGCCAGTTAATAGTTATGCAATTTGGAGCTGGTCACATAAACTCTTTAAGTCTCAATTTCCTCATTTGTAAAATAAGGACAACAGTGCTACCTTATTGGGATCATTGTAAAGATTAAGTGCTATAATGTTTTAAAAGGCACATCCTAACTGCTTAGGAAATGTTAAACATTTATAATTATGGTCTAGAATTCCCAGTCCACCCTCCAGGAATTGATGACACCCCTTGGTCAGCTGAGGTCAACTAACCCATACTAAAATAAATACCATCCAAATGTCCCAATTCTTGCCGTTTGCTGATTTTTTGGCTTTCATGATTTTTTTTTCTTGTCAGTTGATGCAAAGATGTTAAGTCTTTTGGGTAACATTTTTCCTTGGGAGAAAGGAGTAGCTAGCTATACTTCATCTACTTCTCCCCCATGCTTCACCCTACGAGCCTTTCAGTACTATTTGCTGTAACAGTTTGCATTCTAAAACAGGCTGAATAAAGAAAGATGATCCAAGTTTGAGATGAACTTTTGGGAAGAGAACTTCTAATGTAGTGTATTTCAAATTGTAGGTCACAACTCAGGAGAGGCTGTGAAATCACCTTAGTGAGATCACAGCTGGCTCTTAAAGTATCAACCTGCATCTCGCATAGTAGGAAAGCATTTTGTGAAACTTGTTTTAATTACCTACCTGTGTATAAACATATATAAATTAAATATACACACATATTCATGTATGTATGTGCTGGCTTGCAATATAAAATGTTTTTAACTGTTACAGTTGAAAAAGTTTGAAAAATGCATCTTAATGATCTTCACGGTGAAAAAGAAACGTGCCTTAATGATTTTCACTGTTTCGTTTGCTTCCGTTAGTTCCTTCATCAGGTCTCTCTTCTAGATTACCCTCTTCGAACTAAAAAGAAAAAAACCAAAACCGAAAAAAATTAAAACCAACCATTGAAATAGGACTCATGCATTTAAAAAAATTTATTTTTGGCCACACTGCACGGCATGTGGGATCTTAGTTCCCTGACCAGGGATGGAACCCATGTCCCCTGCAGTGGAAGCGCAGTCTTAACCATTGGACCACCAGGGAAGTCCCTCACACATTTTCTTCCTCAGTATTTTCTGGGTACCCACTACATAAAGATTCTTGGATATAGGTTCCTACTCTCAACTTACAACCTCTCAGGGGAAAGCAAGTATGTAAACAGAACATTATGCAAGTTAGAGTAACTGAAACGTTGAAAAGTCACAAGTAACATGTTGGGAAGGTAGGATGATTGATTCTGACCAGGTTATCGTGGAAGGCTTTGTGTGGCCATTAGGCTCAAAATGTCAGTAATCAGAGATTGGCAAGGAAGGGTTTAGAAGTGTGTCTTTTTAAGGACTAATAAGTAATAAAGTTTGGCTGGATATGGTTTGAAAGATAGTTTTTGGAACATGCGCTTTAAAAGCATCAAATTCTATCTTGCCCTTAATAGCTTAATGCATTCAGAGCCACAAAGAACCTGTTATGATGTTAATTTAACACATTCAGCACAGTGTGATAATTGTGTTAAAGTTATATCCGAGGAGCAGTGAGTTGCCCTAATCAGAAATTCACACTCCAGGGATGGTCAGCTGGTACTCCAATCAGTGTACTTCACAAGGGACTATTAGAAGCCCTTCTGTTATCTACAGCTCACTCAGGACAGGAGGCTTTGCTAATAACTTAATAAATGTCAAGTGTGTTTCCACTGGTGCCATGAGTGGCTTGCTAATAATCTTGATGTAGATGCAGGTTCTTATCTGTGAATTCAGTACCTGATTTAAGATAGGTGGATAGGCTAAAAACAAGTCATTAACAAGATTGTGACAAGCTCTGTAGCTTGTACTTCTGTGGACAGTACCCAAGATCTGATTGCTAAATGCACCTCTGTCCAGCCATTAGTAGAGTATTCTGGTTGCCTGATGTTGACCACGGGGTGATAGAATTTTGCCCTCAACACCTGAGGCAGATGCTACTGCTTGCTAATGTTTAATCAGATATTCTGTGTAAGGCAAATTGAGTATGGACTTTGCTTTTATGTTAAGCAGGTTGTGGATACCACTACCTGCCAAAGACTCTGAGTGGTGAAGGACCGAATTGGCTGTCAGTTTGATAAATAAGTTATGACGTCTGGTACTTTTAAGTTACTCCCGAATAATATCAATCATCAACACCTATTTATCAAAGCAAGTTTATTTGATTACTTATTCCAGACAGATAATGAGGCTCGTGTGTACAGCTAAGAAATTAAGACAATCCAGATAAAAGGCAGGAAAAATTAATATGAACTACACAAACAACTAGCTAAAAAGGAACAGGAGCTGCATTCATTTTACATAATACTGTGAAGTGATGTAGCACCATTTACCTCAAAGATATCCTAAGCACTTTTTAAGGTAATTACGTGGGTCCTTGCTAAAAATGCAGCAATACATTAAAAATTATAGCAAGCCTGATGATAATCTTATGTTCAACTACTTCAAATATAAAATTATTCCAGAAAAAATGGGAAATTTGGGAAGGGTCTGACCTTGTACAATTCTTTTAAAAAATCCTAAGGAAATAGTTACCATTATTGAGACCAGTTTTCTTCCACCACTTGCACTATATTCATCACTATTATCATGACCTAAATTCTAAGCTTTGGAAGATTTAATAGGTAGTTATTTATTTAAATATGCACACAATTTTATTTATTAAAAAAAATTTTTTTACACTAAAGTTCTGTTTATTGGTCTGTTCAGTCTGTTCTGGTCTGAACCACAAACATGGAGAAATAAGAAATTTAAGGCTACCAAAATCAAAGGATTAGGATCTTTAATGATAAATCCTATTTTTTTTTACCATTTCTTATCATTATTCTAAGCTATTCTACTCTGATCATTCTTAGGTTGAAATTTGTTGAACTTAAGTTTGACCCTGTTAATGAACCTAAGTTAACTGAAGACACATAAATCTAATCATACGCCTTTTTCTAAATACTGATGAAGTTTCATCTGAGATATATAAAGAGGCTTGGAGAGAAATTCAGTGTTCCGGAGTCCTTCATTAGCCCACTTTACTAGTTAAGGGCCACAGTACATTTTCAGAAATACACCACAGAAAAATCTTAAGAAGAAAATTGCAAAGAGTTTGAGATTATTCAATCCTGAACAGCTGTGGTTCCTAACTTTTTTTAAAGGGTCGTGACCACTTTGAGAAGCTGATGAAATTATGAACTTTCCCTCAGAAAAATGCATATGAACAAAAACTTCTTATATACATTTGCAAGGGATTCCCTACAGTCCATGATCCGCAGGTTAGGAATTTCTATTTCAAAGCTGTGGGACACAGTGGAAAATAAGTTTAGCCCATTTCGACATTGCCCATCTTCACCTCACTTCACTGCAACTATACAGGACAGTAAGCATTTTAATGATGTTACTAAATTGCTGCCTTAAGACAAAAACTCTTACTGTAAGCATAGTCTTATAAAATCCTCTTGCCCCAGTTTTACAAGGTTTTAAGCCATTTATCTTGTCTCTCAGATTAGTTAAGTCCCTAAGGTTTAAACTAGCAGATAATTGTTTCATTGATATATTATTCTTTAGAGCCAGTCACTGAAAAATGAGATTAAAATACCCTTGTGAAAATGAACATGTGTCTACATACTGAAGAACAGGTTATTTGACTTTATAAAATATATTTCTAGTTATATTTCTAGGTATAGTCTCTACACTTGAAATCAAATGCATCTACCTAGTGCCTCTGAACATAGCACATAACTGCAGACCATTCCCTCTTACTTACTTGGAACCCTTACTACAGTGGAGGTCTCCTACCATGGTAACAAAATGTACAGTTGACCCTTGAACAATGCAGGAGTTAGGGGCACCGACCCAGTCACCCCAGTTGAAAACACCTGTACTGCTATCTCTGCTTCAAAAACAAAGGAATTGATACATGACTCACGCAAGGGCAGGAAGCTGAAACCGTCTGGATCAAACCCTAGTTCTTTCGATTCCACATATTGTGATCTCAATCAAACTTTCCCCTATAATTAATTAATTAATTTAAAGTTCTGTGAAATGAAAGTACAAGTACTATATTTATTGAAAAAAATCCACATATAACTGGACCCATGTAGTTCAAATCTGTGTTGTTCAAGGGTCAACTGTACTCAATGTTCTACCTACTGTTCAGGGTAGAAAACACTTCATTTCTGACCAAACCCGCTATCTCAAAAGCACCTCATCAACTCCCCAGTTACCAAACAGGTTGAAGAATGCTATCTTTGAGAAGTATAACGTTAAACTCTTGGCTATGTCTTAACCCCATGTCAAATGGACCATTAAAACAAGAGGAATGACTATACTACAGTACAAAGGTTAGGCCTGTTGCTTTCTTTAAATTAAAGATGAACTCCACTAGTTACTCCAAGGAATCGGTTTATATAATAGGGTAAACATGGATGTACATATGGGGAATTCTTAAAGCCCTTATTAAAGAAGTTTTCAATCAATCAATGTTTTAAGTCAGGTGACAGTTATTCAGTCCTTTCATAATCATCCTCTTTTGCTCAAATAGAGTATTTATAGAACAAATCTCAAAATACTTGAATAAAGAAAAAGGGTCAACTAAGAGAACAGCTTTGCCAAGGAAGCTACAACTTGGTTATGGGATTTCATTCTCGTCTTTTGCTATATAAAAAGTGAATAACGGAACAACCATTGTTTTCCCCTTGCTCGTCTTTATTTCTAAGAAGTCTTCCTTTGTAAAAGTTAAACACTAGAATTTCCATTTCAGAGATGTAGGGGGTCAGGAACAGGAGTGGGAAAAGAAGGATCCTGCTCTCTGACAATCAGAATTCAAGTATTTCAATGGTAAAGGGCTTGCAAGAGAAAATGGACTATTACTCCACTGGCTAAATGGCATCCCATGAGTCCTATAAACTATATAACCAAGAATTTTCCCTGCACTATTCAAATGTACCATTTTGTGTTTTTCCTACTGGACCTACTAAATGGTGAGTGAAAGCTGAAGAAGGTAATATATACCAACATTCCTGGCTGTGTAATCTATACATTTTCATTTTAAGAGTAATTCAAGCATAATCCATATTTAAAAAATTAGACTAAAGAGAGACAGTAAAGGTTTTAAAGTTTTCTCTTTGAAAAGATGGTATCTTACAGTACATACAAAAATACTCTGAAAATACATACGACTTCATTTACAAAACACTGAATCAACATATTACAAGAAGAATTACATGGTTATGGATTTTAATAAATGGAGCATGCATTCATGAAACTTAAAAAATACTAAGAAATGCACTGAAAAAAGCAGTGTAAAAAAAGACAACTCATATATTTAAATAAAAATTACAAAGGTCCTGAGCCAATTAATGGTTGGTAACAATTTCATTCAAAAATGCCTTTAGGTTTCAATAAAATCCACTGCTCATTTCTGCATGCCTAGTCCACGAAGGAACTGTCTGAAGTTGTGGCGGTAAGTAATGGTCAGCAAGTATCATGCCAAGTTAATCGTACACTTCAAAAATACAAGTTTGCCATACTTAAAGGCATCTTACTGTTGATGCCGGAATGAGTTGCTCCTCAGTAAAAAATACCAGTCAACTAACAAGAATGGCATGAGATAGGATATGTAACAATTTCACCGTTCATATACTGACTTTCAGTATCCTGGTCATATTTTGATTCTTAATAAAGATGCATTTCAAAGGCCTCCATGGGAGGCAAAATATAGAGAATTTATGGTGCCCAACTCTTATGTAATCACTGGACTAATCCTCCCTGGTAACTATGCAACATTTGGATAGAAAGGCACAATAAAAATTTAAATATTCCGTGTGCCAATCTGAGAAAAAATAATTTAAATCAACAGAACAGACAATAAGTACATCTACACAAATGAGGAAAGCAGAGAAGATACCTCACATTCATTTATCTCAGGTTTCACAAAGTGGCTTCAATGCTAAAGTAAATGTGTTAACATTTGGAAAATTACTTTTTTTGTTTTTTGTTTTCAACTTTTTTAGTTCTATACAATGATTACAACATAAGACTTAAAAAAAAGAAGGGGGCGGTGTTCAGGACTTGTTTTATCAGTGTCCAGAGAGCCAAGCACTGGTTCCCACAACAGAGAAACAAGCATCGAAAGTTAAGGCAGTAAAACCTCCAACGCAAAGCCATAATATTGTAGATGATAATTTGATAGCAGGTGATCCTCAGAGAACTGTATGTAGCAATCAATGAGAGAATGCTACAGCATCTGCAGGTCAAAGTGTAAGAGTTCAAAAAACCACTTCAAGGTTGTTAGGCCGATGACTGTAACTTTCACCTTATTTTATGTATGACAGCCACCTCTATCTTAAAAAGAGTGGCTGCATCTATGCCACTAAATGATTGCATATTCACTTAAGTAAGGAGGCACTGCTTTTACCGATTTAGGGTCAGTCGAATGGAATTTTTGATGACACGGATGTTATTTGCTGGAACTGGAGATGATGTATCTGGTAGTTCTTTACTGGGCGGTCTCTGTTAGAAAGAAATACAAAGTAGGAAAAACAAATACACATTATAAAGGTCCAACGAGTAAATCAGTCACAAAACTCTGAGTTTTTTTCCACATGCTTTAAGTTCCTAAACACTCAAGTATGTGTTGAATATTTTTTCCCTATATTCAAATCCCCTTGTTTGGGGGACTTATTATTATTATTATTATTTTTAAACAGGTGAAAAGCAGAGGGATAGGGAAAGGGTAGAAGTGGGAGGACTGTATGAATAGGAAAGAGGACTTTGTTTAATCAATTGCCACTTCTAGACTGAGAAATGCATAGAGAACAAAGTCCTCCTCAGACTCAGGCAATGTTAAAGAGAAATAGCTGAAGAGCATGGTCACTAAACAGGAAATTCTTGGGGTGCAAGGTGAAAAAATGAGTGTGTGATACAGAGGAAAACTTGATATCCAGTTATATCCTTCAATTAGTTTCTGTAATACATTCATGCAGAAGAATAACCCAATTTGTGAGATAATTAAGTTTTTAAGAAAACCAACTTCGTAGTCAGGGTAGGTAACTTCAGTGATAGTAAAATTCAGGGACATCTATATGAGGGCTTTTGAAGACACTAAAGATTATTATATAATGAAGGCAAAGTCTAAGACTGAGAAACAAAGACAGAAGCCTAAAATACAGATAGTTAGTTGTCTGACAGAAACAGCATATCAGCTTCTTGTCAAGAGATGACTGCAAGAATTAATTCTCCTTGCATGTTACCTTGGCTAAACGAATTATATCATACGCACATCCATTCAAAAAAAAAAGACATGAAAAATTTCAGACGTGCATAGAAGTAGAGAATAGGAAGGACAATGAAGACTTAAATGCCACAATGACGACTTAGATGCCACAATGAAGACTCAGACATTATTAAAATTTTGCCACATTTGTTTGGTTTATGCTCCTTACCCATTATACTTGAAATCTTTTAAAGCAAAACCCAGACATGTCATTTCACACTTTCATACTTTTAATATCCATCTTAAATTTTTTTTCCATTACCATACATAATTATACACCTCTACTTTTTGTAACCCACTCTTATGTTAAAAGAAATTTTACAAATTCTACAACTAATAGAAAGTATGAGGACATTTTCTATTTTGCTTTAGAATTGCCAATACATCCTGGGGAACCTGGCAGGGTGACAGCTGACTGTGATGAGAACCACTTTATTATTTAATGGGGGTGAAAAGTAAGCCATTTTGTTTCCTGTAACCTCTCAAAGAAGGGCTTCTTCTGATTTACACAAGGCCGCTTTTTTTGAGCACTTATAATATTATTAGCTTAAATGGTAATCCTTTGAAAATAAATTTTTAAATTGAGATTTAGGGGTTCTTTAGCTCATGTTTTAAAGGTACTTACTCTGTATACCAGTACATTTGGTTCCTCCAAAATATTAGTAACTATGGTCCCCAACCATCAAACCTAAATTTTGTCAGTAAGCAGTGGTGTACAACAAAAGACTATCAAGTGTTGGTAGGAAATTATTGTGCTGAGCACTAAACTGCTTCTTTAAAAATAAATAAAAACAAAGGTTGAACATAACCTGCATAAATCGTGAAGTCTTAAACGACTCCCTCTTTTCTAGACTTTTGAGGTACATACATTTAGGATCATACACTTTGTTTGCTATTTCCAACCCAACTTCCAACTGTACTGCTGGTCTTTGAGGACAGGGACAAAATCTTACTACTCTTTTCCTGACCCCGTGCTAGGCTCTTCTTAGTGAGCTTTTTGTACCTGCAGATTACCTATGAATTTTTACCTGTGTATTTTATTACAAATAAGACTATCTATTACCTTTTTGCGTGATGTATCAATAGTTGGAATAGGCATACATTCTCCTCCAATGGCATCCTAAAAACAGAATTACATACAAGTGAAAACTTTCTTTCCTATATGCAAATGCTTATTTCTACATGAAATAAAACATAACCAAGAGTTGACAGATATAATCTGATCTACTTTTGAATATAGTACTTTTCCTGATACATGGCTCTTTAAAAGTAAATATTTTGAAGCACACTATTGATATACTTACCATTGATTTTCTTTTTCTGTCTTCAGCAGCACGTGACTCCTTAAACGTTGATTCAAGTCGAATAAACTAAAATATAAACATTAAAATGAGTTGCTATTATTACCTATAAAAACCACATAAATCTATATAAACTGAGAAACTAATTAGTGACCAGGCTAACATCAAAACTATTACAGGGGCTTCCCTGGTGGCACAGTGTTTGGGAATCTGCCTGCCCATGCAGGGGACACGGGTTCGAGCCCTGGTCTGGGAAGATCCCACATGCCGCAGAGCAATTGGGCCCGTGAGCCACAACTACTGAGCCTGCGCGTCTGGAGCCTGTGCTCCACAGCAAGAGAGGCCTGCGCACAGCGATGAAGAGTGGCCCCCGCTCGCCTCAACTAGAGAAAGCCCTCAAACAGAAACGAAGACCCAACACAGCCAAAAAACAAAAACTAAAACTAAAACTAAAAACCTATTACGAACATGGTTTGATGAGGGAAGAGAATTTAAATTAGACTGAATTCAATTGTCACCCTTAATTTCTAAAGTTTTATCTTTTTGTTTAATCTATCCAGATGATAATGAATAAAAGTTTTACCACCACCTACTGGAAGCAGAGGAGATCAACATTATAACACAATAAATATGATTATTTAGTTACCAATAATGCCTTTATGTAAGTCAAGGAGAAACGAAGATCAATCATTCAAATTTTTAGACACATTAGTAATTTGAAATTTTTTAAAATTAATTAATTAATTAATTTTTTATTTTTGGCTGCATTGGGTCTTCGTTGCTGCACGCGGGCTTTTCTCTACTTGCGGCGAGTGGGGGCTACTCTTCTTTGTGGTGGGCAGGCTTATTGCTGTGGCTTCTCGTTGCACAGCATGGGCTCTAGGTGCACGGGCTTCAGTAGTTGTAGCACACGGGCTCAGTAGTTGTGGCTCGCAGACTCTAGAGCGCAGGCTCAGTAGTTGTGGCCCATGGGTTTAGATGCTCTGCAGCATGTGGGATCTTACCGGACCAGGGCTCGAACCCATGTCCCCTGCATTGGCAGGTGGATTCTTAACCACTTCACCACCGGGGAAGCCCAGTAATTTAAATTTAAGATGAACAATTAGTATTATCCTATTAGGGTTTAGGTAAATACTCTTTTTAAACAGTCAAATCCTAATGGAACACTAAGATAACTATGAAGAATTTGAGTTTCTTCAGCACTATTTTAAGTTTACTTTGAAAAAAATCAACTACTGAATCACCACTGAAGTTGTAATTTTACCTTTTCTATGTCTTTCAGCCTCTTAGAAGACCCATCTATGGATGGGGAGTGGGATCTTTTGGGGGTAACATTCTTAGTTATATTTGACTTTCCATTTAGATGTGGCTGCCCCTGGGCAGGGTTGTGGGGTGTTGTGATTCTAGGAATGACATTTCGTCCTACTACAGTAGGAATGGTACACACAGCTGGAGGTGATACAGCTTTTACTGCAGAGTCAACTTCTGAAAAGGAAAAAAGAAAGATTTCAGTAATTAAATACAAATGTAGTAGCATCGTTACTAAACAAAGCGTAGATACCTACTTGCACCAATGACGGGAATAGACAACCCTTGAGCTGGCGGGACAGTCAGTGGCTTTTCCACAACTACAGCAGCAGGCTCAGCATTATTCCTGTTAAAAGTGTTAAAATATCATCATTAAATGATTTAAATAGTATGTATTTAAAACACTCTTATTTTAACATTTAAGATAATTTCTTTCAAGTACTCCTAACTTTAACATTTCACTGAAGGAAAAGAAAAGGGTAGGGAAAGGAAGAGGACCCAGGGAGAGAATTAGCAGAAAAAATTAAAGGAAAACCTGCACATTTCTGTGTACTTATCTACTCCCACATACTCATAAACCTATACCATGCCCCATAGGATTACCACAAATTGTCAAATAATTCTAAATAAGAAACTGACTACTAACTGGCAAAATAAAATCTTTTTACAGTTAAAAAAATGTATTTAGCAAAGGTATAGAGAAGTTTACATCATCCTCAAATAAACTGAAGACTGAGAGGAAAATTTTGAAATACAGACCTTTCTGTCTCTGCTGAAGGAGGAATACCAGGCTTGGAAGGCTTGTTTGTAGACACTGGGGAATTAAAAGGTGTTCCATTATCAGTGTCTCTGGAGCTATCCAAACAACTGCTATCCAGAGATGATCTTTTGGATTGAGGTCCACTTGAACTTCGACTGACATCAGAAAGACTTTGCTGAAAGAGGGGAAAGCTTTTAGGATTTCAAAAAGTAAATGAGAAAAATGACTGGTTTCAATTCTGAAGTACATATAAAACAAATTATCTTTGGTGATTAATGAAGGTAAGATTTTAGTCCTAGATTGAATTGTCTGTACTTTCCCTCTTTCTTCTCAATAGGTTTGGGCGTTGTAAAAATGCAAATTTGGTCCCAGGATCATTCGTCTGAGTTCCACTCAGATTGGAGAGTTACGAGCACAAACTCACCTTTTTCTTCTTCTGAAGAATCTCTGTGGGAAGGTAGTGATGAAGTTGTTTTTTCTTAACATGAGTTGCTTCAATTTTCATTCCCTCCTTTAGCATGTTTATATTGTTTGCCTGTCTGTACACTGTAACAGAGTCAGTATGTTAAAATGGGGAACTTCCTTCTGAACCAAGGGCTCTGTTTTCTTTTTCTGAAATACATACCTTTAATATCTCCACATCACTACACAAACACACATTCCTCTTACAGAACAAATACTTCCAAAACATTTTCACAATGTCACAATCCTATTCAAGTACTGACTAGTTTTCTCATGTCCAACTTCTAAGACTTCCCCATAATCAAATCTAACAACATAAATGTATGGAAAAAAGGCTTTTTCCAAATCGTGTTTTTTGCTATTTTCCCCAAAGGCAATGTCTTCTCATAATTATTTGCCCGAGTCTGAGCTAATCCTAATACCAAATATCCAAGATGCAATTCAAGCTCTCCTCCTCCATGAAGCTTCTTTTACTACACCAATCACAGAAGGTTAGACATGAGAAACCATCTAAAAGTACATCCTTATTATACAGGTGGGTAAATGAGGCTCAACAGCCTTGAATGCCTTGCCAAAACTGGAATACACGTAGCCCTAGGTCCCCAGTCTAGTGCTTTTCACTCCTTATAAGAAAATCAGTTTTATTAACTACCATATAAATTATTTAATGTATGTTAATTGTGAATACCAAATTAGATTATAAGCTTACTCAAGACAGGGATGGGAGGTTTCTTTGCACAGTAACTACTGTGAAATGTAAATTATTTAATCTCTTGGGGCCTCAGTATCTCTATCTGAAGAAGAACATTTTATAAATCTATAATAAACAGAACTTCCCAACCCCCTCCTTTTGGAAAGATGAGTCCAAATTAGAATGGAAAAATTTATATCTATGTTTTCATTCCAGATTGCTTATAAAAGAATCACCAGGAGTGCTTGTTCAGTGTGCAGACTCCTGGCTCCACTCCCAAAGCATGTGATTCAGTGGTTCTAGGTGATGCACAGGAACCTGGATTTTCATGATAAATGTGAGTGCTAATTCAAAAGAATTTAGAAAACTCAGATGAGCTAACCAAGAATATTAATAGTATGAATGTACACTATTCTAGATTATTAAGACAACTCCAAATTTATAACAGATATATTAAGGTATTTCAGGGAGATATTCTTAGGGAGCTAGATGTGAAAGACCCTTTTTCACTGATTCTGAAACACATTCAGCAAGCCTGTACTGAATGATATTTCATGTAAAAAAAGTAAAAAGCAAGTCGTCTTTATGACTGTGATTACAAACACTGACTGTGCACACTAAGAATCACCTATAGAGTTTCTTTAGTCTTCTTTTTGTTTTAAAACAGTTAATACATTTACATGGTACAAAACTCAAAGGGGGGATTTCCCTGGTGGTTGAGCAGTTAAGACTCCACACTCCCAATGCAGGGGGCCTGGGTTCGATCCCTGGTCAGGGAACTAGATCCCACATGCATGCTGCAACTAAGATCCCACGTGCTGCAACTAAGACCTGGCGCAGCCAAATAAATTAAATAAGTATTTAAAACAACATCGACAACAACAACAAAAACTCAAAAGGGTTCAAGAGTATACAGTGAAGTTGCCTCACTCTTGTCCACTAGACACACCTGGTTCCTTGACCTAAAAGCAACCAGTTCTGCCAGTTTCTTTTTAAAAAAAACTATATATCCTTCCAGAGATAGTCTTATGTATTTTTAAGCAAACATACATATATTCTTTCTTTACACTGGTCTGCAACCCCCCACCCCCCGCCCACCAACAGGTCTTGGAAGTCGCTTCATCATGCCTTTACTTTTTTAATAGCAGAATTTATTTTCATGATATAGATGTTCCATCTTCATTTAACCAATTGCAGAACTTTAAAAACTATAGCCAGCCAGATCCTAGGCAGGTGATACTGCGTTACTGCCAAGGTTGAGCACCACAGCTCCATGATGACAAAGTCTTACCTGTATCAGTAAATGACTGTATATCATATGTCAAGTCTATATTAACACTTTCTGCATTTTCTACTCTCCGAAAAATTATTCCAAGGAACCACATTGATACGTAATTGTTGCTATAAAATAAAATTTAAGAATTTCCATTAATTTTTACAATTTTACAGATGCTATTTGGTAATTAAAACTTGGTCTATAGAAGCATAAATACAGATGTCAATGGTTTGGCCAAATTCTTAAAACTGACACCAAGAACACTGTTAAGTTATCCTGTGTTATTGTAAAAGAGGATTAAATGCTTCAAAAATGACTTACTAAATATATATTTAAAGATGCTCCAAATATTGTGATGGAGTTTTTTGTTGGGGTCTGTGGGCTACCAACATAGCATGTACTTAGTTTTAATGCATGACAACTCGTGCTCAAGTATACAATGTATTATCCTCCATCAATGCCTGTTAAATAGCATCTCACAACTGGTCTTAAACCATGCATATTTCGGATACCATTATTTTAAAAATATGATATTAAAAAATAATTAACTTACTCCTTATGATGTTCCTTATTTCCTGGGAATGATTGGGGATTTACATGGGCAAGAGTAATAAATTCATTCCGTTCCAAATTTCCAACAAGTACACGTATTTTAGATTCTACTAATCCAACCCTAAAATAAAACAACAAGATTTTTCCATATTAAATGTGGAAGCTGCATCCAAGTAAACCAAACAGCATATTAGCTATGATGCTTTACAGGGTTCATTAAAAAAATTCAGTCCAATATTTTAGGGACTCTGTTTAAAATACCATTCAAGTAAATGAGAAGTTACTTAGTGAATTTCTGTTTCCTCCCCTTTCTTTTTCAAGAAGAACTGATCTATTTAATGTATTCCTGATCTAAAATACCCTGCCTTTTAAGACCATAAAATAGTCATGATTGGAGCATGAACAAAAACTGTTCGTTAACCTGGTTCTAAATCTTTTTCTACTTTCAAATCTTATGCCTAAACCCTAAGGCTAACATATATTTAAATAATGTTAACAAAAAGAGCTAATAACTAGCACTTAATTCATGAAATAAACATGCTCTGATCTTTACAAAATTGATACTAAATATTAAATTTTAAAAAGAATTCACTAAAGTCAGATCAGATACTACTAAAATATAGGAAGTTTCATCAGGGACTTCCCTGGTGGCACAGTGGTTAAGAACCTGCCTGCCAATGCAGGGGACATTGGTTCGATCCCTGGTCTGGGAAGATCCCACATGCCGTGGAGCAACTAAGCCCATGCACCACAATTACTGAGCCTGTGCTCCAGAGCCCGCAAGCCACAACTACTGAGCCCGTGTGCGGCAACTACTGAAGGAAGTGCGCCTACAGCCTGTGCTCTGCAACAAAAGAAGCCACCACAATGAGAAGCCCGCGCACCGCATTGAAGAGTAGCCCCCACTCGCCACAACTAGAGAAAGCCCGTGCACAGCAGTGAAGACCCAACGCAGCCAAAAATAAATAAAAAATAAAATAAATTTATTTAAAAAAAAAACTTCATCAGATACCTGCAACTTTACTTTCTACCTCACTTAAATGTGACTACTGTCACTTATTTTAACTTATTAATGAGTTTATGAATTACAAAGAATAACTACAAGAACATTTTCACATTTTCAAACGCTTGAAAAAGCTTACACATTATAATTATGGGTTCTTCAACAGCAGATATACAAAACACTGAGTTACTCCCTCTGTGTTATCTAAATGAGATGTTGGCAAACTTTTTCAGTAAAGGGCCAGAGTAAACATCTTAGGCTTTGTGGGCCATACGTTTCTGTCACAACTATTCAACTCTGCCATGCAGCAGGAAAGCAGCCATAGACAATACATAAATGAATGAGTGTGACTGACTGTGTTCCAATAAAACTTTATTTATAAAAATAAGTAGCAGACTGGATTTGCACTATACCATAGTTTTCTGACCCCTAATCTAGACAAATAAAATAATGTTTTAGTGAAAGGATTCTTTTCAGGGTCTCTTTTAATTTTTTTTCTTGTTTGTTTTTTCATTCATTCATTCATTCATTCATTCATTCATTCATTCATTCATTTTGGCCAACCAGGGATTTGAACCTGTGCCCTCAGCAGTGAAAACGCGAAGTCCTAACCACTGGATCACCAGGGAATTCCCAAGGTCTCTTTAATTGTCAATGAAATAAGCATTAAACCCTTGAAGCAAAAACAGGACGGTAACATGTCTTCCTTTCCCAAAAATCAGACCTGAGGAAAGCACAACCATCTTTGGTGATCTAACAGTTTCTGCCTGATGGAGCTAGTGAAGTCAATACACTGGAGGCAGAAGGAATTAGTTCAGATGCGCTAGAAAGAATGTACTAGTCCTTGACCAAAAATATCTCCTATCTGTTGACAGAAGCTTAAGATTCTGAAACCTTTCATGCCACCATCTCCTAAATTAAAAGAATATATGGGCTCATACAACTCAGTATCAAAAAAAAACCCAAACAAACCAATCAAAAAATGGGCAGAAGACCTGAACAGACGTTTTTCAAAAGAAGACATACAGATGGCTAACAGGCATATGAAAAGATGCTTCAAGTCACTAATCATCAGGGAAATGCAAATCAAAACAACAATGAGATGTCACCTCATACCTATCAGAATGGCTGTCATCAAAAAGTATACAAATAACAAATGTTGGGGACGATGTGGAAAAAAGGGAACCCTTGTGCACTGTTGGGGGGAATGTAAATGGGCACAGCCACTATGGAAAACAGTATGGAGGTTCCTTAAAAAACTAAAAACAGAACTACCATATGATCCAGTAATTCCGCCCCTGGGTATATATCTGGAAAAAATGAAAACACTAATTCAAAAAGATATGCGCACCCCAATGTTCATAGTGCATTGTTTATAATAGCCAAGACATGGAAGCAACTGAAGTGCCCATCAACAGGTGAATGGATAAAGTTGTGGTGTATGTGCAAAATGGAATACTACTTAGCCGTAAAAAGAATGAAATTCTGACATTTGCAGCAATGTGGATGGACCTGGAGAATACCATGCTTAGTGAAATAAGTCAGACAGAGAAAGACAAATACTGTATTATATTATATCACTTATATGTGGAATCTGAAAAATAATACAAATGAATGTATATGCAAAACAGAAACAAACCCACAGATACAGAAAACAAACAAGTGGTTACCAAAGGGGAGAGGGAAAAGAGGAGGGACGAATTAGGAGTATGGGATTAACAGATTTAACTATGTATAAAATAGATAAGCAACAAGGATATGTTGTACAGCACAGGGAATTAAAGCCATTATCTTGTAACAACTTTTAATGGGGTATAATCTGCAAAAATAATGAATCATTATGCTGTATACCTGAAATTAATATAATACTGTAAATCAACTATACTTCAAAATACATATATGTATATATATAGTCTAGGTGTGTGTGTGTGTGGTAATAGGCTAGGTATCAGAATCATTCAAACTGCCTCACAATTTTGCTTAAATCTGACTCTGAGAAGTGACAAAAGGCAAAAATCTGTACATATATTCTTATCTCATGTCACTTCCAATTCTGAAACATTAATTTGATGGTATTTCTTAAACACTGATGCTTCATGGTCAAGTACAACAGTCATCAAGAAGATTTAATAATTTTGAAAATAGAGAAAGTGTTTTAGAAATGATAAAGCACCATATAAATATGTTATCATCACACAGTAGGTAGAGAATTTGAAACGTCTTACCACTCTAGATGATTTTCTTCTGTTGATGCACTGGCAGTCAATACTATATAGTGTCTGTGAAGAATTTTCAGCAATAATCAGGGGGAAAAAAGCCAAGAGAAACATTGTTAGGGTCTGACTTTCCATTATTACTTTTTCTTTCTCCCTCCCAATGAACAAAACAGCTAATACAGGCACACATTTATGAAAATTAAAACATGCTCTGATTTTCACAAAATTAATTCTAGACCTTGTAATTAAAAACAACTCATTAAACCCCAAACCCCACAAATACTGGGTTAGACACTACTAGAATATAGAGACTTTCTCATCACCTAGGGTTTCTGCTAACTTATTCTTTTTTTTTTTTTTTTTTTTTTTTTTTTTTTTGCGGTACGCGGACCCTCTCACTGTTGTGGCCTCTCCCATTGCGGAGCACAGGCTCTGCGGCCATGGCTCACGGGTCCAGCCGCTCCGCGGCATGTGGGATCCTCCCAGACCGGGGCATAAACCCGTGTCCCCTGCATCGGCAGGCGGACTCTCAACCACTTGCGCCACCAGGGAAGCCTTCTGCTAACCTATCCTTTACCTCACTTAAAATATAAGTGACGTCACCTACAGTGTATTAACTTTATAAGTTTAACATTCTTCTTCCTTAAACACACACACACACAATACAAAATTTCAAATACCTATACTTTTGGAAAAAATTTGGCGGCTCAAGGAGTTTGGACCAATCTGATTTCCCTTGAAGAATTTCATCTGTAACTGCGAGACCTAAAGAAAGAGAGACAGACAGTGATTTTGAAAACTGACCATCGTATTATCAGCTCCTGTGTGACCCTACCCCCAAAGTTCTAGCCCCACCAAATCCCTGAGTAAAAAAAAGTATAGATTTATTATGCTCTTTCTTAGAACATAAAAGTCAATTTCAACCAGACCGGGGTGGCTCTATTTTTGGCCTTCATATTATCATATATTTTGTAAAACCAAGTACTTAAAAAATACACATTTGAAAGAACTTTTAGAAATAATAGGCATAACTGCAATAGAGAATAAAACTGTTGTCAATCAAAAACTCGTGGGAACATGTAAAGGGTAATAGGGCTAACAGGTTTACCTTGTTTAAATTCTTCTACCATTACTGTTCGAGTTGATGTGGACACATTATACGTAGAATTCTGTTGTGGGTAGGCAGGGGTGATTATGGGCATGAGATGATACCTATCTGATGGATTTACCTGTGAAATTAGAAGCAGAATAATTGATCTATTCTCCTATTTCAGTTGTCCTCACTTCATTTCCCCAAAAGTCTGAAGAATATGAAATATAAATTTAATACTACATCTCCTCAGTTCTAAGAAGTACATTTCCCCTCCCCAACTTCATTTATTTCTGAAGTCAGATGTGTCTGATAATCAAAGTTAAAGAAAACTCTGCAGAAGTTTATTTCTCCCCCAAAAAGCTGTTAAATGGATGGTGCAGCCTATAAACAGTGGTCTTTTAGAACCAAGGAAACACAATGTAAGTGCAAAAAGCATTATCTGGTCCAATGGTTCTCCATCCTCTTTCTGCACCTATTCAACAGATGACTTCCCCTTGGTTACTCAGAGGAATGAGTACTCACTCTAAAAGCAAATTAAAATGCAAGGTGAGTGAGAGTTATGCTATCTTGGAACCATGAATCTGCTTTAAACTGTACTGCAAAGTACATCTTTTATATACTTCAGTACTTTATTATTAGTAACTAATTACTTGTAAGACAGTTTTTAACAATAGATTATAACATCTTGGTTGATATACCCACTCATCAAGTCTTATATGGGTGATTTTTAATGACATAACATTTGGATCAGAATTGGAGATACAAATCATCTGCACCGAAAAAACACAGTAGAGGGAGGGAAAGGTCTACAGTTACACAGAAGGAAGATGAACAGGAACAAGAGGAATTATCCTTAACTAGATTGCACTTTACAGAATCATCCTATTCCTAAAAGGTTTTAATGAAATGCCGTAATAAGTCACATACCCGAGGATCCCAAACTGGCAAATTCAAATTGCTTTCTTCCGGTTGCTTTAGCAGCACAGGATTTGGCCATTCCCTAACGTGAAATAAGCAAATAAACTCACATAAGACCTCATTTCAGGAACTATATGAAATGTTAAAATCATTAGAGGCTGCTCCAACTTTCACACAGCACATGTTTTGGGTATTTGGTATTGAAAAAAAAAACTGACAAAGGAAGGGAGTATACAAAGGAAAAAGCTGCTTATTTTAAAGCAGTGTTCTCTGAAAGGGCAAATACTACTTTGCCCATTAGCTGTAACTAATTTAAACCTGAATTTTTTCTTTCCTTCTCATTTGCTTTCATGGACTTAACTCTGATAATTTAATACCAGCAACAGCTAACATTTACTGAGAATACTCCTAATAAATTGTGTGCAGCAGCTATAGTTTACATATGAGGAGATCTTAACCTCTATATAGCTAGTAACTGGCAAAAGACTAATCTCATAAGCTAAAGGCCCACACTTACACTCCCCCTAGAAGAAAGCACCATCTGGGGTCCCATCATTGCCTCAATTTTGATGTTTTTAAATTTAACTTAAAAAAGGAATGTAAGACGACAGAAAAGGTGTAAGCATAGCTCTTAAATTTGCAAACAAATTTACATATAGGCAGAGGTTAGTAAGTAGTGAAAATATGCATATGAATACTTACCACTTGGAAAAAACTAAGAAGAACTTATGAACTAAAGTAGAAGCTGCTGCATTTGGATATAATTGGCAAGTTCTTGCAACTAGCATTGCCCAGGAGACACCACCAAGGAATCCCAACATGTTGGAATAAATACCACGTCCTAGAAAATTAATTCAGTTGTTAATTATTGTTAGGACCTACTATCCATGACATTTAAGTGTAAGGAACAGTATAACTTCCCTCCTAAGATTTGCTTCTAACTTTTCCCCCTTATAGAAACATTAAAATCAACAAACAGACCTTCATGTTAGGCTCACATTCTTATCAGTAGACCCTAAGCTGCTCACCCTACCCCCTACTTTGCCCTCCAACACAGACATCTCAGTTCCTTGCCTCAGTTCTGACTGTCCAACTGGGCTCTACTGATACAACATTGGAATTTCCCACCTTTCAATATCTGTGGTTGGGAGAGAAATGAAAGGGAGGAGGAAAGATATTCGGAGGGTCCACAAGTAGGGAAGAAAAACTTCAACAGTACACTAGTTCCCCCTTATCTGTGGAGGAAACATTCCAAGACCTCCAGTGGATGCCTGAAACACGGGATGGTACTGATATTTATGATAAAGTTTAATTTATAAATTAGGCACAGTAAGAAATTAACAATTATAAAAATAGAACAATTATAACAATGTACTATAATAAAAGTTATGTGAATATGGCCTCTTTTTGTCTCAAAATATCTTATTGTACAAATTTAATGCCCTTTCCATCTTAACTGAGTACTTATCACTAACTGTGGTTATAACGTTTTAAAAATTAATTTATTAATTAATTTATTTTTGGCCATGTTGGGTCTTTGGGGCTTTCTCTGGTTGCGGTGAGTGGGGGCTACTCTTCGTTGTGGTGCACAGGCTTCTTTCTCATTGCGGTGGCTTCTCTTGTTGCGGAGCATGGGCTCTAGGCGCGCGGGCTTCAGTAGTTGTGGCACGCAGGCTCAGTAGTTGTGGCACATGGGCTTAGTTGCTCTGCGGCATGTGGGATCTTCCTGGACCAGGGCTCGAACCTGTGTCCCCTGCATTGGCAGGCGGATTCTTGACCACTGCGCCACCAGGGAAGTCCCGTGGCCATAACTTTCGCAGTTTCACAGAGGTGAGACAGCAAAACTAGCACGAATTTCTTTTTCTTCCTTTACAATTTCATGATAGAAGATTCGTTCTTATATAGATCTTAGCAATCTCGACATATTTTTTTTTCCTTAAGTTGATAACTTTCACCTTTTCACTTAAAGGAAGCACTTTACAGGCTTCTCTTTGGCAAATACAAGTTGCCAGCATCACTACTCTTGCACTTTGGGCCCATTAATTAGTTAAATAAGGGTTACTTGAACACAAGTACTGCAATACCATCTCTGTCCCAGGCAGGACAGAGAGAGATTTCATCACACTACTCAGAAGAGCATGCAATTTAAAACTTATGAATTGTTTATTTCTGAAATTTTCCATTTAATATTTTCAGACTGCAGTTGACTGCAGGTAATTGAAACTGCAGAAAGCAAAATGGCAGATAAGGGGGGACTACCCTAATCATGTTCTTGGGCATTTAAAAATTCAACTGTAAAGTTGGGGACTGACTTCAGTATTGTGCAAAAATTTGTATACCTCTCCATAAAGTACAATACACCATTGATATTACTCATTTTCTTGAATGATTGTTTCTTTTTTTTGAATGATTATTTCTTACAGCAATCTATAAAGAAGCATTACCATATTTCATCAAAACTGAGATGTCCTCAGTTATTATATAATATAGATGATTTTATGTCCCATTAAGCAAGATAAAAAAATACAAAATATCATTTCAGTTACGTTAAATGTGAAAAACATGCATCTAATAATTGACAAAACATGGTATTTAATCTATAAGGAAAAACAAATTGTTCATAATACCCCTTTACTGCAGATTACTTTACCCTGACTACACAATATAATTGAGCCCAAGGACAAATTCTACTTGCTTAAGGTCTTTTTAGATGTGTACTGTCCTATATGGTAGCCACATTTGCCTATATATAGTATTTTTTTGGTAACAGCTTCATTGAGCTGTCATTCACATACCATAAGATTCATCGATTAAGTATAAAATTCAACGGTTTTTATTCTATTCACGGAGTTGTGCAATCATTACTTTAATCAACTCTGGAACATTTTCATCACCCCAAAAAGAAAACTTTAACAGTCACACACCTCTTATTCCCCCTAAGTCTTCCCAGACCTAGGCAACCACTAATCCACTTTCTACCTCTATAGATATGCCTACTCTGAACATTTCACATAAATGGAATTATACAATATGCAGACTGGCTTCTTTCACTTAACATAATGGTTTCAATGTTCATCTATGTTGTAACATGTATCAAAATTTCACTCCTTTTAACTGCCATATAATATTCCACATTATGAATATACCACATTTTGTGGTCGTTTCCACTTTGACATTATTAATAATGCTATGAACATCTGTGTAAAAGTTTTTGTGAGGACCTATGTTTTCACTTCTTTTAGATATTATTTAATTTTAAATTTAATTAAAATTAAATAAAATTTAAGTTCAGTTCCTCAGGTGCACATTTCAAGTGCTCAACAGCCATATGCTTACTGTATTGGACAGCACAGATATGAAATACTTCCATCATCACAGAAGGTTTGATTGGAAAGCACTGTTTTAGACCGTAAAACCTGGTGCCAGAAGTGCAGCACGGCTTAAATGTAGTTACAAATAATACAAAATGTGCTATGCCAGCTCAGGGCTGGGTCTTTTATGAACCACATCCTATATATATAAACTAGTACAGTTCAAGGCTTTATTAGAAGAGTGTTGAAAGGTAAAAACAAAAGGTTAAAATTATCACGGTAGGTTCTTCATTTAATACATTTACTGAACGCCTGCTATACACCAGCCTCTCTGCTGGTAATGGGGAGACAGAGATGATATGATGGTCCTGTCCATAGAGAGCCCGAACACAAGTAAGGGTTTTACTCTTCAAGTTCTAACTCATTCTGACTCCCTGGCTGCAACCCAAGATGTAAAGTCAGGGGCTTTTAGTTTTCACCCATGGGAGAAGAAGGTAAAGTCACACATCAGAGCACTGGTAAGCATCACACCTGAAAAAGAAACAGCTTCTCCAAAGCTTACTGCACCTCAATCCCCCAAGGTATCAACAGGTTAAGGAATTCCCATATGTGCTTCTACCATGAGCAACTGAAAATTATAATTTTATAATGCAAACGTAAAATAAAAGACTTGGGATACTTACGTTTTGCCCATAGTTTGACTGCTCTTAGGGTGAGTCTGAAAGTTTCTTTATTTGGCACTAAATGCAAAATTTCATCAGTAACTCTACAGCCTGAAAAACATAAAGCATTCATTTTTCATTATGCAACAAATTCCAGTTAATTCAAATGTCCATCTAACTTTGACTCTCAAATGCTAAAAATATCAAAGATACTAAAATATGAGGTTTAATTTCTTTATGTACTTTAAATTATGTACTTTAAATGTAGCCCTTATATAAGAGAAATCACTTTGCTTATAAAGAATTAAAAAGCACATGAGTTATACAATCCAATATTAACATAAGAGATGAGTCTGAATATCTTTTTAGCTTTTTTCCACCTTTGGCTTTACTGTTAATCAAATGCCTCCAACTTATAAAACTGTTATTGCTTTAATGCAAACCTTATCCACAAATACTGTGACTTACTGTTGCACTCTGGAAATACAGCAAAATGCAATGATTAAGTTAAACAAAATATTTCCATAACAGCTTATGGAAAAACCTGAATGAACTTTTTGGCCAATCCAATATAAACCAGTGGTTCTCAAAGTGTCGTCAGTGGACTCCTGGGAATCTATTAGGTCAAATCCATTTCTATAATATTAATGCTTTCTTTGCCTGTTTCACTGTGTTAACATTTGCACTCATGGTGCCAAACCAGTGGTGGGTAAAACTGCTGGTATCTTAGCAGTGAATCAAAGCCATGGCAACAAACTGAAATAGTAGACAATATTATCTTCACCAAAAATTTGCAGTTAAAAAACAGGAAAGGAACGTGTGTGATGTTTGAACATTTTCAAGGTAAGCTGAACTATCTGTTTTTTTTCAAGGAACACCAGTTTTACTTGAAAGAATGATTGACAAGACAACTACAGTTATTCATACTTGGGTATTTAGCAGACATTTCCTAAAAATGAACAAAGTGAGCCCCTCACTTCTAGGAAAACAAATGACAAAATTTGTTACCAATAATAAAACTTGAAGTTTCAAGTAAAAATTAGAATTTTGGACAACTGGTATCTGCTAGTGTGAGCTTGATAGCTTTCCAAGACTTAGACTTTTCTAATGAGATTGGTGGTGACATTAATGAATGTGATTTTTTAAAAATTATTTTATAATGAAATGTGTGTTAACATTTAGACGAACCAAATAACTTTGTGAGCCAGTATTTTCTAAATGACTAAGGCACGATAGGACAAAATCATGCATGGGTAAAAGATCCATTCAAAGAATAAGACAGACCAATAGATTTTAATGCAAGAGTGCAAAAAGTTAACTTATACAGTTTTAGGTTTGATATTCTAATTAACACTTTAAAAAGATCACTTTTATTCAGCAAAAAAGGGAACAAACTACTGATATATGCTACAAACATGGATAAACCTCACAAACATTATGCTAAGTGAGAGAAGCCAGACACAAAAGACCACATATTACATGACCCCATTTGTATGAAATGGCAAATCTATAGAGATAGAAAGTAGATTAGTGGTTGCCTGGGATTGGAGGTTAGAAAAAGGAATGATTGCAAATGGGTATGAGGGATCGTTTGAGAATGACGAAAATGTTCTAAACATTCACAACTCTGTGAATATACTAAGACTACTGAATTGTACACCTAAAAAGGATGGATTTTATGGTATGCAATTACTCCTCAATAAAGCTGCTGAAAAGAAAAAGGAAATTGGGCTTCCCTGGTGGTGCAGTGGTTAAGAATCCACCTGCCAGTGCTGGGGACACGGGTTCGAGCCCTGGTCCTAGAAGATCCCACATGCGGCGGAGCAACTAAGCCTGTGAGCCACAACTACTGAGCCTGTGCTCTAGAGCCCGTGAGCCACAACTACTGAGCCCGCGTGCCACAACTACTGAAGCCCATGCGCCTAGAGCCCGTGCTCTGCAACAAGAGAAGCCACCGCAATGAGAAGCCCGTGCACTGCAACGAAGAGTAGCCCCCGCTCACCGCAACCAGAGAAAAGCCCGCGTGCAGCAATGAAGACCCAACACAGCAAAAAATAAAATAAATAAAATTTAAAAAGAAAAATAAATAAATAAATAAATAAATAAAAAGAGGCTTCCTCCAGAAAGAAGATTATTTAAAAAAAAAAAAAAAAAAGGAAATTGTCATCAGTCAAGTTTTGGTGTAGTATTAAAGAATACCCACAATTATCTGAAAAGGCTATGAAAATACTCCTTCCTTTTCCAATTACATATCTTTAAGAGGCCAGATTTTCTTCCTATACTTCAATCAAAACAAAATTTTACAAGAGATTGACTGCAAAAGCAGATATGAGAATCTAGTTGTGTTCTATTAAGTCAAATATTAAAGAGTTGCAAAAATGCAAAAAAATAAAAAAGCCACTCACACAAAAATATATTTATATTCACTTATAATGGGTTTACTATTGTTATTTTAAAATGAACTAATAATTAAACACCTTAAAAATTTCTCAGTTTTTATTTCTAATATGATAAATTGATAAATATAACACACATAAACAGAAGATCTTGCCGGGGGTGGTCCTCAAAAAATGTTTAGGGTATAAAAGGGTCCTGAGACCAGTAAGTTTGAGGACCACTGCTATAAACATAAACATTTCAAGTAAATTTGTGTTTTAAGATGCTTAAATGTGATCAGATTACTTGTATAAAGAAAATTACATCATTTTTAACCGAGTTTGTCTAATTCTTAAAAAGTCTATTAATAGTTTTGCAAAAAGATCTCTATTTGTCTAATTGTTTTCAAGCAGGTATCTGAGATTTCTCTTTAGAAGCTTACCATTTAGGCTGCGAATACACCTTATATCAAGGCTTCTCAGTCGAGAGTCGTCTCTTAGATCTAAATTATCTGATATGGTTTGTATTGCCAGTCTTGCAAAGACTAGATCAATCTTTGGAAAGATGAAAAAAAAAAGAAAGAGAGAGAAATATTACTTTTTCTCCTTTTAGTCCATTCTCCCCCCTTCCCACCTCAAAAATGTAAAAAGTTCTAATTATTAGTTTGGGAAGTTCTACCAAAACTTCCAAAGGCCTATGCAGGTAATATCACATTGGAAAATCACTGCAAAGTTTTGGGAGAATAATTTTCAAATTAAGGGAAAGCATTTTAATTTTGCCAATCATTAAAAAAAATCAAAACCTCGTAAGTGAATTTCTAGATAGAGATGGCAGATCCAACACATTTACATTCACTCCCTCTTGAAACCCCACTAAAATACCAGCAAAATTTTATTTTTATTTTTATTTTTTTGCGGTACGCAGGCCTCTCAATGTTGTGGCCTCTCCCGTTGTGGAGCACAGGCTCCGGACGCGCAGGCTCAGCGGCCGTGGCTCACGGGCCCCACTGCTCCGCGGCATGTGGGATCTTCCCGGACCAGGGCACAAACCCGCGTCCCCTGCATCGGCAGGTGGACTCTCAACCACTGCGCCACCAGGGAAGCCCTGTTTTGTTTTTTTGTTTTAGTTTTATTTTTTTTTTAAAGGCATAACCCACTAAGTCAAAGAGAACAGAAGGAGACAACCGTAAAAACCATGAAATCTGGAAAGCAGATGCACAAATGGTAACAGACTCAGCAGATCTAAGGAAGCAGAGATAAAACATATTATATCTGGGAAATAAGGACAGGAGGCTGTAAATAAGTTCTTAAATAAAAAGGAACATTTAGAGAATAAAAAAGTATTCTTAGAAATTAAAAAGATGATGGCAGAAATGGAAAACAAGAGAACATTTAGAAGATGAGAAAACCCCAAAAAAGCAGAACAAAAATATGAAGATGTAGTTATAAGTGGGAAGGAAGAAGTAAAAAAAAAAACAAAAACCAAAAAAACACGGCAGTCCTGGGGGTCCAACATACAAATGTTAGGAGTTCCAGAAAGAGGACAGAAAACAAAGGCAGGCAACACAATTGAATTCAATACAATTTCCAAGAACTAAAGGACAGGTATTTCCAAATTGAAAGAACTACTTGAGTGCCTTAGCACATTTGGTTGAAAAGACACATACCAAAACAAAGTGTATTACCATAAATTTTACAACTATGAAGACCAGGGAAAAAAGAAGAAAAGAAAATCACACAAGTGGCCAAAAAGGCAAAATAGGTCACATAAAAACGATGAGTAATCAAATTGGCCTCACGCTCCTCAACAGAGTATGGAAGCTAGAAGACAATGAAGCAAGGCCTTCAAAATTCTGAGAAACATTATTTCCTACCTAGAAGTCTATGCTTAGCCAAACTATCAATTTGGTGTGAGAACAAAATAAAGATATTTGTAAACATTCAAGATCTCAAAAATATGTGCTCTTTTTCAGGAAGCTGGTGGATGAGTGCCACTAAAATGAAAGTAAGTCAAGAAAGAAGAAAACTCAAGAGAGAAGCAAAAGGAAATCCCAGGATGAGAGAAGAAAGGTGTCAGAATGACAGCTGTATATCAGTCATGGAGAACAATCAGTGTGGATTAGAAGAAGTGAGAAGAATCAGTGAGATATTTTTTCAAGACGATAACGACAGGACACCTGAGAAATCCAAATCTATTTAGTGGAGATTTAGACAATTAGGAGAGACTGAATTTGAATTAGTCAAAGTATAAACATCAAGCAAATAAAACACAAAACATTAACTCCCAAGAAAACAAAAGCCACACAGCAAAGAATGGTAACCTAGTACATTTTGTGCTCAGTTTTGAACATTATTTATAAGACCATAATAATATAAACACTGAATACTGCTCCAACGAAAACTATAATAATATAATTATTTTAGGAGATTATGGGAATGAGAAGGATGTGTATAAACATCTTGGGGGTAGGGATGGAGGTTGGTTCCTTTTCCATGGTGAGGAAGGACTCACCATGACTAGACTATTTGATTCCTTAAAATTCGTGCCTATATAAGTCTGATTTTTAAACTATAAAACAAACAAACAAACCCATATAGGTTAAATAGTTCAATTATAAAGTCAGAAAAATATTTAACACTTACTTCAATTCCATCAAATTCAAATTTTATGACAGGCACAAAGGCATCTTCTACAGCCTACAATAAAAGAAAACAATTATAACAAATAAGGTGTAATCCTCTATCCTTCCCAAATGCCAATAACATGAACACTTTTTCTCCCAATTTTTATTTTAACTCAGTAGGAAAAGTGAAAATTTTCTTAGTTTCTCATTCTAGCTAAGCAAGCACTTCTACTTTGTGACTGTGTTGTTTAAGATACGCAAAATGTCCATGACAGTAGTTACCTAACATATTATATCCTTCTAAAAATATTCATCAGAAACTGGCAGGCAGAACTGCTATCATCTGGGTATTTACTATTTGTTGAACTTAGCTGAAAACTGATTATTTACAAAAAGCACTAGTGTTAGACATTAAAATATCAGATCCCATGACTGATCTATCAAAAAAAATCTATATCATTTGGATTTAGTAGAAACTTTTCTCTGAGCCTTCTTTAATCCCCCAACCTAACAATTTTTTTTTCTTTTTTGTAAATTTTTTGGCCCCACTGCCATGTGTGGATCTTAGTTCTCTGACCAGGGATGAAACCCTCACTCCCTGCACTGGTAGCTTGGCATCCTAATCACTGGACCACCAGGGAATTCCCCAACCTAACAAATTCTTAACCTCCTTCTCCATTCCCAGACACCCAAATAACAAATCCTCTGACCTTCGCCTTATCCAAGCACTTGAGATTGCATTAAAACTACCTGTTTGTTTAGTACCCCCAGTCCCTCCCTCACACAAACTATCTTGTTCGCTCTTGTATTTGTGGGACTAAGGCCAGTATCTGATGAATCATTGGTGCTGAAATTTTATCTGCTGAATGAATGGCTAGATATACACACATAAAGAGTTACTAGTTGAACCTTATACATAATGAGCCATTTGCTGTGCACCAACCATTTATCAGATATTATAGTAAATGACTTATGTAAATTATCTCATCAATCCTCCAAAAAACTTTATAAGAATGTTATCACTAGATCTTCATTTGATAGCTAAGGAAACTGAGACTCAGAGAGAATAGGTAACTTGAACAAAATCCACGAGCTAATACGTGGTAGATTCTAGATTCAACGCAGGTGTGTATAACTAAAAAGCCCATGTTTTTAGTCATTACTGTTATTTTAACAAGATACAGCAAATTCTTAAGAAATATGTCAACCATCATAAGCCCTAGCTTTTGCAGTTATCTGTTAATAAATTCAAAATATTAAATACGAGAGGATACTTACTCTTAAGTTTCTAATGCCATCTTGATGTTTCAGTTTTTCAAAAAAAGACTGAAAAAAATCAGATCTCTCCACATGTCTTGGAGCAACACAAAGTGCATCAATGTCAGCTCCTGCAAATCAAAGTATTTATTATCAAGAACAGTATATTGAATATGTATTACGTTTTTGTATACACAAACATATGTACAGAAGAAATTATGTAAGATGAGTATAGGAAATAATACAGTACTCTAGTAGTGAGATAATGGGAATTTTTTCCTCTGTATTTTCTAATTATGAACAACAAATAAGTTTGTTATTGAAAGTTCTTATCAGTAAAACATAGAAAAGCAATTACCTTTGGTGTGTACTCCAAGCCTATAGGAGCCAAAGGTGAAAATTTTTCCACCAACAGTAGCCACAACAGAAGGTGGGAGATTCTAAAATAAAATAAAAAAACTTTTAAGGCATTCAATTGTTCAAATTATTTAGCATTAAAATTGTCTAAATGCTCTAATACATGCTGACAAGGATGTGGAGAAAAGGGAACCTTTGTAGACTATTGGTGGGAATGTATATTGGTGCAACCACTGTAGAAAACAGTAGTAAGGTTCCTAAAAAAAACTAAAAACAGAACTACCAGGGACTTCCCTGGTGGTGCAGTGGTTAAGACTCCACACTCCCAATGCAGGGGGCCTGGGTTTGATCCCTGGTCAGGGAACTAGATTCCACATGCATGCCGCAACTAAGAGTTTGCATGCCACAGCTAAGGAGCCAGCAAGCCACAACTAAGCAGCCTTTGAGCCGCAGCTAAGGAGCCCACCTGCCGCAACTAAGACCCAGCACAACCAAATAATAAATAAATAATTTTTTAAAAAAAGAACTACCACATGATCCAGCAATTACACTCCTGGGTATATATCCAAAGAAAATGAAAACATTAATTTGAAAAGAGATATGCACCCTAATGTTCACATCAGCATTATTTACAATAGCCAAGACACGGAAGCAAACTAAGTGTCCATCAACAGATGAATGGATAAAGATGCGGTATATATACAGAATGGAATATTAGCCATAAAAAAGAATAAAACTTTGCCGTTTGCAACAACGTGGATGGACTTCGAGGGTATTATGCTTAGTGAAATAAGTCAGACAGAGAAAGACAAACACTGTATGATATCACTGACATGTAGAATCTAAAAAATAAAAACAAACTAGTGAATATAACAAAAAAGAAAGACTCACAAATACAGAGAACTAACTAGTGGTCACTAGTGGGGAGAGGGAAAGGGAGAGGGACATGATAGGGGTAGGGAATTAAGAGGTACAAACTACTATGTATAAAATAAATAAGCTACAAGGATATATTGTATAGCACAGGGAATATAGCCAATATTTTATAATAACTATAAGTGAAGTATATAACCTTTAAAAATTGAGAATCACTATGTTGTACACCTGAAATTTATATAATATTGTAAATAAACTATACCTCAATTTTTAAAAATTGCCTAAATGCTACTGATATGTACTACATTTGTCAAGTTTGGTGAGCTGACATTTGCAAAAGTACTTCAGAGCTTTTTTGATTGCAGCTGAAGTAATGAAGGTATTCCCAGAGGAAAGACGAGACAAATCTGTGTCCAGTATACGTGCACACATCTCTATCTTAAGAAAAACGTTTTTTATCACTTGACCCTACCTGTCCCCCCAAATTACCTGATTTGGCTCCATCACTCTTAATAGTCACCAAGGAACTTGCAACTACCAAATTAATGCACTTTCAGCTCTCTACAGTTATCATACTCTTGACTAATACTAATCTCCTCTTTAGTTTTTGTGACAGATATGCTTAACTTATTGATTCTAGCTCTGTAATATTTCTGCAAGAAAGTGGGGTAATTCTTGACATGATCTCCTTATGAGAGCTAATCTAACAACTTTAATTAACGTATTTTTGGTTGTACCAGAAGTACAATGCTACTTTTCACCTCTCTCTAGAGCCAATTCTAACTGCCCATCAGATATTTTCACTTAGACTTTCTGATCCACTTCAATATCCATGCTTGAAACCTAGCAAAAAATTCTTCCTATGATAAACCAGGTATACCTCCTGATTTCTCTATTTTTGTTCCTTATTTTCCTTACTGCCCATACCTATAAGTCATTATTATTCTTCCTGGCTTACCAATTCTTAGGTTATATCCCACACATGTCACTTTCTCCCCACCCACTCCCATTCTGTGCTATTTAACAGTATCATAAGTTACCCTCTTGCCATTAGTCTTTATTTCTTACTCCATTTTGTTAAAAATTCACTGGCTGGTGTTCTTAAATTAACTCTATTACATAACTCTTCTGCTCAAAACTTGCCAATGCATTCTTCTACGGATACTGATCCTTGGATCCCAAGGACTTCCACAGTATGCTCTTAAGGATCTTTCTTGCCTTGTCTCCTGATATTCCCTTCTGAAGCTCCAACTGCCAACATGTTACATAACCTAGTCTCCTTTCCATTGCATTTGCCATTTTCCTTCTCTCAAATGCTTGCCATCCTCTCTGGGTATCTTAATACTATCTATTTTTCAAAGATCACTTCAAGTTCCACCTCCCTCATGAAGCCTTCTTTGATTATCCATCTTGTAACAAGCTCTTTTTTCCCCCTGTGCTCCTCTACTGTTATTATCTTTAACCACTTTTATACTACATTTATTGACTTTTTTTTTTTTTTTTTTTTTTTTTGCAGTGCGCGGGCCTCTCACTGTTGTGGCCTCTCCCGTTGCGGAGCACAGGCTCCAGAAGCGCAGGCCCAGCGGCCATGGCCCACGGGCCCAGCCGCTCCGCGGCACGTGGGATCCTCCCGGACCAGGGCATGAACCCGTGTCCCCTGCATCGGCAGGCGGACTCCCAACCACTGCGCCACCAGGGAAGCCCTGACTTTTTTAATTCTGTGTATGTTAGTTCCATCTCTTCAACTATATCTGAATTCCTTGAAGGTGAGAACTATGTCTACTACTTCTATTTCCTCAAAATGCCCAGTCCAAGTTCCAGAGAGTAATATCTGCTAATGAACTTGACTAAAAGTATCTGCACAACAAGACATTATGTTTGTTATTTTCTCTGTTTAACGAACATGTTTCAAGAGTACCACAAATAATAGCTAGAAAGAGTTAATAAAATTATTGATGACTAACATGAATCAAAAGGATACAGAAGCCCCTTTTAGTTTACCTTCCTACTTTGAAAAGCATGATTTCTTCTTGATTTATGAGAAAGTGATAAACTGAATCACAGAGTAAAGTATTTTCCCCACAAACCACAGTATTTAACTAAAATGATTTGACTTGGAGTTCTGGACTGTTTAAACTTTAAATATTCCAACTGTGTGTAGAATATTAAAATGATCTTTGATCTAACTCAAATCCTTCAGATATTTTTCAAACTAAAATATGCATAAATGAAAGGGAATTATAATGATATAAAGAAGACCAATCACCTTATCTATGCAAATAAAGATAAAATCAATTAAAATTTTTTAAATGATTAGATATTTTATTTTCTTTGCTTAAAAAATGCCAAATAGTGGCAAAGCCTCAAATTTTTAACAATGGTTTTATGCCTAGAAATTAAATGGAAACCAGCTACTGGTCTTTGCATATTAAAGCACTGATGTGAACGAAATGAGGGAAAAAGCAATTTAAATAATTAAAAACAAAAAAACTTTTTGACCTTGGAACAGATTCTACTGGATTTTTCTTTTAGGTGCAAAAAACCACACAGTAAGAAAATTAGTTAGGTGTATCTCTCAGTAAAGTAATCTAGCCTCTTTTGTGAATAGTTTAACACTTGACTTCCCTTGATGTATCCTAGAATATGGATGGGAGCAAAGACCTCAGCACAACCACATCAGCTGACATAAAGACCACACAAGAAGTCATAAAGCTTGATACTCTGATTTTAAAATAATTCTAGCAAGTTGTGTATCTGGTTTGCATACCCATAGCAATTATGGGCTGACATTTATTCAATCCCTGAGCTCTGTCCTGAGGTTGCACAGGTGAATAAGACAGGTTTATTTCTTAAGGAGTTGATCAGCTAGTAGCAGAGAAACAAGCATGAATTTTTTTTTTTTTTATTACTCATGACTAGCATTTCACCTGCTCAGAATTCAACCTAACTGAAAACCTCTACTATTGATAACCCGGCTGTGAGCTCAGAAATAAGCCAGATAGTCATTTGACAGCAAAAGTAAACAGCATAAAGACCATTTATTTAAACTGAATGACTGTAGATTAGCACAGTCCCTCATAACCTTATTCAGAGCCCATTTTTTAAAAGAACCAATTTTATATATGTATCATAAGTACAGAAGGAAATAATAAAAGTTGTAAAAGAAAGAATTCTAACAGGTGTTTATCTAATTTCTAAACTGATGCAGATTAATGGGCAGAAAGGGATTTGACAGAGAGAGACTACTGCTGTGAGCCGTTAACTTTCAGCTGAATGCTGTTAAGAGATGGGAAAACTGTAAAAAAACAAAAACAAAACAAAACAAAACAAAAACCCTAAAATTTAAAATACAACAGTTTGAGCCACTTAGTGAAGGGGCAAATAGTATTACCCAGTTGAACATGCCCTACCTCATTTTACTACAGCCAGTAAAATATTCATAGTGATGATTCCCTGACAAATGAGAATTCAATTATACTCAAAATACTCTAAGAAAGCAAGAAAAATGTAATCGATTTCAGAAGAAAAATAGTTAAGCTACGGGGGTGGGGGGGAAGTTGTCTAAGTATAAATTAGGGTTTGCAAACTCCTATGTCTCATGGGCCAGGCAGGTATGCAAATGACGGAAGTATACACATAAGAAACACAGAAACTGATAACTGACAGGTGCTGTGTCAGAGAGAGCAGGGAGTGATGGGGACCATGAAGCACCAAAGGGGAGGAGCCCAATTCCATTCAAGCCTCTTCCTGCCTTGCACAAAGGAAGGCCCAGTGCTGCCAGACCTGGTATTTCACAAGAAGTCTGAAATCTGGCTTTTAAAGTAAAATCTCAGTATTTAAATTTTGATCTACTACATGTGAGTCAAGCAAGACATTTATGTGAACTGCAGTCAGACACTGGCTACCTCTGGGGTAAATCCTCACTTATTTAGGACTCAATATCTACACCAATTCATTTCCAAGTATACTAAAAAGTTTTAATGTATTTCTGATTATTCTCAACTCTGCATCTTACTACCAGGACATAATGAAACTATGAATTCAATTTAGTTTAGAGTCTTACCTTACTCTCACTGACCTCAGAAATCCATTCTTTTACTAAATTGTTCAGTTTACCAAGAACAACCAGCCTATAATAAAAAATAACACGCTTTAGATGAAAACAAACAAACACCAAAAACAAACAGTATTTTAAAAAGTAATTAAACATATAGGCAGTACCTTTGTGTTGGTGCTAGAGTAAAAGCATATTATACACGTGCTAATGCTATCACATCTGTTGACACATGGCACATCTCTTTGGCATTCTTAGGTTCCTAAGAGTTCCAAAGAGACGATAAATGTGATGATAGTATTTTGGTCTTTGAGCTATTTTCAAAATTCAAAAAGCCTAATAAAAAAATCAAAATTACCTTCAATAAAGCTGCAGAGGCCAACTGAACTGTCAACTTTCTTGGCCTTACTATGGAATAAAATCAATTCAGTGTGGTGATAATAGAGGTTAGCATTCTCTCACTGACAGTTATGAGTTTTTGGATAATAAAAACAGGTAAATAATTTACTGGCTAATTTTTATAAAATTTACTTAATAAAAGCAATTTGATATTAAAACAAACTTGCAACCAATGGCATATCCAAATCCAGATTTTAAAAAAAAAGAAGAAGAAAGATAGAAGAGTTTAGGCATCTCAAAGATAACACACGAAACACTGAATTCCTGATCTGTCCGAACCTGCTTCTCCTTCAGCCTTCCCCAGGTAATGGAATCCCATCCTTCGAGATGCTGAGACCAAAAATCTTGGCATCATCCTTTACCCCTCCCCTCCCACCCCCTCACATTCCACAGTCATTAAACCACCCTACTTTTAAAATACATCCAGAATTCTACTCCTTCTTATCACTTCCCCTGCCATCCCTAGTTCGGGCCACCATCATGTTTTTCCTTGGGTTATTATGATAGCCTCCTAACTAGTTTCCCTACTTCTGCCTTTGACCCCCCTTCAGACTATGCTCGGTAAAGCAGCCAGAGTGACTATGTTAAACATGAGTAAATCATGTCAATCTTTTGCTCAAAACCCTAACAGCTTCCCGTCTCACTCAGAGTAAAAGCCAAAACCGTTATAAATGGCTGTCAAGGTCCTAAGTGACCTTTCCTTCCAAGCTCCTTCCCACCTCGTTTACTTTAAGCCCACATTCCCCTTCTTATTCACTCTGCTTCACATACCTAGGCTACCCTGTTGTCTATTTCTTAAGTATACCAGGTACACTCCCACCTCAAGCCTTCTGCCTAGAATGCTCTTCCCTCATATCCACATAGCTCCTCCCTCACCTTTAAAATTTCCCTCAAATGTCAATGAGGCCTTCCCTGACAACCTAACCTCCTCTCCCAGCTTCATTCTTCTCAGCAGCACTTGCCATGTGTAATACTGTATTTATTTTACTTACTTGGCTAATTGTTAGTTTCCTCCTCTAACCTTCAACTAAAATATAAACTCCAGGAGGGCCAAGTTTTCTCTTCATTTTGTCATTTTTATATCCCTAGGCAGGGACATAATTGGTACTTGATATATGTTCATAGAATTAATGATTAAAGAATGTACTATAAAATATTTTGCATTTTTAAGTGACATACCTGTGGTTCAATTCTTCCTCATCTTCAAATACTCCAAATGGTTTCATGGCATCAATTAATTTCTGTGTGTAAATATGATCAATTTCTTTGGGACATGCCAAGCTAATTGGAGAGGTGATTCCATAATGCTTTTGTTGACGCTGGCTGTCCAGCATGGTGTTTCTGTTCAAGAAAAATGAAACAGCAGAAAAAATTTAAAGTATCATATACTGACACATTAAATCTCTGAATCCACTCATTACTTTAGCTACCTTAAAAGTTTACTAAGTACTAATGGTTGGAGTCCCCGCTTTTTTTTAACGAAAAAGGATATTTTGTGCTTATGTTGATGAAGGACTATTCATACTGCCTCAAGCTTTCATGGTTAGGATGTCTTTTCAAGCCAAAAGCAGCCTATGTTGGCATCAGGACAGCTGTACCAACACCACTCAGCTCAAATGCAAAGAGCCTGAATGGGAGCTGGGCCAGGGCCACCTCCACTACACACCCTGCAGACTTACGTCAAGTACCATCTACAGTCAGTCTTGGAAAAGCAGTCAGCCACTTGAAAGAAAGCTCTAAGTAAAAACAGTGCCCCCCCACAAGAAACAAAAACATCCCATTAGCAGGTCCTAGTGAAATAGTCTAGCTTTGAAAAAGAAATCACAACTAGACTTGTTGCCTAGAAACCTATATTAACATTCCTTGCTTGCATCACAATTTATAGTCCTAACATTCTGTCACTCTAGTTGATTTTTTCTTCATCGTCTAAGTGAAGGCTATGACACCAGCTACCTTGGGCCCCACTTTCTTATCTCTATGCTGAAAAAGCTGGCTATCAAGGTCCCTACTAGCACTGAAATTACAAATCCATTATTCTGAACCTCCCTCATCTAGACAAGAAAACAAAGCAAGCAACAGAACTCCACGTTCCCTTCCACTCATCAATTCCACTTATAAGTAAACACCCTTGGAGCAAGTCTAGTACAAGTGTACAAGGAGACATGTACAAAAATGTTCACTGCCACACTGTAACATTAAAAAACAAACAAACAAAACTTAGAAATGACCTAAAATAATCACTAACAGGAAAAGGACTAAATTAGGGTGTATCCCTACAATGGAATACAATACAGTAATACGAATTAAGTAGAGCTGAAAATACTATCATGGACAAATCTCAAAGATACTATGCTGCACTAAAGAAGTTGTTGAATGACAAGTGTGATACTAGTTATATAAAGCTTAAAAACAAGTAAAACAATGCCGATTATGGACACATACATATGTAGTAACAGCATAAAAAAACATGCAGCAATAAGCATCAAATTTGGAACTGTGGGGAACTCTGGAGAGGGAGGTGGATGGACCAGTGAAGAAGGTAACAGAATCCTTCAGATGTATTCGGTATGCTAAATAAAGATATGTGTGCACACAAACACACACACACGGAACGTTATGCTTTGGGAGAGATGGATGGTGGCTACACAAATGATGCTTATGTTATTCTCTGCATTTTTCTGTATGTTTAAATTATTTCCTAATAAACTAAAATGTAAGAAGCTACAACAAAATCTTGCCAAGCACGGACACTGCTTCTGACTTATCAAAGTATGAGCAGGAGGTATAGACCGGCAGATGTACTGTGGATAGGTGGGCAGACCAGGGGAGGGTGAAAAGACCATAGTCATTACGAAAGAGAAACCCATGGGCTGGGATAGGTCATTCACTCCAGGAGACGTGGAGACAGCCGGTCAGGAAGGGAGGAGGGGGAGGGAGGGGGATGGTATTTGCGCTAATGCAGACAGGAGCAGAGACCGGCTCAGACAGCGCTGGGGGCAGGAGAGTGACCGACAATTTCTCCCCACGGACACACGCGCCTCTCTTCCGCCGCAACCTTGTCTGGGGGCGTCCTCAGAGGTAGGGCTGCCAGGGGCAGATGGGGACTCCTGCAGTCCCCGAGTCTGTGCAGCGGTGGCCAGGTGAGCCGCCGGGTGTAGGGGAGGTGCCCTTGCCGAACGGCCGGGAGAGGGGAAGGAGACCATCGAGAGAGCTCAGGGCACGGCGCGAGGGGCAGGGAACAGAAACGGGGTGCCAGGCCGGCCACCTCAGCCCACCCCGTTATGCCTCGCCCCCAGCCGCCGGCCCCCACCACTTACGAAGACATCTCTTTCATCGCTTCCTGCGTCTCCCTCACCGGCGAGTCTTTCGCCCTGGAGTCCTGTTCTTGCTCTTCCCTTCTCCTCCTGTCCACTTTCCTCCGCTCGCTTGTAGCTCGCTTGCTCGCTCACTCTCTCACTTACTACGGCCGAGGCATCCAACCGAATACTGAAAACACCAGAAATCCGGCTCTATTTATGACAATACAGCGCGGCCGACGCCAATATGGCGCCGCTTCCCAGCCTGCCCCTCGCCCGTTGCGGCCCCGCCCCTGAAGGCCTGGACCCGCCTTGACCCCGCCCCCTCTCCCTTTGGGTCCCTGGAGGCTCCGGTGGCCCCGCCCACAGAGGCGCCGGCTCCGGCTGCCGACACCGGTACGAAGGAGCGTTTGGTCCCCTCCTTTGTCAGTGTGACTGTCAATCCAGACTAACTGCTTGGAAGGTAATTTGGAACATGTTTTCCTTGTTTCTCTTATTCTCTTATGAAAGCCTATATCATATATTTTTAAAAACTTCACAACCTTGCCTAGCGAATACTATTTTAACTCCTCCATTATACCACACTTTTAATTTAATCGGTTATAGTCATACATAATCTAATTAACCCACTCGTTGAGACTATGTCGTGAAAAGGTCACACCCAGGAACGTGTGACTTTGCAGTTACCCCGGAGAGAAGCAAGCTTGTAAATTGGAGGCTAACTGTTCACCTCTAAGTACCGCCCCTGGTTCATGGCATTCTAGCAGTTAGGTAAGGGAGGTTGATAGGAAGGCTGGCAGTTTGCAATAGGAGGATAAATACAAGGCTGAATCAAAATCGCACACTTTCAAATAGTGGAGATCATGTTCCATGTGAGTGTGAGGATGAAAACGGGAAAATGATGACAAATTTTAAAAAGTTAAAGGGCAGAAACAATTTAAAACGCTAAGTCGTTACAAGGAAAAGAATGTCAAGAAGCTGCTTTTTCTTGGAATGTGACACAGTAGATAGAGAAGATAGAATCGTAGAGAAGACAGAATTATTCATTCAAAAATATTTATTGAAAATCTAATCTGTGCCAAGCACTGTGTGAGGCTCCGGTGATTTAATTGTGCATAAAACCAGATGTATATTCTTTAATTTTATGGAGTTTAGAGTTTAGTGAGGAAACAGTCAAATATAAGTGATATTCTTCTGTTGTAGAACTAAATCGCCTACTATGTGTCAGGCACAGGAGATACTTAATTCCCGCTCTTGAGAATTCACAGTCTAGTGAAGGAGAACAGCATATACAAAGATCATTAAAATATAGTATGGTCCGTGATAAGATGGGGTCAGGGCATTTAGGGAGGCCTAAAGCAGGCCGCCTAAACTTGAGGGCTGGGAGGGTCAATAGTGGCTTCCTGGAATAGGGTATTCGCTGATGGGGGAGTTAGGGCAAACTGCGTACATCTGGCCCTGGGCCCTGGTAAAAGCACCTTCCTGTCCTCTTGGCACATGGGCCTCGAGGGTCCCTGCTGCCTCTAGGTTTTGTCTAGGGCTCATTGGAAGGGCTTGTGGTCTCAGCCCAGAAGCATCACAGGGCTAATTCTTCTCCCACCTCTCCCCATCTCCCCAACAGTTTAGGGAATCTTGCCAGACTGGAAGACAGAAAGTCTCCTTTCCTCAAGGTTTCTAACCAAGACATTTGTTACTAGTTGCATAGAGTTCTCTTCAGGGCTCAGCCTTGTTTCAAACCCCAAAGCCAGAAAGAGTTGCAGGCTGATTCTGTTATCTGCACAGGGCAGAGTCCTTAACTCAGCACCAGGAACATAGGATTCAATAAATCTAACTCTTATTTACATTGATTACCATAACTCTTATCTCCTAATTTTTCTCTTTGTTTATGTATTTAATTTTGAAATATTTCTTTTCTTTCTTTCTTTTTTTTCTCTTATAGAATGCTTTTGTTTTGCTTTTTTCTCTGTATAGAATGCTTTGTTTGCTCTTACCTGCTGCAGTAATTTGGAAGAAAGGTAAACTCTGCTTTCAATTCTACTAGTTCAAGGAAATCCTAAAGTGTTTCAAAGACAGCTTTAAGCCTTTATTTATGTAATTATCAAAGTCAATGTCAGAACAATACTTTTTAATTCTGTTTTATGTTATTTGTAGTTTGCCTCATTTTTAGTTGTTTCTTCCCATTTTCCCCATCTTTGTTAATCTACCTGGGATCGAATGCCAGTCCCCAACCCCCATTTCAATAAGGACACTTTCTTTCAAAGAAGAATATGTTTTCCTTTGTGTGTGTGTTGGGGGGTGGTCTACATTGTAGCTATACTTTTTAAGCTAAAATTTTCCAATTACAAATGTAACCCATGGGACTTCCCTGGCGGTCCAGTGGTTAAGACTTGCCTTCCAATGCAGGGGGTGTGGGCTCGATCCCTGGTCAGTCGATCCCTGATCCCAATGCAGGAGGTGCTACGATCCCACATGCCTCATGGTCAAAAAACCAAAACATAAAACAGATGCAATATTGTAACAAATTCAATAAAGACTTTAAAAATGGTCCACATCAAAAAAACAAAACAAAAAAACCCCACAAATGTAACCCATGTTTGTAAAAAAAAAAAAAAAAAGAAAGAAAGAAAAGAAAAGAAAGAGTGGAAATGTCTCCCTCCCTTCCATTCCTAACTCCATTTTTACTCCCCAGGGAACCATTATTAACGGCTGGGTATCTCTCCTTCCAGAATGTTTTCAATGTTTTCAATACATTTCAATATACAATGTTTTCAATCAAACCGCATATAAACATGTACCAGAGGTTTTGATTTTATTGTTTTTTAATTTTGAAAAAAAAAATAAAGGGGTCGTACCGCACGTGTTGTCCTGCTCCTTGATTTTTTTGTAACCAAAAACATCATGAGCATCTTTCTATGTTAGTAAATGTTATGGACTGAATTGTGTCCCCAAAATTTCATATGTTGAAGTTCTATTTTCCAGCACCCAAGAATGTGACTATATTTGGAGAGTTTAAATAAGGTCATTAGTGTGGCCCCTACTCTAGTACGACTGATGTCCTTATAAGAAGAGGAAATTTGGACACAGATGGCACAGAGGAAAGGCCATGTGAAAGCACAGGAGAAGACGGCCATTTACAAGCCAAGGAGAGAGGCCTCAGAAGAAACCAACCCTGCTGACACGTTGTCTCAGATTTCTAGCCTCCAGAACTGTGAGAAAATATATCTTTGTTGTTTAAGCCTCCTACCTAGTCTGTGTTACTTTCTTATGGAAGCACTAGCAAACCAATATAGGAAGTATACACCTACTTTTTCTTTTTAACAGTAATATGGTATTCTTTGTCATAAATAATATGTAATATTTGTCAAAATATATTTAACCATTTCACTGGTTCATTTGTCTCAGATTTGTTTATATTATAGATAATGCTATAGTAAACATCCTTATACATATATCCTCTACACTTGTATCACTAGTCATTAATAGATTCTTAATGATGGGATTACTATGTCAAAGGGTATGTATATTTAAAAATAAAATTTATCAGACAGAGAAAGACAAATATGATATCGAAAACATATCACAGAATCTAAAACAATGATACAAATGGGACTTTCCTGGTGGTCCAGTGGCTAAGACTCTGCACTCCCAATGCAGGGGGCCGGGGTTTGACCCCTGGTCAGGGAACTAGATCCCCTCCTGCCGCAACCAAAAGTTCGCATGCCACAACTAAAGATCCCGCGTGCTGTAACTAAGACTTGGCGCAGCCAAATAAATAAATATTTTAAAAATAATAAAAAATGATAAAAATGAACTTACAAAACAGAAATAGACTCACAAACATAGAAAACAAGCTTATGGTTACCAAAGGGGAAAGGGGGGAGGGATAAATTAGGGGTTTGGGATGAGCAGATGCAAATTACTGTATATAAAATAGAGAAACAGCAAGGACCTACTGTACAACACAGGGAGCTATACTCAATATCTTGTAACCTATAATGGAAAATAATCTAAAAATATAATCTAATTTCTACATATATTTATAACTGAATCACTTTGCTGTACACATGAAACTAACACAACATTGTAAATCAACTATACTTCAATAAGAAATAAATAAATAAAATAAAATTTATATATTCCAAATTGTCCCCTAAGAAGGTTATACCAATTTACACTCTAACCAACAATGTGTATGAGATGGTCTATTTCCTTAAACCTTCACAAATGCTAGATATTAAAAATGCTTTTTATCCTTATTATGAAAATTATAAATGTGCAGAAAAGTAGAGAGAGTAGTAGAATAAAGCCATATACCTATCACTTAGATTTAATAATTACTTTAACATTTTGTCATATGTTTCACTTTTTTTAAATTGAAGTTTTTTTAAATATAGACATTGTGACTCCTAAATATTTCACTCCTAATATTTTTTTCCTCCAGTTTTGCTGAGATATAATTGACAAATAGCACTCTGTAAGTTTAAGGTGTACAGCATAATGATTTGATTTATTGGGTTGGCCAAAAATTTCATTTTCTGTAGCATCTTATGGAAAAACTCGAACTTTTTGGCCAACCCAACACATACATCATGAAGTGATTATCACAGTAGGTTTAGTGACCATCTATCATCTCATATAGATACAAATTTAAAGAAATAGCAAAAAAATTTTTTCTTTTGGTGAGAACTCAGGATTTACTTTCTTAACTTTCATATGTAACATACAGCAATGTTAATTGTATTTATCATGTTGTACATTACATCCCTAGTACTTAGTTGTCATGTAACTGGAAGTTTGTACCTTTTGACTGTCCAATTCCCCCATCCCCACCTCACTCCAAAATGTTCTGATATGCATATCTAAATAAGAACACTTCCCTACAGAACCACAATAATATCAACACACCCAAGTTTCCCCCACTTGTCCCCAAAATGTCTTTGCAGCAAGTTTGTTCATATTAGAATCCAATCAAGAACTATGATTGCATTTGGTTGTTGGGTCTCTGAAGTGTACTTTAATCTAGAACAGACACTCCTTTTCCTGTCCCTCCTTATCTCCCTCTTAAACCCTCCAGCTTTTTATTTTTCCTATGACACTGACTTGGAAAGACCAGGATAGTTGTTCCCTAGAATGTCCTAATTTCTGGATTTTTCTGATTGTCATTTAATAATAACCCCCATATTTTCTATTATTGGAAGTTGACTCTGATGTCTTAGTTAGATTCAGGCTAAACACTGCATCACATAATGGTGTAACTAGGAGTCACATAATGAAGCTCTGGTTATTCCATTGTTGGTGATATTAAGATTGACCACTGGGTTTACATGGTGACAATCATCTTGGAACTAGCTAGTGATCTGTGAGGTGATAATTTTGGCACCAGGTGAATATCCAGCTCTCTATCAAACTTTTACCTAGTAGTTTTAGCATTCACTGATAATTCTTGACTTAATTATGTCCTTAGGGGTTGCAAATTGTGATTTTCAAATTCTGTCTACATTCATAGCTGGCACTTTTCTTGAAAGAAGTGCTTTTCCTCATCAACTAGGACTGTTAGGTCACCCTGTGATACAATTACTATTGCAAATGAAAAATATTCCTGTCCCTTTCAGAGTAAGAACTTGGTGTAATGGTCACATGCAAAGAAGTTTTTATTTATTTTCTTTGCTTGCCTGATTGTTTTATTATTCTTACTTTTTTTTTTGAGTATCATATGGACTCATGGTTTCTTGGATAGTCAGTGTTTTTCAATCAATTACAGTCATTGTTCTTTTGATGCTAAAATTGTCCCAAATTTGGCCAATAGGTTCCTCTGTCAAGCTGGTTCCTCTGTTAGTATTCAAAAAGAATTCTTTTAAATTAATATAATAGGTTGGAAAGTGGTATTTCTTTGTGATTTTAACTTGCATATTTCTGATCAGTGGTGAAAGTGATCATCTTTCATATTTTACCAGCCATTTGTATTGTATTTCTTTCTGTGAGGCTCGCCTATTCATATTTTTTTGTCTTTTTTTTTTTGGTATAAGTGTATTTACACCAATTATCAAGTCTCATCCCTACAAATGAAATGTTTTCAGTACTTATTGCCAGTCTCTTCCAGCTGCAACTTCCCTATGCTTGAATTTTTTCTTTTGATCATCTCTTGCTCTAGAATGTGTCTTGAAATAGCTTATTCATAAAGGGGGTATGTATTCTTAGTTCTGGCATATTTGAAAATGCCCTTCTATTAGATAATAACACTTCCTTGAAAGCTTGGTAAATGTTGCTTTATTGTTACCTGAAGGGTCTTGGACACTTGTAAGATTCTTATTTTTGAAGATTAAAAAGTCTCCCTAAATAGGCCTTTGTATGACTGTCTTTTCCTAAAATATGTCTGGAACAAAATAAACATTCAAAAACTTTTCTGAATCTTTTTTAAAGATTAGGTAAAATTTATTTCTACTTTAAAATTTATTATTGCTTCTGTTTATCAATCACCTTTTTTTTTTCAGTTCATTCAGGTAAATAGAATTTCACCTTGAGAGAGTTTTTAAATGTTAGTACAAGTAATTCAGGAAAAACTCTTTAAAAATTAATATTTTAGCTTTTTAAGATATACTGGGCTGTTTACTTGTCTGTAGGACAAGTAGGGGCCATATATGTCTTGCTCACCTGCTCATCGTCAGAACTTAGCACAGGTGTTAATAAATATTTGTCGAATTAATTTATTTCAAGTATTATTCTCTCTTATATCTTTCTTCATCTCATCGTATCTTCATCTTTTTGCCCCAGTTGATAGGCTATCTCCATTTTGCCTTCTCCCTGTAACTTAATATTCTGATGTGTCTGAATGTAATACAAGTACTCAATTAAAAGTTTTCCATCTCTGAACAATCTTCCATTAACTCTAAGTACTTCCTTTACCTAGCAGATTGTTGTAGCACAGTACTGTTTACACTGGCCATTAGCAGGTTATTACTAACACTCTTTGAAAAATGAATAGAAGAGTATGATCATCCCAAAATGACCTTGGGAGCTGGTACTGAGGTTGCCCACATATCATGCCAGGAAGGACTAGGGTCTCCCCTTCTGCCAGCACTTCGCTTCCTAGGATAGATTTCTACCCCTAACAGAAGGGGCTGCAACTTCTCTTTTTTTTTTTTTTTTGCGATACGCGGGCCTCTCACTGTTGTGGCCTCTCCCGTTGCGGAGCACAGGCTCCGGACGCGCAGGCTCAGCGGCCATGGCTCACGGGCCCAGCCGCTCCGCGGCATGTGGGATCTTCCCAGACCAGGGCACGAACCCGTGTCCCCTGCACCGGCAGGCGGACTCTCAACCACTGCGCCACCAGGGAAGTCCCTCTTTTTTTTTTTTAAACCTTAACTATTTTATTTATTTGGCTGTGTTGGGTCTTCACTGCTGCATGTGGGCTTTATCTAGTTGCGGCAAGCGGGGGCTACTCTTCATTGTGGTGCGTGAGCTTCTCATTGCAGTGGCTTCTCTTGTTGTGGAGCATGTCCTCTAGGCATGTGGGCTTCAGTAGTTGTGGCATGCAGGCTTCAGTAGTTGTGGCATGCGGGCTCAGTAGTTGTGGCTCTTGGGCTCTAGAGCGCAGGCTCAGTAGTTGTGGCACACGGGCTTAGTGGCTCCATGGCATGTGGGCTCTTCCTGGACCAGGGCTCAAACCCATGTCTCCTGCATTGGCAGTTGGATTCTTAACCACTGCGCCACCAGGGAAGTCCCAGGCTGCAACTTCTTAAGGGCCTCTGAGATCCCCAGGTATTGGGCAGCTGGCACCTAAACTCAGTCACGCTGGCTCTAGTCTCTGTTTCCACATTCTGACAAGGCTGCCCTCTCACAATTTTACTCCAAGAAAGTATCATCTCAAGGGACATGTCCCTCTCCTGGAATACACACAGCACCTAGCCATAGCATCCCTCTCTCTAGGATAATGGGAAGACCTGAGACCATGCCATCTTCTCTTCCTGACCCTTGGCTTGTAAGTTTCCCCATTAAAGAGTGTTCCTTAACTCAAGCTGAATGACCACGTGGAATTCACCTCAAGCCCTGTTGCATGATAGGTGGCAACCATGCACGGACTCCCTCCCTACTTTGAACAACAAAAATAAAATATATGGTTGAAATTGTTCTCCATGGATTCATGTCCAATATTGCTTAGTTGACTTTGAACAAATAGGAGTTGGATACTGTCAGAAATTGATATAGGTTCTGATTGTTTGTGCCCCTCACTCTCCAATTCAAAGGTTAGAACTAGGGTGGAGGCCTCATGATGGGATTAGTACCCTTAGAAAAAGAAACAGGAAGAAGCTTCCTTTCTCTCTTTGCTTTCTGCTTTATGAGGATACAATGAGAACATTGACATCTGCAAGCTAGTAAGAGTGCCCTCACCAGACACCAAATCTGCTGGTACCCCGATCTTGAACTTCCCAGCCTCCAGGACAGTGAGAAAAAATTTTCTGTGCTTTAAGACACCAAATCTATGGTATCTTGTTATAACAGCCTGAACTAAGACAGGTCCCCAAGCAAAATTTTAATAGTAGGACATCAGATCTGGATGAAATAAAAAGGAAAAGAAGCAGGCAACAATGACATTTCAGATATGTAGTAATATTTTGTTATCGAATTGTGGGGGATGACAGAGTGGAATGAGGGAGGTAGTCATAGCGAAGCCACGTTTTTATCAATGTGTGTAGTGTCTCTGGGAAAAGGACCTTACTCTTTAAGGTTTTATGCTTGGATGACTAGTTTGTGCCTCACTGGGGCCTCAGCCTGTCACCAAGGATGTCAAAGAGGGAGGGGCACCCAAGTGTTACAATTCCTAACAGGCCTCTCAACCTGCTTTTCTTCAGTTCTCTGTGACAGGGTGGTCTCTACCACTCCATGTTAGGGGTGTCAGAGGGCACCGTCTAGCATCTTTTGCTTACATCCATAATTTGTTGTCTCCTCAAAGAAAAAGGATTACTTTCTGTTTTATTTTGCTACCCAGATCATTCAGCACTGAATTTTAGTGCAAGCCCTCAGTGTTTCTACTGTGAAATTTCTATTGCTGATGCAGATCTTTTGTTTGTACAATTAATTGCCTAAAAAATGAATTTGGTGCGAAGGAGGGACAAGGCAGGTGCCTATTCATTTTTCTTTATCTAGAATAATATGTAAAGTCCTGGACATGCTTTAAGCAGTTGAAGAGCCCATTGATTAGATGAGTTTGCCCCTGAGAGCAACTCCAGTTCCAAGTATCTGAATTTCCTGTTTTATGTTTGTGGGGTGAGGCCCCCTGCATCTTCAAGTATTTTCTTGCATTAAAATCCTGCTAGCTTCATTGGAAGAGCCGTTGCTCTGGGCGCTTTGATGAGCCACACCAAGCAAGGCAGCAATCAACAGCTTTCCTAGGAGGCGTCTTAACTGCCTGAAGTTAGGGATCTCAGCAACCCATCCCAGCTCTTTCTTCTCTATACATTCGGAAGGGCAGAAAAAGTCTTTACACCAATTTAAAAACTTTTCCCCAGAGCTCGGGGGATTAACATATAAACTTAGTGGACAGGGCAGGTAGGTTCCCTGTTTCCCTCCAAACTGAAGCCAAGATTAATTACGGTATTCACCTGTTCCCGAAACAGGCTGGGTAATGGATCCCGGCTGTGCCCTCCCCGAAGCAGCACTAATCCGGTAGTTCTCTCTGTGGACTCGCTGGCTTTGATCAGCTCATGCCCTCTCAGCAGGCCAGCACGGTAGCCGCAGGACACAAGTGTTTAGTTTACAATCATGTTAATTTTACTTTTTGTTTGTCTTTAGCAGTTGGAGATTAATGAGTAAAAGGGTGCTTAAATTTTCAACCAGACTTCTAATAGCTTGGTCGCATTGTTGCTGGCAGTTTTATTACTTTGATTTCCTGAATCAATCAGGTATACGGTTTCCTTGTTCAATCTCGGTTATGGTACAGGAAAAGACAGTCCTACCAGGAATTGTTGCTGCCGCTTTGGATTCCACAAAAGGTGATTATGAAAATAACACCTTTGTAATGACTTTTCATAGGATTCCATTGCTGAATGCATCCCTGGCATTTTTAACAAACCCAAGTATTTTACAAAGGATGTTGCTATACTCATTTTTTTCATAGCTAAGGAATCAAATGAGCCTTTATCTGATGGGATGGTGAAAATTAACTCTGAACTGAATTTGGGGTAAATTCTTTAGAAGAGGAGGTTGGGGAGTTTCCTGGTGGCCTACTGGTTAGGATTCCAGGCTTGCACTACCGTGGCCTGGGTTCAGTCCCTGCTTGGGGAACTGAGATCCCTCAAGACACGCAGCGCAGCAAAAAAAAAAAAAAAAAAAAAAAAAAAAATTGAAGAGGAGGTCGTTGCTACTATAGCTCTGAATTCTGTCTTTTGAACTGAGGAAAACAAACTCCATTCCATTGCAGGTTTTCTTCAATGTGTGCTTCCTGGCGTGTATATAAACAAGCAAGGGCTGGATGATTCTCTCTCAAAGAGGCTTCATATCAAAGAAATCTCCCTCGGGTCTAATACATTGTAATGGAGATTTTGTACACACAGTGCCACTGAGTATTGTTCTTGGCAGTAAGGAACAAGGATAACTTTGCTTTAATGTAGCGATGATTTTTCTTCTTTTTTTTTCTATATTCTTTTATTTGAAATTGAAAAATAATGCATTTATGAATTGTCTGTAACAAAAATTAGAAATATTTTTAAATATATACAAAAGAAACTAAGGAAAAAATCAAACCTATTGATTTGGTTATTAAAATTATTTCTGATCTTATTTTTTTTTACTTAACATGACCATTTATGAAAAAGGTGCTTTAAAGTCTAATACAATGTATTTCTAATGTACTTGCTTTAAATAATTTAATGATATTTTGTTTGGATATATGTTTATAACATATTCTCTTGGTATATTACATGCCCAGTGCTTAAAATGGTGTCTGGCATATATTAGGTGTCTATATATTTTTACTGAATATATGAATAAATGGGTGAGATATCCAGAAATTACCTATTTCTAAATCTTAAAATATATTGGGTTTCTTTTGTATTCTCTTTTTCTCTTTTTTGCGGTACGTGGGCCTCCCACCGTCGTGGCCTCTCCCGCCGCGGACGCACAGGCTCAGCGGCCATGGCCCACGGGCCCAGCCGCTCCACGGCATGTGGGATCCTCCCAGACCAGCACACGAACCCGTGTCCCCTGCATCGGCAGGCGGACTCTCAATCACTGCGCCACCAGGGAAGCCCTGTATTCTCTTTTATTTGGAGATTTGTTTAGAAGATTTTGACCTGAGGGAAAAATATGGGGCTAGGTATTCTGAAGGGCACGTGGGTTCAACTGTTCCACAGTCCCTTAGTTAAAAACTTTGCCAACTCAAAACTCTCTAGGCTAATCTTACTCCTAGTTCTTACTGCCACTGATCTTGGCATCTCGGTCTGCTCAGAACGCTCATATTTGTTTGTCTTCAGCTTTTCCATCGGTCTTGTTTCATCTGCTTTATAGTTTCCAAAAAGTTCCCGATATTCTTGACTGTTGGTGGCATCCTTCTTGAGTGAAATCCATCAATCAGCTTGAATCAGAAATTCTATTGAATCCTTATGATCTGTGCATTTAAGTTTTCCTTCACATTAGGTGATGCTTTCTTCTATTATCTTTGAATATTTTCTTCTATATGTTCTATTCAAGAAGAAAACTAGCTGCATATTTCAACTCCACTATTTTCCATATAGATTATTTATTCTCACTTTAATCTCTTCCTTTTTTCTGCATTTTGACTTTTTCTCAAGTCTTTGGCACTGAATCTGACACCCATTCACTTTTCTCTTGTATTTTTTCTGCTATTTTCTAAAGGTTTAAAATTTTGCTCTTGCATTACTCATTCACATAGCGATGATTTTTTTAAAGTACAAACCTGATCATGATACTTCTTGGCTTAACATCCTTTAATGTCCCCTATGTCCTCTGGATCATGTCTGACAAGTCTACAGACACATCTCTCCACCCTACCAGCTCCTAACACAATCCTGGTCGGGAGGAGGCCCTTACTGAGGAGATGTTTGAGGCACTGAGGAAAGAATTTCATCTTGGGACATTGAAATGAAGATGCATTCAGGGGTCTGTCCAGTTGTCCCAAGGGCATAATGGCATTTCTCAGGACCTCTAGCCTGGGTGATGTGTGATACCCATTTTGTAGGCCCACTAGGGCCCTTCCTCACCCTCCAAAACTCTAGGGAGGATATCTGAGAGATGGGCCTTAAGAGCGAGCTTGTGAGACTTCACCATGCGGCTGTGAGTGAAGGACAATGAAGAGAAGATGGGCACTATGCTATTGGGGGTAGAGATAAGATCCCACAAGCTATGGGGCTTGTGGGATGCTGCTCTGGCAGGTTACATTTTCTAAAGATGGCCTCACCAATATATATCACATGTTCTCCTTACAATGTGACTTGCCACTCCTCCACTGAGAGATGGGGCCTATGTTCCCAACCCTTGAAACTGAGTGGGCTTTTGTAACCAGTCGTTTGGTGGAATGATGCTGTGTGACTTCTAAGGCTAGATCATAAAAGGCAAAGCAGCTTCCCTCTGTCTGCCTCTTGGGACACATGCCTTGGGAACCCTGAGCTGCTATATCAGAAGTCCTACCACATCAAAGCTGCTGTGCTGGAGATGTGCTCTAACCACACAGAGTTAGAGGGGATGTTTGAGGAGCCCCAAGTGTTCCAAAATCCAGTTGTTGGAGTCTCCCCAGCCTAGGCACCAGGGATTTGAGTGAAGAAGCTTTTGAGATAACTCCAATCCCAATCAATCAGACTTAAACCTCATAAGAGACCTTGAGCAGAACTGAGTCTGCTGAGTTGCTCTGGAATTCTTGACACAGACACTATGAGAGATAAAAATGGTTATTACTGTTCTAAGCCGTTAAGTTTTGGTGATTTGTTACATAACCGTAGCATATGGGAAAGGGAGCCTAAAACATTTACCAAAATTGACCATAACCTGGGCATAAATTAAACCAAATAATATTTGGGATTTTTTTTTTAGCCAATTGGGGTAACTGCAATTTAGTCTTAAAATAAGAACCTAGCAAATACCTTAACAATTGCGTATAACTAGGTTGAGTTTATTCCAGCAGTGCAAGGTTGGTTTAATATTAAAATGTTAATCAGTGTAATTAACTATGTTTACAGAATAAAGGCAAAGTATTGTTAACTTAATAGAGAAAAAAGGGCATTTGGTAAAATGCTACATATATTCATGACTGAAAAAAAAAAGGTCTAGTGCCAATGGATAGAATGAATCTTCCCTAACATGTTAAGTGATTCTCCAAATATCTATAGCAAATATTGTATTAAAGAGTAAAATATCAAAACCTTTCCCCCTGAAATTGGGAAAAAGAGAAGGATATACACCATCACCATTTCTATTTAATATTGTCCTAGACAGTACAAAAGGCAAGAAACAAAATAAAAGGTATAAGGCTTTGTAATAGGAGGAAAAAACTGTCATTATATATAACTGACATACTTGTATATGTAGAAAATTCATAAATAATCTACCAATAAATTATTAGAATGAAAAGAATTTAAAGAGTTAAAACATTACAAATTATAGAGAAGTGAGAGTCTAGAGAGGTTGATGGATACAAGTTTAATCTACTATAATCAACTAAATTTCTATATACCATCAACAATCAGAAAATGATAGTTTAAAAATAGCATTAAAATAGCATCAAAAAAACTCAAAACACATGAAATAGGGAAAATAGGTAACCTTACAGTTGAGAAGACTGGCAGATACTACTTCAACCAAGTGGGCAAAATTAACATTACCAGCAAACGGAAAAATGGACATTATGTACCTCTTGATATGGTGCACAAAGAGAGACACAAAGTTACTTTCATGGTTTTTTCTTCCCCAAATGCATATGTTTTCTTCCCCACATCCAACCATGAGGAAATATCAGACAAAACCAAATCAGGGATGTTGTACAAAAAATAACTGGCCTGTATTCTTAAACATTTCCAAACAAAGAAAGACTCAGGAAATGTTCCAGATTAAGGAAGACTGAAGAGACATAACATATAAATGTAATATGTGATTCTGGATTGGACATTGGACCAGAAAAACCAAAAACACCACATCACTTATTTTCTCTTTTGTTTCAGGGGATGTTATTGAAGGCATTAATGAAATTTAAATAATACAGACAGATTAGAGAATAGTATTATATCAATGTTCATTTCCTGATTTTGATATGTGTATTGTGGTTATGTAAGAGAATATCATTGTTTTTACAAAATACAGATTGAAATATTTAGAGGTAAAATGAAATCATGGCTACGATTTACTCTCAAATGTATAAATGGAGGAAAACAACACATTCATGGACTAGAATATAATTCTCCTTAAATTTATCTAAATATTCATGCAGCCTCAATAAAAATCTTAGCAAGCTTTCTGTTTGCTTGTTTTGGTGGGTTTTGACAAGCCAAATTTGAAATTTATATGGAAATGCAAAGAGCAAAAAATAGTTAAGACAATTTTTAAAAAGAAGAATAAAGTAGAAGGACTTGCTACTGAGTAAAACTTATTACAAATCTACAGTTATTAAGACAGCTTAATATTGTGCAAGGACAGATACTAAGGTCTGTAGACCAATTGGACAGAATAGTGTGACCAGCAATAGACACACACAAAAACATTTGATTTATGGCAAAAGTGACACTTCAGAGCAGTGGGGAAAGATGATCTTTTCAATAAATAGTACTGGTACAATTGGATATCCAAATGGAAAAAAAAATGAAACCTGACCTCTACATCATATCATATAGAAAATTAAACTCCAGGAAATTGCAGATTTGAATGTATGAAGCTTCTAAAAGCAATATAGGAAACAATCTTCATAATCATGATGAAAAGAATTTCTTAAACAGGACACAAAGTTGCGTTAACCATGAAGGAAAAGATTGATAAATTGGACCAAACCAACATTAATAACATCTGTTCATCAAAAGACACCATTAAGAAAGTGAAAAGGCAACCTGTAAGATATATATCCAGAATATATAAAGAACTCTTTCAAATCAATAAGACAAATACAGACAAGCTATTTAAAAAATGGGAAAAAGATTAGAACAGATTTCACAAAATGACTACTAATATATGAAAAAGTATTCAAAATCAATGAAATTAAAATGAAAACAACAATACAGTGTACTGTACACTCCTGCCAGAATGACTAAGATTACAAAGACTGACACATAGCAATTATTGGTGAGGATGTGGAGCTAGTGGGAACTCTTATACATTGATGGTAGAGAGGTAAATTGGAATGACCATGTTGTATAACTGCCAGTATATCCAACTGCATATACACATACCCTAAGATCCAGCAATTTCACTTCTAAATATATGCCCTGCAGAAATGTGTACATACATATACCAAAAGACATGTACAGAAATATTATTCACATTAGCCTCAAATTGGATACAGTCAAAAGTAGAATGGATAAATAAACTGTGGCATACTCATACAATTTAACACTGTTGGCAATAAGAATGAATGAGCTGCAACATATGCAACTACATGGATGAATTTCCCAAACATACTGTTGAGCAAGATACAAAAGAACACATGTGGTATAGTTCCATTTACATGCAGTTCAAAACCAATCCTTAAATTTTTAAATTTTTTTATTGAATTATAAGTTAAGTAGAGGAAATGCACAAATCTAAAATGTACAGGATAATTTTTACATATGTAAACAGTTATGATAACCATCACCCAGATTGAGATATAGAACATTTTCAAGTTCCAGCGGTGTGTTCCCCTCCCAGATGACAGCTCCCAACATTAACCACTATTCTGACTATTTAGTCTTTTCATAGATTACCATTTCTTGACCAGATTGTTGGTTACATAGATGTGGTCACTTTTTATTATTTATCGATTTGTACATTTAGGATTTGTGCACTTTTCTATGTACCTTATACTTCAATAATAATTTTTTTTTTGAAATTAATGATTCTGTGACCTATGGCCCCTCAAATCCTGCACAGGGACTGTAGAATCTTATTCAGGTGTGTTCTAAGCACTTGTTTCTTCTATTTCTGCTACTGTAGGCATATTTCATGAATTTATGACTATTATCATTTTATGAGTGTATTCAGACTAAAAACTCACGTTAAAATAGGAAGGAGGAATAACATTTTAAAAATTACTGTACTATAAAAATCATTGTTTCTCTGTGAGGAGAGATGATGAATATGTGCACTGTTTTTTCTCCCTCAGCTTTCCTGGTCTTCTCAAGAACAACCTGAGAGACACTCTGATGAGGTGAAGGAGGGGGCTTGACAATATGCAAACAAAAGCTTCTTGTTGGGACCCAGTGTCTACCTGAACACTCTAGCTCCGTCAGTCCCATTGAGGTTAAGGTATGTACCCAAGTCTGGCCTTCAGCATTAAAGTCTGACACTAATACCCCCAGGTAGAATCTCTCATTATGTCTACCAGTATTCTTTGTATTGAGTTCATTAGTTTCATGGCTGGGACTATATATAACTCTGTCTGCTGGTTTCTGAGAAAACTTATAGGAGGAGTGGATACCAATAATTATGGAAACATGGAGTTCTATGTAGAAATTGACTTTTTGCTGTTTTTATCTCTTCCCCCACCTTCCTTGTGTTACACAATCTTCCTATTAAGATAATGTCCGGGCTTCCCTGGTGGCGCAGTGGTTGCGAGTCCGCCTGCCGATGCGGGGGACACAGGTTCGTGCCCCGGTCCGGGAAGATCCCACATGCCGCAGAGCGGCTGGGCCCGTGAGCCATGGCCTCTGAGCCTGCGCGTCCGGAGCCTGTGCTCCGCAACGGGAGAGGCCACAACAGTGAGAGGCCCGCGTAATGCAAAAAAAAAAGATAATGTCCAACTGTTGTTATGGCTAATGTTAAAGGATATTATTTTTATATGAGTTAGTTCTAATTTAATCTCCATGTCATAAAATTACCTCAAAATGAATTGATGGTTTAAAAAAATAATCACTTTTAGGAAACAGTTTAGGACATAGTGTTTTGAATACTATTAGGTGAACATCAATTAGAATTTTATGTTTGAAAAATTACAAGCAGTTAATTGCACTCAAATTATGACTCTCCTGAGGAAAGTACTTTGCAGACTAGAGTTATTAGTCTCACTTTGTAAATGAAAAAGCAAGCATTGAAGAAATTAAGTGCTCTGTGTTAATTTAGAGCCAGGAATGAGACTCAGGATTTCTGGTACCAAATCATCTGACCACAGGCAACTTTTAGAATTTAGCTGAAAGTACAAGAATTTGTCAAAATAACCTTGATAAATTAAAATGCAATATTAAAAAGGAATCTCTACTTTATATTCTTATTACTGTACCTTATATTCTTGGTCTCACCTGGTAACCCTTATCACCTAAGCTAGAAACTTGGGAGTCATTCTTGACTCCTGCCTCTCTCATGTACAATTAGACTTTAAGCTTTGCCAGTTACTCTTTTTCTCTTTGAAATAATTTCAGGCTTTCAAGAATACTGCAAAGAATAGTTTTTCTTTGAACCACTTGAGCATAAATTGCTGACATGGTGCTGTTAAACCCCACAAAAATCCCTGGAGATGCATCCAAGTTGTGTGTCAATAGTTTATTATCCAGCTCAAAATGGATTAAAGACCTAAATGTAAGGCCAGAAACTATCAAACTCTTAGAGGAAAACATAGGTAGAACACTCTATGACATAAATCACAGCAAGATCCTTTTGGACCCACCTCCTAGAGAAATGGAAGTAAAAACAAAGATAAACAAATGGGACCTAATGAAACTTAAAAGCTTTTGCACAGCAAAGGAAACCATAAACAAGACCAAAAGACAGCCCTCAGAATGGGAGAAAATATTTGCAAATGAAGCAACTGACAAAGGATTAATCTCCAAAATTTATAAGCAGCTCATGCAGCTCAATAGCAAAAAAACAAACAACCCAATCCAAAAATGGGCAGAAGACTTAAATAGGCATTTCTCCAAAGAAGATATACAGACTGCCAACAAACACATGAAAGAATGCTCAACATCATGAATCATTAGAGAAATGCAAATCAAAACTACAATGAGATATCATCTCACACCAGTCAGAATGGCCATCATCAAGAAATCTAGAAACAATAAATGCTGGAGAGGGTGTGGAGAAAAGGGAACACTCTTGCACTGCTGGTGGGAATTGAATTGGTACAGCCACTATGGAGAACAGTATGGAGGTTCCTTAAAAAACTAAAAATAGAACTACCATATGACCCAGCAATCCCACTACTAGGCATATACCCTGAGAAAACCATAATTCAAAAAGAGACATGTACCAAAATGTTCATTGCAGCTCTATTCACAATAGCCCGGAGCTGGAAACAACCTAAGTGTCCATCATCGGATGAATGGATAAAGAAGATGTGGCACATATATACAATGGAATATTACTCAGCCATAAAAAGAAACGAAACTGAGCTATTTAAAATGAGGTGGATAGACCTAGAGTCTGTCATACAGAGTGAAGTAAGTCAGAAAGAGAAAGACAAATAGCATATGCTAACACATATATATGGAATTAAAAAAGAAATGTCATGAAGAACCTAGGGGTAAAACAGGAATAAAGACACAGACCTACTTGAGAATGGACTTGAGGATATGGGGAGGGGGAAGGGTAAGCTGTGACAAAGCGAAAGAGAGGCATGAACATATATACAGTACCAAATGTAAGGTAGATAGATAGTGGGAAGCAGCCGCATAGCACAGGGAGATCAGCTCGGTGCTTTGTGACTGCCTGGAGGGTTGGGATGGGGAGGGTGGGAGGGAGGGAGATGCATGAGGGAAGGGATGTGGGAACAGATGTATATGTATGACTGATTCACTTTGTTATAAAGCAGAAACTAATTTAAAAAATAGTTTATTATCCTTCTTATCCCTTATCAGCTGGTAATCCCTATTCACCTAAGATAGAAACTTGAGAGTCATTCTTTTTTTCTTTTTTAATTAATTAATTTATTTATTTTTTGCTGCGTTGGGTCTTCGTTGCTGCGCGTGGGATTTCTCGAGTTGCAGCAATCAGGGGTTACTCCTAGTTGTGGTGCACGGGTTTCTCATTTTGGTGTCTTCTCTTGTTGCGGAGCACTGGCTCTAGGTGCATGGGCTCAGTAGTTGTGGCACGCAGGCTCAGTAGTTGTGGCACACGGGCCCTAGAGTGCAGGCTCAGTAGTTGTGGTACACGGGCTTAGCTGCTCCTTGGCATGTGGGACCTTCCCAGACCAGGGCTCGAACCCGTGTCCCCTGCATTGGCAGGCTGATTCTTAACCACTGTGCCACCAGGAAGTCCCTGAGAGTCATTCTTGACTCATATCTCTCTCTGGTCTCACTCTCCTGTCTCCTGCTCTAATTGCATTGTTTATATTTTTGCTGTTTTGAGTGTTCTATGTATATTCTAAATACTAGTCCTTTGTCAGATTAAAGGCTTGCAAATGTTTCCCCCCAGGCTGTAACTTAACAGAGTTTCCTCTTAACTGAGTCTTTTGCAGAGCAAAAATTATTTTTATTTTGATGAGGTCCAATTTCAATTTTTCTCCATGATCTATCATGTTTTGGTGTCAAGTCTAGCCTGAGATCCCATAGACTTTCTCTTATTTTTTTTCTGAAAGTTTTATAGTTTTACATTTTACATTTAAGTCCAAAATCCATTTTATGTTAAATGTTGTAGAAGATGTGCAGTTTAGATTTAGGTTAAATTTTTTTTCTTATGAATGTACAGTTGCTCCAACATTATTTGTTGAAAAGGCTATCTTTCCATTGAATTGTTTTTACACCTTCATCAAAAATCATTTGGTCATATTTGTGTGGGTCTATTCTGGGTTATCTGTTCTGTTCCATTGACTTATGTGTCTACCTATCCACCAATATCACACTCTCTTGATCACTAGCTAAATAGTAAGACTTAATATTGGGTAAAGTGATTCTTCCCAGTTTATTCTTATTTTTTTAAATTATTTGAGCTATTCTAAGGCCTGTGTCTTTTTATATAAATTTTGGAATAAGCTTGTGTATGTCTACAAAATACCTTGCTAGGATTTTTATAGAAATTGTATGAAACCTATAGGTAAATCTTGACATGTTTGTTATGTTGAGTTTTCTAATGCATGAACATGATATATCTCTCTGTTTATTTAGATCTTTGATTTTGTATTTTCAGTGTACAGATCCTGTACATGTTTTGTAAGTTTATACCTAAGTATTTAATTTTCTTTGGAGTGATTGTAAATAGTACTGTTTTAAATCCCAGTTTCCACATGTTCATTGTTAGAATATAGAAATGCAATTGGTCTTTGTGTTTTGATCTTGTATTCTGAGACCTTGCTGTAGTTACTTATTAGCTCTATGAGTTTTGCTTTTTGATTTTTTGGTAGACTCCTTGGGATTTTGTACTTAGACAATCATGTCATTTGCAAATTGGGACAGTTTTATATTTTACTTTCCAGTCTGTATGCCTTTTGTCCCTCTTTCTTCCCCTCCCCCTCTCTTCCTTTCTTTTTCCTTCTTCCTTCCTTCCCCCCTCCCTCCCTCTCTTTCTTTCTCTCTTTCTCTCTTTCTTTCTTTCTTCCCTCCCTACCCCATGACTTTCTCTTTCTTTCTGCCTTACTGCACTGGCTAGAACTTTCAGTACTATGTCAAATGAAAATAGTGAGAGGATCTCCTGATCTTAGAGGGAAAGCATTCATAAAAACCGTTCAGTACGATGTTACCTGTAGATTTTTTGGTAAATGCTCTTTCTCAATTTGGGGTAGCTCTTTCTGTTCCTAGTTTGCTGAGATTTTTTATTTTGAATGAGTGTTGGATGGTGTTAAATGTTTTCCTCTCTCAGTTTACACAATTATGTGATTTTCCTTCTTTAGCTTATGGGCATGGTAGATTACACTGATCATTTTTAAACATGTTGAACTAGACTTGTATACCTGGAATAAATCCTACTTGCCTAAGTTGCATAGTTCTTTTTATATATTTTTGGATTAGGTTTGTTAATATTTTGCTGGGGATTTTTGTGTCTCAGTGATATATTGTGAAATATTGGTGATTTTCTTTTTTTGTACTGTCTTTGTTTTTGGTATCAGGGTAATACTAGCCTCATAAAAGAAGTTGGGACATGTTCCCTTCTCTTCTATTTTCTGGAAAAGATTTTGTAAAATTGGTGTTAAATCTTTAAAAGTTTGATTGAATTCTTCAGTGAAACTATCTAGAACTGAAAATTTCTTTTTTGGGAGTTTTTAATTATAAATTAAATTTCTTTAATGGCCACAGGACAACAAAAGTTGTCTATTTTCTCTTGGTTGAGTTTGGTAATTTGTGGTTTTTAAGTAATTTGTCCCTTTTTTTCTATTGTCAAATTTATGACTATAAATTTGAAGTACTCCTTTGTCATCCTTTTAGTAGCTGCAGAATATGTAGTGATAGTCCCTATTTCATTCCTGATATTGCTAAATCATTTTCTCTTTTATCTGTGGTAGTCTTGCTAAACAGTTATCAATTTTATTAATTTTTTAAAGCTCTAGCTCTTTAATTCATTACTTTTCTCCATTATTTCCTGTTTTAAATTTCACTTATTTCTGTTATTATCTTTATTATTTTTTGTTGTCTGTGTACGTTAGATTTTTTTTTTTTTCACTCTGCTCTTTCTGATTTCTTGAGGTAGGAACTTAGATGATTGATTTGAGACCTTTTCTTTTTTCCAATATAGCATTTAGTTTTAGAAATTTCCTGATTTCAGCATTGCTTTAGCTAAATTCTACACATTTTGATATGTTATATTTTCATTTTCATTCAATTGTATGTGTTTTTCATTTCTCTTGAGACTTTATATTTTACCCCTGTATTATTTAGAAGTGTGTTGTTTAATTTCTAAGTGTTTGGACATTTTCTTCTTCTCTTTCTGTTACTGATGTCTAGTTTGATTTCATTATGGTCAAAGAATACTCTCTGTCTGATTTAAACTTTTTTAAATTTGTTGAGGTTTGTTTTATGGCCAAGGATATGGTCTGTTTGGTGAACGTTCTATGGGTACTTAAAAATGTGTGTTCTACTGTTGTTAAGTATTGTATATTAATTAGATTTTGTTGGTTGATTGTGTTGTTGAGTTCTTCTATATCCTTGCTGATTTTCTGTTTAAGTAGTTTTAATAATTGTTAAGACTAGAGAGTTGAGTTCCCCAAGTATAATTATATATTTGTCTATTTCTCCTTTCAGCTCTCTCACTGTCTGCTTCGTGTGTTTTGTGGGTCATGTGTTTCATGAGCTTCACATGCTTGGTGGATTCACATTTAGGATTGCAATGTGTTCCTGGTGGAATAACATTTATCATATTATCTTTTATAAGAGGGACATTATGTAATGTCCCTCTTTGTCTCTAGTAACTTCCTTTGCTCTGATGTCTACTTTATCTGATATTAATATAGCCATTCACAGCTTTTTTTGTTTTTGTTTATTTGGATTAATGTTTGCATGATTTAACTTTTTCCATCCTTTTATTTTCAACCTACAAGTGCCATTGTATTTGAAATGAGATTCTTGTAAACAGAATATTGTTAGGTTATTATTTTTTAATCTATTCTGCCAATCTCTTTGTTTTAATTTGTGTGCTTAGACCATTTACATTTAACGTAATTATTGATATACTTTAGCTTTTTATGAGTTGTTTTCTTCTTGTTTTCTCTGTTTCTCTCTTATTTGCATATTTTCAAGGATTCCTTCTTGGTTTATTTACAGTGTTTTTAGGCATATTGCTTTGTACAGTTTTCTTCGTTGTTGCTCTAGGTGTACCAATATACATGCATAACTTAGCAAAGTCTACCGGTATTAATGTTGTTAATCGTCTTTTCCCTTCATTTCTAATATCATCTGGCTGCCATAAATACGAATCTCCTCTTTCTACTTCTGGATTAAAGATTTGGGTGCTTCTGATGATGCAGTTTCACTGAAGCAACCGCACCATCTGAAGCTTTGTGCCAATCTTAAAGAGGATGCTTTCTGAATATTTTCAGAAACAAACTCAAGATTCTTGCCCTTCCTTATATTTCTTGCTTCTAATACTTTAGCATTCATTAATTGTTTCACACAATCACTTGGAAAAAAAATTTCTTGAAGCTTGGATCCAGGAATGGGGCAAGAGAAGAAAATAACTGGCTTTTGCAATAACCAAATAATATTTGAATTTCAATCTGTGCCTCTGTTGTCACTGCACATATGCCAATTTCAGCATCTTACCTGGAATAGAATTATAAGAGGATCCCTACAGCAGGTATCATTCAGGAAAGGCTGTACTTGAACTCATAAGGCACATCAATTTGTTTATTTCTTCATCAGGTTCCAGCAAATGAGGCACTTTCTCTGCAACCAACTATTGAACTGCTACTAAGCTCTGCTACATTGCCATTGTTTTCTGTGGTACATTATTAAGGATTTATTTTGTTCAAGTGCCTTTAAAACATGTAATAGTCACTGTTCCATCTTATTTGAGCATCTTTTATAATAAGTGAAAGATAAGAGAGCTCCTAAATCTCTTATATGTTCAATAGCTTCCTTTAACTGAAGAATGATGAGAGGGGCCCTCCACAGTTGAACCCATGGCCAGTAATCCTGTTACATTATGCCATACTACAATTACCTTATTGAACATATAACTAAAAGATGTGAACAAAACATTGAATATTTGTGATTCCTAAATCATTCTTAACCTTTACCTTGCTTGTTTTATGCAGTGACAATTGTATGACACCTAAGTGATTTTCCATTCCATCACTGTTTTATCAATCAGATTCTCTATGCTATCAGTTTTAGGGAAATCCAAAAACCTCTCAGCCATGAAGGAGAGCAGGAGAGTTGGTTTAGTTATTATTCCACAGAACCACCAAACTTACAGAAGTCAGATTTTCTCCATTTAGCCAAATGTCTACATATACAACACCTAAAACACCAAAACAGCACATTCAATAAAAGCACTACCCTTTTTGTACATGGCAAATGAAATTCTGGAAAAGATTTTCCAGTATCTTGTGTTCTTAAAGGAACTTTGTACCTAGGATCCATAGCTTGGGAAATCTCAAAAGATTTTTTACTTCACCTATGGAAAATGGTAGAAGTTTAATTGGTGAAATCAAAATATATTTGGGGTACTTCATTTTTCTTTAAAAGTTTCATCTTTAAAACTGCTACTTATATCTTTATTATGTCTGAATTAAAGACATAATAAATGTATTAAAGGTATTAGGTACTTGAAATTGTGGTACTTGAAATTGGAGTGAAATTTTGAAGTGGCACAGTTGACATGATGTAAAGAACACCCAAATAAATATTCTTGTCTTGAAATGCTCATGGCCAAAATGGAATTAAATAATTAAAACTTTAATACAATTCTTACAAGTTATTTTGTGTTACAAATGCAGGCTTGTACACTGAGTGCTTCTACAACTATTAAAATTATAGTATAATATAATCCATTTTAGTCTGCATTCTATTTTTTGGGGGGGCAGCACTGTGTGGCTTGTGGGACCTTAGTTCCCAAGCAGGGGTTGAACCTGGGCCCCAACAGTGAAAGCACTGAGTCCAAACCACTGAACCCCAGGGAATTCCCAGCATTCTATTATTCTTTAAAGTTTTATAAACATATTGGCTCAAAAATAATGTAAGTTCTTTCTACAGACTGGGAGAAAATATTTGCAAACAATGCGACCAACAAGCCCTTAATTTACAAAATATACAAACAACCCATACAACTCAATAACAAAAAAACAAGCAACCCAATAAAAAAATGGGCAGAAGGGACTTCCCTGGTGGCACGTGGATAAGAATCCGCCTGCCAATGCAGTAGACACAGGTTGGATCCCTGGTCTGGGAAGATCCCACATGTCGCAGAGCACCTAAGCCTGTGAGCCACGACTACTGAGCCTGCGTGCTGCAACTACTGAAGCCCACATGCCTAGAGCGCTTGCTCTGCAACAAGAGAAGCCACCACAATGAGAAGCCCACGCACCGCAACAAAGAGTAGCCCCCACTCACCACAACTAGAGAAAGCCCGCACGCAGCAACGAAGACCCAACACAGCCAAAAAAAAAAAAAAAAAAAGGGCAGAAGACCTAAATTAGACATTTCTCTAAAGAAGACATACAGGTGGCCAACAGGCACATGAAAAGATGCTCAATATCACTAATTATTAGAGAAGTGCAAATCAAAACGATGAGGTATCACCTCACAAAAGTCAAAATGGCCATCAACCAAAAAAAATCTACAAATAATAAATGCTGGAGAGGATGTGGAAAAAAGGGAACCCTCCTACACTGTTGTAGGAGGGTTGTATATTGGTGCAGCCACTATGGAGAACAGTATGGAGGTTCCTTAAAAAACTAAAAATAGAGATGCCGTATGATCCAGCAATCCCACTCCTGGGCATATAACCAGAAAAGATGAAATCTCTAATTCAAAAAGATACATGCATCCCAAAGTTCAAGCGGCACTAGTAACAATAGCCAATACATGGAAGCAAACTAAGTGTCCATCAACAGAGGAATGGATAAAGAAGATGTGATATATATATATATATATGGATATATATAGATATATAAATATAATGGACTATTACTCAGTCATTAAAAAAGAAAGAAATAATGCCATTTGCAGCAACATGGATGGACCTACAGATTATCATACTAAGGGAAGTAAGACAGAGAAGGACAAAATATTATATGATATCACTTATATGTGGAATCTAAAACATAGTACAGGGACTTCCCTGGTGGCGCAGTGGTTAAGAATCCGCCTGTCAATGCAGGGGCCACAGGTTCGTGCCCTGGTCCGGGAAGGTCCCACATGCCGTAGAGCAACTAGGTCTGTGTACCACAACTACTGAGCCTGGGCTCTAGAGCCCTCAAGCCACAACTACTGAAGCCCACGTGCCTAGAGCCCATGCTTTGCAACAAGAGAAGCCACTGCAGTGAGAAGCCCGCGCACCACAACAAAGAGTAGCCCCCGCTCGCCACAACTAGAGAAAAGCCTGCACACAGCAACGAAGACCCAACGCAGCCAAATATAAATAAATAAGTAAATAAATTTAAAAAAAACATAGTACAAGTGAACTTATTTACAAAACAGAAATAGACTCACAGACACAGAATACAAACTTATGGTTACCAAAGGGAAAGGGAGGGAGGGGTAAATTGAGAGTATGGGATTAACAGATGCACACTACCATATATAAAATAGATAAACAACAAGGATTTACTGTATAGCACAGGGAAGTACATTCAATATCTTGTAATAAAGTATAATGGAAAAGAATTGAAAAAAAGAATATAGATATATACATACATATGTATAACTGACTCAGTTTGCTGTGCACCTGAAACTAACACAATATTGTAAATCAACTATATTTCAATAAAAACAAAATAAGGTTCTTCATAAAGTTATCCAGCTACCTCAATCTTTCTAAATCTTCATATTAAGTGCCAGTCAATTTCTCTATTTAGTTAATAACTTGAAAGTTTTAAATTGATTTCATATGTAAAATTTCTAGCTTCACAGTGATCACTAATAATTGTAGCATTCTACTCTGGCAATAATAAATATACATTTATATATATTTTACCCAAAAGGGGGAATTTCCACTTATAAACACGTAAGGAAAATTTACTCAAAATTACATCTAGAAAGCTCACTCACTTTGGAAAACAAATATTCTAATACTAACAATGAAACCAAACCAATGTCTTGTTCAATTGTAGCTGTTACACTGATTAGATAGGCTGGTGATCTGTGCTTTCACAGGATCATTGATTACACAGTGGCTCAGGGATGAAAGAAATGACATTCAAAGGAGCACTTGGTCAAAGCCGAAGTCAGTTCAGATTCTGGTTGAATTCTGACATTGAACCCACTCTTCAATGTGTGTCTAATATTTATTTGTTTATTATATAACATGTCCTCTGGCACTAATATAAACATTATAAAACATACACAAAAGTAAAAAAATTAAAACATAAGCTAGAAGTTCTAACACTTTCTTCCTGTATTCCAGTGAATGTTCTTGTGTACATCCTGGGGTGTGTGTACCTCCCCCTTGGGGACCTCTGATCTAAGAGATAAAGTTTAAGCTCTTTAACCTGATCTAACGGAACCCTTCAAGATCTGGTCACCGTTACATAGAGAACAGACTTGTGGTTGTCAAGGGGGAGGGAGTTGGGGGAGGGGTGGATTGGGAGTTTGGGGTTAGCAGATGTAGCCTATTATATATAAGGTAGATTAAACAGCAAGGTCGTAGTGTATAGCACAGAGAACTATATTCAATATCCTATGATAAACCATAATGGAAAAGAATAGTTTAAAAAAAGAATATATATGTATAACTGAGTCACTTTGCTGTATAGCAGAAATTAATACAACATTGTAAACAAACTATACTTCAGTTTAAAAAAAAAGATCTGGTCACTGTTTCATCAGTCACCTCGCCTTGTCTTGAACATTACACTCCAAAAACACTGAGGTGCTTGTAGTCTCCTATGCATCTTGCTGTTTTTTTGCTTCCGTGCCTTTGCTTGGGCTTGACCCTGTGCCTATCATGAGGTTTTCTTTGTTTGCTTGTTTAACTCCATTCATCCTTTTGTCTCAGCTCAGACACCACACTCTCCAGGAAGTTCCCTGGCACTCCTTTGTCCCTCCTTTGATGATGTGTTAGGTGTCCCTCCTCTTGGCACCCAAATTCCTAGTGGGTAGTTCTATTCTTACACTTATTAATTGTATTTTAATTGTCAGGGGGGACCCTAAACTGATTTAGCTTATGTTTCTGCAACCCTGGAGGATTGGGAACTGAAATAGAAAATAAGTTGGGTTATAGAAAAGTAGAAAAAGTTGTATTTTCTGTACACTTGAGAGTTTTCAGGTTGAGGTTCGAATCTATCCTTACCTATCTACTTATCTATCAATACCATCCTTGCTGACCCTGGCCCTTGGTCCAATCATACTCTACCCAGGGGTTAGATTCAAAGATGAGGAAGGTGAAGATACGTATATATGTGCAACATACTCAGATATATTCAGATATAGTGTTAGGAAATAGATGCAACTGTCAAAGGAGGGTGTCTGAAGAGAGTTTAATAAGAGGATGTCTAGGAAAAACTGTGTTTTCCCTTACTCTCACACATATTTCTGACCCCAGGTTGTGGGTTCTTCCTGCAATGACTGATTCTCTGACACCAGCTGGGTGTCCTGCTATCAATTCAATTCTTACACTAACTAGAATTTAGTGCAGACTCCACAGGTAAAGGGCTCAGTCCCACAAGAGTGCCCCTCACTTCAGAGGCCAGTCCCAAGTAGTAGGTCCCCAGGTCACCCACAACTTCTGTCTGACTTGGCTACAGATTGGAGGTTCCCATAACCCTCTCCTTGGGTTCAATAATTTGCTAGAGTGGCTCTTAGAACCTAGGAAAAATTTACTTTCTATGGCTGATTTGTCACAAAGAATATTTTAATGGGTACAAATGAACAGCCATATGAGGAGATACATAGGGCAAGATCTGGAAGGATCTTGTGTAAGAGTTTCTGTCCCTGTGGAGTTGGCGTGTGCCACCCTCCTGGTGCATGGGTGTGTTCACCAACCCAGAAGCTCTCTGAATCCTGTACTCTGGGGATTTTTATGGAGGCTTCATCCCTTGGCTATGATTGATTTTTAACTCCACTTCCAGCCCTCCTCGCTTCTCCAGAGAATTGGGGAAAGCGAGTGGCTGAACTTTCCTAGCTTCTAATCACGGCTTGGCCTTTCTGGTGACCAGCTTCCATCCAGGAGCCCACCCAGACTTGTCTCATTAGAACAAAAGACATTCCTATCACCCAGAAAATTATCAATACAAATGTCTTAGGAGCTCTGGGTCAGGAACAGGGATCAAAGACTGACTGTTAGAGCAAAAGATTTTCCTAGCACCGTAATTTACAAGGATTTTAGGAGCTCTGTGTCAGGAACCAGGGGCAGAGACCAATATATATTTCTTATTATTTCACAGGGACTGCTTACCAAGGTGTCGGCTCTGTGTAGGTACCAAGCGTCTTTAATAGCAAGCTTTGATTCCACTCCTAGACCTGCAGGGGCCATGGGAGGGAGTAGGGTACTCGCAGGAACCCAGAGACAGAGCTGTATGGACACGGTCACCTGAGAGGAGCAGAGACACCCCAGCCTTGCTCTCCTGCCCCTCCATCTCTGCTGGTGTCCCCTACCCCTACCCCCAACCTTTGCCTGAACTCAACTGGAAGCCAGAGGGCAACACAACCTGGTGATGCAGTCCTGGGCACAGAGCATGGTGGGGAAGGTGGAGAGAGGACCAGGAGGGCAAACAGAAGACCTCCGCACAGCAGATAACCCAAAGTACCCTTGAGAATCCTTTAAATCCACCCTCAGTCCCTCCTCCACTTAGTGTTAAGGTTTCACATGAGAAACTTTAAATAAGTGACTTCTCTAAAGTGATGGCAAATGCTAAAGTCTTTCCTTTATTCCCTTACCTCTGAGAGGACTGCTCTCTCTCAGCCGTTCAACCATGGCTGTTTGGCCTAAGTGGTGGGGAATTCTATAACGTAGATTAGCAAAACAGCAGACATCACAAACTCAAATGCCTTAGGGGGCCAGGCAGGTGAAGAAAATCAGACCAAATAAGACATCAATGGATGCAGTTGCAGGCATCCAGTGAGTGATCTTGGGCTTCCTTTCTTAATGCTATCTCCTTTCATCAGCCTTCAGTGAATGGTAATGAGCAACTACAGTGTTCACTAATCACTTCTGGATACAGAATGAGATTCATAGAAAGCAGTTTCTCCGGTGCCCTTCCAAAAGACTGACTCCCCAATAACTGTGGGCAGAAGGCTAGGAGCACTTCTCTTCAGGAGGCTTACCAGATGCAAGCACCGTTCTAAATGCTTCACCTGAATGATCTCCTTTAATCCCTTCCGCATCCCTACCAGATAAGAATTATTATGATCACGAATTTACAGGTGAGGAAACTGAGGCACAGAAATTTTAAGGAAGGACCAGGTGACCTGCTACATCTCTTCAGCAGTGCATTCTGGGCAGGACTGCCTAGCTGGTAAGAACCAAGGGGATTATATATTAATTTTTGAATCTTATTTGAATCTAACTTGTTTTAAAAAATGAGTTGAGGGGCTTCCCTGGTGGCACAGTGGTTGAGAATCTGCCTGCTAATTCAGGGGACACGGGTTCGAGCCCTGGTCTGGGAGGATCCCACATGCTGCGGAGCAACTAGGCCCGTGAGCCACAACTACTGAGCCTGCGCGTCTGGAGCCTGTGCTCTGCAACAAGAGAGGCCGTGATAGTGCGAAGCCTGCGTACCGCGATGAAGAGTGGCCCCTGCTCGCCACAACTAGAGAAAGCCCTCCCACAGAAACGAAGACCCAACGCAGCATAAATTAATTAATTAATTAATAAACTCCTACTCCAAATATCTTCTTAAAAAAATGATTTGAGATGTCTAGAATATTTCACTTTTCAAATACATTACGAATCATATTATTAAGGAAATAGTAAACCTAGAAAATAATAAAGTTTACTTTTAGAGGGGCCAGATATTTGTGTGGCCACAATCCTGGCTGCAATAACCTCCTGGGGTGGGAAGTCATAGTAGCCTTCTTCACTTGTTTGGACACCTGCCTGGACCTCTTGGGACCTGTGGGTTTCCAGGTGTTACATGTACACTTTGCATTCCAGACATATTCCTTTGGAACAGACAAACGGTGGGGAGAGGTGGGCTTTGTGGAAGGTTCTTCCTCCTTGGCTACTTTAACCCACCACCTGCAGCTCCTCTGTATTGGACAACTTATGAGTGTTTGATCTCAACAATAAGTGTTTAATCACTTCCAAGATACATCAACATAAGACAAACCATTATTTGCAAACATCTAGCACTACGCTGAATATGAGAGGTGGGAAGGGACATCTTGCCTTGTTCCTGATCTTAGGGGGAAAGCACTCATTCCTTTCCCATGAACAATAATGTTAGCTCTGGGTTTTTTGCAGATGCTCTTAAAAAGTTGAGGCATTTCCCCTCTATTCCTATTTTTTATCATAAATGGGTACTGAATTTTGTCAAATTGATTTTTTCTGCATCAATTAATCTGATCATGTAATTTTTATTCTTTAGCTTGTTGATAGGTGGTTTACATTGATTGTTTTTAAAATGTTGAACTAGTCTTGAATACCTGGAATAAATTCCACTTGGTCATGGTATTTAATTCTTTTTTATGTATTGTTGGGTTGGGTTTGTTAATATTTTGTTGAGGATTTTTGCATCTAAGCTCATGAGAGACATTGGTCTGTAGTTTTCTTTTTTGCATCATCTTTGTCTGGTTTTGGTATCAGGGTAATATTAGGTCCATAAAATGAGTTAGGAAATGTCCTCTTCTATTTTCTGGAAGAGATTCTGTAGAGTTGGTGTTAACTCTTATGTAATTGTTTGGGAGAATTCTCCAGTGAAGCCATCTAGGCCTGGAGATTTCTTTTTTGGGAGTTATAAAATTTTGAATTCAATCTCCCTAATAGTTATAGGGCTATTCAAATGAACTAGTTGATATTGGGTAAGTTATGGTAGTTTGTGTTCCTCAAGGAATTAGTTCTTCATCTAAGTTGTCACATTTAGGTGTTCAGAGTTTTTTGTTTTGTTTGTTTTTAGTATTCCCTCATTATCCTTTTGATGTCTTCAGGGTCTACAGTGATATCACTTGTTTCATTCTTTTATGTTTTTTTAATTAACTGCTTTATTGAGGAGTAATTGATATACAAAAAACTGCACAACTTTAATGTATGTAATTTGGTAAGTTTGGACCTACGCATACACCCGTGAAACCATCATCACGATCAAAGTAATAAACATAACCATCACCTCCAAAAGTTTCCTTGTGCTCCCCGTCTTTTTTGTGGTAAGAACACAATATGAGATCTACCCTTTTAACACGTTTTTAAAGTGCACAATACAGTATTGTTAACTGTAGGCACTGTGTTATACAGCAGATCTCTAGAACTTAGGACTCCTCTTGCATAACTGAAACTTTATACCCATTGAACAACAACTCCCCCCCATTCCCGCCCTCTGCCCCACTCCACCCTAGCCTCTGGCAACCACTATTCTACTATCTGCTTCTCTGAGTTTGACTATTTTGGATACCTCACAGAAGCAGAATCATGCAGTATTTGTACTTCTGTGACTGGCTCATTTCACTTAAAGCAATGTCCTCCAAGTTCATCCATGTTGTCACATATGTCAAGATTTCCTTCCTTTTTTAAGGCTGAATTATATTTCTTTGTATGGATGTACCACATTTTCTCTACTCATTCATCTGTCAATGGACATTTAGGTTATTTCCATATCTTGGCTATTGTGAATAATGCTGAGATGAACATGGGGGTGCAAACAGCTCTTCAAGATCCTGATTTCCAAAAAAAATATTTATCCAAAAGAATTAAAATCAGAAAGAATTGAAATATTTTGTCATTTCACTGACGCTTTGCTCTGTTCTCTCCATTCTGCTATTTGTTTTATAGGTTAATATCTTTAAAATATATTTTTCTTGGGCTTCCCTGGTGACACAGTGGTTAGGAATCCACCTGCCAGTGCAGGGGACACGGGTTCGAGCCCTGGTCCGGGAAGATCCCACATGCCGTGGGGCAACTAGGCCTGTGCGCTACAACTGCTGAGCCTGTGCTCTAGATCCCGTGAGCCACAGCTACTGAGCCCGCGCGCCTAGAGCCCATGCTCCGCAACAAGAGAGGCCACCGCAATGAGAAGCCCATGTACCGCAACAAAGAGTGGACCCCACTCTCCGCAACTGGAGAAAGCCGCGTACAGCAATGAAGAACCAGAGTAGCCAAAAATAAATAAATAAATTTGAAAAATATATATATATATTTTTTCTTAAACTGTATTTTTTCCCTTTTATTAAAATTGAAATTTAGTTGATGAACAATTTATGTTAGTTTCAGGTGTACTACATAGTGATTTGTCATTTGCATACATTATGAAATGATGACCACGATAAGTCTTGTAACCATCTGTCTCTATACAAAGTTATTACAATATTATTGACCACATTCCCAATGCTGTATATTACATCCTTGTGATTTATGTATTCTATAACTGGAGGTTTGTACCTCTTAATCCCCATCACCTATTTCCTCACCCCCCCCAACCTCCTCCCTGCTGGCAACCACCTATTTGTTCTCTGCACCTGAGTCTGTTTTCATTTGTTTTGTTTGTGTTTTTGTTATTTAGATTTCACATATAAGTGATATCATACAGTATTTGTCTTTCTTTGACTTATTTCACTTAGCATAATAACCTCTAGATCCATCCATATTGTTCCAAATGGCAAGAGGCAAGATTTCACTTTTTTATGGCTGAGTAATATTCCAGTGTGTGTGTGTGTGTGTGTGTGTGTGTGTGTGTGTGTGTACATATACATCTTCTTTATCCATTCATCTATTGATGGACACTAGGTTGCTTCCATATCTTGGCTATTGTAAATAACACTGCAATGAACATTGGGGTGCATATATCTTTTCTAATCAGTGATTTTGTTTAGGTAAATACCCAGAAGTGAAATTGCTGGATCATATGGTAGTTCTATTTTTTAACTGTTATAGGAATCGCCACACTGTTTTCCACAGTGGCTGCACCAATTTACAATCCCACCAACAGTGCATGAGAGTTCCCTTTTTGGAAGTTTGTATCTTTTCAAAGAATCAACTTTTGGGTTTATTGATCCTTCCTATCATTTCTTTCTTCCTTCTATTTCTTTAATTTTTTCTCTTATCCTTATCAGCATCTTCTTTCTAAGTTTTTTGGGCCCATTCTGTTGCCACTTTCAACTTAAGTATTTAGGTGATTAATTTTTAGTCTTTCTTCTTTTCTAATATAAGCATTTAAGACTACAAATTTTCCTTAAGTATCACTTTTGCTGCATCTCACAAGTTTTGTCATGTTGTATTTTTGTCATCATTCAGTTCTAAGCATGTTTTTAAAAAAATTGTTACGACTTCTCCTTTGACCAATCGATTGTTTAAAAAAATGTTCTGAAATTTCCAAATGTAAGGGGACTTTTCTTTTTGTAATTGAGTCTTATTTAATTGCATTGTGGGCAGAGATTTTGTTCTGTATGATTGATACCTATTCTTTCTATTTGTTGAGACTGCTTTATACTATCAGCAGTTTTCAAGTATAGCCTGCAGATCCCTGGGGATTCCCAAGACACTTTTAGGAGAACTATGAAGTCAAAACTATTTTCATAACAATACTGGGACATTATTTGCTTTTTTTCACTGTGCTCCTATTTGAACATGGTGAATACAACTGCTGGTGCCCTAGCATGAATCCAGGCAGGGCATCAAACTGTACTAGCAGTCATTTTATTCTTCACCACCATAAAGCTAGTTTAACTTAAGAATGTCCTTGACGAAACATTAAAAAATTATACTTTTAATAAGTCTTGAACCTTGAGAACACATCTTTTTTATTATTCTGTTTGGCAAAATGGAAAGTACACATAAAGCATTTTTGATGTATTCCAAAATATGATGGTTTTCCCATGGAAAAGCACTTGTGTGAGTAAGTTGAAAGCAGAATCAGCTTTTTTTTCTTTTTTTTATAAAATACTTTTTTTTTTTTTTAAACTGGAGAGAACAACTGACAAACAAACTTTGGTTATTCAGACTTGGGTATATGGCAGATATTTTCTTGAAAATGGTCGTAGTAAGTCTGCCACTTTGAGGAAAAATGATTATTGTCAGTGATAACACTTGAGCTTCAAGGGAAAATTCAAATTTAGGAAATCTTGTATCCACCACTGTAAAGTTGACAGCTTCCTAATACATAAGGACTTTTCTAATGAGATTGGTGGTAATATCAACAAGTGTGATTTTTAAAAATACACATTGTATAATGAAATGTGTCAACCTTTGGAAGATACCTATACCTCAGTGAACCTTTTTTTTTTTCTAAATGTTCAATGAATCATGTCCAAAATTATGCATGGATGAAAGATTGACTCAAAGTGAAAAATAGACTGATGGATTTTCATGTAGCAGGGTGTGTAAAGTTCATTGATATGGTTTCAGATTCCACAGTCAAGTAACCTTTAAGAAATTATCATTCGTTGAATTTGGGTGTAGTATCAGAGAAGAACATTCACAACGATTTGAAAAGGCTGTTAAAGTACTCTTCCCTTTTCTAGCTACATGTCCTTGTGTCAATGCCTTCCAGCCAAACACCGCCAAGAACAGAGCAGTAATTGAACAAGGTGGGTTTATTCTTCATTGCAGGGAAGGAGAATATACACCAGCAGAGATTGTCTACAGTCTTGGTAAGATAGTTTTAGAAAAAACATAGGATTTGGGTTTGGTTAGGTGATATGGGGGGAGGGTTTAAGAAAGCAGAGCTTTGTTCTGTATTGTATACTGTCAGGATGTGGTGGTAATTCTGTGATTAGGGTTCTTAATAAATCTTATCTATAGGAAGGTATAATGGATTGAATGGTGACCCCTCAAAAGATATGTGCACATCCTTACCCCATAACATGTGAATGTTAGTTATCTGGAAAAAAGGGGAAAAAAAGGTCTTTGTAGACAATTGTGATTAAGTTAAAGATCTACAGATGAGATCATCCTGGATTACCCAGGCGGGTCCTAACTCCATGAGTTAGCGTACTCCATGTAAGTACGCTTACAGAGAAAGGCAGAGGAACATTTGAGGCAGACGTAAAGAAAAGATCATGGGAGAGCAGAAGCAGACACTGGAGTGATGTGACCACAGGCCAAGGAACTCCTGGAGCCCTCCAGAAGCTGGAAGAGATGAGGAAGGATTCTCCCCTAGAGCCTTTAGATGAAATGTGGCCCTGCCAACACCTTGCCTTCTCACTCTGACTCCAGAACTGGGAGAGAATAAAGTTCTGTTGTTTCAAGTCACCAGGTTTGTGATATGTCTTTCAGTAGCCATGGGAAACTAACACAGAAGGGCCGACTGGAGCAATGCTGTAGTTGGTAAAGAAGAAGTGGTTACCCAGCCAGAATAGGGAGCTGTTTGGCCACTTGCGTGGTTCAGACAAGTTCATGGTCTTGTTTTCGTTTTGGTCCATCATGGTCACAGGCTGGCCCTGTCTGAGGGGATGTTCTGTGACCTTGACCACCAAGGCCAGCTGTGAATGCCAGGCCAGCTCCCAGCAACACCAACTCCTGCTGGATCTCAGGGGCTGCTTTTCTCATTCTCATGGGTGAGGCTGGACTTCATAGACTTCAACTAAAACAATCTATCACAACAGATGCTCCTGGGAAAATCCAGCTGTTTTCTATTAAGCCAGGCACTAAAGAAATTTGCCAAAATGAAACAATGCCATTTTTCTCACTAATTAAAAAAGCAATTTTTCATAAAAATGTTATTTATGTTAACATACAATGTTATTATTAATTTAAATAAATATTTGTATTTATTAAATTAATAAACACATAAATCATCTTTCAGTTTTAATTTCTAATGTAGTAAATATCAGTAAATATAACTTCCATGAACTGAAGTTTTTTGGAGTCTTCAGTAATTTTTAATAGTATAAAGAGGTCCTGAGACCAAAAATGTTGAGAATCACTGGCCTAGTACATTGGCGATTTTGGTAACTATACCATATATACTGTCTAACTGTTGGGATCAGGGTTTCATGCATGCCCACTAAATCAAACTTGCTAAGTGTTCTCAGCATGTATTTCTTTACTAAGTTTTGGAATGCCTAACTTATCAATAATTTGGAGAGGTAAATTGAAATTTCCCACTTTGATGATTAATTTGTCAATTTCTCCCTGTAGTTCTATCAATTTTTACTCTATATACTTTAAAGACATCTGATTGGGCTTCTCTGGTGGCGCAGTGTTTGGGAGTCCGCCTGCCGATGCAGGGGACGCGGGTTCATGCCCCGGTCTGGGAAGATCCCACATGCCGCGGAGCAGCTGGGCCCGTGAGCCATGGCCGCTGAGCCTGTGCGTCCAGAGCCTGTGCTCTGCAACGGGAGAGGCCACAACAGTGAGAGGCCCGCGTACCGCAAAAAAAAAAAAAAAGACATCTGATTAAGGCAGACTGTCTGGCTTACTAGCTGTGTGATCTAGGGCAATTTACTTACGTCTTCTGGGCTTTATTTCTCACTTTTGTAATATGCAGATAATAATGGTACTGCCTCATACAGTTGTTGTCAATAAATATTTGCTAATGATATCTTCACTAGCAGTGATTAGTGTAGGAACAGAAAAGGAGAACAGATGGATTTATTCAGTTGTGATTTTGGCTGGGGGAAAAGTTGGGGAAGAAATATAAGTGGATAAGTATAGTAAGGTGGAAAATAATAGTGGGAGTGTAGGCTGGATAGGAAAAGAAGTGACAAGCCTGAGCTATAGGGAGAAAATACAGTGGACATCTTAATGAGAATGAAGGATGCATATGGTGAGATGGGGTACTGAGTGAGCTGGGGAGACAATTACTAGTGTAAATTTGAGGTCCAGGGGAAGGTCCCAGGTGTGGGTGGTATAAAGAGGCTAGTATGATGGACTGGTTATTTACATGGTTGCTGAAGCCACGCAAAATGGGTGGTGCTGGATGGAAATGAGACCCCAAAGTCTTCCATACAGCCTTGACCAGTAGATGAACAGGTGACAGTGGAACAACAGGATGTCACAAATCTCAAAGCAGAAGTGATGCTTTGAGAGTGGCACTGACAGCTGAGTGAATGCCAACCCTGCTTGTGGTCCTGGGGACTTCAGAAAACCAGACCTTCACTAGAGGCAGATGCAGGGTAACCAGTCCTCTGGGAGAACCAGCTTTCATGGCAAGGGGATGGAGGCACTTCCTGGGATAACGGGGAGTTGACAATGTTGGGGGGTGCATTTCCTGTGGAACAGGGTATAGTATAAAGCTCAGTGGAGGAAGCAGTGGGCCAGGGGTCAAAGGAGAGAAAACACAAGAACTTTCCACCTTGAGCCATGACGGAGGATGAGAAATGTGTGAGGCATGGTGGGATTGGCCAGGTACGGGTTCCAAAGATTATCTTAGACAATGAGGCCAAGGATAGGGCCCAAGATACTGTCAGTTTTTTTAATGATCTAGACAAGGAGGTGAGCAAGGAGGGGTAGTTATGGACAGATCAGTAAGAAAGAGGACTTTCTTTTTAAAAATTTTTTTTTAAATAAATTTATTTATTTATTTTTGGCTGTTTTGGGTCTCTGCTGCTGCTGTGCGGGCTTTTCTCTATTTGTGGCAAGCGGGGGCTACTCTTCTTTGCGGTGCTCAGGCTTCTCATTGTGGTGGCTTCTCTTGTTGCGGAGCATGGGCTCTAGGTGCACGGGCTTCAGTAGTTGTGGCACGTGGGCTCAGTAGTTGTGGCTCACGAGCTCTAGAGCGCAGGCTAAGTAGTTGTGGCGCATGGGCTTAGTTGCTCCGCGGCATGTGATATCTTCCCAGACCAGGGCTCGAACCCATGTCTCCTGCATTGGCAGGCAGATTCTTAACCACTGTGCCACCAGGGAAGCCCGTCATTTTAAAATTAAAAATTTTTTTTTTATTGGCGTATAGTTGCTTTACCATATTGTGTTAGTTTATACTGTACAGCAAAGTGAATCAGCTATATATATACATATATCCCCAATTTTTTGGATTTCCTTCTCATTTAGGTCATCACAGAGCATCGAGTAGAGTTCCCTGTACGTTCTCATTAGTTATCTATTTTATACATAGTATCAGTAGTGTATATGTCAATCCCAATCTCCCAGTTCATCCCACCCCCCACTTTCCCCCCTTGGTATCCATACGTTTGTTCTCTATGTCTGTGTCTCTATTTCTGCTTTGTAAATAAGATCATCTATACCAATTTTTTCAGATTCCACATATATGCGTTAATATACGATATTTGTTTTTCTCAGAAAGAGGACTTTCTAAATGAGTTGGTGCTTAGCTGTAGTGTTGTCTGTCCCATGGGGTAGTGAATTCCTCATTATAACTTTTTTGGTTTGTTTTAAAAGAAGTTGGGTGGATGGACATCTTTCAGGGAAGCTGAAAGGAGGGTTGGGCTGCAGGACTTCCAAATTTTATGGGGAAAAAAAAAAAAAAACCTTAGAACTTGAGTGTAGTATTTGGCTATGTCTCCCTCTAGTGGCTATCCTGCAGAATTAACAAAAATGAATTCCAAAATCTCAAACCAAAAGGTTAGCGCTCGTGGCTTTCAGAATACCCTAAATTCCATTTTATGTCAATTCTGCATGAAATCCAGATAGTCATCTGTGCTTATTGTTTGAATAACAATCGTTATTTTTCTAAATCAAGAATATGTCATAGGCTAGTAGACTTCTGTGCCAGGCACATAAGATCTAGGGATGGCACATAAGATCTAGGGATGGAGCATAAGACAAATTAGATCCCCTGCCTTCATGGGGCTTACATTCTAGTGTGGGTAAACAGACCATCAGTAACCAGTAAATAAGAAAGTTTCAGCCTCTGATTAGTGCTGTGCAGGAAGTCAACAGAGTGCTATGAATGGGACTAAGGAGAATGACTTACTTTGGATAGAGCGGTCAGGGAGAAGATGAGAAGAGGGAAAAGCATGTTCTGGGCAGATAAAAAAAAAATAAGCGCAAAAGCCCAGAGATGGGAAAGCGTTTGGCATTTCTAGCTGCTAACAGAAGATTGGCACAATTAGAACAAAAATGACAAGTGACATAAGGCATGGGTTGTGGTTGGAGATGATGGTAGGGACCACACCATGCCAGCCCTTGTAGGCCTGGCATGGGAAACCTCAAAAACCATGGAAAGTTTGCTAATGACAACCTTCATCCTATCTTAACAGGCTGCACCTATTTTAAAAATTAATTTTCTTGAAATTATCTAGACCTATACTTAGCTTCTAAACCAATGGAAGAACTATATTTTTTTTGGCCACGCCACACAGCTTATGGGATTTTAGTTCCCTGACCAGGGATTGAACCCGGGGCCCCAGCAGTGAGCGTGCTGAGTCCTAACCACTGGACTGCCAGGGAATTCCCTGGAAGAACTATTTTAAAATGTGAATTTGCTTTCATGTTGACTGATTTGCGCATGAGAGCAAATCTATGGCTCATGAGACCATGGATTTCCTTGGCACTAAACCTTCTTTCTGTATGGGCATTTGGTAGTGAATTGAAACAGAATGTTGAATTGGAAAAAGCAGGTTCTGTGTTGAAAACTATTTCCACTTACATTGGCCACTGTACTATTGAAGGAATTGAACAGCACGTTCAAGGCACTTACCTCCTCCTGAGGAGAAATTGGAGAGAGCTTTCTCTTTTCCTGAAGATGACTTCTGTATTTGAATTACCTCATTCAAAAAGAAGACTTACTGGAATTAGCCAAGCCCCAAACTGTGATTGTTCTTCTTCTGCAATGTGAAAAACTTAATGTCACTTATACTTTGTAAAGGAATTTCAGGAGAGAGTTAAAAATCTAAAACTCAATGTAGAATAGTCAGCCTTTTTTGATCTAACTATTTCTTGCTTTAGAGGTGCTGTGAGAAATGAGGATGGTAAATGCTAGATAAAGGCAACACTGTTAAGTGTATAAAAAGGAAAACATACAGTGTGACGCCATGGTTGGCTGATGGTAAGCACACAGCTAGCGGACCCCCTGCACTGTGCTATGTGTAGACAGCTGCGTGGTTGTGCTAAGAAGCTTGCCTTACCTACCTGTGTATCAGCACCCTGAGCTAGAGAGGTGACAGTCTCACAAGAGGATGAGGGGCAAGCTCACTGCATCAGATAATGCAAGAGACGTGAATATGTTAGTTTCCCCGTCAAAAGTACAATATTAGATTGGTTCAAACAGGCAGCTGCAAGAATGGTACTTGGCCAGAAGGAGGAAGGGACGACAGAGAGAAGAGACATATGACTGTATCATCAAAAGTGATATGACACGAGCAAAAGAATATCAGGGTTATCTATCTCCACCACCACCCAAAATACCACCCAGAATTTAGGGAGTGGGAGCAACAGTTTTACAACTGGGGATATTCAGATTCCAACCAGGATTAAATTTGTTGTTGTTGTTGTTGTAAATTAAATCATATTCTAAAAACTATTACTCTAAGCATAGTTTGGAAGATTTGAATCATGTATATGACACCTTTGAAAGTGCATATTGCCACATGCTTTTAATGCCCAAGTTTGTACTTTTATATATAATCAAGATGGTGCTAAGCGATGACATTTAACTGTTTTGTTTATATTTATAGGATTATTTTATTGTTTTCCATAAAGCACATGATTAACTTAAATTTGCATTTTGTTACTTCCTCCAACTAAAACCATGCAGTCTGTTGCTCAGTCAGCTCCTTTTATTTATTTATTCCTGGGATACAAGATGGCTCAATTGACCTACTGGAAGTAAAGCTTCTGTATGTCAGAGAAAGTACACTTACTCAATGAGACCAAGACCCGGTCAGCAGCACAGAAGTTCTGTACATCATATTGTTTACACCCCAAACTTAAGTAATAAGTGCATGGTTACAGCACCAAAAGCCACGAGATTTAGTCAACCTGCTGAGTTATCATCAGCTATGCTTATGTGATATGTCAAGTTGAAAATAAATGCTGGTTAAGGAGCAGACAGAGTTTTGGGGGGAGAAAATCAGGTCCCAAAGCTGTTTTTTCTGCCTAGAATGTTCTACACCTGCCACTTCATGTGGTTTCTAGTTTCTCAACTTAAATGTCACTTTTTCAAAAGGATAAACAAGGACTAATATCCATAAAAGAATCAAAAGAAGCAGAAATAAAAACAGTTCTTGAAAGTTGGGACAACTCTAGATCAGAAAATATTAGAGAACTAGTAAATTGAAAAAGTGTGCTGAGGAATTCACCCAGCATCCAATATAAAGAAAAATATGAACAATCAGTTAAAGATGTGAAGGAAATATTTTGGAGGTTTCAGGCATATCTAATAGGAGTTCTAGAAGAAAAGAATGGAGGAAATTGTGGAAAAGCAATATTTGATGAGATAATAATAATTTAAAATTTTCTAGAATTGAAGGAAGATGTATATTCTCAAACAAAAGTGCATTCCAAATATCCAGCAGTAAATATCGAAATAAATTCACACAAAAGGCACATTGTGGTGACACTGCATCACAGATAAAGAGAAAATTTTTAAAGCAGCCAGGGAAAAAAGACTTATTATCCACGAAGGAATGGTAATTAAATGGACAGTTGTTTTCTAATCAATAATGATAGATGTCAGAAGACAAAGGAGCAAAATTATGAAAGTGTTGAGGAAAAATAACCATCAGTGTAGAATTTTATACCCAATTAAACTATCCCTCAAAAAAAAGGAGAATAAAATTTTCCATAGATTCTCATTGAAGAGACTATTAAGGATATTTTCCATCCAGAAGAAAACCAAACCCAGAGGAAAAAAAGCATGGCATTCAAAAACAACCAACCAACCAAAAAGCAGTGAGAACAGGAACAGATAAAATATATCTGGAAATGTGTTTATGTGACTGAAAAATCCCCCACAAAACAAGTTTTTGCATGTTTTTATAAAAAAGATAAACACTCTCCTTAATAATAAGACTATTGGGCTTCCCTGGTGGTGCAGTTGTTGAGAGTCTGCCTGCCGATGCAGGGAATGCAGGTTCGTACCCGGGAGGGTCCCACATGCCGCAGAGCGGCTGGGCCCGTGAGCCATGGCCGCTGAGCCTGCGCGTCCGGAGCCTGTGCTCCGCAACGGGTGAGGCCACAGCAGTGAGAGGCCCGCGTACCGCAAAAAAAAAAAATAAATAAAAATAATAATAATAAGACTGTGTGTGTGTGTGTGTGTGTGTGTGTGCACGCGCATGCACGCTTAATGGGTAGTTACTATGTGAGGGCCTTTAAAACAGTTTATCCATCACCCAGCTTTAGCAGCAATCAATATTTTGCCAATTTTCTTTCATATATTGCTAAAGTCCTGAACAGCATACAAATATGGAATAATTTTAGTGTATTAAAAATTTATAGTTAAGTATATAAGCTAAATATTTAAAACAGCCTAAACAAATAGTTAGATATATAATCTATAGATTCTAAAATTGTAGTGAGTCTCTGAAAATTTATCAATCCACTGAACACAAGAAAGGAGGGGGCAAAAACTGATAAAGAGGATTGCAAGCAGTGACTAAAAAATAAGATGGTAAAAATAAGTCTATCACTAAAAACAACAAATATAAATAAATTCACATATAGAAAGACAAGAAGCTATCAGATTTGATTATGCTTCTTACAAGGTACACCTATACAAAAATGATATGGAAAGGTTTAAATGAAAGGAAAGTAATAAACTTAAGAAAAGCATAACCAAAAAGGAAAGGGTAAACAAAGTAAATTATATTAAAATTAAGAACTTGTTCTCATCTTGTCAGCATAAAGAGAACAAAAAGAGAAGTCACGGTGAAGGGGATTAAGAGGTGCAAACTTCCAGTTATAAAATAAATACACCATGAGGATGTAATGTACAGAATAAGGAATGTAGTCAATATTATTGTAATAACTTTGTATGGGGACAGATTGTTACTAGACTTAATCATGGTCATCATTTCATAATATACGCAAATGTCAAGTCACTATGTAGCACACCTGAAACTACCATAATATTAAAGGTCAACTATATTTCAATTTTTTAAAAAAGAGTGAGAAGCCACAAACTGGGAGAAACTACTTGTCACATGTATCTAGACTATATAAAGAGAACCTAAGAATTAATAGGAAAGAGACAACCCAATGTAAAGAGGGGCAAAAGCCATGTACAGGTGTTTTAGAGAAGAGGAACCAAAAAATAATGAAGAGACATATGAAAAGGTGTTCAACTTCATTAGTTACCAGGGAAATGCAAAATAAAAAGCACAGAGGTTCTTCTTCACACCATATTGGGAAAAATTTAAAAGTCTGATTATTTCAAGTGGCGCAACAAGGACATGTATATTCTGATGATAGAATAAACATTGGTACAACCTCTATGGTAAATAATTTGGTATAACTGAGCAAAGATTTCTCATATGAAAAATGGGATTAATTATGTTATCCACCTCATAGAGTTGTTTTGAAATTAAATGACCTAGCATCTTTTGAGGAAGGTATTATTCTCATTTTTTCATATAAGGAAACTGAGACATCCAAATGTTTAATTAATCTGCCTGTGGACTGGGAGAAGCTATCTGCAATGCATATAAATGACAAAGCATAAATATTCAGAATGTGGAAATATATCTTATTGATAAGAAAAAGCATATTCACATAAGAAACTTAAATGACCAATAAACACATGAAAAGATATTCAACCTTTTTAATAGTCAGGGAAAGACAAAATGAACAAAAAAATACAGTGCCAATGAAAAATCAAAATGATGTTGAAGTACTATATCAAACCTACTGCTGTGGGATTATAAACTGATTCAACTGCTTTAGAAGCAGTTTGTCAATATCTGGTGAAGTTGAAAATGTGCACAAGCTTGGGACTCAGTAATTCCTCTCTTAGTATTGGGTTGGCCAAAAGTTTCATTCGGTTTTTTCCATAAGATGGCTCTAGTAGCACTTAGTTGTCTTTAACTTCATTCAAAACAATTTTGTTAGATTGCATGTGACAGCTGTCATATCAGCTTATATTTAAAAAAAGACTTATCAAAATTGGTGATTTTTTGTATAGCCATTTAAATATTGAAGATGGAAGAAAAAAGCAACATTTTCGGCATATTATGCTTTATTATTTCAAGAAAGGTAAAAACGCAACTGAAACACAAAAAAAGATTTGTGCAGTATATGGAGAAGGTGCTGTGACTGATTGAATGTGTCAAAAGTGGTTTGCCAAATTTCGTGCTGGAGATTTCTCGCTGGATGATGCTCCATGGTCAGGTAGACCAGCTGAAGTTGACTGTGATCAAATTGAGACATTAATTGAGAACAATCAACATTATACCACGTGGGAGATAGCTGACACACTCAAAATATCCAAATCAAGTGTTGAAAATCATTTGCACCAGCCTGGTTATATTAATCACTTTGATATTTGGGTTCCACATAAGTTAAGTGAAGAAAACCTTCTTGACAGTATTTCCACATGCGATTCTCTACTTAAACGTAATGAAAATGTTCCGTTTTTAAAACAAATTGTGACGGGCAATGAAAAGTGGATACTGTACAATAATGTGGAACAGAAGAGATCATGGGACATGTGAAATGAACCACCACCAACCACACCAAAGGCCGGTCTTCATCCAAGGAAGGTGATGTTGTGTATATGGTGGGATTGGAAGGGAGTCCTCTATTATGAGCTCCTTCTGGAAAACCAAACGATTAATTCCAACAAGTACTGCTCCCAATTAGACCAACTGAAAGCAGCACTCTACGAAAAGCATCCAGAATTAGTCAACAGAAAACGCATAATCATCCATCAGGATAGCACAAGACCTCATGTTTCTTTGATGGCCAGGCAAAAACTGTTAGAGCTTGGCTGGGAAGTTCTGATTCATCCATGGTATTCACCAGACATGGCACCTTCATTCAGATTTCCATTTATTTCAATCTTTACAAAATTCTCTTAATGGAAAAAATTTCAATTCCCTGGCAGACTGTAAAAGGCACCTGGAACAGTTCTTTGCTCAGAAAGATAAAAAGTTTTGGGAAGATGGAATTATGAAGTTGCCTGAAAAATGGCAGAAGGTAGTGGAACAAAACAGTGAATATGTTGTTCAATAAAGTTCTTGGTGAAAATGAAAAATGTGTCTTTTATTTTTACTTAGAAACCAAAGGCACATTTTGACCAACCCAATATATGCCCCAGAGCAATGGTCTTCAAACAGGGATATGCATATCCTTGTGGTTATATGAAGATTTTGCCAGGGTACTGGGGTACTGATAGTTAAGAGAACCTTCAACTCCCATGTATACTACCCCGCCCCCACCCCTCACACACACTGCCTGGCAACTCTCTGGCAATTTTCCCATCCTCTCTTTCATAATTGCCCTTCTTCCACTCTTCAAGAAGAAAAAAAGGCATACTCCTCTTTACATTTCAATGGCCAGGATCAGTGTCATCAACCTAAACTGCTTTGGTTGCTCAAAGATGCTTTTCTTTTCTACTAAATACAGAGTTGCCTAATAATGTATATGGAATTATTTTGAGTTTTATACAAAATTTAAAAACTATTTTCCAAAAGCCAAGCACTAGAGTACAATACATGTACATATTTACTGAAAGAAAATCATGTCATTTACACTACTTTTTGCTTTCAGAACTCATTATTTTAACTACATCTTGCATTGCATTATTATAAACTAAGCATGAGAAACAGCATATAGATTTACTCATGTTTTAAATAATTTATTATAAAATAAACTAATTTTTATTAGATATACATAATTTTGATCTTGATAACTTTCATTAATTTATTGTGAAGATATGTTCAATAATTAATTTTTTATAAGAAGTAATTTATTTTCTGATATTCCTTGAAATATGTATTAACACATTTATTTTATTACCTTTAAAAAAAATTTTTTTTTTTTGGGGGGCCTCTCACTGTTGTGGCCTCTCCCGTTGCGGAGCACAGGCTCCGGACGCGCAGGCTCAGTGGCCATGGCTCACGGGCCCAGCCGCTCTGCGGCATGTGGGATCTTCCCGGATCGGGGCACGAACCCGTGTCCCCTGCATCGGCAGGCGGACTCTCAACCACTGCACCACCAGAGAAGCCCAAATTCTCTATATTTTTAATTTCTAAAAGTTTTTAAACTTTAAAAAAAAATAAATTTATTTTATTTATTTGGGGCTGCATTGGGTCTTCGTTGCTGCATGCGGGCTTTCTCTAGTTGCAGCGAGCGGGGCCTACTCTTTATTGTGGTGCGCGGGCTTCTCATTGCGGTGGCTTCTCTTGTTGCGGAGCACGGGCTCTAGGGCACGCGGACTTCAGTAGTTGTGGCTCGTGGGCTCTAGAGCACAGGCTCAATAGTTGTGGCGCACGGGCTTAGTTACTTCGCAGCATGTGGGATCTTCCCTGACCGGGGCTTGAACCTGTGTCCCCTGCATTGGCAGGTGGATTCTTTTTTTTTTTTTTAACATCTTTATTGCAGGATAATTGCTTTACAATGGTGTGTTAGTTTCTGCTTTATAACTTAGTGAATCAGCTATACATTTACATATATCCCCATATCTCCTTCTCCTTGAGTCTCCCTCCCACCTTCCCTATCCCACCCCTCTATGTGGTCACATAGCACCAAGCTGATCTCCCTGTGCTATGTGGCTGCTTCCCACTAGCTATCTATTTTACATTTGGTAGTGTATATAAGTCCATGCCGCTCTATCACTTCGTCCCAGCTTACCCTTCCCCCTCCCCATGTCCTCAAGTCCATTCTCTACATCTGTGTCTTTATTCCTGTCCTGGCAGGTGGATTCTTAACCACTGTGCCACCAGAGAAGCCCTCTCTATATATTTTAAACCACATAAGATATTGCTTGATGCAGATAATATTCATATATATTTACTCTTTCTAGTGCAGTTCATTCTTTCCTGCATCTTTGTACACCCATCAGGAATTATTTTCCTTTTTTAAAGGCAGGTGTGCTGGTGACAAATCTCTCCATCCCTGGTTTTCTGGAAAATGGCTTTATTTTGCTTTCACTTTAAAAAAAATATTTATTTGTTTGTTTGTTTATTTTTGGCTGTGTTGGGTCTTCGTTTCCGTGCGAGGGCTTTCTCTAGTTGTGGCAAGTGGGGGCCACTCTTCATCGCGGTGTGCGGGCCTCTCACTATCGCGGCCTCTCTTGTTGCGGAGCACAGGCTCCAGGCGCGCAGGCTCAGTAGTTGTGGCTCACGGGCCTAGTTGCTCCGCAGCATGTGGGATCCTCCCAGACCAGGGCTCGAACCTGTGTCCCCTGCATTGGCAGGCAGATTCTCAACCACTGCGCCACCAGGGAAGCCCCTGCTTTCACTTTTGAATAATATTTTTCCTGGATATGGATTTCTAGGTTGGCAGGTAATTTTTTTTCAGCACTTATAGAGATATCTTTCTATTGTCATCTGGTTTCTAACATTTCTGTTGAGAAGTCAACTGTCAGTATTGCAGCTTTGAAGGTAATGTTTCTTTTCTCTCTGGTTGCTTTGAGTTAGAAATGACTCTTTTTCATAATATTATCTGATGTGTCTAAGTGTATACTTTAATATTTGTTTAGTTATATTTATTCTATTCAGACTTTATAATAGTTCTTAAACCTGTAAACTGATGCTTCCATTAGTTTTGGAAAATTCAGAGAGGTGGGCACCCAGGTATTCAGTGTGTTATTTTATGTGCTTTACTGTTTGTTATGAATGTTTCAAAAATATTTTAAGAGCAAAATGACAGGTCCTGCCTCAGGTGCTCACCTAGGACCCTACTCTCGTTTATTTGCTTAGAGGTTGCTCTTTGCTCTTGAATTCCTGGCTTGTCATTTTGATTCCTTAGTTTACTTCTTTAAGAATAAGATTTTCAAGTGTTCTGCTCATGAACGTGTATAGTCATGTCACCCAAGATGGCTGTTCTCTTGCTGTCTGTACATCCCCTGCTTGACCAGTCCCCTGCCTCACCTACAGCCTACTCGCCTGACTGACCTTCCCTCTTAATCATGGAGCCTAGTCGGTAACTGCCTACGCGCTTGCCCCTTGCCCCAGCTAGTGATTATTCTAATCCTTAGGCCAGAATGGCTCCACCTACTAGTTTATCAAAGGGAAACATCTGCCCCATGAAAGTCTAACCTGAGGGGCTATGAGGGGCGTGCCCCTCAGCTGGTTTCCCTGGTAACTGATGAGCCAACCTGACATCAATTTTCCCTGTAATCGATAACCTCCTCCCCCCCACACACCACTTACCCAGGGAAGACTGCCACTGTGTCCTGACTGCTGTCTGCTGTACACAGTGGGGTGTCACCCCAGGACCTTGCTTTGAATGTGTAAGCTCCCCCATCCAATAAACCACTGATGTCTCTGTCACTGTCTTGGGCTCTTTCTTCAGTCTTGAGGCTGGGCAATTACAAGGCTTGTAGGCCTGCAGGGTGCAGCCCAAAAGAACAAATCTGAGAATTACCGTCTAAAGTTCAGAAGCTTTCCTGGTGGTGCAGTGGTTAAGAATCCGCCTGCCAATGCAGGGGACACGGGTCTGAGCCCTGGTCCAGGAAGATCCCATATGCTGCGAAGCAACTAAGCCTGTGCGCCACAACTACTGAAGCCCGTGTGCCACAACTACTGAAGCCTGCACGCCTGGGGCCTGTGCTCCGCAACAAGAGAAGCCACTCCAGTGAGAAGCCCTTGGCAACTAGAGAAAGCCCGCGCACATCCACGGAAGACCCAATGGAGCCAATAAATAAATAAATAAATAAATAAAAAATCTATTAAAAAATAAATAAATAAAGTTCAGAAACTTGAAATACATCTTAAAAGCTAACATGAATGTAGAAGTAGCATGAAGAGGGACACTTGAAAGAAAGAAAGCCTTACCAAGGATGATAAGGTCTACACGTAGGGAGAAGGGGAGAAGGCACTGTTACAAGGATTGAGTCTATAGAAGCAGCTATAGGAGCAGGGAACTGTCACAATAATCAGACTCAGGGAAATTGCAGAAGTCTGAGAAATTCTGTGCTGACCTTAAGGCCTATTGAGATGCCCAAGCAACAGACAACATACGTCTAGGATCCTTCCCAAAAAAAGAAGAAAAGGAGTTATCCCGGATTATGACAGCTAACAGACTATGCCTCTAGTTAGTCACAGTCAGAAGAATTCACTAATTCTCTGTAAGGAATATGTGGTCAAACAAGAATGCATTCATGTATACAGACCACAATCAGCTAGGGTTAAGTAAATCAGAGCGTGGCATATGGAGTCAAATGTTCTTATTTTGATTTCTGCTTTGTCCTATCTATGTGGCCTTGGCAAATCACATGCCCTCTGGGCTCAGTTTTTGAGAAGGAGGATGTTAGAAAGAGCAAGAGACAAAGGACACATGAGAACCAATATAGCAGTTTTGCTCTCTTGCCTAGGGCTGATTCTAGAGTGAGAAACCATAGAAGTTCCCCTTTCCCCATACTTTAAGTCCCTTGTGACATGCAAAACTTTATAAATATAGAAAGCAAATCTGAACCTATTTAAAGAGATAGAAAGGAAGGGTAAATATTTCTGTGTCCCCACATGCAAATATGAGAAAGATAATTTAAGGAATTTTTAAACATTTCAAATGCTTATTTTTTAAAAGTACAAACTGGAAGTTGTTAACCCTGCTTTTTTCTTAGCTTACAGAGGAAACATACATTGCAATAATTGAGAACAATGTCTTATAAATATCTGATCTAATGTAATTATACATCTTTAGAACAATCTTGAACTGTATTAGCATGAAAGACAAAGCATAGATACTGGAAACAAATTTCTCTCCTAAACTACCTCTGGATTGTCATTAATAGCAAAATACTAAATATAATATACATCCTAAGTGTTCTGTGCAGCTCAAATTTATCTAACACAAGTTTGAGTCAGTATCACAAATCTGTTACTTTTGGAGATGGCTGGATTCTACCATGTCTTTTTCCCTTTTCTAAGTTTTTTCATTCTTAGAAAAGGACTAACACTTTACATGGAAAGTAATTGATATGTTTTTTAAAATTACAGGATATTCTTAGATATGGCTAGCATGGTATTAATTGTCCATTTTATAAGTCCATTTTATGGCTTTTAGGTATTTCGTTGTTTCCTAGTTGAGGGTTATTCGATTTAGTAGGAATTTTTCAATATCTCAGATTTCATTCTCTGAAGTATCATCTTTTCCTGGAGGAACTCTGATCTGTTCCATGGGAACGGGACTAGCTCCCTCCTGGGAAAGCTCCTTTCAAAAGTGTGTAGAAAAAAAAAAAAAAAGTGTGTAGCCAGTCCCCATGACTGGTGTTTATGGTGGCGTTACATTTGCTAAAGATACTCAGGGCGCACTATTAATGAATCTGGGTGAAGTTGATATTAATCATGTCTTCTGGTAAGTCTAGGGGATGTTTAATATAACAAGTCATCAGAGATAAGTGCATGTGAGTGGAAGGCATGCATTAATACTTAGCTATCACACATACCTATTTGTTTTGCCTGTGAAATCAAAATTCCCTTTTTATTGTGGTTAAGGAGAGTTCTCATCCTAACAGTGCACTAACTCTTGTTAGAGAGTCAAGAATTGTGAAGGGTTTATGATTTTAACCTACTTTCAAGCTATCAGGTTAGTCCTCCAGTTTCCTGGATGTTGGAAGAAGACATGAACTTCCTGGGTCAAAAACAAAGGACTTCATTGCTCATGGCATGGTGGGCAGCGTGATCTTCATGTTCTCATCCATTCCCCTTGCTCCCCATGTCCCACAGGGGCAGTGTAGAGGCAGGCCCAAGGGAATGCTGTGTATACAGTGGGTTTCTGTCATAGCTGAGGGACCATGAGCTTAAGATACCACCAACCTTACAAGCGAGTTGCTTGCAAACCTGCCCAAACTTTGCTCTGGACAGAGATATTTTTATTATCCTGCACAGCAAACAAATCTTCCCTATCTTCTGCAGGGAGACACTATATCTATCTTCTAAGACTGTTCATTTGAACATACATTCCAGAATAAAAGATGTTACAAGATGAACAGAAACACAAAGAACCCATGGAGAATTGTCTGCCCACAAGAAGTAGGAACATTTCCCCGACCCATTATCAGGTCTGAATTCCTATTTTTTTCTTCGGCATTATGTTTACTATAACCAAGACATAGTTCTCTGTCCTAAGTATCATCTTCTGCTAGTAGGTAACTTCCTTATGTGTAAAGGATTGGTTGAGAAAGATATTGGATTATGAACACAGGATATGGAGAACTCTAACAATTCTCTGCCTATGTCTCAGGTCAAATTATCAGAATAAAATGAGGGTGAGAGCCTTGAATGCCTGACTTGGCCTCTTGGAAAAACTTCAAATGCCCTTAAGTCTTCTTAGATGTTAAGTTACATCCAAGTAGGTGAGGCAAGGACTCCATGGCACCAAATAGGGCCATAAAGACAGATGTTTCAATGAACTTGAGAAATTGTAGGTTTGGTTACAAGTGATACTTTTTGATACTCAGTGAGGAGCTTAAGAATCTCAAAGATGTTCAGGCAGTTGAAAAGACCTTGCAGAGAAAAAGTGATTTCCAGGGACAGAAGTATGTTGTCCATAAGAAAACACATCACATACACCAACCCCCTGAAATGGCTAACCTTTGCTTAAGGATGCAAAGCAGACTTTTTTGGAATTCTCAGTAAATCCCTGAGGTGATAGGGAACACTGAACACAGTGAATATTTAAAGAAAGGATCTCTTTGGAGCTTCTGCTAATAAAATATTCTCTAAGTCAAAGAGTACCTTCACCTAGCCACTTCTTAATAATGAAAGTGCTGGTCAGGGTAGCAGGCTTCAGGCATCCTCAGTGTTAGGAAAAGACTGACCAGTGAGTGTATATCCTCTAGGAAAGTGTTCTTTTCTCACTCTTTAAAAAATTAACTTCCCTCAGTCCTTATCAGGGAACTGTAATTTTTTAAAAATCCATTTTACTTTAGAACTACTCACTCTGCCAGACCAGACAGAAATGGTAACTGTTTTTCACTGGAGAATGGAAGGTTGTATTATGGTAAGGAAAGAATTCTTTTTCTTCATTTTTGGCAATAAATTATTCAAAAATTATTGATAGGGCTTCCCTGGTGGTGCAGTGGTTGAGAGTCCGCCTGCCGATGCAGGGCACACGGGTTCGTGCCCCGAGCCGGGAAGATCCCACATGCCGCGGAGCGGCTGGGCCCGTGAGCCATGGCCGCTGAGCCTGCGCGTCCGGAGCCTGTGCTCCACAACGGGAGAGGCCACAACAGTGAGAGGCCCGCGTACCGCAAAAAAAAAAAAAAAAAAAAAAAAAAAATTATTGATAATACGATGTAAAAATATTAGAGGAAATTTTGAAAAGGGGAAATAGGTCACCCATAATCATATTGCCTGAACATAGCACTCTTCTCATTTTTGAATGTTACCTCTTGGTCCTTATTTAAATACATGCATATTTATGGCATAGTTGCAAGAGATGTTTATAGCAGGAACCAACTCAATTTATGGATATATCATGCAGGTTCTTAAGGAATGGGATTTTTCTTTAAAAATCATCAGATGTTAATGTGTTTGAAAAGCCATGTCTTAATTTATCTTATAGCCTAACTGTTATTTTACTAGAGGGAATAAATATATTTTCTTCTGACTGTAGACACTCAGACCGATTGCTTATTATTATTTTTTTTAATTTTCATTGGCGTATAGTTGATTTATAATGTTGTGTTAGCTTCAGGTGTACAACAAAGTGAACCAGTTATACATCTACATATATCCACTCTTTTTCAGATTCTTTTCCCATATAGGCCATACAGAGTACTGAGTAGAGTTCCCTGTGCTATACAGTAGGTCCTTATTAGTTACCTACTTTATATATAGTAGTGTGTATACGTCAATCCCAATCTCCCAGTTTACCCTTACCCCACTTCCCCCCGGTAATCATAAGTTTTCTACATCTGTGACTCTATTTCCACTTTGTAGATAAGTTCATTTGTATTATTTATTTATTTATTTATTATTTTTTGGCCACACAGTGTGGCATGCAGGATCCTAGTTCCCTGACCAGGGATCAAACCCATGTCCGCTGTGTTGGGAGTGTGGAGTCTTAACCACTGGACTGCCGGGGAAGTCCCTGTACCCTTTTTTTAGATTCCACATATAAGCAATATCATATGATATTTGTCAGACTGATTGCTTTTTGGGCTCATTCCTAGTTTTGATAGAGAGACTCCATTACCATTCCCTTTTAATCTGCTCTGACATGTAAACATGCATTCAGTTAATCTAAAAGTTGTATCAGACTATTAAAGAATAAATTAAACAGAAAAGGGGCTAAAATCATAGCCCCATTTCCTGCTGCTTGAGATTGTAATCTTCTGTCAGAAGGTAATGTTTGCCCACAATAATATTAAAATACAAGCTTCACAAAAGTTTTGATAGCTGGGGAATCCATGTTTGATTATATTATCAAACCTTAGCTGGTACCTCTCTATAGGAGCAATCAGTGACAGCTTTAAACTGTCCTATATTACTTGTGTTTTTTTAATCTATAAGGTTAAAAAAGGCACAGAGGTAGGTAACAATAGATGTATTCCAAAGGAGTATTGGGGAAAATCTTCATTTGGTGGTGTTTAATCCTATCCATTTATGACACTTTGCAATTACTCAAATCTCTGGCTCAGGAGAACTGTGGAAACATTGACAATGTAAATGCGTTATTGAGTGGGAAGGCTATTATGGCAGAGACTGTCACGTGCTTACCCAAAACTCATTTTCTCATTTCCCAGGCATACTGGTTGACATTTCCAGCCTCCTTTGCAGTCAGGTGTGGCCATGTGACTAAGTTGTAGCCAATGGTGTGTGAGCCCATGTACTGTGTGACACTTCCAGGCCTGGCCCATAATAACCTCTAACGGATGAGCCTCCATGCTCTTTCTCTTTCCTGCTTGATCCAGAAGAGCATCCTTGGAAGCCATGAGTTTCCAAGACGGTGGAGCCATAATATGGAAGCCTGTTTGTGATCCTCATCATCTGATGAGGACCAGCTATTTTGCACTTAACTTTAGTAAGAATTAGACTTCAATTGGGTTAGGCAAATGAGACTTTGGGGTTGTATCCATAACAGCTGCTAATGTTACCCTAATTAATATAATTACAAAATAGAAAGTGATTTGACTTGTATAATCACACACGCAGAGACACACATTATTTTAGTTCCTCTGTAAATAAGCCATGATGATGGCAGAGAAGGTAATAGCTAAAAATATTTTGCAGTTAAGCACAGCTGGGGACTGAGATACTACTCAGAGGAAACAATTATCTATAGGATCTAAGAAGCAGCATAAAGTAGTGGTTAAGTATGAGGGGTCTGGGGCCAGACTGGTTGGGTTCCAGTCTTGCCTCTGCTATTTGTTATCCGTGTGACCTTGAACAGATTATCCAAACTTTTCTAGCCCCAGTTTCCTCAACTGTAAAGTGGAAATAATAATAATGATAATAGTATGTATGTACTTCACAGGCATCTTGTCAAATTTAAATGAAATAATATATATAAAATGCTTCCAGCAGTGCCAGACAAAGTAAGCACTGGACAAATGTTATATTACTGTTATTAGCAAGTAAGAACCATGTGTCGGGCAAGGACCCAGAATCCAGAGATGAGGAGAGAGCCTTTGGGTGTAGAGACTCAGGTCACGATGGCCACTCAATCTTCTGGCTAACACCACTCATCACTGACACACTTCCCATCTGGGTAGATAAAATGATAGAGGAGCACCTCAAATTACTGCAAAGAATGTCCCTCCTTCCTGCTTATCTGCCATGGGCATGTCTTGCCTTGTATAAGGACTCCTTCCTTTGTCAGCACCAAGTAGCAGGTTATATACACATCTGTCTTCCCTTTTCCTCTCAAATCCCTTCTGTCCTCCATGTCTTCAAGGTGGAGAAGCAAAACAGCTATTTAGCCACAAACCTCTGCCATTGTTTATTATTGGTTCTATCTCTGGCTAGCCTTGGGGTAAAAATGAGCTACCTTAAGGACAACTTGAGTGATGAAATAGAATTCTGTTTAAGGTCACTAGCATATTGAATCTTTAAGCGAACTATAGAATTGAGAGATCCAGGCTAGCAATTTGCTAAGTAAAAAATAGGCATAGAGATTTTTAACTCATATTTTAAAATTGTGGTAAAATATACATAACATAAATTTAACACTTTAAATATTTTTTTTTTTTTTTTTAAGATGATGTTGGGGGTAGGAGTTTAGTAATTTATTTATTTTTGCTGTGTTGGGTCTTCGTTTCTGTGCGAGGGCTTTCTCTAGTTGTGGCAAGCGGGGGCCACTCTTCATCGCGGTGCGCGGGCCTCTCACTATCGCGGCCTCTCTTGTTGCGGAGCACAGGCTCCAGACACGCAGGCTCAGTAGCTGTGGCTCACGGGCCTAGTTGCTCCGTGGCATGTGGGATCCTCCCAGACCAGGGCTCGAACCCGTGTCCCCTGCATTAGCAGGCAGACTCTCAACCACTGCGCCACCAGGGAAGCCCCTAAATATTTTTAAGTGCACAATTTAGTGGCATTAAGTACATTCACAATGTTGTATAATTATTACCACTATCCATCTCCAGAATTCGTTCATCATCCCCTATGTAAACTCTGTACCCATTAAATAATTCCCATTACTCCTTCCCCTACCCCTAGCAATCCCTCTTCTACTTTTTGTCTCAGTAACTTTGCCTATTCTAGGTACCTCATATAAGTGGAATCATACAATATTTATCCTTTTGTGTCTGGCTTAGTTTGCTTAGCACAATGTTTCTAAGGTTCATCCCTGTTGACGCATGTATCAGAATTTCCTTCCTTTTTATGGTTGAATAATATTCCATTGTGTTTATATATACCACATTTTGTTGATCTACTCATCTGTTGATGGATACATGGACTGTTTCCATCTTTTGGCTGTTGTGAAGAATGCTGCTATGAACATGAATGTACAAGTATGTGTTTGAGTCCCTGTTTTCAGTTCTTTTGGATGTATGCATAAGAGTGGAAATACTGGTAATTCATGTTTTTAAATAGGAGATTTCTACATGTGTCTCATTGACCAGAACTGTGTCACATGATGTCTCCTTACTGCAAGGGGATGAGGTGGGGTTGAGAACATGAGGTTTTAATTTTTTCCCCAGCCTCTGTAGTAGAGAAAGGCAAGAAAATGTGGACTGGAAAAAAATGATGAGTGAATCTGCCTGTGGTATCCACCACAATGTACATCCTAGGAGATGAATCTAGAACTGAGATTTTGTACTCCCACAGCAGGCAATATGGATAAGAATTGGTTTCCTATGGTGACTATAATGTTGTTGGTATTCTATAAATTCAAATGCAATGCTGTCCCTTTCTCCTGGATCCCATTTGGAATGATTTTATGACTTACAGGAACTGCCTCATCTAGTTTCAGTGGGACTTTAGATAAATCTGCTTTTGATAGGTAATTACCCATGGTTTGGTTTATATAAAATAGGCTTTCCAACAGAAGAGGGGCACTCAACTGTAGATAAAGATAATTAAATGATAATTAAAATTGGGTTGTTTAGCAATAACAATACAAATGGGGAAGGGGCAAGATGGCATCTTGGAAAGGAAATCATTCTATTAGAATACTCAACTAGTAAATACAACTAGTTCTGTTTAAAGATTACTATTCAAAGATTATTGTTCAATTACTGCAACATTAGCTGTTTGATTTACCTAAGGACACTCATTTATCACCGGAAGTTTGGGAATAGGATCTAGCCATAGCATTTGTAGATACTAGACGTTCAGAAAGATGATTTATCCTTATCTTAGATATAAATGTTAAATTTCCATTATTAAGGAGGAAATCACCAAGGTGACAATCTTATCAATGATGGATTCAAGATTGAAATGAAGGATGGGAAGATCAAAGCATGAGTTAGGCATTTTGTACTTGTCTGACACGTACATAGCTAAAGAAAGAGGAGGAGTATGGTGTTAGGATACAATTTCAGATGCATGTAATAGAGCCCCCAAATAACCATGGGTTGAACAAGAGAGAAGTTTGTTTCTCACTTGTGAAGATGGTCCAGGGCAGGTATAGTGGCTCTTCTCCAAGGATCATCTAGGGTCCTTGGCTCCTTCTCTCCTGTTTCTTTGCCATTCCAAGCAGCAGAATGGAAGCAGAGGAAAGAGTGAAGGGATGACACATCCCTTACCTTTTAGAGTGTTACCAGAAGTCAATCCTCACTGTGCCCAGGATTTAGACATATGGTCATACCTCACTGCAAAGGGTTCTGGGGAATACAGTTTTGATTCTGATGGCCATATGTCCAGCTAAAAATTAGGGGTACTATTATTTTAAAAGGATTTTGAAATACAATGAATAATCTTGCTACCATAAAAGTGTTTCTATTATAGAAAATAGAACAATTACTTGAAAGGAATTTGAAAAATTTGGAGTCAGAGGAGATCTTGGGTTTGTGCAGAAGTGAATCCTTCCCATTCTCCTGACAGATTAGTAATCTATTCTTCTTTATGAGTTTTGGGGCTTTAAAGTGCATGGCCAGAGCCAGCTATTGCCATGCATTAGCCATTATCCTGAAAAAGACAGGCTCCCAAATAATTATACTACCATAGGAGACACAGAACATGCTCTCCCTCTGACTGCATGTGCCACTGCAGACTGGATTAATTCTCTATTACCGCCAATTATTTTCTGTGTAGAGGATGGCAGCCACGTCCTTCCCCTGTAAACTTTACCTGTACCTACTCACCATTCTAATGTGATGCACAGAAAAGTAGTCAACAGAAAAACTAGTACACAACCATGGCGCAGGAGGTGCTGTAGAGAAAGGAATCAGTGGGTCGTTTGGAGAGAAAAGTTTTCTATGGAGCCTTGGCATGGCCATGAAGAGAGAGAGGGCTATAAGGGAGGAAGGTAAGCAAGAGAGGGGAAGACAACTGATCATGTTTCCATCTCCCTAGTGAAAGTGAAGAATGACTCTCACACATCAGAGGAATTGAGACAGGCATACCTCTGAGGGGGCAGAGACAACTAACCTAACTTCAAGGAAACCTAACAGTGGAGCAACGCTAGGGAATTACAGCAAGAACAGGGGTAACGAATGTGCTGCAGTGCGCGGGAATTCTAAATGGAAACCTCTGCACAGTCAGTCTTTGTAACATCCAGCATTCTTCAACCCCGCTGAGACTTCTGGTCCACCAACCTCAGCTCCCTTCCCCACTTCCCCAAAGCCCTCCTCGTGTCCTTACTTCCCACCTTGCTCAGTTTGGATTCCATGGTTCAATCCCTAAAATCACACCCTTACATAGTATTCAATCTACCTGCCCCTCTCTCCATATTTCCCTGGCAAAACCTCAACTCTGATGAAGCCTAACAGATGCACCCAACTCCCTGCCTGCCCCCAAGGAGCTGGATGTGGCTGAGGGAAGCCCACAGTGGAGCCCACTCTGCTGAAGCTCCAGAGCCTGCAGCCTCGCCCAGCTGTCCTGTACATTGCCAGGGTCAGCTTAGTCTTTCTTTCCGAAAGAGAGTAACTGAAATTAACCAGAAAGTTATGAGCTCACTCAGTATTTCATTAAGTAATGGGAAAATGAAATTCAACTGGAAAATGATTGAAAGCAATGATTAAAAAAATTAAAACTGCTGTTTGTGTTTCACTGAGTCTAGACTTCTTAATAAGTCAGTTGTGTCTATACTTCTCTCCTTTTTCATATCTTGTTCTCTTTCTCTTTATTTTTTTAAAAAAGTTAAATGTAGGGCTTCCCTGGTGGCGCAGTGGCTGGGAGTCTGCCTGCCGATGCAGGGGACACGGGTTTGTGCCCCGGTCCGGGAAGATCCCACATGCCGTGGAGCGGCTGGGCCCGTGAGCCATGGCCACTGAGTCTAGAGCCTGTGCTCCGCAACGGGAGAGGCCACAGCAGTGAGAGGCCCGCGTACCGCAGAAAAAAAAAAAAAAAGTTAAATGTATTTTTATCAAAGTGATACATATAAGTAGTTTTAAAAAGTCATATAACTAGTTCTAAACATTTAAAAAATTTTTAACAATCAGTTTTACAAGGCTTATAATAAAGAAATTATCCAATTTCTTTCCGAGGGAATATATATATATTTTAGAAAAGATGGAGATAAAGAAAGCCTAAAAAAACAGTAAAAACAAAAAAAAAGTTGCCTAATCCAGTGGTCGATTCTCAGTCTTTATCTTACTTGAACTCAATAGAATTTGGTACAATTAATTGCCTCTCCTTTTGCATCACACCCTCCTGTCCTTCTTGCTACCTCTGTCTCCATTTCTGCTTCTCCTCTTTCTCACCTCTAAGTCTGTAGGCTCCATCCTCTACCCCTCCTCTCCTCTTCTCTATTTATAGTCTGTTGGGTGACATGCAGTCCTGTTGGATTAAATACCATCTACATGCCAATATTTTCCAAATATATATCTTCAGTTCCAATCTCTGCAACACCCTGGATCTCCACACTTACATAAGTCCATTTGTCTATCTGACATTTCCAGTTGGGGGTCCAATAGGCATCTCAAATTGGACCTCTTCAATGTAGAACTTGAGTTTATCCTTCAAGCCTGCTCCTACCTCCATCTTCTCCATCTCAGTGTATTCACCCAGATTTTGCTCAGATTGAACACTCAGGAATCCTTGTTGATTATTCTATTTCCCTTATACCCATGTCACTCTAACCACAAGTTATAGCAATTCCATCTTCAAAATATATCCTGGTCAGACAACCTCTCATCACTTCCCCTTGCTGATCCAAGTCATCCCCCATCTCTCATCTGGATCCTTAAAACAGCCTCCTGTCTTCTGGCCTTTCTGCCATCACTCTTGCTTTCCACCCACGCCTACAGTCTATTTTCTGCATAGCAGCAAGAATGTTCTATATAAAAAGCAAGTCAGCAATGTCACCCCTACTCACAACCATCCAATGGTGTCCATCACACTTCGAATGAAGCCCCCTCCTTACCGAGGTTGACACAAACTGGCTTCCACCTCCCTCTTCATCTCACTCTCACTCTGCTCTGACCACACCAGCTTCCCTGGTTATCCCATCTAAGATAAACCTCATCAGTCTCCATCCCCTTAGAAAGCCACCTGCTTCCCAAAGTCCCCATGCCCTTGGAGACAGCTCTTCTCAGTGGTCACCACTGGGGGGGAGGGCTTGCCATGCGGGTGGGAGTGGCCATAATATTTGGCCCTGAATATCCCACCAAACAGGAGGGAGAGTGGCTAGAAAATGTGGTAGTATGATAAATATTGATAGATATAATCCACATAACTCACATAAACAAAAGCTATTTGGGGTTCTCAATAATTTTTAAGAGTGTTAAGGAGTCCTGAGACCAAACAGTTTGAGAATCACTGTGATAGACAGAGCCTGGGGTGGTGGAGGAATTTATATATTATGGGATCTGTGCAAAAAAAAAAACCGGTGCTATTCAGCTGGGTGTGCCATGGGCACTGGAGTGCAAGCTGGCTCTCTGGGCAGAGTCATGACATAACTCCAGGGAGGCACAAGACCTGAGCCTGAGAAGAACCTCAGGGACTTTGGGAATCTGGCCGCCGGCCATCTCCCTTGTAATGGGGCCGGGAGCTGATGCCTTGCCCTCAGGGGGCAGTGTTGGCCAGTGCCACTCCTTGGTAGGAGGCTTCTTTCTATTCTTTGAACCCCAGAAAGATTCTTCTGGGAGTTCCTCCTCTCACTCCCACTCTTACAAACATAAGACTCCCATTAGGAGACTGGGCAGTTAGAGTTAGAGTTGTCTGTAACAGCAGCTATGAGAAACAGAAAAACCTAAGCCCCAGTGTCCACCCCAGTCTCCTCATGCCAGTGTCTAGGGCACTGCATGGTTATGACTTGGTTTATCCTGACAGAATCTTGGGAGACATGGGGCCAGGAGCCCAGGAAGCTGGATCACTCCCCAGGTGAGCTGCTGAGGCTCCATGTGACATGATGGCATCTGCCAGACCACTCAGCAAATTGTTCCCTGGGTGTAGCTGCCTCAGCTCGACAGTCTGTCAGCCACATTTACCGGGAACCCGCCAGCAATGTGAATTGGTAGGCGATCCAGGCATTGAAGTAGCAGTTCCCAGGAGGTGAGGGCTAAGTTACCTATCTATCAAATCTTGTCTCTCTGCTGACATCTGGAAAAACTAGGTGACACCCACACACCAGAGGCCTGGGCAGCAGCCCAGTTAAAGGTTGCAGTTTTTCTTTAGTTACTTTCTGACCTTGGAGTTTGAGAGTGTCCATATTAGGCTTTGCTTCTGATCAAACCGCAGGAATGTTCCAAGGTCTAAGCGTTTGGAAGTGAACGTAGGTGAGTGCGCATACACGTGTATTACACGTTTTGTTGGGGCACTTTCAGTACGACCTAAGGTTGAACCCTGGACAATGACTGACCACTGAGCACTCACTTAATTCCACAGGCAGAAGCAGCCTGTCCAGAAAAAACCCCAAACATGCCACTGGATAAAGGTTTAAATGGGCTTTCTGCCTGTGAATTGCATTCGATAGTTGTGTGGGTGAAGCCCATGGCAGGAATCCACACAGCTCACAGGAGATCTGTGCGGCCCTGGGGTGTTGCAATGTCACTGTCTGGGTAAGTGACAGCCAGGATGTGGGACTCGGTGATTATTTTTGGTTCGGTTTGTTTCTAGCTCAGAAGAAAGACTATATATAACATTGAGAGAGGCATAACTTCTAGATTGTCAAGGTTGGTGCTAATAGTGAATGATATACTAATATATGTTACATGGAACCACAAGCTTGCAAGAGCAATGCTCACGCACTAGATGAAAGGATAAATCTTCTGTTGTGTAATGGGAAAAGAAAGCTGGCAATGTAAATGCAGTCTTAATATTTTTTTCCAGCACTGCATGTGTAATTAGGCATTCAGTTACTTCTTCATCTAAGGAAATTTGACTTTAATGGGAGCTATGTGGCTTACAATGGATGGAGTCTTTTGAAAATGCAGAGGTGAGGATGGGAAGGTATTAACTCTTAAGATAGATTATTGCCTTGGCCTTGAAACAAACAAAACAAAACAAAACAAAACAAACAACCCCTCCGGCTGCCCTGCCCCGCCACACACACGCAGTACCCATCTGCCAGCAATATAAGCCATGTGGATAGATGCTAGACTCATTTTCTGAGCCTTAGAAATTAAGCCAGGAACAGAATGGTCAGATAATTTTTGTCTCCTAATGTTTTGGTCATTTAAGGTTCCCCTCCAAAAGGGCTTCTGCTTAATAAATGCAGTTGCATTGGTGTCTGAAAATTGCACAGTTTATGATGCAGTCTCATGATATCTTGAGAAATTAAGGCATAACCTTGGGTAAATCCAAAGTCACCATTAGGAAGAGAAAGTTTCAAGCACATAGTTTAAGTACAGCTGATATAATAGAAGCACTCGGGAATTCCCTGGCGGTCCAGTGGTTAGGGCTCCGCACTTCCACTGCAGGGGCATGGGTTCTATCCCTGGTCAGGGAACTAAGATCCCGCAAGCAGCACGGCGCATAAAAAAAAAAAAAAGCTAAAGAGAAAATAATAGAAGCACTCCCCATCCACTTTCCCTGCCCCCAAACTCCCAGAGAATCATTGGGAACAGCTAGGAGCATTAACAGCCTGACCAGGGTGAGTGCCAGATGTGACAGCACTAAAAATGTTTGCTGGTGCCATGGTGGAAAGGGTTAAGAAATAAAGGCAGAAACCGAGTTTAAAGATTGTAGACCATGGACAGTCCTCAAAGGCAGCCACTCACTTCCGAAGCCCCAGCTCCCCCTGCATGGTTCATCCTGGTGGTAATCTTTCCGAGGACATAGTCTTAGAAAACGAAACTGAGTCACCCCCATAATATCTTTAGCTTAAATGGCCAGGATCCCTACAATGTTCCAATTCATGGGGCTTAACAGCCTATTAGGGAAAGGAATTCTTTCTCACCGATAGTAATTAAAAGAAAAAGTTTTGGAATAAATTATACTTACTGTTCTTCTTCTGGCATTTTACAGAAAATATGTTGAGCTGTCAAAAGGGGGCATCCTTGCTTTTCCAGACAAAAGAACAGTTTGAGTTTGCTTTTTAGAGAATCCTCTGTAGGAGTGGTAGGCGGCAGCAGAGCTTGTAGTGATTCTTAATGCAACAGGTGTGCTATTCAGGACACACCTCGGGGCACGGACCCTGGTATCTACAACCTGGCTCCTCCAAACGTGGCCATGGGCCAGCATCATCAGTATCACCCGGGATGTAGGATCTCAGTGCAGCCCAGACCTTCTGGATCAGAATCTGCATGTAACAAGGCCCTGGGCAGTCAGTGAGCACCTTCAGCTTTGAGAAGCTATACTCCACAGCCATATTTCTCAAACTTCCCTGGAACAAGAATCACCTGGAGGGGTGGGGGCAGGGTGAGGGTGGGAGGAGGCTTGTTAAAACAGATTCCTGGGCTTCCAACTTTCACTTATTAACGCAGAATTTTCAGCAGCGAGGTCTGGTAATTGGCATGTTTAACAAACGTCCCAGGTGATACTAGTCCTGAGTGACGTGTGAGGAACACTACAAGATACTTTTATATTTTGAAGGAAATACATAGTGATCTCAAAAAGAAACTGCTTTCTCCAGAATACATCTTTCTTTTGAAAAGGTGCAGTCTCCCTTTTCCTTCCCACTGCTACTCTTTTTTTTTTTTTAATATAAATTTCTTCTTTCTTTATTTTTGGCTGCGTTGGGTCTCTGCTGCTGCGTGCGGGCTTTCTCTAGTTGCGGCAAGCAGGGGCTACTCTTTGTTGTGGTGCGTGGGCTTCTCACTGAGGTGGCTTCTCTTGTTGCAGAGCACGGGCTCTAGGCGCGTGGGCTCAGTAGCTGTGGCTCGCGGGCTCTAGAGTACAGGCTCAGTAGTTGTGGCGCACAGGCTTAGTTGCTCCACGGCATGTGGGATCTTCCCGGACCAAGGATCGAACCCGTGTCCCCTGCATTGGCAGGCGGATTCCTAACCACTGTGCCACCAGGGAGGGCCCCCACTGCTACTCTTGAAAATAGAATGCTAAGGATGGGGAAGTTGGAAGTGGAGGGGTAGCGTCAGAACCGGGTGTAGCAGGAGAGGCTCTGGGTGCCCTGTGACGCTGCGGGCACCGGGATTGCCAGCAGAGGGCAGCAAAGCATGCCCTGCTGCAGGGACGGGTGGCATGAGTGGTGTGGACCGACCAGAAAGACTTACTTCTGGGACTTTCTGGAGCTGTTGGTGGACCTCAGGTCTGGCTGGACTGACACTATGTTGGTCAAGTCAGTGGGTTGTCAGTAGACTCTGGCTGGGTCTGAATGGGAGCCAGGTGAGGACTGAACCCGTGTTGTCCAGTAGAAATAGAATGTGAACCACACGATTTTAACTTTTCTAGAAGCTGCATTAAAAACAAAATAAAACAAAGCAAAACAAACAAACAAAATGGGTGACATTAATTTTGATAACATATTTAACCCAATATATCTAAAATACGATCATTCGACATGTAATCAGTATAAAATGATTAATGAGATAGTTTACATTTTTTCCCCCTGTACTAACTCTTTGAAATCCAGTGTGTATTTTACACTTGAAGCACATGTCAGTTTGGACCAGCCACATTTCAAGTGCTCAGGGTCCACACGTGGCTAGTGGCTACGGTGTTGGACAGTGCAGGTCTGAGTTGTTGAAGAGCTGAGGGAAAATGATAAGGCTGGGGGTGAAGGAGAAATTAGAACCAGAAACAGGGAATCTGGCCTAGGGACAGATTCTTGTTTCATCCATGATCAAATATTTACTGAGGGGCTACAGTTCAGTTCTTTATTGAGGACCTACTATATGCCAGGAGTTGGGCTGGAGCCTGGAGATACATAAACCCTTGAACACAGTCTCTGATGCTGAGGACCTGGGCCCAGACTAGTGAGGAGGTAGCCTGTTTCCAGAGTCTTTCAGATCCCCGTGGCACGTGCTGCAGCAAATTTCTCAGCAGGCACTGGGTGGACCCCGAGACAAATTGTTTGACCCACCCTGGGGGCAAAGCTCTGAATGACAACTAAGTCAAATTGGTTTTGTTTTGGTTTTTTCCTTCTTATAATCATTTCCAGGTTTACACAGAAGTTGTTTGAGACACACATGTGTTTGGTCTGGAGAAAGAAAATCTGGCTGAGGTGAAAATCCCTGAGCTGGCTCTAAGATTCCCTGAAAGGAAAAGCCAATGCATCATCAGCTAACAGGACACAGGAATCCCATCTCGGGCATCCCCTGACCTTTTACCAGGGGTGTGCCCACAACATTCAAGGTCTCTTATTCCCCCAGCAGCGCTGTTCTAGGTTAATGCTATTTTGGGAATGTGGTTCTTCATTTCAGTGTGAATTTCCTCATCTTTCTGCACAAATTGAGTGAAATCCTTAGTGCATTTTTTTTTCTTAGATGGATGGAAGCTAAAAGAGAATGGAGGGCCTCCAGCTGTTTGAGGCTCTGTCCTCAACGACAATCAAAATTCTCCATCTTTTCTTGTTCTTGGCACTTTCTGATTGAAATAAGATTCCAGCATTTATCTGCACCTGCAATTTTGACAAGAAAGGAAAATTTAAAAGACAAGTGAAAGAATTCTCTGAGGGAAGTCAATGAGTCGACAGTAGTCAGATGCCTGCAAATCTCTTTTTGCATTCCTCCGTCAATTAAGCTACAGTCACATATTGGAGAGCAGAACTTAAGTCTGTGAGTGGAAATGCAAAAATGTGCGTCGATCAGTAGCAGGAACCTTCCTTTGGAGCGAATATTACTTGGAGAGCAGCTGATGATCCATTTGGCATTGAAATGGGGAGGATTTTGAGTCAAAGAGGCCACTTTAAATTATAGATCTGAGTTTAGTTGAAGGTCAGACTTACCTTGCATGAATAAAATCTTCAGAGATTTTGGAATATACTCAGAAAATGCAAACTATCTTGAGCACATAAGCATTTCCTTCAGGGGATAAAAGCAGTTTAATTTTATTGCCCTCTGCATAATTATTGACCATATTAGCATAGGAGATACCGACAAGGAAGGCAGAACAGCGATCTGATGACCTCTTTGATTCTCAGCAGCTAAAACCATGAGCTTTGGCAGAAAGTCACTTGGAGACCAGGGAAGATTGGTAAGGGAATTTGGTAGTAGCCAGTAATTTTACTGGGACTCAACAGATGGCAAAATTACCCACTGAGAGGTGAAAGATTATTTACCCAATCTCATATGACATAAATAGTCTCTCATCTCCAGGAATTTGGGGACCATCTATAGCATCATACTGATGATTTGGTTATCTGGATTCCTCTGTAATCTGACTCAAAGCTTCCTGGCAGCCAAGATGAAGAGGGAAATGTAGTGGGTTACAAACTTGTCATTTGGGAAGACGACATGTACTCAGCTCTCAAAGGAAACTCAAAAGGGACATTCATAAGGAAGTACTCTAAACATTAAAACTATTTGATTCATGGCTGTAATATTCTTTCCAAAAGCTACTGGCTCACCTTGCACATTTATGATTAGTATTTAGGAAAGTGTAAATGCACTTCAAAGGTTTGCAAACCTGTTAATATGAATTAACTTCTTTTCTCAACTCCTTCCCCCGATGCTAATCTAAAGCCTATGTTTTTTTTTTCCCCATGGCTTGCTGTGTTAATTGGATTACAGAGATAATCCCCCTCCCATAAAAAGTAATCTCTGCAGGTTTTGGAATCTACATTCTGCTGCATTTTGTAGGATTATCTCTCAAAGGCAACAGATTAGAAGCGCTGGTTGGTGCAAATACGCTGAAGTCTGTGCTGTAATCCCTTCCAGTGAAGATGGGGCCTGGGGAGGCTCGGAGGTTATAAATGAATGAAAGAATGCCAGATTAGCAGTCTGAACACCTGAGTCCTAATCTCAGTACTGCCACTAATTAGTAGCGTAATTTATGGCAAGTCACTTTACTTCTCTGAGACTCAATTTTCTGTGCAAAATGAGGAGATAGTACTAGATCAACATTTCACAAAATTTGGTCCAAGGAAAACTGGTGCTTCAAAATGTTAATAGATATCCCATGATTGAAGAATTGGAGATCAAGTAAATTTGGGGAAATCTGCATACCATCATCATCTCTCTTTAGAGTAGCAGTCCCCAACCTTTGGGGCACCAGGGGCCGGTTTCGTGGAAGACAATTTTCCCACGGATGGGGTTTGGGTAGGAGGGGAATGGTTCAGGCAGTAATGCGAGCAATGGGGAGCGATGGGGAGCGGCAGATGAAGCTTCAATCGTCCGCCACTCACCTCCTGCTGTGCGGCCCAGGGTTTGGAGACCCCTGCTTCAGAGCACCATGATGCCCATTAGCATATAACATGATTCTTAAGAGTTGTGCAGTGAAGAAATGCTCTTATATATTTATGTGTGTGTGTATGAGTGTGTGTATTTATTGATATATATATGATGTATTTTACATATATTATATATACAAGTATTTTTTAATGTGGGAGTTTTCAAACTTATTTTGGCCATAGAGCCCTTCTTTTTTTTCTAAAGAAAACTTATTAAGTTCTAGAATATGGATGGTAAATGTTGAACTAGATCAGAGGCTCAAACTTTCTGTTTTCAGGACTCTAAAAAATTATTGAAGACTCCAAGGAGCTTTTATTTATGTGAGTTATTCTACTGTTACTTATCATATTATACATTAAAAAGGATACATTAAAATATTTACTTATTAATTCAGTAAATATAACAATAATAAACATATTGCCTGTTATTATAAATAACTTTTTTTTTTAAAGTAACTATATTTGGGAATTCCCTGGTGGTCCAGTGGTTAGGATTCTGCACTTCCACTGCAGGGGGCTAGTGTTTGATTCTTGGTCAGGGAACTAAGATCCCACAAACTGCATCGTGTGGCAAAAAAAAAAAAAAAAGGTGACTATATTTGCAAAACCAAAAAATATTGAGAAGAGTAGCATTGTTTTACATGTTTGCAAATATCTTTAATGTCTGGTTTGACAGGAGGCATCTGAATTTTTACATCTGCTTCTGCCTTTAATATGTTGTGATATGTTGTTTTGCTGAAGCATATGAAGAAAATCCAGCTTTATGGGATTGGAAAGGGGAGAATTCTAATATATGTGGAAATGATATCAATGAACTTTTCAGACTTTTCCCACTAAAATCCATCCATCTATCTTATACTAGAAATGAATTGTTTACTCACACATGATTTTTTATTTTTAAAATTTATTTATTTATTTATTTATTTATTTATTTATGGCTGCATTGGGTCTTCGTTGCTGCATGTGGGCTTTCTCTAGTTGCAGCAAGCGGGGGCCGCTCTTCGTTGTGGTGTGCGGGCTTCTCATTGCGGTGGCTTCTCTTGTTGCGGAGCACGGGCTCTAGGCATGCGGGCTTCATCAATTCTGGCACACGGGCTTAGCTGCTCGGAGGCGTACGGGATCTTCCCTGACCAGGGCTTGAACCCGTGACCCCTGCATTGGCAGGCGGTTTCTTAGCCACTGCGCCACCAGGGAAGTCCCTCACACATGATTTTATAATGTCATGTGTTCATGATTTGGAAAATATTGGTTCACTGATTTATGCAGATCTTCCAATTGACGACACATTCCATTACACAATACCAAATATAAAATATCAAAAAAAATCACATTTGTTACTATCACTGCAAAGCTATCAGAAAGGATTTTAGGTATCAGGAAGCTGTCAAGCTCTCCATGGCAGGTACAGGTTTTTCAAACTTCAAAATTTTAGTTGAAAGCTCGAATTTTATCATTGGCTGTCATTGTCATTACTGTCAATTGTTTTCCTTGAAGTAACAGGCTCACTTAATTATTTTTGAGATGTCTGCCTCACACCCAAGTCTGTAGAACCACAGTTTGTCAGTTGTTCTTTCAAATAAAAATGACATTGCAAGATAAAATCGGCCGGTTCAGCTCACAACTCAACAATTGCACAAGTGCTTTTGCTCAGGATCCTCATGCTGGGAATGCAGCTGGTGTGCTTTATGTACTTGCCATCTTGTCTCATAGCATGTTAACTCAAGGGTCAAGATTCAATAAAATTAATAATTTTTACTGTTTCATTAAGAACATTCTTAAGGGACACTGGCTCTTTTCTTTTTAACTGCTACTGTGTAATGGTGACAAATACAATGACACAGTGGTGCCACTCCTTTGATTCATGCTAAGGCACCAGCAGTTTTATCTGCTGTTGCTTTTGTGTCATTAGTGCAAATTCATCACAGTGAAAAAGACATACAGAGTCTTAGTAAAATTATGAAATAACCTTTGACCTCTCAGGTGCCCCTACAAAGGTCTTGGGGACCCCGGGGGTCTGTGGGCTTCAACTTGAGAACCACTGTTCTAGATCATCTTGAAGGTCCTGCTCAGCTTTAAGAATCTAAGATGAGGACAAATTTAGAGTCATTTACATTTCCCTCCTAGTCCCTCTTCATGTGCATCTTTATACAGTTGTCTGGAACTTGGGGTTTAGTTTGTGAGCCTGGAATAAAGTAAAACAAAGCCCAGTGGTTAAGAGCATCGACTCTGGAGCCAAAATATTTCAGTTTGAATCCTGAATCCATCATTTTCTAGCTGTGTGACCTTGGGCAGAGTTGCTTAACCTCTCAATGCCTTGTTTTTCTCATTTCTAATATGGGCATAATAAAAGTCTCTACTTCATAGATTGTCGGGAGGATGAAATGAGCTATTTACCCATTAAGTGATTAGAACAGTGCCTGACACGTAGCCAGCCCTCAATAAACATGACCTATTATTCTGATTACTGCTCATGGAAGGCCCTATATCCCTGGCTTCATAAGGGCACAAGACAGAGACAAGTCACCCCTGCCTGAGGACTGCTGAGGCTCCACGAGTGCTGGCAGCCAGTTGTTTCAGCAGCACCTCTGTATGGTTACCACCATCCCACTGTTTTGTATCCAAGCCAGCTTTGGGGTGGGAGTTTCTATTCCTAACACCCAGAAGAGCCTCAACAAAAATGAGAGTCCATCTTGTGTTATAAAAATGGCTCTTTACTGTGGTTTGACAGATCTGTCATTTTAGTTTACAAGAAACCCCCTCTATCCTCTTCCAGTGCAGAAGAGGTTGTTGAAACACAGCCCAGAGCCTCTAGCTTCTTGTTAACACCTTGTGGTTTGATTTCTAGTCAATTAAGACTACAGGAGCCCCTGATCTCTCTGGTGAACACTTGGTATTTGGGGACCTAATTAGTGGCTTCCTTGTGCATGTCAAAGAAAATCATTTAGATTTTTTTTCTATATTAAAAAATATTTACAAAATTATTTCCCACACCCCACTTCTAGCAGTCCCTAGTCCTTGGTGATTGTCTCTTCCAGTTTTTTATTCTTTCGATCATTTCTCCCCTCTACAGAACCATAACTACCTAAGGATGACCCTGAGATGCCCTTTAACAGGTCATCATCGATTATAAGACTCACATAGCTTTAATTCCAGCTTTGGGGTATGGAGAGAAAAGAAATACATACATACACATTACAAAATTATTTCAATGACAGAAATATTAAAGTAGAAAAAAATCTTGAGTTCTGGAACTAAGGTAATACAGTGCAAGGGGAATGAGACTGAATGCCTTAATATTTTAGTCAGTGCCAATAAAAAGAATGTAAAAAGAAAGAATGTGTATCTAATAAGTGCATTGTATCTAGTTGTAAGAACTCTTACAACTCAATAATAAAAATAAACCAATTAAAAAATGGTTTGAGTAGACATCTCCAAATAAGATATACAAATGGCCAATAAGTGCATGAAAAGATGCTCAGTATTAGGGAAATGCAAATCAAAATCATGAGGTATCACTTCATACTCAGCAGGATGGCTATCATCACAAAATCTGATAATAGCAAGTGTTGGCAAGGATATGGAAAAATTGGAACTCTCGCACAACTATCAGGGGGAATGTAAGATAGTGCAGCTACCTTGGAAAACAGACTGGCTCTTCCTTGAGAAGTTAAACATAAAGTTATCATTTGACTCAGCTCTGCTTCTATCTCACCAAGCAACCTTCAGATTATTAATTCAGCATGACATAGGGAAAGGGTAGAACTTGGATTGGGGGAGTGGAAGTTTCTTGCTTCTGGAAAGGGATAACCCATGTAAAAGGAAGAAACTCATATTCTGATTTATAGTTCAGTCTCTTGTGAGTTTAGCTAGCTGAAGTTTACCACTGAAAGTCTGCTTGTCTCTGAATTTGTTGATCAAGTCCATTTTCAAATACTTCAGGTTAAGAGTCTTACACTCGTCAGTGAGATATTCATCAAGACCATCCAAGCCATGAGGTCTCTTGAAAGCCCAGGAGCTGACTTTCCCTGGATGACACCCATGACTTTCCTGTTCACACATCTTTCTAACTATAACCAATGTGGCATCATGATACATGTGCTGACATTGATCTTCAGCCTGAGCAAAAATCCTGCCAGTACTGTGGACCAACAAGCCAGTTTTTAAGTGAGACCCTTAATTGCTATTGACTGATCTGACATCAGGAGTGTGGACCTGTGGTCATTTGTTTGGCTGTTTTGACTTGGGAGGGTGAAAAATGCACTCAGAAAATGGAATAGTGTTTGACCCTGCTGGGAGACTCAATGGCTTAGAATTTGTTACTAAGGCAATTGGTGCATGTTTCTTCTGCTCTCTGCCCTGCTTTTTCAGCTGGTGAGAGTGTGGAGCTGCAGGCACAAGAAGGCACGTTCTCCAGCCCAGTGATGGAGAGGGAGATGGGTCCAGGAAGTGGGCTGACTCGTAAAGTGAGCAAGGACCATAAAAGGCACATTTTGAGGCTGTACTAACTCCTTGGGGGTGTTCATTTATACAACAAATACTTACTTAGTTCTAGTACTAGACAGCAAAGAAGACAAACTAGCCAATTCCCCCAAGAAGTTTATAGTCTGAAATATGAGTAAGGTGACTTATATTAACTAATCTTCTAATGGGGACACCTAATTGGTTGCATTGTTGATCACATGGTCATTGATGCTAAGTATTTAAGCCAGGGTGCTGCCAGAAGGTTCAGAAGGTATGGGTCTGGGGATGGTGGAAAGGACACAGATAATGATAAAGTTTGTGAGCTTCAACACTGAGGATGAGCACCCAAGGCAAGTTCGAGCAGCAGAATCTGGGGGTGAGATTTGCATATTGGCCTGCATATGCAGTCAAAGCGCATATACATTGGACTATACCTTTCTGCTTCTTTCTCTCTTTTTTTTTTATTGTTTTTTTTTTTTTTTTGCAGTATGCGGGCCTCTCACTGTTGTGGCCTCTCCCGTTGCGGAGCACAAGCTCCGGACGCACAGGCTCAGAGGCCATGGCTCACGGGCCCAGGCGCTCCGCAGCATGTGGGATCTTCCCGGACCAGGGCACGAACTTGTGTCCCCTGCATCGGCAGGTGGACTCTCAACCACTGCGCCACCAGGGAAGCCCCCCTGCTTCTTTCTCTTTCTTTCCCATCTCAAGGTACCCCCAAGGGCCATGTCTTGGGAACCCTGTGGTAATCACCTGCCTTGCTAGAGTGCATAACAGGTGCCTCACTGAGAAGAAGACAAACTTGATTTTGGAGGAAAGACAGGACCTGGGGGCAGTGACTTTAGGCCTGTCAGAGGCTAAAAGAAAAGAATTAGAGGGAAGGTAAATTAGCAGAAAATTTGGAGACAGATGGTAAAGAAGGAAAGAAGCCCAGAGAGAGGAGAAGCTGGTCAGAGGTTGGGCAAAAAGGGGCCGAGGGAGCCTGGCCGGGCTCTTTGCCAAAAGAGGGTCCTGTTACATGGTGGATGCACTCTTCTATTTCCATTTCACCAGACTCTGTTGTTGTTTACACTTTAAAATATTATGAGGTACAGCAGAGAGAGAGGAATGGTATGAAATACAGCAGAAGTTTGACAGTAACAAATATAACTAGGTGGCAAAATGAAAACAAGAAGATAAGAATAGATTAGGGCATTAAGAAAAACAAGGTATTTCTTTAGAAAAATAAAAGAGGAAGAGAAACTGAAGTCAAAAGAGGAATTTAAAGAAGATGAATTTTACTAAAGGGCTGGGAATTGGATGCTGGCACAAGAAAACAATTACTAGTCACAGAGGGCAGATCCAAGTTTGGGGGGTCCAGCAGCTTAAAGAGTTTGGGGAGGGGGCTTTCTAAGAGAAAGATTACAAAATTGTGCCTACAAAATTGTGCATACAGAATTGTGCATACAAAATTATGCATACAAAATTGTGCATACAAAATTAGAAACAGGCCTTGGAAGAGGCGTCTGCCAAGGGTGGGCCCCGAAACTTAAACCAATAGCTTCACAGTAAATCGTCTTGCCAGTCTGTGGTGGGGCTCACTGATCTCCCTGGCACCGCTCTGCCCCTCCGATGCCCTTTCCAGATGGCCTCCAGCACAGTCTGTGGGCAGGCCCTGCTCACCATCCTTCCCGAGCAGCCCTTGACTCTTAGGTACAGGTGAAGCCCCTTAGTGGGCACACCAGGCCCTCCATGGGCCAGCCCAACCCCTCCCCTTCCACTTGGCACATTACAGGTGATCAGCTCCACATTACTTGTCACTCCCTTAATACTCCAACACCAAATACTCATCTATTGCCTCTGCTTGGAATGTCTCCTCACTCACTCTTCACCTCCTCTTTCTGCTCATCCTTTAAGGACCCCTAACTCCCCTCATCCTGGGCTGGGTTATCTCGTGGCCCTCGGCATACTTCTATCATGGGGTTGTCCTAGGGTAAAGCGGATTGCTGTCTGCTGCCTACCCGCCCCCCCATCCCTGTCCTCACACTGTATACTCCAGTAGTTAGGGGCATGGGCTCTGGAGCAGACAGCTCAGCTCTAAATTCTGCTTGTGCAAACTTGAGCAAGTAGCTTAACCTCTCCGATACTTCCTCACTTATAAAAGGGGAATACCCACAGTGCTTACCTCATAGAGTTGTGTTGTGAGGGGTAAAGGCAGTGATGCACATAAAGTCTTAGCCTGGGACGTGGACAGTGGTCAGTGGTGCTGAGCCCTGCGGCTTAGAGAATGGACACCACTGAATCCATTCTTGGACCTCCTGTGCCTGGCGCGGTGCCTGGTGTTTAGGAGGATCACTGAATTGAATCAAAACATATACTTTGGATTAACCTGGGGATGGTCAGTTTAAATGACTGAGAAATGAACATTATAAAATGCTTCCCTGCCCAAATTAAAATAGCTGTATTCTTGATGATAGAAAGGTATGCCAAAATGCAAAAATACAAGGATAAAGTAAAACTACTTGGGTGATCATATAATTTATCACATAAACAAACAGTTTTGAGAGTGAATGGGCATGCTCTTACAATAGACCTTCCCAGGCAAACCAGGAAGTACGGTCATTCCACCTATAAGCTTCACTCCCCAAAGATGACATGGTTAACATTTTTGTTATATTACCTTCTAGTCTGTTTTTTCTTTTTTTTCCCTTACACTTAGGTTGTAAATACTATTTTCTAACCTGCTTTTCTTTTTTTTTAAAGATTTATTTATTTATTATTTATTTATTTTATTAATTTTTGGCTGAGTTAGGTCTTAGTTGCAGCACATGGGCTTCTCTCTAGGCGTGGCATGTGGGTTTTCCCCTCTCTAGTTGTGGTATGTAGACTCCAGGGCTCTTGGGCTCTGAAGTTGTGGTGCATGGGCTCCAGAGTGTGTGGGCTCCGTAGTTTGTGGCACACGGGCTCTCTAGTTGAGGTGCGCGAGCTTAGTAGTTGTCACGCACGGGCTTAGTTGCCCCACGGCATGTGGGATCTTAGTTCCCTGACCAGGGATCGAACCTGCGTCCCCTGCATTGGAAGGTGGATTCTTTACCACTGGACCACCAGGGAAGTCCCTGCTTTTCTTTTACTTAACAGTATGTCATGAAATCCTTTCATCAATAAGTATAGATTTTTACCACTATTTTTAATGACTGCATATTACTCCATTTGGATGTACCATAATTTATTTAACTCATCCTGTATTGATGGATATTCAGATTGTTTCTGACTTTTGAGAATTATAAAATATTTATAAAGAAATTTCAAGTTGCTTACTATTACTCTGTAGATTGGAGTTTTGCAGGGACAATATCCAGGTGACCAGTTATTTTCTCTAAGGTGCTTTGCCCTCCACGGTCACCTCCAGAGTCTTATTTCTATCTTGTGGGCTGGCTAACTGTTCTCCCCATGGCATATGCAGAGAGAAGTTAGCATATCTCCCCACCACCCGGTTAAATGGGATTAAAATAGAGCCTTTTTGGGCCTCCCTGGTGGCGCAGTGGTTGAGAGTCCGCCTGCCGATGCGGGGGACGTGGGTTCATGCCCCGGTCTGGGAGGATCCCACATGCCGCGGAGTGGCTAGGCCCGTGAGCCATGGCCGCTGAGCCTGCGCGTCCGGAGCCTGTGCTCCGCAACGGGAGAGGCCACAACAGTGAGAGGCCCGTGTACTGCAAAAAAAAAAAAAAAAAAAAAAATAGAGCCTTTTTATTTAAAAAACTAAGCATAAATGCTAACTAATATTACTGACAATTGTATTTGAGTGGGTGACGCACAATTTAGTCAAGAGGCAAAGAACCATGAATGCATGTCTTTAATTAGATACCTTACTTACTGGTCCTTAATTCTATTGCTGCTTGAGTAAAATGTTTTGCTCATTCATTCATATGTTCATTCATTTACAAACTACTAATCACACTCTTGTGCTAGTCATAGAGAAGCTTTCTGCAATCTAAATCAAATACAGTAAAACCGCATTTATGTGGATGCCTCTGGTTCATTAGAGGACTCTCAATGTGTTCTTCAAACACTCAAACACCTCACTTTAATTGAGAATACCAGCTACTACGTCTGCCAATTATATCCTGTCGGAACTCCAAGGCACATGAGCCCCTGGAGATCCTCAAGGGGTATAGCCAAGAGAACTTTGCAATCTCCAAATCTGGGAACTCCATGGTAGCACTTCTTGGGGAGTGTTGTGGAGATGAAGACAGGTAGCGAAAAACAAAGCTGTGCTGAGGTGCAAATGTTGATGCTGGGCCATCAAACAGAGAACCTAGCAGGTCACAGAGGTATGGGATGCTGAAGAGTTCTGGATGGACTGAGTACTTAACAATAGTTTCAAAGAAGAATAATGAGCCAAGACTTGTGAACCTATTGGTAAAAAGACAGAGTTCTAAGCCAAAAATGAAGAGATGTTTGAGAAGTATTTGGGGGAAAAAGGCTAAAGGTGGCCAAGCGAAACAGGAACAGGCTTACATTAGGCCCTACATTAAAACTGATGTGATATGAAGAAGCCCCAGGTGAGTATTTTAGTTTTTTATTCCTATGTAACAAATTTCTCCCAACTTTGTGGCCTGAAACAATGCCCACTTATTATCTCATAGGTTCTGTAGGTTAGAAGTCTGGGTGCAGAATAGCTGGGTTCTCTGCTCAGGATCTCTTGCAAAGCTGAAATCAAGGTGCTGGCAGGGGTGTGTTCTCATCTGGGGCTCAGGGTTCTCTTCTGCAGTCATTCAGGCTGTTGGCAGAATTCAGCTCCTTGTGGTTGTAGGACTGAGCCATGTTTTCTTCCTAGCTATTGGCAGGGGTTGCTCTCTGTTCCTAAGGCTGCTCTCAGGTCCAAGCTACATGGCTCACTCCATAGGCAGTTCACGACATGGCTGTTTGCTTTCTACCAGGCCAACAGGAGAGTATCTGTGGCTGCATCTTGTCTCTTTTCAGGGCTCAGCTGATTAGGTCAGGCTTAGCCAAGATAATCTCCCCTTTGATGAACTCAAAGTCAAGGTCAACTGATAAGGGACCTTAGTTATATCTGCAAAATCCCTTGTGTCATATAATGTAGCATATTCACAGGAATGAGAGGCCATCATATTCATAGGTCCTGCCTATACTCAAGGGGAGGGTGTTATAAAGGACATGTACACCAGGGGGGCAGAAGTCTTGGGGGACATCTTAGAATTCTGTCTACCATAACAAGATAAAGCATAACAACTAGAAAAAGCATTTTTATTGTGGGACTTAAGGTCACTTCTTTTTAAACAGGAGTGCAGGAAACACAGTGCACGTGGATGCAAATGTTCTGGGGATAACAATTATGAACCTTTGAACAGCAGAATGAAAATCTCCAGGAACTATATCACTGGATCATCCCCTTGGTTAAAGCCTTAGGTTAGGGGGCAGTAGAGCAGGGGCAGTGTGGCAGTGTTCAAGTGGGGACAACATTCCACTTCTTTCTGCTGGGGCCCAGGGAGCTCATTATCTAAGACTACCAGTTAAGTCTTGAGGAACCATTCTGACTGAAGAACACTCTCAATGCCTAGGGTCCTAAGAGAAGGTCTTCAGGGAGTGGGCTCTTAGCAGAGGATGATCAGGATGGTGTGTAGTTTCTGGAGCCATGCAGGTGTGTGTGGGAGTGGGGCGATGGGGAGATGTGGTGACATGTCAATTTGACCTTCAATACCCGAGATAGGGGTGCCCACTTTTAACCTCCACACTCACTCTTAAGGGACAGACGTGCAAGATGTTGCACGTGAAAAGGCAACTGATAGAGGAGCCGGCTCCATCCCACACCTGTTCCACTCTTGCCCACCAGAGGTTCTTGTGGGTGGACCAATGAAGTACCCTTGTGGAAGCTTCTGGAGTATCGATCCCCATCTTACACAGGACTACCTTTTGTTGTTTGCTTAGGGTGAAGTAGAAAAGAACAGCTTTATTGTTTTGCTAGGCAAAGGGGGCCACAGAGGACTAATGCTCTCAAAATTGTGTGTCCCCTACACAGGACTACATTTTATCTCACAAATCTCAGGCTGCTAAGTGCTCCATTATCACAAACTTCCACATTCCTTTAGGGGTCAAAATCAAGGGAGAAGGGAAGCAGGGGTTTGTCAGGGCCCTTCCCGTTCTGAAGAGATGCCCTACTCAGCCAGACTCCAGCAGAGGAGAGCAGCAGGCATCCTCGTAATCATGGGAACCAATTAGATAAATCCAGATACAGAGACTTAGGCTTCGAGTTAAGGACATTTGATACCCCAGCCTCTGAAACGCCTGACCCTGGTGGCTACTGTCCTGTGTTGTGGGTTGAACCAGTTAAACTCATGTTGTCAAAGCTGATGGACAAACGTCCATTTGCAACTACTGAATGCCATCAGCATTGGGAAAAGGTCTTGGTGGAACCAAAAAGCAACAAAATTCTGAAACACCGGAGTCTGCAGAAACTTAAACCACCCACACCGGGGGAAACTACAAAGCAGTGCAGTGGTGGAGATGCCTGCTGGGTTTTGTGGCCACTCTAATGCTGCGCAGGTGGCTAGGATTATTCGTTAGTGACATGAAGCACCTTCCTTGCAATGCTCAAGACTTAAATAAATGCTTCAGTAGAGTGGCAGTTTGCCCAGTTCATGGCCTTCAGAGTCACTCAGAAAGAGTGTTACTCAGTGCTTTCAGGAAGTTATAGGTAAGCCTTGAGGGTCAACTGTTTTCTCTGCATGGAGGCCTGGGTGGAAAAATTAGAAGGAAGAGGGGCCCTGCTCTATACTTGTCCTCTAAGTCCTACTATCTGCCAGGAACTATTTTAAGTGATGTATGTTGGTTGTCCCTTTTCTACAGATAGGGAAGCCAAGGAAGGCTTAGAGAAGTCAACTGTTTGAAGCTGTATGAATAATAAGTGACAGAACTGGGATTCGAACCAGGTCAGCACAGGGTCAGCATCCTCGCGCATGGGGCCAGGCTGTTCTGGCCTCCTGCCACACTGTGCTGCCTATACAACCCAGAGAGAGCACTCACAGAACGTGGCACTGTTTTTCAAGGCAGGTAATACAAATTAGATAAAAATATCTAGTGCATAGAGGGCAGGAAAGCAGAGCGTGGGGTGCCTGGGTGGTGATGGTGGGTCTAGGGAGGTGTCCTTTTCTCTCTCCACTGCACACTGACTGCAGGATTCCTGATTGAGGTATTACAGAAATGCCACTCTCCACTTTAGGGCTATTGGTACTTGCAGCACTAGATGGCTGTCCTCAGGGTTCACTGCAGCTGAACGTAAATATAAACTCCGCCACTTCTAAGGGGGGGCCCGATGGTGCCCAGGTGTGTGGTTCCAGAGCAACTTTGCTTCAAGTAAATCAGTAGGTCCATATTCGAAGACACGTGTTAATTTATTGCAGCGAGATTTTATGTCTTAGTCAGTCATTAGTAAAATTTCGTACCAGAAATTCTTTCCTCTTTAATCTTGGTGGGATTGGTATTACACATAACTCGACTATTAAGACAAGAATATCTTGCAGATAGGGAGGTTGTTAATCTAAAGGGTTTTTGCAGTGTGAAATGCAAATGTTCAGTGACAGGTATGCCAAGATCCCCCAAACCCTGCTTAATCTGCCATAAAGGGATCTAAGGAAAGGTTTGACTGTTTTGTTCACACAAATAAGTAGCCCTTCTGCAGCTCTGCTCGCTTTGCAGCTCCAATTCTTTTACCATTTGTTCAGATGGAGTTTCTGGCCCCCAGAGGGCTGGTTCATCAACACCTTCTTTCCCTCTGTGTTCCCAAAAACAGACCTGGAATTTGGGGTCTACATTCACAGAAGGTGACGGTAAAGCAAACACGTTCTCTCTCCGCTGTCTCCTCTGCGGGCCCCTGTGACCAGCTCTTCCTTGTGTATTCCTCCCTCTGGGACAGCACACCTGGATGTTTCCATACCCGGCCTTCTGGGTTGATGGTGCCCTTGGTTAATTCTGGGAGACAACGATGTCCACGCAGGAGTCATCCTTGCAGGAAGCCAGGAGTTAGGCGGCTCTGATTCTAACCCAACTCTGTCACGAAGTAGTTGTGGGACCTTGGCTAAGTAATTCCTATTGCCTCAGATTCCCAGACTGGGACCAGTGATTGCTAAAGTCCTTACAGCTTTAAACATGATCCTGTAACGTGTGCTCTGCCCTGTGCAGAGGCCCTCAGTAAAGAACCTCATAATTAGCTCACTTTATTCAGGATGATATACCTCCTAATGTTTGTTACAGTGGCCCAGGGCTCTGCTGTTGGACTGCTTAGTTCAAATCCTGGCTCTGAGTGACCTTGGGCAAACTTTATAACCTGTCTATGCCTTAGTTCTCTCATCTGATAATAGTACCAGCGTCGGGCTTCCCTGGTGGCGCAGTGGTTGAGAGTCCGCCTGCCGATACAGGGGACATGGGTTCGTGCCCCGGTCCGGGAAGATCCCACATGCTGCGGAGCGGCTAGGCTTGTGAGCCATGGCCGCTGAGACTGCGCGTCCGGAGCCTGTGCTCCGCAACGAGAGAGGCCACATCAGTGAGAGGCCCGCGACCGCAAAAAAAAAAAATAATAATAATAATAATACCAGCGTCATAGAGAGAACTTGTAAGATTTAAATAAGCTAATATACATAAAGTACTTAACACAATCCTTGGTATACACTAAGTACTAAACGTTCACTGTTTTATTAATTTTATTATTCTCTAGAAATTGGAAAAACTATGGGCTTAAATTTCTACTAAAGTATAACCAGCAAGCTACTTCCCCTTCCAAAAAAAAAAAATTTAGTCTTTATTTGGAGACTTGTACAGAAAGGAGTCGAACCCCTCCCCCACCCATACCCCAAGTTCTTACTAGAGTGTTGCCTTCACTTGGGAGTATGAAGAGGGGGACAGGAACTTCTCTGGGCTCTGAAGCAAGCCTTCCTGAGGCTGGCCCATGATCTGCTCCCATTCTGCCTTTCTGGAGTCCATAGACTCTGTCTACTGCCCCCCAAGTACCCGACTATGCAGGGGAGCTTTCTGGTTCACCTACTCTCAGAACCTGTGGAGCACTTGCAGAGCCTTCAATGGTCTTGTGGCAACAAGGGATCTCTGTGTCTTTCTCCCCCCGCCCCTCATTATTTTCTCCCTTTCCTCCTTGGCTCCACCCTCTCCCATTTTCCTCCCTGGGGAGCCCCTTCTGGTCCTTCTCTCTATCTTCTTCTCATCCCCAAAGAGTCCTCCAAGGACTCATCCACAATGGTCTCAGCTTAGTGCCTCGCAAAAAAAAAAATTCTGTCCCTCTGCACCTTTCAGGAAAACCAACAGCCCAAAAAGTTTTGGAAAATAATTCATTATCTTTAATGGGATTTCGTTACCAGGCCCAGCCAGGGGGGAACCTGAGTTCCCAGGAAATCTAAATTAATAAATGCCCTACCAAGGGGTGGGGCTGGGGGTGGGGAGATATAAACTGAGATACGATTTCTTTTTGAGCTTTGCAGTGAAGCAAAGTCTTACACATAAAGTCTTACACATAAAACGTAAAATGCCATCCAGCCAGGAAAAAGGATTTAAAGCATCCCCGAGAACCCCAGGACTCTTTGGAATCCATTTTGAGCAAAGTGGAAATATTTGGATGAGTGAAACGGCTGCTCTCTTGTAATTGGCATCTGGTTGATCAGGGACTGCTATCTAAGACCATGAGAGGGTTGTCAGGAAAATCAGTATATAGAACATTTCACTAACAAATTCCTAATTTCATCTGTGCCAGCCACAAAACTTATTGTACTCATTTTGGCTCTTGAACGAAAGAGCAATTGGCGGGTACCTCTGGGGTCTTGGAAGAAGACTTAGAGAGGTTTGTTAGTCTATTAGAAAACAGAGGGAGCGGTTCTTCCCTTCAGCTGTAAACTCTAGAGAAGTCTATTAGAAACTCTCCATGTAGAGCTCGAATCACCTTCTCCCTTGATTCAATCACCCCGAACCATTAGGCTGGTTGAACACCACTTTAGACTGTGCACTATAAATAATTAAAATGTCAAATCATGTGCGGTCACCTGATGCAGCCCCAAGAGGAAGTGGTAATGCAGAGGATGTCTGACTTTGTGCCGAGCTTCTTGCTGGTTGCCAAGATTTTCAAACTGCATCTCTAGCTCCAGCCTAGTTCTCTAAGCGCCAGCCCCATATTTCAAACCGGCACCATCCAGGCATTTGCTGCACCCAACAAACTCCACGGAGCAAATCCTGAAACTAGAACCTACCCCTCTTGGCCAGTTCTTCCTCCTGATGTTATGTTTCAAGACTATACTCCAGTCTTCAAGCCACAGAGTATGGCAGATGGCGTTCTCTAAAAAGGCCATGTATTCATTTCCTAGGGCTGCCGTAACAAATGATCACAAACTTGGTGTCTTCAGACTACAGAAATGTATTCGTTCACTGTTTTGGAGGCCAGAAGTCCAAAATCAAGGTGTCGCCAGGGCTGTGCTCCCTCTGAAGGCTCTAGGGAGGATCTCTCCTTGCTTCTTCCAGCTTCTGGTGGCTCCTGGCATTCCTTGGTTTGTGTTGGCATAACTCCAATCTCTGCCTCTGTCTTCATATGGCCATCTTCTCTGTGTGTCTCCTCTGTGTCTGTGTGTCATTCTTCTTTTTGTAAAGACATCAGTCACTGGATTTAGGGCCTACCTGAATCCAGTATGAACTCATCTGTGAAGACCCTATTTCTAAGTTAGGTCACATTCCCAGGTGTGGGTAGACATGAATTTTGGAAGGACACCATTTAACCCAATACAGGCTACAACAGTATTTCCTATCCCACATGCACCTCTAGAACTTTTCCACTCTCCCACTAAGAGGTGAAGTCTTGCCCTGTTCCCTTGAACAGATTGAGCCTTTGAGCTGACTTCTATTAACACAGAACAGCAGAAGTGATGCTGTGTGACTTCCAAGGTTGGGCCATAAAAGACATACAGCTTCTGCCTACCTCTCTCTCTTATGATGCTTGCCCTTGGAATAAACCACCATGCTGTGAGGAAGCCTAAGCACAAGGAGGGGACCGCATGGAGAGAATCTGAGGGCTCTCACCCCTCAGTCCCAGCTGAGCTCCCAGAGACTGCCAGCACCAAGGTGCCAGTTGTGTGAGCGAGCCATTTGGGAAGAGGGTCCCCTAGCCCTCAGTCAGCTGCCCTGACTGATGCTACATGGAGCATAAATGAGCCATCCCCACTGAGCCCTGCCCAAATTGCTTATGTCTAAGAAAAATAAATGATTGTTGTTTTAAGCCATTAAGTTTCAGGCTTAAAACTTTTGTTTTTTATGCAACGTTGGATATCTGGACCACAAAGCCTAAAACCTCTGGAGCACTGTAACCCTTCTGTCCTTAGAGCCCTCCAACCAGTGAATCCACAAGTCTCTTCTCTTCCTTCTGCCCCCACCTGGCCCCCACCTAATTATTTCACAATGGATTGCATCCTTAGCATCTCTTTTTTAATATATAAATTTATTTATTTAAAAAATTTTCGGCTGCGTTGGGTCTTCGTTGCTGCGCACAGGCTTTCTCTGGTTGCGGCAAGCGGGGCTACTCTTCGTTGCAGTGCGCGGGCTTCTCATTGCAGTGGCTTCTCTTGTTGCCGAGCACCGGCTCTAGGCGCACGGGCATCAGTAGTCGTGGCACATGGGCTCAGTAGTTGTGGCTCGTGGGCTCTAGAGCGTAGGCTCAGTAGTTGTGGCGCACAGGCTTAGTTTCTCCATGGCATGTGGGATCTTCCTGGACCAGGGCTCGAACCCGTGTCCTCTGCATTGGCAGGTGGATTCTTAACCACTGCACCACCAGGGAGGTCCTGCATCCTTAGCATCTTAACTGGCCTGTGGATTTGGGTCCCTCTTTCCTCCACCCTACCAAATGATCTCTAGCACAGTTTGGTTTTGCAACTATCTTGCTCAGAATTCATTGATGGATCTCCATTGCTTACAACCTTTCCTCTCATTCCTTAACTGAGAGATAAGACTTCTTTAATCTGACCTCAGTTTATTTTTCCTGCCTTATCTCCTATGTCTTCTCTATAAGGATTCTATACTTCCAGCAAATCAGACAACTCACCATTCCAAACACATCTTGAGCTCGCTCTTCTGCCTGGATAACTTGGTTTACTTTCTCAACATTTAATAATGCTTTCTGAGCACTATTCATGCCAGGCAATGTGCAGGAAACTAAGGAATACTGAAACATTGCCCCCCCCCCCATCTTCTCACTTCATCTAACTGAAATTCTACCCATTTTCCAAGTCTCTGCTCCAAACCTCACTTCCTCCATGAAGCCTCCCCAGATCCCTTACCCAAAAATGATCTTTGTGGTACTTCCTTGGTGGTCCAGTTAAGACTTCACCTTCTAAAGCAGGGGGTGCGGGTTCGATCCCTGGGCGGGGAGCTAAGATCCCATGTGCCTCCTGGCCAAAAAACCAAAACATAAAACAGAAGAAATATTGTAACAAATTCAATAAAGACTTTAAAAAAATGGTCCACATCAAAAAAAAAAAAAAAAAAAAAAACTTTGCTTTCCTCTGAACTCTTCTTACATCTTCTTCTCCAAACAAGCCAAGCCTGTGACCACACCAAGTTTCCCAAGCCTCTCGGCCCTTGCATGTGCTACATGTTTTTCCTTCACCCCTTTCCAACTTGCTAACACCCACTAACCTTCATACCTCAACTCAGGTATCAATTTCCTTTGAGAAATTTTCTGTGATCCACTTGCTCTGTCTTACATTTCCCCATGTGTGATTACCTGAGGTGCAGGATAGATCCCACGCCTAACTCTGGCCCTGGGAGGGCATGGACTAGGGCTTTTACTCCTGTAGCCCGTGTACCCAACCCATGGAGAGGGCTCCATACATGTTGTCAAGTGACTGAATGTTGAATACATGAGGAACTCACTAGAAATATCTCAAAGACCTTTTGACGTGGCTGAATATAGGAAAATTATTTGGAAATGAAGTTTTGCTTAGCCTTAAAGGTTCATGGCTGTATTTCATGTTCCTAGAGGTTATTTTTGAGCAAGGCTCCAGGTAAAGGAACTCTATATATTTCTTTTTGCTGGCTCCCAAACATATTTTGGTAATGAAGAAACATTTCAACCAGAAGACAACTATTTTAGCATTTTGCTGATTGTTCTTTGTCCTCTGTATAAAAGTCTTATTTCTTCATCAAAATTATAAATTTTTCAAGCATAGGGACTGCATATTCTCTCTCTTTTGATTTTCTCACAGTCCCTATTTTGTATTGGGAACATATAATCCCCTCAATATTTATTCAGCAGATCTTTGTGGGGAGATATGACTAACCACCCCCGTCCAACAGATTTCTGTCAGCATCCTTTGAAAAAAATTGCTTTTGTGTGTAGCAATCTAAAAAGCTGCTTCCCAGCACTCAACAAAAAGTGTCCGGAATTGCTCAACTTTAGAAAACGCATAATCTTCCATCAGGATAACGCAAGACCGCATGTTTCTTTGATGACCAGGCAAAAACTGTTACAGGTTGGCTGCGAAGTTTGGTGTCATCTGCCGTATTCACCAGACATTGCACCTGCGGATTTCCATTTATTTCAGTCTTAACAAATTTCTTGTAATGGAAATGGAAATTCAATGGAAAAAATTTCAATTCCCTGGAAGACTGTAAAAGGCACCTGGAATAGTTCTTTGCTCAAAAAGATAAAAAATTTGGGGAAGATGGAATTATGAAGTTGCCTGAAAAATGGCAAAAGGTAGAGGAACAAAAGGGTGAATATGTTGTTCAATAAAGCTCTCGGTGAAAATGAAAAATATATATATATATAAAATAAAAAGCTGTTCCTTTGCTTGAATGAATGGAGAATGTAGCTCTTAGATGTGGACCATTGTAAGAAGTGAATTCTAAAGAGAACTGCATTGTGGGAGCAATTCCCCATCTCACACTCTTTAACTTGTCTTTCCTTTTGGGGATAGAAGGGTGAACCCTGAGTTTCCTGGGATGTCATTATACATCCTGCGGTTTAATCATCCAAGACTTGCCCCCCCGCCATGTATCCCCGAGGACTGTGAAGATATTACTGTGGGAGAGAGGCAAGCTCTTTAAAAAAATCCAAGTTTCCAGCTAGAGTTAGGTGACCTCTCTTAGGCTCTAATGTTAAATTTGAGACTCTTGAGAGCATTTGCTGAGGGAATCCATCATTCTTTTATCTTGTACTTCCTGGGTCTTACTCGATATGATGACTCTAGGGGAAAAAATACCACGACTAGTACTTGAACTGCTGGCACCTATAGTATCTTGAATTAATGTTACTTGCCGCTTTATCCAGGAGCAGTTCTGCCGTGAAATACTCAGCTCTAAAAGAAATGAGACTACTGAGAAGGATTCTTTTGAGTGTCTCTGGCATGCAGAGAGGCGATGGGGATCTGTGTGTGTACGTGTGGGAAAGTGAGGGGGTGATAAATTGTGTGCTACTTTTCCTTTAAGAGCACGTCCTTTTATTCCTGACACTTAAAAAGACACTGTCAAAAAGATGTTTTACTGATCTGACTTTCTGTGCAGGAGAACGTGCAACAGTTACCTAGTAAGTGGTTTTATAGGGAGTTTCACCCACACGTTATAATAAACTGAGCCCAAAGATAACATATCTTTTGTGCTTTTACAGTGCTTGGATGATAACTGTGAAAAATTATCTAGTGGAGGTTAGCAAACTGTACCTGTGGTCTTTTTCTCATGACCTCTGTATGATAAAGTTTACTTTCTTGGAGCATGATGCATTGTCAAATAATAGGTTTGCTTGTCTGGCCAACAAGAAGTAATTGAGGAGTGTTATAGTTTTACAATCCGTGTTTCAATGACTCTGCTGCTTTTGAGTTGTTAGACCTGAACAAAATGGGTCAATGTTGAAAGAATAAAGTTTTTTTCTCTCTCTCCCCCTCCTGCATCTCCCACCTTCTTTATGGAGGTGTTTTGACAGGGAAGGATGGGATGTGGGCCTTGACTATGATGATTCTCTGCCCAGGCATCCCAGCTTTCAGTTGGGGCTTGAGGTGGGAGATCTTGGTCCTAGTTCAATGACTGAGAGCAAATTTGGATTCGACTTACCAAAAAATATCTACTGAGCACCCTTGTCTTTCTTCTGTCCTTGGAGAGAAAAATAGGCTAACAAGCTTACTTTGGTATAAAGATTCGTTGGACCTCAGATCTATGTCTTTAAGGAACAATTTTCCCTGCACATACTTAAGACTTGTTAGAAGCCAGTTAAAGTTGAGTGACCCGGATGATCTAGGACAGGAAGTTTTTGATTAAAGAGCTTTTGATTTTTGCTACATTCCGTTTTCTCTGGGGTTAGGTCTTGCCCAGGATTTTACAAAGTGTGTTCCATATAACACTAGTTCCATGAGATGCTTTGTGGTGAAGTGAGTTTGGGAAACAGTGCACCTAATCTAAAACCTTATTTTAGGGTCATCTAATGGTGAACATTAGCATATTAAAGGCTTGAAGAAGTCCAATAGCAGAGAAGCACCTTAATTTTGACATTTCCCAAAGAAGATCACAGAATCCCACCCCACCCCGCAACGTCCCGCAGAGCTAGTATGCTGCATAATGTATTTGGGGGAATTCTGAAAAACCGAGGTTTTGGTGATTCATAAAAATAGCCATCATATTTTCCAGAAAGAAACCATTGACAGGTCAATCACTGCTTCCTTCCACCAACACATACACATATGCACTTGTCTTAGAAATGTTTTTTTTTTAATAGCCTATTAAGATTAAAAATTGAGAGCTTCTCCATGCATAGAAAGGGTTATTTTACTGCTCTGGGGGCCAAGGAGATTTTAGGAAAATAACTTATGTAAGATAAATGACTAGGATTCACATTTGTGTAGGAATATTTGATGGACTTATTTGTGTTTGCTGATGGTGGTGGTTACTAGAATGCAAGGAGAGTATAAAGGACTGGTATCCAAAATATACAAAGAATTCTTAAAATGCAACAATAAGAAAACAAACAACTCAATTAAAAAGTGTAAAGCCGAAGCCAAAGACACCTCATGTCTGTTACATATATATATATCAGACAAGATATAAGGATGGCAAATAAGCATATGTATGAAAAGATGCTCCACATCATATGTCATTAGGGAAATGCAAATTAAAGCAACAGTGAGGTACTGCTACACACCTGTAAGAATAGCCAAAATTTGGAACACTGACAACACCAAACGCTGGTGGGGATGTGAAGCAACAGTCACTGTCATTCATTGCTGGTGAGAATGCAAAATAGTAGAGCCACTTTGGAAGACAGTTTGGCAGTTTCTTACAAACTATACACACTCTTACCACACGACCCAGCAATTGTGCTCCTTGGTATTTACCCAAAGGAGTTGAAAAATTAAAAAAAACCTGCACACAGATGTTTATAGCAGCTTTATTCATAACTGCCCAAACCTGGAAGCAACCATGATGTCCTTCTGTAGGTGAATGGATAAACTATGGTATATCCAGAAAATGCAATGTTATTTAGCATTTAAATGAAAAGAGCTTTCAAGCCCTGAAAAGACATGGAGGAATCTTAAGTCCATTACTAAGTGAAAGAAGCCAATCTGAAAAGGCTACACACTGTATGATTCCAACTTTGTGACACTCTGGAAAAGGCAAAACTATGGAGACAGTAAAAAGATCAGTGGTTGCCAGGAGTTGGGGATGGAGGAAGGATAAATAGGAGATGTACAGAGGATTTTTAGGGCATTGAAAGTACTCTGTATGATGCTATAATGATGGATACATGTCATTATACATTTGTCCAAACCCATGGACTACACAACTCCAAGAGTGAACCCTACTATAAACTATGAACTTTGGGTGATTATGATGTGTCAATGTAGGTTCATCAGTTGTGACAAATATACCACTCTGGTGAGGAGTGTTAATGGGGGGAATATGCATGTGTGGAACAAGGGGTACGTGGGAAATCTCTCTACCTTCCCCTCAATTTTGCTGTGAACCTAAAACTGCTCTAAATAAATAAAGTCTTAGAAAAAAATGCAGGGAGGGGCCTGCTGGGGGAGAATTTACTCTAACAAACAAGTGTTAGGCATGATTAGTCAAATTCAGAAATAGGGCTCTGGGGGTCAAAAGTGGGCAGTGGTCTTTCTCTGGTGTGCTGGCTGCTGCTCTGCATGTGTCACCCTCATGGTGGCATCCTCCCTGCAGAAGGCCATGTGTGTCAAGTTCAAGGAGCCCGAAAACTGCTTTGAGACATCTCTAAAAGATACTAACAGAGGGAAGGACAGCTGTTAGATAGAGTGACAATGACAGGGCTCAGGGAGAGTGACTCTGTAGCCAAGAAGTGGAAAGTGATGGCAGCTTCAGCAGTGGTCTGGGGAAGCATGAAGATGGGTTTTGGAGATGAGCAGTGACAGCTATATGGCATGTGAGAAGAAGATAGGATTAAACCGGCAGCTCTGGGGGCACTCCCCACTCCCAGGGGCTGGGAATCTTGAAAGCAGGCCTTGGGACTAGTAGAAGCTAGTTCCAGTATATTAATAGGACTTAATTTTACCCATAGGGTAAAACCCATGGACATCCTTCCAATTACTGAAGTAATTACACTCCTGGCTAATCCAGCCCAACTGTTTCAGATAGAAGAGACAAGTGCCTCAGGGAGTACAGCTGGGACATCATACAAGAACACTTAGGATGGTTGTATTAGTTAGCTATTGCTGTGTAACAAATCACCCCAAACCTTAATGGCTTAAGACAACAATAAACATTTATTATCTCACATAGTAGTTTAGGAATTTGGGAGCAGCTTAGCTGGGTGATTTGGTCTCAGAGAGTTGCATGTGGTCCAAGTCAAGAAGTTGGCTGAGGCTACAGTCATCTGAACGCTTGACCGAAGGATCCACTTCCAAGATGGCTTCCTCACAAGGCTGTGGGTAAAGTTCTCAGTTCCTGGCTGGCTGTTGGCAAGAGGCCTCATGTGGTCTCTCCATAGATCTGCCTGAATGTCTTCATTATGTGGCAGCTGGTTTTCCCCAGAATGAGTAATCCAAGAAAAAACAGAGAAGAGGCCATGGTGCCTTTTATAACCCAGCCTTGTAAGTCACACACTGCCACTTTTCTATATTCTCTTTGTTAGAAGCATGTCACTAAGTCCAACTCACGCTCAAGGGGAGGGGTATTAGGCTCCACCTTTTGAGGAGAGAAGTATCAAAGAAATTGTGGACATATTTAAAAACCACCATAATGGGGTTCACTTGTATTTAATCCCTTCAAGAGGTTAAAAGGTTAACAATCATGTCAGGAAACATATGAGAGAAGGACTTTATTTGGAGGAAGGTGTGGATAAATCTGCTGGCCTGCCCAGAGGTGAAATCTATTGTGAGTCATAGAAATTCTTTTTTATTTATTTTGAAATCAAAAGGTGGGCTTCACACATGACTGCTTGTTAAACTGGATGAAATTTAAAATAGCTTAAACATTTGGGAAAGAGGGGAGATGATTAGTTCTCAGGATATATTAAATGTCCTCACATAAGAAGGGAGTCAGCTATTGGGAAGGGCTGCTATGGAAAACATATGCTGTGTCAAACTCCACCAACAGATGCAGAATCTGCTGCTAAAGTTAGCTCACTGAGAACAGAGCTGGATGGGCTGCCATCACAGATGTCTCTGGAACCAGCACCCAAGACAAATATAATTCTTACCACTGGAAAGCAAGGCCCCACACAAGAGCCTTCTCACCCTGGTGGAGGGGTTGAAGGGAAGTGCGAAGGCAGATTTATGACCCCAAATGCTGACTCTTCTGTGATTCTGGAGGATAACAGATGATTTTTAAGCCACAAGGTGTCCTGGTATTTTGCATTTCTAAATTTGAGAATCCCTCATAAGGTGAATTCTTCGTTACTTTAGGCAGAACCCATGCTGTGTAAAATCCAAGGCCGGATTGGAAAGGTTTTAAAACATGTTTTTTTGAGATTTATAGTCTGAAATGTTGGAAGCAGAGGAGACAATTATTCCAAATGCCTAAAACACTAAAAGAGGGGTTAGAAAAATGACAATAATGAGAAATGATTTAAATTATTTCATTAGCACAGGAACCAACTGCTTTTCCCAAATAAGAAGGGGACGCCGTTTCATGGCAGATGACAAGTGATGTCATGTGCTGAGCTTCCAATACATTATAGGGCAGGATTTCCCCAAAGTGGGTTTCACAGAGTTTAGTCCACAGGGATGCCTCACAAAAGAAGGATTCTCTGATAAATAAAGCTGGGGAATGATGAAAACACGGTTCCCCTCTTGGAGAGTCATGGTCACGTCAGCATTTTAATGGCTCTAAGAAGCCCTTAAATGAAGAAATTTGTTTAATTTTGTTTAGCTCCTTAGTTCTCAAACATATAATCCTGGATTTTCCCCCCTCTAAATTCTATTAATTTCCAGCTCCTATTTCTATCCCTTTAGAATGTACACTTCACAAGGACAGGTCAGTTTTATTCACGATTCTGTCCCAGGATCGTGCCTGGAACTGTTCACAAAGGCACCATAAAGTAAGGGGGCTTAAGCTTCAGGATTGCCCTTTTGTGTCCCTGTATCTAGTTTTGTATTCAGTTTTGTGTTCTTTCCTTTAAAAAGGACCTCCACGATTATTATAAGCTTCAGGTCCTGTAAAACCTGGATCTGCCCCTGCCTGGAACACACAAGGTGCTCAACAAATATTTATTGAATAAGTGAATGAACAGATACTAGGAAACCAGTGTTCCTTGGAATACACATTGGAAAACACCATTGTTGAGACAGGAGACTCCAAACAGGAGGGCCCAGTGGTTAATGTTCATATTAGATCGAGGAGGTAGGAGAGAGGAATAAAATCTCACCTGGGAAAGAAAATAACTGCAAAATATTGGAGTTGGAAATAAAGTCCAACTGATTTGTGACTGATGAAGACGGCTCACCAGTGTCTTTTTTTTAAAATAAATTTATTTATTTTATTTGTTTATTTTGGGGGGCTGTGTTGGGTCTTCGTTGCTCCACGCGGGCTTTCTCTAGTTGCAGTGAGCAGAGGCTACTCTTGGTTGAGGTGCTCAGGCTTCTCATTGCAATGGCTTCTCTTGTTGTGGAGCATGGGCTCTAGGCATGTGGGCTTCAGTAGTTGTGGCACGTGGGCTTCAGCAGTTGTGGCTCGTGGGCTCAGTAGTTGTGGCTTGCAGGCTCTAGAGCACAGGCTCAGTAGTTGTGGTGCACGGGCTTAGTTGCTCTGTGGCATGTGGGATCTTCCCGGACCAGGGCTCGAACCCATGTTGCCTACATTGGCAGGCGTATTCTTAACCACTGCGCTACCAGGGAAGCCCTCACCTGTGTTTTGTGTGCTCGTCTGTTAGTTTTCTGACGTAATGTTGGAGAATTTCATTATGAGGGTTCAGAGAGCAGACGAAGATCACAACGCAATTTTTAGTCATCTCACTCAGCCACAGAACTTCCTGAGGGTCCTGGTGCTCCTGGATAGAGACCCTCAGCAGCTCCTAGTGCTGGCGAATGCTCTGCCAGCCTGGAGTTGGGTCCTTCTTAGATGTGGTAAATTGGATGCTGACAGTGTTGGATCATGAACAGAGTTCCATAAAACCCAGGGGCTGTCCTGGTCTGACTCTTCCCACCAGTTTTCCCCCTTTCAATTCTAAATTCGGGTTTGACCCTTAAGTAATGAGGCAGGTTTGTTTTTTTTTTTTGCAGTACACAGGCCTCTCACCGTTGTGGCCTCTCCCGTTGCGGAGCACAGGCTCCGGATGCGCAGGCTCAGCGGCCATGGCTCACGGGCCCAGCCGCTCCGCTGCATATGGGATCTTCCCGGACTGGGGCACGAACCCGTGTCCCCTGCATCAGCAGGCGGACTCTCAACCACTGCGCCACCAGGGAAGCCCGAGGCAGTTTTTTTAATAGTCCCATCAGACTTCACATGTCCAGATGAACAGTGCCTTTTAAAGATGGTACCTTGGGGAGCAGCACACAGGCTCCAATACAGCTGTTACTAATAAAAGTGTTTGTGGCCCTCTTTTGGAATTGCCTTTTGTGTCAATTATGAGGTGCACGAGACAAATCCATCCCCTTGACCATATGTTGTTTTTGACCAAAAATGGTCTTACCCAGGTTATCCTGAAAAATGGTCCAGCATAGTCAGCTGCCTTGATTTTAGAATCACTTCAGGATTTTTATTCAAACTCACTCAAATTCACTGTCAAAAGACAAAACATTGCCGATGTTGAGATTGTTCCAAAATATATGCCATATGATCTGAAAGCAACTCCCCAAGAGGAGGTAAAACCATTTTGAGCCTGGACAGCATCTCCACAGAGCTTGGAGGCTTCTGAGAGGGCTGCCTTCAAGGGGATAGTCTTTGCTGTCATTCATCATTTGTCAAGTTCTAATAGAGTTTTCATTTGTCTGAATCCTGGCTGTTCATCAGAATCACCTGGGGAGCTTTGTAAACCCTCCATGTGCAGACCTGCTCCCCAGAGGTTCAGGTTCAACTGGTTTGGGGTGGGGCCCAGACATTGATTTTGTATTTGCATGTGTGTGCATGCGTGCATGTGTGTGTGATTTGAATGTTCAGCCAGGATTAACCTCCATGTTAAAGAACCGATCTTATTAACTTTGGTCACCGTTGTTCCTATTTAGTTTTTCTGTTGGGATAAAAATGCGTTGTGACTAGGGCCAAGAAGCACCACTGAAGGTTAATCAAACACAGATGGGGGAAAAGTTTTGTGGGCTGAACTGTCATTAGCAAAACTGGCACTGTGTACCATGACCACTAGGGGGCAGACTCTAATACATTAATAAGTGCAAAGAATGTGTTTAATAGCTTTCAAGAATAAAACAATCCTGGGAAATAAAAGGAAAAGTGGTCATAAGTTTTGTTTATGATTAGATCACCTGCCTCAGGTGCCTTATTTTACTAAGTCCCCTAAATGCCATGATTTCTTCAAAGGTACCAGCCATGCAACTGTCAGTGCTAACGATAGAAGAGAGAGTGGTAGAGAAAGAAAAGTTGCTGATGTATTTTGAGCACTGTGTGGAGTGCACTGCACCCATTATCTCATTTAATACTGTATAACTCTATGAAACAGCATTGTCACCGCCTTTTTATAGATGAGGAAATTTTGTATACATAATGAGGCCCAGAGGGATGAAGTCACTTACACAGTGTTACACAGCCAGTAAGTATTAAGAGTAGATCAGGAAAAAAAAAAAAAAAAGATCAGAGTTTAAAATTCAGGTCTTTCTGATTCCTAAGTCCATGCTCTTTCTTTATGCACACAATCTTTCTGGGGAAGGATGATGCTTTAGTGTGTAAATTTTCGTTTTTGTTCTTGTCATCACAGCTCAGATTAAAGAGAGTGGTTTGGTGCTATTCTTGTCAGTCTTGTCAGAATGATTGTAAGTGATGTGTATCTAAACTGTAGATGTACAATCTTTCATAGATGAGGAGAGTCAGATTCTTTGTCCAAAGCTGTGAGGTTTAAGGAAAAAAGTTCTGGGCTATAAACCTATGTGAAAATGGTTCAAACTGCCTATATCCCCTGAGAGAATAAAAGCTCTGTGAGGGCAGGGCTCTGTCTATCTCACTTATCTGGTGCTTGGTACATGATAGTTATGCAAAGATATTTGTCAAATACCCAAGCTGAAGAATGAATGCGTGCATGACTGCATGAAAGTCTTGAGATCAAAGTTACATTCTTGGCTATACTGCAAAGCTACAGTCATCAAAACAATATGGTACTAGCACAAAGACAGACATATAGATCAATGGAACAGGATAGAAAGCCCAGAAATAAACGCACACACATATGGTCAATTAATCTATGTCAAGGAGGCAAGAATATACAATGGAGAAGACAGTCTCCTCAGTAAGTGGTGCTGGGAAAACTGGACAGCTACATGTAAAAGAATGAAATTAGAACATTCCCCAACACCATATACAAAAATAAACTCAAAATGGATTAAAGACCTAAAGGTAAGACTGGGTACTATAAAACTCCTAGAGGAAAATATAGGCAGAACACTCTTTGACATAAATCGCAGCAATAGTTTTTTGGATCTGTCTCCTAGAGTAATGCAAATAAGAACAAAGGCAAACAAATGGGACCTTATTAAACTTAAAACGTTTTGCAAACAAAGGAAACCATAAACAAAACGAAAAGACAACCAACAGAATGGGAGAAATATTTGCCAACGATGCAACCGACGAGATTAATTTCCAAAAATATACAAACAGGGCTTCCCTGGTGGTGCAGTGGTTGAGAGTCCGCCTGCCGATGCGGGGGACGCAGGTTCGTGCCCTGGTCCAGGAGGATCCCACATGCCGTGGAGCGGCTGGGCCCGTGAGCCATGGCCGCTGAGCCTGCGCGTCCGGAGTCTGTGCTCCGCAACGGGAGAGGCCACAGCAGTGAGAGGCCCGCGTACCAAAAAAAACAAACAAACAAAAAAAACCAAACAGCTCATACAGCTCAATACCAAAAAAAAAAAAAAAACCCAAAAAACAAATAATCCAATCAAAAAAATGGACTGAAGATCTAAATTGACATTTCTCCAAAGAAGACATACAGATGGCCAACAGGTACATGAAAAGATACTCAACATCACTAATTATTAGAGAAATGCAAATCAAAACTACAATGAGGTACCATCTCACACAGGCCAGAATGGCCATCATCCAAAACTCTACAAATAATAAGTGCTGGAGAGGGTGTGGAGAAAAAAGAACACTTCTACACTGTTGGTGGGAATGTAAATTGGTGCAGCCACTATGGAGAGCAGTATGGAGGTTCCTCAAAAAAACTAAAAATAGAGTTACTGTATGTTCCAGCAATCCCACTCCTGGGCATATGTCCAGAGAAAACTATAATTCAAAAAGATACACACAGCCCACTGTTCACAGCAGCACTATTTACAACAGCTAAGACATAGAAGCAGCCTAAATGTCCATCAACAGATGAATGGATAAAGAAGATGTGGTATATATACACAATGGAATATTACTCAGACATAAAAAAGAATGAAATACTGCCATTTGCAGCAACATGGATGGGCCTAGAGATTATCATACTAAGTGAAGTAAGTCAGACAGAGAAAGACAAATATCATATGATATTGCTTATATGTGGAATCTTTAAAAATGATGCAAATGAACTTATTTACAGAAGAGAAATAGACTCACAGATACAGAAAACAAACTTATGGTTACCAAAGGGGAAAGGGTGGGGAGGGATACATTTAGAAGTTTGGGATTAAAATATACACATTACCATATATAAAATAGATAACCAACAAGGACCTATTGTATAGCACAGGGAACTATACTCAATATCTTATTAAAAACCTATAATGGAAAAGAATCTAAAAAAGAATATATATATAAAACTATATATATATAAAAGAATATATATATCTGAATCACTTTGCTCTATACTGGAAACTAATACAACATTGTAAATCAACTATATTTCAATAAATTTTTTTTAAAAAACAATAAAAATTACATTATTGGATCTGAAACATTAGCCGTATAATCTTGTCTAAGTCCTGTCTCCTATTTGGACCACAGCTTCCTTATCAGTAAGTTGAAATGATGGTTCTAGATGATACATAAGATTCCTTCCAGATCTAACACTTCTAGGACTCAGCTTTTACCCTCTCACTGGATAAATGAATGTGAAGAGGTTTTCTGGGGTTCAGCTCTGGTGTCAGAAATTTACAGACAGAGGGAAATGGTGGGAGAGACCCTCAGAACATGATATGGTCTTTAAGAGCCCAAGGCAGAGAAACTTTACTGCTGATGGTGAGGAGGCCTGAATGTGGGAACAGGAAATAACAAGGGAGGAGCTGGGGAAACATACAACTTTTTTTTTTTTTTTTGCGGTATGCGGGCCTCTCACTGTTGTGGCCTCTCCCGTTGCGGAGCACAGGCTCCGGACGTGCAGGCTCAGCGGCCATAGCTCACGGGCCTAGCCGCTCCACAGCATGTGGGATCTTCCCGGACCGGGGCACGAATCCATGTCCCCTGCATCGGCAGGCGGACTCTCAACCACTGCGCCACCAGGGAAGCCCCATACTCACAACTTTAAATAAATCTTTGTTGTTTTATCTTTTAAAGTAAAAAAGAGATGGTGTATCATACTAAGTGAAGTAAGTCAGACACATAAAGACAAATATATGATATTGCTTATATGTGGAATCTAAAAAATGATACAAATGAGCTTACTTACAAAACAGAAACAGACTCACCAGCAGGTCAGAGGGCCAGAGGAGAGGGCTTTGGTACTGGCCGCCCCGTTGTGTCTCTCTGTGAGGACAGTTCCTGCCAGGCGGCCCCTCCTCATGGGGGGACTCCAGCTCTCACTGGCTTCCAGCAATACGACTCCTTCCAGGCCCCTCAAGCTGAGAGATGGAAACTGCTGCCCTCTCTTGCTGCTCCTGGGACCTCCACACCCCTCAGGGTTCATTTCATCCTGACAACCCCTCTGTAAAGAGCCCCTTCATTAAACTCTTCAGTCAAACGCTACTGAGTGGGTTCTGATTCCAGCCAGGCCTTGCCTGATTCCCCGGTCCTTGCCCTTCTACCGCAGCTGTCTCCCTTGCAGGTCTAAAGCCTCATCAGCTGAAGCTGCTCCCAGCTGCTGGTCCACTCTGGGGAACTCCCACACTCTTCTTCTGGGACCTCTCTCCTCTGCCCTGCCACACACTTCAATCTATCTCTTCTTCTCCCAACTGTCTCTATTCCAGGCCATCACCTCCTTTACTGGCCTTCTGCTCTGAAATGTCTGTCCTGGTTTCTGACTCTGTTAAAACTCCTTACAATGGATCAAAGATGTCTATTAGGCTCCTGCTATATGCCTGGGATTATACTAAATGCATTCATACATGTTATCTCTGTTAATTCTCATAATTATCTGATGAAATTAGTATTATACTAAGAGATGAAAAATGAGCTTCTGTTGCTTCTGCCTGACAAGCATAATTCCCTCCTTTTCTGCTAATAGCATGCCAAGTTTCCTTTGAGACACTACTCTTTTCCCACTCTCAGCCCTTGTGATTCAATTAAGGCCAATTCCACCCAGCTCCCGACTTGTAGAGACATCGTGATTGGCTCAGAGATGTACAAATCACCTACATTGGGCCAATGAGAGTTAACTCTGGGTCTTTGATGGGACTATCAGAAGAGGGGCTGTCCTTCTGGAGTTGCTAAGCAGGGAGACTGTAAGGTCTGCAGGTGGACAGCTACGTGGTTGCAAAAAAAAAATGTGTAATTGCTTGATTGATGATGCAATGTGATAAAATTAAACATATTATGATTACTGGTATCACAGCCCTAATCCCAAGGGTTGTACTTCTCTTAGCTTTAATGCCATCTGATGGGCCCCACAGATACTCAATCACCTGCTATTGTATATTGTTCTCTAATGATTTTGTGTCTCAAATTTTATTTTTCCAAGTAGATTGGCAGGTCCTAGAAGGCAAGGACCATGTTTTATAATCTCTGAGAACCTAGAACAGGGCTGGGCATACAGAAAGCATTTTAGGTACAAAAGGAGGCATAGATGGAGTCAGAGTTGCTATCCAACAAAAAGTAATTTGTTGGTAAATGTACTATTGCCTTGCATCTAGCTCTTTGCTACATTATTTTCAGGGGCTGATTGGACTTGGGGAGGCAAACTCACATCAAACAAGCTCACAGGAGACTGATGTATAGCAGCCCAAATGTCAGCTTATTAGAGTGGGGAAGTGCTTTCTGATCACTGAAATGCTCATGCTTCCTGCCTGGCTCTTTACTGGTACCTGTATTCCAGGGATTTATATTAAGAAGTTTGCTTGGTCAACCTGGAATCATGGTGTGGAGAAGTAGACTGTTTTGAGGGGTATTCAATCTTGCCTACTCTGTGGTTTCATAAGTCATCTCTGACCCCAGAGTCCACTTCCCCTGGAAATGGAAAGTTCACATCCCCTGGACTTAGGGCCTCTCCCTTGAACACCAGTGAATAAACAGGGTCAAAAATAAAATTAAAAAATTAAAAAAAAACAACATAAAGGGTCAACTTCCCATTCCAGACTTCCCTTTCCATGTTCCAGGATTTCTCTTAACTGGGTACAATAGAATTGATTTTGTGTCTGCTTATTAAATTACAATCATATTCACTTGTGCTTCCCCAGTGTCTTAGCTTGGGCTGCTACAACAAAACACCATAGATGGGTATTTATCCAAAGAACATGAGAAGACTAATTTAAAAATACATGTGCACCCCTATATTCATTGCACCATTATTTATGATAGCCAAGATATGGAAATAATTTGTGTCTATTAATGGATGAGTGGATAAAAATGTGGTATATATGCTTAGTGGAATACTACTCAGCTATAAAAAAAGAATGAAATCCTGCCACTTGTGATGACATGGATGGACCTTGAAGATATTATTCTAAGTGAAATAAGTCATAAAGAGAAAGACAAATACCTTATGATTTCACTCATACGTGGAATCTAAAAAAACAAAAACAAAACAAAAGCAAACTCAGGGCTTCCCTGGTGGCGCAGTGGTTGAGAGTCCGCCTGCTGATGCAGGGGACACAGGTTCGTGCCCCGGTCCAGGAAGATCCCACATGCTGCGGAGCGGCTGGGCCTGTGAGCCATGGCCGCTGAGGCTGCACGTCTGGAGCCTGTGTTCTGCAACAGGAGAGGCCACAGCAGTGAGAGGCCCTCGTACCACAAAAAAAAAAAAAAAAAAGCAAACTCATAGATACAGAGATCAGATTAGTGGTTACTAGAGGGGAAGGGGGTTGGGGGAGTGGGTGAAACAGGTGAAGAGAGTCAACTGTGTGGTGATGGATGGTAACTAGACTTATGCTGGTGATCACTTTGTAGTGTATAGGGATGTCAAATTATAATGCTGTACACCAGAAACTTACATAATTTAAAAATGCCATAGACTGGGTGGCGTAACTGATATTTATTTCTCATAGTTCTAGACAGTGGGGAGTCCAAGATCAAGGTGCCAATATGGTTCCTGGGGGGAGCCCCCTTCCAGGCAGACAGTCTTCTTGCTGTATCTTCACATAGTGGAGAGAGAGATGGAGAGAGAGAGAGAGCTCTGGGGTCTTTCTCTTCTTATAAGGACACTAATCCTATCATGGGGGCTCTGCCCTCAGGACCTCATCTAAACTTAATTACCTCCCTAGGGCCCTAATATCATCTCACCCACCTCCTAATACCATCACACTGGGAAGCTGGGGCTTCCGTATATGAATTTGGGTCGGGGGACAAAAACATTCAGTCCATAGCACTAAGATTATACTGTTTCATCATCTCAATCAGTGCTTGCTTATCTATCTATCTATCCATCCATAGTTATTTGAAATTCCTAGTGTTCTTTGTCTCTTGGTTATGCGGCAGGCATGGCTTATGTGCACTTTATTTGCTCTCCTTGTGGATCTCTGTGGCTTTGGGGGATGCGAGGGAGGATCCTGATATAGGCGCTGCCATTATCAATTGGGTTTTGAGACTGCCAAATTTCTTGATCTCTTGGCTTTCTCCCACGGATGAGTAACCACATCCAATGTGTGCAATTTGAAACAAAATGTTTAACTGGTTTAATTCTTGCAGAGAGACTCGATTTTAAGTCCTTGAGGACACCTCACTGCTATCCCTTCCATAATCAGGGATTCTGGGACTATCTATACGTCGAATAATGTTTGTAGTGTTGATCCCTGGACACTGTCCTATGTCTTCCAGCCTTACTGGCAGGGACTGACTTGATTTTTATTGCCACCTGTTTTCAACGCACCTGAAATGGATCACCTGAAAATTCACCCAGCCCTGAGCCATAATCCAGTGCAGTTAAAAGGCACTTTCTTCCTGCTGAGAAATTAACACCTTCTCCTTTGTCCCAACTTTCTGGGATCATTTCCAATATGTCCTGGCTGGGAGTTAATTAAATCTGTGTTGACACATACTCAATTTCAAGTGGCTTTGCACATACAGGAAACCTGTTGAGATTTTCCCTTTTGGGTTCAAAACCACTGATCCATCCCTTTATTCCAGTCTTCAGGGTAAGTTTTCCATTCGCCAGGAAAGGATGGAATTTAAAGTGGGAAATTTATGAGATTCCCCACCCTAAGAAAACCACAGTCTCCCACTTTCCTATAAAGTTTTCTAAATTTCAAGACCTACCTCCTGTATGAAACTTCATATTTTCTATTAAACCAACTGGATTTATGATTACAGGAAGCTGTCAGAGGCAGGGCAGAAGCAAATAAGTAAGGTTAGAATCCTCAACTCCACAGCAACACAGCAGCTGTTTCAAGAACACAGTACTCAAAACCAGAGTCACAAGATCTAAATGTAGGTCAAGTAATTTAAAATTCTGATTGGATATTGCCTATGTACAGCCAGGAGCTTTCCCCATCCTCCACCCCCCCACACCCCCATCAAGAGTTAGAGATTTGGGTGGGTTACAGGAAAAGTTATTAGCAGCAACATCTAGAATCTTTGGTTCACTCCAAGAGGCACATGTCAGCCTTACCTGATGTTATGCGCTTATTCTAGTGTCTAGAGAGCCATTGGTGAATGGGGTGCGCACCCCTCCATACTGAGCCGTGGCCGAGGTGCTAAAATTCTTGCATGGGTTGGTCCTCACTTAGCTGGGTCTGTCAGTGCCGCTGTGTTACCCTGGGGCTGAGGTTCGAGCTTGCAAACTGGCACTGCAGGCTATATTTGAAAAGCAGGTGTGTCTTGTTTAGCCTGCCCAATATTCTCTCTCTCTTTTAAAATGAGCTAACTTAAAAAAATTAGAACAGTAATTAATTTTAAAAAATAGCAAAAAAAAATTATAACAGGATTTTGTGTTCTTCTTGAAAACTCAGGTGTTCTGTTAACACTAGCATTCCTGCTTGGTAACGACAGGCTGTTTCTGAGTGGTGCTGCCCCCTTTAGGATGGGACGCGTATGTCCAGTTTACCAGCTCCCACACAGCCTACGTCATTCATTTACATTTCCTGCAGTGTAAGAATCTGCCACTCTGCCATCCAGCGATGTCCTACACAAATGGGCTGATACTCCTCAACAGCATAAGATTAGGTGCTCACAGACTCTGTTGGAGGGGAAAAGACACAAGTTATTCCGTTATTTACATATAAGTCCAGAAGGAGTGTGTCAGAATGGGTGGCCTTGAGAAAATTAGTCGCGAGCTATGGAGCAGGCTTTTTCATGAGGTGATGGGGAAGGAAGATCAAGGTCTGGAGTGAGGGTGGGAAAGACAAGGGGGTGGCTCTGAGACCAGGGAAGGTGGTACCAGAAGGAGGCTGACTCCTTTGCAAAGTAGACCCTGAAAAAGTCTTGGGTTGTCTGGGATAATGCCAAGGGAGAGGTGATGGTCATGTGACACTGTGTATATTTGAACCAGTCCCTTCACCCCAGGAGACTGTGTGCTCCATCAAGTACAGAGCCGTGGGCAGGGACTCTGTTTCATTCTTCTCTGTGTTATGGTGTCCATGCTAGGGGCTCAGTAAGTGGCCTTAAAATGTGGGCCCGTGTATGTGCATGTGTATGCATGTTGTGGGTCTGTGTACACCCCTGAGTGCAGACAGGGCAGGAGTGGGGAATGGATGAAGGGTGGACATTAACAGAGAGACAGAAGAGGAAAAGCACCTTGGGGGTATATAACATATGCCAAGAAATACAGGGCTTTGTCATCAGATGACAATGGTTCATTTGGAAATATTTCCCTCCCCTCCCAAGGACAAGGAGTAGGGATGGTTAGTGGATTGCATTCTTGCCCCCAAAGCCCAGGAATCTGCAGTGACAGCTCTGAGTCATGAAGGCTGGGGTGAGCGGCCTCATGTAGTAAATCACTGGATACTCACCAACCCTCCTCTGACATCCATTTTCTTTAAATCTGTCCCTGTTTCTAACTCAGCATATTCTCAGCATGTCATTTGGCATGGATGTGGATGTGAAAGGTGATGTGACAGAGGCGACCTGAAGTCAAACGGACCTGAGCTCGTCTGCACCACACTCCCCTCCCCCCACTTAGCTGTGTGATCTTAGGCAAGCTCTTTAGTCTCTCTGAGCCTTGCCTTCTCTGCTGAAAGTGAAGATAATCAAAATGCTCCATAAATTCCCTATTATTATTCCAAAGTTCAAAGCTGAACAAATTTCTCGATCTGTAACTTTCCTTTAAGATGGTTTTGAACATTGTGTTCTGTACAACCAGACCACTGGCTTAGACATTTCAGATGAAGTGCAGTACTCAGTTCTCCAATATTGCAATTATTTTCCATATTTTGGGGTGTGGCCATGCAGTGGTGACCCATGGGGACACTACAGAACAGACTTCTATTTGTGTGCTGTGACACTCTTTATTTTGGAATGAGGAGCTAGCTCTGGTCTCTGCTGTGTCACACCAACTCTCAGATCACTTACCATTGTTAAAAAATACCATCTGCCTCAGTCCTCTTTGCAGAAAGCCTCCCTGACTCCCGCCAGGGTGTCCCAGGGAGTTTCCTGACCACGCTGCTCAAACCTAACCATGCTGGCTGCCCACATCACAGCAGGAGGGGTTGGCTCAAAACCTCACACCAATTTTCCCCTCCTCCTCCCTCAGAAACTTGGAACTTATCCCACATGTAGACAGAGACCCATTTTGGACCTGAACTAGAGAAAATTCCTCATAGCCCCACACTTGAAATTGAAGGCTCTTTCTTACTTCTCCCATCTCCTCCTCTCTCCCTCCCCTTCCAATCGTAGAAAGGGAAGATGAAGTGCAGCATTAGCCCTTGTTCCTACAGCCCAGATCCTCAGATGAGCATGTCAGCCTGGATACTGTAGCTAAACATAAATGAACGGTTATTAATGATGGTCATAATGTTTTCTAGCAGTTAGTTGGCTGTGATTCTAGGATTTTTTTTCCACTGTGTTTTGAAGGGTTAGGTTATTTAAACTTACCATCAAATGGAATCAAATCAAAGTGAGCTAATTTTTCTTAAACACTAATCATTTTAAGGCTATTGAACTAAATATAGAGGCAGTTCATTAAATCATTAAAACAGCCTGCAATAATGCTCACAAAGTCATTATGGAGCTATTCCCTAGCCAGAGAGGTAGTATTGCCTTAAGCACAGTTTAATCAAATTAGATGGTGGGCTATGTCATGGGGTTTCTCCTATTGATATTCATTAAAAATACATGATTTATCACTAATCTCTGTGAGGTAGATCCCACTCTTCCAAATGAATTTTGTAAATGTCAGGGGGAAGAAAACAGAATGGCATATTGTTATAATAATTTAAGAGTGGTGTGATCACATTTACATTTTATATACTATGCAATTTAGGAACAGATAATAGCTTTAACAAGGCTAAACTTTTTTCCTTAGTTAAAGTTAGAAGAGAAAGGCTGAACCCTGAGGATTAGCCATTATATTTTATCACAGAATGGGCCCCAACATTTGAATTATCTTTTAGTAGAAGGGTAGCTTGGTCCATTGTTCAGCTAATGCTTGTCTCAGATTCTTTGGTGGAGGAATTTCTACATAAATTAATGGTGCCCTGTTCAGTTGGAATAAGATTCCTTTTTTTCAGATCCTGTCATGATTCGGCAGTTGGGAAAGGCGGGTTGTTTTCTGGCCCTGGGAACCCTCCTTCTGTGCTCACACTTCATCTTCCATTGCTCTTTGGCCTCAAGATCTCCCCCTCTCAACCCTATTGAAATCTGCCTGGCTTCTTCCTTCTCAGTGGACTGTAAAGGGCTGATAACAGTTTAAAAGGGTTACCCCACCCAGAGGTATTTACATTTTAACTGGGATCAAAGCTGAAACTAAAGGGATTAAGTCCTAATAGTAGAATTTTAAGCATCAACCAGTGGGTGGAAGAGGATTTTTCTGCCGTCAGAGGGACCTTCCCTCGAGCCTTGATGGGAGAGGAGGACCGGTCCCTGGTGGGCAAGGTCAGCCCAGAGGAGGGTGGAGGGAAATTTGGTAGCAAGGAGACCAATACTGCTTTTCTCTTTTCCACGTTGTGCTTCTTTTTAAAAAAAAAAAAAAAAAAACTCTGAAATGAGCTTTCTCTGTTTTAAGAACTTTCTTCCTGAACAGATATCTTTCTAGGGGATACACCTTGAAACATTGATATTCTGACTTGTCCTCTAAATACTTTTTTCCCTCCAAAAAACTGGGGACTAACGTTTGAAACTCAAACTTACATTTTGGTTTAAAACTCTCAATCTTGCCTTTAAAATACCCCTGAAGGAAGAAAGACACTTAAAGAAGGAGCAGTACCCTTCTTTTTTGGTATAAAAATGTGCCCATTCTTAGCAAGACACATGAGATGTCTCCATACACTTAAGACGCTTATCAAAAGCTTTTCAGAATATGACTTGCAGCCAGAATGGTCAGAATCAGCAGACAGAGGCACTCGATTTGTACAAGATAGGAGGCTTTTAGCATCTTGGCCATTTAACCTAATCTAAAAGAGAAACACAGCTTAAATGAAATCCTACTTATTTTACTCTGCTATATTGCAGAATAATGGAATACCCACCCTTTTCTGCATGGGAGATCTCTAACTTGACTCTTGGCTCAGTGGGAAGCTCTCAGAACCATTTCCAATGCCAAACTCAAGATACAATAGGGTCTGGCCATTGGCCATGGAATCTCTTGCTCATGAAATAATGGAGATGTGAACAGGATGGTACTGAATTATTAGCAGGAACTGACTTAACTTCTGGAAATAACAAACGAGGGTCTTAGCAAAGCCTCTTGTTAAGTGGCTAAATGTCTAATTCACCTGGGATATTGTTTCAAAATTCATTTCATCTTTGGTAATTTGATGAAAGGAAACGCTGTACTGGCGGTTTCTCTTGTGCAAGGCAGCACGCACCTAAGGGCATGGCGAATTTATTTTGATGATTAATACCTGCAAGTTTCACGGCTTAATGGGAAAATGCTAGATATATTTGAGGTGATACTGCCTTCGCCCCCCTCTTCATTCACCAGGTAAACACCTCAATTACTTGCCTTCCATGCTTGTGCTCAGTAGAACTTATGTTTTCTGCTGACATTCTGGGAACGTTATTCTTGTGTATTTCTGGTGGGAGAAGCCCGGCAGTCGTGCAGTGACTGGTTTCAAGTGGGCAGTACTGAGTGTGCATTGTTTAACCCACAGCTCCTTTCAAAGACGGATAACGGGAGGCTGGGAGAACAACCAGAACGAAATGGACTATTTTCCCTTCTGCTCCCATGGCACCCCTAAAATTTCACCCAGAACTGCAGGGACAGCTTTGTTGCTGTTTACTTAAAGGATATGGCATTTATTTTCATCGGTTTATTAACTCTCTGTTAGAGATGAGAGGACTGAAATTAGAAGTCACTGAATGAAGAGGGTTGAATAGGACTAGGGTGGACAACTCATCCTGGTTTTCCGGGGTCTGTCCCCGTTTTAGCACTGAAAGTCCTGCATCCCAGGAAACCCCTGGGCATGGATGGTGACCCTAAGAACTTTCCCGCCTTTGTCGTCCTTAAACCCCATTTAAATGATCTGGGAGAGCTAAGAGGCACTTGCATTTTAGATATATATAGATATAGATATATATCTCCAGACTGCAAACATCTCCTTTTAAAGCATTCTACTCTTACCCTTAGTAAGTTGAAACATTTAAATAGATATCTAACCTATTAATAAAAATGATTTTTTTACATCTATAATCCTTTCAATAATTAAATTTTTTTCACATTGTCCCATGTTGTCCTCAAACTTAGGGCAATAACTCCGTTTTAGAGAAAATAAAACTGAGGCTGAAAACAATAGTTAGTTTCCTGGTTCCACTTTCGTCCTGCCTGTGAGGTGACGGAGCACCGCCTTGCCCACTTTTCCTAGCTTTGAAGTCTTCCTTTAGCAAGTCATCACAGAGCACACACTCCACACCCAGGACATGACAAGGAGGACACCATTTTCAAATCTGCCCCATTTACCTCTTGTGCCAAGCCTTCCCCAGGTCTGGTACAGAAATTATGACATTGCCTTAAAATCCCACCCTAAGAGAATTCTAAACCCTCTCCATGCTAAGCTTCAGCATTTTGGTATCTTCAAATGGGTTTCACCCAACAACCAAAAGAATAATTAAGTTCTCCTAATTTTAACTGATGCCATGGCCATTTGAGAACCCAAAGACAGTGCAGTGAGTCTCCTTGGCAAAGTGCTTGGGGTGTGCACAGGTGTGTGGATGTGTGCACATGTGTGTCTTCTAATAACAAACCTCGTTTTCACTGCCCTGTCTCAGTACACCGGAGGAGCGGTTATAGTAGATTATGTCATTGTTAAAAAGAAGTCTAACTTGGGCTTCCCTGGTGGCGCAGCGGTTGAGAGTCCGCCTGCCGATGCGGAGGACACGGATTCGTGCCCCAGTCAAGGAGGATCCCACATGCTGTGGAGCAGCTGGGCCCGTGAACCATGGCCGCTGAGCCTGTGTGTCTGGAGCCTGTGCTCTGCAACGGGAGAGGCCACAACAGTGAGAGGCCCACGTACCGCAAAAAAAAAAAAAAAAAAAAAGAAGTCTATCTCTTCATTGACACAATATAGACTCTTTCGATATATAATAGTGCCATTAACCTCCACGTGGTCACCAGCCAGCCCCTCTCCACAATGTCTTTAAGAGTGCAAGCTCCCCCCGATATAATTAACCTTAGACTCGTGTCTGCTTCCTTTTTTCACACACTTGAAGTCTCATCCAGGGCCCTGATCCCACACTCACCATGGGCCTTGGAGCTGCAGTTTCATGTTAAGTTTGGTGTATGCTAAGGTCCTGTAGGGAGAAGAGACGCACACATGTTATTAGTAAGAGCATCTAACACAGGGCTATGTACAGGTGGCAGCTTAATAAGTACTCTTGGGTGACAGAATTGAGTTGTCAGGCCCTCTGTTCTCTTGGCTATTAATCCTTTTCTGTCATGGTTTAAAAGACAGGATGAAACAGCCAGAAAAATAAAAAACCAAAAGCTCTTTAAAGCCTGGACTTCAACTGATCAGAAGAGAAAAGAATATTTCAAAATGATGCATGAGGTTAGAGTCTTTGTGTGGAATGGATGGCCACTGGACCCTCAGACTCTCTGGGCATGGTCTCCTAAGGCTAGTTTTTAAATCGAAAGACAGTGAAGGGTTTCTTTTCCAAAATTTACCTTTTCTTTTTTCTTACATGTAATAACCAGCTTTCATGGTCAATAGCCCATATCCATCTAGGATAGCAAGGCTCTATCTGTCTTTTCAGTGCTTATTCTCAGTGCTAAACATAGTGTATAGTAGAAGCTCAATACATATTTGTTGAATAGATGAATATCATAAGCCCTGGCAAAAGGAAGGGAGTAAAAGTAATATTTATTGTTTAATTACAGACTACTGTATACCATCGTAGGTAATAGAAGCTGCATCTGTATGAAGCATGCTTAATGAAATCTTGACTGCTCACACTTCAAGGCTCTAATTAAGCCGTGAAATTTCTTCCTCTACTGAACAATACTAAAAAAGTCTGTAGAGTGGCCTATGGATCATGTTTAGCATTTGACCTATAAAAGAAATATTTAATGATGGAAACTACATGGTACATGTTCCTAAAATGCTGAGGAATAGGAGAAGACAGGTTGGTGAATAATCCTAGGACCAGGCTTGATGAGGCAAGCAAGAAATACTTGGTCAGGTGAGTGCCAGCTTCCTGGGATGAGGCGCAAATCCAAGCTTTCCACGTCTGTCTATCAAAAACAAGGACTGTTTTGCTTAATTTGGACTATCTATATAACCTCTTGTGCTGCTTTGACTTCTAGACCAGAATCCACGTATCACAAAGGAGCCCTGGCCAGAAGAATCTGTACTTGTTCCATTGGGAAGGGCATGGGAGAGTCCCCAGGGATGACAGCTTTCCAACATCAAGTATTAAGTGATGTCTTGTTTCTATTATGCTGGTCTGAGTCCTTTCAGAGCACAACCTCTCATGGTTCCTGTTTTCCTTAGATGGAGGCGTAAAACGCAGTGAAGAGGAGGTTCAACATTGAATATTCAAGGGAAATAGTAGTTGTAAAAAGAAGATGGAAGGAGATATTAAGTCTAACTTAAATAATAGAGGGAAGGAGAAACGAACCCAGAGGGGTTTACAACTTCTGTAAAACTAAAGACACAGAAAATACAGTTGACCCAACACAGACAAGGCCAACTTGGAGCTGTCTTCAGCTACAATGTGTGTGAATGACATTCTGAGTTGCATCATTTCTTATCACCAACATCTCTATGCTGGTTACAAAGTCTACCACCAGGTTTGAGACTGGGCAAGATCTGCCTGCAGAAAAAGTGTTGCATTTTTCTTCCAAAGAGACAGTAATGTCAGGCATGTGAAGATGAATTCCTTTACCCAAAGGCACAGAAGTAAAAGAGGATCATGGCACCCCTAAGAGGGCATCAGATTGAGGCTGTTTTCAGTCACCCTCCTCCAAAGAGAAGCCAAAGTACAATGGCGGAACTGAACTCAAACTCTTCTAGAAAGTCTCAAAAGTTTCTCTCTTATCCCTTCCAAAATAAATGCAAGAGAACAGAGAGCTGACATGTTCCTCAGTCAGACCTCTTTCAAGGCTGAACAATGTTTCTTGATCATCACAAATGAGGAGCAGGTGAGCCAGTGAATTTTCATGTCATTTGGAGAAAAGTTTTATACCAGGTGTGCTTCTTGTCATTCATAAAACAAAGAATTTTAGCCATTATTTGAAAATCTGAGCTATGTATTTTTACTCAATGAAAGCTCATGCCCTGATGAGAACAAATTTCTTTATATCCTTAATCCAAAAGGTTGGAAACAATTTATCAGTGTGATGGAACTCTTTTATGGCATGTAGAAAAGATCAGTCTTAAGAAGCAAACAGATACAGTTTTTGCAATCATTAAACATCTTCTTAGTTCATAAATCTTTTTTCCTCCTGACCCCAAACTGAATAAGAATAAATGTAATAAGATTCCTGATTCTTGGAACTTTGACATTAAAAACAAATGCATACACTATAGCCTTTCCATATTAAATTTCCTTTCTTCTTTTCTAAGAAGGTGGGAGCAAAATGTGTCATACATTGAAAGAGACTCTTGTTTGCTTTACAAAATTGGTCATTGAGTGTAATTAGGCAGATTCTTAACCACTGCACCACCAGGGAAGTCCCAGTAGCACCATCATTCTTTTTTTTTTTTTTTCTGCATTAGGTCTTTGCTGCTGCGCGTGGGCTTTCTTTAGTTGAGGCGAGCGGGGGCTACTCTTCATTGCAGTGCATGGGCTTCTCATTGCAGTGGCTTCTCTTGTTGTGGAGCTCTAGGTGCGTGGGCCCCAGTAATTGTGGCACGCGGGCTCAGTAGTTGTGGCTCACGGGCTCTAGAGCACAGGCTCAGTAGTTACGGCACACGGGCTTAGTTGCTCTGCAGCATGTGGGGTCCTCCAGGACTAGGGATTGAACCCGTGTCCCCTGCATTGGCAGGTGGATTCCCAACCACTGTGCCACCAGGGAAGTCCCAATAGCACCATAATTCTTAATAGCCAAAAGGTGGAAAATATTAACAGATGAATGAGTATACAAAATGTGGCACATACACACAATGGAATACTCTTCAGCCACAAAAAGAAATGAAATTTTGATGTACACTACAATATAGATGGTCCTTGAAAACATTATGCTTAGTGAAATAGGCTAGATACAAAAGGACACATATTGTATGATTCCACTTGTATGAGGTATCTAGAACAGGCAAACTCATAGAGACAGAAAGTAGAATAGAAGTTCCAGGAGCTGGAGGGAGGGGGGAGGGGAAGTTATAGTTCAGGGGCTACAGGGATTGTACCCATTGGAGATGGGTTTGATGAAAACAGTTTGGGTAGAGATAGTGGTGATAGGTACATGGCATAGTGAATATATTTAATGGCATTGAATTGTACACTAACAAATGGTTAAAATGATAAACTTTATGTTCTGTACAACTTGCCACAAAAATGTAGCATATGCATAAAAAAAGCCACTCTTTTGAGGGAATAGAGTTCATAAGCTCATCAGTTATCGCCATATTGGTTAACAAATAGTCTTCTTGAAGTTCTATTAGACATGGCTTCCCTTCCTAAATTCAAAGTCATTAATGTATTGTAACTCAATATAACAAATCTTTGTTGAGTACCTACTCTGTACAAGGCAGTGTCTCTGCTCCCAATTAATTCATTAAAGGACTTGTGGAGGGGAAATAAGAAGAATATTAGCAAAGAACCATGGAAAGGGAAGGCTATATCCAGTTCTGGGATAGAACTGGTTCAAGGGATCATATACGTTTTGACAAGAGATTGGTCTTGAATGGTAGATAAGATTTCACTAGGCAGAGGTGAGTGAGTGGGGAGAGCATTCCAGTCTAGGGAGAGCAAACAACATGAGTGGAGATTCCAAGGCAGGGAAACGTAAGCATATCTGGGGAACAGGAAGTAGTCAGCGTGATATAGGTTAGGATATGCTGAGGGAGAACGAGGCGACAAGGCTGTAAAGGTGGCCTGTTGTAGAGAACTTGCAAGGCTGGGCTGGGGGCAACATACATCATTTGGAAGCCAACTGTGAAGAGATATGATTGGAGCTGCATTTCTGGAGGATTTGTCTGGCTTCAGCGTGGTAGTTCAGGCAAGGACCTCAAATAAGGTGATGGCAGCAGACACAGTCCAGCCCAGAGCAAGATGAGGGATGTTCCTCAGAGGAGAACCTCTTTGGGTGGGGGGTGGAGAAAAGGAAATAGGTAAGTATGGAGAAGAAGGCACTTGAAGAGAGAGGTCGGAGAATTCAATTTCCCACGCTGGTTCGCAAGAGGCCTCACATAGTGGAAGCACCACAGATTCATACTTGTGAATCCTAGCAAGGCCTTCCCCACCCGGTTCTCTCTCATTCTCTGCAGGAGATATTTCAAGCCTTCTCCACCTTCCTCAGATTTCCTCCTGTCCCGCCATCTTCCTCCTCATTCTCAGCTTCCGACTTTGCCAAGAATCATTGGCATCATCAAATCAGAATCCTGTCAGCTTCTTGCCATCCCAGCAGCAAACTGACTTGCCTCTGAACCTGCTCTCGCCTCCTTTCCTCCTCCTGCTCTATGCGCTGAGCTCTACTCACCTCCTTTGGAACCTGGAATGATCAGTGATCCCCTCTCCTATAATGCCAACCTTCGCTTCTCCATTGGATCTTTCCCATAGAGACTTTCTTTTTTTTAACATCTTTATTGGAGTATAACTGCTTTACAATGGTGTGTTAGTTTCTGCTTTATAACAAAGTGAATCAGTTATACATATACATATGTTCCTATATCTCTTCCCTCTTGCATCTCCCTCCCTCCCACCCTCCCTATCCCACCCCTCTAGGTGGTCACAAAACACCGAGATGATCTCCCTGTGCTGTGCAGCTGCTTCCCACTAGCTATCTATTTCACATTTGGTAGTATATATAAGTCCATGCCACTCTCTCACTTTGTCACGACTTACCTTTCTCCCTCCCCATATCCTCAAGTCCATTCTCTAGTAGGTCTGTGTCTTTATTCCCGTCTTACCCCTCGGTTCTTCATGACCTTTTTTTTTTTTTCTTAGATTCCATACATATGTGTTAGCATACGGTATTTGTTTTTCTCTTTCTGGCCCATAGAGACTTTTAAATGCTCAAATCTCTCTTCTTAAAAGCAAATCTCTCTCTTCTTGAAAAATGAAGGCATTGGCACTTGTCCTTTCCAGATACTGCTGCTTCTTGCTTCCCCACTCCAGCCAATCTTGTTGAAAAAAATGGTTGGTGCTGGTTGGCGGTGTACACTCATGGTGAGGTAATCTCACTCTCCTTCCTCGCTTCCTGCTCACTCCTCACTCATCACCTGGCTTCCACCTCCATCCCTCCACTCAAACTGCTGCTACTAACGTCACTAACAACCTCTTAGTAACTGTCAAAAGAACATTGATCAGTTTATTCTTACTTGACTAATCTTGTTTTTTTTAAAGATTTATTGAGATATAATCTACACACCATATAATATACCCATTTAAAAAGGTACAATTAGTATATTCACATTTTAGTATATTCACAGAGTTGTGTAACTATCACCACAATCAATTTTTTTCAGTTATCACCTAAGTATTTTTCTTAAAATATTTTGTGTATTTTTAAAAATACACAAAACATAACATTTACCATCTTGGCCTCTTTTTTTGGAGGGTCTTCGTTGCTGCGCGCAGGCTTTTCTCTAGTTGCGGCGAGCGGGGGCTGCTCTTCGTTGCAGTGCATGGGCTTCTCACTGAGTTGGCTTCTCTTGTTGCAGAGCACGGGCTCTAGGCGCGTGGGCTTCAATAGTTGTGACACGTGGGCTCAGTAGTTGTGGCTCGCGGGCTCGAGAGCTCAGGCTCAGTCGTTGTGGTGCACGGGCTTCATTGCACCGCGGCATTTGGGATCTTCCCAGACCAGGGACTGAACCCGTGTTCCCTGCACTGGCAGGCGGATTCTTAATCACTGCGCCACCAGAAAAGTCCCTTCTTAGCCATTTTTAAGTATACAGTTTAGTATGTTAAGTACACTCACATTGTTATGCAACCATCATCACCATCTATCTTCAGAACTCTTTTCATCTTGCAAAACTGAAACCCTATACCCATGAATAAATAACTCCCTAATTCCTCTCAACCTCTGGCAACTACCATTCTACTTTCTGTTCCGATGAATTTGACTACTCTAGGTGACTCATGTAAGTGGAATCATACAGTATTTGTCCTTTTGTGATTGGCTTATTGCACAGCAAAATGTCCTCAAGCTTCACATATGTTGTAGCATCTGTCAGAATTGCCTGCCTTGTTAAGGCTGAATAATATTCCATTGCATATATATGTCACATTTTGTTCATCCATTTATCCATCTATGGACTCTTGGGTTGTTTCCACTTTTTGACTATTGTGACTCCTTGCTGCTATTAACACTGGCGTGCAGGTGTCTCTTTGAGTCCTGGCTTTCAATTCTTTCGGGTATACATGGAGAAGTGGAATTACTGGATCATAGGTAATTATATTTTTAATATTTTGAGGAATTGCCATAGTGTTTTCCATAGTAGCTGTACCATTTTACATTCTATTCAGCAGTGCGAAAGGGTTCAGTTTCTCCACATCCTCACCAACACCTTTTTTTTTATAGTAGTCATCCTAATAGGTGGATGGTTGTATCTCATTGTGGTTTTGATTTGCATTTCCCTAATGGCGAATGAAATATCTTTTCATGTGCTTATTGGTCATTTGTATATCTTCTTTGGAGAAATGTCTGTTCAAGTCCTTTGCCCATTTTTGAATTGTGTTGTCTGAGGTATTTCTGTTGTTGAGTTGTAGGAGTTCTTTATATATTCTGGATATTAATCACCATAAGCAGTTTTATAACATTTTCATCACCTCAAAAGGAAACCTCACACCCTTTAGCTGTCACCCTAAATCCCCCCATCCCCTACTCTTGGGTTTTTGACAGCAGTGTTACTCTTTTCTTGCAGAACTCTCTTGCCTGGGCTTCTAGAAAATTACCCTTTTCTGGTTTCTTCCTACTTCTCCAGTTGTACATTTGCTCCATTTCCCCTGCCATCAGTTAAACTTCGACATGCTTCAGAATTCCATCCTTGACCCCTTCTCGTCTCACTCTACACTCTCCCTGGGTGGTCTCATTTATTTCCATGATTTCTATGGTGATTCTCAAATTTCTACTTCCGTCCTGCTTAAGACTGCTTAGGAGCACATCCAATCCGTCTCTGCTTCCTGCTGCCTCTAACTCTTTCACAACTCTAAATCCATTGGCTTCTCATCAGCTCCACTGCCACTCTCCGATTTCCAACCACCACCATCCATCATCTCTTGCCTGAATTACCTCAAAGCCTCCTAACTGGTCTCCCTACTTCCAAACTTGCCTCTCTCAAATACACATAGTTTTCCCAAGAGATTTTCTACAGTGTGAATCTGATCATGGTGTCCCACACTTAACAACTGGTTTTCCAGTCACTTCAACGTGCCTTCTCTTGCCCCAGGGTCACCATGCACGCTGCTCCTTCTGTTTGAATGTTCCTCTAAAGCCCCCTCCACACACCTGGTTGACTTGCCCCTCCTGTGTCAGCTTAGACATCACTTCTTCCAGTGGGCTTTGCTCTGCTTCCCTAAGCAGGGTGGGCAGCCCATGCAGCTGTTCCCAAGTGCCTTGTGGCTCTGCTCACACCTTAATTACCCATTCACCTTTCTGTGTCTCCCACCAGAATGCAAGCTCCCTGTATGTTTCCTTGGCACACAGTAGACCCTCAATATACATTTGCTATATGAATTTGTGATAACTGTTTTCTAGCAGAGAATTGGGACTATCACTCTGGAACCTGATGGAGAAGACAACGTTGGAGATTTAAACGGAAACTTGTTGAGAGAGTAACATTGACACATATACACTACCAAAAGTAAAATAGATAGCTAGTGGGAAGCAGCTGCATAGCACAGGGAGATAAGCTCTGTGCTTTGCGACCACCTAGAGGGGTGGGATAAGGAGGGTGGGGGGGAGATGCAAGAGGGAGGGTATATGGGGATATATGTATATGTATAGCTGAACACTTTGTTATACAGCAGAAACTAACACAACATTGTAAAGCAATTATACTCCAATAAAGATGTTAAAATAAATAAATAAATAAAGCATAAAAAACATTAAAAAAATGGAAATGAGAATTAATTGCTTGCAGGAGACAGTTGAAGCATTGAACTATATTTGATGTTTATTGAACGTGAATATATATCTTATTAAAAATAAGTATAGGGCTTCCCTGGTGGCGCAGTGGTTGAGAGTCCGCCTGCCGATGCAGGGGACATGGGTTTGTGCCCCGGTCCAAGAAGATCCCACATGCCGCGGAGCAGGTGGGCCTGTGAGCCATGGCCTCTGAGTCTGCGCGTCCGGAGCCTGTGCTCCACAACGGGAGAGGCCACAACAGTGAGAGGCCCGCGTACCGCAAAAAAAAAAAAAAAAAAAAAGTATATACATATACTATTAGTATATATATTATTAGTATATAATGCATATACTATGCTTTAGTATAGTATAAGTATATACTATAAGCATATAGGTATTAAAATAAGTATATATATGTCCTTATCACAAATCTGAATATATACTTTACTATATTCAGATTTTAAAGGCAATTTCAGAGAATTCTCATCTCTCTGCCTTCAAAATTTCAATATTTGTGTTTTTAAGACCAGAGTCATTAACAATCATTTGGGCGGCTCCAGATGATCTCATCTTTGAGTTGAACTGCACAGACTTGGTCAGTGCTGCAGCTTGAGTCCCTTCGAGTCTGCTGCATGCTCTGCTAAAATCACCTCTACCTGTTGTCCTCTCTCTCTCTCCTAAGGCACCTCTGGCTTTTGGAGGGAATGGAGCAATTTCCAAGTTGAATACTACCTGATTTCTTTGGATCACATGATCAGGAAACAGTTGAAGTTTTGGTTTCCAATTATTTCAAACTTACCCAAGGGTGAGCTTCTTAAACACAATCAGGGACCTGATGAATAGACTTGGGACATAGTAATAACTGAGTATAATTTCCATAAAAGAATGTCTCCTTAAACATCTAGCCCCAAGAAGTATGAGGATGGTGTTGGTAAGCACTCATTATGTATATTCAGTCTCCATGACTCATTTAGGCTTCACAACAACCTAAAGAGGTAGATCTCATGATGTCCATTTTACAGATGCAGCTACTGACAGAGGTTATGTGGTTGCCCAAGGTCAGTCAGCTTATGTAGTGAAGCCAGTATTCAACCCCAGGCCCGGCCAGACTCAACGGCCAGGCTCATAAGACTTATATTCAGCTTTGTTCCTGAAGCAAAGCCAGGTGCTTGGTGTCTGAAGTCGGCACAGATAAAACCGTACAATGGCAAACACGTGGAAAATATAACACGCTCCTAATTCATGATAGCTTTCTACTTCCGTCACTGCTTTTCATCTTTCTAAGAACCCCAGATGTGCGAGGACAGGGCCATTATCCCCATTTCAGAGATGAAGGGATTGAGGCACAGGCAGGTTAAGCGACTTGCCCATTGTCTCACAGCAAGGCAGCGGCTCAGCTGATATTAGAACCCAGGTCTCCCGGCTTTCAGTTAAAAAGCTTTTTTTCCATTACAGCACAACCTCGTGGCCTTCAGCTTTCAGACTCCGATTGAACAGCAGCATGTGAATTAACTGAGGTTACTATATTATCTCCTAAAACGATGGATTCCCATTAAAAAAAAAAAGAACAGCAAAAAATTCATCAATGGAACATGTGCAAAATACATTTTCCAAGGTTATTCTTACCCAGAGCTGTCTTTAAAAAATTATTATTCTCCATTTGGGCTTTTGGTCCATGATGCCAGGGTGTGGGTAGTTAAATGGTAATTTTAAAATTTAAACAAACAATTTTCAGAATTGATTTCTGGTTAATAGGCCTGATTTGGGAAGTTGGTGGATTTGGAAGATGCATGTTAAAAGGAACTGAGAAATTAGTTGACCAGCACAGTTAGGGAATTTAAAGATGTTGATTTGGATATGAACAACCCAAAGAGTTCTAGCAGCAGTTGGGTTTGGTGGCCCGATAAGACAGCGCGATCAGCTACGTGTTGGTAATGTGTCTTTCAAGGTACGTGCATGCATGATGGATTGTAATGGGGTTAACAACCGTTATTTGGTTATAAAGTACTACGTATGCACACTTAGCACACTTGTTGGGATTTGTGTTGGCTTTACCTGTAAAATATTTTTGTTTGTGGAAAATATGTCTTTAAAACACCTACAGATATATGTATTAGATTGTAATTCAGCAGCTACTGATCGGGGCCCTACTCTGTTTGAAATGAAGTGCCTGCTAGGTAGTGAATCAGGATTTTTGATGTTACCTGAGTCTGTGAGCCTCAAGGATGCAGGAGTGGTCCTGTGGCTGCCTGTGTCCCATCCTGCCCTCTGCTCTTTGGGGGAGCCCAAGTCCTCATTTCATCCATTCAGGTGCTTGGGGGATTCCCAGTTTCTGAGCTCCCAGCAATCCAAGAAACAGATGTTGTGAGGAGGAAGCCCCACCTACCTTTCAGCTTTGTTCCCAGGCCAACTAAAACCAGAGAAGTCTTTCTATTTTGAGAAAAGCAATTTATTCTGGACTCGTGTTTTCTCCCACACTTGGGCAGGTGAGATAATCTGAATACGGTTTTATCAGCCTTAACTCTTGAATTCTTGGCTGCTAAACTTAAAAAAAACCTCAAAGAGGCATAAACCTTCCATTTCCATACCAAAGAGCACTAGGCTCTTCTTGGAAAACTTTATCTCTTTAGTGGCAGTGCTTGTCTCATATTCTGTCACAGGATGGTGAGAAAATCAGCTATAAGAAGGGGAAATACTGCGCTGGCAGAAACTTAAAACTAACTCGCTGATAACAATGAAGCAGTAAGCATATGTTCTTTTCTCCCCTCTTTCTTAAGCAAATATGTTGAGAAGAAAAAATGTCTTAACATAAAACAATCTTTCACATCTCCACACAAGAAGACTCAAAAATATATAGCCTTGACTTCACAATTTATAGATTCAGAGCTGCTTTTGTTTTCAAGCTTTTGCTTAAGTTCTTAAGGAATGCCTCTCAAGACGGATTAAAATACAAAACAAGAAAAATTAAAAGGTGCATATGAGAAAGTAGAACACAAACCGGGGTTCATCTCCAACCACAAATACATGGGTTTTTGCGTGTGGTGGAAGTTTTATGGATGCTCTGAAGGTCACACATGTTAAGGGAACAATTACAATTTCACATCTGTGCTTATGTGCTCTATGATAAATCACATTTATCTCTCCAAACATTTCAGCCACTTGTTATCATTTTTCAATTATTTTTACTCTGTTCTAGGGGGCTTTCTCAGGGATAATTTGTCTCTTAAATCTCCTGTTTTTTATTTGCCCCCAGTGAGAGAAGCAGGAAGTACACAGCAGATCTTGGAAAGGAAGAAGTTGGCTGTTCCCCACGAAACTCTGAGTTGCTCTTAACCCCTCTCCCCGCAAGAGATATTTTTTTAATTTAATGAAAGAATGGCCAAAAATTGAATGAATCAAAGGCCAGGAATATAAGTTTAAAAACCAGGGAACTTTCCTGAAGAAAATAGTTTATACTTAGGGAAGAATCCAATATGCCCCCCAACCCCAAAATACAATAAACAAAGTCACATAAGAGCTTATTTAAAATTTATATTTATGATTTTCTATAGATTCACAAGATTTAATTTCTATTTTAAAATATTTAAACAAAACTCTTTCCTTTCCCTTTGATTTGTGAATATCAATATTGTCACACTTAATATGTAGCAGATTAGCCAACTTTATTGAAAGTGGTAAAGTAAGGATAAAAGTAGGACCTCCACAGGGCTGTTGTGAGGCTTAAAATATGTGAAATGTTCATAACAGGGGAGCACAGAGTAAAATGTTTAATATTTGTTTATTATTATCATTATTATTATTACTTATAAGTGTATCTCTATATTTATTTTCCACACAATTGGGATCAAGTTATATATACTCTTTTGTCACCTACTATTCTTTAAACATAATAGCTTTCAGACACCTTTCCTTGTTAGTAACTATAAATTTATATTTTTTAAAAAAGAAAGAACAAAGAAGAAATCGGACTATATTGGATATTTGTTGGACTCAATCAGTCTTGAAAATAAATGCCACAAACCAGGTCCCTCTCCTGTAGATTCCCATCACACGATTCAGTATTGTTAAAGAGAGCAAAGTAAATAACATCCAGGTCTGTGAGCTGACTTGGCAACCAGACCCCAAGCAAGCAGAGGGCAGTTGGTCTCCAAGAGTGTCCAAGGGGCTCATGTGCATTAGGGCAGGTTCAAATGCCCCCTGAAAGTCTAGTCATGTCCTAGGGTGACAACATGGTAGAATTACTTCTTAAGCAGAATCAATGCTTTATTATTGTTTGGGGACTTGAATGCCCAGCTGAAGTTTCATCTCCAGTTATAAGCTGATTCTGAGTTGTGGAACCAACATAGTCTGAAAGTTGGCTGGCCCTGCTGCCTGTCTAGCCCTTGACACCGGTTTTGATCTGAAAGGGCTTCTGGAGGGAGCCCACGGTGAGGAGAAAGGGCACAGACTTCATGCTTGGTGGTAGCCACCTTCTGCAGTGGGTTGAATGGTGTCCCTAAAAGTTAGTTCATGTCCACCTGGAACCCATGAATGTGACCTTTTTAGGAAATAGAGTCTTTGAAGATATAATCAAGTTAAAACGAGGTCATACCAGATTAGGTTGGGCCCTAAATCCAGAAGAGGGGAATTTGGACACAAGGAGAATACCATGTGAGAATGGAGGCAGAGGTTGGAGTTATGTTGCCACAAACCAAGGAATGCCAGGAATTGCTGGCAACCACCTGAAACTAGGAGAGAGGCAGTGAACAGATTCTCCCTCTGAGCCAAGAAGGAACCAACCATGCTACACCTTGATTTAGGATATCTGGCCTTCAGAACTGCAAGAGAATGAATTTTCATTGTTTTAAGCCACCAAATTTATGGTAATTTGTTATAGCAGCCCTCTGAAACTAATACACCTTCTCATGAATATATGCAGACCAAAATGGAAATGTGAAAAGTATACACCCGGAATAGATAGACAAATAAGAAAGGAAGGAAGGAAAGGAAAAAAGAAGGAAAGGTAGAGAAAGAACAAGTGTCTGGCTGGCCAATACTGTTTAATCAGAGGATGTCAGCTATTGCTTTGTTTAGGTGTTAAGTCTCATTAGCTCATCTAAGAATCTAAGGCCCTGAATTCACAGCTGATAGAACATACACACGGATGGAAACACTAGCCAGTGATAGTCAACATATCTGTATCTGTAAGCAGCGTGCTACTTAGATGCCATGTGGACGTCACTGTTACATTATTCACCCATGGTCCCCTCTCTTGAAGACCCAGGCCCAAGTCTAGTGGGCAGGAGGAGGATTTGAGTGTCCCTCAAGTTGCTGATTCTAAAATTACACGAAGCTATTCTCTTTTATGCAAACCTCCGTGACTTGACTGCTGGTGAGTGTGTTCCAGGGGACCTCAGCTGTCTTTGATCTGAGCCCTGCTGCTGATGCACAGAACGTGGGGTGCGTGTTACTCATCCTGGCATAAGAACAGTTTAACCCCTGTTAGTTTATTCCCTGCAGTCCTAGGATTTAAATGTATTTGAATGAACCCCAGCCAGGGTCAAATGATCACACTGAAAGAGAAAGAAAGAGCTTTTGCTAAATGAATTTTGGATTGTCTTTGCTTTACAATGAGGGTCACTGACTGTATTATCTTGCTAGTGCTACCATGACAAAATACCACAAGCTGGGAGGCTTCAACAACAGAAATGTACTGTCTCACAGTTCTGGAGGCCAGAAGTCTGAAATCAAGGTTTTGACAGGGTTGGTTCCTTCTGAGGGCTGTGAGAAAGAATCTGTTCCAGGCCTCTCTCCTTGGCTTATCGATGGCCATCTTCTCCCTGTGTCTCTTCATATAATCTTCCCTCTGTGCATGTCTGTCTCTGTGTCCAAAGAGATGTGTTCCCCTTCTATAATGATACCCATCATATTGGATTAGGGTTCACCTTAATGACCTCACTTTAACTTGGTTACTTGTGTAAAGACCCTATCTCCCGGGCTTCCCTGGTGGTGCAGTGGTTAAGAATCCGCCTGCCAATGCACGGGACACAGGTTCGAGCCCTGGTCTGGGAAGATCCCACATGCCGCGGAGCAACTAAGCCCGCGGCCACAACTGCTGAGCCTGCACTCTAGAGCCCGTGAGCCACAACTACTGAAGCCCGCATGCCTAGAGCCCATGCTCCGCAACAAGAGAAGCCACCGCCATGAGAAGCCTGCGTACTACAACTAAGAGTAGCCCCTGCTCGCCGTAACTAGAGAAAGCCTACGCGCAGCAACAAAGACCCAAGGCGGCCAAATATAAATAAATAAATTAATTAATTAAAAAAAAAAAGACCCTATCTCCAGATAAAGACTCATTCTGAGATCCTGAGGGTGGGCTCCAACATATCTGTTTTTTTGGGGGGGTTGGATTTCAATTCAACCCATAACACTAACCAAGCCAAGCTAAGAGCCTGGACTCTGAGCCTCACTGCCCAAGTTCACATCCTGACCCTGCTCTTTACTCTGCACCTTGAAGCAAGTCATTTCAGCTCACTGGGTCTCAGTTTCCTCACTGTAAATGGGAATGGTAGTAACAGAACCTCCCTCTTAGGGTGGCTGTGAAACCGTACACTGATTGTGCTTGTCACATGCTTAGCACAGTGCTGGTAGCTAGTAAACACCCAATAAATAGATAGCATTAGAGGCAGACCTTGTTTTATGGCACTTTATTGTGTTCTGCACATATTGGAAGTTTTTACAAATTGAAGGTTTGTGGCAACCTGCATTGTCAGATGATGGTTAGGACTTTTAGCAATAAAGTATTTAAAAATTTTTTTAGACACAATGCTATTGCAACCTTATAGACCACAGTGTAATAGAAACACAACTTTTATCTGCACTGGGAAACGAAGAAATTCACAGAACTTGCTTTATTGTGATATTTGCTTGATTACAGTGGTCTGGAGCCAAACCCATAGTATCTCAGATCTGCCTGTACTATTATAAGGCAGGTGACAGACTGGTCTGAGGAGCAAGACATCAGTATGATGGTACTGGGCCAGCCTGATGCAAGCCGACCTACCGTGTGACTGGCTATTTCCTAAGAGGGTGGACCTGCAGTGTCATCCTATCCTGGGGTTCTCATGGCCCCAAGCCCTCCTCCCCTCCACCACCACCCTGCCCCCGTGTTGTCTGTGTTTCTGGAAGAATCCAGCAAACATTCATACTCACGTCTCTGAAGGTTTGACTGGAGTCCACGTCTTGGGCTTTTGGAGAAATGGTTATGTGTGTGCGTTTGTTCCTCTTCCTTCTCCAGAAAATGGCAGGTGCCCTGCATGGAAGTTAGAAGAGCCTTTTCTACATTGCAGCCCCACAAGGCACTCACGCCACTTGCCACTCCTCCATTTCTTTAACAATATATATATAAACAGACAACACTTTCGATGCCAGGAAATGATGTGACCTAGAAAGTGAGATGACAGATAAAATGAGGGAAGGATCTCCAGGAACACAATCTTGTCGAGGTGGATCTTGTCAGAGCAGATTTTCTGTGACCATAATAAAGGCTTTTAACATGAGCTGGGTTGCCTCATTTCCGAGGAGTAGGAGCTAGAGAGATTTTTTTTTTTTTTTTTTTGTGGTGCGCGGGCCTCTCATTGTTGTGGCCTCTCCCGTTGTGGAGCACAGGCTCCGGACACACAGGCTCAGCGGCCATGGCTCACGGGCCCAGCCGCTCCGCAGCGTGTGGGATCCTCCCGGACTGGGGCACGAATCCGTGTCCCCTGCATCCGCAGGCGGACTCTCAACCACTGTGCCACCAGGGAAGCCCAATAATGGCATTTTTAATCAAACAAAAGTGTGAATGATAGAAATTTTTTAAATGTTCAACAGTTGGAATCTCACTCAACCAACACTTGGTTACCAACGACTGCGTATCCTGCTAGGTGGCAGGGATACTAAGTGAAATAGAAGAAGATTTCAGTCTTCAAAGATCTTATAGCTTAATGGAGAGACAGACATACAAAGATATAAGTCATCACACGGTCTGAAAAGTGTTATAAAAGAAACAGAGAATATACACAGATAAGAATTTAACTTGGTAGAGGTCCTCAGGGAATCTGTCAGATTAATAAAAAATATAATTCATAATTAGTAAATCCATGTTACAAATTAGTGTTCCAGAAGTTCTTCAACTGTATTTGAAAATTTGTGACCCACCCTACTCCAGTATGACCTCACCTTAACTACTTACATCTGCAATGACCCTATTTCCAAATAAGGACATAGTCTGAAGTTCTGGGGGGTAAGACTTCACATGAATTTGCGGGGCGGCGGGGGAACACAATTCAACCCGTAGCACGCCAGTGTAGATTCAGATTTTCTCCTGAGTTTCTTCTTGCACCAACCATATCGCAGGACACTACTCTTTGGGCAGCCCATTCCCTTTGACTTCAGATAAATTTCAAAGGAAGTGATGAGGAAATGGGAATTTTGCACGTGATGGGTCACCCTTACAAGGCTTATCTCCTGTCCTTGTGTTACTGTAAACACACATCACTGGAATTAACAATATGAATTAATCTGCATAGTTACGGTAATCATGTTAGTTTGGAAGTACTCAGTGACACTTTTCCTTCCCTGTCACAAAGAAAGAGTGCAGCCACCACTCTGCCCAGCCTGTCCAAAGAGACGCTGTTTCCAGAGTAGAATGCTGAGCAGCTTGGTTGAGGAACCAACATTTAGCTGCTTGTTTGCTTATCTCTCCTCTCTGCTTAGTCTGCTAGGGACTGACCCAAAGAGGTACTGATAAAACACCTTGGGGGAGATGGGGAGGGGGAAGGGTAAGCTGGGACAAAGTGAGAGAGTGGCATGGACATATATACACTACCAAACGTAAAATAGATAGCTAGTGGGAAGCAGCCGCATAGCACAGGGAGATCAGCTCAGTGCTTTGTGACCACTTAGAGGGGTGGGATAGGGAGGGTGGCAGGGAGGGAGAGGCAAGAGGGAGGAAGTATGGGAACATATGTATATGTATGACTGATTCACTTTGTTATAAAGCAGAAACTAACATGCCATTGTAAAGCAATTATACTCCAATAGAGATGTTAAAAAAAATTAAAAAAAAAACCACCTTGGGGGGCCTGATAGTCTTTAGGCCTGCAAGAGCCTCAGGCAGAATGCAGGTAGCTGTTGTGGAAGAAGGCACAGCATGGCCAAATCGTGAGGCCTTTTCAAGCGGCCCTTCAATGTGGTAGGGCTCCAGCAGCTCCTGCTCAGCTGTCAAAGGCATGAGGACATCAGGTCCACAACGGTGTCTCAGAGGACGGGTTCTCTGTGAACACAGGAGCTCCCCAAACAGAGTAGCAGCTCTTCTCCCCACTCCTGATCTGCTCCGCTTGCTGCCTCTATTCCGCAAATAGTGTTTTGAAGGACTTTATGATGATCTCATAGCCATGTCTTGAAGTCTGTAAGACAAAATACTTCTGCTGGTACATTGTATGCAGTTGGGCAATTATTTGAGTAGTGTAAGCCAGAAATCTTCGCTTTCAATCACGATGCTTTTGCCCTGAGTTGTCTGGAGAGTGCCCAAGTCCTTAGCTCTCCACCCTCTGTTTCTGTTTTATAAACCAGAACACAAGCAGCATTACAAGGGAATAGAGAAGCAGGTTCCAAAAGGGTGGCCCACATATCAGGAGCTGGCCCTGTCCGTGAGAGTAGGCACTGACCGAGGGTTCCAGCAGTTCTTGTGAACATGAGGGAGGAAGTGGGACTTGCAGAATCTTGTTGGAGGAGAAGACTAAGAAACAGCAAAAGGACCCTGTCCAGTCTAGGCAGAAGGAAAGAAGGAAATAAACGTCTGCATGGATACAAGAGCTTGTATAAAAGAAGTCGGGCACACCGGCAGTATCTGGAGTCCCGTGCTGCTCTCCACTCCTTGTTGATTTATCCCAGGCCCCTTCTTACATCTACAGGCTCCAGATGGCCCGTACTCAGTTTAGAGTCACAGGAACTGAGGTCCACAAAACGCCAGTGGCCCAGAGTTACACAGCTAGTTAGCAACCACATCAAACACCTCTGAAAACTCGAGCAGGATGAAGACCATGTCAATATGACTCTCCAAAGGTATCATTCAAGTGCTACTTAGGATGTTATCTGCCATGGTCTGTCTGTTTGTGTCTCCTCCAAACTCCTATGTTGAAATCCTAACCCCCAAATATGATGGTATTAAAAGGTGGGACTGGGCTTCCCTGGTGGCGCAGTGGTTGAGAGTCCGCCTGCCGATGCAGGGGACACGGGTTTGTGCCCCGGTCTGGGAAGATCCCACATGCCGCGGAGCGGCTGGGCCCGTGAGCCATGGCCGCTGAGCCTGCGCGTCCGGAGCCTGTGCTCCGCAATGGGAGAGGCCACAGCAGTGAGAGGCCCGCGTACCACAAAAAAAAAAAAAAAAAAAAAGGTGGGACTTTAGGAGGTGTTTTTGTCGTGAGGTGGAGCCCTCATGAATGGAATTAATGTCTTATAAAAGAGGCTCCAGAGAGCTCCCTAGCCCCCTTCCACATGCGGACTCAGGGAGGAGATGCCAGCTAGGAACCAGGAACCTTCACTAGTACTCGACCTTGCTGGCATCTTATCTTGGAGTCCTCGGCCTCCAGAACTGTGAGAGTAGATTTCTGTGGTACCCAGTCTGTGGTATGTTGTTGTAGCAGCCCAAATGGACTGTACAAATACAGTACTGAATAAAGGGACCAAGAGTGAGAAGGATCAGTGCACGCTGATCCTCGAGTGACTGGGGAAGACCTCAGAAACCAACTGCTGTTTAAGAAGGGCTCTGAATGTCAGGTGGAACCGAGCATCTGTGATGAATGGGATCTGCAGGGGCTTGTTCATCTCTAAACATTTTTCAAGAGCCACTTAAAAGTCACAAATCCCTAACCATTTCCCAACAACCCACACAGAGACCTCTCAGCCTCCTATGCACATCTAAGAATAGCCCACTTGGCTGCAGTTGGCCTGAAATTCTTGCTTTTTGCGTCAAAACACTTGGCCACTATTTTCAGGCTGACACTCCCTTCTACAAATGAGAAGAGGTGCCACTGCTCATTGGAAGAGTTCTCACTTATTTGCTGCTGGCAAAGGAACATGTCAGAACCTGGACAGTAAGTCAAAGAGTTTGCTGAGAGGAATTGCTTTGGTTCTCTGCCTGTGGGAGACTCTTGATTTCAGTGGCTCAAAAACAGGCGGAAGCAGGATTAAAGGATTAAAAAAAAACTTTTAGTTTATTTAGCTTCCAAGTAATCCAGAAATCTCTAAGGGGGTTTCTCCAACAAAAGGAATCCTCACTTATAAATGTGGAAATACCATTAATTTTGGGGGAAGCCCATTTCTGTACAGCAGAAGACAGTATGAAAAAAGAAGGAGGCATACCCGGCCTCTCTTATTATAAATAAGTCACTTGGATGTATTCTGACACATAAATTTAGCTCAGTTTTAAATTCTATTTAAAAAGATTGGTTTTTGAAGGATTTACAATAAGCAGCCAGAATGGTTGTTTCAAGATTGGTGGTCAAATGGATTGTTTAGTTCTGCATCAGATCTGTGCTTTCTTATCCTTCTAGAATTGCTAAAAGAGAGGGCTCTTCATGATCATCGCTACTTGAAGCAGGGTCGAGTCGTAGCTTTTGTGAGCCCTCGGCACTTTTGCCTTTGTGGGGCTCTTCCTCCATAAAAAAAATTCTATTTCACAACTGCATTGGTATAAAGATGACTATATTAAGTGTATAGGTTAAAACATTTTCTTTAACCTAAAAATTCATATTTTTTCCTTCTGAAAAGAAATGAAAACATTTTTGTGTGCCCCCTGTTAGCTTCCTACGGCTGCCGTAACAAATTACCATAGAATTAGCAGCTTCAAATACCACAAATTTATCATCTTACGGTTCTGGAGGTCAGAAGCCCCAAATCTGTCTCACTGGGCTGAAATCAAGGTGTTGGCAGGTCTGGTTCCTCCCGGAGGCTCTAGGGGAGAATCACTTTCAGCCTTGCTGAGCTTCTAGAGGCTGCCCCCATTCCTTTGCTTGTGGTTCCTTCTTCTGTCCTCAAAGCCAGCAGATTAACATCTCCAGACCTCTCTCTGACTTTCTGAACTCTGCTGCCTTCATCTCATCTCCTTCTCTGACCCTTTTCCTCCTGCTTCCCTCTTATAAGGACCCTTGTGATTATTTTGGGCCCACCCAGGTGATCCAGGATAAATTCCCCATCTCAAGATCCTCAGTGTAATTACATCTGCAAAGTCCCTTTTGCCATGTAATGTCCATGGGTTCTGGGAATTAGGATGTGGACATCTTGACCGGGGGACATTATTCAGCCCACCACAGTCCCTAAGTGTTGCGGGGCTGAGGCACCACGCCTCCCATGACTAGTGGATAAGTTGGTCCCAACTCAAAGTGCCACTCCAGGAACTGTCTGCACCAGAATGTAAAATGCACTGCTTCCTTCATTGAGAAAGTCTTGTTCTGAAAGAACTGTGCTTCGCGACACAGTCTATTTCCCTTTCAGTGCAAGCTCTCTTAGCAGACCAGTAACGGACAGTTAGGGGGCCGTCAGAACTGCAGTAAGTTGATGAGGTCTGTGTAAATGGCTACAAGAATCTTTCCATTATTTTACTTGTTCTCTTTTTTGATGTTGGTTCGGGCTCTTCTTGGGTGCTCCTGTGAGCATGCTCTGCCTTCTCCAAAGCAGATTGTGTTGGTGATAATCCAGAAGGTTGAGGAGCCGGCCTGTTCTCGGGTCAGTGCTGGACACTCAGTGGGGCTTCCACGGAGGCTTGTTGAGTCGATGAATGGATGAGTGAATTAATTCAAATTTAATTGACTTCAAAAATTGAATGACTCTGGGCCCACCAAGTAAGTGGTCTGTTTATAAGTTGGTCAACAGTGGTCTTTAAAGAGAGCAAACAAATGAAAAGCTCTGAGCAAACGCCTTAGGAGCCCCGTGTGGTGGGAGAGGGCGATCTTGGTGATCTCCTGGTTCAGAATCCTCCGTGGGGTGGTGTCAATGCCCCTGCAGCTCCATTGTCTCCTGGGTTCTTTCTCCACATGCCCGGCAAGGGGCTCCCCAGATTCCCGAGGCGAGTGGTGGCGGCCTGGGAGGTGGTGGAGAGCAGGAAGCAGACGGCTCCACGGCGGTGGCGGTAACAAACGCGTAATTTTCTTCTCACTTCACTCATCCCTCTCCATCTGACGTGGCAGGTGTGCTGAGCAGGAACGGTGTGTGAATCGATTCGGAGAGGTTCAGCGACACGACAGCGAGCCGGGGCCGCGCCCCGGGCCATTGATCGCCTCCAAATCAATTTGCACACCGCTCCCACGTAGGTCACCTGCCATTTCAGACAGGGAAGGGAACAGTGAAGTGAGAAGGAAATTACGCCGGGAAGTCTGGGGACCCTCTCTCAAGAACGTGGGGGTCAGCCTTCAGCTGCCCTCGCATCTGCAGGCTTTGGAGGGGATGCGGCTCCCAGCCCAGCCCAGGCCCCTCTCCGACTGGCTCACCTTCAGGGAAGGGAGGCGGGAAGGCTGTAGCAAAACAGGGCCACTCTGAAAATCTATCAGCCTTGAGCTCACCTCTGGGGTTTGGGCTGCCACAGTCATAATCCTAAGAGCTATTTCAGAAAACCCAAATTGCCAACAGTAATAATCTCTCCGCCGCAGGACTGGTTTTCATTTGTGCCTCTCAATGCACTTTACAATTAATTCTCACCAACCTCTGCGTCCCACGAGCCAGGAGCCCAAGGGGAGCCCAAAGCAAGGCTTGGAAGCTTCATGGCTCCCCCATGGAGAGGGCAAAGGGCTTCCCCACTGGGAAGACAGGCACCGAGGCCCAAGTCTTCCTCAAGGAACCAACGGCAACAGTCTTCCTTTCTAAGAGGAGAGACGGGAAGGCCGTATGCAGTGGTTAAGGAGCTGGAGAATGACTCCTGACATGTTCCATCAGCTTCAGCTGAGGCAAGAGGCATCTTAACCACTTATCAAGGCTGAAGACCTGACGAGTGAACGATTTCCAAGGATGCTGTCCATCCAAACACTGATCGTGCTGTGGAACTGCTATCTTCTTTGGAGCTGTGGAGAGAGTGGGGTTCACTGCCACCCTTGTTAGGTCACAGGGATCCCAACAAAACAAGATGGAAGTTCACACCTGCTGGCAAGTGCCCAGCACAGTGCAGGGCCCTGAGCAGGTGCTCGAGAAATGAACCTCATTCCGAACCCACTGCGGGTGGACTTGGTCCCTTTCCCAAGTGGAGGGTTTCAATTGTAAGTACATCCCAGTTGGCTGGGCAGATTTTCCAGGCAGTGGGCTCCTTACTGTCACGAATTTCTTTTGTCTCCCCCACCAGAAGCAGGACCAAGGAAGGTCCAAGAGATACCTGGCGGCTGGAGCAAAGGAAAGATGCTCCCATCCTGAGTTCTAAAGAGACAACAGAAAAACCAACATGCTCACCTCCTGCCTCATGCCCTTCTCAGACGCAGCCACAGTGCCTTCCCTCACCGTGAAGGAAATGCTGATCAAGTTCTCATTGTCCCGCCAAGCCCCCCTCCCTGCCTCCTACCTGTGCTTAGGAGATTCATCAGAGCTCCAGGAGAGGGCCAGGGGTTAGATTTTGCATTTTTTGGACCTTGTATCTGGGGAATGGAAATAAAGCCATAGAGACAATGACTCAAGAAGCTCCCACTCACCTGCCCCTCAGATCAGCCCATCTGCTCCAAGCAGGTGGGCGAAGCGGGGCTCCTGAATGCTCACTGCCTAGACCCAAGCACACACGCACGCCCATGCCCCCCCCGCACATGCACACACACACACCTGTACACACATATTCCCCTCTACCCAGCCCAGCTAGATTCCCTCCCAGGTGAGGCCTTCCTGGCTCTGCCCTCCCTGCTCTCAGGTCTCCAGCTGATCCCATTGAGCACGCAGTTGAAGTCTTCTTTGTGATCAGGAGAGACTCGGTCAGGCCCTCCAGCCAGCCCTGCTGCTCACACTCCTTCCACCCCAACTGCAGGGATGCCAGTCTGGCTGTCCCATCGCTTTCTGTGACCCCACAGAGCACTTCCAGGGTAGATAAAGAATCAGCTTAGAGTTCAGTTCAACAAAGTTGAAGGATGATGACGTGGTCCCTGCCTGGAGGAGCCCCAGGCCTGGTGCACATGCCTTGGCTCCTTGGCTAGATTTAATGCTCTCAGGGGCCAGGAATGACTGGGTTCATCTCACAAGGCCCAATTCTGCAAATATGTCACAGAGTCAAGGCTGTGGGGAGTAGAAGTAGCTTGAGCGTAACCAATTCTACCTTGGCAAGTGGCCTCATAGGTTAAATTTGTTGGAATCCATACTGGAAGATGGGGTTAGATGGTTAGGAGAGAAGATCGGGTTGGAGGGAGATAGAGTATCATTCCTGAGAGCTTCAACTCTACTCCTGTCTTCTAAAATAAGCCAGAGGGGGCTTCCCGGGGGCTTCCCTTCCCTGGTGGCGCAGTGGTTGAGAGTCCGCCTGCCGATGCAGGGGACGCGGGTTCGTGCTCCGGTCCGGGAAGATCCCACATGCCGCGGAGCGGCTGGGCCCGTGAGCCATGGCCGCTGAGCCTGCGCGTCCGGAGCCTGTGCTCTGCAACGTGAGAGGCCACAACAGTGAGAGGCCCGCGTACCGCAAAAAAAAAAAAAAAAAAAAAAAAAAAGCCAGAGGGTAACTGCTCCTTTTCTGCTAATTCTTCCCCATTTTCTGAGACAAAAACCATGTAAGAGGAGTTTAGTCAACAAAGTAAGGGACAACAGACACACTTTGTATCCTCACTAAGACTGCAAGAGCCTCACCTGCTGAACAGGGTCTTTCAAGCTGGGAAAACCTGTACTTGATCACACATCACTGAAAATGATGGTTAATTCCATTTCTGGGACTTGCTGGGTTGTCCCTGTAGACCCAGGGTCCCCAGAGGGCCGGGACATGGAATGTTTAATGACTGTATGTATTTACTTCTCTTTGGCTCCGCCAACATTTGCACATGATACATACCACAGACACAGTCTATCAAACATATCTTTATATTATTAAATGCTTTGGTTTTGAACAGGAAATATGTGCATGCAGTACAAAAGTCCAAAGAATCAGAAGCCACCCTCTCACACTCATCCCCTAGGCACACCGGTCCCTTAGGTCACCAGGACAAGTACTGTAACCAGTTTCTTTTGTGACATTCCAGAGATAGTCCACGCATATGCAAGCAACTATATTAATAAATATTTTTGATCATAGCTACTGGGTATTTTTGTTCGTTATACATAGACAAGTGTGTCCACTTCATTCTACTTTTTCTGCTGGCAGTGGCTCAGCTGCCTTTATCAGGAGTGGTAATGTGTTTCCCTAACACACAGCATATATAATAGTACGCACCGTAGCAATTCAAGCCGTCGCCTCCGCTGTGACACCGCGGTCCCCGCGAGGATTCCGTCCAAGCTCGGTGGTTCTGGTCGCGCTAGGGTCGCGCCGCGCCTCCCGGGGCGCAGTGCCCGGCTCCGGCCGCACGATGGCGCCCGCTTCCTGCGGACCCGTCCCTCGGCGGCGGCGCAGACAAAGGCGGGCGCTTGGCCTCCCTCGCGGGGCCGCGGAGGCGGTGGGCGCCCGGGGTGGCCGCGGCCGCCCCTGCGCGCCGAACCTGGCAGCTGACGCCTGCTAGCGCCTTTGTCCTGCGCTGCCCGCCCTTGTGCTAAAGGACAAGGCGAGAGGATGCCGGGCGCAGGCGGCGCCAGCCGGCCATCCACCCGAGTCCCGACTCGGCCCCGACACCCCACAGCTCGGCCCCATGTGAGCTTGGGTCATGGACAAGATGCTGGAAGCGCCCGAGTGCGAACGGCCTCCAAACGGCTGCCCAGGAAGCTTCCTTTCCCTTCCACCCATAGCAAAGAATTTGCCCCAGAATTCCGCACTGTGGAGGTTTTTCACCACTGCCCTGACCCGCCTCCCGGGTTGAAATGCTATAGGACCTGGGTGTCACGTCTGCAGAGGAGACACTGGCATTTAGATTTGAGTGGAAATCAGGAGTGACTGGGCCTCGGTCGCCCAACCTCGTCACTGCAGGGTCCGGGAAAACTTCTTTCCTCTCCTGTCCTCACACCCTTTAGTCCTGCAGCCCAATAGAACTTTCTGTAATGATGGAAATGTTCCGCATCTTCCCTGTCCAGTATTTGGTAGCCATTAGTGACATGTAACGACTGTGTGCCTGAAGTGTGGCTGAAGAACTGAATTTTTAATTATATTTAATTTTAACGAACTTAAATCTGTGTAGCCACCTGTGCTCACATGTGTGTAGGTCTATGGCTACCCTCTTCGACATGCAGCTTTAAGATCTCAAGTTGATCTGGGCAGTTGAATATGCAGTTATGTTGTTAGCAGCAAAACTTTATAAAAATACAGATAAAGCATGGAGTGTATGCCTATTGCACCTGAAAAGATGCCCCATAGTAGCTGGTGGGGAGAAAGAGACAGTGGTGTCAGCTGAGTTTATTTTGGCTTTTTGGGGAGATGCTTTTAGAGGGTGAACTGTCTGTGGTAAGGTGACATGGCAAAGAAGGTGAAGAGGAAATGGATCCTTATAATGTCTTGCTGGTCTTGCAAATGGGACTGTCTCAGCTTTGAGCTATGTTTAGAGAAAATTGGGGGGGCATAACCACCATCATGTATTAAGTGGCTAAATATAGACATCCCACATGCTGGGCTTCCTGGGACAAGATGGTCAGACCCAGAAACAACCTTGACAGAACTTGGGTTCTTCTGTGGTCCTGGGTGCTTGCGATGAGTGCAGAGGAGGGCCTGGGTCTGCATCACCACTGGTCAGTGATGACTGGGGTTATGGTGCTGCTGTCTTCCCTGGACATGTGATAATTATTAAGCAAAGATGGTGCCTTGTGGGTCAGGAGGGCGTGTATCTGTAGGATGCAAGACAATCCCGGATAGGAAACCAGAGGATTAGAAGTGCTTCCTCATGAGCAGAATGTCTTAGGTTGCAAGCCATCTTCTTACTCATCATCAGAGCACAGTTAAATGTAAAACTTAGAAGTTACCTGCAGCAGCAATCAGCAGGCTTCTGGTACCTCAAGACTGCCTAATCACCTGTCTCTTCCAAGACTGTTAACCAATCAACAGCTTCATTTATTTTTATTGAAAATAAACATGTACACCTGTGTAGGTTCCCTGGTCTAGTTAACTGAATGTTTCCAATAAGCAATCCAATTATGTGACTATTCTAAAATCTGAGGTGGATGCTCCCTTTGATCTTCTAAATAACATTTGCGTGTGTGTGTGTATGTCTGTGTGTATGTGGGAGTGGGGTGGAGGCAAATGGAGGGAAGGGGGCAAAAATCGGCCAAAAAAGCTTGTATTATCTTTGGGGATCAGTGTGCCTTTTAGCCTATTCTAAAGTATCCAGAAATAGACCTGCGAACACTGATGGCTTGTTTGAACTGAAGCTGACGGAGGTGTCCTGGCAGAGCTCCTTACCCACAGTAGGCATTCAATAAATATTTGGTGAATTTTTAGTGAGAAGGGAAAACGGGCCATGATTCCATATCCAAATGATCTTTGCGGGTTGTCCATCCCTTTTTGTTTTGTTTTGATTTTTTTCTCCTGGAGATGTTCCCGACCACAAATAAAGGACAAGGGGGAAAATAGTTAAGCACACCTAGAGCTGCGTCCAAACAAAAGAGGAAAGAGACTAAACAAACCCAAGGTTTTCTATTTCTCCCTGAGCCAAGTAATCCCTTTGATTACATCTAATACCTGCCAAAACCCAGATGGTGTGCCCACCCATCTCCCGTGTGATAATGCCACATTGTGAAATCTACCCATTAATATTAATTGTCAGCTAGAGAATCTGTCTGAACTACTAAAGCTTGAGATTGCCTTGAGAAAGCAGGCCCTGCTTTAACAGGGATTTTAAGATAATTCTCATTCTTTCATTCTGTATCTCACATATGTAGAATGTTAAATAATAGCCTGAGAATGCTTTTCTAATTTCAGCACATGTCTGCCTCTCACAATCCAGGTCTTAAGCCACTGTTCATTTGGGGTCTACACCTGTTGACCAAAATATTACCTTAAACTGCTGTCGGCTTGCCAGCAACATGTAGGAACCCACTGTTCACCCTATAGAGAGAATTGCAACTCCCTGGGAGCTGTCTGAATTGAATGTGCCGTAGCATGCCACGCTCAACTATTTCCCTTTTATTTTTCTCCCTCTCAGTAATTGACTTGGTAATCCTTGAAAAGTCTTACAAAATCTCAGTTTTTTTCCAATTATTGTGCAGGCCTTGCAGAGGAAGGAAGGCAGGGGCCAAAGAGAAGGCCTGGGAAGAGAACTTGAGGTCCAGGCATGTTCGGGGTGCCGCTCCTGCCTGATGATCCCATTGGCAGCATTTGATTTGAACTCTGATCAGGAACATACACCCAGGTGGGCTCCAGAATCCGATCTGTGCTTCCAGGTCTCCATGCTGAACTGTCTCAGCATTGCAGTTTCTGCTGTGTTCACTGAACTTTTTTTTTTTTTCTTAAACCACAAAATTTTAGAATCTATTTATTCCTGAAATAGATATGAAAATTTAGTAGGTGTGAGATTGAGTTTTTCCTCTGGGGTCGCCCCTCTTATCCTCATGGGTTATGGTACAATCGCCTTTTGACAGTCATTCTTAAAGCCAACACCTTAAACTTTATGAGTAAATGCAGAATCCAGCCCACACACTGTCTTTGTTTTTGCCAGGAGCATACAGGGCTGGTAAAACGAATGAATTCAATATTCTATGTCCCACGTTTCAGGAGGCAGCTCTCTGTCCCCCTGAGCTTGATGTCCAGCTCCGGCCAGAGCTGCAGCCCCTCAGCGTTGCTGACTGACTGGGGCAGAAGGACACCACACAAGTGAAAACTGGAACCAGTCTGTTCTTTTGGGCACATAAACGAATGTTTACTTCAAAGCCCCGACAGTTCTTTTATTAGCAAATAGTAATTTCAACTGAAAAAAAAAAACCCAGAAGACCTTCCTGGAGCAGCATGTCTAAATAGATATTGAGATAATTTTAAAAACACCTATTGGTATGTAAAGCAAACTTCCTCATGAAAAGAAGTAACTGCACAAGTGGCAGAAGCCAGTTTACACAGCTAAATATTTTGATTATTTAATTTATTGCCATTATTTTACAAAATGGAAAAAAAGCAATTGAATTGCAATTTTGTTCCCATTCCTGGCCAACTCTGCAATTCTATTTTATATGAATGCTGCTTTTGGAAAGAGATGAGGAATGAGACGGAAAATGGCTTTTTATAGAGCAAGGTGAGTCCTCTCACCTACTTAGCCCTCCGTGTGTATAGGGCTGGTGAAGGTGCGTTCAGGCCCCAGTGTGTGAGGAGGCCGGCCTTGCTGGGTGTTCCCTCAGAAGGAATTGTTAAACAGGGCTGCACCTCCCCTTCTGGCCCGCCTGCAGGGATTTTGCAGATCATTCTCCTGGGCCTCCTTCTTGGAAAACGTCAGAGGAGAGGCGTGCAAGCAGGGTGAGGGGGATGGCTCCCTCTACCCCCTCTGCCCCTCTCACTGGAAAGTTGCTTTCTGACGCCAAAGATTGGGACATGTCGTTATAAAGTCATCCAGAAGGCAGAAGTTAGCATTTTTAAACTGAAGGTGAACCACAAGGCCCACTTCTGCTGCAAGTGCTTCTGTTCAACCATTTAAAAAGACCAAAATTAACTTTTTTTTTAAACGTCTTTATTGGAGTATAATTGCTTTACAATGGTGTGTTAAGTCTTTGCTTTATAACAAAGTGAATCAGCTATATGTATACATATATCCCCATATCTCCTCCCTCTTGCATCTCCCTCCCCCCAAAATTAACTTTTAAACACATCCATTCTTTACACAAATAAAAATGGGAAGTACAACCAGTCACTTTGTAAAACCCAAACACTGTCTCTCGGAGAGTTTGTTTCACGTGTATATGTTTTTAAATGGCCAAAATTCAGGTTCTTATGGTGTTTAAAAGAATTCGCTCATAGGATCAGACCCGAATATTCCACGCTTAGCACTGAGCAGATTTTTATGACCTGCTTAGAGACCTCTGAAAAATACACTTAATTATAACAAGGCAGCATTATGCAAACATATCTGGGTGATGTTTACACTACCCCATTCTTGTCAGTTAGAAGAAATACAACAAAAATATTAAAGAGCAAATAAACCCAAATCAATGAGAAGAGAGATGAAAGTATGTGTAATTGAAAAAGAGAACGTATGTGAAAATACTGTAAAAATTGTAAAGTGTCACCACACATGAGGTAATAGCCTATCAGCAGAACTATCTCTAAGTCTTCAGAGGCGGTGCAGCCTTCCCAGTGTGTTGGGCTGTCTGATGGTCTGTATATTTATATATTTAAGTTGCGGTATGGTGAGCCATTTACACCTCTTTGTAAACCAGTTCGTACTTTCCTTTTATACTGTGCCCCCTCAAAGGAATTTCTAGAAACCTTAGAACATTTCAGATGTTCCTCATGAGAACTCTGGATGGTAAACTCAAAATTGAAGCATAAGCAGTTCCAACTAAACCCTCAAGCAGATCTTGAGATGGGAAGGTCAGTTTGAAATCTGAGTCTATGGATGTCATTTAAAACCCCCTCATCACCCCCAGATCAGTTTGATTTCCTTTCTAGTGGTCATCTACCAAGGGGCTACGCTAACCTCTGCTCTCACCCACTCACTGTCCAGAAGCCAGAGCCGAAGAGGCACAATTCAAATGTCCTTGAGGCCTTGGGTCTTTAAAATGTATACTTGCAGTCCCTACTCTGGTTGGAACAGAACCCACTGAGGGCTTCTGAGCTGACACCCTAGGACTTCCAGGGGCTCCCCCTCTCCAGCACGGAGCTGCTGATATGTTCTTATAAACACAAATGAAATATCTTTGGTGGCTAATCTGTAGTATCTAAAACCCAGTTTCCTTTTGCATGAATAAATTGAGGGATAAAAACTTTGAAAATAACCTACGCCCTCCCAAAACAGAAAAACAGATGTGAAATAGATGTCAATATCTCATTGCCCAGGACCTTGAAATTTTTAACTGGCTAGCAGAAAGTCATTTAAAAATAATGGGCAGGGCAAAATAAATATGTAATTTGATAGTCCGTTAGCAACTCCTTTTACTTACCGCTTGCAGAACATTTTCTAATTTTCTCTTTGATCGTAAATAGAAATCTAGTTTATTAAGCAGAAACATAGATTATTAATAAATAAACCACTTGATGCCCATAGAGCACTTTGAGGGCGAAAAGCCTCTACTAAGTGGCAAATGTTATTATTTTTATTGCAAGCTAAAGGGAGGAAAGTAAGCTAATGAATGCTTACGAGCTCCAAGTAGTCATCATGCCCAAATTGCCACATACTGTACACTATTCAACTTGTTTCTTAGATGGAGATGCGTTTAGACTTTAAGTTGATGCTTTCTAATTTTTGCCAGCGATGAAAGGCAATGCTTATGGGTCTGTAATTTAAATAAGAATAACTCAAGGGATTAATCAGTTTTTACATTTAAATAGAAGTTGCCTAAAATATATAACACTTTTGAAAGTGCAGCTAGCAAAAAAGAAAGAGACAAGGCCAAGACTAATTTTCTGAGTTAAATCGTTGCCAAGGGATATAGCTTTTTATAAGTATCACTTCTTTTGAATATTATCATAGCCATATACTGATCTACATTAAAATCATACCCTAAACAGATAGAGTGAAACCTGATGTTTTAGGGTTCAGGCTGAATGCTTTCTTATGTTGTACTCTTTTGCCTTGACACTGTGGTATATATGATATGTAAGATGACTGAAGTCTTTTACTATCTGATATTTGAAGTAGGGCAACATATAAAAATAATACCAAGCCACAATGGCATAGTTAAGCATGGAATTATGGTGGTAAGTCTGATTTTTGCAAGAATTTTTCTGAAGTCAGATCAGAAGTGCTCACTTTTGATGTTAGTTAAAGTGAACGCACTGTATACTTCTATACATTATGTTAAATTTGCTGATACACATATGAATATGTGTTTACATATCTAGGGTCCGCACTTTTCGCTCATTCTTATTGAGAATAGATTTAATTTAAACCAAAACAAATAATTTAACAGAGAAACAGATAATAATTGTAAATGTTACAATAGAAGCTACTTTGTTTAAATCTCCTATAAATATATATTTTGGCTAAATACTGTAGGAGAAATCCATATGGGTTACTTGAGATTTTCCTCACTAAAAATGTCAAAGCAGTCTTCATTCTCAAGAGAATTAGGTTCTGCTCTAGGATCACAGCTAAGGTGTGCCGAAAGGAAAGCATTTAAAGACAATTTTCTTGTACTCTCCCCCCACCTCCACATACACACACTCCAGGCCTTTTAAAATGACACCATTATGCTCCATGTCCAAGACTGGAAAAAAAAAGTCTCCTCCTGTTTGACAAGATTTGGCCTGCGGTGATTTTAGCAGCCAAAGTACAAGATTTTTAAGTTAGGGCCTTCAGAATGGAATATTAGCAGACCCATATTAAAACAATGCTGTCAGCCCTTACGATCATACAGGGTAATTTTCTAATTAGCAGAAGGCTATTTGAAATGCAGCATGGTGTCCCATTTTTCATACTGTTATTTTCTACTGGGTAGAACTAGAGAAGTAAAACAAAAGCCATGAAACCTCAGAGTCAAATTTCTATAAATTGGTCTCTCCAGCCCCGTAAAGATCGAATCTAATTTTAAAGGGTTTTTAATTTACAGAACTTAGCTTTGCTGCACTAGGAGAGTTGTGCTAAAAACCAGATCACCATCCAACCAGTTAACAGAGCACAATTGCTACTCTTCAGTTATTTGATTTTAGGTTATTTAAAAAAATTTATAATAGCATGTATTATTCATCCTTGTTTTCTTAATATCTGTGTTTGGGTTCATTTTTCTGGAAGAAGATTCAGCAAAGGGACGTGCATATAGGAGATGCTGGATAATACGAGGCTTAAATATCTTCAAACGTTTATTCTTAAGAGGTAGAAAAGAGGGGTTTCTTTCATGAGTTTGGGTCTTACCTTTTGGCATATTGGGTCAGGAGAAGAGGTAAGGGTTGGAGGTAAAAATGTTTGGGGTGCATCCAGGGAAAGGCAAATTAGATTCTTAGAGATTTCAAATATAGAAGCATTCAGTGAACAGATTTTTATACGTGAAGATTCCGAAAGTCAGTCATCCTGTGCATACAAATAGAGATCCCTGTCCAGAGCATCTTCTTCAGTTATGGAGGAGGAAGCAATGAATATTCCATCCCTAGTAAGGTTCAAGTCACATCATTGTCATGCTGACCGCTTCTTCTACAGATTGGTGGACAAAAAAATAGGTTGATTGGCAGAGGACAACTTTCTTCAAGCCATCCTCTAAATTGCCTCCAGTTTTCATTTTTCCAAAGAGTGTGTGGTGTCACATGACTACTACTACTCAGAAACATCAAGTGGTTTTCCACGGCTTGCAGAATTTGGTCAAGACTCTGAAGCCTGACTTTGGCACCCTTCCCAAACTTGCCCAGACTCTTTCCAGACAACTTTCTGCCACTCTGCTCTATGCTTTAGCTGCACCAGGAGACCTGTGGGCCCCCAAACTCACCAAGCCTGTTCGTGTGACTGGTCAGGTTGTTCCTTCCACCCTGAGTGCTCCTCCCGCATCTTCCCACCTAGCAAAGCCCGACTCATCCTTCTCCAGCAGTTGAGGAATCTCCTGCTTTGTGGTGGCTTCTTGACCTCCTCTTTATTTCCTATCCCCTGTCTGATTGGTTTCGTAGCCAGGTGTGTGTAAGCTCCCCCCTGGAATGTGAACCACTTGAGAAGATGGGGACCTGGAACTTTTTTTTTTTTAGTTTAAGTCCCTTCCACACCTGGTAGAGGTCCCTGGGTGCGGTAGACACTCAAAAGCACCTGGCATTTCGTTGACTCTGAATAAGAGGTCTGCCCACTTCACATTATGCATGGTATTCAGTATTCTCTAAATTAGAGAGATCGGCTGTGAATTAAACGCAAAACAAAAAAACAACAGCTGCCACATTCAAGGAATTACACTTTGAGTAGAAAGAGTGAAAGCAGCTGATGTCTAGGGTCAGCTGGAGGCATTTTCCAGCCATTTCTTCATTCCCTTCTACCCCATCCCAACATGATGAAAGCAACTTCCACATCCTTCCCAGGACCTGGGGAGTCACACCCTAACTTTTACCTGCACTGAAACTGGACAGAGATAGTGGTGGGCATGGCATGAGAGCATGGCATGATTTGGCCCACTCTTCCCTCTCCCGTGCATACATGATCTGTGAAGTTTCAGCTTTTTGATCATGTTGCTAATGTTTCTCTACCAAAAAAAAAAAAAAAAAAAGGAACACCATTCCCCCTCAAACCGTTAAGCTTTTAAAAAAGAAAAAACAAAAAGGAAAGAAAAAATGCATCATATTATTCTATGATTAACTGAATAGAATGGGATTTTTTTATTCTCAGGATGATTAAAAAGCAACATACTTATCTCTCCTGTCTAAGCCTAGGTTATGGTTTAAAAAGCAGTCTGTTCAACTTTGTATTGGATCTCGTTAGACTCCTTGCACTGATGACCCCTGGCTTCTTCCCTTCCTTGCTTGAATGCCAACAAGTTGGTACGTCCTAGATGAGTTTTCACTGTTTCTGCTGGTGGAATAGTAAATTCCACTGGGTCCTGTTTGCCAGGCCATCATTAACTGCTTTTAATAGCCATGGATGGAAGAGCTACCTACCCACTTTCTTTTTTTCTTCCCCCACTTTCTTTCCCACACATGGTAAGCTAAATTGTTTATCATACTTCTTTGTATCTAGGTATCTATTTGATGGCTTGTGCCTTTTCCTCCAAATCTGGGTTCATAGAAATTAAAAAATTTTCTCCCCACCTCCAGAGGGTACTCTGAGTGTTCTCTCGGGTCTCTGACATAGCTGGCACCTATGACCAAGTTGGGGTTACTGTACATTGCAGTCTACTTTATCATATCAATCCAGGGGCTTATAGTCTAGTAGATAGAACTAAACAGATTTGCACAATACACAGGAAAAGCACTAGAACCTGCATCTTCTGATAGAACATATGTAAGTAATTAAGAAAAAAATAATTGCACATTTGAGAAGGTGGACTCATCAAGCAGTTGTTGAACTATAAAAATGCGTTAAGTGTAGTCAGTTTCTTTTTTTAATTATTCAGGAATGTTGTTTATGTTATCATGAAAAAAAGAGGTGAGAAAATATATTCGGCAATTTTTGGTTTTCCCCCATTTGAGCAGATGGCGATTTGTCGTTCAAAATTTGTAACTCAAATTATTTCACATTTTTATTAATCAGTACAATATGTTTTTAAAACAACAAACTGCACTTAGAAATATCAGTGTAAGTTCCCCAATTTGCCTAGTTCCATCAGAGAGCAGTTTAAGAATTAGAAATTTTATTAGCAATATTGGGAAACATAGCATTCTAGTTCAGCATTTCAATTGTCATTATTTTTATTCAAAGTATCTCATATGAGGGAGGGGCAGTTGAAAATAGTACAGAAATTGCAGTGGGGAGCTGCAAAAAACTGGGAGAATCTGTTTCAAGAGGTTTGCTTTTTTGGTAGAACAAAAAGTGCATTTTGTTAGAGACAAATATTTTTGTGATAAAAAACATTTTATGTGAAATGTAGATTGGACTTTTAATATAAAAAAGAAATGTTAAGCCATTCTATTTTAAGAAGGTTTGGCGTCTTAGAATGAAAGCTGTTAGAACTGCATATATTGGAATGTTCTCACAACTGTTGTCATCCTATGTTCCTCTGCAAACCTGTTAAATTACATGAGTGTAGAAATAAGGGAGCTTTTTTATTATTATTAATTGACACTCATTTTTAGCTGGCATGTGCTGGCAGGTCTTTCCAGACAAACCTCAGACCGTACAAGGCAGAGCTTCAATCTGAAAGTTTGGGGAGTATTCTAAAGCTCTGTAATATGGAAGCTAGGAAGTGTAATATTAAAGTGATAAACATCTTATATTCAGTGTAATTCACAGTTTCTTTCATTCTTTTTACTATCTATAGATCTAAATCAAAACAAATTCCATAAAAGAGGGGGTTATTTTCAAGCACATTTTCCTTCAGAGAGCTCTTGAATATTTTATCATATCTATTTCTATACATATGCTATACATTTCTAGATCCCTCTTGAACAAAATCCAAGGTGATGATTAAAAAAAAAAACTATGACATTAGAATTCCTAGGAGATGTAAAGTTAGCCCTTGTAAATAAAATAAACTTTGTTTTTGGCAATTAAAGAATATATAGGGATATTAAGTCAAAGAACAATATGTCTGAACTATTAAACTGTTTTTTCCAGGAGGTTATTAAAAATGTATTTCAAATTACCAGAGTGGCAGGAAAAAATAAAAAATAATAACTTAAAAACAGTTACATTTTCCTGTGCTCTTGAGAAGGAACATTGGATTTCACACGATGTGATTTCCAAGTAGAATTTTGCAAGCACCAAATATCCACTTTAGGACACGTGAGAGGTTCATCCACCGTTCCCATAGTAGGACCTTTTGAGCTGTCAATGCAACAAACTGCGAATGGGTGGGCACTTCGATTGTCATCTGGTAATAGGAATCTATGGATTTTCTGGGTGTCCTTCGAATTGTGCTGAACCCCGGGATTTAGACAAGCTCTTCACGAGGTCAAACAAAAAACCAGACCCGGATCACGGTGCCGCCCAGGATCAAAAGGGGCAGGAAGTATGTATAAGCTTATGATGTGAGGTGGGAATCTCTGGCGGCTGAACAGCGTCTGCGTCCTCAAATGGTTAATTCCCCCAGGCTGTCATATTGCATAAACAGATCCTCCTTTAATAAAATTAATTAGGTTCTGAGCTATATAAGGTGATGCCTACTGACCCTTTACATGCCTATTGTTCCCAGATCCAAGCGGAAGAAAAAAAGAGACGCTGCCCAGTCAACACAAGAGAGAACCAAGTTGAAAGATTAGAAATCTCAAGTAGGAGCAGGGAGAGGGGACGGAGGAAGCTAGGTAATGTTTGCTTCTGCACGGAACTTAAAAGCAAAAACAAAAATCAAAACCCCGCAGCGCGGTGATGGGGTTTTGTTAATTTCGCTTTTTTGCACTCGCCACGAAATCCAGGCTCCGTGGAGCTCCTGAGAAACATCCAGAGTATTTGCAGATTTCAGGGACTCGCCGCTTTAGTTAAAAAAAAAAAAAAAAAAAAAAGACCCGAGGCACTGGGGCAGGGTTAGGTGGAGGGCACCAGAGGATCTGCAAAAGAAAAGCAGCAACCCCGCAAACCCATTCAGATTCCCACTACGTCCCTCCCTTTTCTCTGGCTGTCCACCCAGCGCTATCCCGGGCATTTCATAACACGAGTTGCTTCTGATATTCTTTTAAGTTTGCTAAGGGAACTCCTCGAGGGTGGCAGCGGGAGCTGGGATGGGGAAAGGTGAAATGAGGACCGCGGTCTTTTTCTTTTTTCTGCATCACAAGGGGCTTGAGTTCCCCTGTCCTAGGGATTAAGTGAGCGCATCCCGGGCGCCTCTGGTCGGAGGAAAGCTGATGCACGCCAGCAAATGCTGCCCGATTTTGTAAGAAAAAAATTTTAAAGGGAAAGAAAAGAAAAGAATCGTTCTCGACCGGATGTTTCCAATTACAGGGTAGCCAGGGAACAGAAAGGGGGGGTGGGCGTTTGGCGAGGCTGGGGCCAGATTCGGAGAGGGTGGGGGTCGGAGGTGGGAAGAGACACAGCAGGGAAAAGGCAAGAAATGAGGCTTCTGTGAGGAGAGGATGAAAATAGGAAAATGAAGCAGAACTAGAAAAATGACAGTGTTGAGTGCTGATTTATTGCAGAAGCCTCTGGTCATTTCCATATATTGAAATGCGCCCAAGCGGCCAGTCAGTCAATTTCTTTTGAGCTGCTGCCGCCGCTGCCCACGGGCTGCCCACGTGACTCCCCCTCAGTCAGCCTCTTTACCACCCAGCCCCAGAAACAGATAGAAGAGGAAAGAAAGAGTGTGAGGCAGAGGAGGCATCTGTGTACTGTAGTGGGTGATTTGGAGAAGGAGACATTTGTGTGGGTCTTTGGGAAAGAAGGAATGTGGCCTGGGGAGGGGAGAGGTAGGTTTTCACGCTCCATTCAAGTGTTACATCCAGTTACCTCTCTCTGGCATCTTTCCATCTCCTCTCTCTTCTTCCCTCCCTCTCCTCTTTTCCTCTTTATCTCTCCCTCTCTAGGCGGTTAAGAAAAGGGGACAGAATACAGAGATAGAAAAATCTATCTACGGATATATAATGGGGATGGTGTGGAGATGTAGGAGATTCAAGTCAGATTTTATTTTGGTGTCTTTGGTACTATCCGTTGCTTTGGTAGATTTTTCTTAAAGAAAGGCACACACACACACACACACACACACAGAGATCCTAGATAAAAGCCAGTGAGTTGTTAAAAATGAATTTGCAGCATTAGAGCTGTTAGCATCATTCAGCAAGCAGCAAGCTTGATAATTTCCAGGTGTTGGGGAAAGCCGTTGTCCGGGAGCTCTTACAGAGCTTATAAATCCCTGTTGGGAGGGAGAAAAAAATCTTTGGAGGTGAATGAAATATCAAATCACAAGACTCCTATGTAGATTTATGATTGCATAAGAAGCTTGATCATTTCCATATACTGAAATGTGCTGTCCTCCTGAGCCTGCCCAGCCCTTCCAGGAGACGAGGCGCTCCGTTCTGCCTTGATCAATGTTGACTATGAAGCAAGAAAGGAGGGGGGTGGTGGTGGAAAGCAGGCTGGCACCAGATGGAGCGGGGTCTCGGGAAAGGTCAAGGTTAGCCCAGGCTGCTATTGAGTCGGTAGCAGCCTCACAGATAGATCTCTGCCTCGAAGGCACCCACTGGGGCTTCTCAAAATCAAATCTAATAGAAAAGGCAGTCACAGAATGAAATCGCTTCATCTGAATGCTAAAATTGTTATTAGGCTACATTAGAGAGATATCAGGCACGTGGTTACCAAAAAAGGGAGCATGCCTAGCAGTTTGTGTCTGAAAGAAAAGCTATGAATATGTTGATAACATCAGTAATGGGCAAGTAGAAGAGATGGATATCTTTTTTTTTTTTGTCTGAAGAGCAGATTAACATATTAAATAAACATGTTTTTCTCTATTTAGCAGGTCTACCTTATATTTTGAATTGCTTGGAATTCTTCTTTGGTGGGGGGAGTGAAAAAATCACTCAGTCCAGAAATAGGTGATATTTATTGATCGAGAAGTTTGACTCACTTAAGGAATTTTGTTAGCATCTTTCACCAGGTATGTGCCTCTGGAAACTCATCCCTCAGGCTTTACATTGGGGGTTGACACTGCCTTGGAAATCAGTCTTTCTGGCTCTGGACCCCCGGAAGTCTGTCAGAGGCCTTGCTCTTTTCCCTCTTCTTCCCCCTCCTCTTTTTCCTTTTGCATTCTTTTTAGAGACAGAACTGTTTCTGGAATAAATTTCATCCCACAGGCAAATGCCAGCCTAGGAGAGTGCCTGGGACCAGACACATACGTACATAGCCTGTTAGGGTAGTCACACTAGCATTTTTCAGACAGTCTCCCCCCAATTATCATAATGAAACCCACATTAGCTGTTTTTAACCTACAGCACAGCCATATCTTAAAGAAGGATTTAATCTTGTAAAATAAATGCGGGCTACACCAGATTAAACATGATGACTGCACTCCAAGGGTTAATAAATTTAGAATTAACAGATCATCTCAGCTTGATACAGCTACTATAGATGATTTAATATGCAGCCTAAGCAGGTTGACAGTCAGCTCACAGATGCAGATAAGATCAAACAGTCTCTTGATTCAATAGATTGAATGGTTGTACTGAGTGTCTAGAAGGTGAGTGACAGAACATATATGGCAGGGGTTCTGGTAAAACGGGGCTTCAATTCCCAACTGCTGTTTTGTGCACCGGTTTTCTTTTTCTAACAGTTCACCTTCTGTGGCAATAAAATCCAGAGTGCTGGGGGGTGGGGTTTAAAAATTCTCATCATATAGAGTAATGGGGGCTTGTTTAACTTTGGAGTAAGGAAAAGATGGATACCTTTAATATCACAGTCTATTTCTAATTAGTTCCGCCCGGTAACTAGTATCTACCAGTCCCCTTCCCTCTCTCTCCTCACAGGCTCTCAGGTCAAGGCTCCACACACAGGATGCAAGATTCCTGGATGATGCAGATAAAGACAGGCTCATTGCTGAAACTATATAGGTAATTTCCTCAGTCCTCTAACTTTGCTCTAGCTGCGAAGATCTGAGTATGGAAATGAGGTGTGAAGCTAAGTTGAAATTCAAACTCTAGTACATAGCCACTGTGAGATATTTACACTAGGAGAGCATACATTTCTGAAACTGATGTTAAAAAATGGCAAAACTGGGCAACTTGGGGGCATTGGGTGAGATTGGGGAGGGTCCAACAGAAAAAGTTAAGAGTAGCTGTGCCATCAGGCCTTGCTTTGGTGGCCCTATGTAGAGTTTCTAATACCTAACTGAGCTTTTTTAAAAAAAGGTTTAATTTCCTTTATCTATTCAGACCCTAGTAGTATTTAAACAAGAAGATAAAAACAATTTTAATAGAAGTGTATGTGATCTGATGTGATAGACAAGTTTATAAGTTTTTATGATTTGATCAAGAACAAGGGCTCCTCCTAAACCCATTAGATTCTATCATGTGAATATATATTCAGGCAATTTAAAAATGCATATTATGCATTCAGTAGACCGGCACAGGTTTGAATTGTATCCTGTTATTCTATTCTATCACCACCACCGCCCCCCTCCGCCCAAGTCTGAATATGGAAATCTGTAATGGAGTGACTTTAGACCTACAGCAATCAGTTTTCCAATGTTCGTAACTTGGTGGTTTCATGTATTTATTTTATTTCATTTTCCTTTTTAATATCAAAATGTCCAGTCCACACCATGAGCTAATGGCCCACAAAATTTTTCTTTAATAAATAAAGCCGTTTAAAACTGAATAATAGCTCTACACGCTGTTAACACTTTAACTTTTCCCTTCCTGCTCTAATGTCCTAGTGGGTAGCTTGATATGCTTCTAACTCAAAATTTATTACAGTTAGGTAACCTCTAAAAAATTCTTAGACTATTCCACTCTTTTAAAGTGCTGTTTTGGATCTTGATGTGCTGTGTTTTGTTTTGTTTTGTTTTTCGAGAAATAAAATCTATCTCTATGTAACCTGCATATTTAAAGGTTTTGAGCTAAAAGCAGATCTTCCCAATTTTAGGCTGAGCAAAGTGTTTAAAGTGAATTTGTGATGGGCAGGAGGAACTCTGAACTGGGTATGGCTGTTCCTGGAGCAGAGGTAGCGGGCATTTACTTCACATATTAACCAGATCTAAATGCTTCCGAATTTTATTCTCCCTTTTTGGACAACCTGTGATTGCAGCAGGGGGCACTACCAACATACGAATTACTTGGAAGTAGGAAGCTCAGGTTCTCCTGTTTCCCTGACTACTTGGAGGCATAACCACTGAAAACAGTTATCTCTCAGAAATTTGCATATTTATGGTGCCTCCTGCAGGTTCCTGTGATTGCTTTACAGTCAAGAAAGGTAACAGAAAAATATATATCCTCCTTTAACACATGAAAAAGGATCATATAGGAACCGTGACTCTAATAGGAGACTAATCTTTGCAAAGCCGATAGCATGAAATTTGTTTCTGGAACATTTTTGTTTTGGTTTTGTTTTAGAATTTGAAGGGAATATTTTGGAAGTTACAGGGCTAAGTCTCTGATTCCTTGAAAATAGATCTAGGAAAATACTTAACATTTTGAGAGAAAAAAATTAGCATAGATTGACTTATTCATTGAGTGAATACCTCTAAAGAACAGAAAATTCCTTACAGACATGGAAAAGCCACCCAATGGATCACTTAAAAGCCTAGTTCCATGGCACATATATGTTTTTAGTCCTAGTCATAAGCAATGAACAAATGTGCAGTGTAGCTTTGGATATAAAAGTTAATTAGGTCTCAGAAGAGAATAGTTTCATTTTTATTGGCTCTGAGTTCCAAGGATACCTTTGATACACCTTTCGTCTCAGCCCCTTTTGACCCTCTTTGTGGAAACTGTACAGGGGCCAGACACTAGGGCTTGTTTGGTTCTGGATGCCAGATTTTTTTACTCTGCTCACTGTCTTGAAAAGCATTCCACCAAAGTAAGTAAGCATCATAATTGAAATTACACCCAGAAAAACCTAGTCTTATCTCCACCTTAGGACCAAGGTGCAGTTAAACCCCAGTTTATCAGGGTTTTTAGTTCAGGGAGAGAGTTCACACACTCTGCAGCTGGCAACACCTGAATGCAGGAATATGGGGGCTGAAGCTTTAATTCTAAGTGGTCCAGTTCCCTTGTGTCTTCATCAGAACCTCATCCTTATTTTATCACAAGTCTATTGTACTTAATTTCCTTCCCTCCTAAAAGGCCAGTGTACAGTGCTTATAGAACTGTTACCAGCAATCAACAGCAAACATCCTGAGTGATGGAGGAACTCCACAATACACAGCCTTCTCTGTATTCCATCCTTTCTATGGAAATGCCTATCAAAATCAAGGGGATGAAAATAATTTTTCCTACAATTAGACGTTACATAATAAAGACACAGGGTAGTAAAAATAACATAGCTATCAATAATACGTGGTGACATAAATGCCCAAATTGTGAGCAGAGGATTCTCTTATCACACATTAGTCACCACAGCAGTATGTGTACTTATGTACTACCTTTCAGTGTAACATTAGGCAATGTATCTGTTTGTTATTCTGGCTAGGGAGATTCTCATTAAAATAATTACTGCCATCATCTTATTATTTCAGTGCAAGTTTATTCACAATGTTTAGGCCTTTGGTATCATGTTGGAAAAAATATATAATTCAGGATTAATGTTCGTTTATTTCCTTGCTGCTGGTCAATCCCTTGCCCCTAAAAAAATGAAGATACCACCTGAAATCAGGGGCTCTTTTGCTCCCTTCATCTCCCATAATGAAAAGCTTCTTCCTTCTAGAATATTCAAAAATTGGAAGTAATGAATGACAACTTTTTTTTTTTTTTTTTTGCTGTACGTGGGCCTCTCACTGTTGTGGCCTCTCCCATTGCGGAGCACAGGCTCCGGACGCGCAGGCTCAACGGCCATGGCTCACGGGCCCAACCGCTCCGCGGCATGTGGGATCTTCCCAGACCGGGGCACGAACCCGTGTCCCCTGCATCGGCAGGCGGACTCTCAACCACTGCGCCACCAGGGAAGCCCGACAACTTTTTAGTATTGTCAGAAATGTAATAACTTTGAACGTTTCTACAAACCAGATATCATGTCAATCTTACTGAGGGTAAAATATCTGAAAACACAGGCCTGGGCTCAGCATTTAACATTTTCTCTTTGTCACATTAATTTTAAGAGATTGAAACCCTTAAATATGAAGATCAGTGGAAATACAACAATCCAGCTTGGAATTCTAAAGATGTTACTATAGCTAAAGTCTTATCAATTAAAAAAAAAAACAGTTCCTTTTTAGTTTGAGGTTGCTTTTCAGTTTGATTTATTTATGCTAAAATAAAAGAAAAAAAATGAGAGTTGCAAGTTCCCATTGAGGAGAGCTTACTTCCTGTAAAACATATGTTTTAAAATGAGCATATTTTTAATTTTCTAGAATCTTTAAATCAACAAACGCAAAAGATCTACGGTCTTTAGCAAAACCCCTTTATGTGCTTAATATTCGAACAATTAACATATTTGCCTTTTCCCCCCCTCATATGTTTACTTTCATAAACTGAGTTTATTTTGAAAATCCACTAATCTTGAATTTTCTCCTACTAATTAAGCTCAGAGTTCAAGATTCAATCTTTTGAGAAGAGAGGGTCGGGATTCTCTTTCCATCATATTTGAGGAGCACATACTGATATTTCCCTTGTTCCCTGAGCAAGGCCACAGAAATCACTGTTTGGGGATGGGTGGGAGAGCAGTTGCCATTATGAGGCTCTGTGAGCCTTGCCTCTTTCAAATGAGAACCAGCTAGAACAGGCCTTGATATTTAAAGAAGGTAGTATCTGGAGAATCAGGCTCCAGAAGTAATCTCTCAGAGTTACTCTGTGTTGTAATGTACTTGGATTTTGGCTGTTTGAATATTTTATTGTATTTCAAAATCTGAGAATTGAGAACAATAAAAAAAAATTTTATCTATGGTAGAAAGGATTTTGAAGTTCCCAGGAATCTAAGTGGTCTACTTCGTAAGTCTTTATTCATGTACCAGTCATTTCCTAAGGTCCTACTCTGTGCTGAGGGGTAAAAAGATGAAAAGGACGGAGGCTCTGCCCTATAAGAACTGACAACCCAGGACTTGTCAGGTGATAGCTTTTATGACATAAGTTACTATATGAAATATACACAGAGAGACATGCAATTGTTTCCACCTGACGCAAATGGGCTTGCGGTTTATAATGTATAGTTAGATAGCTGTGCAAATGGCCTATACTTCTTAACTATTTAAAAAGTGAAATAATGTAATTTTCCACTATATGCATATTTAATTTCTTAGTGAGCCGACACAAATACCTGTGTCTTTTTCACCTGCAGCAGCAACAGAAAATGCATTTGTAGAATTCATTCCTTGATTTAACAGTGTTAAATGCCTACTATGTGTTAAGGAAGTGAAATGATACATTCACAATTGCATGTTAGAAAAAGTCTCTAAAATTGCCTACAAAACAAATGTAATACGGGAAGCTCATTTCTCAAGAGTAGTTAAGATATTTAATGTCATAAAAACTGAAAACAATAGAATTATCACAGATGTACCCATGACCAAACCTCATTATTTACCATTTTTATTTCTGAGAAACCAAGTTCTTTCTCCAACTGGTGTCAGAAGTAACTAGAGCTGTGTCTCCTCAAACTGGTCCTTGCTAAAGGCTTAGAACCGTTCAAATCAGCAATGTGAAGCAAGGGCTACCCAAAGCAAGGATAATAGTGTGCATCAGTATGGCTTTGGCATGTGTGACTTGTGAACTTTATACGATGGGCTTGTGCCTGTGTATGTGTATCTTAGTGCCTTAAAAATGAAAGCCATCCAAGAGCAGAAACCATGTGTCATGTCTGTTCAGTGCAGTGCTCCATAAAGAAAGAAAGAATAACAGTTCTTAGGACTAGATTCTTCATTTTATAGGAATCTGGAGGCTTAGGTAACTGACCTTGTGCAAAGGATTTTTTTTTTTTAAGAGAAAAAGAAAACAGGCAAATTGTATACAACCAGGAATGGGAGACCAGAGAGATTTGTTTATCTTCTACCAAGCTGCCAAAGAAGATGAAATAGAGACAGCCTTTTTCTACCAGAAAAGTTTCCTTTGCTGGTTTTAGCAGGAAAAAAAAATACTGATGATTAACTATCAGGGAAAAAATGGTGTCTTAAATTCTGGAAAAGGAACTAGAATAGCCGCAGCTCTTCAGTAATCTCTGGGAATGATTGGCACACATCTGGAATGGTTGTGGGCCTAGGCATTTGTGGGGTTTATGAGAAACTGGCAGAAAAGGAACTTGAGCCTGGTGATGTGTTTTGATGACTGCTTCTCTTTTGTCACCTAGCTAATTCGAGAGGATACCAACTAAAGCTATTGTGAAGTGAGAATGATCAAGGCCCTATGGTCCTTGATGGCCTGATTTGGTGGTGGTCTGATTTCAGTCAGAGAGAACAGAGAAAATGGACTGTTCTTCTTCTGAAAGTGAGAAGGTTCCTAAATGCAGATATGGTTGCTGCACAGTTCTTGGTGGGTCCTTTTCTGTATGAAGTCAGTGGCCTTAGGGCCTGCCAGAAACACCCACCCAGGGCCTCGTCTTGCTGGGCAAGGGAGGGACATAGAGCAGCGTGCATTTGAAAACTTCGTTTTAACTCATCGACCACCTCATCTTTAGGGAATGGCTTTTCTAAAGGGTCAAGACGTGGAGAAGCAAAGGTTTGAGCTTTTTAGCTTCATCTTTCATCCTATTTCTACTGCACTCTTATGGACGTGTTAACTAGGGAAACCACCCCCCCACCTCCAACCCCTACCATCACTACCATCTCCACCACCGTCACCTCCATTACCACTACTACCATCACCATGATCACCACCACCATCTTTGTTTTCCTTATGATAGAATCAGCATTAGCCACATCCTCACTAACAAACATACATTATGGTGATGGTATATCAGGTTAATAGAACATATTTCAAAATTATGGTCCATTAGATAATCCAAGATAAATTCTTCATCAAACTGTCAACATTCAAAGTCAAGCAGAGACATACATGGTGTTTGTGTAGAGTCCTTGGATAGTCCAGTGCTGACTGAACAGTGCTAGCTGTTGCTCCTCTGAACAAACCAAATGATATCAGGAAAGCTACAAATTTTTGAAATAAGATGGTAATACTTCTCTTGTTTTTACTACACAGTTGATAGGCAAGATAAAGAAGATTTCAGGTGCTTTATTTCTCCTCTTCAGTAAATTTATACTTTTTCATCAGAATGTGTACCTCTGTGTATGTGTATGAGGTTGCATTCCTTGACATAGAGTCTTGATTTTTTTTTGGTTTGTGTGTGTGTGTTGTGTGTATGTATTCCAGGATAATAAAATAGTAAAAAATTATAATAATGGCAAAGAGTACTTGTCCAAATAAAGGACTAGCTGCCTATAAATTTTCCTTTTAGACAGTGAGTGAAGTCATAGCTGGAAGTTGGCAGTAAGACCATCTGAAACCAGTAAAAATCATTTCTGTGATGTGTAAGGAGGGGAGGGAGGAAGGGAAGGTGGGAGGGAGAGAAGAAGGTGGGGGGAGGAGGGAGAGAGAGAGAAGGGGAGAGAGAGAGGAAATATCTCCAAAAGCTCTTCCTCTACTGAGTTATTCTTTTATAAAACAACTTCACATCTGGACTGATAACTTGAATTCCACCCAGTGCCATTTAAATAGCCCAAGTTATAAACCTCTTAAACTTGGGGTTTATAATAGAAACACTGACAGACCCCTAACTATAGTGCCTCTGTAGTAACGAAAGCACAACTATTTCATTATAGCAGTGTCTGGCAGGGCTGCTACAATTAAGAGTCTGTCAGTGTTTCCATTATAAACCCAAATTTTAAGAGGTTTTTAACTCACATTGTTTTAAATCACATTGGGCTGAAACTTGCTGTACAAAATGTCAGACCAGATGTGTGTGTGTGTGTGTGTGCGTGTGTGTGTGTGTGTGCGTGTGTGTGTGTTGCTTTTCCTCTTATTTACCCCCTCCCCACAAAAAAAGGGAAATCGGTGAAGCTTGTTTTTAAGACTGGGTGTGAAAAACATGTATTTAAAAAAATTATTCCCTTGTTAAAAGCAAAAGATTTATTGGGAGAGGGTGCACAGAAAATGAAGTTTGAGATATTTTTCATTTTTGTTTTTTCTGATTGTATTTTTTCCTTTAGAAGCACTCTCATTTGGGAAACCAGATTTGAACATATCCAAAAAGCAATGTTACAAAAGTGAATCTTATGATACCCGGTTCTTGACACTGGTTTATTTGGAAGATAATTGATTATGTAGGCTGCTGGAGGTGGTGAAAATATCTTGCATTTTATTCTTAAGTGTTCAGCTGTTTTGATCTTTGGGGTGACCTTTTGGAGCTCACCATCCTTGGTGGGAATCACTTTTAGGCTAAAATGTGCTCTTATAACAGAGTTGCCTGATGAAAGCCTTATTGGCTCTGGGGGAAACTACTAGAATTTGTATGGTTATGTTGGTTTCATTTATGTGGTGATAGGATTTATTCACTTATTCACTCAAAAACCATTTATTGAGAATCTACTGTGTGCTAAGCATTGCATTTGGACATTTCTAATGCGGTCCATTGGACTGGTTTCACTGCCCAGCACGTATGTGTCTTTGATGTCAGTGTTAGGGAGCTAAATTTCAGTGTTCTAACCAGAACTCCTTGCTGTCTTCAAAGGAGCCTCTTACTTAAGTGGTGAGACTGCTGCCCACAGCCCCCCTCCACACACACATTGTTGACTCAGCACACAGCAGCCCAGTCTAGAGGTAAGTATAGACTTATTTAGAGCAGATTCAGCTTTTGACTTCCTACTTTCCCTCCCTTCCTCCCTCCCTTCCTTCTTTCCTTTCTTCCCTTCTTTCCTCCCTTCTTTATTTTTTTGAGGGGCTCCATCCAGGTATGTGACGTAGCCTGCCAGTCAGCTAAAGGCCCAGGGAGCCTCTGGAGAAATGCCATACTAACTGTTCTCCCGGAACCCCACTGGGGGAAGTCTGCCTTTTCAGGTGTAGACACTGCCCTCCAGGGGCCTCCTTAGGTCCCAGGCTCTGGATCACACTGTGAGCAGAGGAGGAAGAAATGTTATAGGGGCTGAGGAAGGCTGGGGAGAAGAGAGGCTGTGGCCCTCATGCTCACCTTTCAATTTGGGGCCCCCACACAAAGCCCACCCCCTTCCTCAAGCACAACCTCCCTTCCCTTTTAAAATTAATTTTCCTTTGTCTTAACAACACCCTAGCACTCCCACCCTTAAGAACCCCAAAACCTATGCCAAGTGATGAATCCAAACCTAAGTTTTATTTTTATCAAGATGACTGCCCATTCTTTATTTTCTGAAATTACATTAGGAAGAAAAAGAAGAATGAAGTAAAAGCAAGGTGGGAGCGATTGTATTAACCATTCATTCAGTCATTCATTTATTTATCTTTAAGTCTATAAAGGTGTTTCCTGCTAAAGGCAGACAGTGAATATTTTATTTGAATCTTGCAGTTTCCATCAGACCTTTTAACCCTTCATTCTCCAGCTCAGCCCGAGTCCCCTGCGCCAGGCGATCCTCCGCACGAAGGCTGGGACTGTATTAAGTCTCCCTCTTGGAGCTGTTTGTTGACCACATTCACGTTCAGAGCCCTGAAGCTAAAAGCACTTTACACCATAAAATAAAAGCACTGTCTTTTTTTTCTAAAAGGTTACGTCTGGAGGCCACGCGGCTCATACTTCATACCGAAAACTACTGAAAGGACTATGAAATCCTCTATGATTTACACTCTCTCACTGCATTAGGGTATAGATCTACTCGACTCTAAAAATACGGTGGGTTTCTAACCGACGTGAATATATGTGCATTATTTCAGAAAGTCTGTTAGAAAACTTGTCAACACATTATAAAGCATAAAACAGGACTTGGCTATTAAGTACGAGATCAGAGGCAGAATATATACTGCAGGAAGTCCTGGGGAGTCTCCTCCGCGGGCAAGATAGAAAGGGGGAGGAGGGGAGGGGAGGGGTCGTCTGTTGGCCTGGAGTTTACACGCAATGTCGTCACCAAAGGTTTGGGAAAGAGCCCACAGAGCGTATTAGCTCCTCAGTGGAATCAGCAGAGGTTCTACAGCTCCAAATGAAGTTAACCGAACGGCCATAAAATGATTTTAACGTTGTCATAATTTATTATTTTCTGAAAGCTACTTTTGGAAAGTAAATATACTTATTGTGTATCCAAGTGTGCGCGTTTAAAGTGACCTTTCACCCCTCTACAAACCCACCTGCATCATTAATCAATACTTACGTAATATTTTCAAAGCTCTTAAAACAACACATTTTTATTTCTTTAAACACACATACAAACCTTCCCCCTCCCCCAGTTTTGGGCGCTTTAGCGAGCATCCAGCAGCAATGAGGGAGGGGGCGTCACTCGTAGGGGCGAGCAGGAGGGACCGCGAGTGGGGGTCCGCGACGCGGAGGGAATCAAATGCCGATACACAGCCCTGGTTTTCTGGACTGGGTGAAATCAGGCTGGGGGAGGGGCGGGAGTGGAGGGCAGTTCCTGTTTCACTCTGGGCATTTTATGATGGTGAAATTAAATATATGTTAATAGTGGAAACGTCGCTACTTACCTCTCCATGGGCACCCAGGGAAAGCAGCTGCAAAACTGGGTTTTAAATGTTATGTTTTAACATGTGGTTTCGGAAGGAACCCCCTGGACTCTGAAACAAGTGCAGTAACATAGCAGACCTACTTGTAACTAAGTGCCTAATACGCTATGATTTTTTTTAAAAAGAAAATCAATAAAATGTTGCCAGTTATTTATTGGAAATAACCACAGATAGCGGCCCTGATAGGGTGCCGGTTTTAGAGAGCACACAATTGTGTAATGAATTGTATTTCAGAAGACTGTTAAATGTGAACCACAGAATCTTTCAGAGGTAATAAAGTCATTACTTTTTACACTACAGCCAACCCTGAAAAGCTCTATACACACCATTATATATAAATCATACATATATATTTCCACAACACACATTCACCCATTTATATACCTTTTCTATATATGAACTTTTATGGATGGATGGGAAAAATATTTAAATTTGAAAAGCTCGGTTCCGAAATAATCTGACTCACTATTGTTACCTGAAGGGGCTTTTATTTTATTTATTTTTCAAAGGCCTCCAGTTGTACTTTTTTCTTCCCTCTCCTCACCTTCCCCCCAACCATTCTCCTCCACGTCCCGCTCCCCCCACCCCTGCCCTGCAATAACATTCTTTTGGTCGCTCCAAGGCTAGTGGAACAAGACAAAAAAATAGACAGTAGTGGAAAAGAGATGCTGACCTGCTCTGAAGAACTCGTGAAAAAGGGGAAATGGTGTAACGCACACGCTACAGAGCTTTACTGCAAGTGAATCTTCCCGCTTCTTAAACAGGTTTTTAGTTTCCCCCCGCCCTTAAACTGGAGGAAAACAATAACAACAAACCATATTTACACAAACCCAGCCCAGCCCACATCTCTCCTAATGTTGAGCATCAAAACCTCCTTTTCTTCCTTAGAGGGGCCCGAAGCTTCGCCGAGCTAGGCAAACCAGTTATTTTCTAATGGGTTTGAAACTTTATGAAGGCAACATATGAATAAACAGCCGCTGGCCGGCGCGGCTCGGAGATGGGTGCGCGCATGCAAGCCCGGGGCCCTCGCTTAAAACAATAAAGCCCCGCGCCGGGTAGGTGAATTTACGAAAACGACGTCCCTTAGACTGAGGAGGGGGAAGAGAAGACACAAGGGGTTGTGGAGCCGCTTGGAGGAGAGCGAAGGAAGGCTCGTCGCTCTGCAGACACACACTCACACACGTCCACCTGCAGCTCGGAGTGTCGCGGGCCGCGGCTCTCCGCCTCCACCCTGCACCCTCCGCGCCTCCCTTGGACCTGAGTCCATTTTGCTCTCCCCCCGTGCCCTTCCGGATCTGGAATCGCAGCGCGGTCTCGGCGTCGGCGTCGGCTGAGGCTACAGGGTGGCGCAGGCAGGCGGGGAGGCTGGGAGGCGGGAGACGCCGGGGGACTTTGCGGGCACGTTTCTGAATAAACTTTCCAATCGCAGGGGGTGCTGTTGCTGTACATTTTACGTAAAACTGAAAGTATCCCACGCCAGAGTGAAGCCCGCTTTTTGACAGCAGTAGCGCGCGCGCGCGCGCATTAAAGAGACAGGGGTTTATTTCCAACAGGTCTTCCCTAATTTCCTGGGAACGTCTGCAGAAAGGCCAGAGAGGGGCTGCGGGCTCCGGGATGTGCGGCTCCGCCCGGGGCGCCCGGGGAGCGTGGCGCTGACCCGGGGCTGTCACCGCATCACTGTGGCTTCCCCGCTGCTCCCGCGAGCCAGTCGCTCTTTCTTCATTCCCCATTCTCTTTCCCCGGGTAACAGCACTGGACTAGTTGTGCTCTGCCCGTAAGAAACACTTTCTTGCCATTCCTCGGTGCTTTTGCAGTAGCTCTGGAGTGGGAGGGGGTGTGTCTTTCCTTGGGACCTGGCTTGGGGACCTCCCGCGGCCCCGGGAGCAAGTTCCCAGGCACTGGCACTCCCGGGACTGCCCGGGCTTTGTCCTCTGGCCGGCAGCAGCTCCGTTGAGGTGGACGCCTCGGCGCCTCCCTCGCCCTGGGTCCGGGCACTCCACTCCCGGGGCTGGAACCTGCCCCGAGTCCGGCTCCCTGTTTTTTATTCCTCGGCCTTTCTCTCCCTTTCCGCGACCGTTGAGAACCTCGACTCCCTGCTCCCAGTTGCATTCAGACCCTATCGTTTGTCGGGACGTTCAGATCCCCGGCCCCCCTGCTTGGCCTGGGGGGCGCCCTCCCGGCCCTTCGGCCCTGGTCTGCACCGCTTCCCTCGCCCTTGCCCCCTCTCTCCAGGCCGCCCGGGCTCCCGGAGGCCCCGGCGCTGCCCTTCCGGACCCGCAACCCTCCAAACTTGAGCTGGACTCTGCTTCGCCGCGCGCTCCTTCCCGCCTCCCCTTGCCTGCCGCGTAGCTGTAAGTTGGAGGCTCAGCTCTCAACTTCGGGTGATTTTTCTTTGCCATTCTCTCCTCGGGCAAAGTTTCCCGAGCGCAGCCGCGGCCTCAGGGCTTTTGCTTCGGCCCCCGGCGTCCGCACGCGGGGTGCGAGCGCGGCGGCGGCGGAGAGGGGAAGTGGGTGTGCGCACGCAGGAGGGTGTCCGGGAGCAACTCTACCTGGCTTCCCTCCGCCCGCGCTTCCCCGGCCCCTGCAGCCTCCCCGTACACTCTGGGTTTTGTTTGTTTGTTTGTTTTGTTTTTTAAATTTTAAATCATCTTTCATTTTAGAGTCCGCGTGCGGGGGTGGGGAGCAGGGCGCGCGTCTTGCTCCCCACCCCCTCCGCCCCCGCCACCCCTTTCTTCTCTGCCGGCCACGCCGCTGCCTCGGCGCTTGCTGCGGCCACTGGTGAGCTCGCGGCCCCAGCGCCCCCTCCCCTCGGCCCGCCCCTCCCACGGGGGCCGCGTCTGGCGTCTGCGGAGCCCCCCGCCCCGCACCTCCCCCGCCCCGCACTGGCCATTGGCTTGTCCTGGTCTCTTTTTCATGTCCAGCCCCTGATGTGTGTCCATTGGTGTGAGCTTCCCCTTCCCTCCTCCCCTTCTCTCCTGCTCGCCCTGCCCATGTTTTGTGTGTCTCTGTCCATCCAGACTCCTGACGTTCAAGTTCGCAGGGACGTCACGTCCGCACTTGAACTTGCAGCTCAGGGGGGCTTTTGCCATTTTTTTCATCTCTCTCTCTTTCTCTCTCTCTCCCCCTCTATCTCTCCTCTCTCTCTCTCTCTTTTTTTTTTTTTTTTGCTTAAAAAAAAAAAAAAGCCATGACGGCTCTCCCACAATTCATCTTCCCTGCGCCATCTTTGTATTATTTCTAATTTATTTTGGATGTCAAAAGGCACTGATGAAGATATTTTCTCTGGAGTCTCCTTCTTTCTAACCCGGCTCTCCCGATGTGAACCGAGCCGTCGTCCGCCCGCCGCCGCCGCCGCCGCCGCCGCCCGCCCCGCAGTCCACCATGTCTCGCCGCAAGCAAGGCAAACCCCAGCACTTAAGCAAACGGGAATTCTCGCGTAAGTAACCCAATAATAGTAATAATAATTATTAATAATCACAAGAGCGCGCAGGACGAGAAGCAAGAGAGAGGGGGAGAGAGGGGTGTGTGCATGCATTAAAAATTTTTTTTTCACGAGAAAAAACCTCCGAGCGTCGGGATAAAAGAGATTAAAGGGAGAGGGGGAAAAAAAAACCCCAATCTCATCCCATCCCGAACCATAGCCGTATGTACACTTTTGGGATAGCACGAACCTTTTAATTTTATTTAATTTTACAACAATTTGACTGCTCCTCTTTCCTGCTTTCCTCTGCTTTATTTCGCTTTTCGAAAAGGAATGCAATGATTTCCCCTCCAGTTTTGCAAAATAATGGACAATGCTGTGGATGCTAACAACTCTCGTGCAAACCTAAGGGAGGGAACTGAAGGGGAAAGGGGGGTTGCTTCCACTCACCGTAGGAAGAGAAACGGGGGGGTGGGGAGCCCAAGTCTAAAAAAAACAATTCCCAGGGAGAAAAGAGGTGAGACTGGCCCTCGGACATCAGCGCGCTCACGGTCAAGTGTGCACCGGGAGGAAAGTAGTCATCTCCACAATAGTGAGAAAGTGGGATTGTGGGAGGGGGCCCCCGGCGCTCTGGAGTCTCCCGAGTCTGGAGAGGGACCGCGGCGGCAGGGAGAGCTTGGGCAACCGGGAAGGACGGGAGCAGCGGCCGGCGCTGCCGCCTTTTGTTCCGGCCCGAGGTGGGTGTTTGTCCCGCTGCCTTTTGTGCCGGCTCCTCGCGCTTGCCCTCCCGCGCCGCCGCCGCCGCCGCCGCCGCCGCCGCCGCCGCCGAAGGGCAGGGGCAAGGGACGGGGGCGAGCGGGAGAGGGAGGGAGGGCGCTCTGGCCGCTGCCGCCCGGGTTGCCGCTGCCCGCCCCTCCCGGCCGAACCTCAGTGGCGGCGAGAAAACGTGAAAAATAAAATAAAATAAAATAAATAAAATAGGGCAAAATTTCTTGCCCCAAAACAGAAGCCTAACGCTCCGCCGGCCGTTTTCTGCCACGCTCTCCTCTTTGACTCCCCCATCGCCCCCCTCCCAGCAAAAATCTCACAGTCTCTAATAGAGGGGATAAAATACAATTATCCCCTTCACCAAAACCTCTTTAGTTGCAAACTTAGAGCGCCGGCGGCACAGAGAGGGAGCGAGGAACTCCCTCCTCTTACTATTTTTTGGAAGATTTTCAAAAAAAGTGGAAGTGGATTTTGATTGGGAAAAATCTCGTGTCTGAATGTTTACAAGCACCGCGTGTGCGGGAGCCTCCTGCCAACAAACAGACAGAGAACCGAGCGCTGCGCGGCAGCCCGGGAGCGGGCGGCGGCTGCGGCCGGGCCTCGCCGGGGCCTCGCCGGGGCCTCGCCGGGCCTCGCCGCGCCCCCGCCCCGCCCGGGATCGCCCACCCGGCGCCCGCCGCCCGCCCGCTGGCACAGCGGCAGGCCGTGCAGCGACTCAGCGCCAGCCGGGTCGAGGGTCCTCTCTGACCCCCCAGCATAATGCCCAGACCTCCTCCCTGCCAACCCTACTGCGAAATCGGCTGGGGAGAAACTCGGCTTTGCAAAGCATTTTTATTCTGCAGAGCAGCCGTAAAAGCGAGTTCTGTCCGCCCCCTACCCCCGACGCCTCTAGCCCCCAGCTCGGGGCGGCGGAGAGGTCACCACGTGCTTTCCCTGCCCCCCTCCCACCGGGACAGGCCACCAGCCCCCAGCTCCTGAGCGCGGCCAAGCCAGGTGGGGGTGGGTGGTAGGTGGTACGGGAGTAATATGTTCGAGTATGCTTTTGGGGAGTGTTCGACCCTGGGACTTCACGCACCCCTCCCTTGAGTTCTTGTCCTCTACCACGGGCCTGTGTCGGTCAGGGGGCCCTTGTGAGTCTATATTGGGGGTGGGGGTGGGTGGGTAAGTGGGTTGCTGTCTCCTGGCTAACAGAATGCGCCTGGAAAGGCAGGCGGTGGGCACTTAGGAAAGTTTGGCTGCAAGGGAAAGAAAGGAATAAGAGGGCCCACCTCCTTCCCCCTCCTCATTCATGACCCTTATTTTAATTTTTGCTGCAATTTTAAAGGACCACCCTATACCGAGTTCTGTATTTTTTTAAAGGGGTGTGTGTGTTTGAGGGGGGTGCGCAGAGGGAATTGAATTTTTCACTGGGCCCTGGAACTTGTCACACACTTCGAAAGCTCCCCCGCCCGGGCACGTTGCGGGGCCCTCCCTCTCCCCACCCCCGCGCATCCCTCCCTCGCCGCTCTCCCCCGCCCCCCACTCCCCCGGCCGCGCCGGATGCGGAGCAGACGCGGCGCGCGGCGGTGTGAAGTTACAGCCCGGCCAGGTACCGGCGGGAAGGAAGGGCAGTGTTCGCAGCACTCGGGAAAGCTGGGCCCTTCTTCGGAAGGATGCATTGGGGGCTCCAAGGACGGACTGAGGCGTGCAGTCCGGGCTGCTCCCCCGTCCCCCACCCACCCTGGGCCCATCCGGAGATATTCCAGGCTGGGTGGGTTATCCCCCTCTCGCCGTGTCTCGGCTGGCTTAGCGTTGAGGAACCAGTTTGAAGGGCGTGCGGTGGTCTAATTTTCTGGGTGCGCAGGGGGGAGCGGGAGCCATTCCGGTCTTCAGGACCCCCTTCCCCTCCCCGCCCCCATCCTCCGCTTCTTGGGCTGGCTGAGCCATTCGGTCGCTAGGAGGCAGAACAAGATCAAGAAAGCTCAGCGAACTTGAACCTGTACCAGAGCCTCCCCCACCCCCGCTCTGCATTTCTCGGCCGGGAGGGAAGAGCTTTGCGAGGGTGGGGGTGGGGGAAACGGACGGTTAGGCAGAATTCCCTTTCTCCCCCCTCCCTCCCATCACCCCTTATGTCTTTGTTCTTCATTTTGACTTTAAAAATGCTTCTTGCCAGGGCTGCAGAGAAGCGCGCGGCCGACACCCCCGGGCTCCGGGAGTGGAGCGGGGTGCAGTTTTCGTTCTCTTTCGGGCGGGCATTTTTGGTAGGGAGGAAAGGGGAGTGCGCGCTCTCCGGCTTCGGGGCAAGGCCAAAGGGCGGGATCCTGCAAGTTTGCACTTAGTCTCCAGGTTCACTTCTTCCACCCCCTCACCCCCATGCAAAGCGCGGACCGAGGCGGCCACAGCGGGCTTGCAGGGCTGCTCTGCAGCCCGACCCCCCCGGCTCCTCCGCCTCCTGCAGCTCTCGCCTTGAAGCCCGAAATCACAACAATAGTAATAGTTATCATAATGATGCGGGCGAGCGGCGTCATTAATAATGAATAACCGCAGCCGCCGCCGCCGCGCTGCGCACACCGGTGCCGGGAATTGCGGGAGAAACGCATTTGCAGAGATCCCTCAAAGTAAAAAGTGTGAGCCTCTGGACACAGAATGAATTTCAGGACCCGCGCTTTTGGTGTGTGCGTTGATACCGAGACAGCACCAGGTTAACCTGCCGAGTTTTCCAAGCCTCACTTCCCAGTTCTCCAACTGGTGGTCCTGGGGAACCGTCGTCACCCCGCGGCCAGGCAGGACCGCCGTGGAGGCAGCAATCGGGTCCCCAGGCTGCCCGCCGCCTCCCGCCCCGGGTTCCCGGCCCCACGGCCCCGCGGCAGCCGCTGCACGTGTTCCCAGCGAGCGCGGCCGGAGCCTGCGGCCAGCACGCTGCTCGCTTTGTGCCTCAGAGTCCCGGCGCCCAACTTCACTTTCCGCACTGCCCACCCCCGCCGGGCCCCCTGCCCCCGGCCTGTCGCCCCTGCCTTCGCTTTTGTTTCTTTGCTTTTTCTCTCAGCATTTCAGCCTCGGTTTGCTTCCTTACCCTGTTAAGACAATCAAAGGGAAGGACTTGGAAAGCAAACTTGAAGGCAGAGCTCTCTTTCCCCCTCCCCCTCCCCAGCAGCCCTCGTTTCGCTAGCTCCTTCCTCCTTCCCTACATTTCTTCTAAGGCTTTTTTTTTTTTTTTTTTTTTTTTTAAATTTATTCTTTTGCAACTGCAGAGAGAGGAAGGAGATCTCAGTCAGCCGCTGGGGCATTGAGACGTTTCAGTCAGTCTTGCTGTTTGAACGCAGAAGCATTTTATTTTCAATTTCTTTTTCCCCTTGTAGAGAATTCGCGGCTAATTATTATGATTATTTGCCCACTCCTTTCCACTTCAATCCTGGACTCCCCGCTTTGTAGCCAGGGCTTAGGCCGGAGCTTAGAAACGGTGGTTGTGTGGGAGGGAAGGAGGATGGAATTGAATTGAGGGAGGGGGTAAAATGGCTGAGGTTAGGAATGTTTTTAGGGAAAGGGGAATTTGCATTAAAATACAGAGAAATTATCAGAGCCCAGAAAGGAAATGTTGATTGCCACTGAGAAAAGATGTCAATGCAAATCAGTAGACTACAGCAAGAGAATTGTATTTTCATATTTTCTTTGTGCCCCACTTCGTCTGATTTTTAATAATATAGTAGCAATGATAAAACATTTTGGTATTTCTCTGAACATCACTAGCCAAATGTTTAGCAGGGAGCCTGATGTTAACCGTATTTCATACATTAGGATATAATTCTTGTTAATTAGCAATAATTTATGTTAAGAGCATAGAAAATGTTGAGGTTATAGGTTTTATATCTGTACATTTGATCGTCTTGTTATTTTCAAGAACTTTGCCTCCTATAAAATTAATTAGGTGAAATGTGGAGGTGTAATCAGCAACCTCTGAATTACCACTTCATTTCCTGGTTTTGATTGTAAATCAGTTCAGTCACTACATTTAGAAGACTTTAACCAAGTCTGTTTTGTACCACATTACCTTTAACTGTTTGATAACTAGGGGAATATCTCCTTTTGCTCCCAAATAATATTTCCATTTTCAGAAATGTGTCAGGGCTTGGGAATAAAAAACAAATCTTAACGGTGGAGTTTAAAAACATGTTTTTATGCAAAGGTTCTATGTACTACTAACTTTAATAAAATGAAGGTTTTTTCCTGAGTCTTTCTTCAATCCGTAAACCTCAGAATTTGTAGTTAATGCTGAACAACAACAACAAAAGCCACATTTGTTAATGTGTACTTAAAATTCTTAATTCACATAGGAGGGATCTTGGAGAATGACTTCCTTATTCAGTTCCTCACTTGGTCACAATGAAAGCAAATAGGAGAAAAATGACATAGAAGCACTATGCAAAAGCTTTCTGTTTGTCTCCTTTTATTTGAAAAGTATGCATGTGTATTTATCTTTTGGTCAGTATGTTGGGCAAAGAAATATAAGTGCTTACTTTGCTGTCTTTATTAGTAGGAATATAACCTTCATATTCCTGTGGTGACCTTATGTTAAATTAGGAGGAGTACCAGAGGCTAGAAATTATGACATGTCCTACTTGAGCACAGGTGCAGCTAGGCAGGGCTCTCTCAATATTATTTCACCCAGCACATCTGGGAGTTACTCCAGATCTTCCCCCTCAATATTCAGTCTGGATAGGGTTGAAATAAATTTAACCTGAGTTCACTGGATTTTTGCACTTTATCAAAATCTGTTCCAATATTCTACACTCAAATTAAAATCTATTTTTTGATTCTCTGTGGCTTTAAGTTCATTAAATGTGAAATTGGCAGCTTGCTAAAGAAGGTCAGACTGATTAACTGTTTAAGACTTGTACATTTTCTGCTTCAGTTTTATTAACTGGCAGCATCCTGGATATGTTTCGTATTTTGTAATTTTGTGTGTGTGTGATAGAGTAAGCATAAGGTTTCAGGAGCAGAGACTTACCAACTCTCTTTTCCCCTTTGGAAGTTTAAAAAAATGATAGAAGCTGTTCAAATAGATGCTGGAGTATTTTGGTGCACGGTTAAAGAAAAAAAAGAAACAGGAATGAAAGACATATCTACCTTGTTATACCATCCGCTGGTGATTATGTGTGCAGAAATAGTCCCATAATGAAGCGTTCTGGAGCTCATTCAGAAAATTAGACAACTTTGACAACATTAGGCAAAGTATTTCAAGTCTAAAGAAAGGACTTCTCAGCCTTGATCTGAAATGTCGCGTTTGCTTGACCATTCTGATTTTTACGTGATGGGGGCCACCAACTGCAAACATGTTTAGAATATTTTAGACATTCCTTTCTTCAGAATGAAAAAATGACTAATTGGCTTATTTTCTTAAGTACTCGAAAGTATCCCATTTAGCTAATGTGTCTGAGAAGAATTGCCAGTGAATTTGGTATTTCTTTGATTTTGTGGCACTGCTGAGAGTGAGATCAGAAAGGTTTTTGGCAGTGTGAATTATGCTGCGTTATGACTATTATTTAGATCTGTTTCACAGGTGAATGCAGTCTTTTTCTTATTACGGCAGTGTAAATGTGGCACATTTTCTGTGTGATGTAGTAGCTTTCTAATTTATGAAGCCATGTCTCTGTATATTTAGAGTTTATATGTTCACACACAAAGGGTGTGTGTGTGTGTGTGCTTATTCACCTCTCCTTTTATTCTTGGGCACAATAGACAACTTACTCTATATGAAAAAGAAACAAATTTGGTTTCAATCCATGTTTTTACCAGTTTTTTGGGGAGTAGTTATTATTTAAGCTTACTTTATGTTTCTGCATTAACTATTTATTTAACAGTCACATTCTTTCTAAACTTACAGACCAGACACATTTGGGGTGTGTGTATGTGTGTGTGTGTGTATATGTGTGTATGTATGTGTGTTTTCTCTGGAAGTATGCAAGTCAGGCAGTTTTCTTTAAATATATGATGATTTGCCTCATTGATAAATTTGCTTTCTTGTTGACAGTTTCCACATCCGTGTACATTTTAGACGCTCACATTTTTCTGGGCATTAAATGGAGGAGGCTAGAAACCCTTTACATAATGTGCTGGGATGGGATGGGGTTGAGAATGTATTTCCCCGTATTCTCTCCTTTCTGGCACTCTAATAATTGTGCTTTTGTTTCTTCAACCACAGCCGAACCTCTTGAAGCCATTCTTACAGATGATGAACCAGACCACGGCCCTTTGGGAGCTCCAGAAGGGGACCATGACCTCCTCACGTGTGGGCAGTGCCAGATGAACTTCCCATTGGGGGACATTCTTATTTTTATCGAGCACAAACGGAAACAATGCAATGGCAGCCTCTGCTTAGAAAAAGCTGTGGATAAGCCACCTTCCCCTTCACCAATCGAGATGAAAAAAGCATCCAATCCCGTGGAGGTTGGCATCCAGGTCACGCCAGAGGATGACGATTGTTTATCAACGTCATCTAGAGGAATTTGCCCCAAACAGGAACACATAGCAGGTAAATGAGAAGCAAGGAGAAAAGCTGTTTGCATGTTTTCTTTTCATTTTCGGAGGCGCTGTAGCCAAGCACTAGGAGTGGTGAAGTGCTTTTTGTATTTCTCCATGTGACTGTCCATGACAGCCCTGTAATGTTAAAATAATCATTCCTATTGCTTATGTCCAGAACACACAAAAATAAATATTTTCCACTTCACCGAGTCAGATGTAGGCAGAATAGGTTACACACACCTGATACCCTCTCTCTGGATCTGCTGATTCTGAATTTCTTTCCTTTTCTCTCCCCTTCTCATTTTTAAGTGTTGAACCTTACTACACCTAGCCCAGTTTCCAAGGTCCATTTCCAGCCTTGGTGACAAGTCAGAGGCAAAGTGGCGTATAGGCATTTGTAGTTTGGCCAGTGACCTGTTTGAGTCAGAATACCTGATCAGACCTCACTAGGGGTGCCGTTTGTTCTCGATGCTTCCATGAAGTTGGGTGGGCTGGAAGGGCATTTTGGAGGGGCTGGAAAGAGTTAACTGAGTTTCAGGGCTAGCCTTGGATCCATATTGGCTGTCAGCCCGTATGGGGCTGTAATTAAACACAGCCCCGTGGTGGGATGACACCGTGACCTTGACTTTAAGATGCCATTTTCGACTGGCCAGGCCAGAGTAGAGAGGGCAGTTGCTGAAGCGCACAGACATGCTTACTCGAAAAGTTTAAGGGCATGTTGGAAATTTCAAAAGGTTGGTTTGACAGGAACGGCTGCTCCCTGCAGCCTGCCTCCTCAGCTAAATGATAAATGCTTCTCTGTGCTCTCTCTCGTCTCTGATGTGGTTTTGACAGATGTATCTTGATTTTGTTTGTGGTTTACACAACCACATGTCACCCTTACAAATGTCCAGTCCAGACTTCCACTGTTTCTGCTATAACGTAATATAAAAATTCTCTTGGAAAAATACATACACACATTGAACAGCTCTGCTTCCTTTGGTTAATTTTAGCAGAAAGGTAGCTAGGGGTGTGGGTTTCTCAACAGCTCAAGGGAAAAGGAATTAATGGCTAACAGAGGGACTTAAATCCCTTCTCTAAGTGATAAACAACAACACTGTACAGCGACCCTTAAAACATTTTTAAAAATGAAACAACGGTGATTTAATGTACAAGATGAAGTGAATGCAGATTCTGTGGTAACAAAACCGGCATGCCTGTCGGCTGGTCACTCCCCTCTATTTCCCCTGCTGCTGCCCCCAAAAGGCAGACGGTTTGTTCAGTTTTAGGAAGGGTAGTGCATAGAATCAATTGATTCATTGGAACTTGTCCCTTCAACCTAGTTTGACCAAAGAGCGGAACTGTAGTGGGTCAGTAGTCCAGAGGGGATTAAATGTCGTAGTATTTCTTCTCCCCCACTCTGGAATTTGATCATTAAAATCAAACATGGCATTTTTTCTTTTTTCTTTTTTTTACTGCTGTCTGCAACAATACTCATACTTTTCCTTTAGTGAAATGAGAAATCTGCTGCCAGGGAAGGTGCATTCACAAAATATTTTTCTCGAATGCACCACATGTAGCTTATATGACATGCAGGTTAAGATTTTATCCACCCCTCCCTGCCCCCCAGCAGGATATGGCAATGACCATTTCCATGTGCTGTCTTGTGACTGGAAGGAAAATGAACAGAAGTGTAAGGCATGATTAATGAAGCAAGAGCAAGCGGAAGGGGATTTGTCGTCTTAGGAGATCCAAAGCCTTTCTAAATCACCAAATATGGAGTAACACTTGCGTGATGTAACATCGTATTTACATATCGAGCTGCTCGTTTAAAAGACAAAACACAGTGTCTGTCAAGCAAGAATTAAAACCACACTTCTTACTGAGGTCCCAAATAGGTTATTCAGTCTCAGATTAACCAGCTTGAAAATTCTGTGCCTCTGTACTTAGAGGAGAAATCTAAAAGCTGGGGGGAAGGCTCTATAGTGAAGGCTTTTCGCTGTCACAGTTGTAAATCTACGTAGGGAAGAAGAAGAGATATTTTCCTTAACTCTCTGGTTGTCATAAAGGTTCTTTTTTTTTTAAGGACTAGTGCAGTAAGAGAGCTCAAAGAAGCCCCCCAAAAAGCACATTTAAAATATATTTTATAGGGCTAATGCTAAGTAATTACACTGAGATGAAGAGCTACCTAAGCTATCTAAGATATTCAATGGGTGCACCAGTGCTGCGACCCAGGTGAGGTAAACCTTTCACTCACGAATAGTTACAAAGTCTTGATTCCTTTCATTGTGTTTAATCACCTGTTCCCACCCTGGAATTGGCTGAACATAAATAGCGTGGTCACATCGCAAAGCGAGATGTCAGTAACTAGAGTCACGACTTTTCATAATTCACGGTAATGAATTAAGGAGTTTCCTATGGTGAAATTAACATTCTGCCATCGCACATAAATTAAGATGCCCTGGCCCTTAGGTGCCCCTGAAGCAAAGTTCTGGAAGACGGCTGTGTATTCCCAGCCCATTTCCCTAGAGCATGTCTTCACAACTCCAAGTCTGCTTTTCTTTTTACAGTGAGGAAGGAAACAATAAGAGTAATCATTCAGTAGATATTTTAATTGTGTCACAAAAAGAAAGGAGAAGCAATGCTCTGTATTAGGAAAGAGATACATTGATGAATCTCTAGAAGAATATGCTTGGCAACCATATAAAAGGTAGTTATTTAAATGCGCTGTGTAGGAAAGGCCTTATTAAAGTGATGTAAGTTGGATGTGAGCTTACTGTGTGCTCTATGCTGTTTTATAGGCAGGAAGCTGGAATCAAACAGTGACAGATCTTCTTCCTGAGATAAATAAAGCTTAGAATTTGGGGCTTTCACATAGGAGATTGAGTGTTCTTTAAAACTTCAGTAAGATGGTGTGGGTTTTGGCTGTACATAGGCCTCTCAAAGCCGAGTATTTTTTAGAAAGGATGATTTTTACCTGGTTGAATACACACGTATATGTTGATCCGTTTTTTTTTTTCATTTTATTCAAAATATTGTGTGATTGTGATCCACTGAGACCACTGAAGTAGTACTAATTTAACTGGAAATGGGCAGGTTATATTGTGCAGGGCCCAGTTCATCAATGTTATGTGTCAGATATCCACCATCAGATATCAGCAGCCTTTGACTGGCAGTCAGGGCTTTTAATTAGGGTTTTGTTTTGTTTTCTAGACTCATATTTTATGAGGGGGAAATATTCATTGAAGATTAGTGACTGTGGAGCTGCTGTTCACTTATAGAAAAGGCCAAAAAATATTCTCCCACAGTGTCAGCTTTGAGGTTTTGGCTATTGCACATAGAAATCTTTAAATTAGGGTTGGGCTGTCATAAAGTTAGCTTTTTGAGAGAATGGGAGAAAATATGATTAGTCCTGTAAAGTGTAGTGAAGTCTCTCGCTATTGATATATAACGTTTTTTCTCTTTAAAATCATGAACATAGACATTGATATCAGGGCATTGAAAAATTATTTGCCTAGACAATACACCTCATACCCAGATAATAATATGTAAGACAGAAGCTCTGTGAGAGGAGAAATACTAATTCAATCCAGAAATATATAAGCATGTTACTTAAAGGTAAATCAAGTATAACATACTCATGCTTTTTAGAATTTAGAAACTCAACTTTCCTTTTCTTTTTGTACCCATTTGAATTCTTTCTTATCTCAGACTGAACTGGAAGATGTACTTTATGGTATAATTGTAAATGAGACTATAAATTATAGTATCCTATTATAACCTCTTATTTTTCATTTCTCTTTATTTGTGTGATTCTGAATAAAAACCACTGACTTCTGAAGTGAATTTTTAGCATGGCAGCTAAAACAAACAAACAAACAAAACCCCAGTTTACTGGTGAACAATTTATTTAACCTTCACATCCAGAGACTAAAGAATATTGTTTCCTAATAAATACCTAGGATTTTCACTGGGAGCCTGTGTTTGTGGGACCATTACCCAAAGGCTCATGTTCATGAGACTGGGAGTCCTATATACAAGATGTATTTGTAAATAAGACAGAGAAAGGTTGTGAACTGGCAGCTTGGATGTTTTGTCAAAGTACAATGTGAGAGAAACTCTTTCTAAGACAAATTGTAAATAGAACTGTCACAGCGATTGCATGATTGAGCCGCAGAAGTGTCTTACAATTGTTGGCATTGTCAGAGGACTTTTGAAAGCTTAATTAAACACAGTGGCCCCCATGGCTGCTAAATTTACTTCGGCAAGCCAAAAAGAAAAAAAAATCTACAATGTGGAAGATCCCAAAGATCCCAAAGTTCTTCCGATGTTACCCTTTCCGTGACACAGAAAAGATGCATTGTGCATTTCCCTAGTTGTCTTTTATAAATAGTTTTGAGAACAGGGCCATGTGATATGAAGATCATCCTGTGTGTGATGTGGAGATTGTGTTAGTTTTTCTGTCTCCTGCTGTTACAGACAGTTAATGTAAAAATGGCCTTCTATTGGAAACACAAATATGTATTCACTTCAAGAACAGGAGGAGAGGGGGAAAGTTTCCCTCCCATTCTCTGTGTTTATTCTATGAAAGCTTAAAAAACAGTGCTGTAATTTCTCAAATCACCCAATTCCTCGTTGTATTGCAAGTTGTGTCTTTTACTTTTAAAGGACCTGAAATCTGTTTTGCACACCTTTCTCCTGGTGAATGTGGCATTTAATTGTGGAGCTGCCCATGGGCTGGAAAATGCAAGTGAGTATAGACACGTGCAGGCAGCGTCAGGACAGCAAACTTTAAGCTCAGGGAAGAGGTGAATTGGATGCATATTAATGGCACATTTTAGAATCCTGGAAAATCATTATTGTCACACTGCAGCCTTAGTGCAGTTTGGCTAATGTTGGGGGGGGTACTAAATTGAAGTATATAACAAATGTGCAAATCCTAGGGAAGCATTTTTCAGAATTTTGTGATTTCTTAGTGAAAGTATTTCAAAAAGGAGAATAGGTGAATGGTGGCCTTGTACACTAGTCAGTGAAAAAAAGAAGAAAGTTCGGCTCTCGTTTGGGGGGAAAATATGAAATTTAACTGAAGTAGCACAGCTAGGGAGATGCACCGAGATTGCGTCACTTGATGTTAATTTAATCTACTCTGGTTGCTCTGTTCACACCCTTATTGCACAAAGAAATCATTTGACAAAATTTACCCGAAGCCCAAGTCTGTTTTTACATACAGTAGTACCAGCTTTGTGCAATAAAAGTTACTTAGCATCAAACTGGACCCAGCCTGGCACCTTGCCACCTTTTTAGCAAGAGATTTAATCACCAAGGATCTTTAGTACCTTTCTGCTTGTTCAGATTTCATTTGGGTCATGGTTATGTCAGCAGTGTTGTTATTACAAGGATTAAAAAAAAAGATTTAAACTTAGGGCCCATTTTTAACACTATCTCAAATCGAACAGGTTTTAATTTTATGTGTCAATTTGGAGGATATTAATAAAGTTCATAAAATATATTCAGACTATATATTTTAATGGATAATGACTAGTATTTTTATTTGTAATACCAATAGAAAATTGGCATCGTATCCCTCCCTCCTCTGTTCTGTCCTCCTACCCAGGTAAATAAGCATCCTTAAACTGCTTCTCCCCTTTACTCCCAGGGGTTAGAGCTCTGGCCAATATCAGTAAATTTACCTTTGTAATTTGCCATGTAGTTTTTACAACAATGACCTAATTAATTTGAGCACGGACCATATTATTGCTAGTAGAGTCATTTTCTGTCACAAACTTAATTTCTAGGAAATGTAACCTGACGAATAAGAATGCTTGAGCTCTCCACATGTGCTCCTAAAGACCAAAGGCAGATTTAAAATAATAATAAAAAAATGCCAGCATTATTAAAGCTAGTATGCTTGATGCCAAACTCAATTTGAAGCCAGTAAACATCAGACTGTATTTCTAATCAGTTTTAGAATGTAACGTATTCCATATTGGGTTCACTGGAATTTGTCTCTCTGCTTTTTACTGGCCAGCTGCACTCCCTATGCATTTTTAAAACATTTCAGCAAAGGCTTTTGCTGTTCTTAGCAGGGTTAGTAACTTAGGGTCTATTTCTGAGCTCATTCGTCATTCTGCGATGGCATTGAGTTAGGTTGGCAAGGGAAGGATTTGAGGCACGGGGGGGTGGTGAGGTCACTTCTGACCCCAGCAGGGAATAGGTGAGCTTCATTTGCCTTTACAATAGGCGCACAGCTACTGCACCTTGGAAGATCTCTCAGGTGCCGCTCAGATGGGCGCATGTAAATGCCCTGTCAGATGCAGAGCTGGAATATTAATGCTTCTTCCACCAGCGCACCATAATAAAGCTGTACACAGCCAGCTTAGTATGCAGCTAGTCTGGGGAATTGTGTAAACTTAGATAGCCCAGTGTGAAAGACAGCGATGTAAAAATGCTGGATATGCCACAGTTTCCATTCTTGTTCTCCTTTGATCTATAGCAAAATGAAAACATCATCCTTTCCTCCTCTTGGAGTTGTCTCCCCGACTCTGCCACCTCCCAATCCCCCACCCGAATTTTTTTGCATGTTCTGGTATGGAGAAATGCGACATAATTTGTTTCATATGGTTAATTACAGGCATTTGAATATTTAAAATTTTAAATAGCCACAGTTCCAGGTTTTCCTGTTAAAAGTATGTGATTTGAACAAAGGGAGTACAGTGTAAATATTTGTGGTGATTTGCAACACCCCTCTTTCCCCATTAAACACACACACGCACACGCGCACACACAGACATTCAGTTTAAATCTAGCGCTAACTTAAAGGACTTTTGTACCTTCATTTGTACTCTTTTTTTTTTTTTTTTTAACCAACTCTCAACTGGAACTCCATTAAAATATTTTACCATTATTTTTGAGTCCACTGTTGCTTGAGGTTTTAAAGAGGATTTTTATAATGTGTTCATTTAAGAGTATCAACAGCTGTCAGAACCAGTTGTGGTAAATCCACAAAACATACAAAGAAAAATACACACGTTTCCTGAAACAAAACACTCGGAAAAATAAGCTGCCAAGAACTGGCGAATGAGAAGTTTGCAGACAGGGCACCGGAGCGTTTCACCTCTCGGTTCACCCTGGAGACTGATGTGATCGGATCTGATGCAATGCCGCTGGAAGTCTTACCTGCACAGGTTGCTGCTCTGAGCTAGCACCCTGCACAGGGGCCAGGCCAGGCCCCAGCTTGCTCCCACTCTGCCCTCCTTTTTTCTTTTTGATCTCTTTAGATAGATAAAATACCAAGTTCTTGGTGTGCTAAACAGCAAGTTATACCCACTGGAGGTGAGATGATTAGGTTTAAACTTCCTCTAAAAGAGGCGAGAAGACTCCGTGCACACCCTTTTCCAGATAGGGTTCTCAGCCTGTTATTCAGAATTTAATCGGCCCCGCCAGGGAATTCCCAGTGGGGACCTGGAGCAGGCATGTTGGTGAAGGGGATACCTGGGGACCTGTGGCCACTCACAATGAGTTTCTGTTTGTATCTTTGCTGTTGTTAGCATTGGCAATGAACAATTACACCTACAATTTGATTTTAGTTTTTGATAGAGGTGAGTCCACTGATTAAAAACTACCATTACAATGAAGGATGGAATTATTGTGAAACCTGCAAAGGTGCTTTCAAAAAGAACACAGGTGCTGTGGTGTCCCCCCTTTCTATTTTATTTTGGAACTTTCTAAAAAACACAGGGAAGCCTTTTGCTAAGCATCGGGGCATTTACATTTATATTCATCAGTTCATCTTCTTGATACGTAATGATGCATAAAAAGCTGCAGGAAAAAAATCACATCTGCCAATTTTTAGGGAAATAAGGTGTAGCTTGGATTCTTACCTTAGCTGGAGCACAGGGTACTACATGCCACGTCTGCTTTTTAGGTTTTAAATATGGAGTTTCTCTTTGGGTCAAAAAAAAAAAACAAAAAATCTGCAGCATTTCCTTTTACCGGCTCAGGGGATACCATGATTTCGTGATTTGTGTACATTTCGGGGCGGCTTACAATGAGCCATTTACGGCTTATTTCAGCCCCCTCTCCCAGGCCTTTGAGTTCGTAGTTAAAACAATGCATTAACCAATGTTAAATTTTAAATTTCATGAGTTTCTCTCTCCTGCTCCATCCCGTTCTAAGATTAAAAAAATTATTCTTTTACATTTAAAAGTGAACACTGGCTACTGAAGAACGATTTAAAGACTGAGAAAAATTTTAATAATAAATCGTAACCTTCTCACGTTATGTTTTTGTTATGTTAAGGGGAAAAAATCAATAAGGAAAAATTTAATTCTGATAAAGATACTCTTGGATCTTTGAAAACAACTGCTGTCCTTTTAACTAAAACATTTGAGCAGCTTCAAAGACTATGTATTTCTTCTGATCTTAGAGCTGTGTGACTGGTAGCAAGAAAGAAAAAAAAAATCTTATTCTACATACAAGTGGATTGCTTAACAAGTCTGCACAGACACGTACTTGTTTGTACAATAGAGATAAAAATTCCTGTATAAAAATAATTCAGCTGCTGACAGCAAGCATTGTGGTTGGACCTGTCTTTTGTGCTTGTCCCAGCTCCGGGCCCCCTCCTTCACTATCTGCTTGGGGCAGCTTGCTGCCTGCAGACTCCTGACCAGAAGTTAATTGCTATATATTAAATATATAGGTATTGTATCTAAAGGGGAATGTCTCAAGCCTTCCTATATGCATTCCACTCTACTTTCTGATGTGACTGCGGCATTGCCAGCAGAGGGGTGGCAGGCAAACGCTCTAATAGGGAAAATGACTTGAAGGCAGTTAGGGGAAATTTGGCCTTCAAGTCCCATTTGCTCTGCAGTGTAGCATCGGTTTCTAAACTTTTGTTTTTAATCTAATTCTGATTTACTCTGTCACATCCCATATCAACCCTCATTGAACTCTACTCATGTAGAGTAACATTAGTGTCAGATGGAATTGGTCAGGACTGCAGACCTGTGGTTCATACAGATGGTCGTGAATGTGGGTTCTGTGCAGCTTTGCATCCTGTTCTTTCTAACAAACGTTAAAATGTGGCACATTTCTGAGCAGGTCCCATGGGTAAGGGAGTCAAGGAATTGGGGATAGTACCTGAGGTTTTCTCCCTTCCCTCTCCTCCTCTTTCCCACTTCCTTGATAATACCTACATTTCGGGTAAGATCAACTCCAGGAAAACTGAGGCTGGGGCGGTGGAGAAAGGGGGAGAAGGGTGGCAGAGAGAAGCTACTGGAATATTTTCAGTGGGGGTTCAAACACAGTCACCAAAGCAGAGAGCCCTTTGGGTCCAGCTTTGGAGCAATAAGCATGGGCACGTGGTCCTTTCAAAGCTGTTATTCTCAGTCTGACTTGTCCACCATCTGAGAAAGGGTTTACACGTAACCTCCGTGTTTTGACCTGGATTGAGTGTTTGGGATGGCAGTGGGGGAGACTTTCACTGGGAATGCTGTCACTAGAATTTCTTGAATGTCGTGAGGGTAGTAAGGTATGTGCTAGCATTCAAGGTGTGAGTTAGGTTCTTCTCCAGACTGGTAATTGGGAAGCATGAAAATCCAAATTCCCACGATGCTCTCTAACAACTGGGGTTGGGCGGGGGGTGGACACCCTAACTTTCTGAATGTCAGCTGATGTCTGTCTGACCTGTTCCTCTTGGGTTAAATGCTGCCAGTGCAGGAGGGGGGAACCCCCAGGAAGACACATACCCAGCGACAAGATTTTCACTCCTCAGAAGTAGACCAGATCTCGTTCCTCTGCCTCATACCCTCTCCTTCCTTGCTCTTTTCTCTTTGGAAGCAGAAACTTCTAAAATGAATGCCACTCCAAGCCGATGAAAAAGCTGTTTTTATACCATAGTGGATGTTTACACAGGAGACTCAACTTGAGGGGAAAAAGGCTTTTTGGGAGGGTGGTGGGACTTGCGTTAATCTGTTTTGTTGGAGGACTGTGCAGTATTGCCTAGGAGCAACTCTGGGCTGTTTTTGATAAATTACCATGTTTAGAGATAGGTTTGGCTCTTAAGGGCTTAGTTTTATGAACAAAGTCCGTAACGATGTTTGCAGCCTCTGTTTGTCTCTTAGCCCCTTGGCTTCACTAGAAGCTCAATGTTTAGTTTAAGCTCAGTCTGGAAGATATAACAATTTTGCATTAAAAAAATGAGGAAATCATAGGAAGAAAAACCCTTTGCTTTTTGGATGAATCTTACTGATAATTTGCTAAAGCTCATTTGAATTTTAAGCACTTCTTTAATCTTCAAAGGCTAAATTGCTTTATGAATATGCATGGTGTGGGCAGACTTCAGTTCATTACCTAGTTGTAAATTCTAATGACCATTAGGTCCTTCCAGTAATTGCGAATTGTTTTGCATTTTTGATTGGCCTATTAACATGTACATTCGGTGCACATCAGGCTGGCCTGTCAGCCTGCTGAAGGAGAAAAAAAAGGTGAAAATTGTTTATAGCACCAAGATTCTTAGATTTTCAATCTTGCAAAATTGATGATGTAAAAAAATTAAAGCCGTGTTTTTTCTTCTCAAGATTGAAAGTTCACCAAGAGATTTGACATATTTAATTTACATGATGACTTTGCACTCCTTCATTAATGCAATTTGCATATGAAGCTGTTGTTAATCACTTTTGATCATGTTTTGTGTATTAGCTGCCTCAGTGGCTCTCCTCCTCAGATGCCCCAGTAGAAAGGAGCAAAATGATGCATCTTCTTGCCAAGTTTCCTTTAGTGAATTGAGGAATTAGATGTCTAACCTTGAGTAATTACATATGTTCTATCCGTTTTCTTTTAACGTTAAGTACAGTTTGTGGAAGTGTTGGCTGGAAGTCGTTCTCATTTGGGGAGAAGACTATAAAATTTAGGTGTATGATGGAGGCACATCCAGATACGTACAGAAATATGTATGTCCCTGTTCCCTCATGCAAGTTGTCGGGCATTTTCACTGTTAGCAGTTTGATGGCGGAGAGACTTGACTCTTCCAGTGTATTAAGACATCAGGCTCATTTGGATGAGAGACGCCTACAAACTACAGACCTTTCTAACAATGCTTTGGGTCTCTGCTTTGAATAGATGGCTTGCACCTCCACGTCTTGGGCCTGGGTTTGGCTGACTTCTTTATCTTTTAGCTCAAGTAAGTGTTCCTGGGGCCTTCTGCTCTTAGCTGCTCTCTCTGTGGCCTCGCCTCCCTTGTCACTAAAGTAAATCGTGGTCTCTGGGCTACCGGGTGCCTCCCTCAAGGTACACAAGTGCCCTGGCTGTGAAAACAAGGTGCTAACGAACGGTTTCCGATTTTTGAGAGCCTGTGATTTTGGTGTTTGCCTTTGCTGTTGAATAGCCTGTGCTGTATTATTGATGTTCGTCTTTGGTTTAGGAGTTTATCACTGGTTAACAAGCAGAATCAGAACATTGAAACTGATATTCTGATTAAAAGGAATGTTTAATGAAAGAAAATAAAGTGTGATGGAAAATGAACAGTGTGTAAGAAACATAACTGCAGTTTTAACCTCCGAGGGACCCTAGCACTGCCCTACCGTGACTTCTAGCCATACCATGCTAAAAGCATGCTTCAGTTCAAAGTTGTTAATATTCAGCTGGGAAACAGTATCCAGAACACAAATAAATTATTAAGTGCATGAACTTTTTAGGCAGTAAGATGAACTGATGGGGTCCATCTGTGAGATCCAGGGGCTTTTTATTTGTGTGTGTCGAGCGATTCTGCCCTCTCCGACTTCACAGCCTTTGGTCTCCGGCCAACTGCATGCATAATTGATTCCACACGCACTATCATTTTCTTGATGTAATTGCTTTACTAAGATATGATGAAATCTAATGGATAATTTGCTATTTGAAAATGGGCAAAAAAATGTTCATATTTTTTATTGGAGGGAAGGTAGTAGACAAGGGGGTATTCAAATGACCCGGTATTTAAGAAAACAAAACAAATCGAAAAAGGCAAAGCTAACTTAGGCAGGCTGCTTCGTTCTCGTTGGTTGTGGGTAGGAAGGTCTTTGTGACATATGGAAGCCAGTGTGTAAATCTCTCTCTTTCTATCATATCACACCCCCACCCCCATTCCTCCTCTCTCTGTCTCTCCCCCAAACTTTACAAGAAAGGGATCCTAACAAGGTAAAAAGTAAACAATTTAGTCATCACAAGCCTTATTATTCAGTCTATCCAGGAGTTTTGCCATGTCGGTTTATTTAACTTCCAGGAATGTAAACACTGACACAGCCCTAGAAGCAGCAAGAAAGATTACAGTATTAGAGTTAAAAACCCTGAGCATGGAGTAGCTGTGCTTTATACTCAGCTATAATAACACTTTACATTGAAACATAATGGTAAGTCAAAACCGACTGGAAACTTCTGCTTATATGGAGTACAAATTTCATTCTAGTAGATTGGCATCATCTAGTGTACCAAGAGTAGATTGTTATATAATGGAGAGACTGTATAAATGTCAAGTACACAAATAACTCTATAGGAAGTAAATGAAAAGTATTAGAATTTCTTAAATCACCATTAAATTTTGTTGGTGGGACAATCCCATTAGCTTCTTCAAAATCACGTGTGGCTTTGTGTAAGTCTTTTAAAAATGTATTTTGAGGGAGTTTACAGACATTGAAACATTGTTTTAATCCAAACCAGTTCATGCTTTAGATGTACCTTAAAAAAAGTACACTGTTTTTCAAAGTACTTAAAGGGAGTGGAGGGGTAGAAAGCATATAAAGCGAATCCATCTCACTGCGGTAAACTGTTTTTCAAGCAAAGTCATAATAATGAACAACACATGATCTGAAATTTGATCAGCAAACATACACTTATGCCAAGGAATTTTCTTTCTTTTTTTTCTTTTCTTTTCTTTCTTTCTTTTTTTTTTCTTTTCTTTTTTTTTTTTTTTGCCGTTCACATACCAAGGTTCTGTAAATCAGTAAACCAGGCAGAGAGTAACTATTGTAAGGGGGTGACCAAATCGTAATATACAGAATGGCACAGCTAAGCTGTCTTTTGGAAGAAACATTAACATCATCACCACTAACAACAATGACAAAAAAAAAAAAAAAAAAAACAACCCTTTTTACAAAACTGGAAATGACAGAATAGTTTTAAAAGGAAAAAATTTAAAAAACCCACCCTACCTTCTGATGCTCAAAACTTCAAACTATTAATAGACCACCAGTGAGATAGACTGTCTTTGTGCCTTGAAATGCAAAATGAGGGAAATAATTAGCAGAGGAACAAAATTCTCAAAATTTGAAGAACTTCTGTGATTACTGGGGGTACAGTGAAAAGAAAATGCAAATTTTCTCCTGATCTTAATTAGATTCGATTGTGTGGTGGGTGTGTTGGATTTGGGGGGAAGGGAGGGGGTAGGGAGTGCTGGGGGTGAAGCGAGGGGCTTCGGGATGTGGAGATAGGTTAGCAGGGGCCTGGTGGTGTGGCAGCAAGGCAGCTTACAGCACTGGTGCAGTGAATGGTGCTGATGGGGCGTGAATCCTAAGCCCTTAATTTAGCAGGGCTCATTTCTCTCTGGGTCTAGAGGATTTCGTTTGTCCTTCCAGGGGAGGAGTGGGCACTGAAGTAACAGCTTGGGCTGCCTTAGGAAGGGGAAGCCGCCTGTGGGTAACTTTTCCCAGCCACATGGGAAAGCTGTATGAGATGTCATGGGCCGTGCTTTGTGCACCATGGCCATCAATCAGCCTCTCAAGGTGGCATCTGCACAAAACCCCCAGCACCAGGGCACTACTGTAATCCCCCCACCCCGCCCTGCAGCCAGACATGCTCTTTAGAGTTCAGTGGTGATGGTTGGCCAGCGTCCTGCCAAAGTATGTGTAGCAAGTTTCACTGGCTGGATTTCCCCTTGTGTGAGATAATAAAAGCCCTGGCTAAGGCTTCTGAATCTATTTTTGTTTCATTAATATTATTTATTATGTATTTTATTAATATTTTTAGGAGGGACTGTGCTCTCATCTGACCATTTGTAGTTGTAATTAATACATTCCGTACCGGTTGTAAAAAGTGTACTTGCATTTAATTGCGAGTCAGGAGAAATTAATGGATGTGATTGGAAACAAAATTCACTTAAAATGTTCTTGCAGGGAGCAAAAGAAGGGGTAGTCCCTGAATTTCATTTCTTTTCTGGGTGAGTGTCTGTGCTGAGAGGGTCCAAAGGATTGTGTGGGTCTAACGGGATGCATGTATGTGTCCAAGGGAAGAGGGGGCCACAGGGGGAGCAGGAAAACCTGGGCAGGAGGAGGGGCAGCCAGGAGCTCCGTTCTTTTCTTTAATTTCTGAGGTTACCGGGAGGGCCTTAAGCAAAGTGGTCGAGTCCATACGCTCCCGAGAAGGTGGTAAAGAAAAGAGGTTAGTAGCGAGAGGGAAGGAGCACAAAGGGAAAATTGTACGTTGGGAGCCTTGCTCTCCTGGCTGTGGTGTAGCCAGACTGGTTTAGCAGACAGAATGATAGATTGTTTTGTCAAGGGTCCCAGGGTGTGCCCTGAACTTGAAGCACTTTGTTTATCTTGAATAGAAAGGGAAAAGTGCAGACATAATCGATGTCTAGTTTTTAGGAGCTCGAAAGAGGTAGGAGAACAGAGAGGAGTCGGGGAGGTGGGGGAGGTGCAGGCCTTGGTTGTGGCTGTCCATTAACAGATGAACTTGGCCGAGGGCCAAGCTTTAGATGCGAGCGTGTCAGGGCCCCAGTGCAGCCAGGCCTTTTCAGTGGTGGGTTTTTTTTTCTTTTCTTTCTTTCTTTCTTTTTTTTTAAATACCTGCCGACTGTACATCAAATGCTCCCAGGTCTTTGGCTAAAGGCAAGAAAAAAAAAACATACACAGCTCAATTTTTTTTCCCTCTGAACCAGTTGAGGCTAGTCTTTTGGCTACATACACAGTTTCTATCATCTTTCCTGGCTTGCCGTTGGGAAAAAAAGAGTTGTGATAACTCCAGTAACCCAAGGGCTGGGGATCGGAAGGGTTGGTGTGTTCAGGAGACCAGAGTGTGTGAGTGCATGTGCCGGAGTATCTGTGTGCCGAGCCAGAGAGGGGCACGGCAGGTGGGCCTGCATGTGCAGGTAGGAGATCGGTGGGAACCCACTTTTTTAAATGGCTGAAGTTAAACTCCTCGTTGGAAAGGACCTGTGAACTGATCTGTTGGTGGCTGAGCAAGATCATATACAAGCAAGGCCCAGGAAAGGCCAGGAGTGGGGGGAAAAAATGCCCTGTTGGAAGTACAGCATTTCCCAAGCAGGGCTGATGGCAAACCCATGTGTCTGGGCTTGTTCTGTTCTCGATCATCTTATCTTCTTTGGTCTGTTTCTGTGTTTTTTAGTTTATTGTGACACTATGTATTCACTTATGAGTGTTGGCAAGCAAGAGTCATCAGCCCAATAACTTCCTGACATTTTTGGCTCTTTTAATGTGCAGTCTTTGCCCTCTTGCCGCAAGTGGCGAGGTAATTGAATTTCCCTGTTACTCACTGGCAGGCGGCATGTTCTGGCTCCCAGCAGAGGGGCTGCTGGGGCTAACGCTGGGTCCAGAGGATTCCATGTAGGGGACACTGGGGTTTTCAAGTGGTCTGGAGGCCTGTCCAAAGTGCAGTTCACACAATAAAAAACATTTTTTCCCATCATGGACTTGAAAAGGCACCATCGTGAACATCCATGTAAAATATGATAAAATCATGTATACTTCCCCAGGCTGAAGCCTCACAAGGGAGGTGGATTTTTTTTCCCTGTCTTCGTCTGGGAGCCAATAGAAACTGGGAAAATTTGGAGGTCCCTGGGCTCATCCCACAGATAACCCCCAAAACTCAGCCAAGCCCTTAGATGCTGTCTTCTCTCTCACCGAGGTTGTCTTTGTAACCTGCGTGGTAAGAAAAGGAAGAGGGCCTGAATGAGGGGAAATAAACTCTTAAAAATATGTGTATGTCCTTTTTTTTCCTTCCCTTTTTAGCCTCTGTGAGTACATAGAATAAAATGGCAAAAAAGTGCTGCCATTTCTGGTTGTGTGAGCTTGGGCACATTTCTTCATCTTTCCAAGCTCCGTTTTCCTCATCTGTAAATGGAGGCGGGGGGTGGGGTGTCCCAGGACCCACCTCATGGGACGTTGTGAGCATTATATGAGGATGCTTGCCTGTTTTCCCAAGTGAACACTTGAGGAAAGCTAGTTACTATTATGATTATGACTCATGGCTTACAACTTTTTTCTCCTTTAAGGACTGGGATCTCGATGTAGTTTCTCCCTGTGTGGGGAGAGCTGGTTGGGATGAGAGAACAGGGCAGGGAAGGTTCTAAAGCGCTCACAGCCTCTTTCTGCCTCAAGGTGGGCTCCTGTGGGAAAGGGCCCTTGGGTGGAGAAAGCTCAGGAACCCTTGCAGATCTGGTGTGGTGGGGCGATTGGTGTGTGGGGGCTTCTCTCCATCGGCAGTTCCCTCAATGCTTGGCCTCTCTCTCTGCAGTCATGTGCTGCCTCACCAGGAGAATGTGCCTGGGTGTCTGACATAGTTGCTGTGGGTTCAGTGTCCTGCTTCACCACTGACTGGTCAGGAGGGTTTGGGTGAACCACTTGACCTCTGTGAAATGGAGACCACTCAGAGAACCTCCCTGCCAGGGTCTATGCAAGGGGTAAATGAGAGAAAGCATAAATACACAGGATGCACACCGAGAGTTGCCACTGCCATACTGTGGATCCAGCACATGGTTACTCTACCCCATAGCAACCCCAGAAGGGAAGTCCTATTAGCCCCATTTGGTGGAGGAGGAAATCGAGGCTCACCAAGGGTTAAGTAACTTCCCTCCTTAAGGGCTCACGGTATCAAGGATTCTATCCTTTAGCTCTAGTCATTACCGTCTGCCACCTCCTCACGAGGTCTGCAGCTTTCTGCAGTGGTGCTGGGGCACCAACTGGGCGGGAAGCTCTGGTGCTGGAAGGTTCGCCCTCCTGTGGGTTCTGTGGTTGAGTTTTTCAGTCTTCTGGGAAGGAGAAGAATGTTCCCATCCAGTCCCTGGGCGGCTGTCCTGGGCGTATTGGAGGAGTCTTCGAGCTAGCTGTTGGAAAAAGCAGCAACGTACGGAATTCTGCTTTGCAAGTAGCCGCTTCTCCATCTGTCCAGAGTGATCCACAAGTGGGGCGAGGGTCCTGAGAAGATGAGGGAGGGGGCTTTACTATGTGTGTGTGACTTGCTTAGGAGACACTGGAAGGCTGACCAAGACACCCAGCTAGCGCTTTTAAGGAAGGGCTGGTGGAGTCTGGCTTTCAGCAGTTCTGTTCTGTTGTCTCTTTGGCATTCTCTTCACTCACTGCACCTTTAAAGGGTCCGGAGAATCAGAATTACACTGTGAGGGAGAGAGTGGGTGTGCGTGTGCGTGTGCGTGTGCGTGTGCGTGTGTGTGTGTGTGTGTGTGTGTGTAGGAGGTCCTGAGCGGTAATAATCTGCTTCAAGGCGGTTTTCATTTCTGGCCAAACAAGCGCTGTGGTAAGGCGAGTCCGGAAAGCAGGCGAGGAGACTTGAGGGAATTTTTGAATGGAAACTGCAGTCAACAACTCCATATGATCCACATGTGGCTTTCCCCGAGGCAAGTTTTCAGCTGCATGGTGGCCTCCCCGAGTCACTCCGCAGGCTGCTCTGACACCATTAATATTTGCTGAAGCAAGACCTGAGGTTCGTTGCAGAGGGATTACATAATGTATTCCAAGGCCAAATGGCAGGGGTTTCCTTTTATTACCCATCCTTTCAGATTGGCTGGGCCACCAGAGACCACCATTTCTATAATTTTAGAGTCTTTGGGTAGTCAGGAGGCGCCTACTGTGTGCGGAGGCCCCATGGGGGAGCCGACGAGTTGACCTCAGCACCGACAAGTGTCACCTGGGACCTCTGCTCACTTGGTAACCGTTCTCTTCGAACCGAGGCAGGCTGTTTAGGTAGACCCACCACCAAGAGGTTGCCGTTGGCATGGATGCAGGTGGTCTTCTGAGTGGGCAGTGGGGACGGAGGTGGCTGCTGAGAATACATGTGGGTGGAGAACTGCAAACCTTTCATTTCAGTTCTCACTCAGCCCTGGGACTAGATCCGTGCTTCCTTCCTTCCCCCTCACCTCTTCACCTGGCTCCCCACATCTCTACATGCCCCAGGTTCAGGACTGAGCACCCCAGAAGAGAAGCTCTGAGTTTTGTTTGCTGGGACCCCTAGACTGAAAAGCTGAAGTAATAAAGAAAATACCATTGCTTTAGAGCCCCTAATTCCCCCCCCACCCCCAGTTTTCTCTCCATTCTCTTGAAAATCAGGCCAGCTCTCTGATGGTGGCCTTTTGTTTCTTTTTCTTTTTTGGTTCTGCCTTCGTTAAGGTAAGCACGAATTTAATGTCCCAAGAGGCAGGCCGGTGACCTTTCAGGCCAAGTGCCTGGATGTGGCAACGCTATAATAAATATTGAATGGTGAGAGCAATGGAAATTTAACAAAGCCATAACTGAGGAGACCGCAGAGGGGCAGCGGACTGGTTAAGAGGCTGTTGGATGAGCTGGGTAGTATTTCTACTACAACCTGATTGAAATGTCGACTAAAAATCAATGCTGTTGACTAGTGATAATTTACTGCATTCCCGGTGCTAAGTAGTTCCCCGCTTAAGAATGTGTTGGCTGGGCAGAGATTAGTGCAGGGAGTTGTGTGTGTCACAATGAATCAGACGCATTATAGGTCAGCCCTTTATTTGTTTCATCATGACTTTTACACAGTTGTCATGTAATTTATGGCTGCTTTCACATTGTCAAACATTCTCATTGCATCTTCTTCCTTAACACACTCCTGACACAGACGCGCTGTCTTGGAAGGCTTGTGTTATTTCCTAATCTGAGAGGAGGCCTATAAACCATCAAATTACACTATCTTTGGGCTAATCTAAATGTGCTGCAGATTAAAATCAGAGCTCATTTGTCCCTGATGCAAATTATTAAGTTCTAATTATAAATATCCATTTAATTACCCCATACATTTTTATTTTGCGGACCCTTTTGAGCACTGCTGTCTGCGACGGGGGGAGATGCATAGGAGACAGTCTGTGATAATTAATGTACACTCCCCAAATGGTAAAGGATAAACATATGCTGCTTTGTTTGTCTTATTTATTGATTGATTAGATGTATAGAGATTTTGGCATTGGCACAATTCGAAGTTGAAATCCTTTTAAAAATGAAAACTATTTTAAAATCTTTGGGGAAAGAAAACGCACAATATAGCCAACCCAGAGCTTTCAGTTAGAACGCCTTGTCCTGAAATACGGGATTTTAACCAGATTCTAAATTTGATCCAGTCTAGATTTTGCAGGAGTTAAGAGTGAGAGAAACCATACCTGTTTTGCACCTAGAATGTGAAATCATTGTTATAGAAAAACTGTAATCTTAAATAAAAAAACCAAAAACAATATTCTGGTTTCCAGCCCTGCCACTATTTGCTACTAGGAAACTACAGTATCTGCCTGTAAGAGGAAGACAGTTCAGTTGAGAGCATTGTGATGAACTGTTTTTGATTACCAAACAATAAAGTAAAAAAAAAAAAGAGAGTGATAAAATAAAAGTTAGAACTAGACATTTACTCTTCCATGAAAGCAATGGAAAAATTACCAAGACTGGTTTGGGGGATGGTGAGGATTCAGGTCTTTTGGGATTTTTCTAGAACCAAACTTTGACTTTTAATGATAGTAGAAAGACACTGGTCTGGCAGCCAGTATGCCTGGGTTCTGACCCTGAGCTGTGAGACCTTGGGTTCCCTTCATTTCTTGGTGTTTTAGTTTCCTCACCTGTAAAATGGGTAGTCTGGACCAGCTGGGTCCTTAAGCCCCCGTCATATACTAGCATACTCTGAACACCACAGGCAGATTCCAAACTTCCTCTCCTTCGTGCTCTTTTTTGGAATCTAGCTGCTGAATGGGGCTCACCTGCAAAGAGGCCAGAATATTTTCTTGATTTGCCTCAAAGTTGGAAGCTACATTGGAGATGAAGGCTTGGGCTCATGATCCCTCGGCAGAAAGCTTAAGAGCAACTTTCCAATTGCTGGAAGCAAAATGGAAGCATGGTATAATGGAATGGTGATAATTCACAGAAGTTTCCAGCCTTACAAGATCTCTCCATCTTTTAATTATAGCAAGCTGTTTTTTTGATAAACTCTAAAGAGTGTAATGTGTATTTTCTCCAAGTTTGCTTTTTTGGGCAACTGTAGCTGTGTCAAAATAGAAATACGTTTGACAAAGAAATCAGTTGAATTCAAACAACCAGGTATTTTAAATTCAATTAACTGACTGAATTCAGTGATATTTTCCTCCTTCCTCCCCCCAGAGCTGATTTCTCTGTATGGACATAGCCTGCATATGCTGAGTTCTTGGAGTTACAAATTCTTGCTTGTTAGAGGCATCCGATGCAACATGTTTAGAAGAACTCTCCCTCTGTTAGTGTTGAAGACAGCATAAATTGAAGGAAAAATGTTCTTTTTTTATTCATCATGTAGGTAAAAGCATATGGCTGCTTCTGGGACATGTGATCTTTGCAATCCATTTTCTAAACTTGGTGTTTACCATTGACTTTTAGCATGGATGTTTCCGTTTTCCATGCTGTCCAGCAGATACCATTGATACATGGCATTAAATTAGATGTAAAATGATGTTTTCAGAAGCATGCTGAAAGCCAACATTCAAAGTTAGCCCTTGGATAATGATTATCTGAAACTTTCTTTTATTATCCCACGTGCTAAGAATAAGGGGGAAATGAACCAGTTGTGAAATACGTGTTTTTGGTAGGACACAGGCACTCTTGAGATCTATAGCTTCAATAAAGAAGTAATTTATTTAAATTACTGCCTCTTTACTTTATAATGTTTTAGGGATTTTTTTATTAGGAGTGCTCTATTAGGGCGCTGATAATCAGCTATTTCAGATTTTGTATGCTCTTCTGTCTCTGGTAAAAAAAAAAAAAATGTTGGGAAAAAAACCCCAACAGTGAAAAGGAAAAAATTTAGCTCTAACTTAAGCCAAATGAATATAACGGACGGACCGAATGAATGGCAGCCACCTAGAGGCACTATTTTCCCCTTCGGTTGTTACCTGAAGAGAAAGCACGATAACATTCATGCCAAAGAGATAGGCGACAAAATATGTATTCAGATATGAAGTTTAGGATTTCATAGCCCGATAGTCTCTCTCTCTCTCTCTCCCCTCCAATTGTATTGTGCAAATGTATCAGCTGTTGTATTGTTAATGTCTGATAGGATGCTGCTGCTAGGACAGTCTTGGCTTACTAATGGGGTCAGCTGTGTCACAATGTGATATATGGATTATGTTTACCATGGCATATTTTGTTTGCGAGCTGGGCTGTGAGATGGGAGCAGATGATAAATGAAGATACCCTACAGTTTTCACACTAGTTCCTGTGGTCCCGAGTCTCCAAGACAATCACAAGCAGTGCTGACAATGGAGAAGTATTTATGGGGGCATAATTGACTTCAGAGTTTTACATCTCTGGCTGAAGTTTAAGATGTGATAGTCCATTATGTTAATGTCTTTATTTAAAGGTCCTATTTGACTTCAGGGTTTGTTGCTAAAACCTTGGTAAATTCATGAATCTTTAGGCTAGTTAAATGACTTTCCAGTGGCTTTCTGTGCCTGGATGATTCATTTGCTTTGGCTCCTGTGTGTGTGTATGATTTCTAAGTTTATTTCTCAAGTTTCACTGGCAATGAATGATTTTTCTTACTGGAGTCTTGTGTGGTACACCTATAAAAGACTTGTGATGTCTTTTGAAAAAAAATTCCCCAATACAGCAACACTATCGTCATGAGATAGCATATATATACACATACACACACTTATACATACATATATACATGCTACATGAATACACACATACACACGTTACATGTATATAGTGTGTGTATATATAGTGTATGTATATACAGTGTGCGTGTATATCTACATATACACACATACATATTCTATATATACATATAGAGAGAGAAACATTGAGAAAGTAGGAAGATCTTTAGATTTACCATGATTCCATTAAGTTAGTATAAAAGTTTTAAAAAATTGTTCACGTGAATACCTCTTTTCATCAAATTCTGATTTAGGCAAATAGCATCTTCATACTATTTGTCTTTGAGGGTCTGTTATTCACATAGCCCTGGATTGAGGGGCATAGTTGCAAATTTAGGGACAATAATCTCAAGCTGAAATCACGTATGGCCGCCTGTACCTTTTGCCTTCGCTGAGTTGAGAAGGCTGGTTTTTCTCTTGCTCGGTGGCTGTAACACTTGTTGCCTGGAAGTCCCTTCTTCAGAGTTCTGCCAGGAGTATATTTCCCCTGACCTGCCTCTGCATCTGGTTAAATGGACTTCAGTAATCTGTACAGTTACTTCTTACTTATTTTATATCCTGAAAGATATTAAGTCCAACAAGCTTTTACTCACCGAGTCTATAGAGAAAACGGCCAGGCAATTTTTGTTTCAATCTCCGTGTCTCTCTGGAGCAGTAGTTCCAGAGGCTGATCAATAGGTTTTATTGTAGACCTTACTGTCTTTAAAAGCACTGTGACCTTATCCTGTCTAAAAATAGTATTTGCTCTTGCCTGTAGAACCTTGACCTGTGAAAACCCATTTGGAACATAAGTGACATATCTAGTCAGCTGTATATCCAAGACATGCTCTGTGAATGAATTCTGTGCAGAACTGTCCAAGAGAACACTTTCTTCAACGAAAAATAAATACCGGTTCTGAACACTGGGAGTGCACCTGCCTGCCTGATGCGGTGATGAGCCACCTGGTGGGGAGTAAGGGAGACTTGGGGGCTGGTGGGCATTGAGAGGGGTGAGGACCCTCATAGAGGACTTTCGGAGCGTGCATTTGGCCCCCAGTAGGGCAAGGAACTGCAAGGGGCAGGAGTTTGGGCTAAAGTGCAAGATAGCTTTAAACAAAGTCTGTGACCCTTTTTAGAGAGTGTGATTCTCCCAGTGCTTTCCTTGGCAGCTTTAGTCTGGAACCCTGGTGAAAGGGATTCTCCCAAGCATAACCTAGATAGAAAGAAGTATTTCAGAGTCTAAAGTGACTTCCCTATTTAATGATAAGAAATTACTTTCACTTTATTTATTTTTTGGTGTGATAATGGTTTTGTGGGTTTTTTTTAAAAAAAGAATCTTTATCTTTTAAAAATACATACTGAAATATTTACTGATGACATGATGGGATGTCTGGAATCAGTGTAAATAATCAGTGGGCAGGGTTGGCAATAGTTAAAACAACACTGGCCGCGAGTTGCTAGTGGTTGAAGTTAGATGATGCGTACCCACGAGCTGATTTATCATTCTCTCTACTTCGGTATATATGTGAGATTTTCCTGAAAATAAAGGCGCTGCCTGAGTGGTAAAGAGCAAAATGGCCTTGTTCGGTGGGTATTGTTTCTTCACCAAGGGTTTGGCTCAGAGGCAGTGAAGAGACGGGGGTCCTGTGGTGAAGAAATCACCTGTGAGCCCAAGTCTTGCATCTGGAAGGTTCGCTGTTAAGGGGGTCATCTTAGCATCTGCACTGTGCTCCATGCTCCTGGAAGAAAAGAGAGCCCATGGGTTTTTTGGTGCATGAAGAAGAGTTGGAGGTGGAGTTTGACCAAGTTTCAGCACCGGTGCCTCTTTTCACCCTGGTGGGTGTTAGGAAGAAGGAAGTGGCCACTTCCCTAACAGTGTTGAGGAAGACAAGGCTCTTGGGCCTTCCTGTGGCCGTTGGAGCCCTGGCTGTTAGAGAAGCGTGGTTTGCCTGACAGGAGGCTGACCACGCTCTAAGGAAGAAGGGGACAAAAAGTGCTAGTCAAGGGAGGACTGGGGCACAGCCCCCGACAGGTGAAAGGCAGGGGTGCAGTGATTGCACAGTCATAAAGGGGCATCACGTTCTCCTGTTTAGCAACAGCCAGGACAGTCACCTGCCTCCTGGAAGCTGAGACCAGCCTCTCTGAGCCATTCCCAGGCACGGGTCCCCCTGGTTTCACAAAATGTCTGCTCCTGCTTGCTTCATGCGGAGGCTATTATTAGCAAGTGTCACTCAGTTATCTTGAGAGTGGCGCTTTTAGCTGCCATCTAAGTGGCAGCTTGGGTTTATAGCAGATTAAATTAAATTTTAGGCTGGTTTGGCTTCACTGGCAGTAGACAATAGGAGCAGCTGTTGTAGACATGTATCCTGGCACCCTCCAGGACCGGTGTGTGCGTGTGCATGTGTGCACGTGCTCAAAGGTGCACCTGTGGGAGTTCTGAGCATGCAGGTGACTCTTGGGTGATTAGGGACCTGATAGGCCGTCGTTGAGGGAATGGGGAAGGTGCCATTGTCTGGGGCTGACTGCTGGGCTACACCTCCTTTTTCTCTTCTCCCCATTTCATTACTTCTTCAAAAAAATGTTCAGACAAATAGTTTCTCCAACTTGGTTTGATGGTGCTTGGTTGGCAAAGGAAGTGCACAAAGCTGGAATAATCTTTCTACTGTTTGCACATCCATGTCAGTGTTTTTCTGCAAAGAAGGGGCTAAGCTTGCATAAAAACACCAGTGGAAACAAGCAGAGAAGGGTGTGGATGACTTCTGGCTTATTGCAGCCTGGTGACCAAGTTGTTCTGATGGGTGATGTAGGCAGAATATCTGGCTGCCCCCTGTCCTGCTTTATGTCTCGGATTCCTGTAGGTCCAGCAGGCAGACCCGCATGGGAGTGGGAGAAAGGTTTTTGCTCTTTTAGACGCAAATATCTTCTTGGTGCTTGTGCCTGGTGTGGTTGTGCCTGTGAATTTAGGACCTTTATGCCTTGTACTGTTGAGTCAGAGCAAAGCAGTGCACACCAACATCACTTTTAAAAAATGCTTCCGAAAACTCTGTGGGGATAATTTCTCTTTCTTATAAGCAGAATGCAAATGTGTACATTATTCCACAGAAGGGCAATGCTCTTTACTTTCATCATCTAGATTTAAAAAATTCTGTGGCACTTGATTTCAGTTCCTCAGACTCCAGAATTTATACTCACTGATTAGTAATACATTATGCAAATAATTCAGTTTACATATCCAAATACTGTTTTGCATCATTCACACCTCATGTCTTGGAAAAAAAAAAGTGAAATGTTTCCTCAAAATAAACAAAACCTGCAGAAGAGTTTATTGTAAGGGTGAAAATTAAAGAGGCACCCATTTGCCTGGGAACTTTTGAGGAAAATTTTAAAGATACTCCTGCATAAATAATTTTGCAAGGTTTTTTATTTCTATTTTTTTTGGCTTTTTCCCATAGGCCATGCCTTTCAAGGTATAGTATGTTATCTTTGGCTTTCTGCAGTTTTCAATTTTTGGAAAAAAGAAGCCATAACACCATTATGCATTTGTGCATAAATACATCAGCTGTAAGTGAAAATTGAAGCTGAATTATTTGAAGGAGGTACAATAATTGCTTACCAGTGACATGAGTGTTCTGCCAGAGAGAGGGGAGAGTAAGTAGGTACAAACTTTTATGCTCTGTGTCAAGAGAGAGTGAAGTAAGCATAGCCACGAGTGCTTAAGTTATAGGTTGGCAAATGGCAGTGCCAAACGAAAGTGTCTTTTAGCAGCCAGTGGGTTTCTGTTGTCACTGGAGTAATTCACGAGAACACCGGATGTGACCTGGAGCCCCTGTCTGAATAAGCACGTTCCCGTGGCCACGTGAATGTCTAAACCAGTGGCTTTGACCTCATGTGTCAGAACAGAATTGCCCTCAGCCGTCTGCCCAGGATTTCAGCGGCTCCAACCTCACTCTCTGGAGTAGTTCACTTAATGCTGTTGCAGAGTATGTCAGATTTGGGGAGAAATTTCCTTGAGAAGGCAGGGAGGACGGCAGGAAGGGAGGAAAGCAAGGGGGGACCTTATTTTCTCTCTGCGGCGTGAATGCTGTCATCTCTGTCGGACGATGCTCCACACCCATCCCTCCTAAAAGGGTATAGACACGTTTTTGGCACCACGTGAAGTCAGCGTTCCAACATGTTTTTAATCTTTAACTTTCACATCGTTAGAAGTCTCATGTACTGACTTTCAGCTGCCTGGAGATAGTTCAGGGCACAGCACCTGACAGGTGTAATGTTTTGTGTTTTATGTCTGAAAAATGCCTTAAAGATGTTGATACCCACATTCTGAACATGCATGGTCCTTCTTGCTCCACTTTTACACCTACTTTTTTTTGTAGCCCGTGTCTGATAGGGCCCTTGGTGTATTTGGGAGACAAGAATCTTCTTGGCCTGGCATTACCTACCAGAGTGTCAGGTTTGGGAAATCCCAGTACTCTTCATTTTCTCTCCCGGGTTGAGAGATGTCTGCCATAGCTCTCATTTTGCTGTGGATTGTGGGGAGACAGATTTGGTGGGTGCTGTGGCTTCAGGTCTCAACTTGAATGGTGGAAGGTCAGCAACAAGCAGCCCCCTGAACTGCTGCCATGAACGACTGTGTCGATTTTTGCCAGGAAGCATGTTAATGGGGTCCATCCAGCTTGACTTGAGCCTGAGGAGTCATTGCTGGGTCCTCAGGATGCCCTGCGGCACCCCGCCTTACGTCTGTCTGCCTCTGGATGGACTTTTAAGGGAACTCTGTGATGATGAGCAGGCTCTTAATATTTCCTCAGCATTCTCTGGTGGGCTATTCCCCACCCTAACCCTGGCCCCGCCGGCGTGTGGCGATTCTCAGATGGAGCGCGATGCTTCTCACCTTGTCCGCCAGGTCCGTGTGTGTGAGAAACTGACATTCTCACGTGCGATGTCCTCCCAGGCTGGGCCCCACCTCTTACTCTCCACTTGAGTAAGTGTATTGAAATTCAGGTGAGTTGGAATGCCATTTTACAGGCACAATCTTGAGTCTACTCTAATGCAGACACTTCGAAAGTAAATACATTTTATTAGTAATAAGTGGTAACATTTCTCTGGACTCACTTCACTACCGGCTGCAGCACAGCCATGCGGAACCGAAAGTCTGATCCACGCCGCCTTCACCTCCAGTGCCTTAGGCGATGGGGGAGCGGATGCTGGTGGAGGGAACCAGGCAAGGTGATGTCAGGCCCAGCGTTGTCGGAGGGAGTTCGGGCCTGATTTTGTCTTTTTAAATTAAGATAGCAGAATCTCAGTAATTAAAGTGTTTTTTTAAAAATTTCTCTCTCCCTAAAATTGACTTTCAGGGCAAGGCTCTTGTTTCTCAGTGACCAGAGTATCTGCAGAATCACAGATGACAGTACAAGTCTTCGGGCATGGACATTTTCCTTCGTGCAAGGGGGAAGTAAATACTTACTGAGCATCTTCTGTGTAGATGTAGAATTGTGAAGTCCTGTGGTTTCCTGTGTCTTTTATAGATGAGGCATGTTGAGGCTGAGAGGGGTCAGGTGCCTAAGTCTACTCACCGGGCAGTGATAGAACTGACAGAGCCCGGGGCCTCACGCTTTCATCCCTGGCTTTGTCCCTGGCCCTCTGTCCCAACTCTCCTGGCCCAGCGGGACCCAGGGTGGCCCTCCTGCGCTTCTTCTCAGAGACCCGTGCTACTCCCAACGCTTTTAGGTATGACAGCTGCAGTGGTTTTCAGAACTTTTGGAGCTTTTGCTGGGGGAAGATCCCGGAGCTCTCTGGGCAATGCTGACCTAGGGATCCCGTGGTTAAAACCCAAACAACAAACACCCAACCACCCGGGCCATTGCAGAGGGTGATCGTGTTGCTTTGCCTTGTTCCTTTCCACGTCCTCTGCCTGGTTTTGAGTGGGCCTTCCCGCTCCGTTTCCTGATAGGGCTCCCGTGTTGTGGCAGTTCTGAAGTTTGCACCAGGTGCGCGTGGAACAGCTTGGTGGTGTATCCAGATCACCAGACAGATGGGGTGGATGGAGTTGGGGTGGTGGCGCCCCTCTCACTGCAGATGGGTCCTGAGAAGTGGTCGGCCCAGCCTCTTCCTCCACCAGGGCTCTATTTTTAAAGACACCTCTCCTCCTTATCTGGAAATCCTTCCTTTCATCTGCCTTAAATCCCTTATGCTTCAGTTTAAACCCATTTCCTCTTCATTCCAGAGAAGACAGAGGATCTCATCCCCAGCTCTGGGCTGAACCCCTCATAGTTTAGAACTCTTTGCTCCCTGCCACAGGCTCCTTCCTGAGTAATCTCTAATCCCTAAACTTGAACTCATAGATCTATTATTTTTAAACCCATTTATTATTTTTGTCCCTCTCTTTAGAACTTCCTGGTCTCCCAGATCTTTTACTCACACATTAGTCTAATTACTGCTGAGTGCAGTGACAAGATGCCTTAGTTTTCCACATTCCTTACTCCTACAGCTGCACTTGGGTATCTTTGCTTGTTTGTTTGTTTTTTTTCCCGGTACGCAGGCCTCTCACTGTTGTGGCCTCTCCTGTTGCGGAGCACAGGCTCCGGACACGCAGGCTCAGCGGCCATGGCTCACGGGCCCAGCCGCTCCACTGCACGTGGGATCCTCCCGGACCGGGGCACGAACCCGTGTCCCCTGCACCGGCAGGCGGACTCTCAACCACTGCGCCACCAGGGAAGCCCTCTCTGCTTGTTTTTAAAAGACCAGTGCTTCATTGATGACTCATGCTCAGCTTGATGTCCACTCGGAACCCTAGATCTTCGGCAGCCATCTTTAAGTGCAGTTAAACGTTCACTCAGCCGTGTGGATGCCACACCTCTCCCTTGCCAGACACCCTTCTCTGTCCTTGTCTACACTGAACTTGGTTCTCCCCTCCTGTCCGAAGTTCCCTGGCCACCTTTCTGCTTCACCAGGTGATGGAGAGTTACGATCCTGTCTCTGGAGGGGCCTCCTCCCTCTTGGTTCCTCTCCCACTGACAACTTCACGGAGGCTTAGAAATACAGTGAGTGGCCTTTCTTGCCTCACTCGCTGCTGGGGAGAGAGCTGTTCGTAACTTTCCTCTGACATCTGGAGAGCATAGGTTTTGGAGGAGCAGAGCCCAGATTCCCCACGAGCCGGCAGAGCCAAGTCTTCTCGGAGTTTCCAGCACAACCTGTGTTAAAACAATAGGAGTTGGTCATTGTGTTTAATGGTAGAACAGAGTCTAAGTGCACGTCATAAGCATATCTTTCCTGTGTGCTGGGGTGAGTGGAGGTGACCGTGAGTGTGTAGGATGACATGAAGAGCATCACAGACATGGGAAAGCATTTCAGAGCACACAGACATGGCGTGAGTAATCGCAGGCTTATAGCCACAAGGCTGCATTTTCAGTCCCTGCCTCCCTTTTTTGTACCCCAGTTCAATCAGTTAAGATGGAAAAAACGTGATGAGAAGAGGGGCCACCCGCCCTTCGGACTCCAGTGTGTTTGTAGCCCAGGACCCCTGTGTGAGTGGTGACCCAGCAGAGCCCGGAGAACATGCCCCGCTTGGATCTTTCTCGGACTGACTGGCTCACTTCCCGTTCTGCCCAGCCCAGAGGTGACTCGGTAATCCCCGCAGTGTATGACCTCACAGTGAGCTACGTGGTCTGGGAACTTCTGCCTCCAGTCTCAAGTCAGGGGCAGAAATGGGCCATCTGGGAAGCTGGGTGATCAGAAGTCGGTTGGAAACGCCTGTGTCCGTGTCAGAACCCTCCGTGCACCGCCATGTTCTCCTTTCCTGAAAGCACTGGGCTTGTGTTTCAGGGAAGAGGGAGGTAGCCAAACCCCACATACATGCACTGAAGGCTTGTTTCTGTGTTGTCTTCCCCCTGGGCTGGAGCTCCAAGGCCCTTCCTGCAGGTAACTAAGAACATCTGAGCCTGGACCTAGCACAGCCCTGACGGTCGCTTTCTTTGGAGAAAGCGTCGCTCTGGGATTAGTGAGAAGGCATCCGTAGTATCCATGTTGCCTCGTGGGTTTGGTGTTTTCTCCTCCCCAGACTATAAGCTTTTTGAGAGCAGGGATCGTGTTTTATTTTTTGTGTTTTCATGCCCCACGTAATGCTAGTTCATTATGGGATTTAATTCATACTTCGTTCTGGCTGACTGATTGGAAATGGAAAGGCCAGGCTCTGAATCGGATGCTTTGGCTCCCGAAGTGGAAAGGTGCCGAGGCTGGGCAAGTTTGTTTGCCTCCTTTTTCCCTGGGGAGAAGATGAGAGAGCTTGGGGCTGGGGTGAGGGATGGCATCTTTACAGCCTTCACTCTGTGCTCGCCTTTTCTCTTGGCCGAGCAGTAAGGTGTCTGCTTGTAGTCCCTGCCCCTTCTCACCTGAAAGTGGGTGCGGGGAGGCTCCTCAGGGCTGGGCAAACACGGGGAGGGCAGCTAGGGGTTCCCCTGGGGGTGTGGGAAGCTGGGAGCCGCGTCCTGCAGACAGCCCGGAGCTTACCGGAAGGGAGTACGGCTGCGCTCAGAGGGACCGAGTACTGCTGTCCTGGCAGCTCTGGCTCACGCTGGGTTGTCTTTGGGTGATTCTCTCTCTTTTTGGTGTATGTGTATGCAAGACCTTTGATATTTGAGTAGGGAAATTCTCACTTTGTGTTACCCTCTTCAATGTGTTGGGAAGAGAGTCATCTAGACCAACTAGATTTCTTTCATAATAAAAAAGAACCTCAACTGAATTCTATGTTTAGGTGGCTTGTTCTCCAAGTCCCAGGACTGTCCAGAAATGGGTTCCTCAGAAGGGCCAGTCTCAGGACTCCTGTCGCATCAGTGGCCAGGGCAGCCCACAGCCTTCTAGTTGAGCTGTCATCTTTCTCGTGGTACTTTTTTACCTGTTCCTACCTGTAGGAGGTGGCCAAGCATGAAAGCTTTCCCCTTGGAGAGCTGTTGGAGCACTGCTGGCTGGCAGTGCTCCAAAGTATTGGTAGCCCAGGACCCGTTTGTAGGTGTTGACCCAGCTGTGCTCCATTCTAGAGCTGGGTCTCATTTCTAATTTCCCAATACTGGCGCTATGGGGGTATTATTTGCTGTGGGAGCCCTTTTCCCATCCTGGCCAGGGTGGCTTCTGCTGTGGGTGAGAGTGGGCAGCCAGTCCTTTGAGGTTGGGGGAAAGGAGAGGGCCGGACAGAGAAGATTCCGGCAGGACTTGAAGATATGCTCCAACAAAAGAGAAGCAGGAGTTCTTGCCAGAAGCTGACCCAGTCCCCACGCCTGCCGAAGGCGCTCGCAGGGGTGGTGTGGCTTCTGGGCTTTGGGCGGTGGCTTCTGCTGCAGAGTTGGGGGGGCACGGAAGCAACATCTCCCTCACCATCTGGCAGTGAACACCACTGAGGAGTGGGCCCCCGGAGGCAGGAACTCCACCTAGAGCCCCTCCGAGGACCAAATTCCTGGTCCCCTCCTTCTCCCACATTCTCCCATCGTGGAGCGGGGTTGACTGCATGGATTGGACACTGGGACGGTATTGGAATGTGCCTCAAACCTACTTAGCATGTGAGCCCCTTGCTCTGATCATCCTCCTCCCAGGCGAGGCCCTTTCAAAGAGTAGTGCTGGATGAGAAAGTCATTCACCACCCTTCAGAGATCTACATGGATTTTGGTGGGGGGTTGGGCGAGTCCTCACAACTCTCCCCGAAATGGGACTGTTCCGTGGACCGTCCTTTCCCTGCCTCTCGGGGGTAACCAGGGCTGGTGGTGTGGTCAAATGTGACTTGTCCGCTTTTGCCCTGGGTGTTCTTTTTTGGGTGAGATTCACCTCTGAGACAGCTCACAGGTGAAAGTCCTTTCTCCTTGTGTCACTGAGTGGCTGCCATGTGGGTTGGCAGTGTGGTCAAGTGTACTCCTTCACCGTGGGTGTGCACTTCAGTAAAACCTGCCTGTTCTACCCCTGGTTAAAAGTGACTCATAGTTGAGAAACTGAAAGAAAATAAACCGACTTCACCAGACTGTGAACCTCTCCAGGCTCTGAACCAACTTTAAGCAACCTAGGGACGCCCTGGTGCCTACATCATGGAAGCCTCTTAAATGAGATAAGCAATGTGAAGTTATTGGAGGCTTTCATTTCCACAGGATCAAAGAATTAGAGCTGAGAGGTGAAGCTGCCATCTAATCTCATTGTTAAAATTCAACATGTGTTCATTGAGCACTTACTTTAATGCCTGGCACCGTGTTGGGTGCTGGAGATGGCAGAGGTGAGCAAGACCAGGCAAGCTCCCGCTCGTGAAGCATTCTCATTTAGGAGAAAGGGTGTGTGTGTGTGTAGGGGTGCAAATCCCTTATACCCGAGAGCCAGACACGCAGCCAGAAAATCTAAAGGACCCAGGCCAAGAGAGGTGAAGTGACTTGCCCAGGCCACCCAGCTACCTAGCAGAGCTCAGCCACAACCCAAATAGGTTTTTCTGAGTCCCAAATCCATGGTTTCTCTAGCACGTCATGCAGCCTGCTTTAGCGACTCCACAGAGCTAGATGTGGGGTCTAGGTGCCTTCTGAATCACCCCCTTAAAGCATCCCAGGTGAGCAGGCTTCCTCTTCTAACAGCTCTCCAGGGAATCTGCATACAGAGCTTCCTTTGCAACTCCCAAAGCCAGTGTTTCTTATCCTTCCAAGTTGTTTGGATAAAGTTGCAGGCCCAGATGGCTGCATACTTCTTTTGGAGTCACTGAGATACTTGTATTTCTTGGGAAGAGTTACTGTGTCTTTGGCCCAGTAGTAAGTACTGAACCCATTCTTTTGCCTTTGAACACTTATCCCGTTACTGGAAGGACAACTTGCTGAGTTGGGTGTAGCAGATGAAGCACCTCACATTCTTATTTATTTGTGTGTTTGTTTGGAAAGAGAAAATAAATTCCCATTCACTTTACCATCCCTCTTCTTCCTGGAGACAGAGTGCACAAAGCTTAGAGGAGAATCAAAGGCACCCTCCCTGGAACCATGTCTAACATTACAAGCTTCTTCTGTGCCTATTGTATTTTCAACTTATTACAGCTTTTCTATGGCTCGGAAAAACCCTTGACTGAGTGATGATTGTTTTCATGAAATGGTGCAACATGTAAAGCTATAGTTGTCATTAGTGCAGTTATGTAGAGTGTAGCTCTTTAAGCCTTCAGTTTCAAATCAGATTAGCGCTCTGTTAACTTAAATAGCCCCCAAAAAGAAGAAAGAAAGAAAAAAAAGAACTGTCGGAAATCAGAGGGAAATATTAGCATTATGAAACATGTTAACAAGTGGCCATTAGCACTTTATGTCTGCATGAATAGCATCTTTAAGTGTTTTATTGGTAACAGAATAGAGTGGAGTCACAGAGAACGGCATTACTTTTCAAATTGGCAAGTTCTTTAAATTCAGACTTCTTGTTATTGCCTGCCGGGGAGCATTTATTCACCTGTCAAAATGTGAGCCAGGGTGGGAAAAGGTACTTTAGCTTTCCTGGCTGATCCCGGGCTCTCAGGTGTGAGGGATTTGTCCCTTCACTGTGGCCCCCTCCACATCCTCCCCACCAGGAGGAGGGAGAGCCTGAAAGCACAGATGGAGGAAGAGTAACGCCGTGCAGGAAGCTGGCTTCTCCGGGCTCTGTGCCTGGCCCAGGGCCCCTGCACTGCGCTGATGTGCGTGCCCACGTCTCTGTATGCCTGGATGGGTGGCTGGCTGCCAGGAGTGTATGGGGACCGCTGAGTGGAGGTGGTGGGGAGCTCTGAAGGTTGGCACCTCCCCAGGCTCAAAGCGTCTTCTCCTTCTAGTGAGTCCTCATAAGCCTTAGGGAAAAGACTCTAATTTGGTCTTGACTGGCCCGTCTCGAGTCCCCCCCACCCCATTCTTCTTTTCCCCAAGCCAGCTGAACCCCTCCATTTATATTCTAATGCAAGATGCTCTTCCCCCTGGGCTTAAGGGCCGGTGTGGGCTGGGGGCAGGATAGACTCCAAAGCCCAAGTGCACCCAGATCGGGCTGCCTGGGTTGAGTGGCCTCCTGGCAGGTTAGAATTCTGGAGGTTCACTCATTCATTTTTCAATACTTTTTTGGAACACTTGCCACGTGCCAGGAACTGTTCTTGGTGTTGGGCATATAGTGATGATCAAAGCATTCAAGTGTCCCTGCTCTTGTGGGATATCCTAGCTGTGGAGACGGACAATAAATGAATGAACAGGTGAGTTATAGAACATGTCGGAAGATGGCCAAACTGCTTCCCTATTCCAAAATAGGGAATGTGTGGTGAACATGCTTTTAACAGGGTGGTTAGGGACCGCCACTCTGAGAAGCAAGGGCTCCCAGGAAGTGAGGCAGTCGCCATGTGGCTGTCTGGGGGAAGAGGGTTCCAAGCTGAGCGAACAGCAGATGTGAAGGCCTGTGCATAGCCTGCCTGGCTGTAGAGCAGGAGGGGTCCGGCGGTCAGAGTTGAAGGAGTCAGGGAGGCGGGTGGAGGAGACCAGCCAGCGCCTGCCTGTAGGCCGTCGTGAGGACTCTGGTTTTGACCCCACGAGAGATGGAAGCCACTGGAGGAGTGGCATCGTGTGGCTTAGTTTCCAGAAGGTCACTTTGGCTGCTGTTTAAGACTTGACTGTGGGGTGGTGAGGCAGAATCAGTCAGGAGACTGTCGCCAAAATCCAGGCAAGACGATGGCAGCTGGGATCAGGGGCCCAGGGATGTGAGAAAGGGTTGGATTCTGGACATGTTTGGAAGGTGAAACCAACAGGATTTGCTGACAAATTGAACGTGGAAGAGAGGCATTAAGGTGGACCCTAAGATGTTTGGTCTGGTGCCTGGAAGGGTAGAGTGGCTGTCTTCCGAGATGGGGAAGGCATTGGGGGTGCTCGGGAGGATGGGATGCCCGGTTCAAGCTGTGGGTGGCTCCTCCCCCTTCTCTCCCCAGCTTCTCCCCTTCATCCTCCTCTTCTTCCCCTTCCTCCTCTTCTTCGGGCCCTGGGTGAGGGTTAGACTTCCCCTGTTCAGGGAGGCTTGCCCCTTTTGGGGCAGTTAGGAGAGATCTAGCAGACTGCCTGTAGCCAAGATGACTCATGTCAAACTCTAACTGTAGTTTTTTAGAGAAGGTGTTTTTCTGAACTTTTTTTTTTTTTTTTTTTTTTTGCGGTATGCAGGCCTCTCACTGTTGTGGCCTCTCCCGTTGCAGAGCACAGGCTCCGGACGCGCAGGCTCAGCGGCCATGGCTCACGGGCCCAGCCGCTCTGCCGCATGTGGGATCTTCCCGGACCGGGGCACGAACCCGTGTCCCCTGCATCGGCAGGCGGACTCTCAACCACTGCGCCACCAGGGAAGCCCTTCTGAACTTTTTACCCAGTTTCCTTCTCTATTTTTCTTTAGCTACCAGAGACAACTTTTGACTTTGTTTCTTGCATTTCTTTCCCTGAGCTTGTTTTCTCAGAGTTCAGGTAAACCATCAGGGGCTGCTGGAGAACCATGGGATTTGGAAATGGGTATATAAGCTCTTGCCCTGGACAGCACCCTCTTCAGATGCCTGAGGCTTTTTAGGAATCCACTGCTGTGTCTTGTACCTCCGGAGAGTTCTTTTGCGAAGAAGCCTTTGTGGCTCTGCTGTGCTCAGATCTGCTGGTCAGCCCCGGGTATGGAATTTCTTATGGAAACCCGTTGTTCTCCTTTCCCCTGGTCCTCCTCCTCCCTTTCCCCATTCCTGGAAAGAAGTTGGCTGGCTGATAGAGTGTTTTTCCTTGAAAGGAGAGTGGAGAGCCCTCTAATGGAAAAGTAAAATCATTCTTGGAATCCTCGTAACAACCAAGCTGGCCAAAGCTGAGACCAAGTAAATTATTTGGGGGTAATTTGCAAGAACCTGAATGAAAACAAATTGCTTTCTTGCCCTGGCCTCAGCTTGAACCTTTAGTCCAGAAGCCGGTGATTTTAGCAGTTATCGATAAGAAATAAGAGCCAGCATTTCTGTCTGAGCCACCTTTGTTTTGAGGGTGTCTTTGAGGTTTTAGGGCTCACAGGTGAGCATCTTTTGTCAGCAACAGGTTCCTTATCATAGGAGGAGTGCCTTTGCCCTCAAATCTCAATAAAGATCTTAAGTGATAGCATTTAGAGCATGAGTTTAACATCCCTCAATTCAGACCTTAGTTTTCCATCTCCTTTATGGTTCTGGCTTTGCGACACGTAGAACAAATTATTCTGGAATCATAGGTGACTCAAGGGAGAGCTCATGGAAGAGTCTAGGCTGCCAGCCTGGAGGTCGAGCCCCGCTGTTGAAGAGATTCTCAGGGACATCCAAAGGCCTCTAGCCACTCCCACGGTCCCAGATAGGTGAGCATCAGCCTCCTCCTGAAGCTTCTCATAGCCACACCCCTCTTGGACCAGTTTGCCCAAGTGCAAGTTCCCGAGACCCATCAATATCCTTCCCATCCTGGAGCAAAGGAAAGTCCTCTTCAGAAAGGGAAGAATCCAGCACAGTTCCACACTGGCTGTTCCATACCTTATCTCCACATTCCTTTAGAAATGTGTCTTGAGGTGTTTGTCTCCCAGCAACTGACAACCTCCTCGTTTTTGTAAATGTCATACTCAGTAACTGGGCTGCGTGTGGCCCCTTTCACCACTGCAGGGAGAGTGGCCTGGGCGGAATTCTGTGTCTCCAACAAGCTTTTCCTGGGCTCCTCTTTCACATCAAGCCTTCTTCACCACGTTCTAGGGCAAGTGTGGCCGAGTTTGCGTTTCCTCCTATTCTTTCTTTCTTTCTTTCTTTTCTCCTATTCTTTATTTTTATTTATTTTATTTTTTTATTTTTATTTTTTTTGCGGTACGTGGGCCTCTCACTGTTGTGACCTCTCCCGTCGTGGAGCAACAGGCTCCGGCAGCGCAGGCTCAGCGGCCATGGCTCATGGGCCCAGCCGCTCCGCGGCATGTGGGATCTTCCCGGACCGGGGCACGAACCCGCATCCCCCGCATCGGCAGGCGGACTCTCAACCACTGCGCCACCAGGGAATCCCCTCCTATTCTTTATTTATATAATTTTTTGCACTTGTTTGGAGGAGGGGGTAGACATGCTGGGGCAGTCAGCATGTTAGTTTGGCTCTTTGAGATGAATAACTACTTAGCTGTTGCTCAACTACTTTTGTTTGTGAAATAAAGGGCAGTAAGCACCATGACATGAGAGAATTTCAGGTTTATTGTGATTTCTTTTTTGTGTCTGCATCTGTCCTGCTCCATTAGGGCATTACCTCGTAACTCCATAGGAACCAACACCGAAGCCCATATGATTTTAAAGCTTTAAAAATCTGCGTGTGTAATAGGTCTTTTGTGAATTTTTTTTGTTCTTTTGCTTTAGAAACTGTAATAATAATCCATAGTAATTATCCCATAGTATGCTGTCCTTTGTTACAGGAGCACTGGATTAGAGTGAAAACGTGTCCTGTATACAGTTTCAACAGCTTGATTTTGCCTCTTCCTCCCCCTCCACCCCCCTTTTCTGTCTTGTGCTATTTGGAAGACAATTTCCACATTTCTGCCATATGTCTTAGAAAAGCTCGGGACTTAGAGGCAGTAGCAGACTTAGGACAGCAAGCTTAGTTCAGGTGGGGAGGTGGCCCTGTGTAACAGACTATTATGCAGACAGTGAGCTGTTCAAACAGCTGCATTTGGGTGCTTCCCCCTTGCCTGCCCTCTTTTCTTGAGAGACTCCAAAACGTCTGAAAATGCAAAAGCACTTCACCAGGTTTTAACTTTTCTGGCTTGAACAGAAGCAGCTTCAAGTCAGCATGAGCACAGCAGTCTTTGTATGTTTTGTACACATTTTTTCAGCTCTTCAGAAGGACCAGCCTTCTTTTTTCTTTCTCTCTCTCTTCCTCCTTCTCTTTCTTTTTTCCTTTTTTTCTTCCTTCCTTTCCTTCCTTCCCTTCCCTCTCTGCCTCCCTCCCTCCTTCCTTCCTCCCTTTCCTCCTTCCTTTCTTTCTTGTCCCTTCCCTTCCTTCTTTCCTTTCTTCCTTTCTTCTTTTCCCTTGTTTTGCATTCTGTTGAATTGGAAGAGCATTTAATCCTTGGCCTCCTGTCTGTTGAGATATTATGTTTTTTTAATAGTGCTTGTTTATGACTAAGGTCAAAGACAGTATTTCAGAACAAAAATTAGAGTTAGTTCATAATTGAGTACATATGTATGTAACTGTTTATTTTTATAGTTTGCTAATTTATTTTTAAACAGCTCAGTTATGCCAACATGTTTATAGCTCCGTTCATCACATGCCTTACCAGTCAGGGTGTTAAAAGGCACATGCTTTTCAGTAGTTTGGATCCCAAGTTAAATTAGATAATGCCATCAGGTAGCAATTTAATTACATTAATTGAATGTTTAGGCGGAAAGGTAGTTTTGCAGAAGCTATAATGAAATAACATTTGTAAGTACACATGTATAAATCTCAGCAGTATAGGCATTATTTGAAGTGGCTGACAGGAAGATGGATACATATCAGGCATTTAGAAGGAAACATGAGGGGGCTCCCTCATCAGTGGTAGACGCTGCCTTCGCAGTTTAGGAGGCTGCTGGGCACGGCCATTTCCTGCGTGCGCTGCGCTTATCGTTAGTCCTCTGAGCAGAGACACACAAAGGCACTTGGGTCATTTTGTATGTAAGCAAGCCAGGGCTTTCCTGGGAGGCAGCTGGCCAGCCTGGGCCAGCTCTCTGAGCCTGAAAAGGCGAGACACACTCTTGTGAGGGCTTTGTCACCTTGGACGGCCGAGGCTTGGCACTCTTAGATCTCTTTCCGTGGCACTACAAGCCAGCTCTGTCCAGAATCCGAGGAGGGCTGTCTCAGGGTTCCAAGGGATTTTACAGCCCAGGATGGCAGCCGCTGCCAGAGCCTTGGGGCATAAGATGTGGCATGTTCACCCACAGCTCTTGCCAGTAAAGGTGACTTTCTGTGCTGCAGAGGGACTTGAATGAGGGCCCAGAGCCCCAGCCCCTGGTCAGCTGCCCTCCCTCCATGGCCTTGGACAAAATGGGAGCGCCGGCATGTGGCTAATAAGTCAGGCTCTTTGGGCCCGTGATGTAGTGTGGTGGGTATCAAATGAGGGCTAGCAAAAAGGTATTTTTAGGTGTGCCAACAACTGATCCTTTGCCTGTGAGTAACTCGCTGTCTTCTGACACCATCTGGTTTCACCCAGGCTGTGAAGCCCGGTGTGGTGTCCCATACCCTGGAACACCCTATGTGGATTATTCACCAAATGTCCCACGCCTCCCGTACAGCGACTGGTAGGTCTGCTGCGACTCCTGGGTGTTTGTTTCCTGGGTGCAAATTCTTCCGCCCGTTGTTGATTTGGGGGTACTGACCCCCTCCCTCAGGTAAAATCGTTCCTGGCCGTCTCTGTAATTGGCTCGTTCCCCTTAGGAGTCAATCATGAATGACTTGGTCTGAAATTAAAGGCCCAGAGGGAGGATTACCATCCTCATCACAGAGCAAGCCGCCTTGTGTCCCGCGTCCTGGGAGGTGGGACGGGCGGGAGGGGTTCCGATTTTACCACAGTCTTGCCTTGGTGGCCTGAAGGTCTCTGTTCCTTGAGGGAGCGTTGAGGGACCTGGAAGGAAGGGTGGGAGGTGTGCCTTTGAGGGGAAGGAGGCCTGCTGGTTGGGACAAGAAGGGAAAGGAGGGTGGGTTTGGCCCCCAAGGGAAGGACAGGAAGGCTCTCGTTCCCGCTGTGGTTGCAGTGTTTGTCCAGCTGAAAGCAGCCCCACTCGGTTGACTACCTGATGAGTGATTTTCCCCAAGCTGACAGCTGCTCCAACACATTTCACCTACAAGTCCTGACAAAGCGGGGTGTTCTTTTGGGGCTGTTGTTGCTGCAGCAGGCGTTTGGAAGAATCTGGAAGAAAGGGGCTGCAAAGGACGACCTTGAAGCAATCTCCCGGTCTCTGTTCCTTCCCCTCTTGCCAACCCTCTAGCTTTTTGGGTTTATGAGAAATTGGGACCCTCCCTTTCAAACATCCATTGTGCTCTCAATAAGGGGACTGGAAATAGAATCATGGTGTGTGTTTATGGTTCTGGAAGAATCCCTGGAATGAGCATCGTCATGTTTGAGTCTCCCCTAGCTAATAACCTTGCGAAGAGCCAGGGGAGGGGGTATCTGAGACCCAGAGTGCTAAAGGGCGCGTCTGGTCTCACACAGCTTCAGGGGTAAACTTCGGATTTGGACCCAGGCCTCCGCAGTCCGCCCACAGGCCAAACAGCGGGGCTTGGGAGGCGCTGGGGCAGGGAAGCTGTGTGCCAGTGCTCACTGGTAGGGGAAGCAGGTGATAGGGATTAGTTTGATCTTTGAGAGTTTGCAGGGACCAAAATGTGCCAGACATTCAGCTTTTGTATATAATTTCAAGAATTTATTGCCATAGTCCCAAAGCACCAGGGGCAATGTTAACTTGGAGGAGCTTCTCAGTAAATACCTCAGGTACGTTTCCCAGGGAGCAGCAGTACCTGTTTCTTGCGTTTATCCGTCAAAGCTGAGCGAAGGCTTTGAGGAGGAGGGCTTGGGGGAGACAGGCATGGAGCACTCTTGACTTTCTGTTTGCCTTTTGCTTTAGACTTTACTTTTCCTGGGTTCCAGGATGCTGAGCTCCCATTTCAAGAAGAAAATTAGTGTAAAACTCAGGTAGTCGGAGGGTGACTTCTTTGTTTTATTCTACCTTCCCCTCTGGGAGAGTGGGCTGGCAGGGTGGAGGGTTCAGGCGTGTATAACATGCTGGCCTTCAGGTTGGTGGCCTCCTTTGCCTTTGCAGTAGGTGGCTGGGCTGGGTGAGCCCCGAGGAGGCTTAGAAAGGGAAGGGTAGACCCAGCAGGCCTCGGGAAGATTGTGCAGCTTCATCATCACGCCTGCATGCGTGCCAGCCGGCGACTGTGCCTGGATGGCTGGGGAGCCCACCATGCAGTGTGAGCCCCAGGCGCTGGGTCTCTTCCTGCGAAGGCTCCCCTTCTGTTTTGTTGGGGGGAGTCCTGCCAGGCAAGTGCAAGTCAGAAATGAGACCAGGGCCCTGTGGCAGAGAGGTGGTGAAGGCTCAGTGATACTCTCAGAGTTGTCAGACTCTGCCACCCAAAGCTGCGAATGCTTCCAGCAGGCAGTGAGAAATGCGAGGTTTTGGTCTGGTTGAGCCTTGACGCTCAGTGTCTTTCACTTCCTTCCTCCCTCCCTCCTCTCCTTCCCCTCCCTCCCTCCCTCCCTCCCTTCCTTCCTTTTTTAGTTTGGTTGAGCCTTGACACTCAGTGTCTTTCATTCCCTCTCTCCTTCCTTTTTTCTTTCCTTTTAAAAAAAATCAATAAAACAATCAATTTTCAGAAGGTTTACAGGAATGCAAATTATTGTTTAATTTTTAAAAGTTTACAAAGAGAATTAAACTCTGATAAATCAAAGAGCCAGAATACCATCCCTCTCAATGGGCATTGGATTTCTATCTTGTCTCCCAAATCTTTGGGTTGGGTTAATTTAGCCCTCCCAAAATGTCACATTTTCCTGGCAGGGCCATCTGGGTATTTGATGAAGGCTTTCCAGTGCTGGGTAGGAACTGCTGGGTGTGGAAACCACCAATTGTGAACCGTGAGACAGTCACTGGTGGTGGAGTTTGGACAGCATTCAGGCCTGAGCACCACAGATTCTTTCCTGGCCTTGGGTAGTGCATGGGGAGTCTGGCTGGTAGGTGGGAGGCTCGCACCCCATCCTGGGGATAGTGGAGGAGCCGGTAGAGAGGAAATCGTGTTGTCGTGCAAAGGAGGCAAGAGCCAGCTGTCTCACAGGGAGAAGTCTGTGTCCTGGAATGCCTGGCCGGTTGGCGGTGGGTGTGGCGTGGGTGAGGGTTTTAATAAGAAGTCGAAGTCCCTGGAGAAGTGAGGTTCCTTTGCAGCTGCCCCCCTTTTCCGTCTTGGGTCTCCTGGTTGGACCTCAGTCTGCCCTTCCACCCGCTTGGAGGCTGCTGGGGCTTCAGAATGGGGCCGACATGATCAGGGGTTGTGGGCCCCCCCTCCTGCGACAGGGGGTGACCTGGTTTGTAGGAGGTGGCCTCCTCCCCCGCTCCCACCCCTAAGGCAGATGCAGTGAGTGGGGCTCGGTCTGCTCCCTTCCCCACAGATACCTTCCTGACTGGCTTTGATCCTTATTTAAACACATTCCCTGCGTATTAAGATGACAGGCACACTGGTTTTGCTCCAGGTGAGTAGCCATGCACCCTGGATGGGCCCCGGGCCCCAGCGCAGGTAGGTGTTTGGAAGGGAGTGAGCGACAAGCCTCACTGTTTCTTCTGGTAGCCCCGGATGGGCCAGTGTCCTCTCAGTCTCGCTCACCCCTTCCCCTGTCTCATTTTACCCATGAGACACTTGGATCTCTTAGAGATGAAGTGCCCCCTCCTGGTCGCATAGCCTCTCAGTGACAGGACTTAGGTCTTTTGGGTACTAGCTAAGTGCTTTTTTCTGCTGTACTATGTATTACCATGATCAGAGCCAAATTGGTGTTCTTTGATTGATATCATTTAAAGGCATATTTTATTACTAGAAAGCATGGGATTGGGTGTGAATGATACTTTCTGACGTAGGAGGGAGATGAAGGGAGGAAGCCGACTGGGGACAATTCCAGAGCAATACCTGAGAGCCAGGAGCTGTGATCACGGCAGAGCATAAACATGTGCTAGCAAGGGCCCACTGTGCTACCCTTCTGAATTCCACGAAGAAGTCATTCCGTCTATGTAATTTTATTAGGCCGAGACTTTTTCCGATGGTTTATTTTTCCGTTTGCTCACAGCCCATAGAAGTGAGCCAGGGAGGGAAGCCAACATGCTTGCACTATTTACCTACTCTCTGACTTTGGAACTTAGCAAATCTGCTGTGTGTGGCTTTGTTTCGCCGACTTTTGCAAATCAAGACCATAAACTGTAAGCACATCAGCTTACTTCGAGGGACCTGATAGCTGATTGTTGCTTTGATAAGTGTCTGTACAAATATTTATATGTTTCTGATAGTCTTGAGTTGCGTGGTTGCAACATGCAAAGCTGTCAGGTTTCCAGGACTTCTGGTGGTTAAAGCTTCTCCGTGGAGCGACGCTTATTTTCAATCTGGCTTTTCCTCCCTGAAACCTTGTTAGCCTGCGATTTCACCTAATGCAGCACAAGTTGTGGAAAAAGAAACAGAATATTACCCCATTCCGTCATTCACTAGTAAAATAACTAGAAGAAGAGGCCATTCTGGAATGCAGAGAGGCTGGTATAACTTTTCAGAGTGTGTTTTCCTGATCCCCCTTCTTAAATTTTCATGTGAGACGAGCACATTGCTGTAATTAAGGAAGCAGTGTGGTCTTTTGGAAAGACCTTTATCTCTTGCCACTCAGGTGGGCACCTAAAGAGAACCTGTAAACCATTTGGAAGTGACTAATCCTATTACAAAGGTGTCCTTCATTTCCCTGAAGGACCCACGGCTTCCTGGGACACTTACATGTCTATTTACAGATCATTAAGGATTAGAGCTGCTAGATTGTGAGCTCCTTGAAGCCAAGGAATGAGGTTCATTTCATTGAATTCTCCCCACCATTAACAGTACATGTTTGGAACAAATGAATGAAATTGGGTGCCATTACATATCAAGTGGAATGAAGGTAGTACTTCTGGAATGAGGATGTAAATAAGTGCCAAGTTGGATATTCACTGACTCCTTTCCGGAAACAGCTCTCGTTTGGGAGAGGCTCCTGAGGTGGCCGGAGACCTCCGTTGTTGATTGGGACAAGCAGTTAAGGCTTTTTCTATATTACAGATGAGGACTTGGAGACCCAGGAGTGCTTGTGAGCCCTCAGGGCAAGGTTACTGTGTCCTAGCAGGTCTTGAGTTCCTGCTCTGGGCTGAGTGTTTCACAGACACTATTTTAATCCGTTTCCACAGCAACCCCAGGAGGCTGGCAATACAATACTATCGTGCGCATTTTACTGGTGAAAAGAAATGAGGCTCAGAGAGGTTAAAGAGCTGCACTGGGTCACACAGCCAGGAAGTGGTGGTAGATGGAGATGCCAGTATCTAATCTGGGAGCTTGAGTGCCCACTCTGCTGACCCACCAGGCCTTGAACTCACATACCCCACTCTGAGCTCTGGGTTTGCAGTTCCAGACCTGCCAGCCTTGTACCTGGCCTGCTGGCAGGTGCTATCTCTAGAGGTAGTGGCCTCCAGTCTGGCTCTGGACTTGGTCCCTAGGGGTTGGGAGGAGTGGAGTGCCCTCAGTACACCTAGTCCTTTCCACTCCTCCCCCGTCTTTCACAGGGCCTCACTTTCCTTCCCTGCTAGAGACGCTGTCTGCCCGCTCCAGTGTGCATTCCTGCCAGGGGTTATTGCTCTGGCCAGGCCGTGGCTTCTCCCCGTCCCGGGCTCTGTCAGCCTGCAGGGTGTCCTTTGGGGGTGGAGAAGTCAGAGGTGGCTCAGCCTGAGGGGACTGGTCCCAGGGAAGCCCACCTGTCCCCTCTCTCGTCCCCACCTCTCTGGACCGGGGGAGTTGCACTCTTAGGATCGCCTCTCTAAACACAGCCCCTCTGCTGCCCCAGGTGCTACCCTCAGACCTTTTCAGGCCTCTGGGTTTCCTATCCCGGTCAGAGAAGCAGGACTGTGGGAGTCCCAACCCTCAGTGCCCTGGGCAGAGCCCTGACATGCAATCGCTCTGGCAAGCAGCCTTCGGCAGGCCTGGGCAGAGGATGCAAAGGAGGAGAAGGAGAAAGGAGAGCCTGCAGCAGACCCGGCGAGAGACAGAAGCCAGCTCTCGAGCAAGCCGCCGGCCGGGCAGTGCAGTGGGCGCCCCGGAGGGAGGGGCTGGCCCGCTGGGGAGGAGTCAGGTTGGCGCCTGCTGCCTCAGAGTCTGCGTCCTGCTGGGGGCCGCTCAGCTGCTGGACTGGGTGTGGGGCAGCGGGTCTTGAAGGTTATGGGCTGGGAGGGGAAGAAGGAGAACTGAGCTGGCAGAGCACCGGACAGCGCTGGCCTCTGCCCCCTTCCCCACTGTACACTGTGGCCCACATGTTGTCCCCTAGAGCTGTTTCACAGTAGCCTCTCCCCTCGAGGCTGAGCGGTTTTCTTCACTATAGTCCGCACTTTGGTCCTGGGGGTCTCGTGGTCCCTAGGGCTGGTGGGTAGGTGCGGGGCAGTTGGCAAACATTGTCTTGAGAAGGCAGCCCTTTGAAAGGCTGTGAAGCCAGGTACGTCTGAGTTCCTTCAGCCATTGGCTGGGTGGCCTGAAATGAGTTGACCCACCCCATTGAGCCTCAGGCTCCTTACCTGTAAAATGGAGCTCATTACCTTTCCTGTCCACTGGGAAGAAACGTTCCGCTCAACTCTCATTCACTCAGAGGTGTTACAGAATGTACATCTTCTCCCAGAGGTATTGCTCCGGAAGCATAAGGCATGGTGGTCTTTTGACTTGAGCCTCAGCACTGGGGGTTGAAAGTGTGGCAGGGGAAGAGGTGTGCCTGCGCCCCGGTGGCCTACTGAAGGGCGCTGTCTGCTGACCTTGCCCAGCACGTGTGGCTGGCCCGAGCTCCCCCTGGCCTCCCCAGCCTCTGTGGCCAGACATTGTCCTCCAGCTTGGCTTGGGCCCAAAGATGGGGAAAGGTGACAGCAGCCCTAGGAACCTGAGATCCAGGGGATGTGTCCTGCGGTCACCTCCCAGATGGGTTGCCACTGTGGTGTCCTTCCCTTTCAGTGCCCGTGTGCAGAGAGAGTCAGAGGAAGGGAAAATGCGGAGGAGCCGCTGCCCCTGCGTCACACCCCTCACCCTACTTGCTTCCTGTTCTGTTAGAGAAATGTGGTTTCTCCGTGAGTTGGACAATCATCTAAGGCTGGTCAAGGTTTATGGGTGATTCAAATGAGTATAAGGTCCCTATGTTTTAGTACACAAATCCAAGAGGTTTCCCTTAGCAACAAAGTCTCCAGGCTCCTCGGAGAATCAGCAGCCTGGCAAACGATGAGGGTGAGTCCAGGCTGACCTTGGACCTACCGGTGTCCTCAGTAACACCGCTGGCTTCTGGTTTCCTTTTCCCTCTTCCCTCATCCCTCATCAGCCTGCTTCCCTCTTGCCTGATTGTACGTGTTGGTGAGTAGATGGGTGGATCAGATCACTCCTGCTCATGTCTCTCCAGCACACTAAACCTGTTAGCCATTAAAATTTTTAAGACAAACCCAAATGCCAGAGGTGGCTGTGTTATGAATGTCCCAGACCACTTCTAGGAAGGAAAATGGGCATGGAGCAGCCCAGTGCTTCGTGGTGTCTTCCTGGTACCAGTATGATGCAATGCTTGCAGGCTGTCACCTCCCCACCTCCTAAGTGCACGCCCTGCAACCTTGCAAGGACCCCTGCGTCCAGCCCAGCCTGGGTGTACATCTTGCATGCTTGGTCGGCACTGATAGGGGTCACCAGTGGGGAGGGTTTCTCCTTGGAGCACACTGCTGCACGTCCCGTGAGCTGTCTCGGAGGCTGTGCCCAGCCTGCAGTGTCCAGGGCCTCTTCTTCCAGGGCCCTGCTGGTTATCACCATGGGCATTATCTCCACTCACCACCTCTGTGCCCAGGGCTGTGGTGTCCCCTTGAAGAACCACACACCCATCTACGCAGAGTCCCTTCTAGCTTAGAGTCTGACCCGATCCCCACCCCTCACCCCCACTTCCAGGGACTTTTGACTCACCCCGGCCTTGCTCAAAGCAATGTCGTTCCTTCCCCAGAGGACCAGACCTGGCTCTCTAGGGGCTGCCCTGGGGGTCCAGGCCATCTCAGCAACGCCCAGAAGTCTTGTGGTGGCCCTCGGCTGATGAAGTGGTTTCATTTAGGACCAAGCACAGGACCCTTTTGAACATTTCTGTACTAGACCATTGTCCTGTCATTGGCAAAGAAAGAAATGGGACAAAAGAGGTCACGGAGTCCTCTAGGGGAAATGTGTGCTGAAGATAAGGTGGTAGCACAGAGAAAGAGGGAGTAGAAGACGGTCTACAAGGCCTTCCAAGGAAGAACGGTTTGTTAAATTGCTCTGTAAGCTGCAAAGTGCTAGTCAGTGGCATCTGTTATTATTATCATCATCATGGCCATTGTCATCACCATTAAAGGATATGGCAATGAGGTAGGGGGTAACTGTAAGCACTGATTGAGTTTCCAGCTGATTTCCTGATTTTAGAGGCCGTGAATTTGTCTACCTGGAACATGCCAATTCAATTCAGGAGCTGAGTTTTGAGTCTAGACTTCAAAGCTCTCTGATAGTTCCCTGGCTAGTTTCCAGGGTTTGACTCGAATGCTTGTCCATATTGTGAAAAATCTGAATTTATCAAACAGAGCAGTAAAAAGGTGATGCTTCATTTTACAAAAGATTTTTTTTCACTTTACAGAAGGATCCTCAGTGGTATTCCTTTTCAATGGAATGTTTGTCTAGCTCAGTAAGTGTTTACAGGTCGTTAACGACTCCATGGTAGCACTTTGGTAGAGAAAAGGAAACCTGCAAGGACATAGACTCACAGCTCTAGCGTAGAGGATGCTAAAGAGAATTAGACTCTGTTGGCTGACAGGTGTCTGCTAAGCACTCTGTGTGTCCAACGCTGGGAGAGAAGTAGGCAGCATGCTTCATTCCTCGGAGAACTGGTAGTCTCTCTGGAAGCAAGACTTCTCATGAAATAATTGGGAAGACAGTATCGTGAAGACAGAAATTAAGTGCTAAGTTGTGTTCACCCATCTCTTAGGATTTATTAATGGGAGAATGGGCTTTGCTTTACAAAGATTCAGTTTACATACTGCTTTTCAGGAATACTGTTGTGGCGCACAGTGAGGGAGACTGGAGGAAGGAGTTGGCCTAAGACTCCTCTTGGGAGCACGGAGAGAGCTTGTGATGGAATGCAGAGGCTTGGCTGTCCTGGAATTTAATTCTGTGTGATCAGAGTTTGCCTCCCAGAAATGACCCAGGCCCCCGCTGGATGCCGGGGGAGAGACATCTGTAAGGCAAGAGGTTTGTACAAGGGGGAGAAATGTACTCATCAGACTTCCCGGAGGGGTAACTGGCTCAAATCCGAGTTGCAGACTAGTGGCAAAGTGGAAGATGGACGTCTTCCTTTCCTCCCGAGCTCCTGCTGGCTGCTGCCCTGAGCTCACGTTTGCCGTGTGTCAGAGGTGACCAGAGGACTAGGCAGACCTATCATCAGACGGTCAGCACCAGCTCTGCCTTTGCTGGGAAATAGAGAACCACAAAAAGCTCCTGGTTCTGGCCTGGACTCCTGCCTCAGAAGGCTAGGCACTTGCCCCTTTAGTAACACCTTTGGGATGGTCAGCTCTCACCCTTCCCCGTCTGTGGCAGTCTGCCCCACCTCTTTGGGCCAGGCATTCTGTAAAAGGGTTTATTGGGCTTCCGGTGTATAGATCCTAATTTGTTTTTCCAGCTTCGGGGGACCCTCCTTGGTCCTAGCATTCTGGGATTTCAAGAGCAAATCCATGTTCCCCTAGTCCATTTCCTCTGTATATGCAGAGCTTTCCATCATCCCCCTTCTTTTTTTTTTTTTTTTTTTTTTTTTGCAGTACGCGGGCCTCTGACTGTTGTGGCCTCTCCCGTTGCAGAGCACAGGCTCAGCGGCCATGGCTCACGGGCCCAGCCACTCCACGGCATGTGGGATCTTCCCGGACCGGGGCACAAACCCGTGTCCCCTGCATTGGCAGGCGGACTCTCAACCACTGTGCCACCAGGAAAGCCCCAACAGTTGCTTTTATCGAAGTCCCCGTGGAATGGTTTGGCCTTTGATTGGGGTGGGGGTGAGGGTGGGTTGGAAGAGGAGTGAGATCTCCAGGTCCGTGGCCTTTCGCTTAGGTGGCCTCTTTCAAAAGGGTCTCTTGTCGGTGGAGAATTTGATTTGATTACTCAATGGGAATAAAATGATTTGTATGCCATGGCAGGTGGACTAGATCATCCCTCCCCAAATTGTAAAGGAGGTGAGGGCTCCCCTGTCTGCACTCCCCCCACCTCATCACTATCCATCCATTTTTCATCTGTCCATCTGTCCATCCATTGGTCACATACAGGCGCCTATCAGCATAGTAGCTTAGAATCTGCATTCCCAATTGACCCCTCCCCCCAGCCTCACGTTCCTTGATCTGTTCTCTCCCTCTTTCCTTTTCTACTGATCCCAACTTCCTCTTGGGAAAGGGGCTGATGACCTCATTTCTGCTGAGGTGTAACTAATAAATACCGGGAGGCATGTGTTTCATTTCACAATAAAATGTACGTACTTACTCTGTTCTAAGTACGTTACAAATATTAAGTCATTTTACTTTCATAACAACCCTATTAAGCAGATACTATTATTCTTCCCATTTTACAGATGAGTCAATTATTTAATTCCAGCTAAAGAAATAAAGTTTGGTGGTGAAACATTAGGAATGAGCCAGGAGTATTTGTCATCACAGAAGCAGTCTGTATCTCCCCCAGGCTGGCTTTGCCAATTGGAGATTAGGTAGTTAGAATGAATACTCTTCCTCCCCTTTGGTATTTCATCTCAGCTAGCTCTGGGCCATTTCCACTCTCCTCTCCCCGTACTCCCATCTCTGCAAAAACGGCACAAGATTTATAAGACATTAGGGAATTAGAGATAATTTATTCTAACTTCCTTGTTTACCGTGGGGCAACTGAGGTCCACAGTTGGGTCATGAGACCCAACATGGTCACCCGGCCAGGTGGTGGCAATGCACAGGCGAGAAGCCAGTGCCCTCAGCTCCCAGCCTCACATCTTCCCACGCTCCTGTGCCACTGTCAGCACCACCCTCCCCCTGCCTCATGCTTCCTTAGTCTATATAGCTAAGGGATCTGTTGCCCCAGGAGTACGGGTGTGTTCAGGCATCTTAAGTGATGTAGGCATGCCTCACTCACGGGGCTTCACTTTCTCAGCTTATTGCCAGTAGCAGTCTCTGTTCTGTTTCCTTCAGCTTCTTCCCCTTGAGTTGTTGTCTTTCTATTTATGGTGGCTGCCCCTTCTTTTTTCCACTCTCCCTCCACTCACTGTGTCTTCCCTCAATCTGCCTCTGCCACTGCCTGGGGCCACTGCAGCTCCAGTCTCAAGGCTCCAGCTCCTTCACCGATCCTTCTGCTTCCTGGTCACCTGTTGACCCCCAGCCCTGCCCTGTCACAGCCAGTGAGGGTCGGGGAGGGGGAATCTTCCCGTCTTCCCCTGATTCTCTGCTGTCCACAGCACTGGCCAGCAGCTGAGGGCCCTTCTGAGGGAGACCTTGGTGTTGTCTAACTTCCCAAGGCCTTTTGGCAAGTTAGAAATTATCTCCAGGACCCTTGGCTGCTGTACAACTACCAGGTCTACTAGTAGGTCAACCACCCTGCTTTCTGACCTAGGGGGGCTCTTAGGGCTCTCAACACCACATTTAATAGTTACCCCTGACTCAGCAGGGGTCTCAGTCCAAATGAATGCCCGTTATAAAAATCTTTTGGGGTCACTTCCCATCACTCCCTTAGAATAGTGGCAAGGTTTCTTCTTGGAATAAGATGACATTTGGTAATTGAACCAAACAGATGGCTGCGATACAGGCTTTGGAGCTGTACTCCTCGGGGAATGGGGTGGAGATGGGGCAGGCTGTAGGGTGACAAAATGGGGACTCCCTAGACTCTCAAACTCAGAACCTTTTCTGTGTTCTCAAAACTTGAGTTGCTCTGGATATTTATCTAAGGGAAATGAAGACATGCATTCATACAAACACATATACACAAATGTTCATTGTAGCATTGTTCCCAATAGTCAAAAAGTGGTAACAACTCAAATGTCAATCAATAGGTGCATGGATAAACAAAATGTAGTACAGCCATACAATGGAATATGCAATATAAGAATGAAATAGTAATACACCCAACAACATGGATGAATCTCAAAATCATTCTGCTCAGTGAAAGAAATTAAGAAAAGGTTTAATGCTGTGTGATTCCATTTTTGTAAGATTCTGGAAAAATCAAAACTAGAGTGATGGGTAGTAGATATATGATTAAATGGGGTCAGAGGATTAGGGGAGGGGACTGGCTGCAAAGGGGCATGAGAAAACTTTTTAGAGTGATGGAAATGTTCTCTATCTGATTTTGGTGGAGGTTATACCACTGTATACAATTAGCAGAATTCATAAAACTGTACACTTAAGTTGGTGACTTTTATTGTATGTGAATTATACCTCAATAAAGCTAAAAAATGAAAACCAACCACTTGAGTTGGACTATCACAGAAGGCTGTCTGTCTGTCTCTAGCCTTTAACTGTCTGCGTCATCTCAAGACTCCAGCCGTCTCTGAAGGGGGTGGGGGGCACACTAAAGTACATTTCAGGGAACTCAGAATGCTCTTTCAATTCGGAGATTTCATGGAAGTTGGTAATGTCTGGGAGAGAGACAGAAGCAGACTGAGATGATGTTTTCCACCACGAGCAGAGCACGTGTACTTATGTGAAAAATGCGTGAGCACTTGTGAGTGTTTGAGGCGAGAGACAGTAAGAGGAGAGGTTTATTTCATAGAATTCTAGAGGGCTTTAAAAGATGAAAGGGGAGAACATGCCTGAGTCAGTCTTGCTCATTGATATATCTTCTCCTTGTGTGGAGATCCCAACTGTGTGACTGTCCGGTGAATTCCTGTAGAGTGAAAGTTTTTGTTTGTTTTTAACATCCATCTCTCTCTCCAAATTGTCTCTCATGCAGTTTCCAAGGTAGTCAGCATTCATGTGATATCTGAACTTTCCTCATTCATCTGGCAGACGTGGGGAGAATGCCTTTTCTGAACCCAGCTCTGTGCTAAGGCTGCCATAGATTTAAGTCCTTACGTGGAAAACTTCTGTGCATGTGTAGTGTTGGGTTGCATCTGGCCACACGGCCTTATTCTGGGACTTGACTGTTAGGGGGCTTTGATATGAACAGTCAGCCCAGGCTGGAGAATTGAGGGCAACATTTCAAATAGTACTTACATTAGCTGCTGCCTTCGTTTTTGCGGGACCTTCCCTTTACCACACCCAATAGATAAGGCGGCCAAGAACATCCATGTTTCCTGCTCGCTGGCATCAAAGCGAAGTCCTTTTTAGTGGTGCTGGATTCAAAAGAATATTAAAAATATGTTTTTAGAGCTTAGGGTTTTGCATTCAGGGTGTGCTTCTGCTGAGCTTAACTTCTTTGCAACTGACCGAGGTTGAAATAGAGCTAGAGGATTGTACAAGCTTAAAGATGGGTTTCCCATAAAGATGTTATTTTTTGGTAACTGACAGCCAGACTCAGTCAACCTGGCACACATTCTGGTTGGTGCATGTGCTTCACTTCTGCTCTCTCTAGGGTGTGGGGTGGCTGTTTAAAGAGGGTGGATATTAATGCTAATCTTTGTGTAGCATAACAGGTTACTGCCACTTGCCTTTTTTTATCTGGAAATTCAAGCAGATATCAGAAGGGAACTGTTTGTGGCTACAGAGATGGTTAAAATTGTCATTATGAACAGAAAAGATACTTGGAAAAGTAACTTTCCTTTTAGGAAGGCAAATCAGTCATTTAACCACTATTTGTTGAGTTCCTAGGATATATGTATATCATATATCACATGCTATGCTGGATCCTTTGAAGTAAAACAAAAATAAGTAGAAGACAGAGTCCCCACACTTAAGAAGCACACTGGAAAGAAGTAGAATTAAGAAGAGGCACAGAGAGGTAACCAGTGATGTAAGGACTGGTTATGAGTCCAGGTGGTGCAGGGAATGAGTGCTCCTTAAGGTTGGGAAGGGAAGAGATTGATTCTTTATACTAAGGTGACTAGTAGACCTTTAGCTGGGACTTGAAGTATGAACAGGATTCCAGGAAGTCGAAGAGGAAGAAGAAAAGCCTGAAAGGGAATGAGAAAGGAAGGGATTTTTACTTGAGCAGAGTATTTTCCTTGGTGCATAGAGGGAGCTAAGCCTGGAATAAAAATTTAGGGAGGGACTATGGAGCTCTGTGGATGCTTAAGGCGTTGGACCATATCCTGTAGACCATGGGAGGCTGTCAATCTTCTGAGCAAAGGATGGAGGCAGCATTCTAGGATGACGTAAATTAAGGACTCTCTCCAGAGGAAGGATGGGGCCAGTTGTTGGGATTCTCTCTTTAATGTCCTTCATGCTGAGTTCTCCCCTTTGACAGATATGTTCTAGAGGATGGAATGGTTGACTGTAGGGTTTTCACAAGCAGAATGGAACCAAACATTGTAGGAGACTAGCAAATCAGTCTGTTATTAGTGTAGAGTCTCGGAAAGTTTTCATTTCACCCCTATTGTGAGTGGGGAGAGGACAGGAATGAAGTTTGGAATCAAGAGCCCGTTGGGTTCCCAGTGGACCCGTGTCCCTCTCCTCCAGACCATCCATGTGGGGAATTGTTCAGGGCATGGTTAGTTTTTCATGATGGCATTTATCATTCAGATGGTGTGTGATGAAATAAGGCAGGCACCAAATTCACATCCTTACGAACTCTCTTTAATAGCACCCTCCTACTTTGGGGATTTTTAAAGCTAGCCTGAATTTGAATGAAGCTTTGTGGATGATGTTAGAGGAGAGTTGATAAAAGGAGTATTAGATAGGCATTTGGGAGGGAAAAGGAGGTCTAGGGGCTCATGAGATTAGCCAGGGACACACAGAAACTCAAAAGGAAAGCAGAGATCCTAGTGAACCCAGAATGTTCTAGAGGAGGACTAGCCTCTGTTAGGATTTGAAATGGTCAGAACACCTTTTCAGCCTCCTTCATGGGACTTCCTCCTCTAGCCAGAATTTTCTTTTGTGACAGGTGCTGGTCAGACAAGTGTTTTTGTTTGTGGTTGGTCTCTTGGCATACAGCATGGCTCCTTGTCCTGGACAATGAGGAGGGCATTTTAGCAGCAGGCAGGGTAGCTCTGTGCACTGCCAAGGAATATAAGCTTCTAGGAGACTTGGTGGCTTTGGAGAAAAGCTCACAGTGGCAGAAATTAATTAGAAAGTAGAGTAGAACCGACTTCCAAAAGCTGGTATTATGTGGATCTGGATGTGCTGTGGGCCAAATGACAAAAAGGAAATGGAATGAGAAATGGTGTAAACGACTAACAAGGACCCTGTTGGCAGGGGGACTGCTGTTGACCAGCTCCCCGAAGTGAATGTAGTTAGGTGTTTCCACTTTATCTTCCCCAGACTCTCTGAAGCAACAGTTTCATTAGGGTCTAAGACTTCCTTCAGGAACCTCTTGGTCACCTATTGTTTATGACCAACAGCAATTTTTTTCTTTCTTTCTTTCAAGATAAATTAATTTGGGGTGGTAGTGACTTCAGGCTGATTTTGACTCTTTGGCTACTGGTTTGAATTTTTTTTTGTTATTATTTTCACATCGACCAAAGCTAGAAAAGTTTCACTGAATCCCCCTGCAATATAGATGTTTCCTTTCATCGGGGAAGCCAACTATTTACAGCCATAACAAGGTTTACGCTGAATTGTATAATTGATACTGACTTCTGTGTCAGCAAAAAAATGAAACAAAAGCTGATCATAGATGACGTTACCTAAATGACGGTACCTACGTGTGTCCTTCCTTTCACATTTGCTGTAATCTTGTTACGGCATTGTCCTATTACCTCAAATACTGTCATCTTTAAACGCTGTCAGATCATAACTGGATTGCCAAGCACAGAGGACAGGAATCAGCGAGAAGTCAGTGGAGTTTCCCAGCACACCCCAGAGACGGGCTTCTTTCCCCTCGCGTACGTTGAATTCTTGGAGAAATTGTTTAGTTAAAATGATGACTCAGGGCTTCCCTGGTGGCACAGTGGTTGAGAGTCCGCCTGCCAATGCAGGGGACACGGGTTCGTGCCCTGGTCCGGGAGGATCCCACATGCCGTGGAGCGGCTGGGCCCGTGAGCCATGGCCGCTGAGCCTGCGCGTCCGGAGCCTGTGCTCCGCAACGGGAGAGGCCATAACAGTGAGAGGCCCACGTACTGCAAAAAAAAAAAAAAAAGATGACTCAGGTGTCTTTTACAGGCTTTGATGAAATAGCCAAGTTCACTCCTTGTGTTCCTAGACGGAAAGAAAGAGTCTCTTCCAACAGCCAATGAGACAGACTCTTCCAGGATAATGTTAATGTTTCTGCACAATGGGAATGCATTATAAGTATTATTATTGTGTTTTTTTAAAACCAGCTCAAAAGTAATAGCAAAGAGAGGTCTCTGTGTGAGAGTTTAACATCCAATTATTCTTTATAATGTTTCCCCAGATTTGGTTAGGGGACTCCATTTTTTTTTTTTTTTTTTTTTTGCGGTACGTGGACCTCTCACTGCTGTGTCCTCTCCCGTTGCGGAGCACAGGCTCCGGACGCGCAGGCTCAGCAGCCATGGCTCACGGGCCCAGCCGCTCCGCGGCATGTGGGATCCTCCCAGACCGGGGCACGAACCCGTGTCCCCTGCATCGGCAGGCGGACTCTCAACAACTGCGCCACCAGGGAAGCCCGGGACTCCATTTTAGAGATGGGAAAACTGAGTCATAAGACGCTTAGAGGTAGACATCATTGGACAGCTGGAGTCGGGAACATTCCTGTCTTATGTTTGTGCCATATGTCCATGTTCCTCTCATATATTTAGACCAAATTCTTATCCAGATTTCTCATAAAGTGTTCATAAATTTCCAGTCTTCACTTTTCTGTAGCTTCCTTAGTTAGAATAGCTGATAGAGAAATGGCTGCATTGAAATTAATCCTCTTGCTTTTTGCATTCCGTTGCTCATAAATAAGGGAGTGAGAAACGGTTACTTTGAACGCCCTTATTAAGGCAGGTTTGGCTGCCAGAGAGTAGGGCAAACTGAAGGGGATGGGCTAAGACATCTTTTTCATGCCTCTTTTTTTTTTTTAACTTTGGCTTTTATAATGGTATAATTTAGTTTTTCCTTAATCTGATTCTGTATTCATTTTTTAATATATAATGTTGATTAGTATGTTCTATTATTTATAGCCCTCCAGAAGGATCCCAAGGGAAGGTAATCTCCATTTGAGAAGACGATTTCCCAATTTCCATACAGATGACGAAAGAGTCACTGCCCACTGCATGCCACCCACCCCTTGCCCCCTGCTGAGTTTTCTTCTTACCCTCTCAGTGTGGGGCATTGTGGGCCGCAGATACCCGAAAGCCTAACTGGAGATGCAACATGGGATGTGCTGACATTAACGCAAAAGGACTGCCTAATTGACTTGCAAAATATAGGTTAGGGAGTTTTATGGGATATCAAATTATCTTATTCTTTCTCTGATTAAAGACAAAATATTATATTAAGTAGATCATTACATGGGTAAAAGGTTAGAACTTCGCACACTTAGAGGTGTAGCCTGGCTTTCCCCATCCTGCCTGTGGCAGAGGCTCGTGGTGAGTAACTGATCGAAGGCGGGCAGATGCCTGTTCGTAGAACTCTGAACTGTCTGAATAGTCAAGTTAGATTTATAGGAGGGACGTTTGCCTTAGCTTTGAATTTCCTGAGTCCTTTTAATTCTGATAGAATAGTAATCTTAAAATTAAATTTTAATTTGTTCTGATTCCATTTCTTTTAGCAGGGAAAGGGGTGAATACCTGAAAGGGGGAATACAGGGCGAGAGCAGTGGCCAGGTTTGAGAGATGAGTGGCTTCACAGGGTTTTGGGCAGAAATGCCACTCCGTGTAGGGGTGTGGTCATGTTGAGACTATGGGCTGCTTCTCTGTCATACCATGATGCCTTGGTCCACCACCTAATGCTTTTAATGATGCCTTAGTCAACAGTCTAATGCTATAAAGGTCTTCCTGAAAGACATTCCAGACCCAGTCCTGTTGTCGAGTTGGAGCTTCCATGTGTCTGATAATAATCTACCAGCTAATCCATCATGCTGCCCACTTCCGTGCAAAATGTGTGTGTGTGTGAGTGTGCACATGAACGTGCATGTGTAGTCTAAGCATAGCTTTCTTGAATTTCTCACTCACTTCAGTACTTAACGGTACATATGTCCATAAAGTGGACTTTCAGCATTTGGCCACTGCGTTCTCTCTCATTGTGTGGGAAGAAGGCACGGGTGCCCAACTGGAGGTGGGTCAAGGTGGGCTGGCAGAGCTGTGATTGATGTCTCCATTTGATGTGTAGGGGAGAGAGCGAGTCACAAGCCATTCTCTGCAAATGAGCCATGGTCCACCTGCAGAGCTGTAACCCTGAAAGCCCCAGGACTGACCTCCCCAGGAGGTCTTGACTTTCAGCAGCCTTTCAGTCTAATCCATTTCAGAATGGAGAACAGCTTGCCACTGTCCTTTACTCTTTTTTTATTTGGTTTTTTTTTGGTTTTTTTTTTTTTTTTTTTTTTTTTGCGGTACGCGGGCCTCTCCCGTTGCGGAGCACAGGCTCCGGGCGTGCAGGCTCAGCGGCCATGGCTCACGGGCCCAGCCGCTCCGCGGCATGTGAGATCCTCCCGGACCGGGGCACGAACCCGTGTCCCCTGCATCGGTAGGCGGACTCTTAACCACTGTGCCACCAGGGAAGCCCCTGTCCTTTACTCTTGATTTGCTGACAAAGCAATGGTATTAGAAACTTGGGTAATATGGAAATAGATCCCTATATATATTAAACATCTTGTGTGTGTGTGTGTGCGCACGTGCATGTGTGAGCACATGTGGGTGTGTGGAAGGAGAGAACCAGAGCAGAGGGTTGGAGAAAGAAAGTAGGGAAAGTAACACTAAAATGTGCAGTATCATTCCCCAGCCTCCCGAAAATGGGGATCTGATGTAGCAATATGTATTTCTAAGAGAGGACAAAGCCATCTATTGGGTGAAGGGGTTTGTCTGGGGGGACCTGGAATTGCTGTGTGACCTTAGGGAAATACTTGCCTTCTCTGGGTTGAGCTCAGCCCATTGTTCACAAGGGGCAGTGCTGGTATTTATAGACCATGTTTGACTGTCCCGAGTGAAAGACAGCTTCACTTCTCACCTCAGAATAGCAAGCGTTGTTTCTCATATCTAGGTTGCTGGGACAGTTTCCTAGGAACCTAATGCTCGGCAGCTTTGTGACGTTGGAGGGAGGGTTTTTCTTTTTAAATGACTTGGTTGGTTTTTGCCACTTTTCACATTATTTCCCAAGTCTGGGGTTTGTCTTATTTTCCCTCACAGGCAGAATCTAAATGGTCTTGGTTTGGTTTTGCTTTGTATTTTTTTTTTTTTTCAGTTAGCTTAAATGTACCAAGGGCTTTCCTGGGACTGGTGTCTGGAGGCCAATGGCCAAGCTGACAGCAGCATGATGTCGGTGGAAGCCTGGGGTTAGCTGCCCACTGTGCCTGTTGAGGAGGCTGGCTTTGGGATTCTTGCTGGGGTTACCTTGCTCCACCCTGCCTGGTTGCTGTGACTTTAGCTCATTCTGGGTTTGTGTGAATTCATCAGTCTGACCTATGGCATCCCACCCCATTCCATCCCATTGCATTCCATAAGCCAACAACTGCAAGACCAGGCTCCCAATACCCTCAGCTTCCTGCATTTGTGTGCAGGTCTGCTTAGGGAATTGGGCTTTGACCTTGAGATCAGTCCACTTGGGAACTATGGCGGCAAGGGATAGCTGTTCTTCCGGGCTGTCCCTTGTTGTTTGGGGGTGGGGTGTGTGTGTGCACATAATTTTTATATTTCCTATTTTGATTCAAATACTGGTCTCTTTTTTTGGCCAAGTCTTAGGCAAATGCCACAGAGGGTTTCTTTTTGGCTTGAACTTGATGAGATTGAGATGAACTTGATGAAATAAACGCAAATTTATGCACACATGGTCATGGACAGATCACCACCACTCCCTCTCCCCGCCCCCCCCCCCCCAGCACATAATGAGCTATTCCTAAGTAAGACTTCCTAAATTTTGAGGTCTCACTTTGCATGGTGATAAGTGCAGAAGACCTCAGCCCCATATGCATTTTGGCTTGAGTTGTTAACCTTTCCTTCCTTCCTCCTCCTTTTCTCTCCCCCTACAAGGTCTTCCTTCCCCTAAGAAAAAACGTGTGAGCCATGCTGGGAGTATAGACTTGACCTCCACCTCACCAGGTGCAGCTGCTGACCAGCGCAAAAAAAAAAAGGAAATATGTATTTTTTTAAGGGGGGGTGGTTTCTGTTCCACAATCACTGTTGTTTCAATAAAAAGCAACCTGGTTTATCTGTAAAACCTACTTCCCTTTCTGGTGAGTGGGACCAGTTTGAATGGCAGAGGACTCCGTTGGAAGAGAAAAGGGAGGGGAGATAAGAGAAGGGAGATGTAGAAACAGAGGTGGAAAGGAGAAGAAAAGGGGGAAGAGAGAAGGAAAGAGGGAGCGGGGAAAGAGGAGTGACATTTGGGCTATTTTTAGCTGGACTCCAATGCAGATTTCATCAGGCTCATTGGCTGTGGGGAAACCGACTGTACGGACAGTCACCGTGCCTGTAACTTACTGTGAAGCGGCTGTGGTGACTGAATTTTCTGACACTGTCAGAGTTTGGACAACCCTGCCAGCTCCTGGAAGGAGAGCCTTACAACTGTCACAGGCGAAGCATCAGAGGCACGTGCTGTCGATAGTGACCTGCATTTGCAGAAACTCTGAGGGCTTTCTAATTAACGGAGGAGATCCAAATTAGAGGAAAGCTGTTCGACAAGCCCCCTCACATGCGCTAAGTGTCATGGCGCAGATAATCATTACATCTAACAAGCTCCTGATTTTTAACGGAAGCTATGAGATGAACTGGCCTATAATGGTTCAGTTTCAAGGGAAACAAAAAAAAGCACACCCTAGCCCCCCGTCTGAAAAAGAAGAAAGAAAGAAGGAAGGGAATAAAGAAAGAACAAGAAGAAGAAAAGAAAATAGGGGAAAAAATAGGAAAAATGGGGGGGGGGAAATGAACAAGAGGTTCTCATGCTAGTGCTTTGGGCAAATGTTCAAACCCCATCCCTGAATTCTTGCCTTTGTCACTGGCTGGAGCAATCAGATACATCTTCTGTTTTAGATTTTCCTTACTGTAATCTATGTCTGCTAATATGCCAGCTCGTTCATTTGATGTTTCCCGGAGACGAGCCTCCTCCGTGAGTTATTTCTGACCATCGCAGCATTCCACAGGGTCTGAATTGTTGAAAGCAGTGACCCAAACCATAACAACTTGAATATTACAATCGAAACGTGATGTAGACAACAGTTGATTTGGGGCTCAACCTTGGATGGAGAAACAGACTGGGGGCTGAAGGGGACCCCATCTGTCCCTGGAGACTTGCCTGAGATCCCTTGGGGATCTGTCTGAGCTCAGGCCTCCTGACCCCATCCAGGGCTCTGTGCACAGGGCAGGGGAATTTAAGTCCTGGTTTGAGTCATTGATTTAAACCAGCTTTCAAAGGCCTGCGTGGAGCCGATCATTTGCGTGCCTTCCTTTCTGGGTGTTCCCCTTGTCAAAACCATTTCTCTACGTGGGACACACATCAGAGGGGGAAAGGGCTGTAAACCTTGAGGGTTGGCCGACATCGTTCAGGAAGTGCAGTATTAAGAGCAGCGCTTCTCTTGTCCCCGTTGATTCTCCCCAACTACCCATACTATCCTTGTAGTTATTCATGGGAAGTAAAATAATATAAATCACGCCGCCTGATTCTTCTCAAACGGCTCACAAAGTAATCACAGGCTGAAATGCAGCTTTTCTTGCCGTGTCTTTGTCAGTAAATCAGATTTTGAGCATTTATCAGCAAAAGTTAGATTTAAGCATCATTCCTGTAATGTTTGAAAGAAAGAAGATTTGTTTGGGTAGGGACTCTGCCAATCAGTGAGCTTCCAGCTTGACTCTGCTATCAATTATTGCTGCAATTATTTGTCTAGTTGGATATTTAAAATGTCATCAGAAAGAGATGATTACATATTCCAGAAAGCAAGGCACTGTATAATCAGATGAACTGAATCCAGTTAAATGTAGTGTGGTACCAACCTGTCCTTCAGAGTAGAATTCTTGAGCTACCACCTAAGCAGCAGCCTTCTGCCCAGTTTTTAGGAAGCTGATCTTAACCTTGGGCTGCAGTGTGTTGCTGAGGTCGGGTGAGACCCGATTATGGGAAACTTTCCAAGTCTGAAAATGGAATTGCTCCTTCAGATACATGAGAAGTGCATTTTGGTTATCTCATTCAATTCATCTGCAAATCTATAAATAAGATGTCCCTCTATTCTTCTTGCTTCCTGTGGATTTAAATGCCACATCCTGATTTGTGGCAAAGTTGTCACATGTCCCTTTTCCCACTCTCTCTGCCTGGTGCCCAGGATCTAAGCAGTGGCAGTAGAAATTACAACTGTTTGGAGGCCAAGAAAAATCTCCATTTCTCGCTTTTCTCCAATCCCGGGTATTCTCGGCCCTGCTCCATCCATCAGCCTCCCCCACACACACCTCCTCCAGCACACACCCCCCTTCTGTCTGCACCACCAACAGGAAACCAATACAGCTCCAATTTTTTTTTTTTTTTTAATGGAGGAAAAGAAACCACAACCTGAACAAAAACTCCAGCCAAACCGAACTCTCTACAAAGAGCAATCCCAAATGTTCTAAACGTATAGAAATCCCCCCTTTAACAGGTCTGCCCCCCTCTCTGGGCATCAGGAGTGCCCCTGAAGAACAGCATGTTAGATCTGAAAGTGATAGCCAAGCCCTCAGCCGGGAAACAGTCCATCCCCATTCTTCTGACACCAAGATTAGAACTGACGGGAGGTTCTGGAGATGTTTTCTGTATCTGAGGTGGGTTTCATGAATTTGAGAATTTTCTGTGGGGCTTTTCCCAATTCACTTTCCAGAGAGCATGCTTAGCTGTTATGATTCCAGAGCACCACGATGATCAAAGGACTTTCCCACCATAACATAAACTTTGGGGGTGGGGAATCTGTTAGAAAACTAATCTCATCTGTGGGGCAGGGACGGGGGAGAGGGGGTGGGAGATGGCCTTTTAAAGCACAGGAGCCCTGGGTTGTGTGTGTGCTGGAGCATGTGGGAGAGAGAACGGTGTAGAGGGTGGAGCATCCAAAATGACTTGAAAAAAGGAAACGCATTGAAATGGAGAAAAAATATTGTCTCTGCTGCAGTTAACCTCCTGTCACCTTTGTCCCTCTCCTCCTTCGCCAGCTGTGCTCAAGGACATTCACGTCTTGCCTGGGTTTCCCTGCCAGGCCCTGCAGCTTGGGGTGATCCGGGTCAGCTGACTACACTGCCCTACTGGGGGGCAGAAATTGCTTTGAGCCTTGAAAGCAGGTTATATGCTTGTGGTGGGTGGGGTGTGTGTGTGAAGACCACAAAACAAGAGGAGTGAAGGGCCAGGTTTAGCTCTTAGGAAGCAGATAGGAGGCCCAGGGTTCTGAATGTGTTTCCTTTTCCTGGGATCCCTGCCTCATTTTAGTTTTCAGGGTGTACGTGTTTCTCTCATGTTCTCCAGCGCGTCCCAAACAGAGGCAGGGGCTGGGCTTGGGCCTGGGCTTGGGCCTGGAGCTCTGGCTGGGCAGGGACATGCCAGTCATTTGGCTGGGAAGCCCCAGCCAGCACTCCAGGGTTTTGCACTCTCTTCTCTGGGCCTCCACGGGGCTGTGCCAGGATCTGGTGCAACTTGGGGCATGAGCTGTGGGCTGCTGCAGGCACTCTCCTGCATCGGAGGCAGGGAGGCAGATGAGGTCATCCAGACAGCCTTCCAAGGCTAGCCTTATTTAGTGGAGCAAAACTATGTGTTCTAAATAGGATTGCTTGAACTGCAGGACTTCACACTGTTCTTTCTCTCGGGGCAGAAAGATAGGGGTGTAGGTGGGGAATGAGAATAGAGAAAAGTGTGGGAGATTACTAAAAAAAAAAAAAAAAAAAAAAATTGAGAGAGGGAGAGGAAAAGGACCCAAACTAGGTAATTGGGACCAATTCATCAGAAGACTTAAGGAAATTTGACATCTACTGTACCTCTTCTAACTGTATAATGACACAGCATTTGGAAAGTGAATTATTAACTTGATTGTCCATAACGACCATTGAGTAAATATACAATCACAGGTTGTCAAAATTGTACAGTGAACCGATGGGCCAGCAGCCACTTTCAAGGGACTGTAATCATCTCCCGGGTCAAGGCTGACCTGGAGGCTCCTTGGTTAGTGAATCATTTACGGGAGAGACCTCAGCGACTCTGGGAAGGCAAGGTTCCCCTGGTCACTGCCGGGTCCTTGGCAGCTCCTTCCAGCCAGGTCATTTAGAATCGCCCTCCAGGAAGAAAAGTTCACTGAACAGCACTTGATTTACGAGTATTGATTAAGGGGCTCTTCTTTGCCCAGAATGGTGCCAGGCGAGGAGAGGTGGACAGCACGCTGTTGGTTCTCAGAAGGCTTGGACTTTAGTTGGGACCAGTGGTGGTGGATACATGATGATCGTGTGGAGCCCGGGACCCAAGCATAGTGTAAGGCTGGGGACCGGGTGTGGGACATCCTTCACCGGCCTTGCCTTTGTCTAACCAGGGGCCTTGGTGCCCCTCACCCCCTGAGCCGCGACGCTCCCGCCCTGGGTGCAGGCGGGCACGTAACCTCAGTGGGGCCTCCTCCCGGGGAAGTCCGCAGCCTGCTCCACACTGGAGGAGCAGCCGTGTCAGCCAAGAGCCGCAGGCCATAAATGCAAAGTATGGTTTAACAAAAGCAGCTTTTGAGTGAGAAAGCTGAGTGGAGTTGTCCCAACCTGTCAACTTCAGATTTCTTTCCTCCTCCCCATAAATCAAAAAACGGTTGGTGGAAGGGAGGGACAGAAGCGTTTCATTTTCAGATTTTGTAAGAAAATCAAATCAAATCAAAAGAACCTGTCCCACGCTGATACCTTACATGCCAGGTTTGAGCCCGAGGCAAATTTTTGTGGCCGTGTAATAAGCCTCTTTAAAATGGTGACAGACCCTTGACTCTTTGCCTTGAATTACAGGGATAGAAGACATTTTATTGCGTTAGAGCCAGGCCAGGAGTACAGGATGGTTCTTGCCTGGTCGGCCCCTTTGAACACACACGCCCTGCTGTCCACACTCCCACCACCTGACAGGGCTGGGCCGTGATGGTGGCGGAGATCTGTGGGCCGGTGACAGAGGGGGCTTTCTACCCAGCAGTGGCAAGTTTAGGCTCTGGAAGCAAAAGGATTTCAGCCCGAGGGGCCTGTTAGGGAGAGAGGAGTGTCTGCGTTCTAGTGGACCTGGGAGACCTTGACATGGGCGGCTCCGGGTCAGTCTCACTGCTGGTGCTGCATGGAAATAGAGTGTAGCTGAGGCCTCATTGCCCAGGCAGTCTTAGATTCAAAACAGGAAATGATACTGGGGACTCCCCTGGGTGGGTGGGGGGGCTTGATGTCTATGGAGACGGGAAAGGGGACGGTGGCTTCAAGGTCCAAAGAGGCCAGTTCTCCACAAGCTGAGTTTCCAAGTGGACCTGTCCAGTGGGTGGAAGGGATGGTGTGTTCTTGGTTTGAGGAGCTGGGAGGAGTCTGATAACTTTGGGTGTTGCCCCCGTTGTATCAACAGAACTAGTAAGCCCGAGAACAACCAGCAGCACCCACCCTGCGGCTGGACTGGGGCCCCTCGAATGACTGCAGATGATACACATGTGCATCTCCTTTTTTAGTCAGGAAATTCTTTCCAGGTTGGTCAGTGGGATAAATGAAGGATTCGACATTGGGTAAAAAGCCAGGAAAATATCTCTGAAGCCAAGAAAATAGGCCACCAGTCAGTAGGCTGTGTCTGCCTCTCCTTTGTTCTGTAGGGCTGTCAGAGAGGTTGGGTCTGAGGCCAGGGCTCGGAGGAGGAAGGTGCTGAGGGACTGAGCAGATGGTAGCAGAAGTTGGAGGAGCGTGTGGGCGGGCAGAGGCCTGTTTCTGAAAGAAGGACTCTCTGCCATGGGACGAGGCCTGGCCTCGAAGCCCCAGAACCCTCCTTGATTCAATCTCACCTCAGGCAAGAGGGCAGCCTAGTTTTGTTTCTGAAGAAATGTCAGAGCCTGACCTGCTAGACCATTTTTTTTTTTTTAAGTTTGTAGAGCTTTGAAGCCTTAAATTAGTTCTCATAATTTCTGAGCAGTTCTGTATTAACCATGGGACATAATAGGTTTTAATTCTGGAGAATGGCCAGTTCTGGTTCTAAGAATCTCTTGGCCAAGATTGTCACAGAACATTAGGCCCATAGAGTGTGCCTTCCCCATTTCCCTGGACACTCACACCCTATTTTATCATCCCGGGAAGGCAAGTGATTGCCTGCAAGTGGCTGTAAGACTAGTGCCCGGACACTCTGCCTCACCCCGCCCGGAGGTGGGGTGAGTGAGGTGAGAGAGTGGTGACGAGGGGCAAAGGTTGGTCCCCAAGTCAGTGGGCAGGACTCTGAGTTCCAGCTCTGCTCTCACTGCCTGCAGCAGGATGCCTCTGAGATCTTCTGTCACCTGGGGAGGTGAGGATAACACCTTCCCTCATCCCACAGGATTACTGTGGGGTCAGAATATGAGGAGAAGGCTTTGGGAAGAAGATAAAACCCTCCACAGCGGCCACAACATACTTTCTCAAAAAGGGCCAGGCTTGGAGGCTACCCGTGCTTCTGGGCCCTTTTCCTTTGAAGGTTGCACACATCAGTCCTGGAAGATAAAACCAGAAAACTCTCCAGCTCTCTGGGCCTGCTCACATCCACCAACCATGCCTCTCCCCTCCAGCAGCATCACTGCCTACATTCCGCAAACATCCTCCTCCGCAAGGCCCAGGGACACCTGAAAATAACAGGGGTCTTCTTATAAGTGCCAAGCTTGGTTTTCTTAAACTTATTCTGGTATTTTCTTAGACTGATGAAAATGGAGATAGGGAGGCCATAAATTACGTTTGGTAGTTGACGCAGATAAAAAGTCTCGGGGTGGCCTCTTCAGAGGAATTTGGGAGTTGCATGTTCTGCTTGCTTTGATAGAGAAGTCCTTCTCTGCCCTGGCTGGTGTTATCAGAATTAAACGTTTGCTGAGCAAATGGTCAGTCTCATTGGATCCACCTTTACAGCCCAAAGGCCTTCCTCCCCTCAGTTGAAAATGCTCGTTCCCCCAGACATCGAATCCTTAAATCAGGGCGAACACACGTGTAGTTTTCAAGGCTTTCCAGGTGCTGGCGCTAGGATTTTCCATCCTTTTCTTCCTTTCTCTGTGCGGTGAGTGGGGTCTGCGAATACATCTGCGTGAGACCGGATGATTTGGGCAAAAGAAACAGTGTTGTTCAGGACTTCAGCTTCTTTCATTCCTCACTCCTTCTTCTAACCACAAAGATACTGAGGTTGAGCCCCACTTTAAGAAAGCCCAATACACACCAAATCTCATCAATGGAAACTGATAAATTAGAGGGTGATTTTTCACATTACAGAAAGATTGTTAACTTTTCAAAAGGTTTCCCCGCAGGGTTCCTTTAAATAGTGAGCTCCCCCACTGAATTTAAAGTGTTTGTTTACAGATCATTAACTACTTGACAGAGAGGTTGGGGAGGGGGTGGAGGAAGAAGCACTTAAAAGGTAAAAGTGTTAGAAGCCCTGCCAATTTTCGATGAGCCTGGAAGGGTGATGAAACATCCCTGAAATTACGTCCCTTAGCAAATGTGATTCAGTTTACAGAAATTCAGTTTACACATGGCTTTCCAGGAACCCTTCAGGTTGGCTGAGGCAGGGACCACAGGGCGCTGGGGCCTTGCCTCCCTGGTTTGGGGTGGCTGGGAGAGGACTCTGGCTTTTCTTAGAGTCCTATGCGTGCCCTCATGTGCAGTGGGTACCAGGCTCTGACAGGAGGCGGAGCTTTGCCACTGGCCTTCGGACACGGGCAACAGAGACCTTTCCCCTTGGCATTTAGCCTGAGTTTGTGGGAAGTTTCTTCCTGCTTCTCTCTGACCTTCAGTCTCTTTGGCTCAGGACTCACCTAGGTTTCCTGCTTGAAACTTAGGTAAGCTTTGCACGACTGTGCCCCAGGAGGTTGCAAACCACCACCAGGCCTACTCTCGGAGTCTAAGAATTAGCCTGGGGACCAGACCCAGCCCACACAGGCCTGTAGGTTTTTTTCTCATCCCTGCAAGTTCATAAGGGGCATAGGCCCATCCTGGCCAGCTTCTAGGATGGCCCATAGTAGTTCTCTTAACTGCGTCCAAGACTCCTGCCCTTGATCTGGTCTCAAGGAGACTCAAGACTGGCCTGGGAGAAAGAACTCATCCATCTAATCCAGTCTTCTCTTTTTTTCTTTTTTTTTTTTTTTGCGGTATGCGGACCTCTCACTGCTGTGGCCTCTCCCGTTGCGGAGCACAGGCTCCAGACGCGCAGGCTCAGCGGCCATGGCTCATGGGCCCAGCCGCTCCACGGAATGCGGGACCCCCCCTGGACCGGGGCACAAACCCGCATCCCCTGCATCGGCAGGCGGACTCCCAACCACTGTGCCACTAGGGAAACCCCCAGTCTTCTCTTTTTAAAGATGGGAAAACTGAGGGCCAGAAAGGGGAAGGGATTTACTCAAAGTCATGCTTAGCCGGGGAATGGCAGAGTTGAGATTGAAGAACTTAAATTCCTGACTTTGTTCTAGCAGTCTCTCCAGAGGAACGAGTCCCTAACGTCCTAAAGGAAGAAAGGAATCTGGCGAGAGTTTCAGTGGGACCCATGAAGGAATGGATTAGGCAAGGCCTCTTTAAAAGTAGTTCCCCAATTCCCCCAAATAACCTGAAAAATAACCTCAGGAAGAAGCAAGCCTGTGCCCACACATGTACACTCCCTCACACCCCACCACACACAAAGTCCTCCAATAAGGACTCAGAGCGGGAGTAAGGTTACCCCCGCTCTTCCCGTGGCTCTGAAGAGAAAAGAAAGAGGGGAAATTTGGAGGGAAGGTCAAGGTGATGATTGAAGAGACACAGAGGTATAGGAAAATCTCCACCTTTCTTGCACAGTCATTTGTTGAGGATGTGTCAGCAAGTACAAGCCCATGTGAAACTGGCAGTGCTACATCTGAAATAGATTATTTAAACCGGGGAGGCAGGGTTGCAGGAAGAACATGGCTATCAACAGTTGTTTGTCTGACTCAGAGGAATAGAACACAGTGAATTCTGCCTTGGTAGACCACTCACCACTCATCAGGGGGCAAAACAATCAGGGTGGGGGGAAACAAAACAGGACAGATGACCTTTCATAGTTTCACCAGCGTCCACGTGGCTGCATCCATTATTGTAAGAAAACGTGATGTTTGAAAATAAGAAGTTGTGAAAGGTGAATCCTTCACAAAAGCCCTCAGAAGGTTTATTTAGGTGACCATATCCTCTGGTATCAACAGGATGGATTGGTGAGTAATATTTTGATTTAAATGTACTACCTGTTGGGCCCCATTTGGGTACACCTCGAGCTTTGCTTCTCTCTGGGCATCAATACCTGCTTTTTTCTTTTGTCTAGAAAGTCCTTCCTCTTGGCTCTCCAGGTCCAGTTCCTAAGTTCCCTTTTTCCTAAAGCCACTCTCCTCCCTTCCAAATGGAAGTTCTTTGTCTCCTTTGAATTTCCGTTCAGTTTATCTGTACCTCTCTTATGACACACTTTCTACTTTGGAGCAGAGTGATTCCTTTCCAGGCTTATCTTCTCTACTAGATGGAGGCTCCTGTAGGGAAGTCTGTGTCCGACTTTTCTTTGCGTTGCTCACAGAGGTAACCCATTGCTTGGGGCAATATAATCGTTTACTGAGTTCGGGCACTCAGTAAATAGTTGTTGAATGAATGCGTGAAAGAATGAATGAATGGAATTTATCCCGGGTACACACGTCTTGCATAGTGAGGTACACAGTTAAACAAAGGAAAAAAAAAACTGTCCTAAAACAATTTGTCTTCTTATGAGCTGCCCTTCCAGTCTCCTCGAGACGTTCCACCATTCTAAGGCAAGAGCTTAAAATGTAATAAAAATTTATCTAATTCATGATCAAGTGAAAATACTTAGGGCCCAGAGCCAAAAAATATTATTGGAATGAACTTTTTTCAACACCCTAAATTTAACCAGTTGGAATTCTTTTTTTTTAAGTACCATCCTATTCAAACTTTTGAAATGAAGGATTTGCCTTTTAGTGGGAAATCTGCATTTCAACACAAAGATGGAACACAATGTCTTTGGCTTACTTATTCTTCAGAAAAGCAAGTTCCTTTTTTTTTTTTTTTTGAATTATATGTTTTGCTTATGTTAAAGACACAGATTGCAGAAAATTTTGTTTAGGCCTGACAGATTGGTGGCTTGCATTTTTTGCATTTTTATAGATAAAGGGGCATGAAAGATGTCATCTCTCCTCCTCACTCAGAGTGGATGCCTAGGGTGAGAACTCTTAAAAGGTGAAATTAGTAATGTGTTGTTAGGTAATCAAGGCTCTGAGGTGATAGGCTTGGTCAAAAAAGAAAAAAAAGTTTTTCAATGAGTGATTGATGAGATGAAAGTCATTGGTGAAGTCTCTACGAATATAAGGACCATGAACGAGTTTCAGCAAAGAAATTCTATAGTGTGATGTCTGAAGAATTCTTGCTTGCTTTGTGTATACAGAGCATCACGATTCGGTAAAATCTTAGCTAGTGAAAAAGCATAGTGATGGGGAAAACACTCGTGTAAATGCTCATTTCTAGAACAAAAGGGAATGCAATTTTGACAATATCAGAAGGTTAATTAAGAAGTCTGTGAGCAGTGATAAAGCTGGCACATTTTCAGTTCAGACTGACACAACTCAAGACAGGCATTGCTAATGTTGGCTCTATAATACTCTAAAAAGTCACAGGATCTGAGAGATGGGGGCTGGTATCTGTCTTATGGAGGGTCAGGAGCTAGAAGGAGATTCAGTGGATTTGCTTTCCAGTTAGATAAAGAAGCCTCTATCCTAGACTAGCTGCACTGTTGTTATTTTTGTGATTTAGATCCAGTAATATTGATAGAACAGGAATTGGTTTGTTCAGGGAACTTTACAAACTTTCGGGATGCATTTTAAGTGTAGTCTGTAAGTTGGCTACTGGCTGAGGACAGAGAGGGGACTTGAGAATGTTGGAGCTAGAAGGGGCGGTAAGTGTCCTTTATTTTGGCCTGTCACCAATATAGAGACCCCTCCCCATCACAGTGGGTTGTCATCTTCTCTTTTTTTTTGAAGATGCAAGGTGAGTGGGGGGTCACGCTTCACAGGGCAACCCTTCCTCTTGGGGATGGCTCTACCTCTTTTGTGCCCCATCTTGCTGGGAAAACAGGGAAGTTACCTAGAAACATATGTTTAAGAAAAGAAATACATAAATGCACATATATGTTTTCGTGAACAGCAAACATCTATACGTGTATCTACTCCTCTAGAGAAGCCTGGGTTTTTAATTCCTATAAAAGTCAGCACCCGGAGCAGTCATTCAGTGTTTTGGAAATAATGCTTTGTGCTCAGCTGTTTCAGCACATTTGTAGATCAGCGGTATTACTTGTTGATTGGTAGACAGTGATGTGGCTATATGACACACCCAGTGATTAGTTTCAGAAACATATAACAGGTCAGTAGTAAAGGAATCTTTGAGAGGTTCTTGGGGAAACCTAAAACTTGATTTAATGATCTTCAACTCCAGGGACATCCCACCTGGTTTATAGAGCTCTGTGTCAAAAGTTGGTCCCGATGCATATAGAAATCTAAAGTGACCGATGCATAACATTCAATCAAAACCATTCCCAATTTGTGGCAGATTTTTTAATGAGACCTGAAAGATAAGATTCATTATCTGTTACTCAGCCATAAGGAAGCATTGCAACCTAATAATGCATAAGGCATTTCTGAGGCCCTAAAGTGGAAATGCTGGGTCTGGAGAGACTTTTTTTTTTTTTTTTTTGGTATGTGGGCCTCTCACTGTTGTGGCCTCTCCCGTTGCGGAGCACAGGCTCCGGACGCGCAGGCCCAGTGGCCATGGCTCACGGGCCCAGCCGCTCCGCGGCACGTGGGATCTTCCCAGACCAGGGCACGAACCCGCGTCCCCTGCACCAGCAGGCGGACTCCCAACCACTGCACCACCAGGGAAGCCCTGGAGAGACTTTTATGAAACAGAACAGGTTAAAATGCTTTTCACCAGAGGAGTACAAGGCATTTGAAAAGATTAATTCAGAAGAGGGCAACACATTTGAGAGTCCAGAAAGGGAAACAGGAGTCCAGTGCTTATTGCATCCGTGCAGCGTGCCATAGCTGCATTTGCAAACATTTCCGCATTTATGGAAGCAGTGAGGACACCATCTGCCTGACATAAGCTGGTTTGGATGTTATGCAAAGAGCATTCCCTGTTTGAGTCTGGGCCTGTTCCCTGTCCTGGTCAGTGCGAGAGGGTGGAACCTTGGATTCCACATAGAGGGATCCTTAGGAATTTCCCAGGCTTGCTCTGGTCCTAAAGGAGGTGAGTCCCAGACAGCAGACAGAAGGGAAGAGAGCCTCATAGCCAGTGGATCTCTGGCTGCCAGGAGAACATCAAAGCTTCCAGCTTCCATTCCTCCCCTCATGCTAAGACAGCACTTATGAAACTGGATTGTGTGTACGAATCACCTGGAGTGCTTGCTAAACATAGATTCTTATACTCTACACCCACTTCCCCAATCCCAGTTTTTGATTCAGTAATTCTGAGGAAGGGCCTGAGACTTTGCATTTCCAACAAGCTCCCAGGTGATGCTGATGCTGGGCCTGGGTCTGCACTTTGAGAACCACTACCCTGAGAGAACCACCAAGGAAATAAAGAGAGCATAGCTAGACCGCCCACTTCCCTGCCAGCCACCGGAGCCCACCTCTCCCTGGGGAGAAGGAAAATGCAGGTGGGAGGAGAAGAGGCCCTCAGTCAGGGGCAGCCTGGGGAGGCAGAGCTGCTGGTTGAGGGTGATGCTTAGAAGCATTAATTGTGAGACTCTACTCTGCCTAAACTGTGATGGAATAATTGAAAGCATCATAGCAAGAAGTTAAACCCTAGGGAAGCTATTAACAATTCAGCATTTCCAGTTCCTGTGGGAATGTTGATTCTACTTACCAATGAGAACGTGTTCAGAGATGTGTTTGGCGGGGGAGGCTGCAGAATCAGCTGGGGTCCCCATTGTCTTTGGTTTGACACTCTTCTTGGAGGAAGAGAAAGGCAAGAATGAGTCTCTCTCACGAAGACAGTGTCAGTAGCTTGTTAGGCTGATAGGAATGGTTTGTTTCTCTTCAGCTGGCTGATTCTGCAGGGGAAGCAGAAGTAGAGGATGAAAACAGTGGGGGTGAGGCAAGGTGCAGGAAGTAGGTCAGGTGTTTTCCAGTTCTGAAACCAAGTCAGTTCATTTGGACCTTTTGAAAGGTCCACTCAGCACCTCTGGGGTGGACTCGAGGTTGTTCCTCCGAATGGGTCAAGAGAAAGAGATCCCTTCTCACTGGTACTTCTTGAGCAGTACAGACCAGGGTGGGAATGACAGAGGGGAGGGAGAGAGATGGATATCCCAGAAAAGAGCACTGGATTGGGGAGTCAGGAGACTAATTCTGATCTTCACTTTTGTGGTTAACCATCATGATAGCTGTGAGCCAGTCACTTAATTTCTCAAAGCCTCAGTTTCCCCACCTGTAAAATGAAGGCATTAGACTTGATGATCTCTAAGGTTTTTTACAACTCAAAACCAAACCCAAAACCAAATAATGGTGGCAGATACTCAGACACTCTCCTTGATGAGCCCTCACTTTGCCTTGTGGCCTAGTGCTGTGGGGGAACTGGGCCAGGCTGCTACCCCCAGAAACTCAGCTTGCTCTAGGCCAATGGGTTAGTAGATGAGTTTGCCAACAGGAGATGCATGCAAGTGGTCAGGCCTGGACCAGGTTAACGGTTCTCCCATTGCTTGCTGGGGGTCTATTTGAGGCACCTCAGGGTCTTCCCAGAGTAAGTGGCAGGGAATATGAAATGAGTCTTTCCTGGTGTGAGGGTCCAAGTACCTTGTTGCTTTTATGCTGGGGTCACAGTACTCAGCCGTATGGGTCTCCTAAGAAACAGACTTCAGTCTTGGCGACAAACAAACTTATTAAGTAGCTGAGGCAAGAACAAGTGCAAAAATGGATTCTCAGATTTCTCATTGAAAAACGCTATGACTAAATCTGTAGTTAATTTTACCCTTGCCTCTCAATTCATAGAACATAAGCAGTTAGATGAAGACATGCTTGCTTTTTAAGTCTAGTCTTCCTGCTTTTGCTGGTTCATTTTGTGGTATTTGTTTTGTTTGGGGTCAGGGAGGAGGACATGCCTCTGTAGATGGTCTCGGGCTAGGTGGAGCCTTCGTGGCAGCCTCCCTGGGCAGGCCCAGTAACAACAGATTTATGCCTCTGTGTAAGAGCTTCCACGAGCAACACGCCATTGTTACCCACCAGGCTCCTCATGAAAGGGAACCTTGTGCTGACTGCCCTGGCTGTTCTTGGCAGCATGATCTATAGAAGGAGAACAGGATGTATTTTACACTTGAGACCTGCTATCCTAGAGTATAACAACAACTCTTCTAAGTGCTCTTAATATTAAGCTAATGGAAAACATACTCTGTTTACTCACCATCAAAGTCTGTTTTTCTTCTCTCCCGCCTCCCCCAATCATCACAAACTCCAAGCCTCTAGGACACACGGAGTGTCCCTGCTCCATCTCTCCTCCACTCTGTCTCAAGGTTGACCTCTCCATGCTTGGTTAGCTCAAGGTGGACTTGGAAAAGCTAGGAACTCACCACATAAACCATACAATCCCCAGGTTGCACAAACCAAATATTTCTTTTCTCACAAAAATCTCACTGCTAGAACTGCTTGATTTACGGCTAGATTTATGTTTATCAGTGTGAGAAGTCATTTTTCCTCACCGGAGTGCAACCCAGTGCAGTAGAATAGAGAAGGTGGGCCACTTTTTTCAGGGTGCTGCTATTTTTGGAATGCTGCTTCGCTCCTTGTCATTGAACGGTAGGATTCCTTACCCTTAATGTGAGGACTTGGCCAAAGTTATCTTAACCCCAGAAGTCTAATCTTTATTGCCCACTGCTTTGTGTTGTAAGAAGCCATGTCTACATGGGGTACTCCATGGATAGAATTCTCAGTCCTGAGATGCCCAAGGTTTCCCTATCATTGAAGGTGCTGTCATAAAAACAGAATGGGAAGAGTGGGACAGGAAAGGCAGAGTGGGACTCTGTTCCAGAAGAAAAGGTTCACAAATCTACTCATTTCCTGTTACCGTATTGTTTTTTGCTTGAGCTTGTCTATAAGTAAAGTAGATGTATGCATGTAAACCAGCCTTGCAGATAAATCCCCCCATTTTACCAGGCTGCCAATCATATTACCAATTTTCCCCTTGCTATTTACACATCTCTTATTATAAGACAATAATCAGACAATAACAAACAAACAAATGAACCAAAGAACCCCACCCCGCTGCCCCATACCGAAAACAAACTCCCTTCCCTTTTGTCAAAAAAGACCAAAATTAAAACCAAAACAGAACTGTGGGAAAGAACTCACCACTGTTCTTTTGATACAGGCCTTGGGCCTGTTAACTATCTGCAAGGCTGTTGTAATGATGTTAATCTATTTTAATGGAATTGAAATGTGATATCCTGTGGTTTAAGATGCACATTGTTTATAGCTTTAGTGCTTGATTTTGGGTTTCTTTCACAGATAAACTTCTGCACTGGAGGGGCCTCTCCTCCCCTCGTTCTACACACGGAGCTCTAATCCCCACGCCCGGGATGAGTGCAGAATATGCCCCGCAGGGTATTTGTAAGTTGAGCATTATTTCTTCTACAAACGTCCATGTGTGTAGAGATGAGAGTTTCTGGAAATTACCCTTCCTTTTTAAGTACTGAAAGGAGTTATTTCCAAAATACATTGGCATCTGCATATGTATGTTCCATTACTCACTTGGCATCCAGCTCCCCCAATCCATTCAGCCCCAAGTGGCTTTTTTCCCTCCCCTTTTTCTCTCTCTCCTTACTGAAGGCATGGGGCTGAAAGCAGCTCATCCCTGCGGGTCTCCTCCCCAGGGTCTTGTGTGGCTCCATGGCTGGTGACTGCATACATCTGTGTGTTCAGGGCCCATTGTATTGCTGGACATTCACTCCCATGGCCTCATTTAGGACTTTGGATTTACTCCATGGCATATGTCTTTAGCAGAGGCCAGAACTGAAAGGAGTCAGTTCACAGTTACTCTAGAGTTATGCTCACGCATGTTATATATGCATTTACGTGTGTGTTTAAACATGGTATATTTTTATATATGCATCGTACATTATATATGCGCATACATATGTGATTTCTATTTGTTTTTCTCCTAGATTTAGAGAAAAATGCATAGCATTGTTACTAAAATTCAAAGATACCACCCCCCACCCCTGCCATCACTACGACTACCACCATCCAGTTACTTGTTTAAGCCAACTTTCTTATGAAATTTAGATTTATATGTTTATAAAAATGTTTTTGGGAAAAAAATGTTTTTGAAAGGTGTTGTTTTAGAAGGTAATATAGTTTGCTTCTCTCTGTAGGAATAAATGGTATGAGTCATGCACGGCTGAAGAGTCAGATGGGGGGAGGGGGAGGGGGAGGGGTGCCGGGGGATTGATTCCACCCCAAACACAGAAAAGCAGGTTCAAGAAGAAAAGAAGTGTGGCATCTAATTTGTATTTAAGGAAAATATTTTTATTTTTAAAGTAAATGAAAAAAATAACCTTTTGTGGAAAGAAAAAAAGAAAGGGAATGATGTGTCGTGGAGAGGGAATAACAGAGAGCAAGATGCAGGGGTTGGGGCCTTAAAGGTGACTGGTTTTCAGATGGGAGGTCAACTAGACCCAACCTTCTTGTGAATGGTGTCTGCAGGGCAGGGCCTGCACCCTGAGACCAGACTGGAAGCTAGTTGTTTATTTTTATTAACTCCTAGGTAATCCTAGGTAACAAAGAGTTATTGTATGAATTTCACAAGCCCTCAGGTCCTGAGGGCTGGGTGGTGCAGGGGTTAAAAGCACCTCTCCGCCACGCACTGCCCCCCCACCCCCACCCCCACCCCCCCGCACCCACAAGCCTAGCTGGACAGAAGCCTGGGTTAGGTCACCGATTATACAGAGTTTAGGGGTTTGGACTCATGGTTTCAAGTCCCTACATGCTGACTGGGTGGGGAGAACTCGCCTCATTTTGCTGGGGGTGCCTGGGGCCCTTACTTGGCTGTGGGAACAGAGCCACCCTTGGAGGGAAGGGGTAGGAAGAGAGTTCTCTCTCTTCCTCTGGATCCTCCTGAGGGCAGGGAGTTTGATCTAGGGGGTGGGAAACCAGTAGCCTGATAAGCAGCCCCTGTCTTCTCCCTGCTTCCGGCGGTGGGAGGGGGCCTAGTCTGCTGGTGCCCATGCTGGCAGGACCAGTTTAGGAGTGACCAGAACAAGGTATGTGGAAATGGGTTGTAGGGATCCAGAAAGTTCTGAAGCAAAACTGGCCCGCACCGCACTCAGCTGCCTTAACCAGTACCCTTGGCTTTCAGAGCATTTAGCACTGACCTTGTGGCCTCCCTGCTGGGTGGACCATGGGCAAGGACCTTAAAATCACCCCCTCTTGCTTTCTCCTAACCAGGGCCTCCCCTTGGCCTGGGAAAGCCCGGATTCTGGATTCCAGTCTTTCCTCCAGAAGCCCTTGTGGGTGTGTAACGTGTGGTTAGTCATCATTCGTGGTAACTAATCAAGCCTGGTAATAATGAAAACTCACATTCGTGTTGGACCTGATAGATTACAGAGAGCTTTTATATATGTTTGTCATTTGAGCCTCACAATTCTTTAAGGTACTGTTTTTTATGCTCATTTTCCAGATAGGAAACCTAAGACTCAGAGAAACTAAATGACTGTCCCAGAGCTACCAGCTAGTAAATAGTAGAGCCAGGGGTCCTTCATAAGACATCACTCTTCTAAATCCTGACTCTTGACCCTTGGTGACAAACTAGGAATGGTGTTATTCCTTTCCATACAAAAAAATGAAATAAAAGAAAAGCTGTGTAGGTGAGCTAATAGCTGATTTTAACCGTTTTGATGCCTCAAGTTCCCATGCTCGGGGCCAGGTCTCCGTTTATTGCTCTAAATCAAAACAATCCCAGTGAATGCCCAATGAGGCTCTCAAATAGAGAAGTTGATTTTCATCAGAGTAAATGAAGAATATTATTATATTTTACACGTCAATAAATCAATGTAGCCCTAATTTTGCCACACAGGAAATCAATTCTGGTCTTTCTAAACCATCAAAGATGTTATGAACAAAGTAATTTCACAAATTATGGCAAGTAACACATTTATTGATGACTGCAGTTTAGGAATTTAGAATCTGTGAGCACTGTAATATAATATGGTGCACTGGCATGAGCTGAGTGAAATACAGATTATATGGTGAAACTGTAATGCATCATTTGCTATTAGTGGACTGGTAATAATTACCAGTTTCAAAGCAGCTCTTTCCATGTAATCTTTAGTCTCAATCGTAACAGCCCTTCTCATTGACATTATGATTACACTAGCTGCCCTCATGATCTAGAATATCCAGTTGATGGGAATACTAAAATGCGGTAGTGAAAACTGTATGTTGTATGCTCATTATAAGATAAAATGTCATTTTCTCTAACCTGATGTATGAGAGGGAGGGGCGGGTAACAGCACAGTGTTAACATATTGTAGCGTGATCACATAGCTTTGAAAACAAAAGTTTAGGAAGCTCAGTGCAGCAAAATAAAATGGACTTTTCTCATTTAAGCCTTTTTAAAAGGATCCAGATGAGATCCTTGATGTAGTGCTATATAGATTTTGGCATTTACCAGTGGCTGCATTCATGGTGCATGCAAAACCAGCATCGCTAATTATGGGTCCAGTCCTGGGTTTCAATAGAATATTATAAGGTAAAATATGATTTAAAGGCATTTGTAGTGATGAAAGTGTTAACGACTTGCTTCAGCTGACAAATCTCCTCTTTACTTACCCAATTCAGATTGTCAGGCTAAATGTATGATAATAACACAGAGTCCTAGAGAGGCAAAGGAGAAAGCCACAGAGGGTCACGGTAGTTGGAACTAGATAGTTTTTTTCCTGCCTATTTAGGACCCAAGTCATTGTTCAACAACAACAAAAAATTTATGAAAATACTCTCAATGATGCTTTTTATTTCCCTTTGAAGAGAGGAGGCAAACAAAAATAGGCAGATAATGTGATACTAATGTCAGCGGTTTTCTTTCAAAATCTTTCTGCCTTTTTTTTCCCCCCCTCCACATTAGCAAATGTTTGAAACCTAATTTTGGTATCTTATCATCTAATCTTGTTAAAGAGATTTACCCAGGAGTGGGATATATTGAGTGAGATTATAAATGCATTGTAAAGTAAATTACAAGGTCAGGGCACGGAGTCCATTATTCAGACAAGTGCTTGAGTGAGGCTGGCTTGTTTTGGAATATGAGTGTTTGGGGCTCCTGAGAAGATGCTGCCAGCTTTTCTGACTTGCTAAATGGAGGAATCATAATTGATTAATTCCTCATTCCCACTCTTTAACTCCATGGTGAATTTTTTCCTTTTTCAAGAGTTACTGACAAATACTATCTGTGGCCTTAAGGAACTCCTCTTAAAAGGGGGGACTAAAGTGTATTTCTCATTTGTGCTTTATACAGTGTCTTTTTTGGAATTCCTGGGAAGTTACTGATTTTTCTCATCCCAGTCCTTTGGCCACCAGCATCTGAGCCCTTTTTAATGCTGAGTTGACTGGTAAACTGTTAGTTACTCCCTTGTTATATGTGTTTTTTAGTTTAGCTATCACCGAAAAGGAATGATTGGGAAGTCAAGCTGGCCCCTCTTTGCCACAGCGGCATTTCCCACTCTCGGGTTCTTTTCAGCGAGAGAGAAATAATGTGACTTAAGCAGGGCCCCTCTCCAGACGGCTTGGCTACTGGCCAAAGAGTTGACTAGCTGAACTGTATCTTTCTGTTTCTTTCTCAACTGGAGCTGAGGCTCAGCTGAGGGCGCAGGATGTTGTATAATTTGGTTCACGTTGTTAGCCTCTCAAAATAATGAGGAGGAGGCTAGTGTAGCATTTCTCAGCCTGCTACCCTTCATGGTGCTGGCTGCTTTAACTGTTCTTAAACTAGGACGCTGTGTCTGCTTAAGCTGGCACTAGACACTCCACCTAACTTCTCTAGACTCCCGTTTGTTTGAGTGGGGGGACAACTCCTAAAGATTTGATATGGCCTGTTGGTTAGATCTGAATTAAATTTCTCTATTGAGATTTTCTGTAACAGCCCTTGAGATAAAAATGGGAATCCCCGTGGGGTGTTGTGGAACCAGAATTGGGACTAACTGACCCTCACACTGGCTGGGATTGTGAGGATGTTGCTAGTCTCTCTTCCACGTATTATTTCATGAGTACCTTCTCATTTTTAACAATATCAACAATTAGTGTGTTTCAGGCTAAGATTAAAAGCATCTCTAGGGCCATAGAGAATTGTAATGAGTTGACCTTCTCTTTTTTCCTATCTCCATGAAATGATTGCCTATTTAGAAAGTTCACCTGCCACCCAGGGAGATTTAGGAAGCGGGAAAGTTTCCCTTAGGCCAGCCTGTCCAAATCCCTCACTTAACGGACAAGGAAAACAGAGGCACAGAGATGAAATGGCTTGTCCCAAAACACAGCTGGTGAAAGACTGGAAAGTTCAGAAGATGTTTGCTGAATTTCTCTAGAATGTAGGGATCCTCATCCTCAAGCTTGAATCGGTCTAGATCTTTCTACTTTGAAGACTGGATTTAAAATTCTTAGAACTGAGTCAAATGGCAGGAAGACTGATTTGACAAGTTTTTATTGGGCACCAACCTCCAGATGTGCCAGCACCATCTAGGCACAGGGGATAAGGTCAGTGAGGGCTTAGGCCGTGGGGTTGAGGGCTGGGGGCAGGGAAGGCTGGAGGTGGAACATAAATAAGCAATTGCTGATGCCCTCCTTGGTGATTAAACATTGATGTTGGTGTTGTATTATTTTGCAGGTAAAGATGAGCCCAGCAGCTACACATGTACAACTTGCAAACAGCCATTCACCAGTGCATGGTTTCTCTTGCAACACGCACAGAACACTCATGGATTAAGAATCTACTTAGAAAGCGAACACGGAAGTCCCCTGACCCCGCGGGTTGGTATCCCTTCAGGACTAGGTGCAGAATGTCCTTCCCAGCCACCTCTCCATGGGATTCATATTGCAGACAATAACCCCTTTAACCTGCTAAGAATACCAGGATCAGTATCCAGAGAGGCTTCCGGCCTGGCAGAAGGGCGCTTTCCACCCACTCCCCCCCTGTTTAGTCCACCACCGAGACATCACTTGGACCCCCACCGCATAGAGCGCCTGGGGGCGGAAGAGATGGCCCTGGCCACCCATCACCCGAGTGCCTTTGACAGGGTGCTGCGGTTGAATCCAATGGCTATGGAGCCTCCCGCCATGGATTTCTCTAGGAGACTTAGAGAGCTGGCAGGGAACACGTCTAGCCCACCGCTGTCCCCAGGCCGGCCCAGCCCTATGCAAAGGTTACTGCAACCATTCCAGCCAGGTAGCAAGCCGCCCTTCCTGGCGACGCCCCCACTCCCTCCTCTGCAATCCGCCCCTCCTCCCTCCCAGCCCCCGGTCAAGTCCAAGTCATGCGAGTTCTGCGGCAAGACGTTCAAATTTCAGAGCAACCTGGTGGTGCATCGGCGCAGCCACACGGGCGAGAAGCCCTACAAGTGCAACCTGTGCGACCACGCGTGCACACAGGCCAGCAAGCTGAAGCGCCACATGAAGACGCACATGCACAAGTCGTCCCCCATGACGGTCAAGTCCGACGACGGCCTCTCCACCGCCAGCTCCCCGGAACCCGGCACCAGCGACCTGGTGGGCAGCGCCAGCAGCGCGCTCAAGTCCGTGGTGGCCAAGTTCAAGAGCGAGAACGACCCCAACTTGATTCCGGAGAATGGGGACGAGGAGGAAGAGGAGGACGACGAGGAAGAGGAAGAAGAGGAGGAAGAGGAGGAGGAGGAGCTGACGGAGAGCGAGAGGGTGGACTACGGCTTCGGGCTGAGCCTGGAGGCGGCGCGCCACCACGAGAACAGCTCGCGGGGCGCGGTGGTGGGCGTGGGCGACGAGGGCCGTGCCCTGCCCGACGTCATGCAGGGCATGGTGCTGAGCTCCATGCAGCACTTCAGCGAGGCCTTCCACCAGGTCCTGGGCGAGAAGCATAAGCGCGGCCACCTGGCCGAGGCCGAGGGCCACAGGGACACATGCGACGAAGACTCGGTGGCCGGCGAGTCGGACCGCATAGACGATGGCACTGTTAACGGCCGCGGCTGCTCCCCGGGCGAGTCGGCCTCGGGGGGCCTGTCCAAAAAGCTGCTGCTGGGCAGCCCCAGCTCGCTGAGCCCCTTCTCCAAGCGCATCAAGCTCGAGAAGGAGTTCGACCTGCCCCCGGCCGCGATGCCCAACACGGAGAACGTGTACTCGCAGTGGCTCGCCGGCTACGCAGCCTCCAGGCAGCTCAAAGATCCCTTCCTTAGCTTCGGAGACTCCAGACAATCGCCTTTCGCCTCCTCATCGGAGCACTCCTCGGAGAACGGAAGCTTGCGCTTCTCCACGCCGCCCGGGGAGCTGGACGGAGGGATCTCGGGGCGCAGCGGCACGGGAAGTGGAGGGAGCACGCCCCATATTAGTGGTCCGGGCCCGGGCAGGCCCAGCTCAAAAGAGGGCAGACGCAGCGACACTTGTGAGTACTGTGGGAAAGTCTTCAAGAACTGTAGCAATCTCACTGTCCACAGGAGAAGCCACACGGGCGAAAGGCCTTATAAATGCGAGCTGTGCAACTATGCCTGTGCCCAGAGTAGCAAGCTCACCAGGCACATGAAAACGCATGGCCAGGTGGGGAAGGACGTTTACAAATGTGAAATTTGTAAGATGCCTTTTAGCGTGTACAGTACCCTGGAGAAACACATGAAAAAATGGCACAGTGATCGAGTGTTGAATAATGATATAAAAACTGAATAGAGGTATATTAATACCCCTCCCTCACTCCCACCTGCCACCCCCTTTTTTCATCACCCTCCCCTTTCCCCATCGCCCTCCAGCCCCACACCCTGTAGGATTTTTTTCTAGTCCCATGTGATTTAAACATACAAACAAACAAACAGAAGTAACGGAAGCTAAGAATATGAGAGTGCTTGTCACCAGCACACCTGTTTTGTTTTGTTTTTTTTCTTTTTCTTTTTCTTTTTTTCCTTTATGTTCTCACCGTTTGAATGCATGATCTGTATGGGGCAATACTATTGCATTTTACGCAAACTTTGAGCCTTTCTCTTGTGCAATAATTTACATGTTGTGTATGTTTTGTTTTTTTTTTTAAACTTAGACAGCATGTATGGTATGTTATGGCTATTTTAAATTCTCCCCGATTCGTTGCTGAGAAAACATGTTGCTGTTTCCAGTTCCGTTCTGAGAGAAAAAGAGAGAGAGAGAGAAAAAGACCATGCTGCATACATTCTGTAATACATATCATGTACAGTTTTCTTTTATAACATGAGGAGGGAAAACAGTCTTTGGATTAACCCTCTATAGACAGAATAGATGGCACTGAAAGCAAATCTCTACAAGCTAAATGTCTGTCTCTAAAGGGTTAAATATATCAATTGGAGATGAAGGAAAGGCCTTGAATCGACAAATTAACAGAAAAATAAAACAAGTTTATTCTATCATTTGGTTTTAAAATATGAGTGCCTTGGATCTATTAAAACCACATTGATGGTTCTTTCTACTTGTTATAAACTTGTAGCTTAATTCAGCATTGGGTGAGGTAATAAACCTTAGGACCTAGAGTATAATTCTATATTGTATTTCTCACAACAATGGCTACCTAAAAATATGACCCATTATGTCCTAGTTAATCATCATTTTCCCTTTCGTTTAATCTTGTAAGCAAAACTGATTATACCAGTATAAAAGCTATTTTGCTCCTGATGAGAGCTTAAAAGAAATGGGCTCTTTTGCCCAAAGTTTTATTTTTTTTAAATGATGATTAAATTGAATGTGCAACGTGCAAAAGCTCTGGAACATGATTAAATACATTAGTAAGGAATTCATTTAATGAAGATAACTTGTTTTAAATAATGTCTTTTGAAAAAAATTCTGGCACCAGAAGAAATAGATCCAGATCTACTTGGTTGTCAAATGGACAATCAAACGATAAACTTTAAGACCTTGAATAGCATGTTAAAAAGAACAGACTGACAATAAGCTTTGACAGAGGGTAACAGAGGAAAAAAATATGTGATGTATTAGCACAATGTGGTACTATTTGCCATTTTAAACTAGAACAGGTGTATAAGCTAATATTGATACAATGATGATTAACTATGAATTCTTAAGACTTGCGTTTAAATGTGACATTCTTAAAAAAGAAGAGAAAGAATTTTAAGAGTAGCAGTATATATGTCTGTGCTCCCTAAAATTTGTACTTCATTTCTTTTCCATACACTGTGTGCTATTTGTGTTAACATGAAAGAGGATTCATTGTTTTTATTTTATTTTTTTAATTTTTTCTTTTTTATTAAGCTAGCATCTGCCCCAGTTGGTGTTCAAATAGCACTTGACTCTGCCTGTAATATCTGTATCTTTTCTCTAATCAGAGATACAGAGGTTGAGTATAAAATAAACCTGCTCAGATAGGACAATTAAGTGCACTGTACAATTTTCCCAGTTTACAGGTCTATACTTAAGGGAAAAGTTGCAAGAATGCTGAAAAAAATAATTTGAACACAATCTCATTGATGAGCATTTAAAAAAAAAACTTTAAAAAAAACTTTGCCCGCCATTTACTTGACTAATGAGCTTACTTACTCGGACTCAACATTGCAAGCGCTGTGAATGGAAAACAGAATACACTTAACATAGAAATGAATGATTGCTTTCGCTTCTACAGTGCAAGGATTTTTTTGTACAAAACTTTTTTAAATATAAATGTTAAGAAAAAAAGAATTTTTTTAAAAAACACTTCATTATGTTTAGGGGGGAACTGCATTTTAGGGTTCCATTGTCTTGGTGGTGTTACAAGACTTGTTATCCATTTAAAAATGGTAGTGGAAATTCTATGCCTTGGATACACACCGCTCTTCAGGTTGTAAAAAAAAAAAAACATACATTGGGGAAAGGTTTAAGATTATATAGTACTTAAATATAGGAAAATGCACACTCATGTTGATTCCTATGCTAAAACACATTTATGGTCTTTTTTCTGTATTTCTAGAATGGTATTTGAATTAAATGTTCATCTAGTGTTAGGCACTATAGTATTTATATTGAAGCTTGTATTTTTAACTGTTGCTTGTTCTCTTAAAAGGTATCAATGTACCTTTTTTGGTAGTGGAAAAAAAAAAGACAGGCTGCCACAGTATATTTTTTTAATTTGGCAGGATAATATAGTGCAAATTATTTGTATGCTTCAAAAAAAAAAAAGAGAGAAACAAAAAGTGTGACATTGTACAGATGAGAAGCCATATAATGGCGGTTTGGGGGAGCCTGCTAGAATGTCACACGGATGGCTGTCATAGGGGTTGTACATATCCTTTTTTGTTCCTTTTTCCTGCTGCCATGCTGTATGCAGTACTGCAAGCTAATAACGTTGGTTTGTTATGTAGTGTGCTTTTTGTCCCTTTCCTTCTATCACCCTACATTCCAGCATCTTACCTTCATATGCAGTAAAAGAAAGAAAGAAAAAAAAAAAAGGAAAAAAAAAAAAAACCAATGTTTTGCAGTTTTTTTCATTGCCAAAAACTAAATGGTGCTTTATATTTAGATTGGAAAGAATTTCATATGCAAAGCATATTAAAGAGAAAGCCCGCTTTAGTCAATACTTTTTTGTAAATGGCAATGCAGAATATTTTGTTATTGGCCTTTTCTATTCCTGTAATGAAAGCTGTTTGTCGTAACTTGAAATTTTATCTTTTACTATGGGAGTCACTATTTATTATTGCTTATGTGCCCTGTTCAAAACAGAGGCACTTAATTTGATCTTTTATTTTTCTTTGTTTTTATTTTTTTTTTATTTGGATGACCAAAGGTCATTACAACCTGGCTTTTTATTGTATTTGTTTCTGGTCTTTGTTAAGTTCTATTGGAAAAACCACTGTCTGTGTTTTTTTGGCAGTTGTCTGCATTAACCTGTTCATACACCCATTTTGTCCCTTTATTGAAAAAAATAAAAAAATTAAAGTACACAATGTAAGCTTCTTGTGTCCTCATTTGACACACTCTGTAAATTACTTTCAAGAAAATAACAGGTTTTAAGAGAAGGCCAGTCAGTCTTTTTCAAGATTATTTCTATGGGCATTTTGATGCGTGTATTATACCCTAAAGGAACATAAAATACTTACTATATTAAAATAGACATATCTCAAGCCATGGAAATAGTTTAGGCTTTATAATTCTAGAATAATTTTCAAGAAATGGAAAGTGTTTTCAGTATGACGTTAAAAACTTCCCCTCCATCTCTTAGCAGTAATCCATTCAGATATAAATGAAAAACTTCCTGATAATGGCATCTTAAACCTTTATTCCCTTTGGATTTTTTTGGTGTTCTTGTTGTCTAAAAGTTCTTTTCTATTCTCCCATCATGCCCTATCTTAGAACATAATGTAAAAAAGTTTTGTTTTTTTTTAATCAGCTCTTTTGTTTCCACATAAGAGTCTTTCCTCATACCAAAAATAATCCCACCCCTCAAATCTAAAACTCCAGAAACAAAAGCATCAGGTGAAAGAGAGAGGGGGGAAAAAAAGAAAGCAAGCAAGCAGCAACTAGGAGTTTAGCCAGCTTTGGCCAAATCTGTGGAATCAGCCACTACTTTCCTGAGATATATGGTGGTTTGCTTTGTGATTCTGAGATCCTAGGGACCCTAATTGGGACAGATGTTGTAGCTGTTTTTATAGGGTCTTCCTGGTTGATAGCAAATGAGGGTGGGAATACCCTTCAATTATCTTTCGGCCAACCAACAGATTTATAAAATGAAGTAATGTCTTTGAAAAGCAAGTTAGGTCTGTTTTAAAAACCCCTCCTTAGAAATTTGTGTTGTCAGTTTTACAAATACTGCATGTTGCAGCATCTATTTGCTTTATTAAAACACATACCTCTGTGACACTGTCTCCCTGTTCCCAGTGTAGATGAATGGATACGACATTGTTCTTCTTTTTGTAAAAAACAAAACAAAAACCGTTCTGTTGTCTTGTGGTAGCATTTCTGTTGCTCAGTTCTTATGCCCTGGTGCCTTGTGAGGTGGCCTTTTCACAGAATGCCTTTTATCTGAGGCAAGAATTGTTTTATCTTTCTAAAATATAGAGAAAGTAAGTGTATTTTTTAAAAGTCTGTTTGGGTGGGAAGCAGAGAGTGGAGGCAGAGAGGAATCCGGTAAGAGATGATTTGGGAGAGCATAAATGGTACAGGAGCCGGGATGGAATGAGGGGCTACTTGCAGAACTTGATAATTGGCAGTGAAGTGAGGGGTGATATATGTGTTTTAGATGAGTTTGACTTCACAAGGGAATCCAGAATGCTGTTCAAGACAGATAGAAATATTCTTCAAGTGCCATGCCAGTTTCAGACATGGTGACTTCTGCTCCACCATATTAAATGTCCATAAAACCGCTGTGTATTCCTATTACTCTTTTATTAGGAGCTATGAGTACAGCTGTGCAGGTTTTATATACAGTATTCATTTAAATTTCTCAGTATATGATGCTCTTAGTGTAATTAGGTTTTGCATCCTGACAGACAGAATTACTGGTGGATACTGTATGCTCTTGTATGCTCAAATTTCTTAAATGGGGAATGAGGAGGGGGCAAGCGTCTGGTGATAAATCACAGATTATGTTTGATTTACATGGTCCCAAAGTTAAATAAATTTATTGGGAGACAGGTTCTTCAGGGTTCTCAGTCTCCTGACTTATTGAAGCCCTCTTATAAAATATTATTTCTGAAGCTGCATGAACAAGAGAAGCCTGAAAACCTAGGCAACAAGAATATAACTTATAAATGACATCTTGTATCTGGAACCCTAAAATTAAAAATCTTAATATAAAATAACAAAAAACATTTCCAACAGAAGGATGAATTCATGATAAAGCTTTAAAACGAGGAACTACTAAGGACATGAACACATTTCAAAATTCTCAACTTAAGTTTATGTGACACCCCTGACGTGTTGAATGCAATGTTCTCTACATACTTGAACTCCTAAAGCTTAACGTGTTCCTTCTTATGTTCATTTTGAGAACAATTTAATAAACAGGAATACAGTAGATACTATTTCTCACAGATTTTAACCCAGACACTCTCCAGTACATGTACTACCTTCATCCTGAAACCAATAACTCTCCTCTCTCTGCTTAGGACCTTCAAAAAGATTGAGACGAACGTATTTTAAAGGTTGCTAAGAAGTGAGGTGAACGCTTGGGTCTTCATTTGTACCAGCAATGGCAGGAAGTGTGAAGTAGCTGAGTTTTTCCCAGGGCATTCTGTGATAGAACTGTTTATTTAAATACCATTTTTGTATATGCAATAAGTTCATACTGTATATATTCATAATGCTTGAAGTGAGGACTTGAAAGGAAGTGGCGGCGGGGGCTAGATATCATTTCATTTGGAGAAATAAGGAAATGAGCTGGTTTATTCACAGACACTAAAAATTTGTTAAAAGGTACTGGGATATTTCAGGCCTTCCTGGAAAGGAGTTGAGAAGCCTCAGGCCCCATTCTGTCCTGCTTCAAACACTTTACTCTCAGAGAGTGAGGGAGGAAATAACAGTGTTTTCGTTTTTTTAAACCCCTCCCCGGCTCCATACACACAAACATGATTTCTTATGACTGTGTTGTAGTCGTGTGTTCTTCATTATGATTCTGTTACTCCATTGTCCCTGGGCCTGGTGTGTTCAAGAATGTACACATCCTATACTCTCTTTTTTCAGACTACTTCCCATTTAAAAAAAAAAAAAAATTGTGGGACTTTTGCTGGCATGAGGATGGGATTGGCAGTGTTCTTTAAACCTGCTTGGAAAAACGTTTTATAAAAGGCTGTTAACTTTTAAAAGGCATTAGCCACTTAGCAAATTTTCCTAAGTGTCTCCTAAGGCCCTGCAGCTTTCCCAATTAACAATAAATGGACCCATTTTTAGAGACATGGACATCAGAACACATAGATGGAGCTGGGATTATGTACATTTATTCCAAGGTTGCTTTAACTACAAATTGTAGACATGGGTCGGTGGGTCTGTTCTTTTGCTTGCTGTCATCTTGTTATCCCATTAGCCCGCTGTTTCATTTAGTAAAACACATGGCCAGTGAATCAGCCTTGAAGGGGATGGGCCTATTTCTCTCTCTCTCTCTATTTCCCAGTGTCATTCCTGATCATGGGATGTGATCAATTCCTCCCTTTCACATGGGAAAAGAGACCAATACAGTTCACGTGGGTCCATTGTACTCAAGAACCTAAACTTGGCTGAAGGCAACTCAATGGTTGATCCAAATACTGTTTTCCCTTTCTGTAAAGTGATAAAGGGAGCATTTATCAGGTCTTTATGAGATGGCAGAAAAGGCAAATTAAGCCTTTTCCCCAAAGTCTATCCTTTAAAGCAGGACCCCCAAACCCATAGGGGGGCTGTGCTTTTAAATAACAGTGGATGTGGTACATGCCCATGCTAGCTATACTTTGTCTGTTAGGATTTTAAATATTGGTAGCAGGTCTGACAAAGGGGTTTGATGGGGGGTATCAGCGAAAGGGGCCTCAACGACAGTGACTTAGGGCTGGGCTGGGAATGGAATTCCCAAGAGCCCACCTGGACACAGCAGGCCCCTCAGCCCAGGTCTCCACTGCTGGGGGGCGGGGGGCGATTCGAGAAAGCAGCTGAGCTCCAGACCCTGGGCCTCCTGCGGCGCCAAGTCAGGGGAGAGGAGGCCCCAGGCCCCTGCTTCGGGTCGCCATGGCAACGAGGCCTGGAATGCCACAGTCGTAGCCCTCTTCCTCGGCACATCCGGACTCCCAGTTCTGCTGCTTCGAGTCAATGTACAAAGCAAGGGAGGAACCCTGGAGGAAAATAACCACTCCCTTCTTCCCTTCACCACTGCCTTGTCCCCTTACAAAAAAGAAAAAAAAGGAAAGAAAACTGCATGTTTGAAAGAAACTACAGGCAGTTTTTGGTGCCATTTGGGAGCAACTATTTTGAGTTCTGGTTTCCTCTTCAGAGATTTGTTCGCCTCTTGTAAATCGTTGGCTGCTTTGACGTTGAACTTGATGACATTTCATGTTTTCGTTGTGCTGCTTTTACATCAATTTTGATTTTTTTGTTTCTTTATAATTTTATTATTATTTTAAGGAAATGTCCCCCTCCCTCCTCCTTCCCCTGTTCTCCTCAACCAAAGGACTGTTTCCTACTCAGTTTTCTCAGTCATAAGGGAAAGTGTTTCCTTCCAGGTGTGTCCCCAGCTTATTAGGACTGTCCTGTGATCGGGGAGGGGGTCTGGGTCCTTTGGGGGAAGGCGGGGAGGGAGGCACGGGGAAGGCACTCAGAGGTCAGAGATTTGGGGGAGGTGGGGGAGATTGAGTTTGAAGTCATGTTTAAGATGCCGGTGGCTCAACCTGTGCTTGATTTAAGTTATAATTTTAAAAAGCTAGTTAGAGAACAGAAAATGACTGGGCCAAGTCACACCTGTACTTTTTTTTTCCCCCTCCTCTGTCTCCAACCTCTTTCTAGGTTCTTCACACACCCCCGTTCGGCGTAGTACCCAGAGAGCTCAAGATGTGTGGCAGTTTTCGGATGGAAGCTCGAGAGCCCTTAAGTTCTGAGAAAATTTGAACCCCCAGGGGCGGGGTGGACGCGTGCCGCCCAGCCAACATCTGCGTGGTCTGTCATCCTGCTAGTTTGTGATGTTTTCTGACAGTAGCCTCCAAGAAGCCGTTGTGCGAAGACAGAGTCCTGCAGTGTCCTTCCTGCCCGGGCCTGCAGTGCCATTTTATTTATATTTTTTAATAAAAAGTAAAAACAAAAAAACAGACCCACATTGGAACAGTGAATCAGTCCCATATTGAGGGCCCATGGACCATCGCTGTCCTGAGTGCCGTCCTGGCCCTTCTGAGACCAGCCAACCTAATTCCCCGTATTGTGGAAATGAGCATGAGTCCCCCAGACCCCTTGTTTCTATACATCCTATGTTGTCTTTTAAAAAGTGTGCTTAACATTGACACAATAAATGTTGGAGCTTTAGGTGGTGTTTGCTTGTTCTTTAATTATTAATGCTTATAAGACAATGCAGCCGCTTAAGACTGTATTTCTGTACCCGTTTTTGCAGACACCCATCGGGTGGGAAGGAGGAACAGATTTGAGGAATGGGTAGGAGGTGTAGGAGGGGAAATAGGTTACTGCTTATCAGATGGCATAAATTTTCAAGGAGAATCAAAATGCAAAACTTGGGAATAAATCATAGCAATATCATAATTAATGTAGTAGTAGTGTTGCTGTTTATTAACGCTAAAGTGTGGTTTTCCTAACTGTCTGACATAATTTGCATACCATTAAATAATGCATAATATGGCATGCTGAATTCTGTTTTTCAAATATATGCTTTTGGTGGCAACCATGCAGGATTTGAATTTGTCTTTTAATTTAGCTCAGGAAAGCTAATGTCCCTGGATTAGTGGTAAATCCCAAAGAAGGTGATGAATATCAGTAGTTGTTTATTAAATATTCCAATTTTAGGTTCCCCAAATTTCAGCAAATATATCTTAATGCAGACAAACAAACAAACATAAAACTTCTTTATTACTCACATCAGGAAATTTGGGGCAGGTTTATAAGGGGAAAAAAATGATAGGAGGAAAGAGGTCCACATCAGAACACGCTATTGTAATCGTAATAGTGCCCCATTCCTTAGAAATTAGTGACACAAATGTTAGGTCTACAAAGGAGTGATAAAAATTCCTTCTGGTCCAGTTAATTTGCAAAAAACTTTTCTAAGTTTGGTGTTTTCTATTGCCTGCACATCCAGAAGAGAACTAGAAACAATATAGCATATTAAAATAGATTTATAAATAAATAATAGAACTCAGACACCTGTGTATTATAGATTTACATATTGGCTATGAACGTAAGTGGGGAAAATCTTACCCAGTCACCCTCTGGCTAGATTACCTAGCCTGGTGAGAAGACAGAAAAATAATTGGCATCTGGATTCTTTCCTGCTTACTCATCATAAATAATGACTCCTCACAGATGTGTGCTGCCTTATACGTTATACAGTGCTTTCATGTGCATTATTTCATCTGATCCTCGTTGGGACAGATCTCACGGCTTCCACTTTGTGGGTGGGGAGACTGAGGCTCACCAAAGTTAACGGCCTGCCCAGGGCCACGTCCATGAGAAGGAGAGCAGAGAAGCCAGATGTTCTGATGTCTCATCCAGTGAATTCCACTGAACTCTGTGACTGGTCAAGGGGATTGTCTCTCCCCGTGTTAGCACACAAGCCATAAATGTTCACAAACACACACATGTATGGCTCACACACAGAGATCCAGGATGTCCCCTGGTAAAGCACACAGAAGTGTCTCTTCCTACCAACAGCTGTGCACACTGCTGGAGGGAGTTTGGAGCAAGCAGCGCTCCTTGCCATCATCTCCTTTCCCCCAGTGGCTTTTCCATGACAAATAAATAACCCTGCTTAACTAGGTGGCCTGGATGAGTTTTTGAGAGTTCCTCTCATCTAGGTGAGATGGGACCTTCAGACAAGTGTTGTTTCTTAAAGGAACATTCCCTGTCCCATGCTCTGCCTCTGTGTTACTGAAACCTAAGACTATTAGGGATTCTGTGATAGCAGCCTCACGGAACATGCTAAGCTCCTTGCCATTACCTAGAAAGAGTGACTCTGCTTCAAAAGGGAGACCTAACTGACACAGAACTAACAAACCTAGATTTTGGGACACCTTCAGCCCTGGTGTTCACTACAGTTTCATTTCTGGTCTGTGTTTCCACCTCCACCTCTTATTTCTTCTTGGAGTCAGTTTGTAAATAAATGGATATCTCTAGAAGTGGGTTTGGCAGGGGGAGGGTTGGGGGGAGGAGGAGGAGTGGGTAAAGGATATCTTTTTCTTCTTCCCCCGTTTGGAGAAGAAAGATCCCTCGTTAAAACAAACAAAAAACCCCCCCAAACCCCACATAGCTTCCCCCATATCTTTTTTAGCTGAAAGAAAATAAAAATTCATTATGAAATGATGGTGTTAGGCGAGGGCTAGAACTTTTGAAAACCCACGCAAGATTGATGATTTGGGAAGACATCTCCCCGTGTGATATGTCAAGGTCATGTTTCTCTGTGAATGGTGGAAGCAGCAGAAGGGACTGACAAATCTGATTGGGGTCCTCACTGTGCCCTCTCCCGAGAGTGAAACTTCAAATTGCAGAGAGATTAATTGGCTGCCCAGCATGCACTGAGCACGGATTAGAGGACAGGGTTCCGGGTTCTCGGGGTGGTAGGGACCAAGTATGGGACATTGTTCTTACCCTCCCAATTAATGTCTATGAACATTAATTTTGTGGTCTGTCCAGATTGTCACACTAAACAAAAAGATCTGTTAGCTGTCTGGGTCCATGATGGCAGAGACTCAGTAGCTCCTACAGCACCCAGCACCTGGCCTTTTGAATACTGGTGGTGATGGAGAAATAAATGATTGTATCAAAACTGGTGGTAAAGAAAAATCTTAGGGAAGGAGAGAAAACTTGGATCCTACTGAGGTCTAACTGAGCGCCCCAAACCTCGGTAGAATGTCTCCTAGGCATTTTTGCTTGGAGTTTTCCAGAGTATTTGTATTAGAGCCAAACCTATCGAGTGGTAAGAAATATCTTTCAAGTTTTGTGTGTGCTGACATAATTTTCTTTTTTTGAGGGCTAGGCAGTGAAGTTAATGTTGAAGATGATCATTCCTATTAACATATTTTTTCTCAGGGTTAATGTTTATTCCTATGAAGAATTCTTATTTTATAAAGCAGGGTCCCCAGAAAGGAGTGGTAGAGAGGATCAGAATGGAAGTATTTTGCAGGTGCTGTTTCTCTTCTTACAGGCCCCATAGCTTTGGCTCCTTTTTGGTTGTAGTGTGAGGGAAGAGATTTGAGGAATATGCATATTGGTTGTAAAGTCAATATGGAATTCAGTTGCAAGTTCAGAAAAAAAGGTGTGCTGCAAGCACACGTTCCTTCTTTAAGGATCCATCCTGAGTTCTTAATCAACAGGGAAATAATAATGTTATGTTGCTTTTCTCTGACTTCCTAGCAGAGACAGCGCTTTTCAGTTTGCACTTTTCCAGGGTTACATTAAGCTAAAGAATGTTTCAATTCCAGCAAAATCCAGAAGCAGTAATTCTTTTCCTTCCTATCAGTGTAAATTAAGATACCTATTGTTAAATCCTGTTACCTTTCCCCTTGCTTTATATTTTAAAAAATGCTCCCAGGAAACACTTAAGGTTTATAGAGTACTTTTACGGACATGATAGAATCAATTTTCCTAGTGATTCTAGAAATTAGTTAGGACAAGAATAGGCTAAAACTTGAAAGGAACCACAGCAATCATTCATTTTACAGATCAGGGCAACAGAGGCCCAAAGATTAAGTGAAGGACCTAAGATCACACAACTTGAAAAAAGTGAGAGCCAAGCTTGAAACCACACAGTTAGTGGCTGAGCCAGAATTGGAACCCAAGCCTCCAGCTCCTGTGCAAAGGAATTCAAACGTCAAATCTCTCCCTTGTGACCTACTAAATTCAGAAGCAGGAATGGCAGAAAAAGTGTGCAATACAGAAGAACTTAAGAATGAAATCAAAAGCTTGTTTTGGTGCCAGTCCTAGTGGGGAATATGTAAGCGTGTCCCATATTTCAAGGGTTTCTAAGCGGCATCCTGATGACAGGGCACATTTAGGTCACTACCTAGAAAGGTTCCTCTTTTAATCCACCCCTCTGATGGTAGAAATGAATTTTAGGAATCAAGAATTGCTGGGAGACAGCATTTAAAGTTAAAAGGGCATAAAAAAGAGCTACTCACCAAACCAAATTCATCTCAAATGTCTTAAATAGATCTCACAATCTGTTCCATTCTCTAGGCAGGATTTAAGGGAGACACCCACTTAACTTGCATTTCGAGGCCTCATCACATCCTGTTAGAGAATTCAAATAGCCAATAGCATGACCTGAATCCTGTTACTAGGGATATTTAATTTTGAGTTCAGAGACGGTGAAATAACAATGAACTAAAGGGAAGATTGACTCAAGTGGTATACAACGCTGGGTTGTGAGGATTATTCCGCTTACTATGCTATTTAGGCTGTACAGTCTTTTTCTGCACAAGGTGAAATCTTAGTCATTTTCCCCTTTGGTCAGGGGTTCCTGGCTCTGTTTAGAGATGTACAAATTCTGCTCTGTTCAGCTCTTCTGCCGCCATTTCTTTTCTTGCCAACCATCCTTTGATTCACATTTCCTTCTTCGAATGGACATGGGTTGACTTTGAATGTTTCGGGGGCCCGATAGCGCTGCAGTTGCTGTGTGCAGCAGCTGTTTCGAGCCTGCACAGGCAAAGTTATCCCTGAAATAGGAGCAGGACAGCAGGAAGCCTAAGAGAGCAACAGCAAATCAAATATCCCTGTTGAGGATGGTCTGAGAGGAAGTAACTTGCCTGATTTTTTTCCCTGCTGATAGTTCCCTGAATTTCCTGAAACGGTAATGCTAACAGGGAACTTCTACTGTTCCTTCTGCTCCTCTCTCCCTGCTGATTTTTCCCTCTTCTCCGACACACAGAAAGCAAACCTACGGAGAGGTGCATGAAGATTTTCCCCCTTTGGTGCTAAGATTTGTGAAGTGTTTCTCATGCCCTATTTCAGAGTGCCTGACTTTTTACCTGTTGCTGGCTTCCGCACGCTAAGCGGAAAAACGAAAATGCAAATACTCCTCTTCGGAAACTGGCCCAAAGTTCGGAACTCAGGAACACGAGAGGTTTTCTTTTAAAGGGGTCCCCTTTGTGTGGATTTGCTGGTGGCTACTTTGCCTTATTTGTGGAGTCCTTTTTATTTTTTGGCTTCTCTGAGAGTACATGTTCTTTTCCCTCTGACAGGCTGATGGGCCAGGGATGGACTCCTGGTGTTTTTGGTCCAGGCTGGTGAATGCGCCTGGTCTCTGAGCTGACAGCTCTGGGTTGTAATCCTGGCTTTATCTTCATCTTGCTCACCCACCTGTTGTCCTCTCTCTGTGCTTAACCCCTTTCAAGGCGCATTTGTCCCTCCGAAAAAGGAAAGACACACATTGCTTCCTACCTCTTATCAAAGAGCAGCACAGAACAGTCACACAGTACAAACCATCCGAAGGCTCTGGACTCTACGTAGGATGGGGGTACTGAAAACCAGTCTTGATGACTGGGGGGAAGTGGGGTTGGGGTCCATCTTAAGAGTGGCTTTTCCTTTGCTTTAGGTTAGTAGACCCATTTCCTTTACAAGTTTATGTCACAGAAAAAAAAGCTGCAGTGATTTTTGTTTGAAATCTAAAGCTGTCATCATGTTTTTAAAATGCCCCAATTTTGGAAATGGTTGCATTTGCAATGGTCAGGGTGAATTTTATCACTTTGGTGCACCTTAGGGTTGGAGGTCCCTCTCTACCCCTCTCCCACAGGCCTTGTGCATCTCACCAAGGGTCACTAAGTACCACACATCTTCTGCTGCCTTGGGATTGAGGGCCTGGCCATGTCCAGACTGTGACCTCTGACTGAAAACCTAACTCTTCTCATCCTCAGCTTGCAGACTGCCCGGAGCTTGGTAAAGAGCAAAATATAGGTTAAAGTAGAAATAATAATATCAGATAATGTTTATTGAGAATTTACTACGTTCTAGGTACAACAATAAGACTTTTCCATTCAAGTTCTTATTTCTTCTTCATTATCATCGTGTGGGGTAGATACTATCATTATTTCCATTTTACTGAAGCTTAGAGAGACTAAAGTGATCTGTCCAAGGGTATACAATTGGTCCTGCCACTGTGATATGACTTAGGAATCTTCACTCTTATCCTCTACCTACTGACCTCCAGGATCTCATTTTACAGTTTTGTCACCATATGTATGCCAAAGTTGGGGGGTATCATATGAAAAAAATGACAACAGTGCTAGTTAAACTGATTAGGAAGCATACTCAAAGTGGCTTTGCTTAATGGGTTCTGGTTCTGTTAACTACTGAGCAAGGCCAGTGTCAGTATTTCCCATGGTGCTTGCATTTCGGTCCGTCCTTGGCGCTGGGAGGACCAGTTTGATTTTGTCAGGCGTATCTGAGGAATTCACTTGTGCATCTGCAGTAAGGCTCATTCACTTGTTCAATCAACAAATATTTATTAAGTCCCTGCTATAAGCAACCTACAGAGCTAAGTGCTGGGGAAGGGATGCAAAGAAGTAAAAGACACAGTCACTGCCCGTCAGAAATGGCCACCAGTGGAGAATTAAATTAATTAGAATCTTCTTAAATAACTAGTCTTAGTTAAGCTGATGTGGTGAGAACAGTGGGCCTTTTAAAATGCTAATATATAATTCACTTTGCCAGCCTAGACAGCAGTCCCAGGCAAGGGGCTTCAGAGCTCCCAAATGAATGGGAATGTTATTCTTTATACCTTATCAGTAGGATGCACACTTAAAAGTTGTTTTCAGACGGTGGAGATAAGTATACATTGATGTTTCTTCATCTGGCTCAGTCTTATTGGGAAAAAATAACAGCAAATAATTTAGAAGGATGGTAGTAATAGAAACAAAATTCTTGTACTGTGATCAAAGGTAAGTGACCTATACAGGGGATAAGTCCATGTATTCAACCCTCTAAGCTGATCTGTAACTGATTACCTGCCTCTAATTCAATATAAAAGGAACATGACAAAGAAATCTTTACTTCTCTATGTGCGGTCCTATGATCTTTCTCAGAACGTCAACATAAGCTAAGTTTGTTTTCTCTACCTACAATGTGCAAGGTGGTGTTCTATGTACTTTGGGCAACTATAAAAACTATAAGACCCCACTCCTGTTTTCAAAAGGATTATGATTGGCCCTAATGCAGGGGATAAAGACTATAAACATACAAGCAGATAATTAACAATTAAAAGGTGCAGGGACTTTCCTGGTGGTGCAGTGATTAAAAATCTGCCTGCCAATGCAGGGGACACAGGTTCGAACCCTGGTCCAAGAGTATCCCACATGCCATGGAGCAACAAAGCCCGTGTGCCACAAATACTGAGCCTGTGCCCACGAGCCCACGAGACACAACTACTGAGCCCACGTGCCACAACTACTGAAGACTGTGCGCCTAGAGCCCGTGCTCCACAACAAGAGAAGCAACCACAGTGAGAAGCCCGTGCACCGCAATGAATAGTAGCCCCTGCTCACCGCAACTAGAGAAAGCCCACATGCAGCAATGAAGACCCAACACAGCCAAAAATTTAAAAATAAATAAATAAATAAATAAAATTTATTTTTTAAAAACCCCAAAACAAAAAACAATTAAAAGGTGCAATATGATTAATTCAGAAGTGAGAGACATGAACCGTAGGCATATGAAGGAAGACAATGCCTCTGGGACCCACAAAGATGTTGGGCTTTTAGTTGGTCGTCAAAAGCAGGCTGGGATTGAGATGATAAAGAGAAAGGATGAGGCAAACCACTTCAAGGCAGTGCTGTGGTGCTTGGAGGGCAATGGCTAGACCAGTAAGGCAGGAAGAGAAGGGTTGTCTATGAAAATCATGGAAAGTAAGGTTGGAAACTAATTTGGAGCCATTTTATGGAGCACCCTTAATGACAGGCTTAAGGGGGTTGTATTATAGTCAGTAAAAAGGTTTTCAAAATCATGTCCATAGAAAAGGTTTAAGAAGAGTGTGGCAGGGTATGGAATGGATTGACGGTGAATGCAAAGGAGACCAAGAGACCAGTAAGAAGTGATCCTTGAAAGTGCTGGCAATTTCCTAGAGGAAGGGCTCTGCTATGAGTATAGTATTTGGGTCAAATTATGTAGTCATCCTCATCACATTCAAGCAGACAATGACCACATTGTTCAATGGTATATCTAAATTCCCCCCTTGCCTTAGTCTAGACCTGTTCCAGACTGTCTGTGGAAGCCCACAAAATGTCTTCCTTATATGTTGACTGCTGCTAGAAGCCCACCCAATGAAGAGCCTAAAGATGAAGACCTTGAGGCTCAAGCAGGTCAGTTAGTTCCTAGAGATGGACCATGTTTATAATACAAAGGGAAAACATCATGTCTCATGAAGCATTTAGTACTTTACCATCGTCTCAAGCACAATGATAAACTCAACTCAAAAAAGAACAGAAAGCTACAAGAGTAGGCTCCAAGGATTTTCCTTTTCAGGGGGGAAGATTTACAGATTTTTTAATCCTCTTGACTCCTTGTAAAAGTTATATTATGTTGCTTTTTTCTTTGCAGCATGCTTGTTGATACATGCTATATCCTGTAATAATATGATTTTATTGTCATTTGGCCACAAAATTAGATGAATTTCATAATGAAGGCATGAATTAGAAGTAAGCAAGCATGTTTACCCAGAATCAGAGAAATGTTCTCTGTATAAAGTAAGGCTGAGCAGGCTGGGGCTTCACTCTCTTGGAGTTTACATTTCAAAAACAGAGACCTTTGTATTTTTGTTTTGCAGTCATATAATCTGGTATCCTTCCATGCCTCATGTCCCCTGCCTATCTGTTCCTTCTGGAAGCAAGACTGGTCTATGACTGTCTGGTGTCATAAATCAGGACATTTAAGGCACATAAAGAATACTTTTTGGCACTGGCTTCCAAATTCTCCCTTTCACCCTTGAGTTTCTCCCAGAACCCCCTTCCCACTCCTGTGACCTGTCCACAGCCGCAAGCCCCAGCCCTGGACCCACCCCTCAGGAGGATCGTCAGGATGTAAATACATGCTAAGTGAATGGCCAGGAGATTCCCAAAGGGTTCAAAACACATGGAAACATTCCCCTGAGGTGTGAAAACATTTTGATATTACCAGTATGGCCTATATCTCCCCTCCCACTGAAATAAAGTATAACTGAAAAAGTTAAGTGTTCCCTACAGACCTTGATGGGGGACAGGGAGGAAAGTAAGGCCTCTGCGAGATGCAGCCTGTGGAGCAGAGGACGAATCTCCCTTCTCCAGCTCGGTATCCCCGCTTCCATGTCCGCGCCTCAGCAGAATGATATGTATACTTGGTTAGGAAACACAAGGGGCCAAACAACTGTTTAATGTAATAGTTTGCATATAATCGCTCTTTCCATTTTCCCTGGGAGTCAGAATTACGGTGTCTGTACAGGAAGCATGTACATATGTACAGTTTCACCTCTAATTCCTTATGTATACACCTGTTTACAACATATGCATATTCATATCTTGTGTGTGCTGCCTGTCCACACACAGCCAGACAGGAAAGCACCCCTTGTCTGTAATGACTATGATGATCTCAAGGACATTATTGGGCTTTGATTTTTTTTTTTTTTTTGCGGTACACGGGCCTCTCACTGCTGTGGCCTCTCCCATTGCGGAGCACAGGCTCCAGACGTGCTGGCTCAGTGGCCATGGCTCATGGGCCCAGCTGCTCCGCGGCATGTGGGATCTTCCCGGACCGGGGCACGAACCTGTGTCCCCTGCATCGGCAGGCGGACTCTCAACCACTGCTCCACCAGGGAAGCCCCGGGCTTTGATCTTTGATATTCATCACGCCCAGGTTTCTAGAGTCTTATCTTCAGAAATTGTATTCGCTCTGGGCTTCCACCTTTCTTCTTCTGGAGTTAAACGTCAAGGCGACAAAGCTGGGCTAGAGAAGCTTGGTTTATCCTTTCCAGGCCTAAGGAGTCATTGTGTCTACAGAACAGATGTGGGATGGGCAGGAGCGGAGTAAACCTATCCCGTCTCCTACTGGAAATCACATTTAATTCTGACCCAAGGGGCCTCTGTGCTGCAAATGGAGAGGTAATTAAGCCTCCAGACTCTGAGCTTTTTGGGGTGAGAGGGCTTAGTTTTTCATATATACATCCAGTATATTTTTGAAGAGCAGAGGGTGGGGGTCAGAAAGTCTTAGGAAGCCTTGAAGAGAACGGAAGCAAGATGACAGGTGTTGGGCGTATTGCCGTTAGGTGGCACGGATAAATAGAACACATATTTAAAAATTCATTCCTGCTTTAAAAAGCTCAAAGAATTCTACCAGCGTTCTGGGTGGTGTGACAGAGGAATGGGGACACTGACTTGCACGGTGAGGGCTCACGTGAGGGAGTGGAGGCTGGAATGTTCCTCCTGCTATCATTATTATTTTAAAAAAATATGATGAAGCAGAAAAGTTTCACCTGCAGAGACCAGAAGTGAGACCTCGAAGGACAGGAGCCCTCCTCTGGTAACCATATTTGGTTGTTAACCAACACAGCCAAGGTCGTGGAGCCCAGTGACCTAGAGGGAGATGGCTGAGGTATCCAGTCCCTAGGAGCAGTCCCCCCGGGGAGTGTCGGTCCCATTTCAACCACTGCCGGCAAGGAACATTCCACTTGCTATCGCTCTGTGTTGATTCAGACCTTGCCTTCTGGGTGTGTGGCTGCAGTAGAGCTTGTAAAGTCTGAAGCAAGCGAGAGGACTTAAGATTTCCATGTAGGAATGTTGACACCTTCCAGGGACACAGAGAGCATGTGGTGTGTGTGTGTGTGTGTGTGTGTGTGTGTCAGGCTCATACAGAGGGTGGGGGTCACTCCCTCACTCCCCCCAACTATGTTAGCACTGGTGAAGCGAAAGTTGCCCCTGTACACTGCAAACCCTCCCCTTTCACCACACACTTTAGGAACCAAGCCGAGAGAACTCTCTAGCATGGGCACCCTTAGTTTTTTTTTTTTTGATGGGCCAAGCTTACAGTTTTCAAAGTGCTATGACAGGATGGTTGCAAAAATAAAAAGCTAGTGAAAGCTTAGTCACAATATTTCTATAGCTGGCAATCAAAAGATCATATTGCACGCAACTTGTAAAATCATCATAGAGAAATTATGCATTTTCCAGAATACCTTATTCCCTTCTGTGTATTAAACATTACTTTAATATTCTGGTGACAATGTTTTATAATTAATCTAAATGTAAGGGAATGAACACACCAGAGATTATGTCTCAGTGCAAAGAGGTGAAAAGGCTTTTCTGCAGGGGCAGACCGGATTACTGACTCAACTCCTTCCACTTAAGAGCAGCCATGGATGTCACTGAGGCTAATATCCCGTCCCATCCTCCAGTGAATGCAAACATTCTGTACACTTTGGGGAGCAAAACCCTTTCTCTCATAAGGGTGTTAATGTTAACACAGAAGAAAAGCATTTTAAAACTTGCATTAGTTCATAGACTTATATTGAACTCATGAGGGGAATCTAGCCCCAGAGAGATAAAAACTAAAGAGCTGAGACATAAACCAGTATGATAACATCCTTATTATAAGATGCAAATTGAGGGACCCGATTCACTAAAACACATGTTACTGGTATTTAATTTTGCTTGTGGGAGTATATCAGAAGCTGGCCTATGCCTTTTGCACAATCTACTTAAAAGGAGGGCGAGTAACTTTAGCTATTAAAAAAAAAGTGATAAAGAAGCACAGGGCAAGCCAAGACTGAGAGAGAATTGTGAGGATGTAATTTAAGTGTCACTGTACATAGCTTTCTTTCCTGGCTTGGGCTTAGAGGTACAACACTGGCATGGGAAGGCAAGTGGGGCTGCGTTCCTGGGTGGGGAGCCCGGGTTCTCAGCAGGGCGGTGGAATGGGCTAGCCAAGCCAGTAGGGAGGGAGCTTCTGTGGGTGGGGGCCAGAAGAGGCAGGCCCACGCCCAGTGGTCATCGCAGGAACTTCACTCACGATAGCATGGTTGTGAGCCTGTGGTTTGGAGCAGAGAAGATGTACTTCCCTGTGAGAAACAGGTCAGTTCCTCTTTCCTCGGGTGGCACAAACAGCCTGCAGGGTGTACTTGGACTTCCTGCCACTGCTTCCAGCCGCCCCCGCCCCCCCCACCCAGGCGGTGAATTATGCTTCCCTCTCAAGCTGACATTGTGAAGTTGTACCCCGCATCTCCCAGGTGGCCATTCCTGTGGGTATCAATAGACGGGAAAACTGGTCCTCAGCTCTCCCCTCCTCTTACCACCTTCCTCACCTGGGGGCTCTTCAGGAAGGGATCTCTCCCCTCAAGACTCAAAGTGCCATCAGTGGATCAAAGTGCTGTCACAGAGACTGGGCATCACCTGGGAGTCCATTAGAAATACACAACCTACAGATCCTCCCCAGAGATACTGAGTCGTGTTCTGCATTAACTTTTTTTTTTTTTTTTGCGGTACACGGGCCTCTCACTGCTGTGGCCTCTCCCGTTGTGGAGCACAGGCTCCGGACGCGCAGGCTCAGCGGCCATGGCTCACAGGCCCAGCTGCTCCGTGGCATGTGGGATCCTCCCGGACCGGGCCACGAACCCGCGTCCCCTGCATTGGCAGGCGGACCCCCAACCACTGCGCCACCAGGGAAGCCCCTGCATTAACTTTTGAGAAGTATGGTCAAGCCCATGCTCTGACCTATTGCATGAGCCCCTCATTTTGCATCTACCATTTAGGGTTTGTATAATGAAGAAAGGTTCCTCCAAACATTTATTTGTGTGTGTGGGGGGAGGGGCTGGAAGAGTCAAATCTATGTGATTAGAAGGAAAAAATATCATAGAAAGCATAGGGATAAATTGGAGGTTGTCAGGGCACAAGCATGACACACTGTTAAATACTACCTTAGATACCATTGAGGTCACCTTGATGTTGGCTGAAGATGGAACGGGCGTCCAGCCCGTGGGGGAACGGAGGGTCCGTTGAGGGGATACATTTGCTCTGAGAGTGTTGGCTGAAGCTCTAGAAGAAGCTTTGGACATAAGGGTGGTTTGCCCCTGCCTAGCCCTCTCCAGAAATATGCTGTCAGCAGCCTCCTTGAGAGCAGAAGTTAGGGAGACAGGGAGGCGGGGCAATGGGTGGAGGACAGGGAACCCCCAGGCCACCTTAGATGATTAAACTTGCTGACCCCAAGGCTGGCCAGGTAAGCTTTCAATGATTTTAGGGGCTTCTTCGGCTAACTCTGCTCCCACTAACTTGCCAATGCCTGAAATTCCTTTAATAAGATGAAAATCCTTTCGTAACACAATTAGGAGAGAAAATGCTTACACTGCAAAGTCTGGGTTGAGGTAACACTTAAGTGTGAATGAGTTGAAGAATAACCAGCCAGGACTTCCCTGGTGGTTCAGTGGTTAAGAATCCACCTGCCAATGCAGGGGCATGGGTTCAAGCTCTGGTCCGGGAAGACCCCACATCCCACATGCCACGGAGCAACTAAGCCCATGCGCCACAACTACTGAGCCTGAGCTCTAGAGCCCACGAGCCACAACTACTGAAGCTCGCACGCCTAGGGCCCATGCTCCACAGCAAGAGAAGCCACTGCAATGAGAAGCCTGCGCGCCACAGCGAAGAGTAGCCCTCGCTCGCCACAACTAGAGAAAGACCGCGTGCAGCAACGAAGACCCAACACAGCCAATAAATAAATAAATAAATATATTTTAAAAAAAAAGAATAACCAGCCAATCAATCCTCAAGTCTGGACAGGTAAAGAGATGGGCCTGTCTTGGTTTGGCTGGGTCGACAGACTCAACTAAACTCAACTAAAACAGAGAAGAGGGCTGGGTGCAGAACATGAAATTTGAAGATTCCACTCTTAGCTGTGAGTGGGGCCCAGTTTACTTCACCCTGAGCAAGAGGAGTGGAAGCATCTAAGGAAGTATTTTAGTCTTGCAGCTGCAAAGGCACAGCACAACTTTGCATTATTCAATGATGGTTTTGTTTTTTGTTTTTAAACCCAGGTTATTTCATATACCAGGAGTTTGTCTCCTAGGGCTTTATTAATTGGAGCATTACATTTAAATGTCTTATCTCTCCACTTGTCCCTGTCCCACAGTTGCACCTTTCCCTGGAGCAAGCACAGTGCCTGCATATAATTCGCTGTAGAGATGCCCAGATGTAAGTGGCCCTTTGGAAGGGCCAGCAAGACCTTCAGTGGGATAATTTACTCTTCCAGGATGGATTTTACTCATTGTGTTATCAACAGGACAGCCCACGTGCATCCAGGTCTCTGGAGTGAGTACCTTGTTCTTTTCTTCTATTTTTTAAAATCAAAGAGGATAATTTTCATGAGGCTCTCAAAGTTCAGATTACACCATCAGATTGATCTAAGTGCTTTCAGATGCGCAGGGGATTGACGAAGGCGTGGGGATGGGATCGTTAATGAATGCTTTCAAATGTGCAGATTAAAATGCTCATGATTTTCCCATAGTTCAGATCCAGGCTCTAGCCTCAGTTTCCTGTTTGGTCTTTGAGGATCCATCTCTCCAGGTGCTTCCTTTGGAAAGGAGAGCCCCAGGTGCTTGACTCTGCAGTGTGGGATCAGAAGGAATGATTGCTGAGCACCTGAGAGAAATGTTTAAATGATAGCAGCGAATTGCTGGGGAAGCAGCCCCAGGTTTTTGGAGGAGGCACAAGTAGTTCATGAAGGTCTGTAATTCTGTTTAGATTCCCAGTCATTTTCTTATTACTGTTACCACTGCATTTGTGTAACTATTGGCCTACAAAACAGTTCACAAGCATTCTCTCATTTGATGCTCACAGTAGCCCTGTAATATGTTACAAGCAGGACACATGCTGTTACCTCCATTTCATGGACTGGAAAACTGAGGCTCAGAGCTGTTTGATCACACAGCTAGTTAGAAGTCAAGTCAGGTCCCAGGGTCGACGTTTCAGTACCATGTGAGGATGGCATAAAGTGAGATCTGTAGACCACTGTTTCTCTGATGAGTTCAAGTTCTCTGCTTTGCTTCTTCCTCCCTCCAAGGCAATAAGTTGGTTCAGTGTCCTCTCCTGGAACAAACTTTGGAAGCATCTCATCAGTGCTAGGTAGCTATGATTTGGTCCAGCAGTTCTACTCCTCTGTATATATCCAGAAGAATTGAAAGCAGGGACTCAGATATCTGTACATCCATGTTCATAGCAGTATTACTCATCATGGCTAAAAAGTGGAAACGACCCAAGTGTCCATCAGGAGATGAATTGATAAACAAAATGTGTTATGTACACACAATAGACTACTGTTCAGCCATAGAAAGAAATGAAATTTTGACACAGGCTACAGTGTGGATGGACCTTGAAAACATTATGCTTAGTGAAACAAGGCAGTTACAGAAGGACAAGCATTGTATGATTCCGCTTATATGAGGTACCTACAACAGGCAACATCATAGAGACAGAAAGCAGAATACAAGTTACCAAGGGCTGTGGCGAGGGGAGAGAGGAGTTGTTTAATGGGCACAGAGTTTAGATTGGAGATGATGAACAAATTCTGGAGATGGATGGTGGTGAAGGGTCCACAGAATTGTAAATGTAGTTAATGCCGCTGCATTGTACACTTACACGTGGTTAAAATGATAAAGATTAAATATTATGTTATATCTATTTTACCACAATAAAGAAAAACTTTTAAAAAAGCAGGCAAACAAAACCCAAATATAAAACAACAACAACAACAACAAACAACAACAACAAAATAAGAAGAAGTAAAAGAGGAGGCAAGGCAAGCAGAGAAAGCACAGGGTAAACCAGGGTTCCCCAATCCCTGGTCCGTGGCCTGTTAGGAACTGGGCTACACAGCAGGAAGTGAGCGGCAGGCCAGCGAAGCTTCATCTGTATTAACAGCTGCTCCCCATCGCTCGCATTACCGCTGAGCTCTGCCTCCTGTCAGCATTATGGTGAGTTGTATAAGTATTGCATTATATATTACTGTGTAATAATAATCGAAATAAAGTGCACAATAAACGTAATGCACATGAATCATCCCGAAACCATCCCCCCACCCCCGAGTCCATGGAAAAATTGTCTTCCACAAAATCGATCCCTGGTGCCAAAAAGGTTGGGGACCGCTGCGGTAAAGGGCAGGGCTGGTGTGGGAGACACAGTGGCATGGAAATGGAAGAGGGCAGAAGGAAAGGAAAGTGCCCAGAAGCAAGTGCTCGACCCAGGGGTCTGCAGCCTGTGGAGGCAGGAGGGTGATCTCTGGGGCCTGAGTCTACTGCACGAAACCATCCCAGACAGGTTCCACCAGAGGAGGGCTGGTTTTCTTTTACTACGAGAGAGTGTGCCTGGAGCCCTGGGGCGGGATCACCTCCCTGGGGTGGGAGAAGTGTCCATTTCCAGTTTATTTATGTGTTTTATCCCAAGAGTGGGATAAATGGCTGTGAAACCGACCTGATATTTATGGCCATTTTAAGGCTGGTGGTTGATATGAGTGCTTTCTAGACGAACTGCGCCCTCAGAGCCATTTGCTTTGGTAGACTATTTCTGTTGGAGAGGAGACTGGGAAAAATCATCAGATTTCCTGCTTGCTGCTCCCTCTAATTGTATTCTCACCTTTGAATAATTTCTGAGAATTAAGGAAGCGTAAGAAGTGGGGCCTCTTCAAGTTATGGGGGCATTCCAAAGACAGGTAAAATGTACTCTACTGGGGCCGGGCTCTTTACTGTTAGTTTGTGAAATCTACTTTTACCATTCTAAAAGTTTCATGTTGCCCATACTACCCGTTAGGAAAAGTAGAAGATCAGGCTTTCAGAGATGTGCTCGGGCTGGATCAGGGAAGAGAGATTCTAAATCACACCTGGTCTGTTAATTTGTGTGGTCATTTCTTTTTTATTTAGAATTCCCTCTTTTTTTGCCTTTAAGCCACAGGTATAATCACAGCCTTTGCCCAAAGAACTCCCCACCTGTCAGACCCTGAAGGTTCAAGTCTGTGGACAGAAGAGGTGTGAGTACTGAGCTAAAACGGAACATGGGCAAGAGTTTTGTCTGGTCACCACTGGGCTTTAAGAACTTGAAGGCCAAGAACTGGCCTCAAAAACAAAGGAGTGGTGATAATTTTGTAATGTATAAAAATATCGAATCACTATGTTTTGCACCTGGAAAAAAGAAAAAAGATGAGGCAAAGTCAATATATGCTTTAAAAAGGTATAAAACACACACACACACACACACACACACGCGTATATAATAATTCCTTCTCATATTCTTAGAGCCACAAAAAAAAAAAAAAAAAAAGCAAAGGAACTGAAGGGACTTGAAGTTACATTCTGAGACCAAGGCAAAAGACCCCACATCTTGGGATCTTGCTGTAACCTGCTTTCAGGTGGTATTCAGCATGCATTTGCTTGGTGATGGAGGCAGATGATTGGAATTTGTTTTTCGCCAAATGATTTCATTGTCTGAGTCCTGAGCCCTGGTCAAATCTTCTTCCCTTTTTATCTTATTTATAAAAACATCAATTGGTACAGGCTGGGCTTAACTGCAAGAGAATTTAAGCAGGAGGAGAGCCTAATTCATACAAACTACCTAGTAAATCTGGGACTTCTCTGAAAGGATTCCAAATAAATGTATTTGTCTGGGAGGAGGGCAAGGAAGTAATTATATTATTACTAATAATGTAATGAGAAAATCGTACCTTTGAAAACTATTTTTACCTTTGTTGAAGAGTTTTCTCATTTTGTCCCCATGCTACCCAGGTATTGCCATTAGCCTCATTTCTCCAGTGAGTAACCTGAGGCACAGAGAAGTCCAGTGGTTTGTTAGGGGCCACAGAACTGGTTAGGAGAATAGGCAGGGATTAGGACTCATCCTGCAGACTTTCCCTGCGGCTTTTAATCTTGTCCTTTCTGGACATGCCCACTCCTGGCTTTCGACTCATGCTAGGCGCTTGGTGAGATAAGTGTTGGATACAGTGTGATGTGTCGGGTAGGGGGTGGCTCCTGAAAGTGCTAACGTGCTCAGGCTGCCATGGTGAGGTGATGGGAATTGAGGACAGACCCGTTCCTGGAGGGAGAATTGTGAGCACCGGGGTTATGATACTGATCTGCGGTTCTCAGTGATTCCCTTTGTTATAGACCCTTTTGAGTTGGGCCCCATGAAGGGTCCTCCTACCTTCTATTGGTCTAGCCAATAGAAGGAGACGGAGTTTAGTTCAGAAGTTTTGTTCTTTGATTCGAGAACGGAGAGGTGCAAGCTCAGGCTCTAGAGCACATACTCCGCCCAAAAGGCCATGGGCGGGGCTGCTTTGTAGGGATCTCGTCAGCGGGGGGCGGGGCGGAGTTCTCCCAGGGCTGGCGCACCTGCGCTGATCCCGGCTCCAGATCTCTGGGCGGGGTGCAGCATCTCGGCACTCGGTCTGCTGCCGCCATCTTGAATTGAGTGTCGTGTGCAGCGCTTCGCCGGCCGAGCTGAGGTGTTGCAGTCGTTTCCTACTGGGAGCTCCGGTTTGAAGGGCCCGGTACAAGGCCTCTCTACACGCAGCCCACTTTGAGCAAGTGAAACTGGACGAAGCACAAAGGAAAACAAGGTTAGACGTTATTTTATTACCCAGCTTCTATTTTTATTTCCCAGGAATTGTTCATGGGGGCTTTGCCGGTGACACATGCAGGCTGAGAGAGCAGGTGCATTTACGTACCACCTGCAGCCTCTGGGCTACCTCTGGGCCTGGCCAGCTCCTACCTCTTACCTCTAAGAGGGCAGGCAGCTTGCTCCATCACCCCTGAAGTTTCAAATGCCTTCTTTTAAAGTTACTGTACTGGTCGGGACAGCAAAGCCATTTCCTTCAGAAGGCCTTTTTTTGTTTGTTTGTTTGTTTGCGGTACGCGGGCCTCTCATTGTTGTGGCCTCTCCCGTTGTGGAGCACAGGCTCCGGACACGCAGGCTCAGCGGCCATGGCTCACGGGCCCAGCCGCTCCGCGGCATGTGGGATCTTCCCGGACCGGGGCACGAACCTGTGTCCCCTGCATCGGCAGGCGGACTCTCAACCACTGCGCCACCAGGAAAGCCCTGTTTGTTTGTTTTTTAGAAGGCCTTTGTTTTAACATTCTCAGATTATCTAGGAGGAGTCATTAGTCTCCTTTCCCCAGATGGATTCGTTTGTCAGATTTTGTACATCTCACTTTATTCAAGAAGGAAGGAGTCTGCCCTTGAGAATACATGGTGCTGGGAAGTCAGCTGAGACAAGCCTGGAGGCTGCAGGGCGATGGGCTATGGAGGGTGGCAGCCACACGAAGGCTACCCGGGCAGACAGCTTGGAGGCCAGGCCGGCAGCACTGAAGGCAACATCCCTGGACCTCACAAGCGATCCCACTGGAATGTGTGCCGGGGGAGGGGCTGCTGGGGACGCCTTCAGGCCGGGTGTTTGGTGGCGCAGTGCTGGATTCAGAGCCGAGACACCTGGGCTCTAGTCCCTGCTCTTTCAGTTCATTTTCTTCTCTGGGCCTTAGTTTCCTCATCTGTAAAATGACTAGATGAATTCCAAAATCACTTCTGACTCTAAGATTCTATGTGACTCTCCCTGCAGGGGAGAACCTGGGAGGTAACCTGAGAGAACACAGCTCAGGGGTGGCCAGGTAGGAATTCACCTGGCGTAGCCATAGGACGAATCAGTGAATGGCTGTCACAGCTGTGAGCAACCCGTGGCGAGAGAAGTAGGCTTAGGCCAGTCAGGGAAGGAAGGTGATTCTTAAAAACGCCAGGGAAGTTATAGAAGGAGGTTTTGCCTAAATGACGGGCAAGTAGGCAAAATAAACCAGCTCAAGGTCTCAATTTGGTCAGGAAAGGAGTGCCCTTTTTTTTTTTTTAAAGGAAATAAATCCAATCGGGTCTTTTATCTTGTTTAGAAATAATAAATTTTACATGTATTGGGGTTAGTAGACCAGTTCGGGGGCTCTTTGGGGGCATGGGTTCATTAGGCTGGGAGTATTTATGAGGCAGGGTTTATAGGACACCATTCAACGATCCTTGGGCCAGGGCTGTTTTGGCTGCAGCTTTGGGTGATCTTTTGGAGCTCTGTTTTACTGAAATATAGTTTAGAGCACAAAGAATTAAATGGCTTTTGAAAACATTTTCCTCCCACCCCAACTAGTTAAATTCCCAACACTTTGCTACCATGGCTATAATTCAGTTTACAAACACAAATGGAGTGCCCACATGTCTTCCTACATTCAGGGTACAGTATGAGGTATTTCGAGGAAAATAACAATGAACTACAGCAGGGCCACGGCAGGTGACGCAAACATTTTCCTGTAATCAGTTTTGGGAATTTTCCTTCTCATATGAGAAGGCACACCAGCACATACCTACACCATGACCTCCACGTGCCTTTTTGCTACAGGACTTAGTTTTGGTTTCTGGAAACTTTTTCACAATTGATAGGCCACACTTTGTCCTAATCAAAATATGGTAGACCACTGGTTAAAATATGGCATGAACATTGTTTTAAAAAAGGAGATTCTGGAATAGAAACTGGTTAAGACAATAAATGAATGCTGTCTCACTGGGCACTTGGTGAAGGTAAAGGGCATGCTCTGTTTCTGAGCACCACTTACGTGTATGTCATTTGCTCCTCTGATCCATGTAGTATTTTTTTTTTTTTTTTTTTTTGTGGTATGCGGACCTCTCACTGTTGGGGCGTCTCCCGTTGCGGAGCACAGGCTCTGGACGCGCAGGCTCAGGGGCCATGGCTCACGGGTCCAGCCGCTCCGCAGGATGTGGGATCTTCCCAGACCGGGGCATGAACCCGTGTCCCCTGCATCGGCAGGCGGACTCTCAACCACTGCGCCACCAGGGAAGCCCTGATCCATGTAGTATTATTGCCATTCTCCAGATAAAGAAACTGAGGCTTGAACTAGTTAAGTGACTTGTTAAAGGTCATTTAGCTTGGATCTTAAGCTGGGTCTCAGAGCATGGAAAAGATTTGCAGGGGCAGAGAATAGAGAGGAGAGTTCGAACAAGGTATGTCTTGGGAAAGAGTGAGGTGCAGAGGTCAACAGGAATGGATGGTTTAACTTCGCAATGTCACAGCCTTTTGGGTTGAAATATATCTACCTGAAGTGGCTTTTCAGTCCCCCAGTATTGCAGGGGGTAGAAGTAACCTGCACTGTGCTACTCCCATCTGTCTTAATAGTGCCCGTCTCTAAGTCCAGAAAGAGAACTGGGAGGAGTGAGAATATAAAATAATTACTCTTTGATGGCAATTTCCATATGCTTCCTAAAATGATACCCAACCCAAATTACCTTTCTACAGGTACATCTAGACAGCTGAGGCTTAATAAATCTGAAATAATAATGGGAAAAGCCATAAGAGTAATGATTTTAAAAGCCCCGTGTTCCCAAGGGGCATGTATTACCAGCTGCAGACTCCTTTCTGTGTGTGATCAAAACCGTTTTTGTTCCGTTTAAAAATAAGACACTTGTAAGAAGGTGCTTCATTGGTTGAAGAAGTAGTTGCTTGGCCGCTGGCTTGATTTCTGAAAACAAAAATGACGTTTCTGTGGAGTCAACCTGAACAAGGTGTTTTGTTCGGCTTCTCAAAAGTTGCAAATAAACTTTAAAGAGATTCTCAGGGAGGCGGTTGTGGTGATTGACTTATTACTCCCCATGCCCACCCCTCCCCCTCTTTTCGCCTGTTTACCATCCCTGGATAACCCCGAGGAGTTAGGTTGGGATGAGAGCGCAGGGTGTTGTGGGCCTCTGACGTTGGTCAGGAGAGGTTGGAGGCTGGGGGTGGAGCCCCAGAAGGATAAGGAGGCTCAAGGTGGTGTCGCCTCTTATCCACCACACTTCTCCCCAAGAGAAGGCTGCCGCCACCATCCTCTCCTTTGCCACTGGTGGTGACTATGGGAATACATCTCATAGGATTTGAGAGGGATGTCCAGGTTCATCTCTTAGGACCCATTAATTCAGTTGCTTGGGTGTTCTAGTGATGGACTTGTGTGGTATGGTGGAAAGAGTGCCAGATGGCAAAAGAAGCCTTGGCCCTGGACAGTTCTGCTGTGCAGGTTTAAGAGAGTTCCTTAAGATTTCTCCATCTCCATTTCCTCATATGCCATCCAGGATGGTTGTATTGGATTATCTTCACTCTCCCTCCCAAGTCTGTGAGTAGAGGCTAAAGTTGTAAATCCAGTCTCCCCTCCTCAGGGTATAGATAATGCTGCTTTGTGCCACAGTCAGACAGTGGCCCGCACCTGCCCTTATCTGGACTCCTCTAGATGAGGATGTCAGTGGTTCAGTACAAATCCTTTGTCCTTTTAGGTAAAACAGCTCCTGGTCGATGCAGTCAGCAAAATTGTGTAGAAGAACTATGGCGAACAGCTATGCTGGTTTGCCTGAGACTGAGACAGTTTTAAAACTGGCAAAGTCCTGGGAAAACTGAGACGAGGTGGTCACCCTGAGAAGGACAGTGTCCACCAACTTAGTGTGAAGGTGCTGCTCAGCCAGGGCCAGTGAAGATATCACTGAGAGATATAGAAACATTCTAGAAAGCTCCAATTTCTCTTGGCAATTATGTATTCCCTGGAAATCTCTTCAGGGCTCTGTTAGACAAATATTGAAATTTAAGTGATGAAATGTCTTCTCCCCCCAGGCCCCAGGCCTATGTAACTAAGACACTTCCTATCCCAGAGGCTATTTTGGCCCTGGTCTAATTGATCTTGCACCAGATGTCCCTGAAACCACCTCTTGCTCACCACAGCCTCCTAGTCCAGCATTCACCTGCCTGGTGCAGGAGGCATGATCCATACGAGTCTGATGGGACTATGGTAAGCCTCTGCCCAAGTTCTCACATACCCTCCCATCCCTCACCCTAGGCCTGGGAATAAGTAACCTCCCTTCCAAAACTGATGCTCTGACTGGGCTGCTAAGTAAGAAACATGTGACCGTAAGAAAGCAGGAGACTTAAATTAAGAGGTGAGTATGCATGTTTCATGCCCAGGATCCAAGATGTCCTGATTTAGGTGATTATTCTTAGAGGGAGGGTTCTGAGAGTGGCTGTAAGAGTCTAAAAGAGCCTATATTGGCACAACTATTCCCTGTTGCCAATAGCTACTCTTTGTAGGGATGTGACAACTTCTTTCTGGGGCTTGGACTCATTTTCTTCTGAACTTCTTCTGAGTTGGGGAGCAATGTAGGTGGTTCCCTCAAGTCTCTTCCCTTTTATTTAATTCTACTTCTACTCCTAGCTTTTCTTACTTGGGCCTTCCTTCTCTCTATGCTTTGGTGGCACAGAACTCTGAGCAGCGATTTTATAATTTCTAAAATCTGTTTGAATCATACAATTTATATACAGTTATTTTTTTGTTGTAAAAATTCAAATTTTGTCAGTTGGATGGATGAGAATGATGTGGTCTTGGTTTAGTTCACGTTTCCTTGGGTCCCTGAATGACAGTGTGAGGTAGGCCCTCCTTCATCTGCCACCCTCTGGATAACCTGCATCAGACTGTGATATAAGTGAAAAATACTGTTTTATTGTGTTAGGCCACTGATATTGGGGTTGTTTGCTACAGCAGTTGGCCTGCCCTGACCAATGCAAGGCGTTTCAAATAATAGCGGAATGCTGAAACCTTCTTGGCCTCTTAATACCACACCAGCCAGGCCCTGTCCTACCTGGCCTGTGTGTGAAGCTGACTTCCATTTCTTAAGACCTAGCCTATGGTTTGAAAACCCAAGTAACTACAGAGAACTGAAATAGTCTTTCCCCCCTCCTCTGTTTCTGTCTCTCTCCCATAGCCATCCTTCCACCATTGTCTTTGTGAATAGTCTTTTCCTTTCTCTCTCCCTATTTACAAAAGCAAAATGGAAATGTTCAAAGGTTAAAATAGGCCAATGATTCTTTGGCTATGTCAATGCATAACAAATTGGGGTGGAGAATTTTAACAATTAAAATTTTTTTTCCCCTGAATCTTCTTTTGGCCTTTAGTACTATCTAGATAATTAATGCCACTGTGATATCTTTTCTCCTCTCTTTGGGTGACTAAATATTTGCACCTCAGCTCCCTCCTTTTTGTGTATGTGTATAGAAATAATTTCAATGCCCTAGCTTAAGATCTGGCAAGGAAAAATATCCTTATCCCCTTGGAGAAGGTCATCCAATTCTGGAAAAGCTGCCTCAAGAAAGAACCATATACACGTTTTGTAAAAGCATGATTATTAAGTTTCAGGTTTATTATCATGCAAATGCTTCCATTTCCCCTCTTACCCCACCCAATCCCCTCCTACAGTTGTAAGTGAAATGACATCTGGGACATTGGGAATTTAACCAGCCAGTCAGGAAGGTGGAACAATGTATCCTCAGCTATTGGTTCACAGGGGTTTTCAGAGGGCCTTTGCAGGGAACTTAAGGAGTTGTTCCTTTAAACAAGGTGCTAGCTTATCTCACATTTTAAAACTCCCTTTGCTTTTGAATTTAAGTGTTTATCTCCTTGGGAGTATGAATTGGTACAAGCAATTTGGCAACACGCATAAGGAGCATTAAAAACGTTTGCTTATATTACCCTGTAGTCCCACTTCTAGGGCCTTATCCTAAGGAAATAGTCAGAGATGTGATGACAGATGTATGTACATGGATGCTTATCACAGTATAATTTATGATAGCAAAACTCCTGGAAACAGCCTAAATGCTGAATAATAAGGGTAGGGTAAGTCTGCTTGATAATGGAATACTATGCCGCTTTTAAAAATAGTGTTTTCTCCCCGAAAACTTAAGGACATGGGAAAATGTTCATGATACAGTGTTAAGTGGGAAAAAAAATATACAAAACAAATTCTCACCTTTTATTAAAAAATAGTTTATCGAGGTACACATACATAAAAGAAAATGAATAAATACACATAAGAGGAGTTTGATTCTAACCTCAACTCTGACATCTAACTGCTTAGCATTTAGATGCTAAGTGATTTAAAACCTGTGAATTTTTTTTTCAGGGTTGTGGTGTTTTCTCAACACATCTGAAAGAATGTTTGCAAAGTTCCTTGCCCATAGTGGTTGCTCAGTAAATGGTAGTAGCTATTATCGTTATGATTCTTACCACTATTATTTATTAGTGGTAGGATTGTCAGTGACAAAGCTCAGGTAAGAGTAGTTTTGTGGGGACAGCCTTCCTGTTACTCTCAACTCACTTCCCACTGTTGTCTACTCACTATCTTCTGTGAGGTGGTACTGCCCCCAATCCAGACAAAACAAACCCCAAGCCTCAAAGTGGACATTGTCATAGGGATAAAACCTCCTGGAAAATATGTGGATGGGGACATTTGGAGGAGAGCAGAACTTCCTCTGGTTGTTCAAACAAAGCAAGTTAAGCATTTAGGAAAATGACTTACTTGTTGGGTTGAAAACAAATGATAGTATACCGTCTGCGTGGTGCTTCATTATTTAAAGTCCTATTATCTCATAGGAGGAAGCATTTCTGTGAAGTAGCTTATATGGTTTGATCTCCTGTATTAGTTATCCATTGCTAGGTAACAGATCACCTCAACACTTAGCACTTACATCAACACACATTTATTATCGCATAGTTACTATGGGTCAGGAATCCGGATGCAGCTTAGCTGGACTGCGGGTCTGTCATGGACCGCAGTCAAGGTAAGGACAGATCTACAGTCTTCTGGAGGTTCAGCTGGGCAAGCTCACTCAGTGGCTCTTGGCAGGATTCAGTTTTTCATGAGCTGTTACACTGAGGGCCTTGGTTCCTCACTGGCTATTGGCTGGAGGCTGCCTTAAGTTCCTTGCTATGTGGTCCTCTACAGGGCAGCTACAACATGGCAGTCAGCTCCATTGGAATAAACAAGTTGAGAGAGAGAAAGAGAAAAGTCAGTCTTTTGTAATCTAATCTTGGAGTTGATATCCTATTATTTTTGCCATTTTCTTTTTGTTAGAAGCAAGGTCCAGGTCCAGCAAGGTCCAGCCCACACTCAAGTGGTGGGGATTACACAAGGGCGTGGATGCCAGAAGGCTGGGGCATTAGGGTCATTTTAGAAGGTAGCCTACCACATCCCCTTTTTACAGCAGAGGAAACCAAGGCTTAGCAAGGATGTGTGACTTTGCCTAAATCATCCATGAAGGAATACTCAAACCAGGATATTTTGGTTTCCAAAGCCTGTGCTCTGTCCACTCATGCAAACCTCTACTCATTCCAGTGTAAGCCTCATGCATGAAGGCATGCATGGTGTAATTTATTGAATGCTTAAGTATTTTCATATAATAAACATAGCCTAAGACACCTACAACATTTTATGATATTCTAGGTTGGGGCCACATTTTGGAGACAGATAGAAAAATATGATAATTAGAAAAATATACAGAGGCTCCATTACCTACAAATGCCATCCAGAGTTTTCACATAGGAGGGCCTGGAAAATAGTTCTTTAGGCCATCCAGGGTAGCAGCGAAGATTAATTCCAAGCTGTTAACGCATTTTCTTATGCAAATACTCCAGCAGCTCAAGCTAGGAGAAAGTCTGGGCACTGCCCCCTCCCCATTCACTCTGGACACTCAATTTGCAAGGAAATGTGGCTCCCTCACTAGGAGGAGACAGTTTGGTTCTCCTTGGTGGGGAGGGGGTGTTAGGATGTGGGGGCAAGGAGGTGGTGGAGGGAGATCCAGCTATCCATTAGTGACATTGATCATTTTAACACCATTTGTGGTTAGAAAAACAATGATATTACCTTAATTTAGTAATTAAATTGCTCCAAGCAGGAGAGATCAGCAAAGCCTAGGGTTAGTTTCAGGCGCACTGAATTTGGGGCCTTCCAGGAATGGGAGTCGAATCCTGCATCACCGCGAAGAAGGCTATTCCACAAGATCAGTGTTCAGTCTCAGTGGAGATGGGAAATCTTGTTTCTGGGGAGAGAAAGGCAAGCAAAAGGAGCATGTGTCTGGGGGCTAGATGGAGTTTCATCTGGGATTTTTTAGAATGGTCAATACTGGGTATCAAGGTGGTGATTACTGATGATTTTATGGCTCTTTCCCATTAAATAATACTTGGGGGTGGGGGGGCACTCAAAACTTTGTTCAGGGAATGAACAACCTCAGTTTAGGCATGGCAGGCTTGTGGGCAGTTAAGCCCTGTGTTGTCTGAGGCAGCTGTTGAGGAGGCAAATCAGAGGTACAGTTGGAGGCCTCTGGAGAGATCGGCCAGGACATTGGACTGACTTGGGAGGTGGAGTAGGGGTGCTGCAAGTTGAGGACTTGAGCTGCGCAGTTACCTGGAAGTAGGAGGGGGCCCCCAAGACTAGAGCAAAGGTGTGCTCAAATATCTCCGGGAAAGGCCCCTTTCCAGAAGGAGAGAGGGAGATGGAGAGATTGGTAGAGAGTTGGGATGTACATTCCCCCCCGCCCCCAAACCTCTACACACATTGAGAATGAAAGGACTCACTCAGGTTTTCCTACAGTGGCGAGGGAGTTCAACTGAAGGAAGATAGTGTAACTGCAGGACAAGCCCCTAAACCTCCTTTGTAATTCCTGCTTCTGGCAAAGAGTTTTCAGAAAAAGCATGTTTTTGGAGTGTGTTATCTCCATCCCTAAACCTTCCACCGTATGTCCCCTTCTAGACATTTGAGGGTACTTCTGCTCTATTTTCACTGTATCCTCACAATGCCTTCAAGCAGATAGGGTGGGTGTTATCATCCTCATTTGACAGAGGAGGAAAACCGTGGCTTGGAAAAGTTCAGTGATTGGTGAGTTTGGAGTAGGTGGTCCAGAGACCGGGTTTCCTGACTTCTGGTTCAGAGCCCTTCCTATTTCACCACAGTACCTGGGGAAGACAAAGCTGGTTTGAAGTGAATGACAAAGAAAGGGAGCTTGGTCCCAGTGGGGATTTTGAGGAGAAGCCACTAAGGTTCCTTGAAAATGGCTTCTGCTGATGGGTGGACGGAAAGGGAGGAAGCATCAGGGGAGACCCGTAGACCAGCCTCTGAATTTCTGGAACAGCTTAGAGCTGATTAACTGATTAACTTCTTAAAGAGGCTGGGATATAGTGGAAAGGTCATTGACCTGGGGGACAGAAGACCTATATTGTTTTGTAGTCCTAGTTGTGCCACTAATTCACTGTTTAACTCTGTGACTTCAGTCTCTCCAGTTCTTGTTTTGCCCACTTGTAAAACATGAACTAGATGATCTCCAAGACCTTTCTAACTCTTTCTAGGGGAAATCAGATGGAAATGCAGTCAACTTCCATTCCATTTCACCGTGATTGATTACTAGATTCCAGCCTCCAGGAACCCCAGTTTCTCCCTCTAGAATAACCAAGTTCTAAGCATCTTGGAACTTTTTCTGACCGTGAAACACAGTGACCTAGGTTATGAGAGAAACCTTCCTTTCTTTCTATTCACCACTTTCCTGTGCCACTCCTAGGGTGACACACTAGGAGTGACAATAGTCACTTTGACCCCACCCAAGAGTTTCCATTCCTTGTCCCCATGCCTGCATTTGACGCCACACCATTCCCTGCCTGTGTTCCTTCAGATCTACCTTCTCCCATTCTGCCCTCAGCCTCCCCTGCCTGCAATCATAGCCTCATTTCCCCAGTGAGGCAGTTAAATGACCGTTACTCAGGAACCATGAAGAAATGTAAGATAGGTTCCTTGTCCTCCAGGAGCTTAAAACATAATGGGGGTGAAATTGATCAAAAGATCAGCAGTTTTTTTGTTGAAATTGACAGATTGATTCTAAAGTTTATATAAAAATGCAAAATGTTTTGACTACCTAGAATAGTCAAAACAATTTTGAAAGAGAAAAACCAAGTTGGAGGACTTATACTACCTGATTTTAAGACTCAGTGTAAAGTTAGAATAATCAAGACATTGTAGTGTTGGTATACAGATAGATATGTGGATCAATAGAACAGAATAGAGTCCAGAAATAGATCCACACATACATGATCAGCTGAATTTTTTACAAAGATGCAAAGGCAGTCATGAGAAAAACATAATCTTTTCATCAAATGAACTGGAGTAATTAGAATCCATGTGCAAAAAAAAAGAACTTCAATCTCCATCTCACACCATAGACAAAAATTAACTCAAAATGGATCATAGACCTAAATGTAGGAGGTAAAACTATAAAACATGGGAGAAAATCTGTGTGACCTTGGGTTAGACAAATACTTTTTAAATAGGACACACACACACAGAGATCAAACTATAAAATAAAATATTGATAAATTGAACATTATGAAAATTGAAAACTTTTGCTTTTCAAAAGATACTGTTAACAAAATGTGAAGAGACTGGGAGAAAATATTTGCGAAAAATATTTTATACTTTATATCTGATTAAGAACTTGTATCTGGAGTAAAGAATTCTTACAACTTAATGAGAAAACAAACAATAAAATGTGCAAAAGATTTGAACGACAGACAGTTCACCAGAGAAGATATGCAAATGGCAAATAAACACATGGAAATATGCTTAACATCACTCGTCATTAGGGAAATGCAAATTAAAACCATAAGGGGATACCACTACATACATGCTCAAATGACTAATATTAAAAAGATAAAAAATATCAAGATTTGACAAAGATGTGGAGCAGCTGGAACTCTCATTCATAGGAATGCAAGATGATACAGTCACTCTGGAAAAGAATTTGGCAATTTCTTATAAAGTTAAGATACACTGACGCTATGACCCAGCAATTTTTCTGCTAATGAGAAATGAGAGCATACATCCACACAAAGACCTGTATTCCAGTATTCATGGCAGCATTATTTGCAATAGTGAAAAACTGGAATAGCCGTCAACTAATGACTAGGCAAAGGAATTGTGATGTAGCTGCACAGTAGAATACTACTCAGTAATAAAAAGAGCGGAAGTACTGATGCCTGCAACAATATGGATGAATCTCAAAGACATTGTGCTAAGTGAAAGAAGCCAGACAAAAGAGTACTTTCAGAATGATTCCATTCAAATGAAATTCTAGAAAAGACAAAACACTTGTGATAGAAAGCAGATCACAGAATGCCAGGAGTCGGGGGCCTGGATAGGAGGTTGACTGCAAAAGGGTGAGAGATAACGTAAGTGTTCTACATGATGGAGGTGTGGTTACATGACTGTACACATTTGTCAGAACTCATTGAATTGTACACTGAAAATTGGCGAAAGTTTTTTTTTTTTTTTAAATATAATAGTGTTTATTTTACTTGTTGACAGTTTGCTTTATTTATTTATTTATTTTTGGCTGTGTTGGGTCTTCGTTTCTGTGCGAGGGCTTTCCCTAGTTGTGGAGAGTGGGGGCCACTCTTCATCGCGGTGCGTGGGCCTCTCACTATTGCGGCCTCTCTTGCTGCGGAGCACAGGCTCCAGACGTGCAGGCTCAGTAATTTTGGCTCACGGGCCCAGTCGCTCCGCGGCACGTGGGATCCTCCCAGACCGGGGCACGAACCCGTGTCCCCTGCATCGGCAGGCAGACTCTCAACCACTGCGCCACCAGGGAAGCCCCTGGCGAAAGTTTTATTTATCTAAAATCACACCTCAATAAAGTTGATTAAAGAAAATACAGTGAGGAGAGAGGAAACATGTTGGCTTGAAATGAACAATGTCAGGTAGAGTAGGAGGCACTGCCCAGAGAAGAGGGGCAGAAGGAGCACTAGAAAGTAAAGATGATGCCTAGCTCCCAGCTGTATGTGGGCTGATCCTGGGCAGGTGGGGAGAAAGGAGATTTTCCGGGTGGTCCCTGAGGGCTCGGCCGGGCTGGCACAGGAGGAGAGGAAGGACAGAACCCCGGGGAATGCCAGCTTCTAAAGGGCAGGTGGGGAAGTGGTTCCAGCCGCCGTGGTTTTGGTCAGCCCCTTTACAGTAAGCTGTGGGGAAGTGTGGAGGTGCTCGAGTGTGGCGGCACTTTTGGCCTTGAGCCCTACACACGGGTCACTTTCATCAGAACAGGAAAACGAAACAGGCTCCCCTGAATGATTTATGGGAGGGCTTGTATTTTGGGGATGTGATACTGCAATTTGTGCTATGGGATCAGGACATCTGTTTCCAGGGAGGTGTGTTCTCTTACCATGAGTCTTTCCCACCAGGGATCTCTCACCCCCTCAGATAGTTGACACGCTTTGTCTGGGTTGCTTGTTAGCATAAAGGGGCCTTCTGGTAAAAAGTGGCCTCAGCAGTGTGTGAGCATGAGTGGTCTGGGGCCAACTGGGAGGTGAGCAGGAACTGCTTGGGTCCCACCCTGTCTCTCAGATGGCGTCCAGCAGTGCAGTAAGCTGTAGGATTAGGGTGTGTGCCATCGGTCAGATGGCATAGGCAGCCTCCCACTTAACAATTAAGTTTTAGCCATTTATTTAATTAAATCCCAGTTACACTAACTGTCCCCATGTGGATTAGTGTCCCTTGCTGGGGAACTCCACTGCCAGCAGATCTTGGCCTACAACCCCTTCTCCCCAGGAGGCACATTCCCCGGGGGAGGTCTGAAGCAAGAAGGCATGGAATCATCTAATATTCTGACTAGAGGGACTTGGGCAAGCTTCCTGTTCAACTCTGCACGTCACAGGTAACGAAATTGAGGCTAGCTGGTCACAGGGAGCCTGTAGGATAGGGACTTGCTCAATGTCACACAGCCTGTTAAGTGTCGAGCAGGACTTGATGCCTCTAGCCTCAGGGTTTTTTTCTAGGTCATGCGGACTCATTCCTCTTGGTTTACAAGGAGTCTGGGCTGGCTGGGCACGTGTTTAGACAGAGACACGGTGTATACTTATGGCGGGCAGGTACCCTGACTCTTACGTGGGAACCTTTGCTGGCGCCCACCTTTCCCTGCCAGGCTAGTTCAGGAAAAGAGCCCCCAGGAATAATTCAATTTGGAAGGCTCAGTACAAGCCACATCTTTTTTTTTTTAGCCCCATCCCTTTCTGCTTTTAAAAGGAAATACAAATCATCAACTCTTAGTGAGAAAGGTCTCCTTTAAATCTCAGGGACTTTGTTTTGTCCAAAGGGTGTTTGAGTTTCCAGAAGTCTCACCCCTCCCAGTTTTAATACTCCCCAGTAATCCCTTCTGCCCGAGGCCTTGGCCACATGGTGTTCATGGTCTCCTACCATGTCTGGGTGAATCCCAGCACCCAGCCTGAAAACCTCCTGTAACCCATGAGTGCCAGGAGCATATTAAGCAAGAATGTGTGTGTACAAGCTCTTCCCCCACACTGTATGTGGGATCGAATATTCATTGTATAAGTCAAATTAAAATGTATTAACTTTCCTTCCAGATGCCCCCTGATAACAAGTTTAATTACTCTGGACATAATTAAATGGGTTTAGGAGATTAGAAGTATAAGGGAGTAGTAAAGAGCATACATTTGTGGGGAAAAAAGGCAAATTTAATTCCGGAGTCTTTTGTCACTTGATGGGTAGAGTGCTGGGGACCAGGAAGCATGGAGGAAATGCTGGGGTAGAGGCACAATTAGGAGGGTTTTAGAAGGTTGAACCAGTTCGGATGTAGTGGGTTGGCCAAAAAGTTCCTTCGGTTTTAAAGTAAAAATAAAAGACACATTTTTAATTTTCACCAAGAACTTTATTGAACAGCATATTCACCCTTTGTCCCACTACCTTCTGCCATTTTTCAGGCAACTTCATAATTCCATCTTCCCAAAACCTTTTATCTTTTTGAACAAAGAACTGTTCCAGGTGCCTTTTACAGTCTGCCAGGGAATTGAAATTTTTTCCATTAAGAGAATTTTGTAAAGACCAAAATAAATGGAAATCCAAAGGTGCAGTGTCCTGTGAATATGGCAGATGAATCAGAACTTCCCAGCCAAGCTCTAACAGTTTTTGCCTGGTCATCAAAGAAACACGCGGTCTTGCGCTATCCTGATGGAAGATTATGCGTTTTCTGTTGACTAATTCCGGACGCTTTTCGTTGAGTGCTGCTTTCAGTTGGTCTAATTGGGAGCAGTACTTGTTGGAATTAATCGTTTGATTTTCCGGAAGGAGCTCATAATAGAGGACTCCCTTCCAATCCCACCATAAACACAACATCACCTTCTCTGGATGAAGACCAGCCTTTGGTGTGGTTGATGGTGGTTCATTTCACATGCCCCATGATCTCTTCCATTCCACATTATTGTACAGTATCCATTTTTCATCACTCGTCACAATTTGTTTTAAAAACGGAATGTTTTTGTTAACGTTTGTAGAGAATCGCATGTGGAAATACGGTCAATAAGGTTTTTTTGCTTAACTTATGTGGAACCCAAACATCAAAGCAATTAACATAACCAAGCTGGTGCAAATGATTTTCAACGCTTGATTTGGATGTTTTGAGTGTGTCAGCTATCTCCCATGTGGTATAATGTTGATTGTTCTCAGTTAATGTCTCGATTTGATCGCTATCAACTTCAACTGGTCTACCCGACCATGGAGCATGGTCCAGCGAGACATCTCCAGCACGAAACTTCGCAGACCACTTTTGACACATTCGATCAGTCACAGAACCTTCTCCGTACACTGCACAAATCTTTTTTTTTTCATTTCAGTTGCGTTTTTACCTTTCTTGAAATAATAAAGCATGATATGCCAAAAATGTTGCCTTTTCTCTTCCATCTTCAGTATTAAAATGGCTACACAAAAATTCACCAAGTTTGATAATTTTCTTTTTAAATGCACACTGATATGACAGCTGTCACAATACAGTCTAGCAAAATTGTTTTGAATGAAGTTAAAGACAACTAAGTGCTACTAGAGCCATCCTACGGAAAAAACCGAATGAACATTTTGGCCAACCCAGTATCAGGATGTATCAGTCTCTTGCCCTACAAATGTAGAATGCAGGAGGCCCTATGCCTGCATCTTTCCCCTGATTCAGGGTGGTCTCTTCCTGCAGGAGGTCCCATATACTTGGGGCAGATAGATCAACAGAGGAGCTGGCAAGCAGACAGTTGCGCTGAGTTCTGCCCTTTCTCCTGCTTCATTCTAGGGCATGACCCCATCCTGTGATAGGCTTTCCCTCCTGAGGTAGGCTTTTCTGGGGACTCAAGGTCAAGTCCACAAATGTCAGCATGTCTTCAACAACAGAACTGTTTCCCTAGAATGCTCACTGCTTTGTGTTTCTCTGGCTTTTGGCCCATCACACACCTCCAGGTACTTAACCCCAGCCGTGTCCAAGGAGCAAGAGGAGGCGGGCAGATTCCACATGGAGTCAGTAGACCCCTAGTCCTGCTGATTAATCAGATGTTGGGTTTCTCCATTACCCTCCCCCCCACACACTAATAGACACACTCACACTGATACACATACTCTCACACTCACATACACTCACCTGCATGAACACGAACTCCCATACATTCATACAGTCGCTCATAATCTCACATACGTAAACACACAGCAACACATATACACATATACTTACATACACTCCCACACATACACATTCACACACTCATATACATGTGTATGCACACTTGCACATACTTAATTCACTCTACATATACCTATTCACTTATATAGATGCGCACAAATAATGTACTCATGCATACACATGTCTGCTTACTCAAACACACACACAACTAGACACTCAGAACTCAAAGGTGAGTGCTTTGGAGAAAATATCCTCTTTGTGATGAATCTTCCTATAAGTCCTTCTCTTCAGAATCCAGTTTTTCAGCTGGAGGGGGTATTGGCCTCTGACTGGGAAAGGCGGTTGTGGTTTGTTAAATTTTTTAGCTGCACAGGGCGGAAGGATGTTCTTCCCTGTGGTTTAGAATTACGTTCTAGAAAGTTGCTAACAGATTTCCACACCCTTTCTGAAGGTGCCTTCCCCTGCACCGTGGCTGTTTTCAAAAGGCTGGTCGAAGCTCTAGATCAGGTCCCAATATTTTTTTATGAATGCAAAGAGAAAGCACCAAGGCACTGAATGAATAAGGAATGTGAAGGCACAGCAAACCTGCGATAAAGTGAAAATCCTCTTACGTTGGAGCCTGAGGTTGAGGGTGGGGGCTGGGGACTGCCAACTGCTGGAGTAGTGTGTTTAGAAAGAGAGTCTGTGTTATGTCTAGTGGTCCTAGTATTTTCTGTTACTCTGACCCCAGCATTGTATCATTTCAATGCAGTCGGGTGTGCAAACGTTCAGTTCTGGTCCATGGAAGGCATTTTGTATTCAAGACAAATCTACATTTCAGATTTGAAATGGGGGGAAGCTGGGGGGAGAAAGGGGGTGGGGCTGAATGGGGGCGAAGGTCAGTGTTCACAGGTCTGAGACCATGTTTAATATCACATGGCACCTTTGTCAAACAGTGTGTCACCCCCACCCCTCCGTACACTCAGGCTGTCTGGGTTTCAGTACCTAAGGGACCTTCCTCTGTATTGTCTTCCTGCCCAAACGCTCAGACTTGCTTTCCGTAAACCAGATGAAATGAATGAAATTTGACCTATCACATGATTTTTTTTTTTTTTTTAATGTGGTGGCATGAGAAGCCCTGGAGGGTCATGTGCTCCCTTCTCTCACTGTTCAGGCCTGTCCGCAGCCCCCTCCTGGGCTCCTGTGGGCTATCTGAGGCCTTGGGGATTGACTGGAGGCTGGCAGGGAGGGAGTGGTGTTGTGTTTCGTACCCATGACCTTGCAGGTGAGCCTCGGGTCTGCAACCCTAGGGTCGGGTCATCTTCTGAAAACTCAAAGGAGATGAATAAACCTGGACAGTCAGATGCATTCCAAATGGCCTCAGAGAGCAGTGATTAGGGCTCTGGGTTCTGGGACTGTCTGCTGCCCTGCTCTAGTAATGCCCTGCTCTAGCCCACAGGGAAGTGTGGGCTAATGGTCTACCATTCACCTTATGGACCAGAGTTCATCTCTGGCTTTGATCTTCACTTAAGACCCCGTGGTCTTCTGTCCCTGTCACTATGGTCCCTGCATATTCACTGCTGCTCTAGATGAGACCCTGGCTGGGATGGTGCAGTGACACACCTCTCTGTGTCTAGAGTCTCTGGGTCACTCATCCGTGCTCTATAAGAGGGGGTAACATGGATGGATATTGTAGTTGCTTTCTTCTTTCATCTTTCAGACCAGAGAGAGGTTTGAAGACCAGGGAGAGAGAGAATGAGCCACCAGAAATAGCAGTTTCCCAGTGAAACTTTATCTGAGCTTTATGAAAGAGATAGCTCCATTAATGAGCACAGATCAGCAAAGGCAGGACTTCGGAGGCACAAAGACCTAGGTTCAAATCCCAAGTGTCAGTTGAAGCTGTACCTTCTCTGAGCTCCTTCCTTCCTCATCTTGAAAATGGGGATAATAATAACTCAGCTGTGAGGTTACTGTGAGCACGGATGAGTTATTGCGTGCAAAGTGTTTGGTGTGGCTATGGCTTTCGATCTATGTTAGTCATTATTCATTTCTTAAGATTTATATCTAGCTCTTATTTCAAAGAGTTAGAGGCAGTTTGTACATATATCCATGGGGCAAAGGCAGAGTTTTGAGATGGGCATCTGGAGAGGGAAAGGGATCTTGCTCAAGAATGAGGTTTGAATTCTTTGATCAACCAATACTCCTGACAAAATCACGACTTCCCTTATTTTGGGAGCTGAAGAATTCTCCTCTCCTTGGTGCATTGTGTTGGGAAGAATCCATGCAGAAGCCAAGTGGTACCCCCAGGATGGGCATGAAGGCTCAGTGCCCTCCTTTAGACCAGCTGCTGTTTTGAGGGCTGTTCTTAAATGGATTAAGGTCAGTTTTACCTGCTTAATGATCTGCCTGGTTGAGGAAACAAGATGTCAGGAACCAGTTGGGGGAGACTGGACAGTGATACCGTGCAGAAGAGTCCTAGCAGTGTCCCGGCCCCCCTCCATCCTCTTCCCTGCCCCTATCTCCCAAGCCCTGCTTCCAGACTGCTAAGGTTGCTCTTCAAAATAAGACATAATCTTTGTAATTATGCCTGAGACATCACAAATCATACACAGCAAGTCATTAGTTCCTTCTATATGAGCTTCTTAATTCGTTAAAAAATCTGGTCCCTTTCAGTGTGGGAAATAACTGCTCACTGCCGATTTTGAAATTCCTAAAATCAAGGAAAAAGCCAGAAACACTGGGCAGAGGGAGATACTGTGATATGGTAGCGAGGCCAAGAACGGAATTTCATCTCTGGCTCTGACACTAATTAGCCACAGTTAGCCATAAGATCTTGGGCAGGTAAATCTTCTAACCCCTGCCCTCTCAGTTTCTTGTTCTGTAAAATGGAATGATGGTTCCTGCTCCATCTCCTGGCTTTGTTTTGATATACACTGAGATAATGGATGGGAGGGGAATAAAGTGCTCTGTGTATTATTATTTGTCCCCCCGCAACCTGTGATTCTTCCTTGAAGAAGCTAAACCCAGCTTCACATGGCCAGTTAGCCTGCCGTTCCGACTCAACGTATTTCCCTGAGTATTAGCAGTAGTCACCAAAAACCCTAACAAGGTCCAACTTGCCTAACCCTGTGGCTGTCTGGAGGGCTTGACAGACTGGTGACCATGCCCAAGACTTCAGTCCTTCTTGACACTGTAGCATGGAAGATGGCAAGATCTTCAGAGGCGGCCCTGTGATGCTCAAAAGAAGTCACAAAATGAGGGACTTGTTGGTATAGAACAGGGGTTGGCAGACTACAGCGCGGGGGCCAAACCTGGAGCACCGCCTACTTTTGTAAATACTGTTACACTGAAACACAGTTGTTCTTTTATGGATCTATGTCTGCCTAAGTCAATGGCTGCTTTCAACGGGAGAGTTGAGTAGTTGTTGCAGAGACTGGCCCTGAAAACCAGAAATATTTACTACCTGGCTCTTCACAGGAAAAATCTGCTGACCCCTGGTATAGAATGTTGATCAAAGTAGACTGTCACACAAGCCTCCTATGAATGTGTGATTTCACCAGTTATTTAGCTTATTTACTAATGAATTCCTATTTATATCTCAGGGGAGTTAATACTGGTTCTGGGCTCAATGGGGAAACAAAGTATCATTTTCTTTGTTTTTTCCCTTTTCTGGAAGTTTCCTCCACAAGAGACAGAAGAAAATTAACCATCTCTGTGCCAGACACTTTAATTATGCCATTACCTTTACTTTTTAGGATAAACCAGTGAGTTAAATATTTTACACGTGAAGGAACCGACCTTCAGAGAGGTTAACTCAGTCAAGATCACACAGCTAGTATGGGGTGAAGCCAGGATTTCAATCCAGGCCTGTTAAATACCAGACTCTTCCCATCAGAGGTTGCTGCCTCCATGCCCTCTGGCCCTCCCTCTGAAAGCTCCTCAGAGACCAGATCTAGACATTATCTAGGCCTTGGAGGCATGAACTAAAGCCAGGGGGTTACCTCTTGGGGCATGTTATAGCCTCAGTTCCAATCGTGGAGTAAAAGGCTTTCTAACTTACAGAAGGGATTTGAGGCATCAAATTGAAAGATGAGAAATGTTTTTGGAGAGAGGGGATTAGGAAAGTGTGACAACCTTCCCTGAGCCCTAAACTCACCTTGAGGGGTGATGCCTCATCACCCATGTGAGGGGCAGTTTAGAACTGTTGCTAATTTATATGGATTTGTCTATGTAACTACCCCAATCTTAAATGAGTTACTCAGTTTCACTGCATTAGCAATCCTTTACATACCCACATTTCTCTCAAGTAAGGGGTAGAGATCTGATAAGTACTGACCTGGAGGACCCAGGATCCGATAGCTCCAACCTCATCCATAAACTTTTGTCCATCCACCCCACAGCCTCTCCACCTGTAACAGAGCAAGTGCTCTTGCTGGCTTTGCTGTCTGGGTTGTTGGTGATGGCCCTGTTTTTGAAGGCAACAGGAGAGTTCCTGGATTCTGGAACCAGCCTGGACATGGGGACTGTCTGCACTGGCTGAGCTGTGCTTCGGCACTGAAGCCAGCCTGGGAGAAGAGGCATCTGATCTGTGATAAGGATGAGAAGCCAAAGGTATCTGCAGCTGCCTTCGACCTGGCCCTTTTGCTTAATATATGGTCAATCTTCTGATGAAAGGGCTGGGGGTTAAAGGTTGGCTCTGAGTTGACTGTTAATATACCTGCCCTCCTCTTGCTCTCTGGGGGAGGGATTTTTTTCCGTAAGGTTAATTCAGGGTAAATGCATTTTAGGGAGAAGCAGGAATGACAAACACGTTAAAAAAATTTTTTTTAAAGGAAAAAGGCCAATGATTAAGCTATTATGTTCTGAGTTGCAGATCTTAGTGTTACACATGTCTAATTCTTTAAAGGCTCAAAGCTCCTAGGCTTACGAAGGGATGATAAATAAGAAATAGTAAATAAATTAAGGATGCGCACACTGGCCCCTCTCAATTCCAGGAAGTTTGAAAATGGACTCACCCTTTGTCATAATTAAGGCCCTCACTAAGGATGTTCTGGTGGTACTGGGCTGAAGGAGGCATCACGGGATCTCCCCCAGGGGCGCCTCAAGCTGTTGCAGGTTAGCATCTCCTTTGGGAGAAGGAGAGGTGGAGAAAGAGAAGGCCCTGGGCAGGGGCTGAGCTGGCTGTGGCTGCATGGCAGTGAGAGGGAGAGGCTGAGGGGTCAGACAGACGTTTACGGCATGGGGCTGGAGCTGTCGGATTCTGGGTCCTCTGGGGCCATGTTTATCAGATCTCTACGCTAACTTGAGAGAAATGGGAGCATATAAAGGATTACTAATGCAGTGATTTATTTGGGACTGGGGTGGTCTTATGGAAAAGTCCGTGTAAAAGCCACACTGTCTCCTCTGGAACTGCAGCTCTGCAAAAGGAGGCTGCAGCAGGGACTGAGGGGGCCACTTTTTTAGCCTCACATGGAAACCTTGAGCCCCTCACTTTCCCAGGGCTGTCCCACCCAGAGTAATGTTGAAGAGACAGACCACGGCTCCAGGAACAATCAAGGATGGCCATTGCAGCTCGTAACTCAGGCTATGCGATTTTGAACAAATCTGAAACATTGAGATAATAATTCCTGGAGGGAGGAGGTCCTGGCAGCCAGACATGTGAGGGTCAGTCTTCATGGAAGAGAAGGATCAGAGGCATTGATAACATCTGGATGGGTGCGAGTGAGGAGGGACAGAGTCATGGGAAAGTCTGTCTCCTGCAGTCACTCGTGGGGCTGAGGGAATTGGTGTGTGTGTGGGCTGAGGTGGGAAGGGCTGAGCCTCTGACCTCTGGGTTAAGGAAATGCCATTTTCTTTCTTTCCTTAAAGAAAAAAACCACACACACACACACACACACACACACACACACACGCACCAAAAAAGAAAAAATTCCAACAGTTCATGGTCCTGTTTATTCTCAGACAGGGAGTGGACGGCCTTTTGGAGGTGTCCGACTGTGCCGTCCAGCCAGACTGACATCTGTGGGAGTTCAGGGTTTTAAATGTTTAGTCTGCGTGAGACCCCCAGGCCCCAGCGGGCTCAACTCCTGATAGGCCTGACTTAGCCATCTACCCACACCCCTCCTGTGAAATGGAATCTTGGGGGTTTGTATGAAGGAAGCTGGCTCCCCCTGAAGTCCAAGGGCAAGGACCGTGTGCAGGGCTGTCATCAAAGTTGTCGGGAACCTAAGCCTGGGGACTTAGTTAAGGCTGTAGGTCAGTATCTGCCCTCCCCTCCCCTTCTCCCCTACAGCTAGCCGACATCTTCTCCTCTGATGGGCATGGCCAGGGCTATGCTCTGTTCACTTAGCCCTTCACACTTACTGCTCTCACTGCACTTACACACAGCCCTCCAATTGTTTGTCAGCATGTCTGTGTCCCCCCAGTAGTTCTGTTTTTTTTTTTTGCGGCACGCGGGCCTCTCACTGTTGTGGCCTCTCCCGTTGCGGAGCACAGGCTCCGGACGCGCAGGCTCAGCGGCCTTGGCTCACGGCCCCAGCCGCTCCGCGGCATGTGGGATCTTCCCGGACTGGGGCACGAACCCGTGTCCCCTGCATCGGCAGGCGGACCCTCAACCACTGTGCCACCAGGGAAGCCCAGTAGTTCTGTTCTTTATTTTAAGTCTACAGCTCCTAGAACAGTGACTGGCACAGAGCTTTTGTTCAATAAAAACTCTTGGACTTGGCTTGAACTGAACTCAGCTGAACATGCTTGTCAAAAGCCCAAAGATTTCACTGGGCCTGGTGGCACTTTGGGCACACGCAGGGAGAGAGCTTTGCAGATCTCTGAGTCTGTGTCTGTAGAGTTCCTGGGCCACAGTCCTGGAGTAACCAGTGGGCAGGGGCTGCCCTCTGAAACCTGTGCTCAGCTGTGGAAGTTGGCCCATTTGGCCATAGAAGATGGACAGCTGGGGTCCGTGGGACAAGGAGGGGAGAGAGAGGGGATTACCCCTGTGCTGCAGGTGTGCACTGCAGTCACTGCTTTCCTAACTGGAGGTTCTGCAGGGCCTGGGAGAGAGGATACCCTGGGAGTGACATCAGGCTGGGTCTCATAATCACCTACTTAGTTCCTGCTTGAATAAGCAGCAGGCAAACCACAGTCAAATGTCTTGTTTAAAAAATATGTTGTTGCTAAACCTACACTTTTTAACCAGTTTATGTAACACTTTGTCCTTCAGGGTTCCCAGACACTAAAGGGCGTGAAGATGCATAAGGCAAAACAAACAAGTTCAGCCAGCAAATTATTTACATTGATAAACATAATTTATATAGATCAATTAGCAGAATATGAGTTGTAAAAAAAAAAAAAAAAAACACCCCCCAAACATCAGTTTGAACTGTATGTTAGAACAGTGGCTTATGTATTGTGCTAAATGCCTAATTTAGAGGTCACCTCCAGGAAGAGTTCTTGTCCTCCTGGGGTCTCTTTTTGGCAGCTCCTGCAGTTTGGCCAGTTGTTCTCAGACCACAGGAGCTTCGGATTTGGAGATTCTTTACATGCCAAGGACAATTCAGGGGTTAAGCTTAGCTTCGCTATTCTTCAGCCTACACTGTCTGCTCTGATGTTGATCCATGTATCTGTTTCTACTTCCACTTAACATTTATTATAGTGAGCCTACTATGTGCATTATGTAGCATTGTGACATTGTGAAGGTGATTCCAAAGATATGGAATGCCTTCACCCTGAGGAACTCACCATCTAATTCAGGATTTCTCAACCTCCGTACTATTGACATTTTGGCCTGGAAAATTCTTTGTTGTCAGTGGCTGTCCTGGGTATTGTAGGATGTTTAGCAACATTCCTGGCCTCTACCAACTAGATGCCAGTAGCGCCCCCTCCCCCCACTTCACCCTCAGTTGTGACAATAAAAAATGTGTCCAGACACTGTCCCCTGGGGGGCAAAATCACCTCCGGTTGAGAACTGCTAGTCTAATTGAAGACAGACACACCTGACACAGAGCAATGTGCTTTAATGGATGTTTGCTCCACTGGTTATGGGATGAGAAAGGACGGAACAGGGGACATTTGAGCTGCACCTTGAATAGGGTGTGGAAGTTTGCCAGGCACAGCAGAGAGGAAAGGGCATCGTATGCAGAAGGAAGAGTATGCAAGGTGGAAAGGCATTACAGAGCATGGCGGGCTCGGGGAGCAGAAGGAGTTGGACATGGCTGGTGCGTGGGCTGAATTATGGTGGGGGAGGAGGAGGCCGGAGAGGGGGCTAATAAAATAGCCAGGACCAGGTGAAACAGCACCCAGCAGGCAGTGATACACTTGGACGAAACCCTTTTCTGACAGTGGAGTATGAAGATCTTCATACTTAGTGAAGCCTGGGGTGGGGTGGGCAACTGGGATACCACTTACGTACTAACCAGCCAATTAAATCAAATCAAATCAAAGGAAGGTAAGTGACTTATACTTAGTCTTCCTCTTCCTTGATCACCTACTCAACCTTAAAAACTAGAAACTAGAAGTAAAATGAGCTGAACTCATCATATGTAAGCCAAGATTTTTCCTGGGAGCATAGGAGTGTACTGTGCCCCTTCCAGGCGATGACTATCCCATTTTCTTTTCCTCTTTCACCAACCCTAGGGGAATGACGCTTCAGAGCATGTCAGAGCCACAGGACAGAAGGAGCCTGGGCCCTTGAAAGACTGTGTGGGAGAGAGCTGCTCACAGCCAGAGCACCCTCCCAAGAGCTTACACAAGCAAGAAATAAACTTCTGAGGTGTTAAGACACTGCATTTTTGGTTACTGCATCTTACACTTTCTTAACAAACACAGAGACTGTATTTGCTAATCCAGTCCTAGAGCACAGATGTCTACTCTGTTGCCAACACTGAACTGGATATGAGGCTGAACACTGCATGTGAAATGGCGATGTTTCAGGTGAGATAGCTGGGTGGAGAGTGAGGTGCTGGCTTGAACTGATCCTCCTTCCCAGAGCTTGCAGTAAGATTTGCAGATGGTAGCTGCCCTCTGTGCTTTTACACCTTTCCCTCCCCACCTACCATTCCCTCTCATCCCCCACTATTCTCTCCATCCCCTTTCCCCTATTGGTTACAAAACCTCCCCAGGAAAAGCTGGAGGACTCAGCCTTTGGTTTTCTGCTCAGGCACCAGGCAGAGAGCTCACTGGAGCTCTCAGGAAGGTACAGATGTCCATTGCTTCTCTTTTTGTGGTTGAGCCCTAACACTCCAGGCCAGCTGTGTCATCTGGTCCAATTGGCTGCAACTAAACAGTAGATTCCTTCTCATGCTCCTGAAAATAAGAGGGCTGTCCGGTGTGTGTGTTGTATGTATGTGTGTGTGTGTGTCTGTGGGCTGTGGGCCTGATATTAGACACAGGCAAGTGAAGTGTCATCCGTTTACATGTGGGGATCAGAGGACTGGATATGGGGACTCACAAGAGCATACACATGGATACCTTTTACCCTTAGGCTGGTGAGGGAAACGACCTGTGAGATTTTAACAGGAGCTTCATATGTGCGTGTTGGTGACTGTTGGCAGCAAGATCGCAGCAAGAAAGGCATTGCTTTCTGAACTCCCTTTCCCAAATGACCCCTTTTTACCCAATCTGCCTTACCTGCTTGCATACTGTTTAATGGAGGGGAGGAGGAGGAGGGGGAGGGGGAAGTGAGGGTGGTGGTGAAAAATAGAAGGGAGACTTGAGTGCGCCTTTTCTTTCTCTTTCTCCACCCTCAGCCATCATTAACAGAAAAATATTTTTAAAAGATCCCTTGATGGCATCCCCAAATGCAGAGCCTGACATTTTCTTAGCTGATGGCCTCCTCTGTGAAGGTATTTTGTGTCCTCCCAGCATGCCTGCTGGATCCCTGGCTTGCTGTGGTTGCTAAGGTAAATACTCTTTCCATTAAGCACCACAGCCCAGGAGTGGCCTAGAGCTCAAATAAATGACCAAGGAGCAAGTTAAACATTCCCTGGGGTGATTTTAACCTATGCAATGACTTTTTGGGAAAATTGCCTATTTTTTCAAGTTTTGGCCTGGGTGGGGGGGCTGTCTCTTATTCCCTTCTTTTCTCTTTCCTTTTCAGCTGAGTATACGTTTTCTTCATTTATTCATGCATTGGATGAAGGGTGGAAGCAGGATTAATAAATCACACAGGACTGCCCCCCCCAGCCCCATATTTGTAAAGAAAGCCAAGGCAGGATACATGCGTTATGTTAACTTTGGGGGGACCTGGGCCATGTAGCCAATTCAGGCAGAGGCCCCACTTCCCTTTCCTGTGAAAATACCACAGCACAAAAGGCACTGGAGAACAATGTCCTTCTGGAAGACTTCTCTGGCAGGAGGAGGATTCAAGGATCCTGGTCCCCTGTGACATTTCCAGATGAGTGTGCCCAGAGGTTTGCACATGGCTTGGCTTTGCTTGTTCTCCTTTGCCTCAAGAAGGATATGTACACAGGCCTCAGGGGAAAAAAGTGTCCTGACAGTTGTCATGCTTCGTTATTTGACTAAGACGCCATAGGACAGTCTTATCTTCTTTTAATCTTTCGTGGTGGAGTATGGATTGCCTGGCAGAAGGCGGAGTTTGGCTGATAGAAGGAAATCATGAACGGGCAGTGGCCCCTTGATGCCGCTGGACCCCCGCGGAAGAGAATGTGTCAATTCTTCCCTGACTACCCCATCTGGGGCCTTGCTACTTGGCTGGGTGTGCTTTATCTCCCTGCTAGATGACACATTCCTGCTGCCCCAGACTCCTGTCTCTTTCTTCCACACTCTATAAGGTCTGCTATGCCCAGGATTCTCAGCAAAATGTCCGAAAGCACCTCTCGTCACAGAAGTCAAGCACTGAGGGGACTGAAGACCGTGATCATAATTCCCCAGGTTGGTACTTTTCAGATCATTTTTCTTGGCTTCCAGGACAACGAGAGCCATTGGGCATGGATGGTGGTTCCTTGGCCATCGTGATCTTTTTGGAAACGTGAACCAGATCATGTCACTCCACTCACTGAACTTTGAACAAAACTGCGTTCCAAGAGTTTGGCTTGTGTGACCCCACCTTTCTCACTGCATCTCATGTCCTTTTTCTTCCGGGGGACTGAGGGCTCCTCAGCTCCCTCTGCAGTTCTGGCCTCCATGGCTCTTCCCTTGCGCGTCACCTGGCTACTTCTGTGCATCCTTCCTTTGGGTTCCACTTAAACACCTGTCCTCTGAGAGGCCTTCCTTGACCTGCAGACAAAGTTGGTGTCCCCGAGGGCACATTCGTAGAGCCTGGTGGTGCTTTTTCTCCATTGCATGAGGCCCAACCGAAATTACATAGGTATTTGGTGTGATTATTTTCTTAATGTCCATCTTCCCCACTAAACTGTAAAAGCCACAGGAGCAGGAACAGGCCTGTTCCATTTGCAGATGTATCTCTAGCCCATGGCATATAGTAGGTGCTCGATAAATACATGTTTAATGAAAGAGAGAATGATTGAGTGGCACTGCTTCTCCCTGTCAGAATGGTATCTGGCTTCCTTTTAATTTTTTTCCCCACTCTTCAAGTTGTCTGTCAGCTGTTTAACAGAGCAGATTAAAATAATTTCACCAGCACTCTTTTTTTAAAAGGGAGGGATGAGTGGGCCTTTTAAAGCATCTTCTTTAGGCAGCCCTCAAAGGATATAGTCTTTCTTTCCCTTCCTGGTGTGGGAAATCGGAGCTCCCGATCAGTACTCACAGGGTCTGGATCCTGGAGATGTTGGAAGTGACCTGGATGTCCTGGAGGCTGTCCAGGGCCTGGAACCAGTTGAAGGGGCCCCACTGCCCATTGCTGAGGCCTGAACTCCTTGTTCAAGCAGCCTCTTTGCCAAACCGCTTTGGGCTACAGAACCAGGCTCCAGAGCAAGACTTGGATGGAGATATTAAAGAATAGTTCTGACACCCCCCTCCTTTTCCTTCTGAAAAAGCCCAGCTTTATGGCCCTTTCAGGAAATATGGGAGGGGAAGGCCCAGAATGTAACTGGGGCAGGAATAGGGGTGGGGGAGAGATGGAGGAAAATTCTTATGTTTTTCGTTCTTGACGCTAAGTCTGTCTGTTTTTGTACTTGTGTCTTTTAAGCTTTTCCACATGTGCCCCAAGGGCCCATCGGTGAGTGTGTTTTATAAACTGGAAAAATGAATAAAAATAAAACCCAGAAGGGAAATACCAGAAGGAGTGTGAAGGGAAAAGTGTTAGTTCCTCTGTACCTCCCAGCTAGGCCTGCCCTGCATTTGTGGGAGTCCCAGGGTCAGGTTTATTTGGCTTTATGGATAAAATGTGGAGTCTTCACTCAGAAAAAGCCTCATCGGTTTTGTACTTGGCCTGCTCCGTTCAGCATTAATTAACTTCAGGAAAGTAAAAAGTGATCCCGTTTTATTTGGCTATCTGGCTCCACAAACCTGGTTGGCTTCCTGTCCCATAGGTGTTGGATTGATGGGACTGCAAATGTGTAAAGTCTTGTACAGGAAGCCCCCCGGCACGGCCATTCAGAGGCTCTCACCTCCCGCCAGACCCTGAAAACAAGCAACGAGGAGGCCCAGACTCCATCTCTGAGTTTGCACTTTAGGAAATGGTACCTGAAAGAAAACTCCATTTTCTTCTCTTACCATGCTTGGGCCAAAACAAGAGCCCAGGAAAGGGGCTACTTGGAAAACAAATTTTCCAAATTGACTGAAAAGCCAACCACAACCAAAACCCAAACTATTTTGAAAAGCAGCATATTTAGGGAGTTTGAAGAACTTCGAAATAACTCCAGAAGGTTTATGTTGACCCCAGCATGGTCTCTGTCTTGTGACCTAAGGCTTTGTCTTCCAAACCCTGCTTGAGCAACTTTATCAGCAAAAACATTTTTGAGAATGTACACCTAAAATATGTTTGTTTGTTTGTTTATTTATTTATTGTAATTTATGTATACATACTTTTGTATTCACTTAAAAAATTTTATTTATTTTTGGCTGCACTGGGTCTTCGTTGTTGCGCACAGGCTTTCTCTAGTTGTGGGAATAAGGGGCTACTCTTCACTGTGGTGCGCGGGCTTCTCACTGCGGTGGCTTCTCTTGTTGCGGAGCACGGGCTCTAGGTACGCGGGCTTGAGTAGTTGTGGCACTCAGGCTCGGTATTTGTGGCTCACAGGCTCTAGAGCGCAGGCTCAGTAGTTGTGGTGCACGGGCTTAGTTGCTCCGCGGCATGTGGGATCTTCCTGGACCAGGGCTCAAACCCGTGTCCCCTGCATTGGCAGGCGGATTCTTAACCACTGCGCCACCAGGGAAGCCCTGTATTCACATTTTACATATATTTAATAACAAACCCCTAAATAAAATGTTAAGAACTGATATAAATGAAACAAATATTTTAAAATAATGATTTTAATCTATTAACAGTACAAAAATCTTTTTGTTCTTACTAAGATATATGATGAATAATTATATTTTTAGTGAGAGCAGTGGATTGGTTAGGCTCACTGTTTTTGAACATATAATGCTTTGTGACACAGTGAGTCGAAAGTCTGGTTCTAGGTTTAGTTTTTCAAAACCTGGGCTGTAATAGCTTAAAAAAATATATGATACATAAGCCCAAATGCAGGAAGGGCACTGGGGCTCTCATTTCTGAATCCCAGCCTCTGTGAAGGCATAAATTTTAATCTGTCCCAGTGTGCCACAGCAAACAAACAAGTGAAGGTGCCACTGTCAATCCCTCTTTGTATGGGATTCCTGCCTTTCTCTCAAGACACATCCAGTGCCTTATATGACAGTGATCCTCCGTAACACAGCAGCAGTCTGTCTATCAAATATTAGTAAAGCTTATTTTCTTTATTATTGTGTAGGAAGAATGTTCTCCAAAGGTGTTCACGCCTAATTCCTGGAAACTATGAACATGTGACCTTATGTGGCAAAGGAGACTTTGCAGGTGTGATTAAGGTTAAGGACCTTAAAATAGAGAGATTATTTTAACATATCCAGGTGTACCCAATCTAATCCCTGAGACCTTAAAAGCAGAGAACTTTCTCTGACTGGAATCAGAGAGATGTGACAAAAGGGGAGGTTAGTTCAGAGCAATTTGAAATGTGAGGACTTGGCCCACAGTGGCTGGAGGAGTCCCCATGGGAAGATGGGTAGCAATGCAGGTAGCTTCTAAGAATGAGACAGCTGGCCCCCAGGTGACAGCCAGCAAGGAAACAGTGACTTCAGTCCTACAGCCACAAGGAACTGAATTCTGCCAGCAACCTGAATCAGCTTGGAAATGGATCCTTCCCCAGGGCTTTCAGTAAGGAATATGGCCTTGGCCACGCTTTGGTTTTGTCCTTGTGTGACATTAAAGAGAGGACCCAATCAAGTCCAGCTGGACTTCTGACCTACAGGAACTGTGAGATCATACATTTGTGTTGTTTCAAGCTGCTAAGTTTGTGGTAATTTGTTTTGGTAGCAATAGAAAACTAATGCAATTATACATTAGAAAAACTGTAAGTATAGCCAGGACATGGAAGCAACCTAAGTGTCCATCAACAGATGAATGGATAAAGAAGATGTGGCACATATATACAATGGAATATTACTCAGCCATAAAAAGAAATGAAACTGAGTTATTTGTAATGAGGTGGATGGACCTAGGGTCTGTCATACAGAGTGAAGTAAGAAAGAGAAAAACAAATACCATATGCTAACACACATATATGGAATCTTTAAAAAAATATATGGTTCTTACGAACCTAGGGGCAGGACAGGAATAAAGACGCAGATGTAGAGAATGGACTTGAGGACATGGGGAGGGAGAAGGGTAAGCTGGGGCAAAGTGAGAGAGTAGCACTGACATGTCTACACTACCAAATGTAAAATAGATAGCTAGTGGGAAGCAGCTGCGTAGCACAAGGAGGTCAGCTCGGTGCTATTTGACCACCTAGAGAGGTGGGATAGGGAGGGTGGGAGGGAGACGCAAGAGGGAGGGGATATTGGGATATATGTATATGTATAGCTGATTCACTTTGTTGTACAGCAGAAAGTAACACAACATTGTAAAGCAATTATACTCCAATAAATGTGTTAAAAAAAAACAACAGCTGTAAGTAGAAGCTCTAATATTTCCTTCCCACACCCCATTGGTTCAACTTGTGCCCCCCTTGAGGTGTGGGAAAACCCCTTGAAACTACTGTCATCTAGGATTCTATCCCCTACCTGGGAGAAGACCCAGATACAACTTTTAGACTGTATTTCTGAGCCATTCACAACAAACTTAGAGAGAAGATGTAGCCTGCCCAAGTGCCAAGCAGCATGATAGTAAATTCTGGATGTAACAACTTTAACAACTGTATCAACTCTCCAAATGTCCTCATAGCAATGAGAGAGAAGGAGTGATGAGAACCAGGATCCCAGCTGTTGGGGTACTGTGGCTGGAGCTTGCATTTTGAGTGGAATGTCACTCTTGTTCATGGCCTGATCGTATCCTTTCAGATTTTGTAGCTGGTTATATTTGCATGGCAACTTCTGTTCTGTGAGCACAAAAATGGTGTGGTGGCCCTGATCTGCAGGACCCTTTCCTGCTTACAGTGACTCAGTGTGGACTATCTCTTGAATATTTACAACAACCAGATGAGTGAGGGCACAAGCACCAAATAAGCTCAGAGAGGGTAAGTGATCTGCCCAAGGCAATAAGGCAGTAAGCCACAGACCCAACATACTCAGGGTGCCCGGCTCCAACAGGGGTCTGGACTAGGGACCAGGGCCTACAATACCAGGGCACTGGGGAAGAGAGAACATTGACACGTGGGGGAATGAGCATCCCCCAGCCAGGACTGACTTGAGGATGTGTGCAGCTGTGTTACAGGAAGTGGAAGAGCCTGTGGCACTAGGCCTCACCCAGCCCAAATGTCTCACTCGTTTTCACCACCATAAGTCTGCTTGTCCCAGTCTATATTTGGGATCCCCTCCTACTTTCTCTCAGCCTCTCCATCCTTCAAAAAGCCGTCCTGAAATGCCTCTCCCAGGCTTTCCCTTACCTTTCTTTATTCCCTTGAATTCCCATTGTGTTAATTGTTCAAAAGACTAATTCTGGAACTTACCATATGCTGCTTTGTATTACTATTAAAAAAACAGCTGCTATCTTGACTGTTGAGATGGACCTTACATGCCATGCTTTATACACTGCTGTGGCCCTACCCTACCTGGTGCAGTGGGGGCTTAATAAATATGTATATGTTGAATGAATGAATGAATAAGTGAGATGATTTCATTTCCTTTGTTCTTTCATTCTGTCTGATTTCATGTCCTAAACAGTGTCCCCTTTAATAACAATAATTATTTGACTTACGTATAGGTTAAAATAGGGACTATAAGCCCCTGCAGTCCCAGCTGGGTTAGTGAGAGTATACCCATCTCTGCCTGAAACACAAACACTGAATCAGTTTAAAGGCACTGTGTAAAGAAGGCAGGCTGGATTCGACTGGGCTTAGCCTTGGAAAGAGCCACAACACCAACTCATCTGTTTCCATGTTGTGTCTGATTTCAGGCAATAGCTTTGGTCCCCCCACCCCCCATCCCCAACCAGGACCAGATAGTGGAATGTGTTATTAAAAACCAGCTCTCAGGGCTTTCCAGGTGGCGCAGTGGTTGGGAGTCCGCCTGCCGATGCAGGGGACACGGGTTCGTGCCCCGGTCCGGGAGGATCCCGCATGCCGCGGAGCGGCTGGGCCCGTGAGCCATGGCCGCTGAGCCTGCGCGTCTGGAGCCTGCGCTCCGCAACGGGGGAGGCCGCAACAGTGAGAGGCCCGCGTAACGCAAAAAAAAAAAACAAAAAAACAAAAAAAACCAGCTCTCAGCCTGGCTCCCAGTAGACTCTCTAAAGGTCCAGTCTAGCTGCTGAGTGATGGTGGCATTGGACCCCAAACCTGCACATACAAGCTAGTTCTGAAGACTCACTTTGGGCCGTGAGGCTGTGTCAGTGTTGGATCCGGCCCCTGACGTGCCCTGACCTTGCCTCTGGCTCGGCTCCGTCTGCTCTTGAGCTTACACTGAACAGGACTGGCTGAGTTAATACCCCAGCAGGTAGCCTTCGCCCTTCTCAGGGGGACTGACCTTTCCTGGACCCCCAGTGCCCAGCAAGTCAAGCCCCATACCCTCTACCTGGCATTCAAAGCCTGCCAAAAGGACTTTGCAAATTTTCTCTCTTCCCTCTCCCATAGGGCTCCTGTGACCCAGCCAAGTTGGGCGCCTGGATTTCCCCTGCACACACCACACCCATTCCTGACTCTGAACTACTTTGTCATCCCCTTTTTCACAAGCATCCATTTTTCTCTGTGTTCCTCCCAACTTCAAATCTTGCTTTAAAAAAAGCCATTCCTGATAATGCTGACCCAACTGGCCGTTTCCCTCCTTCATCACCCACAAGTCCCATTGTTTGTCCCACACATTTTGCCCATGATATAGTCTTTTTGAATTAAATTTAAAAGTATTTATTTTTAAACACACAGAAAAAACACTTTAAAAATTACTAGTAAGTCTTCTGCCTGGTACTTAAGGGGGATCCAGAGGAACATGGGCTACCAGTGATTGGACACTTAGTAGGTGTCAGGTGTGGTGCTGAGTTCTTTATGATTCTGGCTTTATGTGATCATGATTAACAAACATCCATGAACAGGCAATTCTACTTGGAGGAGCAACCCTAGAAAAAATCTGGTGCACGTGCACAGGAGATGGGTGTCAGGGTGTTTCTGCAGCCTTGTTTGTAATAGTAAAGAACAGCCTGAATGTCCATCAAGGTATATAAGCTGTGTGAAGTTCATGTAGTGAAATCTTATAAATAAGTTGTGGTAAATTCATATAATGAAATCCTATACAGTAGTAAAAATGAATAAACTAAAGGTTACATGTAATGCTCAGACAAATCTTAGCAAACATAACTTTAAAAAAAGAGTGACCAGTTGTGGAAGAAAATGTACTACATAATACCATTTATATGAAATTAAGACACACCAAACAACACTGTATTTGGACATACACATGTGGAGTTGCAGTATGGAAGTGTGTATGGGAATGATATAGACCAGGGGTTGGCAAACTACACCCACTGGCCATGTCCAGCCTGCCACTTGCTTTCTTTATGGCCTGTGAACTAAGAATGGTTTTTGTTGTTTTCAGTAGTTGATAAAAATTATATGTCAATTATATCTCAGTAAAGTTGGAAAAAAATGTAAGAAAAAAGTAGCTGATAATAAAATCAAAAGAAGAACAGTATTTCATGACACCTAAAAATTATATGAAATTCAAATTCCAGTGCCCACAAATAAAACTTATTGGAACACAACCACACTCATTCCTGCTTTTGTGTTCCACAGTCCTGGTTGAATACTTGTGACAGGGACCATATGGTCCACGAAGTTGAAAATGTTCACTATCTGGCCCTTGACAGAAGAAGTTCGCCAACTCTGGCTCTATATTAAATTCAGGGAAATGCTTACCTCTGGTAAGGGAGGAAGAGGAATGGAATGGAGAGGGGCACAAGAGGGGTGTCAGTGATAACTGACAAGCTGCTGATGGTTGTATATTATTACTTATATTTTCAATATCTAAACTATTTCATAATAGTCAAAGAGGTAAAACACAATGCTTCCTTCCACCCCCCGAAAACCCCTCCTATAATTGGTCCCCTTACCCTTCCTAGTTCATAGATGAGAAAGCAAGGCTTGGAGCTGGCACAGAGAGTAAATGCTGTAAGAGGAGTGAACTCAGGAATGTCTGACCTGTAGCTTCCAAAGCACTAGTCTGTGCTGCCCACCAGGGTCTGCAGGCCAGCTGGGGAGAAGCGACTTAAAGCGGAGCTAGTCTGGAGTGAACATTTGCCCCCAGAAGACAGCTGTTGTTTGAAATCTTCCACCCACATCATTGGCATCGTCTGAGGCTGAGAGGAGTGCGGCGGACAGGCCATCGTCTGCAACGTCAACTGGGACTGGATTGCCTAAATAGTCACAATACCCAATATTTTAGAGAACTTTCTGTTTCTCCAGGCTGTTTTCCACAGACTCACTCAGGAAGCCCGGCTGGAAGCAAGGCCGTTGTTCTTGTCTGCATCATGGAGATGCTTAAAGGGACGTTCTGAGCAGGGCTCAGTTCTTTAAATTAACATCCCTGCGGCTCGGTCAGGAGCTCAGATGCTGGCGTCTGACTCCAAGCCCCCGTGGTCGCCCAGCTGAGTGACCTTGGACAAGACCTTCATTCTCTCCAAGACTCAAGAGCCACATCTATAAAATGGAGACAATAATTAGTTCCTACTGCATAGGCCTGTTGTGAGGCTCCCTACACTCCACCTACTGTATTGTTTTTGTTTTATTATTAATCAAATTCAGTATAGAATTCCTCCCCACAGTTCTCTTTATCACTCTTAAGACTTGGCCATGTTCAGGATGAGTGGTCTTTGACAGAACCCTGGTGGTCCATAATATTATGTGATTCCCAGTGTAACTGTAAGGCAACTGAGTCTCAGAGAGCAAGGGCCTGTCTCTGCTTTGTGTGTGGGCACGAGTGTCCCACGTTCCAGGCACGGGGACCTGCCTGCTTTTACTCTGTAAACATCAGAAACCCGAGTGTCCCAACCATCAGGGCAGGACAACGATGACCAAGTGGCGGTTGCTGGGCACTTATCGAAGTGGGTGTGGTTTCCTTTCACGTGGTATACAATTCATGGCAGTTATTCTTTTCTGAAGCAGGGCTCCTTTTCTTTCCCTGGTGAGGTACTTGTAACAGATGGGTGGGGAGAGGCACTGGAGTGAAGAGTTGATGGTGGGTGCCGGAGAGTGAGGTGGGATTGGCATAGTTCAGAGGCTGACGGGCCAGACCAAGGGGGCTGGCAAAGAGAGGCAGGAGAGGCACTGAGAGATGGAGTGCTTGCTGTGCTCAAGTGGTCCAGGAGTTTCCATTCTCATTGTTTTTGGTAGTCAGTGTTGACATGGAACAAGGAGCTTAGTGTTCAAAAGCAGTGGCTGCAGGTTCTTTGAAGGGGCTTGACCTAAGGTAAACACCTTGGCTGGGATTTGCAGGCAGACCACTTTAGGTTGCGGGTGGCAAAAACTCAGCTCAAACTAGCCATAAACAAAAAAGAGCAGTTGTTGGATCATGTACCTGGGAGTGCAGAGGAACATGGGATGCAGGTACGGCTGGAGCTGGGTATTTCACAAGGTTGTCAGGATTCCGTCTCACTCTCCATCTCTCAGACATTTCTCTGATGCAGGCAGCCCCAAACTCACAAACTGTTAGCTGAGATGGGAACATACAGTCTTTCTGTATGATGCCAGTAGACTGTGGGGTTCTGGCTGACTGGACCTGGGTCACTGTTAGGAGAAGAGATATTTACTCCACAGTACAGGGCAGCAGGGGCCTCAGGTCCTTTTTGTCACTTCACCATGAAAATGAGGATGATTTTGGTGGTTAGCACATTCCCTCTTATTTTGCCTTAGTCTCATCTACACAAACTAGAAAATATAAACGTGTACATATTTTTAAAACTGTTTTTAAAGAGGGAAATGGGAAGAATCTGTAACACTGGAAACTTAGAACAAGAAAATCTGCTGTGTCCTGCATGAGGTACATTTATACTCTCAGTTACTCTCTGAGGCCTCCTTGCCCTGCTATCTCCTTTTGGCTGAGTTGGGGATGATTTCTTTCTTTTTTTTTTAACATCTTTATTGGAGTATAATTGCTTTACAATGGTGTGTTAGTTTCTGCTTTATAACAAAGTGAATCAGTTATACATATACATATGTTCCCATATCTCTTCCCTCTTGGTCTCCCTCCCTCCCACCCTCCCTAGGGGATGATTTCTAACTTCAGTTTTGCTTGTGAATGTAAAGAAAGTCTGACCTCCCACCCCCAGAACATCAGGGCTGTGCCCACAGGGACCTAGAAAATGTATGGTTTTCCCTAGAGCCCGAACCCACGTTCCTTGGGGACAGACTGTCTCTCTAGGCCCTGGGGAGAAACCCAACTTCACTTGGCAGTGTAGACGGGCTGCTCCGGGGAAAAGCTCTAGCCATCCTCTGGTAAATCTTCTCCTTTCCTTCTTTTTCCTTCCACAGGGGATGGAGCTGGTCCTTTGCATGAAAATGAAAGATACTAAATTGGGGTTCAAGAACTGACTTTGGGGGATCTTTAGTTACAGGGTAGAGTCCACACATGTGGCTCAAGTCTCACTGGCTACCCCAGTTTGGAGGGCCCAGGATCAAAAGGCAAGTCCATTCGTTTTCTAGAAAAATGTCTTGCAGAATGTTTGCAAATCTTGCTCTGAGGCTGTGGAAAGTCTTTCGTGTCCTTCCTTTATGCCTGCCTGGAAGCCTTTCCCCTAACTGTGGCATGTCCACCTGGAGCCCCTTTGGAGTAAGCTAGAGGTGTTTTCCTTTCACAGGGCAGCCTCCACAGCTTCCTCCTCTTCTCCGTGATGGCTAATGCAGCTCTTCCCTTTTCTAGAAAGCTGGTTAGCAGAGTCCCAGCTCCTCTCATGGTGGCTGAGAGGGCACTTCATCCTCAATCCTCCCTTCCATCCCCAGCCCTGTCGTTTCCTTCTCCCTCCTGCCTTTGCAAATCCTTCCCATCCTTTACAGCTGCAAGTCTGACTTCCTTCATAATCTGAACTTCAAAAGCATTTCTGATCTGTACTGCCTGATGCTTATTTTTCCATGTTGTTCTCAGTTTACGTGTACCCCCCATGTATTCTTACTACTGGGCTAAACTGTGGGAGGGTGGGGGTCACGGCTTCTCCTTCCCCAGCCTCCCCCCATCCTAGAACTCACCCTAATGTTGGGCCCATAGTAGAAGCTGAAGAGGTACTTGTTGATTGAGATTAAAAAAAAAAATACAACAGAACTCTTTATTCAAATGGAGTCTTCAGTGGAAACTAAAACATATAAAAAGAGCAAGCAGAAGCGTTCTGGTGGAATGAGGAGCCTGGAGTCCCACCAGCTTGGACTTTTCTTCCTATCTTGTTACTGGCCCCCTCCCCAGACCCCTGTCCAATCCAGCCCTAGAGCAGCTCATGGAAGTCTTGGGGACTGGCCCACAGCCATGGTCACTACATACCTGTTGATTTACTTGATTGATGTTGATATTCATGGCACCTAGTTTCTGTGGCTTGAGTCACTGTCATTGAGCAAATCCGTTCTGCTGAGTAGAGGCCCTGAGTGTGGTGGGGTGTCCTCCTTGCCTGCTGGTCACCCTAGACCAGGGTTGGGCAAATTTTTCTGTAAAGGGCCAAATGACAACTTTTAGGCTTTTGGGGCCATAAAATCTCTGTCACAGCTTCTCAACTTTACAGTTGTAGGGAGAAAGCAGCCATAGATCATAAACAAATGAGTGTGGTACAAATGTTCTAGCACAACTTTATTTACAAAACAGGTGGCAGATCAGGTTTGGCCCATGAGCCACAGTTTGCTGACCCCTGGTCTAGACCAAGGATTTAGTTGGCTTCAGGGAAGGCTCTTTATGATGACTGGAAGAAGGAGATTAATAAATCAAGTGTACTTCGAAAGTGTTACCAGCACTGGCTGTCTGTGCTGAATACTTTAGGTTGTGCTTCATCCTTTAAGGCTCAGAAGGGCAAATGAGGGCCAGTTAACCTCCTTTAGAGGACCTGTCATTCTCTGCTGTCCCCACGAGCCACTTGATGGGAACTTCAATGTCTCTGTATAAGTTAGATGCTTCCAGTTTAAGGAACGATGACATAATTCCATCACTTTAGGAAATGGGGGATTATCAGAAGGACACACAAGGAGGTGAGGATGAACAGAAAATCGTCAGAGTGGTCACAGAGCAGGCTTCACTGAGAACCAGAACGTCACTCGTGGCCACATGGTGTGATTTAACAGGAGCGTGTGAAACCTAGTGAATGAAATCTCATGTTACATAATCAAACTGCCTGGTTCAAATTCCAGCTCTGCTATTTACCAGGCTGTGTCCCTTCTCTAGCCTCAGTTTCCCCACCTGCAAAATGATGACAATAATAGCACTGACCGAATAGGGTCCTCGTGAAGATTCAGTGTGGTCACATGTGTAAGGGCTTCAAAGTGCCAGGCACAAAGTTATGTTCGACCAGTATGGTTGCTGTCGACAGTGGCTCCATTAATCGTGTTGTTGTTAATACTTGTTATTAACAGGTTCTACCGACAGAGGTAGTTATCAATGACTGTCTACTCCAGTGCTGGGTAGTTGGAGTGATTCAGTTACATTTTTCTGTTCTGCTGCATCTATCATTACTTGCCGACGGTGGCTCCCCTGTCACAGCCAGATGTCCCAGGAGAAGATCTGATAGCTCTGCCAGATGTTATCCATTATTCAGCAGTCCTGCTGGGCACAGTTTTCACACTAGGCCATCTCGTTGGCCTCCTGGCAGCCTATGAATAAATCCCTGTTCAGTCAGAAGTGGCCAGGACAACCCATGACTGAAGACCCCCTCAGACTGTGGGCAGGAAGGCATTTTGCAGGGCTTATCCAATGAGACACTCTGGGAACTCATTTACCCATCAGGAGCCCTGCCCGGATGATATGAGGGCACTTGTGCTCTGCCACTGAAGGCCCTATCTCCATCTCACACCATAAGCGTCCCTCCCTGCCTCTACTGGGCTTCCATTTTCACTTTTCCTCTCACATATTCTCAGCTTAAAGCAAAAATGAAATATCTATATTGAAAGCTAGAAATGTTGGGTTCCAAAGCAAACTTTTCAGAGAGGGTCCCCTTAGACCTATGTCCATGAGCTAAAGAGATAAGGACAGAGGGCTGGCCTTGTCACATTTCCTAGGGAGCCCCAAGTCACGTAACTAAGTGTCCTTCCCCGAGATGACCCCTCCCTCATGGAAATGGGAATTGTAGGTAAAAGGGGTGCTTGGCATAACTTTAGAAGTCTGCTGGCTCTCTGAAAACATCCCCTAGTGAATGGGCAGGGAGGGGGTAGCTGTCTCATTGTTTTCTAGACTGGCTTCTTAGAGACCCATTTGGATGTCATCTCTAGAAAATTTGCTCTTAAGCTCTTGGTAGATTGGAGGTAGACTGTGAGTTGAAGCTTCAGAATCTCCTTTCTTCGATTCCTTCAGCAAAGTCCCAGCCTGTTGACCTTTGGGTCCCAGTGCCGAGCCCGGATTTATCTACCCCACTGGGGCTAAATGCCTGACTTGTTAGCCATGGTGAATGGTTTTATTTGTTTTTGTTGTGCATTTTTATCATTTTTGTTCATGTGTCTGGAGGCTTTCCTTAGAAAATGATGGATGCGTTTTCATAAATCAAAAAATAAATGAGAAAGGATATAAAGGCAAGAAATAGACACAAGCCTGGAATTTGCCACTCTAGGCTGGAAGGAGCTGCTAGCTATTTCCCAGTGAGAATGCACTTTTTGATTTTACGAGGGCAGATCCTGACTTATTTCACAGAGAACAGTTTTCAGAGCATTTCCTAATAGTAACAGCCACAATAATGATGATGGTAATTCCAGCGGTGCCTGGTACCGTGCTAAGTGCTTTATATACGTGATCACATTTAACTCTCACTCCAATCCTATGAGCTGTGTTCCACTTCCATTATACAGATGAGTAAAGAGAGGTTCAAGAGGTTTTGTTTAACCAAGGTCACACAGTTGGTAGGGAGTGGAATTAAAGTGCAAGTGTCCCGAACACAGATCTCATGCACTTGACTGCTACACTAAACTCCTTTTTAGTACTTGTTGGAGGTGCTGAGGGGTTGTGGGTTCTCCTACCAGCTCTGCTGGAAGGCAGGTGGCTGGGAGAGATTTGGCAGCTCCCAGTTGGAGGCATTCATGGAGAGAATCTGGTGTCACTGGCTCTGTTTATGGAGTGCCCCAGGGCCAGAACACCCACCTTGCTGGGCAACATATTGGGACAGTTCCTCACAACTGTTTATGATGTTTTGGACAATGTCACTGTCACCACCAGCAGAAATTCCCCCCCATCCTCTTTTGTCACCCTACAGCCAAGGTCCCCTCTTCCCCTAGGGTGTCCTCTAGGACTAGACACAGGATGGTGGTCTGATACAAACCAGAAAGCAACTGGTGAGAGTCCACATGCTTCCTGCATTAGTTACGAGTCTTCTGATCGCAAGTAACAGAATCAGCCCTGGGACCAGCTTGAGAAGAAAGGACGTGTAGGATGCTTATTGGTTCATGTAACCAGAGCAGAAAATGTGTTTTCTTCCTCTTGGGGATGAATCCTGATATCCCTGGTCAGTCCAATGCCAATCCTCGGATCAATGAACGGGATGGGGAAACTGATAGGCTCAATCCTCGTCACAAGCCCACTTCTCTGGCAAGAGGATAAATGACTGTGATGGGCTGCTGGAACCACAGAACCAAAGTGGGGGTGGATGAGGCCCACAAAAGAGAAAGTTGCTGTTCTTCAAGACAATTTGGTAAATGTCCAGGATCTTTTCTATTGCTTTTCTTCTATCCCATGCCTCCCTCCTTTGTCTGGGCTATAATATGCCCAGCCCACGTTGAAGTTGTGGCATAAATCTCTGGTGAACTTGTGAAAAATCCCACTTGCTCTTTCCCTGCTCAGAACCATCCTGGGTGCCCCATCCCACCGGGGGTGTCTTTTGTGGTAGGTGTCCATATTCTGTCTTAGGGCTTCTGACGTCAGACCCTGCCCTTTGCTCAGGCTTGGAGATTTCAAGTGGTGTCACTAGGAAGAGTGCAGGATTAGAGAGGGAGTTAAGCCCATAGAGTTTCTAACTGACCAAGTTTGGAATTTGCCATTCAGCAGAGCTTAACCTTTGTGAACATCTGGTAGGAACTGAATCCCATCCTGATTCTGTGTTCTTTTTCTGACATTTGAACAGTAACAACATGTGTAGTTTTGCAAAAGGCTCTTTCACAGTTTTATGAGTGTGTGTAAATAGGTTAATTAGCCCAATCACTTGCTATTTCTTCATCTGTGTGGCACCACCTGGCCCAGGAGCATGTAACCCCTTTTGAGCTCCAGGCAATGAGACGTGGCAAACAACCATCTTGACAGGGTGCAGGATTAGGAATTTCAAGACCCTGCTCTGGAACTTTGGCCAGGAAACCCACTCTTTCTTCTTGATGGGCAAGGATGAAGGTTTGGGGACTTTCTGAGCAAAATATCTTAGAGCAACTTAAAAACAGAAAACAAAGAAACTTCCGGTAACTCTCATGTACCTTTGTCATGGACGGTTCTCTGCTTCCTACCTGGTGACCCTGTTACGTAATGGTCTCTCAGCTGCTCTCCTCCACCCAGATCCCCTCTTGTATTGTTCCAGTTTGTCTTTCAGGGTTGATCTTGTCTCGCCAAAGACGTCCTGAGCTCTATGAGGACAGGAAGCCCATCTCCTGTTTCTTTTGCTGGGCACCTGGTAGGCACTTGATAAGCCTTCCCTGGCTGAGGAGTTATAATTGTAATTGTGTGTGTGTATGTGTTGGCGTGGGGGTGGTGTATGTATTAGTTCGCTAGCGCTGCCATAATAAAGTATCACAGACAGGGAGGCCTAAACAACAGAAGTTTATTTTCTCACAGTTCTGGAGGCTGGAAGTCTAAGATGAAGGTGCTGTCAGAGTTGATTTCTAGTGAGACTTCTTCCTGGATTGGTAGATGCCTTCTCACTGTGTCATCACATGGCTTCTTCTCTGTGTGTACATGGAGAAAAAGAGATCTCTTGTTCTTCTTATAAAGACATAAATCCTACCGGCTTAGGGCCCCATGTTTATGACCCCATTGAACCTTAATTACCTTCCTAAAGGCCCTACCTCCAGGGGGCTAGGGCTTCAATGCATGAAAATTCAGTCCCTAACCGGGTGGCAACTACAAGCAAGGGCCCTGAGATCCCTGTGGCCCTGATCTCAGAGTCACCTAAATTGCATATATAGAGGTTTTAATTTTGGGAGGGAGGTGCTGTTTCCTAACGGTGCAGATTTCCAACTGCCCCCTCCCGTCATTGCTGGGTCAGTGAAAGCTCTGAATTGTGCATTGGAAACGCCACTGCTTTCCATAACAGTTATGTATTTACATGGGACCGAGCTGAGGCCAAACAGTGCTGGCAGCTATTCAAAGCCTTCCATAACCTCCCAAAGTTAAAGGCCAGCCACACGCCTGACCTGATGTTTTGGCTTCTCTAAAGCCACATTCCAGCCTTGGTTGATTTTCTGTTCATTTGAAATAGATCTGTATGAGATGTATGTCCTATAGGAGGGTGTGGGGGGAGAGTGAAGTGAGTCAGAAGGGAAGAGGGGGATCTCTGTCCTGACCGTGCTACTGCCTGCTCTCTTCTGATGAGTCTAGATGGGTTTAAGGGATTTGATGTGGCTACGTGAAAGCATGCCTTAGAAAAAGCAAAATGTCAGTGTTTTGAGGCCTTTCCGTTGGGGAGGGTGGGAAGGCGGTGGTCACTGCGTGTTCTCCTTAGACCAGGCAGGGGAAAGGGAAGTATGTGCGAGTCTCTGATAATCCTCTTCTCTTTCTTCCCCTCGCTTTTGTTCTTCAATAAATCACTCAGGACAATCTGCTTCTCTTTAGTGGTGTGTTTTCCTAGGATTCAGTCTTTGTTTGAAATTCTAGAACAACAGAGTTGCAGTAAATATGGTCAACCTACGTGTAATTATGCTGGTATGTCAACTTTGCCCCTCAGAGTCGGGTCTGCTCTGGTTAACCAGAGGCCCCCCCTGACTCAGAAACAGGACCTCCTGCAGGACCCTGTGGAGGGCCGACCCGAGCCCTGCATCTGAAGGGGGTAAGCGAGCCCATAATTACGCTCATTGTTTAGGTCGGAGCACAGGAGGGTTTACATTAAAGACCTCAGCTGGCACACACAGCGCGCCTATGGAAAACATGAACCGGCTCCTTCGCCTGCCCCGTGGTCCCACATTGCCTGTCCAAGGGCTTAGGTTTCACAGACGCCTTCTGTGACTCCGCTTCTGACCACTCCTGATTAGAAGCTTGGATTCCCCCAGTTCCAAGAGGCATCTCAACCCTGAGGTCTGGAAATTGAGCCACGAGCCGCCTTTTGAGAATCTCAGAATTTAGGTCTTGGGAAGGACATGGAGATGGTCTCAGCTGGTGTATCGCAAACTTTACTGTTCACACGAATCACCTAGAGATCTTATTAAAAGTGCACAATTGAATGCAGCAGTCCTGGCCTGGGGCTGGAAAGTCTGCAGTTCTAAAAAGCTCCCTGGTAATGCCCTGGGTCTGATTACTGGACTGCCCTTGGAGTAGCCTGCTAAGCCTTACGGAGGATAAAAGGGAGGCCCAGAGACTTGAAAGAGCTTGTTAGGGCAGAGTAGAGACTTGATCCTTCTTGTCCTTAGAGTGGTTGCTGCCCAGCATGGGCACTGCTGGCAGGGCTGGGTGGGTCTTAGCAGAAAATACCCTCCTGTGACCACACCTGGAATCTTGGAGCAGGGGCTCTTTCTCAGACGCCCTGGGTAGATGTAGATCCCCAGAGCTCTTGACATGAGCCCGTGGGCCTCAGCAGCTGGGAACCTGGATAGGAGTGGATCACTGTGTGTTCCTTCCAGGGCTTCAAAGGGGCGTGGGAAGGGAGGGCACTTTGAGCATGTTGTCTATTGAGAGACGCGTGCAGTCCCTAACCCCAGGCCACTGTGGGAGATGTCGGGCAGGGCCAGTTGGATGGGCAGGGCCAGTTGGATAGGCAGGGGAGTGTATGGCATCAGGGTAGAGGGGAATGAGTGTTTTTAGTAGAAATCAGAGGATGTGAAGCTCTGTTTCTGTCCACACCACCATGAGGCCCTGGGCAAGGGAGTAAACCTCTCTAGACCCCACCAGTATAATAGGGTAGAAACAAAACAGAGAAATCTACTCCTATATGCAAGGCCTACCTGGCTGTAGAGTGGATCAAGGAGTCTAGGATATTAGTAAAGAGCCTGAGCTTTGGAGAGAGACAGACCTGCAGGTGAAACTGGGCATTTGTAGTTCTTGATTGATGTGGGCATGTTACTTAATGCCTTTAAGCCTCGGTTTTCCCATCTGTAAAATATACTTACCTTGAAGGCATGTTGAGAAGATGAAATGCAATCAGGTATGGAAAGTACAGGGCATGCAGGGAGCACTTCATAAATGGTTGTTGTTGTGATTATTGCTATTATTATTACTTCTGCCTTTATTGGTGGTGTGATTTACTTACCTATTTACCTTTTTTTTTTTTTTAAAAAAGAGAAGTCTGTGCCTTGGTTGGCCAAGCAGGCTACTTGAGGGGGATGAAGCAGGAGGAGTGAGTGGCCCCCGGCCCTGCTTCACAGGTTTGTAGGTGATTCAGAGCATGCCTAGGTAGTGACCGATCATCTCAGGCTTGATTTCCACCTGGTTGAAGGTCTTGTGGTTGTAGATGCCCACCATGCTGGCCACCTCCTCAGGCAGAATGATCGTGACCCACAGGTGTGTGTTCACCACTGCCGGCTTCTCCTTGGGCAGTGCCTCCTTCTGGGCCTTGCGCAGGCGCTTCTGCAGGGATGCTGTTTCCTCCACAGGCCTCTGTTCAGCATCTGATGCTGTCGTGCGCTGTGCAGCTGCATAAGCTGCCGGTAGAACACATCCAGTATCTGACCAAGGTCCACACTGCGGTAGGTGAACTTGCGGAAGGTCTGCTTCTCCTGCTCCACTTCTGCCGTCTTGTCGGTTCTTCGGCAGCCTTATTTACTTTTATACTTACTAACATTTTGCCTTGTTCAAAAAAGTATTTGAGTGGCCCATATACATGGAAATAAGATAGCCTGATAAAATAAACTACCAAGAAGTAGAAAAAGAAGTATTGGGTAATTGGCAGCAGCAGCTGAAAACGTGGGATGCCCTCTTTGTGGGGTTCTCCAGGAAGACCAGGTCTGCTGAGGGGTGGGCTGCAAGATTGGGCCTGGCCATCTAAGATTGGGAGGGCTGCCACCGGAGGCATGGTGACCCGTCTTTACATCAGGGGTAGGGGATGATCTTGTGGAGGCCAAGAGTTTAGAAGGATAGCAACTCACCTGGCTTGGAGGGGAAGAGAGAGTCAGGTCTTTGGACTTTGCATCTTTGGACTCACTCAGTCACAGCTTCTGTGTTTTTCTAGTTGGTAAGTAGAATGTTCATTCATAGAGGTATGTGCTATGCTGTAAAGAGCTGGGGTAGAGAATAGAGGTAACATTTGTTTTTGGAAACCTTTCACCTCTGCTATCTATTCTTTCTCTTCCTTTTGTCACCTCCAGGCACTGCCAAGTCTCTCCAGAGGCTATATTTTTTCTTACTTCTCTTATTTTTTATTACTTCATAACTGATAAGGGTTTTAGACATTGGCCCTTCCAAGAAGATTTCTATTTTAATGGGAGTGGGGAGAGGTCTCCTTATGAGCCACTATAGTGATAAGATATGGTGATAAACTCTATTGATAAATAGTGAAACTTAAAAAGTAGAACAAAACATTCTCTATCCCCAAACCCTCAACTCAAATCCTAGAGAATTGTACTGAAGAAGTTCTGTCTAACTGAGCGTTCCAGAGTCCACCAAATCAGAGTCCTGAATTACAGCTCTGACATTGACTAGCAGGTCACTTAATCTCTCTGTGCCTCAGTTTTCTTATCTGTAAGAAAGATAGGGATAACAATAGTATCCACCTCACAGGGTTGCTGGGGGGAATAAATGACCTAATAATATAAAGAACCATTAGATTTTGGTGGCCAGTGGTGTTTCAATTACAAAAAAAAGTTGGATATTAGAGTAGTTCAGTCTTTTGATCACAAAATACTTGATTTGCACAAGTTGACCACTGGCATCTTGGGGTCCCTTAAAGTTTTCACCAGTGGGTTGGGAGTCCAGCAGAACAGATTAAAAATGTGGAAAACAATGTCCTTTTGTCATTCATCAAGTCTGATTAGCAGTTGGAATGTTCGTGGAATGGATCCTATTTGGTTAAATAATGGAAATCAACATTCTTTTTATTTGGCAATGAAGCATTGAAGTGTTGGGGATGAACAGTCCCTGGTTTGATGGCAGGTCCAGATTTCCCCAGCCTTCTCTTTGACCATGGCCTTCAACTGCTGGATCTTGAATTAGAATACAGTTGCAAGAGCACAGTGGAGAGAGCGCAGGATCAAACATTAAGACTGAGTTATGCATGGGACTGGATAGATGACAAATTTTGTGAGTCTTGGTTTCTCCATCTCTAGAATGAACACTACAAATCTTCCTTCATAGTGCTGTTAGGACTAAATGAGATGATGTGTTTGAAATGTTTTGGAAATGATTAAGGATAATGCAAATATTTATTATGGTTTTATCCTCGAAATGAATTGACTCATGTCATTGCAACTAGAAGGAGGCCCAGATGGGTTCAGTGCCTTGCTCAGGATGAATTAGAGGGAGGAGGCGATGTGCCTTGGGGCTATAATGGGGCTGAGCTTAGCAATCACCTCCCGCACTTGTCCAGCATGTCCAGCTGTCTGCTGATCAGGAACAGATTTGAGTCTGTTGGTTTTTTGTCTGCTTGGTTGAATTGTAAAGACCTGTGCTGTGTGTTGGATTAGGTTCCATTCTGTGTCCAATCACTGATTAATTCTGTGACTCAGTTAAGTCATGTAGGTCTGGTGTCTCCACGAAATGGGTAACCTTGGCTCTGCCTGTCTCAAAGGGAATTTGGAAAGTAAAGGCAACTAAAGGATTGAAAGTAAAAGCACTTCTTGGAAGATGCTTCCATTCTGGAGGCAGGATAGCATCGAGTTTATGTGCACAGACTCCTGAGTCAGATGCCTATGTCTGAATCATAGCTCTGACACTGACTACTAGGTCCCTTAACTTCTCTGTTCTTCAATTTTCTCATCTGAAAATTGGGGATAACAGTAGTAAGTTGGGATTGTCGTGAGGATTTAATGCTGAACGGCTTCACATGGTGCCTGGTCCAGGTGGGTGCTGTGCACTTGTTAACTACAGCAGAGTAGGGCCTGTCCTTTGTCCCCTTGGAAGGTAAGATTCCTGCAGAAGAAATCAGTCAGGGATGTCTGGGACACTTTGGTCCCAATTTGTTTGTAGTCTTGTCCCTCATAAGTCACTGGTAAGGGGACAGTTTGCCAAGTGCTCTGCCAATCTTTGTAAAAAAGTGGATTAAAAATGTTTAAAGATAAATCTCCAAATATTAACCTTTCCCTGACTGTCCTAGAGCCCAAAAGCAGATTTGTATTTATATGAACTTAAGGGGAAAGAGGCCTTTAGTGGCTGAATTAATGCACGCAATGAGTTGTTCAGTGGTAGTTGTACCATCACAATGGAAATCTCTCATGTTCTAGAACTGATGGACAAGGTCATGCTACAAAGTTGATCAGTTAATTCTACCTTTTATTTGTAGAGTCCGTCTTCCCAAATGCTGAAAGGAATGGTGTCTGTTCTCTGACCTGTTATTCCAAGTTCAGTGCAGGCACGCAGCTGCCCGTTTTGTAGACCATGAGCCTAAGACCCAGAGGCACATTTACTGGCCATTTTTACCACGAATACTGATAATGGTTGTGTTATTTTGACACCAGTCGTGACAATTTTGGACACTTCTGGATAGAAATCCCACTTGAAGGAACTTTGGAGTGTTTCATCAGAAAGCATGCCAGCCTAGGCCTGGTTTAGGAAGGGTTAGTCGTCATTGCATTATGAGAAAAATGCAATCAACGTGACATTTCTGATATAGCATCACCCAAAGAATACCAGTGTTGATGTAGTTGGACACAAAACACTGTCCAGCTGACTGGGGTCCCAGCTCTGTGTTGTAGCTGGTCCTGCCCTCAGAAGGTTTGTGTGTCCTTGCTGAGGCTAGAAGGAAAGAAAACAGAGCTGGGCGAGCAGGATCACCAGCAGCTCTGGATCCACGTGTGCCGAAGTGCTATTTGGGATAGAACAGGACTGAATTTGTGCCCCAGGACATCTGCTCCTGGTGTAGCAATGAGGTTTCCAAGAAAGCTTTGCATTGCTCTATCTCCCCTCCTAGAATTGTTTTTATTATTGTTCATAAAATAAAGAGTTTTTTTGTTTGTTTGTTTGTTTGTTTTTTCATTTCCAATCATACAGGTGAAACTTGTCCAGTGGAATTCAGTGCCCTGGGCCAAAGGGGAAGAAAATGCCATCCTAGCCATTCCTTATTGGCAACTGTAGTTAGGTCCTGTGTGTGTTGTTATGCAGGGTATGGCATAGTGCAATATTCTTGGAAATCATGGGAACATTAGGTATGAGCCTTGGCGTTTTGGACTCAGGAGCTGTGTCAACATTTGGGCTGTAGCATTCTCTTACCTGTTCACTCAACAAGTTGTTGTTGTTTTTTTTTTGCTGTACGCGGGCCTCTCACTGTTGTGGCCTCTCCCGTTGCGGAGCACAGGCTCCGGACACGCAGGCTCAGCGGCCATGGCTCATGGGCCCAGCCGCTCCATGGCATGTGGGATCTTCCCGGACCAGGACACAAACCTGTGTCCCCTGCATCGGCAGACGGACTCTCAACCGCTGCGCCACTAGGGAAGCCCACTCAACAAGTTTTTTTTTTCCCTCCTATTTACTCCTCATCCTTTCTAGAAGAGAAACATTTTTTCTAGAAGAGAACGTCTTGGAACATCTGAGGGTCTTGTAGTATATGCTGCAGTTGGCTTCCCAGCTCCCCCCTTCAAAACCAAGAGATGTTGGCTCCTGCTCATTCACAGCTGTACTCTCTCTGGAACCAGCCCTGGAAGAAGGAAGCTGCCTTGCCCAATCTTACTCCTTCTCCCAAGGGCTCCCTGCATCCAATTATTAGTTACTTGAGAATAGGAAAGCCTGGTTCCCTTGCTTTAACTGGGGCAACTCAGAAGGGCATCTCAACTCCTGAGTTCCCTACGGGATTGTCACGAAGGCGACAGCTGCATCACACAGTTCAACTCTCCCACCTGTCCTTTTCTGTTTTCCCTTCTCTCTTACAGGTATTATTTCCAAGCATGCTCCCCAATTTGCTCTGCACCCAAATCTCTGTCATGGAGTCTGTTTCTAGGAAATCTGATCTGAGGTAGATCCCTTGGAGCCATGATTAGGGATGAAGTGGTGACACTGGTCTCTGACCCTTTTTATCTTTTCCAGAAATGTTTCCTAGTCATTCTTTCCTAAGAATGATCTTGGAGGCAGGGCTTCTGAGCCTGTCTAGGCCATTATTATTTCCATGTATATATATGGAAAATCTGCAAGGATACCACTGAGCTGTTAACAGTAGGAGAGGAAGTGAGGAGTGAGTTTCTGTTTTACCTGTACAAACTTCAGAATTGTCTAAACAGTAAAATAAAAATGCATAATGTATCAACTGTATAATTATTATATTTCTTACTTATTAGTCGACTTTAATATCTGAGTGTGACCAGTGCACAGCCCTGTATTCACCATCGCTGGTCCTCTGAGTGTTTAGTGGAGAGACCATGGTGGGGTGAGGGGTGGGGGAGTGGGGATGACTCCCAACCATAGGGGTCAGCTTCCTCTGCCTCCTTATTTAAAAAAATTTTTTATTTTATATTTGGCTGCGCTGGGTGTTGCTGCGTGCGGGCTTTCTCTAGTTGCGGCGAGCGGGGGCTACTCTTTGTTGTGGTGTGAGGGCTCCTCATTGCGGTGGCTTCTCTTGTTGCAGAGCACGGGCTCTAGGCTCATGGGCTGCAGTAGCTGTGGCACACTGGCTCAGGAGTTGTGGCTCGCGGGCTCTAGAGCGCAGGCTCAGTAGTCGTGGCACACGGGCTTAGTTGCTCCGCGGCATGTGGAATCTTCCTGAACGCGTGTCCCCTGCACTGACAGGTAGATTCCTAACCACTGCGCCACCAGGGAAGCCCTCTACCTACTTACTGACATGAGTCAAAGCAGAGCAATGCTCTGTACCCTTTACCACAATGAATGGAACCGTCTTACCCTAGTGTTTGAAGAAGTGTTTGCTAGTTTTTTTTTTATAGGGGATGACATAATTCATGGAAACCATCTAAGGTGGCTGGGAAAATGCTTAATAAATGACGGTTATTTTACCATTATTATTATGTTGTTGTTGTTGTTACTGGGTTTTGTATTAGAGCATTAGCTCTGGAGTTTTTACCAGAAGGGTTCCCCTTCCTGCCCCTGGAATTCCATGGCAAAGCAGGAGAATTTAATGCATAGTGAGCACTGTGATGGGGCTCTGTCCCTCCAGTTCTTTCATGGGCCAGGAAGCTGTGTCTGGTCCCTGGTCTGCTGATGCAGGATGGTTAGGAAGAGGGACCCATAGAAAGCTGCACTTCTTTCTGAAAGCTTCCTTTAGCATTTAGGGCTACCTCTTTGGCGTTATCTATAATGCAAAATGTCAAAGACTGATCCTTTTCCACTGGGGGACAAGGATGAATTGTCTTCACTTTGGGGAGCGCAAAGAAGGGTGAACCCTCATACTCACTTTCCTCTCTCCCATATGTGAGCCCTAGTCTTCTTTGTCTCTTCCCCAGGTAGCACTGAACACAAGCTGTCAAAGGACAAGCAGGCCACAGAAATCGAGCCTGTTAAAATAATTTACCAATTCGACAGTAATCCACAAAATGGAAACCCAGATCCTATGCCTTGTTGTTCTAAGAAAAGTTACCTCCAGCCCCCTTCTCTCAGTTTACTCCCATGGGACATTGAAGTAGCCAAACAGAGGCTGGAGAGATGGAGGTGGATGTTTGTGAAGTGGGACTTGGGGCACATCCTTTCTTATTACCTGTCTGGCCTCCCTCACAGTGCTGTTTGGACCTTAATTGGCTGGGTTAATGAATGTGGCTATATAAAGCAGATTGTATGTAAATATAAGATCAATGAAAAACATAGTTTATTTGCTTTAAGTAAACTCTTCAAATAAATGTCTTCCTAGAAATCAAATGCTACAGTGCAGCTACCATGATAGATAGATGTGGTTAAAAAGAAGCAACTTTGCTCTGGGGCAGTGTTTCCAAATGTGTTCCAAGGAACCCTAAACCCAAAAGATGTTGCTTTGAAAAAAGGCTGCATGTATTGACATTTGTCTGTGTGTATATATTTGTGTGAACAACATGTTTGGGAAACAAAGCATGCACTTTAGAAGGAGGGAGGCTCTAAAAGTGAATTCATATACAGAAGGAAAAAATAAATCAAATTATATAATTATTAAACATGCTGATAAATGCTACAAACATGACAAAGTCTAGAAAACTGACAATATTTTGAATTAATTACTTGACATACTTCTATGATACTTTTCCTTCTATATTCTTTGTTCAGCTCTTTGTACACAACAATTTTGTGATATTTTCTACAGAGAGAATAGAAAGATAGTTTAGTCTTTCTCTAACATGGCTGATAGAAATTTGTCTTTTATTATTGACAATTAAGAAAATGTCAGCTTTGCTGCTTGTAATTGGTAATGTCATAACTTTTTAGGTTGTTGACAAACTTGGAACAACCTCTATCCAGTTTGCTTTGTATGTAAGCTGTAAGATTTCAGGGTGTTTCAGGTTTTCTGGTATAGTAATTCATCTTACCTACTCTTTACCTTGATGACCCTCATTAACCTACCAGTGTCTTGGAAGGGCTCCATGTAGTGAGGGACCCTGACACTTAAGCTTCATCCACTTCAGGGTAAATTTGCCTTTGTATAAGACTCCTTCCCCTATCCCCAAGCATTTTATTTGGAAAAATTCAAACCTAAGGAAAAGTTAAAAGACTTGTACGATAAACATTTATATACCATTCACCAAGATTCACCAACTGACATTTTTCTACATTTGCTTTACCTCTTTCTTTCTCAGCCTATACCTTCCCGCTTTCCCCATCTAAACACACACACACAAACACACTTCAGACTACATCTTCTAGGAATAAGGACATGTTCCTACATAATCACAATACTATTACCATGTTCAACAAATGTAACATAGATATAATAGTATAAAGTTTCCCCCTACAACCCTTGGGAGGACAGCTTTGGAGACCTTGGTACACACCCTGAGCTAAGGAGAGTCAGCAGGCATGGGCCCTGAGGGGGCAACTAATGTGACAGCCAGGGTTCCTTACGTGGACTTGCTTCCCCGGAGTCACTTCACAGAGTCATTAATAAGTTTTGTGGGTGTTTTTTGTTTTTTATTTTCATGTTTTTTTGAGAACTGTCCTTTGAAAGAGTCCTAGGGAGGGGCTGATTCTGTAAAGATGGTGCTACCCAGAAACCAGAGGGCCAGACGAGCTGGCAGAGGAGATGAGGAACCCTGGAGATGCTATCCCAGCTGTTAACTGGAGTGCTCCAGGAGAGGCCCTGGGGAGGCCCTGATGAGCTGGAACTGGAGGTGGCCACTGTTGAGAGCTGCCAGATGTGGGGACAGACAGGAGAAGCCACCCAGCTGCTGCCACGCATAGCAGCTTGCACTGAGACCGAAGACCCTGGCAGGAAGCCCTTCCATTGGAAGCAGAATTTCCCATTGTTCTCCTGCCTGGGCAGGTGACTAAGGGAGAAGGTTGGAATATCAGTTAACCTTTCTCCAATGTGATTTCCTCCCCTTTAAACCAGGGGACTGGATAAGATGACTGGTTTTCATGACTTTTTAAAAAAATTAACAAAACGAAGCCTTCTGTGGGAGCCCGATTAGGTAGAAGTACAGCTGCTCTACTTGAAGAGGAAGTTGGGGCCCCAAAGCCTTCCCAGAAGCCCCACCCCCTCACCTTCTTCTACCTCTCAATGGCCTCTGAAAGGAGTTCTGGGTTTTTACAAACAGATTCCATCTGGAATAAAAAACAGAGATCTAAAATATTTTCCTCATTTCAAACATGCAAATGCAGGCAGAAAATTGATTAATTGGAATCCTGCATGGAATGCGTTTGTGAGTGCTGGTTTAGGAGGCAAAGGAAGTGCCTCAGAACCATGTGTTTATATAGCTGGGGAGGAGAGCCATCGAAGGACCCCAGAATCATTACGACTGTTGGCTCTGATCAGGGCTAGAGGACCGGATAAACCCCAGTCCTGTGGCTGTGACTCTTGGATATAGGAAGTCAGCAAAGCCTTGGGCTCCAAGTTTGAATGCATCCCAAGTGCCTTCTAAAGGCTTCATCCTTTCTGTTCTGCTTACCACGGGTCTGCATTGATACTGTGTACACAGGCTATAGCCTTTAGGCTTCCTAGAAAATATGAGCAATTCTGGTAGTTTTGGGACGCTCTATCCTATCCAATTCTTGTTGTAGAAGAGGGTGTATTCCTTCTAGTTTTGCACAAGATCCATAAGAGTATGAAAATACTAGATAGGACGTTATGCTTCCAGAAGATTTTAATTTTCAGAGGACATATCATGACCTCATATGATTCTCACAACAAATCAGAAAAGTAGGCATTAGGCTCATTTTTCAGATGGGCAAACAGAAGCCGAAGAGAAGGTAAGTGACTTGCTCATGGTTACATGGCTGACACCCGGTGAAGCTGGGACTGGATTTTATGATTCTGCTAAGCCAGCCCCAGATGGCCACTTCTATCCAGATATTAGATCAATGCAGGTGCCTAGAAAAGAGTTTTGTTCCTGTGGCTCCTGTGGGGAAGGTTAGCCATAGGCATCATTAAAGGTGGTATTATGACCCCTTGGCACCAAGTGCCTGCTCCAGGTTCCAGACTCCACAGCACACGTTGGTATCCACTGGGGAGGGTAGTGCTACCTGCTCCTGCCCAGCCTCCAGCTGTAATTGCTTTTCCTCTCACTCTCTGGGGCAGTAGGATGTCTACAGATCTGAATACTGCTCCTAACTCCACTGCCAACAGGCTATGTGTCTTCGGCAACTTCTCTGAGCCTCAGAGGATATTGGAGTACATCCTTGTTTCTCAGAGTGCTGTGCTTGGGCCACCTGTGACAGAGACGTTGTGTGTGGGCAAGCGCCTGGGTGGCTTTCGGTCCCACTGCAACAGAATCTCTGGGGCTGGGTCACAGGCTCCTCTGGTGATTTGGTGGCTACCACTAGACTGAAGAGTCCCCAAGTGTCCTTCCAACTTAGTGCCTCCTTTCAGCAGTAACCCTTTGCCTTGACCCTGGACGGGCTGAGGTTTCTATAGGGAGAAGGTGGCACTTGACTTAACTGCAGATTTAAGAAGCTGTTTCAGGCAAAGACTTGCAAAAACTTGAGAGTCTAAGGAGGAAGTTAGCAAACAGGTGGTTCAGGTGTGGTATGAGAAGATGTCCTTCATGCTTATTTCAGGAACTGCTCTAAGTTCTTAAACTCTGCTCATGCCAAGCGTGTGGGGACTGTCTTGCCTCTCATTAAAGCCAAAATAAATTACCCTTCTGGGGAGATGCCTCTTGCTGTCCTCTGCCTCTCTGTCTTAATTCAGGGGCTGTCTGGGGTTTGCACCCAAAGGAAGACCTGAATTCTTCCTTCCATTTCCCTGGGCAGACATGGCTGAAACGACTTACTATGTTGACTAAAGAAGTGATACCAGGAGCACTGAGATGAGGAAGAAGGCCAGCAAAACAGTCACATTTAAAAATATGTGCAATGCTTATTATAATTGTTTTGTGTGCTCCTATGGTGTCTTAAAAGATTTCACACTTTATAAGGTCTGCCTTCCAAACTGAATGTGATATTGTCGTGTACTCAGGTTGCATATAAAAGTAGCTAAAACAGCCTAAAGAGCTAGTTTTAGGATTAGACTCACGAATCAGTGTTAGATAGTTGATGCTTACAAGCTTGAATATTTTAATACGCTGGGGTTGATAAAGTTATCAAAAGTGTCATGGCAAGAAGTCAAATCCTAAAGGGAGGCCATTGTCTTAAAAAGTGGTTAGCATTTATAGCTTATATGGGAACATAAGGCTTACTCACCTAAGACTACAGAAAATTATGGTTTTTTGATGCAGCAACATGTGACCTGTACGATTTAATGTGAAGTACAAGAAGTGCTGCCAAGTGAGTGGGACATCTTGCTAGATAAGCTTTTGGTTATCTATTGTCTCTTTATGTAATTCAGAATCTATTACTGTTAGCTAATGCCTGTAGATTATTATTAGCTGCCCATGAGATAAATTTTAGGTATACTCTTTTCTGTGGGGTCCAGAAGGCTGTAGTTTGGAAATGAATTCTGGTCAAGAAGTGGACATGATCCACTGGAACATTAAGAGGTGCTGTTTGGATCAAAGATATAAAATTGGCCCCCACCAGAGTTCTGACCCTTTTATTCTCATTCTTTAATTCTTCAAAGATCATACACGGCAGATCCAAGGCCAAAGCTGCAAGTTGTTTCAGTATCCTGGGATCTTATTCAACAGAGCTAAGGAGATTCAGGTTTATTTTAAATTGCTAGGCTCATTCTTCCCAGCCTCTTATCTCTCCTGTGTGGCTATTCCAGTGTCCACCCCTAAGCAGCTTCATTGCAGCCAGCCAGCTGGACGCCAGCATCTGTGGTTAAGCAGAATTCTGACTTTCCAGCCCTCAGTTTTAGCTACTGCTGCTTTCTCCCATCCAGTGATTATATTGAAATAAACTGTTCAGGTGGAGTGAAAATATCTAGAAAGAGGCCTGTAAATCTGAGTCAGTGGAAAAGTCTGCAGAAGGGAATCCTCCCTGAGATGTGTGTTAGTGGTGGGAGCAGCAGTGTGGGGTGATGCTCACCCTGCCAGGGTTGCTGTTTCCATGTGGAACATCTTAATTAGAGCTTCACATAGTTAGAATATTTTGCATATTACTGTTTTTTTATTTCAAAATTATAGCTACTTTAAAAAAGGATAGTTCTTAAAAAGTTGCTGGGTTTTCCTTTTGTTTTTTAAATTATAAAAGACACCTAACATTACTGATAGTTTGAGAAGTAAAGATAAGGGAAAATAATCATTCATAATCCCTAACACAATTATTATTTTTGTTTATTCCTTTCTGGTCTTTTTTTATATATATGCTTTTACCTAGTTGTAATCACAGTGCAATACAATTTCCAGTCCCTTTCCCACTTAGCATGTGTCACTTGCATTTTTCTATGTTGCTATATGGTCTTTATCCTCCTAATGGCTGCATGATGGTCCATTGCAGTGTATTTACTTAACACTTACCTATTGTTATCATTTTGATTGCTTCCAGTTTCCCAGTGTTATAAAGCATATTGTGATAAGCATCTTTGTACATACTGTTTTCCCATATTTGTGTTATTTGTTGCATATTTTAAAAAGTGTTATTCAGGAACCAAGATATTTACTCAACAATGGGAGTTACATTTGAAGCTAATGAGGAAATGGGGCATTATTTAACAATTTGTTGGGTCTTCACTATTCCGTAAATTGAAGGGAACATGCAGCAGAATAGTATTAGCACAATCATAGGTGTTTAGACATCTGAAAAGTGCCTCTGGTTCATTCAGAGGTCCTGGGTATTGTTAGACTCTTCCGTCCTTAGCGACATGATTAAGTACTTTGGTGCTGATCTTCATTGCTTCATTGCAATTTCAATGCCATATGCAGATACATAAGAGGCTATGTGAAAAGGTAAAAAAAAATCAGCATATTCTTTGGTCAACATCTCTCAGGAAGGATACCAGTGATTCCTCTTTTCTGAACTTCACCTAAAAGTGTGGGTTTTGTGGCTGTCGTAGCAATGCCATTCTCATCATGTTCAATATCAGTAATATAGTCCTTAGGGAGTGTCCAAGCGAAGGCTGTGATCTCCTACTTAATATTCCTGAGGCATTGAACATATTGGTCACTCACATGCCAAGTACAGGCTCGTAATTATAGTGACGGTCTATTTTTTTCAAGGGTCGCAAAGGTTTTATTTAATGAAACATGCTTAAAACTAACTAGAACACTTCTCTCTCTTTCTACCCCTTTTTTCTTGACTGAACTTCATTCCCTCAGTGTGAATGAGTAAGGGTGAGTTTCGGGAGGCAAGGAAGCAGGGTTCACGGTAGTGGGTCTCTGTGAGCTAATAGCAGGGAAGAAAAATAAGCATTGCAGTTTTTAAATGGGGGAAAAAATCAGGAAAAAGGCATGCATAAAGGATTTATCCTTTCCACGAAAACACTGATTAATGAAATCTAGTATGAACGGGGTGTCATGCCCTTTAAATATTAGATTTCATTCTTAGTGGATAGTAGTCTTCTGAAAGGAGATATTCTGCCTCTGCCGGCTCTTTACGGACACATATGTTTCAGGCCCTTGCACTGATCAAGGATGCAAATGCTTCAGGTAACCGAATCACTGGACAGGGTGAAACATTGTGCTGGACAGATGTGTTGTCAGGAAAGGGCTTTTGCTGATAAAAGGGACAGCTGCCCTCAGGATGGGGTGGTGGTGGCGGGGGGGAGGGGAGTCAAGTAAGAGGGAAGGAAGTATGCAAGGGAAGGTGACCCAACCACACGAAGCCAGCCTCTCGAGCCCCCAGCTGGGAAACTCCACCAGCTTGCTAGCTCTTCCGGTTCTAGCAGAGCTGGCCAGACATCTGGCCTCTGTTCTAATTAAAGTGGGCAACCAATTTGGTGGCTGTAGTGAGGAAAACAGCAGTGAAATCTTGATGCCTGTAGGGTCATAACAAGGTCCCACATAATTCTTTAAGACTGAGGCTTTGCGAAGTCGTATCCATTTCCTAAGGGCCATTTAATTCAACTCCACTTAGATTTATTGAGTGCCAGTTATATACAAAGGCCAGAGCTCAGCCCTCAGAAAACCCTTGTCTTTTGGGGAAGGAAGACAAGGGGACAACAGACTATGTTGTGGAGAAGATTGAATTAAAGACCATGATAGAGGACATTCAGGGTTCTCTAGGAGTGTAGCAGAGGAAGTATTTTATTATTGAGAGAATCTGGGGAGGCTTCCTGGTGGAGTTGACATTTTCTCCAAACTTGGAATTTTGAAGTCAGGTTCTAGGCAAACATTCTAGAGGATTGCTGTGAGCAGAGAAACAAACTCCCTAAATGAAATTTCCCACCTGGAGCTCTCTTCTCTTTCTGGGAGTGAGACAAAAGACTCATTCCAGTATAGTCATGGAATTCCTCACATTTCATGGGTGGCAACTCGGGCCCTGAGACCTCTAAGACTAGGACTTTAGACAGATGGAATGAACCAGGAGCCTGGCTTTTCACACGACTCCAGTTGCTGGAGAAGGATCATTTTAGCCCCTCGATATCTGGCTTTTGTTTATGCTCCAAACAGTGCATATGGTAACCTGTTACTATCAGGAATAATTAAGCCCAATCGACCCAAGTTATCTCCTGCTAGGTAGTTAACCTGACTTGGCTCTGTTGGTGGCATTGGCTAAAGGCAAAGTGAGAGCTATCTCCATATAAATGAGCCAGTTGGAGCTGATTTGTTAATTGTTTTCTTTCCCTTCCTGCCCCCTCTGCTATTCTTCCCCCCACGTTCTCTCTGAGTGCCAAAGGACTGGTTTGGCAAGACTGTGCCAGGGATCTGAAAAACTCTTATTTTATCTTTATTACTGAAGGCAAAAATGATGTTATATATATTTTATAAGAAAATGTGTTTTGTTTGTAGCTCTACAGTCAGCCCTCCCTTTCCCCCTCCTAATAAGCTCATGTCAGAACTCTGAAGTAAGTTTGCCATAATGGTAGCCTAAAGGACATATTTTGTAAGAATGAAAAATGAACATATTATTTATATATCAATAGTGTAAGAAGCATTGATCAATGTAAGCAGCCTGATGTTTTGCTTCTCTGTTTCCCCTCCAACCCTCCTTTACCTTACCCTGCTTCCCCCTCCCTTCTTGCCGCAGGTGCCTGCGACACTCCTACTATTTAGAAAGCGAGTTCTAGCCTGTCCTGGTCAGTTTGTGCTGGGCTTTGGTCTTTAATACGGAGCCTTCAACGGCGGAGCCTCCGAAATGACTCTCTGACAGCCAGCCATTAATTACCATCATCCGCATCTAATTCATTCATCCCTCTCCCTCTCATGTAGAGGGACAGCTAGGGCTGAGGGCACTCAGGGAAATGTAGGCATGATTCCATGTTCTTTATGCAGAGAGGGCTGCCGGAGACTTTGTTGGATGCAGGGGCTTTAATTGAATTGGCTTGCCAATAAAGCTGTTGTCATTCAGTAAGTGAATTTGTTGTACTACTCAAACCACAGCTGCTGCAGACAGCCCGGAATTTCCTGAAGGCAAGCCAGGCCATGGGCTTGCCTGGGTTCAGCCTTTTCGATTGATCCTGAAGGCCATGCAGAGTGTGGCCCTGTGAAGGTTGATTTTGGCACCCATTTGGATGACAGTGAGTTACAGGGGCAGGCTGGAACCTGTTGAGCCTGTGGGGTGTGACCTTGGGGGATCTTGTAGGGATCAGGGAACCCATAGGTATGTTAGGGACAGTAATTGGTGGGCGGAAAGCCTTACCCACCACAACTGGGTGCTTTCGTCAGTCCCCAGACAGCCGCTGCCCTTGGCTCCATTGAGCTAGTCATAAGAGGATATCACTTCCCATTGTAAAAAAAAAAAAAATTGAGAATATGACAGTTAATATACTTGTAGAGCCTTGTTTAAGAGGTCGAGTGGTATTGAGGAAATGCTGCAGCATTAGAACTGGCATTTGTTACTGGGAGATCGTTGGGCCAGAAATACTCTACCTCTCGCCACGGTTTATAAAACATGGCAAGATTGGCAGGTTGTGTGATTTATGATGGCTTTAAAGTAACATCAAGATTAAGGAAAGTTTTTCAAGGGACTGCAGGGCCATTTTTATTTTCTGCATCCAAGCACATGCATGTAGTTGGCTCAAGCGAATGAGAGCAGGACTGGCAGGCAGATTTTCATGTTTTGGTGTCTTTACAATTTAAATAGATGGGGATCTCTTGTTGAACTCTTCATTCAAGTGATTTCTCCCCCTTGTAATTTGGAATTCCCTGACCAGTGCTCAGACCTTTTCAGGGAACCAACTCTCTCCAGTTGTGGAGAGTTCATAGAACAGAAGGATCTCTAGTCTGCTTTCAATTATTCAAGAGCAGAGCATTTTTCCAGCCCTTTGCACCTGTTCTCCATCGTCTAACTACCTTTTGGCTATTTTGTTGTATCTTCACCAGGAAGTGGGAGGGAAAAAAACCCTCTAAGTCAAATTTCATTTTTGTTTGCATCCTGAAATTCTAACAACTCAGAAACTCTTTAAATTAAGCCAACATATTGGCCCTGTTCTTGACCTGACAAATGAGAACTGAATTGATATGTCACATACATGACTCTAAGCTTATAAGGAAAAAAGAGGGTGGAGCATGGGAACGAGACTTTGGGATTCTCTATCACCAGGAATACATTCAGAGTGAGGGAGAGTGAGGTGGAGTGTATATGTGCTTGTGTGTGTGTGTGTGTGTGAGAGAGAGAGAGAGAGAGAGGGGGAGAGAGAGAGAGAGAGAGAGAGAGAGAGAGGTTACTTTGATGTCTGACTTTGGGGTAAATAGAGAAAGCAGTGCCCCTAATTCTAGTCAGTAAATCCATTGACTGTAACTTTCCCTAGGTATAATCATGCTTTTGTAGACTCTTCTCCTGAATTTAATCATGAAGGAAAATGGAAATATATTAATTACTATTTCATTGCAAGAAGGTGGATTGAACTACAGGTAAAATTTAAGGTCCATTTTCTGAAGCTTCAGGCTTAGGTTAATTTTTTTTTCCAAAACTGGTTAACTTTTAAAGTCAGAGCCAAATTTAAGTTATGTTGAGTTGGAGGCGAGATCTCTTTTCCTCCTTGCAAATGAGAAGTTTGTTTGTCTAAGCCACAGATGTTCTGAAACAATAAGAAAAAGACAAAACAAATTAAAGTTATTCCTCCAAATGGCACAAGCATGCCTCCAGAGGACAGGATTTTGGTGGCTGTTCTCCATTCCCACCATCTGGCCTCTTTTGTTTTCTGTTCTCTGTCTTCTGGCCTTTGTATCGTTCCTACTATTCCCTACTCCTTCACCCTGATCTCCTTACTTCCTCTTTCTCCCGTATGTCTCAATCTTTTCCTCCTGATCTCATCCGATCATATATCAAATATGATATATGATATATGATAATATTAAAATTTAAAATGGTCTTGCGTTTAAACACACAGTTTCCTTAACCTTCTTCCCCAGCTGCTGCTTCTTCATTCCTTAATGTTGGGGGGTTTGCACAGCCGGTACCCAGTGAGGAGGCCACCATGATCCTGGTGATTTGCTCCCAGATGCTGCTTCCCACTAGCTACTGTCTCGGGTGGAAGACTTAGATCTGTGTTGAACTTTCCAAGGTAATAAATTCAGGGAAACCCAGCTGAGACCAACCCACAATATTCTTCATTTTGGGTTTCTGCTTTTCATAATGAATGCCTTTCTGTACTTCTCTTTGATAAGTGGAATTAATATCTCCACCTGAACTGGAAATGCTAAATTGATGATAGTCTCTCGAGGATTTTGCATCTTGCTCTGACACCTTCAGTGACTTCATCAGAATTTAGGTGTATTAAGGGATTAAGGAGTTTGGCTTTTATGTATGAAGTTCTCAAGGTGTTCTCAGAGGCTGTTCCTAAGCCAAGTCCTGATGGTCCCTAGGGGAGAAAACTTTTCAATGAACACAGTTCAGTGTGAAACCTCATGACAAGCCAGCATAATACTTTAATCATTTTCTAGCAGTGGCTATGGAAAATGGTTATGGAAAAAATATAATCAGTCTCCCCCTACTTTGGTAAGCATTGTTTTCACTTCTCTTTCCAAGATTCAGAACTCTGCTTTGGTTCCCTCATTGCTTTTCTTCTCAAGCTGGGGTATGTGGGGTGAGGTGGTGGTATGCTGGCCAAACCTTGGGGCTGTAGGATAAACGTGGCAATTTCCCCGGAGCGTTTATTTTATTGAAGGATTTTTGAGGAAATGTTAATTAATGGAAAGATTATTACATTATAAAGTTGAATACAAAATTTGCATTAATTTTAAATAAAATAAGGAAACTTCAAACTTCTGCTTTAGATTCTCCATGTTATCCTCTATGTTGGGCCCCCAGAAGTGTGATTTCACCGTTCTCGGTATGAGGGGTTGGAAGTTGCATGAGCCTTGAGCCAGTCACCCAACTGGGCTTCTTATCAGAGCTGAGAAAGACTGATTTGTCTGACAGTGGATCTTAATATCTTTGGAGTGTGAATCTTATTGTATATATAACGTCAATTCAATCACCTGTAATAATGGTGCTAGATATTAGCAGCTGTGTTATAGGCAAGTGTAAGAAGGGTGAAAGACGTTGGGCAATTTAATCTCTTCTTGGTTTATGAAAATGTCTTGCTGTGCATATATTCAACCCACAGTCATCTGGGGACATGACATTTGTGTGTGGATTATCTCAGCTTCTTATGTTCCAAATTTCCATTTATCTGCTCGTTCAGTCAGTTGTGATGAGTTGGAAAGCTATTTAACCAGGTCCTAAACGTCAACTCTTAGATCAGGCTCAAGGGAGATATGCAGAGTGGGCACTCTTGGCAAAGGCATCCTATTGATTTCATCATGGCTTTGGCCCCATGCCCTAGTGTGAAACTTCTGTTCCTGCTGAAATCTGCACTAGCATGGGTCACAGGGCTCCTTTAGCCCTGCTGGCTGAGGGCCTGGCTCCGAAGCAGTCTAGTGATCCCTTTAGTCCTGTAGCCCCACACTCTGAGCTGAGTCTTTCAATTTTGCCTCTTGAGATGAGAAAAAGTGCAGGTCTTCAAGGAAGAGCCAGTGAAGAGGACATTTCTCTTTAAGGCTAGCGTTGAGCTAAGACGCCCACCTTCGCCAGCCCACAAAAGTAATAATCCCCGGTTCAGTGGCACAGGAATACTAAGAGAGGAGTATGAGTAGATGAGACCGGAAAAAGCACCGGACCCAGACACTCCACACTTCTTCACCCTTCTCTCATCACAGGGAGAAGCTTGGGAGTGGGAGAAGGGGAAGAATTAGGGCACCAAGGCCAGCTAGTGAGGAGCAGGATACGGAGGAAAGTTTAACGGAAGAAGCTGTCAGGGTTCTCCTGATGGCTGGAGTGTGGGACTACCGTTTTGTCCCCCACCATAAGAAGGCCCCTGCGGAGAGAGGCAGTGATGTTACACACTCCTTTATTTTTTGTTTATTTTTCAGGTTCTTAGGTGTGGTAAAATGGCTCCGTTGTGGTGGAAAATATATTGTTTTCTCAAGGTGGCTTTGGATTGTGTGTGTGCTTCCCTGGCAGGGCACCTGGTGCTAATGCTTACACGATCCACGAGGAAAGGCTTTGCTGACCAGATTAGCAATGTGAACAAGACTACAGGAGAGACCATTTATCTGCCTGAGAACAAACTGTTTTCTAGCACTTCAGTAGCACCACTTACATACAATTTTAATGTGCTAATGGCAAGTGATTATTACTAGTGAGTTCACTTGAAAGAAATAAAATAGCCTTCTCTGTTCTCTAGTTCAGACATCTCACTAACTCAGACTTGCCAGGTGCTCTGAACTAGAGAGGTGCGACGGGAATGTTCTCTTGGATTTGGGGCGTTGAGCGTGCATGCAAGCAGGGTTCCTTTTCTTCAGAAGAAAAATAAATGGCAACATTCTGTTTTGGGGTTTGAAATCGCATGACTGAAAATATAAAGGTGACAACTGTGATATGCTTTTTTAATGAGGGCAGAGATGTCAAGAGAAACCAGCCTTCTAGGAACAAAACAATATTCTGTCAGGTGCTATGGACTTAAGACCTTTTTCTCTCTTGGAATAATGTCCTTAAAAATAACCAAATTTTCCATTCAATAGAAAAATGTTCATACTTCCCTCCCCATCAATATGAATTGTTGTCATAGAGCATGGGGCACTAGTAAGCCATATTGACTTTGGAAATTAAAATGGGAATGTTCAAGAACGTTTTTGAAGAATTATATGAGATTTTAGCCATCTTAATGGCTTTCTTTTTAGGGTCAGTGAGAGTGTTCTTGCTAAAATGTAGCCCATTGCTTTAGAAATAGTTTCCTTAATGTCTTTCCTGTTGCCCCTGCTGGGTCTGTGCAGGAAATGTAAACCAACATACAATATGTGTGTTTATTTTCATGTCCCATTTTATGGGAAATTGGATGGGATATTCCGCTGAGGCTTCAACTATGAACTGTTGACAATATGGGGAGAGCAGGGCAGGCTATTGCTGAAAAAGTTTGCCAGGGAAGAAGGGGCTTCTGAAATCTTTGAGAGCTTTGGGGAAGAGCCAGGCCTCCCTGCAGGAGTTTCGTTACTCAGGGGCAAGGAGGGGAGGAGTGCAGTAATGAAACTGGCTGGTGAGCTACTGAGCCAGGAAACAACAACCTCACCCTCCAGCCCCAGTTGCCAGCACAGTAGAGTAGGTCTGCTGTACCACACCTCATCTTGTGGGATGTTAAGTCTGATACTGTGTGGTCTTCCTACCTCTGCAGGATATAGGAAACTCAGGATACCAAACACCCAATCCAGAGTCCAAAAGGAGTCATTAACTCGGCAGAGGGCAGAGTTACCCCAAGGACCCCTGCAGAACCCGAGAGGCTATAGGTTGTCAAACCAGTCATAACCTGGCCATGTGCAAGTGGTAGCTAAATAGAACCTTTTCCTGGGATCCTACTGGAAAAGTAATTTTAAAAGTGTCTGGGCAGTGTGGGGCCTGGGCAGGGTGTGTGTGTGTCAGTGTGTTTCCTGTAGTATGTTTGAAATCTCGGGGCTAGGCCCATCTGTAAGGCAGCAGTAGGTGTCAGGGGGAATGCAAGTTCTTCCTACAGAAGAAAGGAGTTAGTATGTTTGCATTTTAAGCTCATAAACAGCTGTAGCTTGGACCATCATCACAAGCACATTGGGGCTGGAGGCGCTAAGGGCGGCCGTTTGCCAGTGCGCTGTGGCAATTTCCAAGCTGTAGACTGAAATAGTGTATAAACTTCCAATTTGATTAGGATTTTGTCTTGTGTTTCTAAACAAGAAAATTGAAGAGTGTCAAATTAATTTTGTAGTCTTGGTCACTTTTTAATTCCAGTTGGCCATCTCAGCCTAGATTTGTACAAATACTGATTCCAGGAAATAGTCAAAGTGCTAAACTTGGTAAATAAATGTGTTTATTTTACAAATGGATTCAAGATGAAATACCCAGCACTTCTCCAGGGCATTTCTGTCCCTGCCTGTTCATTTTAGCAGCTTGACCAAATGAATTCCCTTCCCTTAGTATAATATTTAAATGGACTTCTGGCATCTGATGCATTGCCTGCTGCTCCAATTTCCTAAGAAAGTCATTTAAATAAAACTTGACTATCTTGCATCTACTATGGAAGCCAATCCATTAAAAATCCTGGTCACTTCTCTCTCTCCCTATAATTTTAGACAAGCCATGTGGAATTATTGGCGTTTGAGAAAATTCATCTTATCAGAGCTGAAAGTTTTGGATTTAATTTTTAACAATTTTTTTTTCTTTCCTAGCTTTCTAAATGAACAAAAAGACAAATAAGAAAAGGTTGCCATGAGAAGTTAACAAGCTGTCAATGGGAATTTCACTACTAAATGAAACCCCACTTCAGCTTTTTGGGGGAAGAGTTGCACCTCGCTTCCTTCCAATTCCCAGCCTTCCCTCTACCCTGCTCTTCCCGTGCCCAACACGAGAAAGGCAAAGAACCTTGGCAGGTGTCCTGTCTTCCAGGAATTTGCGGACTGGTTAAGGAGACAGGCTCTACCCATTCAGAGGGTAGCCTGTGTGATTTGGGTTATTTGCTGAGCACAAGATGAGGGTGCAGAGTGGAGAGGGCAGAGAGATGGTTATGCACTGGTCAGGGGCCAGGATGCGGGGGGTGTTGTTAAGTTGGTCTGAAGGGTAGTGGGAAGTGGTTATATGAAGAGCAAGGGAGGAGATGCTGACAGTAGCGCAAAGATGGTGAATATGAGAGGAGCAGCCTCCACAAAAGAAAGAAGTGCAAAGCAAAAGGTCAAGCTGGAGGGCAGGGACTTGGCCAGCTTGACTGCACCCCCAGAAAGAGAGGGGATCATGGAATTGCCGGAGACAGGGCTGAAACAGCCCCGGGGCTAGGCTGCGCGAGGCCTTGAGGTGGGGTTAAGGAGTTTAGATTTGTGGTGTGGCTGGTAGGAGGGGATGTGCCGGGAAGTGGTGGAGAAGAATGAAGCCCAAGGTAGAGGGCTTCTGTTCTCAGTGTTCTTGGGCCTTGGGTGGCGCATGTGTCATATCACAACGTGGGTCACCAGAGCCAGAGCCTCCTAGAGGCAGGGGCCAAAGCATGGCTCCACGTGGCGCGAGGTAGAGGATGCTGCAGACTGGGGGTGGCTGGGAAGGTGTCTAGGAAGAGAGGAGGGTTTTGTGACATGGAGGGCGTGGTCCTAGGTAGTACTTAGAGTCAGCTTTTATCACAGGAAGATGATTATTAAAGCAGCACTAGATCCTACCTTGGCATTCAAAATGTATGAGTAAAAATATATTGGTTGCCAAATTTACTTGTTCTCTTTCTTCCCGTTCAAAATAGTAATTGGTGCTTTTCCCCCCCAAACAGATGTTCTCAATTTTTTAGCACGTTGTGGGGTTGCAGAGTGTGTGTGTGGGGGCAGCAGCTGGTGATAACATCTTTTATTTTTTATTTTCTGGCTGTGGGTTGGAGTTAGAATCAGGATTTAGAAATGAGGAAGCCGTGGCTTGTGCTCCTGCATCCTGACATCTCACACTGCATCTCAGGTAGCAGTTGTCCTTATGAGTCAAACCTGCAACCTATTAGCACGTAGGTTGCATCCTTATATTATGTAAGTTATACCTGCTTGTGGTTAAAAAAACCCCCCAAAACCAGAACATTTCCTTTTCTCCAGTATCTCTCTCCAGAGGAAACCACTGTTAACAGTTTGGTATTTATCTTTTGTCTTTTTTGCAGATAATAATACTGATGACAACTAACTTTTAATACGTGCCAGATACTTTTCTAAGTGCTTTACCCATAGGAACTCCTTCAGTCCATACATTAGTCCTATGAGGCAGGTATTATTATTTTCTTCATTTGACAGATAAGGAAACTGAGGCACAGAGAAGTTAAATAATTTGTTTAAGTTCACATAGGTAGTAGGAGATGAAACCAGGATTGATACTCAAGCAGTCTGAGTCCTGAATCTATGCTCTTAATTATGGGTTTATGCTGCCTCCATGAATGTGTATAATATACATACACAAAATTATATATTTAGTTCTTAAAAAATCATTCTTTTTAAAATCTGCATAGAATCTAACTGATGTACCACCAATTATTTTATTTTTATTTTTACATCTTTATTGGAGTATAATTGCTTTACAATGGTGTGTTAGTTTCTGCTTTTTAACAAAGTGAATCAGTTATACATACACATATGTTCCCATATCTCTTCCCTCTTGCATCTCCCTCCCTCCCACCCTCCCTATCCCACCCCTCTAGGTGGTCACAGAGCACCGAGCTGATCTCCCTGTGCTATTCGGCTGCTTCCCACTAGCTATCTATTTTACATTTGGTAGTGTATATATGTCCATGTCTCTCTCTCGCTTTGTCACAGCTTACCCTTCCCCCTCCCCATATCCTCAAGTCCATTCTCTAGTAGGTCTGTGTCTTTATTCCTGTCTTACCCCTAGGTTTTTCATGACATTTTTTTTCTTAAATTCCATATATATGTGTTAGCATACGGTATTTGTCTTTCTCTTTCTGATTTACTTCACTCTGTATGACAGACTCTAGGTCTATCCACCTCATTACAAATAGCTCAATTTCGTTTCTTTTTATGGCTGAGTAATACTCCATTGTATATATGTGCCACATCTTCTTTATCCATTCATCTGATGATGGACACTTAGGTTGTTTCCATCTCCGGGCTATTGTAAATAGAGCTGCAATGAACATTTTTGTACCACCAATTATTTAGTGATTCTCTTATTGCTGGCCATTTGTTTTCTTTCCAGATTTTTGCTATTATAAACAATATTGCAGGGAACATTCTAACAACAATAGCAGCAGCAACAGCTAGCTACCATTAATTCTGAATAGTATGATTACTATGGGCAGGGTCCTGTTCTAAGCTCTTTTCCAAGTATTTCTACGGGTTAGATGCCTGGAAGTCAGGATGCTAGGTTAGAGTCCAAGAACATTTAAAATTTTGATTACATCTGCCAACTTTTCCTCCAAAAAAAGAGCAAGTATTTATTGAGTGTCAACTTTCAATTCAACATTCTGTTAGGGATTGTTTGCAATGCAGAAGCATGTAAGATTGGGGCCCTCCTGGAGGTCTACAAAGGAAGAGAGACAAGCGGTACAAGTCATCAGGTGATTCAAATAGACTTTACATAGGGCAAGTCTGGTGGTATAGCTGGGAGCACTACCGGGGTGCAGGGAGAAGGGAGGTCTGTGAGTGACAGAAGGTTTCAGCAGAGGCTTCACATGGGCTGCAGGAAGCTTGGAAGGATTTGGAAGGGATGGGGTGGGGAGCAGTCCTGGTGAGGGTTGGAGAAGAACAGCGCTGGGGGAGGAGCTGGTGTAGTTTAAGGATGAGGCGGTGTGTCGGTGGGATTGTGGTTCCGACTGAAGCGAAGGGTGTGTGTTGGAAAATGGCGAGCCAGCCTATTGCCAAGAAAAGAGCAGGATTAGAGTAAAAACAGAAGCCTACCTGCCCCATGTCTAAATGTTTTAAAATTACAAATAAAGTGAATAAATTGCTAAAATATATCCTATTCTTCTGCCTTGACACATGAATCTTCATAATGACCTGGAAGAGGTTTGAACTTAAAATTCTCACCTCCATGGAATATGGCACTGGAAGGTGATGAAGTATGTTTCCAGATCAGCTGCAAGTCAGAAAGGGACTAGGGCTTGTGATAATCTGATATATTGGCCTTAGTCACTTTGATTAGCCCTTCTCTTCTGTCAGTGCTAAAGCATACAGGTGGTATAGCTGTTTTCAAGAGCAGACAATCACAGCCCAGAAAAGGTGTGTGGGTGCCCTGGACACACAGAGGTTGAACCCTCAGTCTCTGGCTTGAAGTTGAGAGGTGGAGATGGAAGTGTCCCTCTTCCTTCTCCCTTCTCACCCCACCCCCAACCAACAACAAAGAAAGACATGCAGGTGCTTTTCTATGACTTTCTGTTCTGCAATGGAAATGGCCTCCGTGTTTTTGTTTCACAAGCACGGTTAAGGTCTGATTTCAATGCTACAAAGGAAACGAGGGCAATGGTAAGAAACCCAGAACTTGGATGCAAATCATGAACCATTTTTAATTTGTTCGGTATATTCAGGTAGGGGAAATTCTGTATTTGAATATAAGCAGCCACTTTGAACCAGGTATGGAAGTAGCTATGTAAGCAGTGTTTGGTGACGCATTGCTGAAGTTGTAAAATTTGTACCTCTCAAAACAAGGACATTGAAAAGTTAAGTTTCTCACAGCAGTACTAACATACCTACATTGCATTGCATGGGCAATTCTGCATCATAAATAATGGATTTACAGGCTTAACTGCTACTCAGGAATATTATACATGTGGAATGTGGCTGAATTAATGTCACCATGACACCCTTAGCTTTCGCTGAGGAGGTTTCTTCAGCCTTAGGCTGGAGCCAGGCAGGGCTGGGCTGGAGAGAGCCACTGTTGCCTGGCCCAGAAACTTTGCCTAATGGGCAAGAACACTGTTTGGGACTCAAGGATTTTGAGTGCCACAGGCTACAAATCGCAGGAAAAGAGAAATCAAGCATTAAGGTCTTCCCCAGATTATGACTGCCTGGAACAGTCTGGAAATTGTAGGGTCCTTCTAAATGTTGGCAGGGACCTGTGTGAGGTCCAGCTCTGCAGTGGTGTTTGCTTTTACTGCTGCCATTTCTCCATTTCTGGTTTTACTTGCTCTGAGCCCTGTCAGAGCGAGTATGGAGAGCTGCTCTCACTGGCTTTTCCTAGAGCTGGAAGGAGTCCTGGGGGAGAGTTGGGTGGTGGGTAATGCACAGAGACCGGGGCGTGACTTATACGCAAGTCCCTATGAGCCCCGTGACCACACCAGTCTTAACTTATCCACAGGAGGAATTGGGTGAAAAGAGACTTGAGGGGTAGCAAAGGAGGGAAAATGCAAGGACATCGCACGCGCGCGCGCGCGTGTGTGTGTGTGTGTGTGTGTGTTGCAATGTCTGGAAGGAGGTTGGAAGGTGGGACTTACCGGTCCTGGTCTGCCACACTGCAGCTGGTCCGTGAGTTAGTGTGGAGCCCGCCAAAATGGGTTGACTTCTGGTCGTCGCACCCTGGAGGCAACTTGCCATGATGAACTCCTCTCGGCAGAACCTCCTGGGGTGCTGGTGTGGGGCACACATGTTGGTTTCCCTTTCCTTCAATGGGAGGAACTGGAATCAGTTGACCAGCAAGTCACTATGGTGCACTTTTTTATGTGTTCTGCTGGGCCAGGGGCTGTGGAGGACGCTCAGAGTCTTTGGTCAGATGATTGCAGATGTATGTGCATTCTAAAGAGCAGCCCAGGACATGTCATGGGTGCCCAGTTCAGAGGATGGAGACCTTGAGTGTGTGTGTGTGTTGGGGGGAGGGGCAGGGGGTGGGGGGGTTGGGATGGGGGAGTATAGTCAGGGAAGGCTTCAAGGAAGAGGCAGCCCTGAGCTGCTTTTCAAAGGAGAGAGAGAGGATTTTAGACAGGCAGAGAGAAGTGGGTATAACTCAGTAGAAGGAGGAGATTCCAGGAGCCCTGAGGATCTCTAGCCCTGTAGGGAACAGGGCTCCTAGTGATAGCTTTTTGGTCTGAGTTGAGGCCCGAGTCCCAATTTCAGTCTGAATGCTGGTCAGCTGAAGAAGACACTGCCACTTCACTCTCCTCCCTCCTGTTCTGCTCATGATAGTCATGATAAGTTTATAACCAACATTGTGCCCCCAGAGGCAGGCAGGCAGGTAGTTGGCCTTCGCCACTGGTGCAGAGAACCAAATCAGCCAACCGGGGTTCCCGCCAGAACAGGAAACCATGGGGAGTATCTGCCTGGCTGCGTCCTCTGAGACACTTTCTCACCCTGTTCCCTGAGAGGAGAGCCTTGGTGTGGCACCTGCCTCACTGCGGACATGTGGACAAGGCCTCCGGAAGGAGGGAGAGAGCCCCGGCTGGCTTTCCCGAGACAGGTTGGGTGGCTTATCATTGATGACTGTTCCCCCTCAGGCAGCTGTTTGCCCTGGGTGAGTGAGTTCCTCTCTCTGGACTCAGTTTCTGAATCTGTAGACTGAGAGGGTGGACCAGATGGCTTTGGAGGTCCCTTCCAGGTCAGCTCTCTCCTGTCCCTAAAGGCAGATGGAGGCAGGTGGGGAGGGCAGTGGAGCAGAGAGAAATCGAGAGGAATTCCCCAGCCAGGCTCTCGGGAACCACACAGTTCCCCATTCTAGTGCCACCTGCTCGGAGGTTGCGGGTAAGAAGGGTGCTGGCCTTGAAGGCTCCATGGATGGGTAGCTTGGCCTCCCCAGATGTGCCCGTAGGCTTCTTGGGGTCCATATGTGGACAACTGTGGAACCCTTGCTTAGGCCATTCTTGACTTATCAGGAAAAGTTCAGTCTTGCTTTGGGTATACAGCTGCCTGTGGTCCTGGGGAGAAAACTGTTGCCCTGAGATGCTCACTCACTGTCTTGTGACTGCAGCAAGGGCTGTGTCATCAGCAAACACAGGTCCAGGGGAAATGCCCCAGGTGCCTTCCATGAACTCCTGGGTGCAAACATGCCCTTACGCCCACAGCCCATGACATCTGCAGAGCCAAGGCTGGAAGACCCTGGCCAAGGACTGCCCTGATGCTGGAAGCCTCTTTGAAGAGTGAGACCCAGAGAGGACAGATGACTTGTCCAGAGTTGTGCGGCCACTTGGGGATGCAGTTGCAGCTGACTCCAAGTCTCCTGACTCCCAGGCAATTGTGCTTTCTCTTCCACCAAATTGAAAGGTGGAAGGAGGCTTGGCATACCACAGAATAAAACTTGCACTGACCCCCCTGAGGCTCAGACCATTCTCTAAAAATGTGTCAGAGGAAGTGAGAATGCAGGGCCTCTCTTCACACGTTGGAGTTGTAGGTGGGGCACGTGCTCTCAGCTCCAGGCAGGGCAGAGAAAGTTGTGGAAGGGCAGCCAACCAAGAAGCACTTATTTAAACATTTGTGTGTGCCCAGCCTTGAGCTAGTCATAGTACAGCATGGAGGAGCTTTAAGGTACACACCTCACACGGCAGTTTCACTGCAGCTGGCAAGGCAAATTTAACTCCCAAATTAATTGCAAAAACACCTAAATGCAAGCTCCTGTTTGTGTTATAAAATAGAAGAACATATATTTACATTTGCGTAAAGAAAATCTGGAAGGATACAAAAAGCTAATAAAAGTGCTTAATGAGCAGTCACGTGACAGGAGTGGGGGGATAAGGTGTTGTCCTTTGTGCCTTTTCATTATAAAAAATATTTTGGACTATGTGAATGTATTATCTTTGCAAAAAATTAGGTGTAAACGACAACACCAAAACCAATCAATCACATGCTGAATTGAGTGACTGGTGGCCAAAGGAATTCAGAAAAAGCAGAGCTCAGGGGGTCCCCTAGAGCCTTCTAGGGCTCCTGGAAGATTAGAACTGGAAGGGACTCTAGGTGCCATTTTATCTGACTTCCCACTCAATGCTGGCATGTCTCGTACAACTACCAAGACATGGATGTTCCAGTGTCCCTCACCCAATAATTCCTAAGTCCCATGACATGCATGGACAGTGCTAATCCAGGGATCACAATGCACAAAGAGGCATCTGTCCTTAATGGTCTTATGCTCCCAAAGTGCACCTTTAATTGAAACGCAAGAAGATTTTGAGTCCCAGGGGAATAAACAAGGTACTAAGGGGCTTGGAAGGAGGATGAAATCAGGGAAAGCAGCAGAGTTAATATAGCATTTGAAATAAGCAAGGATGGGTCCCATTTTGACAGTCTGAGGGCAGGAATACCAGGTAGGGAGAACGTGAATTCATGAGTTCAGGAATTCTCAGGATTGGCTAGAGAATAGCCCATGTGTGGTGGAATAGTGGGATGGAAATTTGGGTTGGGCTAATGTTGTGGACTGTACTGAGTGCCAGTCTGAGGTGTTTTTTAAAAAATTCAGTAAAAAGTGGGGAACCAATAAAGATTTACGGGCATGTGCTTGAGTTATTTTTGAGATTCTCTAATGAGTGAGTACTCTCTACTTCATCCAAGAATCCATGAGGAGAAGCTTCCTGGAAGCAGTAGGAATTGAGCTGGACCCTCAAGGATCAGTAGAATTTAGAGAGTATTCATTCTTGAGGGGAGAAGAGCATGAGTCCAGTGTTGATGGTCACCACTGGAGGACTTTGACCGTGAGAGAGCATGTTGATGCTGTGCATTGGAAAGACAGCTCTGGCTGTGCTATTTAGGATAGAATGGAGAAGGATTACCTGAAGCAGGGTGATTGGTGAGAAAGCTTTCTCTACAGTCTCAAGGCAGGACACTGAAGGCGTGACTTAGGTGACAGTAATGGGAATGGAAAAAGTCGGACACACTGGAAAGACCTTTTCCTCTCCTATCCATAAGGTCCTCTTTGCTTGGATTTAGCTCATTTGCCAGTCCTGAGGGAAGAGATCATTCTTAGCTCAACACTCCAAGCTCTCTGTTTACCGGATGTTTTCCTGGGTCATTTCACCACTGGCAGGGAGTGGCAGCCATGTTTACCCCAGCCCTGCTGTTCATTGGCACTTTGCTGCAATTTGGATTGTGTTGATGGTGGGATAAACATTTCCATCTTGGGCATCTTCTTCCCAGCAACTTAGAAAAAGTTGCTCAGTGGTGGTGGGACATCGCTAATACAACTAGACTCAACATTCTCATTTTGCATGTAAGGGTTTAGAGGTTTGGAGATTTAAAGGAACATGCTCAAACCAGAGAGAGAAGTGGGGACATGGGAGCAGAATTATGTCTTTTGACTCCAAGTCCTGGACATTTTTTTTTTTTAGCATACCTTACAGTTTCTGTTGAATAATGCTAATATTTACTGAGCACCTACTATGTGTCATACACTGTGCTAAAACTTCAGTATCATTATTTAATCCCCCAATGACCCTATCATTATCCCTATCTCTTCAGATGAGAAATGGAAAGTCAGAGAGATGAAGTAACTTTCCCAGGGTCACATGACTAGGAAGTTGCAAAGCCAGAATTTGAATCCAGGTCTCTCTGACTCTAAGTATCTGTTCAGGTATAAGAAACCCTCAAAATTATTTATTAAAAATAATTAACTCTCAGTAGGAGTTCTACTTTTGACATTTACTGTTTGAGAAGATACAGTGAACTCAGTAACACCTTTAGGTGAATTTGTATTTGAATAATCAGTGTCTACATACATTTTGGGAAATAACATATTTGAAAAATAATAGTATGTATATGTGCCAGACCTGGCAGGAATGAGTTTTTAGAACTCATCAGTTGGGTGGAAGAGGTAGTATAGTAAGTTAGGTGGGAGAAAGTGGTGGCTTGGGAAGTACAGTAAGTCAAGCAGTCTCATTGGAGTGAGTGAGAATTTTCAGGTCTCTGGTGTAACCTGACCCACCAGCCTGTGGGTATGAATAAAGTCACACATTTGATTGGCTCATTATTCCTACCTGTATAACTCATGACCTTGGGTCCTCCTGCAAAATTTCCTACTCAACACTAGTACTCCTGGGACACTCTAAGAGGTATTGTGTATAAAGAAGTTTGTAACTGCTGATGGACCCTAGATATTTGTTATGTCTTGCTGCTCTTCCCATGTCCTGCTCAGTGCCTCTGTGCTCCAATATGCTGCTGTATTGGAGGTTGGTGGTCTGTGGTAAAGTGGGGGGAGGGAGTTGGACAGGGGAATGTTCCTCTTCTTTGTAAGAGGCATTTGTTAGAGGGGGTCTTACAGAGGGCTGCTTTGAGCATCAATGTGTCACAGAGTTTAGGGAAACATTTCTTTCTGATTTTTGATTGAGTATAATTTATATTCAATAAAGTACACATATCTTTAGTATTCCGTTCAATGATTATCGACAATTGTGTATGCCTATGTAATCAAAAAAGATACAGAACATCTCAGAAATTGCTCTTGTATCCCTTTAGAGTCAATTTCCTTGTCCCCAGAGGAAACCACTTTCTAATTTTTATCATCTAACTTTAGTTTTAACTTCATCTAACTGGAACAATAAATATGTACTCTTTTGTGTCTGGCTTTTTCCTCTAAAAGAATGATTTCAAGATTTATCCATGCTGTTGCATGTATATAAATTTTTGTTCATTCTTTATGCCATTGATTTATATTCCATTGTATGGATGTGCCACAATTTATTTTTCTATTCTCCTATAGATGGATATTTGGGCTGTTTCCGGTTTTTTACTATCATGCATAAAGCTGCTATTAACATTCTTGCATAAGTCTTTTTGTTGAAGCATGTTTTTATTTCTTTTGTGTAAATACCTAGTAGTGAAATGCTGCACCATAGGATAGATGTATATTTAACTTTATAAGAAACAGCCAAACAGGTCTGCAAAGTGATTGTACTATTTTATACATGCACCAAATACTGCTCCACATTGTCTCCAGTGTTTGGCATTGCTAGGGTTTTTATTTTAATTGTGCTAGTAGGTGTGAAATTATGGTTTTAATTTTCACTTAAAGATGATGTTGAGCAACTTTTCATGTTTAATTTGCCGTATCTTATTTTGTAAGATGTATTTTGCCTATTTAAAAAAATAGGGCTGTTATTTTTTAAAAGCTTGATTTGTAGGTATTCTTTATGTATGCTGGATACACATCCTCTGTTGAATATATGTATTATAAATATTTTTTCCCAGTCTGTGGATAGCCTATTTATTTTATTTATGGTGTCTTCTGATCACAAAATTATTCTTATTTTCAGAATGCTCCAGATACTATTATTACATAATAAGCTATCCCCCAATTTTTTTTTTTTACTTAAAATAATGACAGCATTTATTTTGCTCATGAATCTATAATTTTGGCAGGACTCAGTAGGGATAACTTGTCTCTGCTCCCTTAGATGTCAGTTGAGGTGGCTTAAAGAGTGGGACTGAAGTCATCTGAAGGCTTGATTACTCACATGTCTGGCCATTGATACTGTCAGCTTAGATCTTAGATGGGACTGTTGGCAGGAATAAATACTATGACCTCTCCATGTGGCTGGGTTCCAAGGGTGAGAGCACTTCCAGAAAGAGAGAGAGGAAAGAGAGAGTTAGATGGCAGCTGTTTTCCTTTTCTGACCTAGTTTCATCACTTCTACTTTAGGAATTGAGCAGCTACAAGCTCACCCAGGTTTCAGGGAAGGGTTAATCAATTCAGCTTCTTGGTCGGGGAGTGACAAAGTTTTGGAAGAGCATGTGGGACTGCTGTAGCCATTTTTGGAGAATAAAATCTTCCCCAGACTAATTTTTTTTTTGGCCATGCTTTACAGCTTAGTTCTCTGACCAGGGGTTGAACCCGCACCCTCAGCAGTGAACGTGTGGAGTCCTAACCATTGGACCACCAGGGTATTATTCCTCCCTAGACTAATTCTAATACATGAGTTTATTTTGTATTGGTTAGTGCTTTTTGCAACCATCCTAAAAGATCTTTGCCTATCCCAAGATCACAAAAATATTCTATGTTCTCTTCCAGAAGGTATATAGCTCTAATTTTTACATTTAGGACTATGATCCATCTTTCTTGAATTAATTGTTGTGTAAAGAGTGAGGTAGGTGTTGAGGTTCACTTTGTTTTTAACACAGATATCAAGCTGATCTAGCACCATATGTTAGAAAGACTTTCCTTTGTAACAGAAGTTGAAATCAATTGACTATATATATATATATATATATATGTTAATTAATGGATTCTCTATCATGTTCTATTGATCTATTTGTCTATTTTTACATCAATATCAAATTATAACTTTCTGATAAGGCTTGAAATCATGTAGTATAAGTCCTCCAAATTTGTTATTCTTTTTCAAATATTTTGGATATTCTATGCCCATATAACTTTTAGACTTAGCTTGTGAATTTTTCAAAAAGGTCCACTAAAATTTTTATTGGAATGGCATTGAATCTATAGATCCATTTAGACAGAGTGGACATTTAACAATATTTTGTCTTCCAATTCACGAGCATGGTACCTTTCCATTTATTTATCTCTTTAATTTCTTTCTGCAAAAATTTTGTGACTTGCACATTTTAAAATAGTTTTATTTATCAATATTTAATGTTTCTGATACTGTAAATGGAATTTAAAAATTATTTCCAATTATTCATTAGAACTATATAGAAATTAAATTGTTTTTTGTACATTGGCCTTGTATCCTGTGACCTTCCTAAACTCATGTATTAGTTCTACTAATTCTTTTGTTGTTCCATAGGATTTTCCACCTATGCAATCATATTGTCTACAGATAGCAATGGTTTTACTTCTTTTCTAATATTCTTGTGTTGTATTTTTTTTCTTGCCTTATTGTACTGACTAGGACTTCTAACATAATACTGAATAGAAGTGGTAAGAGTGGATATAAGTATGACATTAGCAGTAGGTTTCTGGAGATTCCGTTCATCAGATTAAAGAAGTTCCCTTCTCTTCCTGTCTTTCTATGTGTATATATAAAGCTAAATTTTTTGCTAATATTTGCTTAAAGATTTTTGTATTTATGCTCATGAAGGATATTTGTATTTTCTTCTTGTAATGTCTTTTTCAGGTTTTGATATAAGAGTTATATGAGCTTCATGTAACAAGTGGGGAAGTGTTTCCTTCTCTAATTTCTGAAAGTGCTTCTGTAAAATTGGCACTAATTCTTCCTTAAATGTTTACATAATTAATTGGTGAGGCCATCTGAGCCTGGAGGTTTCTTTTTTAGTAGGTATGCTATTATGAGTTTAATTTCTTCTTTTAAAATTATTTATTTATTTATTTTTGGCTGCATTGGGTCTTTGTTGCTGTGCACAGGCTTTCTCTAGTTGCAGTGAGCAGGGGCTACTCTTCATTATGGTGTGTGGACTTCTCATTGTGGTGACTTCTTTTGTTGGAGAGCATGGGCTCTAGGCATGTGGGCTTCAGTAGTTGTGGTATGCAGGCTCAGTAGTTGTGGCTCGTGGGTTCTAGAGCACAGGCTCAGTAGTTGTGGTTCACAGGCTTAGTTCATCCGTGGCATGTGGGATCTTCCTGGACCAGGAATTGAACCCATATCCCCTGCACTGGCTGGCAGATTCTTAACCACTGCACCATCAGGGAAGTCCAAGTTTAATTTATTTAATAGATATAGGACTACAAATTTTGTTATGTTGTGTTTTCTTTATTATCCAGGTAGAGATATTTTCTAATGTTCATTATGATTTCTTTTTTGAGTTCTGGATTATTTACAAGTGGTAATTTGGTCCAAGATGGCAGCATGGGAAGACCCTGAGGTCACTTCCTCCCATGGACCTACTGAATTTCACCTATATATACAGAAATTCCTCTTAAAGAAGAACTGAGGGCTGATTGACACGAACTTCTGCACAAGAAACAATAGAGGGACAACATAGAGCTGGATAGGAGAGATGGAGACATGGTATTGACAACCTGCAGAGCGAGGGATATCACTGAGGAGGGCCTGCATGTAGAATCAGCCACCCTGGAGCACAGAGGAAAAACAGTGGTCTAAAAGGCCCCTAGATTATGTGAAGGAAATCCATTTAATAACCCTAAAGCATCTGCCAAATGGGTGGGGAATTGCTGGAACTCTCTCCAGGGTTGGAGGCACTGGAGAGCACCCATTTTTTTGCATTCCCCCTCCACCTTGATAGCATGGGCAGGAACTTTAGCCAGCCTGTCAAAGCTGCCTCAGCATGCCCCTGGCCTACACCAACTCTAGTTCTCCCATGAGAGCAACCCCAGTGTGGTGCACACTGGGACACCCTGTCCCATTCCAGCTGTTCTGCCAGGGCCGCCCTATTGTGTTGAGCCCTGGAGCCCCCCTGGCCCATCACTGCTCCAGTTCTAGCTGGCCAGCCAAAACCACTTGGCACATGCAGTCACAAAGAATCAAACAAAACGAGAAGACAGAGAAATATGTTCCAAACAAAAGAACAAAATAAATGCCCCCCTCCAAAAAGCCTAATGAAACTGAGATAAGTAGTTTACCTAATAAAGAGGTCAAAGTAATAGTCATAAAGATGTTCACTGAACTTGGTTGAAGAATGGAGGAACACAGTGAGATCTTCAACAAAGAGTTAGGAAATATAAGAAAGAATCAGTCAGAGCTGAAGGATGCAATAACTGAAATGAAAAACACTAGAGGCAGTCAACAGCAGATTAGATGATACAGAAGAATGGGTCAGTGATGTGGAAGACAGAATAGTGGAGATCACCCAATCAGAAAAACAAAAAGAAAAAAATTTTAAAAAGTGAGTATAGTTTAAGGGACCTCTGGGGTAACATCAAGTATACTAGCATTTGCATTATAGGGGGTCTCAGAGGGAGAAAAGAAAGAAGGGGGTAGAAAACTTATTTGAAGAAGTAATGGTTAAAAATTTCCCTAAGCTGGAGAAAGAAACAAATATCTAGGTCCAAGAAGCACAGAGTGTTTCCAACAATATGAACACAAAGAGATCTACACCAAGACAGATCATAATTCAAATGCCAAATTTGAAGATAATGAGAGAATTTTAAAGACAGAGAAAAATAACTACTCAAATACAAGGAAACTCCCATAATACTATCAGCTGATTTTTTAGCAGAAACTTTTCAGGCCAAAGGGGAGTGGCAGGATATATTTGAAGTGCTGAAAAGGAACAATCTTACAGCCAAGAATACTCTTACCTGTCTAGGTTATCATTCAAACTGAAGAGGCTGTAAAGAGTTTCACAGACAAGTAAAAATTAAAGGAGTTCGTTAACACTAAACTGGCCTTATAAGAAATGTTAAAGGGTCTTCCTTAAGCAGAAAGGAAAAGGCCACAACTAGAAATAAAAAAAAAATATGAAAGAAAAAATCTCACTGGTAAAGGCCAATATATATATAAAAAAGCAGTGAATCAGACACTTAAAAAGCTAGTATAAAGGTTAAAAGACAAAATTAGTAAAATCAACTATAATTACAATAAGTAGTTAAGGGATCCACAAAATAAAGAGAAGTAAAATGTGATATCAAAAACTTAGTGTGTGGGGGGTAATAAAAATGTAGTGCTTTTAGAATGCATTCAGACTTAAAATAAACTGGTTTATATATCATATATATGTCAATATATATGAACCTCATGGCAACCCCAAACCAAAAACCTTCAATATATACGAAAAAATAAAGAGAAAGAAACCCAAACATAACACTAAAGAAAATTATCAAACCACAAGGAAAGAGACCAAGAGAAGAAAAAAGGAACAGAGAACTGCAAAAACACCAGAAAACAATTTTAAAAATGTCATTAAGTAAATACCTATCAATAATCACTTTAAATGTGAATGGACCAAATGCTGCAATCAAAAGACATATATGGTGGGACTTCCCTGGTGGTACAGTGGTTAAGAACCCGACTGCCACTGCAGGCAGCACAGGTTTGAGCCCTGATCCAGGAAGATCCCACGTGCTGTGGAGCAACTAAGCCCGTACGCCACAACTACTGAGCCTGCGCTCTAGAGCCCACGAGCCACAACTACTGAGCCCATGTGCCACAACTGCTGAAGCCTGCATGCCTAGAGCCCATGCTCTGCAACAAGAGAAGCCACTGCAATGAGAAGCCCATGCACTGCAACAAAGAGTAGCCCCTGCTTTCTGCAACTAGAGGAAGCCTGCATGCAGCAGCAAAGACCCAATGCAGCCAAAAATAAATAAGTTTAAAAAAGACATATGGTGCCTGAATGGATAGAAAAATAAGGCCCATATATATGCTGCCTACAGGAAACTCACTTCAGATCTAAAGACACACATAGACTGAAAGTGAAGGGTGGAAAAGGCTATCCCATATAAATGGAAACAAAAAAGAAAGCTGGAATAGCAGTACTCACGTCGGACTAAATAGACTGTAACAAGAGAAAAAGAAGGGCATTATATAATGATAAAGGGGTCAATGCAAGATAACATTTGCAAATATTTGTGCACCCAACATAGGAGCATCTAAATATATAAAGCAAATATTAACAGACATGAAGGGAGAAATTGAGAGTAATACAATAATAGTAGGGGACTTTAATACTCCATTTACATAAATGTATAGATCATCTAGACAGAAAATCAATAAGGAAACATTGGCATTAAATGACACATTAGATCAGAAGAACTTAATAGATATATAGAGAACATTCTATCCAAAAACTGCAGAATAAACACTCTTTTCAAGTGCACTTGGAACATTCTCCAGATGGATCACATGTTAGGCCACAAAATAAGTCTCAATGAATTTAAGAAGACTGAAATCATATCAAGCATCTTTTCCAACCAACAGTATGAAACTAGAAGTCAATTACAAGAAGAAAACTGGAAAAAACACAGTCACATGGAGACTAAACAACATGTTACAAAACAACCAATGGATCAATGGAGAAATCAAAGAAGAAATTAGAAAAAATGCCTTGAAATAAATGAAAATGGAAACACAACTTTCCAAAATCTGTGGGACACAGCAAAAGCAGTTCTGAGAAGGAAGTTCATAGGGATACAGGCCTACCTAAAGAAACAATGTAAAGAAAAAGACCCTCAAATAAACAATTTAACTTTACACCTAAAGGAACTAGTAAAGGAAGAACAAACAAAGCCCAAAGTTAGCAGAAGGAAGGCAGTAAAAAAGATCAGAGTAGAAAGAAATGAAATACAGACTAAAAAATCAATAGAAAAGATCAGTGAGACTTAAGAGCTAGTTCTTTGAAAAGATGAACAAAATTGATAACCCTTTAGCCAGACTCATCAAGAAAAAAAGAGGGCCCAAATTAATAAGTCAGAAATGAAAAAGGAAAAGTTGCAGCTAATACCACAGAAATACAAAGAATCATTAGAAACTACTATAAACAATTATATGCCAACACATCGGACAAACTGGAAGAAATGGATAAGTACCTAGAAACATGTGATCTTCTAAGACTGAATCAGGAAGAAATAGAAAATATGAACAGACCAATCCTAGTAATGAAATTGAATCAGTAATCAAAACCTCCCAACAAGAAAAGATGCAGGAGTAGATGACTTCACAGGTGAATTCTACCACACGTACAAAGAAGAGTTAATACCTGTACTTCTCAAACTATTCCCAAAAATTGAAGAGGAAGGAGTGCTTCTAAACTCATTCTACAAGGCCAGCATTACCCTGATACCAAAATCAGTCAAAGACTACAAAAAAAGAAAATTACAGGCCAATATCCCTGATGAATATAGATGCAAAAACGCTCAACAAAATATGAACAAACCTAATTCAACAATACGTTAAAAGGATCGTACACCATGATCAAATAGGATTTATTACAGGAATGCAAAGATGGTTCTGTATCTGCAAATCAACCAACGTGATACAACACATTAACAAAATGAATGATAAAAATCATATGATTATCTCATTAGATGCAGAAAAAACTTTTGACAGAATTCAACATCCATTTATGATAAAAACTTTCAACACAATGGGTACTGAAGGAACATACCTCAACATAAATGTAAAGGCCATTATGAAAAACCTACAGTTAACATCGTAGTCAATGTTGAAAAGCAGAAAGCTTTTCCTGTAAGATCAGGAACAAGACAAGGATGCCCACTCTCACCACTTCTATTCAACATAGTATTGAAGTCCTTGCCACAGCAATCAGACAAAGAAAAAAAAATAAAGTAAAAGGCATCCAAATTGGATGGGAAGAACTAAAACAGTCCCTATTTGCAGGTGACATGATACTATATATAGAAAGTTAGAGACTCCATCAAAAAAACTATTAGGACTAATAAATTCAATAAAATTGCAGGATATAAAATTAATATACAAAAATCTGTTGTACCTCTATACACCAATAATGAACTATCAGAAAGAGAAATTAAGAAAGCAATTCCATTTACAATTGCATCACAAAGAATTTAAAAACTGGGAATAAATCTAACCAAGGAGGTGAAAGACCTGTACTCTGAAAACTCTAAGACATTGATGAAAGAAGAAACTCCCAGAAGAAAACTTAGGCAGTAAGCTCTTTGACATTAGTCTTAGCAATACTTTTTTGGATCTGTCTCCTTAGGCCAGGGTAACAAGAGCAAAAATAAACAAATGAGACTACATCAGAGTAAAAACCTTTTGCACAGAGAAGGAAACCATAAACAAAATGAAAAGGTAACCTACTGAATGGGAGAAGATATTTGCAAATGTTATATCAAACATGGGGTTAGTATGCAAAATAGGTAAAGAGTTCATACAACTGAATATCAAAACAAAAACAAAAACAATCCAATTAAAAAAATGAGCAGAGGACCTGAATAGACATTTTTCCAGAGAAGACATGAAGATGGCCAACAGCACATGAATTCATGCTCAACATCACTGAACATCAGAGAAATGCAAATCAAAACCGCAATGAGATAGCACCTCACACCTGTCAGAATTGCTATGATCAAAAACATGAGAAATAACTAGTGTTGGTGCGGATGCAGAGAAAACGGAATCCTCGTGCACTGTGAGTGGGAGTATCAGTTGGTACAACCACTATGGAAAACGGTATGGAGCTTCCTCAGAGAATTAAAATAGAACTTACATATGATCCAGCAATTCTACTTCTGAGTATTTATCCAAAGAAAATGAAAATAATAATTTGAAAAGATCCACGCACCCCAAGTTTCCTCACAGCATTATTTACAATAGCCAAGATATGGAAATGACACAGATGTCCACCAACAGATGAATGGATAAAGAAGATACGATGTGTGTGTATATATATAGTCTATTGTATATATATATATACACACACACACACACACATATATACATATGTGTATATATATATACATACATATATATATGTATATATATATACCCACACACATACACAATTCACTATTACCCAGCCATAACAAAAGAATGAAATCTTGCCATTTGTGACAACATGGATGGATCTAGAGGGTATTATGTTGAGTGAAATAAGTCAGAGACAGACAAATATCGCATGATTTCACTTATGTGTGGAACATAAAAAATAAGTGAACAAACGTAACAAGAGAGAAACAACTCATAGATATAGAGAACAAACTGGTGGTTGCCAAAGGGGAGGAGGTGGGGGCATTAAGGACATTAAGGACATTAAGAGGTAAAACTTCCCATTATAAAATAAATAGGTCTTGGGGATGTAATGTACAGCATAGGGAATATAGTGAGTAATATTGTACTAACTTTGTATAGTGACAAACAGTAACTAGACTTATTGTGGTGATCATTTTGTAATGTATAAAAATATCGAATCACTATACTGTATACCTGAAACTAATATAATATTGAAAGTCATTATACTTCAATTAAAAAAAGGGTATTTAAGTTTTGAAATAATTCAATATTTTCTAGGTTATCTTATTGAAATTGCTATCTAACTTAATTCTTTTGTGATCACAGAATGTTATTTTGATACTTTGATATGATTTTGAGTCTTTGATAAATTTTTGAGATTTGTTTTATATCCCAGCATGTAGTCTTTCTTGGTGAATGTTTTAGGTGCACTTGAAATTAATGAATATTTGTAGGTATTGGGAACAGTGTTTTATAAATGCCAGTTATGTCAAGCTATTTAAAAGTGGTGTCCAACTCATATTCTTACTGATTTTTTTGGTCTATTTTTTATGTCAGTAACTGAGAGAATGGTGTTAAACCTCCAACTATAAATGTGGATGTCTCTCTTTTTTCTCTTTAGTTCTGTCAGTTTCTGTGCTGTGAATTTTGAAACCCTGTTTTGAGTATACACTAGGATTATTAGATGTTCCTGATGAATTGACCTTATTTATAATTATGAGATGCTCTCTTTGTCTCTGGTAACATGTTTTGTCTTAAATCCACTTTGTCTCATTTAAACATAGCACACTAGTTTTTTATACTTACAGTTTACTTAGAATATCTTTTTCTGTTCTTCTTTTCATTCTATCTGTGTCTTTATATTTAATGTATGTTATTTTAAAATAACATATAGGTAAGTCTTACTTTTATCCAGTCTGGCAATTTATGCCTTACAGTTGGTGTGTTCAATGTATTTATATTTAATGTAACTAAATGTATGAGTGGGTTTAAGTCTACCATTTTGGTATTTCCACCATATGCTCTTTGTTTCTTTTTTTTTTTTTCTGTATTCTTTTGGATGAATCAAGTATTTTTTAGTTGTCTCTTTTGTCTTCTCTGTTGACTTTTAGCTACTTTCTGTGTTAATTTTTACAACATAAGCACTTTAGAAATTAAACTATGTATCTTTAAGTGACCACAATCTACCTTCAGATACATTCATTCATACATTATGAATAGTGTAAGGACCTTACCTGCCTCTTGCCCTTTGTGCTTTTGTTTTCATATATTTTACTTCTGTTTATGCTATAAACCTCATAATTCATTGTTGTTGTTGTCTTTTTTAAGTCTGTAGTTTTTTACGGATATATGTATATATATTCTCTCTCTGTCTCTCTCCATCTCTGTTTCTGTCTTTGTCTCTCTCTATATATATGTATATATGTACATATATACACACACAGAAGTGTTTATATGTATTTCTATATATTTATCTACAGAAGTATATATATCTCTTTATATTAGTGTTTGGATAGATCTCTCTCCACACACACACACACACACACACACACACACAGAAACAAATATCTGTACACACATGCACACACACACACACACACACACATATATATATATATAAAACATTTTGAGGGGGACATTTCTTGTAGTACTGGTCTGCTGGAGACAAATTGTCTCTGTTTTTGTCTCTCTGAAAATGTCTGTTTATTGCCTCTGTTTTTGCAAGATGTGAAACGTTAAGTTGATAGTTTTTTTCTTTTTTCCTTATAGCACTGTAAAGAAGTTGTTCCAGTTTTCTGGTCTCATTCTCATTGTTGTTCCCCGTTAAGTAATGTATCATTTTTCCTCTGGCTACTTTTATGAATTTCCTCTTTATCTTTGAGTCTTAGCAGTTTAAGTATGACTAGGTGTGATTTTCTTTATGTTTATCCTACTTGGGTTCATTGAGCTTCTTGTATCTATAGGTTTATTTTGGAAAGCACTTGGCTGTTATATCTTAAAAAATAATAAAAAATATATTTACCCTATTATCCCTCTTTTTTTCCTTCTAGAACTCCAATTACATGTTTTCTAGACTGTTTGTTATTATCCCAGATTTCTTTTTTCTTTTTCTCTTTATTTCACTCTTTGTTTTTGTTTGGATAATTTCTATTGATTTGTGTTTAAGTTCACTAATCTATTCCTCTGCTATATCAAATTTGATGTAAAGTCCATTAAATAAACTCTTCAGTTTTGATATCATATTTTTCATTTCTGTTGTTTCCTTTGGGTCTTTTTTTTGTAGTTTCTTTCTCTCTTTTGAAATTACTAATCTGTTCCTGCATGTATTTTTTCCACTGGTTTCTTTGAAATATTTATCACTGTTGTTTTAAAGTCCCTGCCTGGGCAGTCTCTGGATATGATTCAGTTGACTGTTTCCTCTTTTGAACATGGGTAACATTTTCTTGCTTCTTTGCAGCTTTCATATATTTTGATATATGGGACATTTTGTATAGAATACCAGTAGAAATTAAGTAAATAATAGTCACCTCCAGCAGAGGAGATCGTCTTTTTCTGAGGGCATGTGTTGGGTGAGTCAATCTCATCTGAGTAGTTCAGCTGAGTCTGGGCTTGATTGCAACTGAAGTTCGATTCATTTTGCCACTGCCTTAAAACAATTTGAGGAAAGAATCAGAACTCCTTTTAGCAGGGTTTGGGATCTGAGCACTGGTGAGATTTCAGAAAATTCTTCATCTTTTAGGAATATAAAATATTAATATGAAAAATATTCTCTTTGCTTTCCAATTTTACCCCCATCTTTCTGCATCTTGATAGTTCTCTCTCCACACAGATGCCCTGCACACATATTATGGAGAATGGCTGTAGTGCACTTGGTAGAGGCCCCAAGTGCCTTGGAGGGATTTCTCTCAGATCTCCTGCTCCACCCCCAGCTTCAGGCTTGCCCTTGGGGAAGGCCCTGGGTACCTCAGGAGGATCTATCTCATCCCTCTTTCCCTACCCACCCCCGCCCCAGCCCCTCAGCATACTAACTTTGGGTATAGATGAAAACAATGGGAGTGGGGTGGTGGGTAGGTACAGATTTACCATCTGGCTGGGACCCCTCAGGGTCCTAATCTGTTGTGCTAACCCACTCACCACTATAAGTTTGTCAGAAGTTTGGCAGGTTTCTCCTTACCCCCATCTATGGCAGATTTCTGTATCTTCACCAATGATGAAAGCATCATGGCTCTCTTCTTGCCAGGAAGGGGTTATTGCTTTCTGAAATTTAGTTCATTTTCCCTTCTTTGCATCTTCGGTTCTCTGATGATTTTTAAACAATTGTGATTTTGTCGCTTATCTGTCTTGCTGTCATTGTTAGTGTGGTAGCAGTGGTCTCTTGTGATTTTCTGCACTCTAACTGGAAATGGAGCACAGTTCTTTCTATTTCATTTACTTTCTATGCCCAGGACCTAGACACCTATCCATGTAGCTGGGATAGGGATAGGTTTGATTGACTCCAACTCAAAACCCCTTATCCTGTTCTGTGGCAAAGGCCTTCTATTGGGTGAAGCTCATAATTCCCAACTCCTTCACTCAGGAGGAGTTGTCCCCCCAAAGTCTCTTCAGACCCCATTAAGTGGGTTTCTGTTGGGCCCACCCCATCAGTGTAACAGAGGTATTTGCATCTCACCATTCAAAGTGTGGCAAACTTCCCCACCCCTCAGCTATACACTGCATTGTATTAAAGTGAGACTACCTCAGAGAGGGGCAACAACTTAAGAACATTTTCAGGTTGGTGACATCAAGTTCTACAGCCATGAGAGAGATCTAAGGGTAGGGGTCACAGTAGGAAACTCTTACCTATTAGTATCTACTTTGAGTCGCTCTTTTTCACAGTTAATCCTGTGGTGTCCCCTTGAGATAGATACTTTCACTTTACACCTAGGGAAGCTGAGATTCAGAGACGTTATACAACTTGCCTAAGTGGCAGAGCTGGGATTTGAACTCACAGCTGACTCATTCCAAAACCAAGGCTTTTATTTTTCTTTACCAATATGGAGGAAGGCACAGCAGAAGGTGGGACTGGGCAGACTACTCCTGCAGATGTTGGTCACGGGATCAGAACCAGCAGTGAGGGTCTAGTGTCTGAGACCCAGCTTGTCCCATTAGGACCCCACTATAAGCAAACCTTGTATTTGATGGGTGACCTTGAGCACTTAATCTATTTTTTTTGAACATCAGTATTTTTCTAAAAATCTGAGTTTCCCCAATTCTTTTGGGGAATTCAGAGCAGCTCCTCCAGGGGTCCTCTTTTCAGCAGGCCTCTCTCCCAACAACTGGATTTGTAGAAAAGAAAGGAGAGAAAACAGCAGCCCCGTCACCCACCCCAGCCCCTACCCATCCCAATCTGCAGAAGCCTTCTCTACATGCCAGAGGCCACTTCACACTTGGCCTCTTCTCCCAGGCACAGAGGCAAACACAGGAAAAGCCAAAGTGTAATTAGTTAATAGCAGAGCTCCTCTGTTAATGGAAAGGGCATTTCAAACTGACTTATGCAAACACATACTGGGAGATTTGTCAGAAACCATGAGTAGGATGCAACAGAGAGGACTCACAGGTCACTTGTCAAGTGGGGACAAAGCTTGTCTCATTTAAGCTTTGAGACCTAGAATAGCTCTCTGGACCACAGGCTAGCTTGGAGGTAAAAGTACTGGGAAAAGAAGCTGGAGACCCCTCTCTGAACATCTTCTCCCTAATAATAGCCAGGTGTCAGGACTGTGCTACATACCCAGCATAATCTCAGCTTTTACTCTCTACAACCTGATGAAGTAGACAGATTACTGTCCCCATTTTATCATGGAGGAACTTGAGACTTAAAGAGCTAAGTAACCTCACTAAGGTCAAGCAAGTGGTCAGTGGTGGGCCTGGGATTTGAACCCAAGACTGCCTGAATTCTGGGTCTAGGTCATTCACCTCTTTGCATGGTGCCGCTGCACTCAGTGGTTGGGCATTCGAAAACCTGAGTTGCTAATAAAAGATGACACTTGGACCTTCTTAAAGCTGGTAATTGATCACCATAACTCTTTTCTCCTCTTCCTGGGCTCACAACCACACTAAATTTCCCAGACTCCTTTGCATTTGTGTTAGTCATGTGACTGAGTGCTAGCCATGGCACAAAGATGGTGGACCCACAAGTTAGAAAGAGCCTGGGTCCCTGATTCACCAGTTGGAGAACATTCCTACAAGGAACACGGGTGTCAGACTCTTTTATTGTGTTAACCCACTTAGAAATGAAGGTTTATTAGATGAAACAGCCAGTGTTACCGTAAGCAATACAAGTATAAGTCTCCAGGAAGGGGTTGAGAAGTCACTAAGGAACTGAGGGAGTGGGCCTTGATCCTGTGGTTTCCATGATTAACCTGCCTAGCATGGTAGAGGTGAGCAAGCTTGGTCTTTGTTGTTGCACAGAGTTAGGCTTGGGTGCAGGCTTCACCATGGATTAGCTGGGAGACCTTGAGCAAGTGATTTAATTTTTCTGAACATAACCCTTTTTTTCTGAAAATGAGAATGATGGTTACATCATTCTGTATGAATTTAATTCATGCAAAAAATTTTATTGAGCACTTACTACATGCCAATGATTATTCTAGTTGCTGGGAACAAAGAAAAAAATCCTTGCCTTTATGAACTTACCTTCTGGTGGTGGTGGCAGGGAAGGGGGTTAGATAGTAAATTAGTAAGCGTGTCCTATGGTGATCAGTGATATGGAGAACTTACAAAACGGTAAGGGGGGAGGTGAGAATACCAGGAGTAAGGGGGTTAGGGGCAGGTGGTCAGAGAAGGTGTTTCTAATTAAGGACACTTGAGCAGAGACCTCAAGGTAGGGAGTGCGCCTGTTGGGTATCTGGGCAAAGTGTGCTTCAGGCAGAGGGACTGGTGAATGCACAGGCCTGAGGCTGGAGACTGCTTGGAATGTTGGAGGAGCCAGGAGGTGGTTAGTGTAGCTGAAACCGTGAAGGCAAGGGGTAGATGTGGTACTGCTGGGAAAAGCATCCAGCATGGGAACTTTTAGTAATGTTAGACCCTTTCCTTCCTCTCTAATGGCTTGTAGTCATCCTAGGAAGTCTTCAATGTAAAAACAAACAAACAAATAAATAAAAATGGAAGCAAGTCAAACACAAACTTCCCTTATTGACTGGGCTGATGCTTGGAATTTCACCAGGAGGTCTTGCTCTTTTCGTCTAAGGCTCTGATTCCTATATCATGCAAATACTTCAGGCGAAGAATAATATTCTAAGCTATTTTTAGTGGTTATACTGTAAAGGGGTTGATTGCAAGTTTGACTGAGGTTGGTGGGAAGAGAGGGGTTTGAGAAAGGAGGTAACTGGGAGTCTGGAAACAGGTGAAGTAAAGATGTAGCTAGGACTGGGGAAGGGCAGGAAAGGGGAGATCATCGAAGCTTAACGTGGCCTGAGGTCACATTTTGAAGCTCTTCTGTGTTACATAGCTTTAGGGGGGTGTCAAAGGAACTTACATCTGCAGACATCACTGATTCAAAGGAAGGACTGCCTTACCTTAGGAGGTTGCCTTGCACTGAAAGAATTAGTTCCCTGTATCCCCAGGAAGGGATGACCCCTTTCCTCTACCCTGTCACCAGTGGAAAAGAGTGCCCCTTCAGAGCATGGACAGGTGTCAAATGTCTCTGTGCCCCAGGCTCCTGCTCCTTGGCTTCTGAAATGCATATTGTCAATGTTCTTAATTGTAGGCAACAGAAACCACTCGGACTGTTTGAAGAAGAAAATGTATTTATTAAATGATATTTGGTTCCCTCCCACCCCCCAAAATCATTGGGAGTTGTGGGAGAAACAGATTCAAGGTTAAGCTTCCAGGAAAAGTGCCCCAGCACTGTAGAGTTAGTTTGAAGATGAAACCACCATTGCAGCTGCTGAGGACTCAATGCTAGGAACCCATCATCTCAACTCAACTGCATGCACTGCTGTCTGTAGCATTAGGGCAGCTTCTGTGTCTGGATCCGTACCTGGTGCCCTGAGGCCTGATGCCCCTGCTGCTAATGGGGTCAGCCAAAGGGATGCCCTTGACAGAGCCTGGTTCCTTGTGTTGCTGTCTTGCTCATTTCTAGAACAAAATCTTATGTGGATGTGTATAATGACGGAGCTAGGTCACAGGCCTGCCTCTCAGTTGCAAAAGAAAGTGGGAGTTTGAGTTGTGACGACAGTGAGGAGGCAGGAGTGATATCATGGGAATTTCTTCAAATATAGAAAGGATTGATAAAGATATGGGCCAATGTTGCCTGCAGGCAATGTCTGCATAAGACCCTTATTAAAATTTAGAATCTTACTTAGAACAAAAGGCCTAGATGACCTTATTGGGCCCCTGGGAAGTATGATGCCTAGGAAGGTGGCCTTTGTCATGGAGTAATCACCAAGGATGGCAGCATCTACTAGGGCATGGCAGAGGGGCGTGCTGAGTGTGGGGTCCTCATGAGCATGGAAGCAGCCACCTGGGAACTGGAAGGAGCCCAAGGCAAGCTTACATCGCCTTGGTCTTTCTGACAGTACCCTACCCTGCAAAGAGAAAAAGGCCTTCATGGGAAATGATGGGAGAGCAAAAAATCATCTGAGTTTGGTTTGTGTGGGGACTTAATTACTGAGTTATCCTGATGCCTGCATAAACTCACAGCTCAGAAAAGTGAAGAATTCTTTCTGAGAAAGTTCTGGTAAATAGAAGCCCATAAGTGTTTAGAGGAATCCAGGGATGTTTTCCATTTATCCTGAGCTGGACACCAAACAGATGAGTTGGTCTTTCCCTGCCCACTTAGAAGGCCTCTTTCTGTCCTGAGTTAATATATTTCAGGTTTGAAGGGGATGACATCCACCTCCATTTTCTGATTTGACCTAATCTCATTTAGAAATTTTGAATAAATTTTGAGTAAATTGGAACCACTATCACAAGTCAGAACTCCAAGATGACTCAATAATGAATTCCCCACATAACTCAGACAAAGATAACTTTGGTGTTTCCCAAAGCACTTTCCCACGAAGGGCGAGATTCTCTCGGCAGGGTGGGGCATGGTCAGAAGGGAGGCCTTCATCTCCTGCTTCAAAACAAGCTTCCAGCCCAGCTGTCGTTCACCCCCTTGTACATAGCACTATGCTTTGTTTTCTGCTTCCCCACCCTGCTAGGCCTGACATCTTTTAAGGTAGGCCAGGACCTCCTTCTCCAGGAAGCCTCCTGCCCATGGCATGCACCTCTCTGGTAGCTCCAGTCTGACTATTTTGTGAGATGACATACAGTACAGAGATGCTCTGGGAGTCCCAGAGGCCAGTTCAGGTCTGACTTTCGGGCTGCAGGACTCCTGCAAAGCCTGATTCTTAAAGACATCGCATTGACTCATTTGGTCCCTGAGCCTTTCTTGGTTTGAATTTCCCTGCTAAGTTCCTTTTCTCCAGCAGCATATGCCCGCCTTTTTCTACTTCAGTAACCTCAGCTCTCACCATGTTAAACAATGGTCTGATTTGGCATGGAAAAAAGCAGTCAGTTGTTTCCTTTAAATCTTAATGTCTTAAGCCCTGGGAACATTTAAAGTAACTAATGAGAAGACTTCTGGTGAAACACAGGTAAGATCTTAAAGGCTCTAAATGCTCCCTAGAGAAAGCTGTCAGGGTTAAGGAACCTCATTCAGGTGGTGTACATGGAGCAGGATGAGCAAAACAAGGCAGAAGTGAGGCCCAGAGGCTGCAGGGAAGATACCCCCAATCTAGTGGATGAAACTTCTTGCACCCCGAAGATTTCTAGAGCCATACCTTGAGCTGTCAATAGCAGGTACCTGCTGGTCTACCATTAGGCCCCCAGATGGTCAAACAAATGACTTACTTTTTCCTGGACCTAGCTGCCTTCTAATTTAGAACCCAAATTATAGTTCTTTCTTCTCCTCTTTCATTTAAATACAAAATGAAACCAAACAAAACCAAACCCCAAACTCTGTTTTCCCTTCTCACCCCCACTTGAACTTTTTATTTGTGCATCATTCATGTGTTTATTCACTACACAAATATTTATAAAGTGCTTTTTGGGTTTCAGGCACTGCCCTAGGCACTGAGGGTGTACCCAGTTATTCCTTGTAGATAGTGGCAATAAAATGAATTTATGAACAAAGAGACGAGAGAACAGGAAGACACCACATCTGCTGGCAGGGGCATCTTCTAGGTGGATTTCCACAAAAATGCTGGTGTTTGGGGCAAGTCAGTATCCCCCCCACCCCTAAGTTGGACTGTGCATGGTATAATGGGGGAGTTTTGTCACAGAAGAATAACATTCACTGTGTGCCCAAGGCAAGGGAGAGCGAGGCACTTTGGAAATGGGGCTCAAATTGACTTCTTACTTAATTGAAACAAAAAGCCCTTTGTGTGGGCCTTCCCCCCCTCCAGCCCGGCAGAGGTGGTCTGTTCATTCGGATGGTAGGCCCTGCAGCTGCCTCAGGTAGAAATGCTGCCTGGCCCCGAATAGCCACAATGTCTGTGACCATTACACAGGCCTAAGTGGGTTTGGAAGTTATACCCTTGGAATTAAGTAAGAAAAATGGACGCGAGAGCAGGGCATGCTGTAGCCCAGACAATTCAGTCTTCTCTTGATGTGAGACCTAAATTGGGAAGTATTTGGCTGATGGCAAGGGCAGATAAACGTTACGGATTTGATGTAATCCCAGACCTCAGGCTTGAAACTGAGCTTGACCCTTCCCGTTGAGCACTTTTATGCAATACTACTGGACATGTAGTAACAAGAAAGGAAACAGAGGAAGGATATCGGCTCAGCCATGTGTCAACTCTGGGAGAGCAAGGCATGAGATGTGCATGGAGTCAGGAGCTGAAGGAAAAAAAGAAAATTCTGTAAAGTTTGAGGTAGCGGGTCCTTGAGGAGACAAATGAGCTGATGGGAGGGGGATGCTGTTCCGTCGTAGGATAGGGGAGGCGGGTATATTGGTGGGGGAAGCTGGGGATGTCATCTGGTTGTTTAGAAGTCCAGAACAACCATATGGCCTGAAATCCAATTTAAAATAATTACAGATTGCACTCATTTGTCCTCATAAGCCTAAATGTTCACTATGACTGCATTTAAAATGGGGAAACTGAGGTAGAGGGGGTTTACATGACTTAGTAGGGTAATACAATTGGTGGTTGAGTTTTGTACAAAGGGCAGTGCTCGCATCCTGTCCTCCCATAATGATGATGCCCTGAATTTATCAAGGACATTTGCATTTGTTATCTCATTTGACCAGCCCCAAACCCCTGTAGGAGGTGGAATGGGTGAGAAAACTGAGGACCAGAGAAAGATTGAGAATGAAATGGAACTCCCATTTCTTGAATACTTACTATGTGCTATGTGCTTTATGTATGCTGTCTCAGAAATTACAATCTTTTAAAGGTAGGTATCATTAATCTTTTTTGTTTGTTTGTTTGGTTTTTTTTTGCGGTACGCGGGCCTCTCACTGTTGTGGCCTCTCTCGTTGTGGAGCACAGGCTCCGGACGTGCAGGCTTAGCGGCCATGGCTCACAGGCCCAGCCACTCCGCGGCATGTGGGATCTTCCCGGACCAGGGCACGAACCCGTGTCCCCTGCATTGGCAGGCGGACTGTCAACCACTGCGCCACCAGGGAAGCCCTAATCTTTGTTTTAAAGATGAGGCTAAATCATGGGAGAGTAAGAAACCTGCCCAAGGCTGCCCAACCAATAAATGGTAGACTTGAGATCCAGACCCAGGTGTCTGATGCCAAAGGCTGGGCTGTTCCATCACAGCAGATGACTCCCACACCCTACGCCCTGCTTGAGATGCCCTGTAGCCAGTCAGGGCAGAGTCAGCATTAGAACTCCATTTTCTGTACTCCTAACATTTCCATCAAGTAGCTTGCAAAATAACAGCTTGGTGGTCAATAGCGGAAGTGTGGAACCACAGGGGCCTGAGTTTGGATCTGGGCTCCCCTATGTACTAGTGAAGGATATAGTGTAATTAGTGCCTCTTAGGTCCAGTTGCCACATTTGTAAAATAAAGATGAAAGCTCCCTCCAGGAGGTTTGTGGTGAGGGTTAATGAGTGTAAACTGCTTCACATGACACTGAAGGTGTGTTGAGTGCCCACAAATGGTAGCAGGGATAGCATGGGATAGCTGGGCACCTGTATCCTGACTTGGTCTATCCATTTTCCCCTATCCTGGCCCCTCCTCATTTCCACAGGCAGGCACACATTTTTGAAATCTTCCTGTGCTCTCTCTCCCAGACCTCTTCTCTCTTTTCTCAATTTCTCCTCTCCCGAGTTCTCATCATGGGTGTAGAGCGACCTCCTGTTTTCACTCATATATGCCAAAGCCAACGCATAAAGGTGCAGAATGGATCCATCAGTTCTGACCCCGCCTTGGCTTTTGTATCAGTCAGCATTCTTCAGAGAAACAACAAGGAATAGGCTTATGCAATTGTGCACACTAGCAAGTCTGAAACCTGTACGGCTGGCTGGCAGGCTGGAAACTCAGGCAGGAGGCGGTGTTGCAGTCTTGAGGCAGAATTTCTACTTCCTCAGGGAAACTTCAGTTTAGCTCTTAAGGTCTTTCAATTGACTGGATGAGGCTCACTCACATTATCTAGGATGATATCCTTTACTTAAAGTCAACTGATTGGAGACATTATCCACATCTATAAAATACATCCACAACAACACCGAGATTAGTGTTTGGTTGAATAACAGCCTAGCCAAGTTAACGTATAAAAATATTGTAGCTTCCACGGCTGCCCTCAGATGAAGTTTCTTCTTTTTTTTTTCCTATACAGCAGGTTCCTATTAGTATTCCATTTTATACATATTAGTGTATATATGTCAATCCCAATCTCCCAGTTCATCACAACCGTCCCCTGCGGCTTTCCCCCATTGGTGTCCATATGTTTGTTCTCTACATCTGTGTCTCAATTTCTGCCCTGCAAACCGGTTCATCTGTACCATTTTTCTAGGTTCCACATACAAGCGTTAATATAAGATATTTGTTTTTCTCCTTCTGACTTACTTCACTCTGTATGACAGTCTCTATATCCAACCACGTCTCTACAAATAACCCCATTTCGTTCCTTTATATGGCTGAGTAATATTCCACTGTATATATATACCACATCTTCTTTATTCATTCGTCTGTTGATGGGCATTTAGGTTGCTTCCATGACCTGGCTATTGTAAATAGTGCTGCAATGAACACTGGGGTGCGTGTGTCTTTTTGAATTATGGTTTTCCTTAGGTATATGCCCAGTAGTGGGGTTGCCTGGTCATATGGTAATTCTACTTTAAGTTTTTTAAGGAACCTCCATACTGTTCTCCATAGTGGCTGTATCAATTTACATTCCCACCAACAGTGCAAGAGGGTTCCCTTTTCTCCACACCCTCTCTAGCATTTGTTGTTTGTAGATTTTCTGATGATGCCCATTCTAACTGGTGTGAGGTGATACCTCACTGTGGTTTTGATTTGCACTTCTCTAATAATTAGTGATGTTGAGCAGCTTTTCATGTGCTACTTGGCCATCTGTATGTCTTCTTTGGAGAAATGTCTATTTAGGTCTTCTGCCCATTTTTGGATTGTGTTGTTTGTTTTTTTAATATTGAGCTGCATGAACTGTTTATATATTTTGGAGATTAATCCTTTGTCCGTTGACTCGTTTGCAGATATTTTCTCCCATTCTGAGGGTTGTCTTTTCGTCTTGTTTGTAGTTTCCTTTGCTTTGCAAAAGCTCTTAAGTTTCATTAGGTCTCATTTGTTTATTTTTGTTTTTATTTCCATTACATTAGGAGGGGGATCAAAAAAGATCTTGCTGTGATTTATGTCAAAGAGTGTTCTTCCTATGTTTCCTCTAAGAGTTTTATAGTGTCTGGTCTTACATTTAGGTCTCTAATCCATTTTGAGTTTATTTTTGTGTATGGTGTTAAGGAGTGTTCTAATTTCATTCTTTTACATGTAGCTGTCCAGTTTTCCCGGCACCACTTATTGAAGAGACTGTCTTTTCTCCATTGTATATCCTTGCCTCCTTTGTCATAGATTAGTTGACCATAGGTGCATGGGTTTATTACTGGGCTTTCTATCCTGTTCCATTGATCTATGTTTCTGTTTTTGTGCCAGTATCATATTGTCTTGATTACTGTAGCTTTGTAGTATAGTCTCAAGTCAGGGAGTCTGATTCCTCCAGCTCTGTTTTTTTCCCTCAAGACTGCTTTGGCTATTCGGGGTCTTTTGTGTCTCCATATAAATTTAAAGATTTTTTGTTCTAATTCTGTAAAAAATGCCATTGGTAATTTGATAGGGATTGCACTGAATCTGTAGATTGTTCTGGAGAGTATAGTTATTTTCACAGTATTGATTCTTCCAATCCGAGAACATGGTCTATCTTTCCATCTGTTTGTATCATCTTTAATTTCTTTCATCAGTGTCTTATAGTTTTCTGCATACAGGTCTTTTGTCTCCCTAGGTAGGTTTATTCCTAGGTATTTTATTCTTTTTGTTGCAATGGTAAATGGCATTGTTTCCTTAATTTCTCTTTCAGATTTTTCATCATTAGTGTATAGGAATGCAGGAAATTTCTGTGCATTAATTTTGTATCCTGCAACTTTACCAAATTCATTGATTAGCTCTAGTAGTTTTCTGGTGGCACCTTAAGGATTCTCTATGCATAGTATCATGTCATCTGCAAGCAGTGACAGTTTTACTTCTTCTTTTCCAATTTGTATTCCTTTTCTTTTTCTTCTCTGATTGCCGTGGCTAGGACTTCCAAAACTATGTTGAATAATAGTGGTGAGAGTGGACATCCCTGTCTTGTTCCTGATCTTAGAGGAAATGCTTTCAGTTTTTCACCATTGAGAATGATGTTTGCTGTGGGTTTGTCATATATGGCCTTTATTATGTTGAGGTAGTTTCCCTCTATGCCCACTTTCTGGAGAGTTTTTATCATAAACGGGTGTTGAATTTTGTCAAAAGCTTTTTCTGAATCTATTGAGATGATCATATGGTTTTTATTCTTCAATTTGTTAATATGGTATATCATATTGATTGATTTACATATATTGAAGAATCCTTGTATCCCTGGGATAAATCCCACTTGATCATGGTGTATGATCCTTTTAATATGTTGTTGGATTCTGTTTGCTAGTATTTTGTTGAGGATTTTTGCATCTATATTCATCAGTGATATTGGTCTGTGATTTTCTTTTTTTGTAGTATCTTTGTCTGGTTTTGGTGTCAGGGTGATGGTGGCCTCATAGAATGAGTTTGGGAGTGTTCCTTCCTCTGCAATTTTTTGGAAGAGTTTCAGAAGGATGGGTGTTAACTCTTCTCTAAATGTTTGATAGAATTCACCTGTGAAGCCATTTAGTAAGCCTGTGTCTTTTGGCTGGAGCATTTAATCCATTCACGTTTAAGGTAATTATCGATATGTATGTTCCTATGACCATTTTCTTAATTGTTATGAGTTTGTTTTTGTAGGTCCTTTTCTTCTCTTGTGTTTCCCACTTAGAGAAGTCCGTTTAGCATTTGTTGTAGAGCTGGTTTGGTGGTGCTGAATTCTGTTAGCTTTTGCTTGTCTGTAAAGCTTTTGATTTTTCCATCGAATCTGAATGAGATCCTTGACGGCTAGAGTAACCTTGGTTGTAGGTTCTTCCCTTTCATCACTTTAAGTATATCATGGCCCTCTCTTCTGGCTTGTAGAGTTTCTGCTGAGAAGTCAGCTGTTAACCATATGGGAGTTCCCTTGTATGTTATTTGTTGTTTTTCCCTTGCTGCTTTCAATAATTTTCCTTTGTGTTTAATTTTTGCCAAGTTGATTACTGTGTGTCTCAGTGTGTGTCTCCTTGGGTTTATCCTGTATGGGACTCGCTGCATTTCCTGGACTTGGGTGGCTATTTCCTTTCCCATGTTAGGGAAGTTTTCGACTATAATCTCTTCAAATATTTTCTCTGGTCCTTCCTCTCTCTCTTCTTCTGGGACCCCTGTAATCCGAATGTTGTTGAGTTTAATGTTGTCCCAGTGGTCTCTTAGGCTGTCTTCATTTCTTTTCATTCTTTTTTCTTTATTCTGTTCCGCAGCAGTGAATTCCACCATTCTGTCTTCCAGGTCACTTATCTGTTCTTCTGCCTCAGTTATTCTGCTCTTAATTCCTTCTAGTGTAGTTTTCATTTCAGTTATTGTATTGTTCATCTCTGTTTGTTTGTTCTTTAATTCTTCTAGGTCTTTGTTAAACATTTCTTGCATCTTCTTGATCTTTGCCTCCATTCTTTTTCCGAGGTCCTGGATCATCTTCACTATCATTACTCTGAATTCTTTTTCTGGAAGGTTGCCTATCTCCACTTCATTTAGTTGTTTTTCTGGGGTTTTATCTTTTTCCTTTATCTGGTACATAGCCCTCTGCCTTTTCATCTTGTCTATCTTTCTGTGAATGTGGTTTTTGTTCCACAGGCTGCAGGATTGTAGTTCTTCTTGCTTCTGCTGTCTGCTCTCTAGATGAAGGTTTTTAACTGGCCTCTTTCTTCTTCCTTTATCTTATGGGCAGGCTCCTTTTTCCTCTCCCTGCCCTTTAAATTTTACTGATCTTCAAGGTTCCATCGTTGGTACTTTTCTCATTCTAGATGCTCCTCTGGGGCAGTCTTATCTCCTCACAGCAGCTGAACCTCTCTCTGTACACTGGTGATGCCTTGTTTTATTTCCAGAAGCCTATTTCTGACTGGCCACTGAACACCTCCACTGGGTGCCCACCTCAGCTTCCACCTGATTCCCCACTCCATCCTTTCCATCTTGCTGAACTCTGCCTTCCCCACTCACCTAGTTGGCCCAAACAGAAATCTGGTGACCATTCTTTGCTCTTCTCTGTGGCTCTCTCTTCCCACTCAACTGGTGAAGAAGTCCTACTGATTTTCACCTATTAACTATCTCACTCAAGAAAATATTTATTGATTATCTACACTTGGCACCGAGCTAGGTTCTAGAGCAGAGTTTCTCAACCTTGGCACTATTGACATTTGGGAGTCAGATAATTCTTTGTTGTGCAGAATGTCCTGTGCGTTGTTTGATATCTAGCAGCATCCCTGTTCGCTAGTGCTGCCATAACAGAATATCAGAGTGGGGGAATTGTGCAGTAGAAATCTATCTTCTCACAGTTCTGGAGGATGGAAGTCCATAAACAAGGTGTTGGGGGGTTGGTTTCTCCTGAGGCCTCTCTCCTTGGCTTGGAGATGGCCACCTTCTCCCTGTATTCTCACATGGCCTTTTCTCTGTGCATTTGCATTCCTGGTGTCTCTCTTCTTGTAAGGATATCAGTCATATTGGATTTAGGCCTACCCTAAAGGCCTCATTTTAATATCCTTTCATTGATGACCTTATCTCTGAGTACAGTTACATTCTGAGATACTGGGGTTTGTGTCTGTAACATGATTTTGGAGGGACAAATTCCACCCATAAAACCTGGCCCCCACCCACTAGACATCAGTAGCATCCTTCATTCCAGGTTGGGATGATAACCAAAAATCATCTCAAGATATTGCCAAATGTCCCCTGGGGGAAGAACTGCCCAGGTTGAGAATCACTGCTCTACACAGCAGTAGTTTTTAACACTGGCTGCACATTAGAATCAGTTGAAGAAGTTAAAAAAACCCCAAAAAACCAACATCCACAGAAATTCTGTTTTATTTTTTGGGGGTGGAGCCCAGGCAGGGGTATTTTATAAAAAGTGTTCCAGACTATTTTCACATGCAGCCAGGGGTGAGAACATTCTAGTAGTGTGAGAATGAACAAGACAGATATTAAATAACACATTTCATGATTAAAATTTTAAAGCACCATTATGGTTATATTCTGCATACTGTTTTGTAACATTTTCCTTAGCAATGTATCTTGGACATTTTCTTGTGTCATTAGATAATCTATAGGTAAAATTTTAATCATTTTGCCTGTGGATATGCTGTAAGTCATTTAATCAGGGACTGATTATATATTTTGGAGGATTCAAACTCCTCTATTGAAGTAATACTGCAAAGAATATTCTTGTATGCATATCTCTGTAAGTAGCTTTGATCATTTTCTTAGGGTAAAATTCAAGAGGTGGAAATCCTGGGTCAACGCGGTAAATATTGGTATAGTTTTTTATACATATTACTAAATTGCTCCTCAGAAGTGCATTAATATACAATTCTGCTAACAAAATATATAAAAAAGTCATTACCCTATATCCTCACCAGCCTTGGATATTTCAGTTTTTGAAGTTAAATGAAATGTGGTGCTTTGTTTTAATTTGAATTTATTTGGTTATTATTGAAGCTAAACATTTAAAATACTTGTATGTAATCTGCGTTTTTCCGTTTTTGAATTACTTGTCCATCTCATTTGCTCATTTTTAACAATATTTTGATTTTTCTTATGGATTGCAAGAACTGATTGTAAGAATATTAATTCTTTATCTGTTTCATGTTGCAGATGTTTTTATCAAGTTAATATTTGCCTTCAATGTTTATGTCATTTTGATTTTTAGAAGTAATTTTCAAGTAGTTAAATCTGTTAATATTTCCTCCCTTCCTTCCTCCTCCCTCCCTTCCTCCTCCCTCCCTCCTTAATTTTATTCATAGAAAAGTTTTCCGTACCCACCATCAGATTGATATTCATCTACATTTTTGTTCTTTCATTATTTTTTGAACATTTTATTTTATTTTTTGAACATTAAAAATCCATTTGGAGTTTTGACATGCCATATAATGTAAGGATTGAATTTTACATTTTATTTCAAATAGTTGCCCAGTAGTCCTACAAACCATTCTTAAAATTTTTATCTTTCCTGTTCATTTGAAATGTCACACATTTCCTAGACTAAGTTTTTATCTGGTTGGTCCTGTTTTGGTGCTTACTGTTCTGTCCTGCATTGTTTTATTTACAAGATTTATAATTTGTTTTGGCAGCTGAAGTTCAGCTTGTCATTATTCTTGATTTTTTCAAAACAGTTTTTGAAATTCAAAACCATTTTTTTTTAGCTTCCCTAAATTCTCACTGTTATTTTGAGTAAAAGTCCATTAACTTGGGGAGAATTTACAGCTTTCCAATATTAAGTCTCACCTTTCAGATACACTATATAACACTCTTTCTATTCTTTATAGATCTTTGTGAAGCATGTCATTAACTTTATAAAGATCCTGCACATTTTTGTTAAACTTATTCCAAGGTACTTTATAGTTTTGTTGCTATTAGAAATGGAAGCTTTTACCCTTTATGTTTGCTGGGTAGTTATTGCTGCTATTTTAAGAAGCTACTGTTATGTATATATTTATTTTGTAATTGTCTAGTTTACTGGGTAATTTGTTTCAATGGTTTACTACCTTGAGTTTTCTGGATGGTGACTATCAGTTATGCAAATAATGCTAATTTGGTCTCCTTTTCAATGTTTACATTTCTTATTTCTTCTTGTCTTACTGCATTGGCTAAACGTCTAGAAAAAAAATTTAACTACAGTGGGAATAATGAGCGTACTTAACCCTCCTTGAAGTGTTTTGATCTTTTTACTTCTACTAATATGAGATTGGCCAGAGTTTTGTTAGACTGTTTATTGTGCTGTTTTTGTCTTTGTCAGATTTTTGTATTGGCATTAGGCTAACTTCACAAAATAAACAAGGGAGATTTCAAAAAATTATATGGTCTGGAACATTTTATATAGCAATAGAATAGTCAATTTCTTGAAAGTTTGAAAGAATTTGCCCATAAAGCCATCTGGGTCTAATCCCTTGGCAGACTTTTTCAATTTCTTCCATGGCATTTGTTTGTTTAAGTTCCCTACTTCTTTTGGATACAGTTTTTGTAATCTGCATTTTCTTAGAAAGTTATCTATTTTACAGAGATTTTATTTTTTATTTGTTATACTGTGGCACATGAGATTCTTATATAAGTAAAAGTATTTTCATGTTGGTGGATTATACACTTTTTTACTCCTAATTTTGAATATTTATATTTTTCTCTTAAATTTATATATAAGACCAACTCTTTTCTAATACATTAATTTCTGTTAATCATTTCTTCTTTACTTTTTCTGAGTCATTTGATTTGAAATTTTAGTTTATGTATTTTTATCCTTTTACAAATTACTGATGAAAACATTTAAGGCTATATATTTGCCCTCTAACTGTAGATTTGAGAGCATCTCCTAAGTTCATGTTTATAATTTTCTGTATAATCCTGAGCTATACTTTTTCTCCTTCTTTAACTGAAATTATTTATGAGTGAATTTTTAAAAATTCAAGGAGCTAAGGGTATTTTGGTAGGGGATTATCACTTTTGTTAATAATTTCTAGATTTGTTCTATGGTGAATTGAGGATGTGGTTTAAACAATTTCTACTTTTTCAAATTAATTATAATTTTCTTTATTAGAAGGGTATCCACTTTATACATACCCCTAGTTCACTATGTACATTTTTTTATAGTTACGTGCCCACATGTCCATCATTCCATTAGCCAGTGAGCCCAGTGTGCCCTTGGTCATTTCTGTATTTTTAGTGTTGAGAGCAGTTTCTGGTAAATACCAGACATCAATAAATGTTGGCTGAATTGACCTTGAATGACAGATGGGAGCATGACAAGTTCAGTTGGCTAAGGGGGCTGAGATTCAATTGGCTAAGGGGTCTGAGATTGTAAGTACCATTTTCAGATGTACCAGTTGACTTTAGTGATTTACAGAAAAAGGCCAGGTACAAGGGGATATTTGTAAAGGAGGGTAAACATAGCAGGAAAAAATTAGTATCATTACTGACAGAATTAGATCTAACTTTTCTGTGGTGCGACCAAGTAGGAGTGTACCTAGTCCCAAAGTTACGGGGAGAAGCAGTCTAGATAGTGGAAAATAGCTGTTCTTAGAGATGCATCTAGCCAGAGGTCAGACCATGATTTGCTCTGGTAAGTCACATAGGCTCTCAGGGCCTCAGTTGCCATGTCTGTCAAGAGAGGTCACTGGACAGGGTGATTTCTAATGATTAAAGAAAAAAAAAAAGTATTTGGTAAGTGGCAAGAAAAAAAAGTAACTCAGAACACCAAAAGAAATTTTGTTAAGGGACACAAGAAACATTTTTATACTTTGGAATTAACTTTTTAAATTACTTAGATCTCTGAAACAGAATGTAGAATTTTGTATTTGTGTGTTACATATATATATATATATATATATATATATATATATATATATATTTTTTTTTTTTTTTTTTTTTTTCTGCAGAGAGAGTCTAATTAGGTTTTAAAAGTGTCCATGATCCAGAAAAAGCTAAGAACCACCTTCTTAGCAGGATTCCACATCCAAGGGTCAGATGTCCTAATGAAATATGGGAGAAGTTTTGTTTCCTTTTCCTTCCAAACCTCCTCATCACATCATCCCCTCACCTGTCAGTCAATCAAATATTTATAGAGCAGCTCCCATGTTGAAGGTATTCTGCTCTTCCAATGAGGAGAAGTAAAAAAGGGACATGATCCTGTCCCTACCTTTTAGAAGCTTAAGGTATGACAAGGGAGAGAGGAAAAATAAATGTGAAAGGTTAGCAAATAAGACTTCTGGTGCAGGGCAAATATATTGGCCACAGGCTGAAGCTTCCTCTTTCTACCTTAAACACTTACAAATGATGGGGAAAAAATTTAACGAGTACCCAGTCAATGCTTAAATCAAGAGAGGAAATTTCCAGCAGTCATAAATGCAGAGGTTTCCATAAAATAATTTAATACATGGGCCACACTGAAGGAGGACTTAGCTGTTAGGCTTGTGGGGACTGGGAATGGGACTGACTAATCAATAGGCTCAGGCTGGGACCCTGTTACTCTGAAAGCCAGAGGCTTGAGTTATACAGCCTACATAAAGCTAAGGCCTAGGATCAGGCTCTCTCTATTAAATGTGGGAGGGAGGCAGCAGAAAAACCCTGCTTTCCTGCCTAGGGTTGTGGCTAAGCTCCTCAGAAGCACAATCCAGCATGACAGGACCTTGGGAACTTGCTGTATACTCAGGGCCATGGTTAGTAAGCATATTACTTTGAGCTGAGATACCTGAGTCTAATTATCAATTCCTCCTTAAGACTGCCCTGGGTTTTCTGGATATTGATAGAAAGAAATTTTCATAAAAGATAATTTCACAAATAAAAATTACACAGTGCCCAGGAAGCCAGCACCATGAAAGACAAATAACAAACTGAGCAAATGGATGAATCAACATTCAAAGAAAGGAGGTAATAGAGCAATCAAAAAAAAATTTTTTTAATAAATAATTTAAATGTTTTCAAAGATAAGGGAGGGCAAAGAAATGAAATAAAAACAGAAGGCAATGAAACAAGAACAGGTGGTTATGGAAAAATTAGAAACTTCAGGGATGAAGAAATAGTTACTAGAATAAAAAAAATTGAGTCTATGGGTGGATTAGTTAACAAATCATGTCAAAACTTAGTAGCTTAAAAACAATAAACATTTTTTATCTCACAGTTTCTTTGTGTCAGGAATTCAGGAATTGCTTAGCTGGCTAGTTTTTCAAGGTCTCTCATGAGGTAGTGAGAATGTCAGCCAGATCTGCAGTCATCTGAAGACTTCACTGAAGCTGGAGGAAAGATGGCTCTTTCATGGGTCTGTTAGAAGACCACCTCAGTTCCTCCCCATGTGGGCCTCTCCATAGTGCACTATGATGTGTCCTCATGACATGGCAGCTGGCTTGCCCTAGAGCAAGTGAGAGAGAGCATAGAGGAAGGAAACCACAATGTTTTTTATGACCAAGTCTTGGAATTGCACATTGTCACTTCCACCATATTCTATTCATTGGATGAAAGTCATTAAAACTAGCCCTAACTCAAGGGGAGAGGAGTTAGACTCCACCTCTTGGAGCAAAAGCTATTAAAGAATTTTCTGGTATATTTTAAACCCCACACAATAGGCCAGATAACATATTGAACACAGCAAAAAAAAATGAATATGAAACTGTAAGTCTGAGCTGAGGAAATGTCCCAAAATGTGGCATAAAGACCTAATTAAATGAAAAACATGAAAAAAAGTTAAGAGATCTGAAGAACAGATCAAAAGGCCCCAGCGTATGTTTAATAGGAGTCCCAGGAGGAGAAAAGAGAGGAAAAAATGCAGAAGCAATATTTGAGGGTGTAGTGGCTGAGAATTTCCCAAGACTAGAGATAATATTTCCCAGATTATACAATATCATTAGGACTGAGCATTATAACTAAAAGTGAGCCAACTCTACAAGGTAATTACATGGGCAAAAAAGAGTGGTGAAAAAAATTGCTTCAAAGAAATGAAGGGCAAGAGATTGCAAGAGCTGGAGTAGCCAGAAAACTCTTTATAGGTGGTAGTGGCAAGGCTGGGAACTTCTGTTAGGTCTGGGGCAGTGGAGAGAATTTTGAGCTCAGAGGGCAGAAAGGGACCAGCTGTGTTGGTCCACCATGATAGTGCCCTTGTGTCTTCCACTGACCCCGGGACAACTTCCTCCCCATCTCTGCCACTCTCAAAAAGCCAGCAAAGATGAATGATGCTGCCCTGGAGCTCTGAGGCCCAGGGTATAATGATGAGGCCTGAAGACATTGCATTTCTCCTGAGCGGGATAAGTTGGCTTTCTGCCCCAGGATCCCCTCTCTAGCTCTTGGGCCTCAACTGTCAAAATGCTGCAACCAAATGAAAACAGTTCTCTTCTGCACCAAGGCCTCAACTTGCCACACTGCTGTTTATTTTCACCCCCCAAAGCTGTAATTAGTAGTCAGACTTGGTTTTCCCTGCAGACCTTGAGACAAGAGTAAGTGTTAATTTGAACACTTGCAACTAACAAATGTCTTCCCATTGGCCATGCATAACCCAGCAGTTTTGAGAGATGCTGGGTCCCCTGAGGCGGTGGTCAGGGAGAGGGGTGGGAGGTGGGAGGTTCCAGGGAGGCGGGAGCTGGTGCAGTCCAGCCCTGGCTGCATTGCCCGTATCATCAAGCTGAGACTTGGAGATGCCGCAGCTTAAAAAAAAGTGATGGCCTTGATGGGAAATGGCAGGAGGCAGACATCTACACCCAAACCCCGAAGAGACGCAAACATCACTCCTCTTGCAAGGGAGTTAAAGATTTGGCTGGGAAAATCAGTCACTTGAAGAGAGAAAACAATATCAGGGGAAAAAAAATCCCTCCGGCCAGGCAGTGTGATCCGACCCCCTGAGAAATTTTTCTTAGGGTCAAACCTTTGCCCTTTGTGTCCTGGTCTCCAGCCTCAGGCTGAGGCTGCCTGGATATATGTCTCTATGCTGAGGTCACTATTGTCTGAGGTTCAGTAAAGCGAGGCCTAAGGGAACAAGTCTGGGGGGAGAAAAGAAAAAATTATTGGCAGGGAGAAATCAGTCATAAAACCACAACAATTTGATGGCCACAGGAACTTGCACACTCAGTTCTTAGTCCAGGCACTGTCTTTTCTTCCAGCTGTTGCTGTTGTTGTTTTCCTTGGTCTACATTTTCTCCCCAGCTTCCTGCAGACTGTTAAAAAATTGGATAGAGAGAAGACATCGTCTGCTTTCCCTCCCCTCAAGGAAAAAGAAGTTTCCATCATCACCAACCATGATAGTGATTTATTCATTGTGGTTTCACTTCTAATCTCTGGGAACATGGAGGAGAGGAGGGCACCTCCTTTGTCTTCCCTGCCTCTTTGTCTCCTTGTCACTCATCCTGTCTCCTTCGATCACTTGGTCTCCTTCTAGGTCTCTCTCCTTTTCTCTCTCTCTCTGTGTATTTGGGTCTTTCTCTTCAGCTAGATTCTTTGCAGAGCCAAACTGTACCAATATATCAGTGAGCCATTCAGCACCCTCAGCCAGCCACGATCTCACATCCCACACAGCCATCACATACCGAGTTGTATTTTCACCCTTGTTTCGGCACCCTTAGGCAGCGTGCACGCTGAGTAACTTTAGTTCTTTCAGCCCTCTGGATGATCTTTTATTTTAGTGACCCTGGGCAGACCACAGACTGAGCTCAGGCTGCAGACCGAGACCTGACCTCTTTTTACACAGTTACGTCAAAAGGAGCATCTGTGGGATAGCCAAGTTTTCAGGCCAATAGTTTTGGGATGGTTGCATGTGAGTGTGTGTGTTTGTGTGTGTGTGTGTGTGTGTGTGCGCGCGCGCGCGTGTGCGTGTGTGTATGTGTGCGCGCCATTTATTTGGTGGATGCTATTTAATTTCTTAATTCCTGTGAAGTAACTTGAAAGCTTTTTTTTTCTTCTTATGAGAGAAAATTGGCAATAATGCCAGTTACTGAGGAAAAGAGTGAGGCTTTCTGTAGCGGGGGCAGTGCTAAAGTTTATATCATGATGCAGGTCAAAGGAATCAGGGCAGAGAAAAAAAATTGTGACTCTGTCAGGGCTAGAAATAGCACGATGGCAGGGAGGCCGCTGGCCAGAAGCTCCAGGATGATTCAGACGCAAGGCAGCTTTTCTGTGACTCAGGGACTCTGATTCTGAAGGCCAGGGGAAAGCATGACATGTGGTTTGAGTGAAATCCGTGGCTTTCTTGGGTGCTGCAGTGGTTGAGGATGGAGGTCAAGTTTTTTAATAAGTTTGAACAGCACACCAGAATTTTAGGGAAAGAATTTTTGTTTTACAAATTGCTGGATGTTTTCTGGTGAACAGGGTGCTGGTTGACCTGTTTGGGCTCCTGGCATTACAGAGATTTGTGGGAAGCCCTGGGGAAGAAAGAGGAGGCCAGCTGCCTAGACAGAGATCAGGGGGCGTTTCTCTACTGGTCCAAATATTGGGGGGCCCTGGAGTTTTGCATTTAGACCTGGTTCTGGAACCCAGGCTTACTGACAGCTGAGCAGAGATTTTTGCCAGTTTCTTGTCTCTTATAAATATAACAGTAACTCAGAATCTTGGCATTTAATGCTAGGGGTATTTGCGTGATCACCTCTTCATTACCAGCACTAACCTCAGCAGAATTGCAAAGTGGGTGAATCTTGCCTCGGTGCCTTAGGCTTTTGAATTTTTGTCCCTCACTTCCTTCTTCCCTCTCAACTTGGTGCTATGCTCCTTTTCCCTCCCTCACTAAAAATCCTATAGAAAACACAGACCTTGGTCATTTATGTCTTAGTTATCTTTCCCCAGACTGTTAGCGTCTCTCATTGTCTTTTGAAAGGCTTCATCCTTCGTGGAGGGATAGAATGTAAGTTCCATGGGGACAGATCTTTTTGTCAGTATGGTTCACGGTTGTATCCCCAAGACCTAGCACAGTGCCTGGGATATAGTAGGTGAACAGTACATCTTATTGAATGAATGAATCAACTAAGTGAATTCAAATTTTGGTCAGCACATAGGGACAGCTCTTCCTTGTTGGGGTGTTGGGGGGCATGACTGGGGAAGGAGAGGCCCTAAGACTGTCCCTGCTGTCTCTGGAGTTTCACATGCAGGCTCCCACCTCCTCGGTGCCCCCTGAATAAGGCCAATCCCTTAAATAACTCTTTAAAGATGTAGCTTTATTTCGTCAGGCTCTCGGGGATCCTAAAATCCTCTGCGCCGGTTCCTGGCAAACTTTCCGTACTTTCAGGGCAAAGATGGTTTCCTTTTCCACTCTCCCAGGCCCCAGGCTTCATTACTGTGACCTCTTCCAGTGTAGTGGTCAGTGCCTAACGTTCCTGCGCCCCTGGGGGATTGCAACGCTGCATATGCACTGCCCACCTCTGTCCTCACGGCGTCGGGAATGGAACAGTGTCTTCCGTTCCGCAGACCTCCAGTGTCTGCGTCTCCTTTGTACAACTGCTTAATGGGAAAATTGACCTGCTTCTGGGCAGGGGATTGAGGCCTGGTGACTTGGCCTTGAAGTCATACATGCAAAGGATAATTGCTCGGAGCTGTCCCTCTCTGAGGACTGCCCCTTGTTAAGGTGTGAGATGGAAAGTTGACAATGGAATGAAAATATTTTGGGCTGTTTGGAGAGCTATTTTTAATACGTGCAAGGGATGTGGTATTCCTTGTTTAGACCATCTTCAGTTTGCCAGGGAGCTCTGTGAATGGAAAATGTGAGCCAAAGGCTTGAGGTGGAAAAGGGAATATAAACGCAGGGACATTTGCAATCTGGAAATTCACCGGCTGTTCCAAGCTGCTGGGGGTTTGAGTTCTGTGTGTATTAGGGATGGCTCTTCCTTTATTTCTAGATATTCTCTCTTCGTCCTTTCAGCTGGTGAGTAAATACCCATCAGCACCCCGGTCTGCAGGACCATCCCAGCCAGCTGTACCATCCACAGTGTATTGTATACATAATGCAACACCATTAACTATAATGCTGTCACACGGCAAAAAGAGTGCTTGGGAAGTGCTGGAAGGAAGGCAGGAAGCTGCTGACCGGCTGGCTCTCTTTTATGTAATCATAAACTCAAACCCACATTTCTATGAAAGCAAGAAAAATCACCCAACTGCCTTTTGATTACACTTTTACACAAATTAGTGTCATTTTCCTTTCTAACAGTATTGACTACAGGATTCAATTTGGTCCAGCAGGCTCTGGGTGACGGGAAGGCTGCTAAGAGCCGCTGCGTTAACAGCATCCCTCTTGAGAAAGGATTCTCTGAGGAGGCTGAGAGGAAAGAGGGAGAAGAAGATGAAGAAGAAGAAGGGGGAAAAAACAACAACTTGCACACACGCACCTCCCTGCGTGCTGCGGCTGCCGCCACGGCGGCTGCTTGGATGCGTCTGAGATGGCACCTTGGTGCCCTGCCACATTCGGTCTCCTTGGTACCGAAGCGGCGCTCAGCTTCTTGTCACTGAGTGGATGATGATTATCTGCACCAGGGTCTCAAGGGTGCTCAAGCTTTGCTGGCGACTGGAGCTGAGATGCTTCAGCTGAAGGATTTTAAAAGCTGTACAAGGCCAAAGAACCATTACCAGTCACTTGCTGTGTGATGCCTGTTGAAGAAGGGGTGGGTGTGGGAAGGAGGTGCTGGGGGTGCAGGGTAGGACCTATGAGATCTTCATCCCCTTCTGTTCATGCTCTCTCCCTGCTCCTCCCACCTTTCCACCTTCCCACGCCTTTTTAGCCACTGTACCCTTGCCGAGCCACAACAAGGTTATGTCACTGTGGTCTGAGAATCTATTGATCACAGCCATCAAAGATCTTTGTGGGAGTTTAGGGATTTGGGACTTTGCAAAACACCTCACTCATCTCGGTTAACTCCTCCTGTCCCGGCCTGGGCTCCCATCACCTCAGAGCTGAGCTGCTGGCAAAACTTGCTAATTTCCGTGACAGCTGTTTTCCGAACTATACTCATAAGGCTGTCAAAACCATTGTAACTGCTATTATAACAGAGCTCAGGTGCATGACCTGGGCAGCAAAGAAGCAGAGGGATTGGACCAGACATAACAAAGGGGAAAAAACCACCTATTATATGCTATATGCTACCCGCCCCCAACAGACCTGCACACACCCGCACACACATGTGTGAATGCCCAGATACATGCATGGATTTGCCTTGTCTTCTTCCCCTTGAGGGACCACAAAAGAAAGGCTCAATAAGCAAAAAGGATGGTGTCGATCTCCTGCCCAGGCAATTTTTCTTTTAATCTGTGAAAACTAAAAGAAATGCCAGAAACCACTGAGACACATGCTTGCATTCTTCAGCATATAAAACTTTTCAATAAATGTTTATTGAGCATGAAGTGACAGCCAGCATTGTTCTAGGTGCTGGGGCTAAAGCAGTATACAAAACAAAGTCCCTGCTCACATGGAGCTGACAGTCTTGACACACTGACCCAAAACATTCTGGATGCCTGTCTTCAAAATCTGTGAGCAACTGAGACACCCCACCCCCCACCCCCTTTGACCAAAGGATGACTGCATCACTATTTCCCTCGGTGTGATTTGCACAAACACACATACTCATGCACACATTCACACATAATCATCATAGGCTTTAATGATAAAAAGATGAGAAAGTACTGGGTCCTGCAAAAACGAAAAACGAAAATGTCCCAAACCAATGAGCCTTGGAGAAAAATTATGGTAGTTTTTCAGCCTGAAGGTCCACTGTGCTGTGGGAGGTCTTTGTGTGAGCCAGACTCTGTCCATTAGGAAGGACAATCACAGGGACTTGTAGTGCATGGAAAAGTCCATTTCTTACAGTGAGAGGTGATATTTGCCTGGAAGGTACTTGGATGGGTGGTACGCATGGATACCCGACCACAGGTTTCCTGGGATGGGGAGGGGAGGGTGGGATAGAGCACAGATATGAGTGTGGGTGGAGTGGTCCTGGACAGGAGAATCAGGGTGTAGAGGAAGAGGCCAGGACTTGAGGGCACCATTGTACTGGGCAAAAAGCACCGGGAACCCTCCTGGGATGCAGGGCATCATCAAATCTAAGACCGTGGCCCTTAGCACCCCACCCGGGTTGGGTCAGATTGCCCAGATGCCCGGGGAACAGGACACGCTCAGCCTGGCCAGAGGAGACTTGCAGGCTTCTGGCCACAGCTGGCAGCAGAGAAGCCTCTGCTTGTTCCTCTCTCCTCTAGCACTGGGTGTCACTGCAGCGAACAAACGAATGAACGTGCATCCCTTTAGAGACTGTCTTGGAGCTTGGAATTAATCACCTGGCTGGGGAGGGGGCAGGGTGGAGGCTGGAGGGAGAGCGAGTCAAGAGGAGGGGAGAGAAGGGCCATCCCAGTTCAGCAGTTCCCAACCCCCCTCAGAATCTGACGCTGCATCCTTTGCTGTCCTAAAAGCATCATTTGTGGAGACAGATGCAATACCTCGGCCAAATCCAGGCATTTTATGCATTAATGTGCTGCCTTTGAACATGCTGGGGGCTCTGTAGGTTGGAATCCCAGACAATTCTATTTACAGAGCCCTCCTAACGGCTTTGAGAGGCGGTGGCATTTGTGTCATTGTCTCAGAGGCAAGGGTTCTACGTGGGAACGGGGAACATTTGGCCACCACCTCACTGTCCAACAGGGAGCCCCGATCCCAAAACTCCTGTTTGAATGGGAGCCTGCAGAGGGTCAGTGCAGCACATAGCACAACCTTGTTTCCAGCCTGCAGCCGAGGGGGGAGAGGAAAGAGAGTTTCTTTTCTCCTTTCTTTTTTCTTTTCTCTTTTCTTCTCAGTCTTTATGCTGTCTTCAGAGTTGGGGGGGGGCCTGAATTTTGGGTGGTTCCCAAAAGGCATCTTGTTGTAGTTAGGCGCGTCTCCCCCATGCTTTTGAATCATACAATGACTTTATTCATGAGGTCACCCCTTTCGAGGCAGTCGATCAGGGAATGAAGAGTCTAGGTACACAGTAACATCATTACCAGCCAAGCCCAAATCAGGGGTATGAGCAACAGAAGTTGACATCTTCCTCCCCAAAGGATTTATTTTTAAATAATGAGAAGAAGATAAGTTGTGTGTGACTGTGAGTTTGTGTGTGTACACCATTCGTGGACTGTATCACTGCATAACTCTGGGTGAACATGGTAAGCAACTCGAACTTGGTCTTTGTGATCCCTTGTATTTTTATAAATAAACAGAAACATGGAAACAGAGTCACTGAACTGCAGCCCCGCCTCCAGAAGGCTCCCCCTTCTCATCCCGGTCCTCCTCCTTCCTCTCTCCTCCTGTCCCTTTTCCTCCCTCTCCCTCCCTTCTCCCTCCTCCTTGTCAGACAGTTTCACTTCTGTCATGTTCTATCATTTTCGCCTTTAGGTTTTTTTGCCTTACTGAATACCTTTGTAGTGAGGTGTGGGCTTCCTTCCCACCTCTTCTCACTTCTGCCGTTTTTGTGATCTTGCCGTTTTAATGAGAGCACAGTCAGTAACTACGGAGAGGTGCTGACGACATTACAAAGGAACTTGCCCTTAACAAGTCAACTGTAGACGAGGTGCCAACGGGATGGACAAGAGGATTAGAGTATTTATGCCAAAATATTAGAAGCACACGCGGAATTAGTTCTCCCGTGTTAGATATTTTACTTTTGGCAAGTCCGTATTTAAAAATCCGTTATCCTTGTTTTGCTTAAAGTATTACAATAAGCCCCGGATTTTTCACAGTTACACTTGTATATTTTCACAGCTGTTTTAATCAGAAAAAATTAATGTGCTTTTGATAGCTCAGAAATCTATCACTAGCAAGAGCTTTGCAAAAAATGTGCTACAGAGCAGAGTGGAATCCTCAACATTATATATTTTGCTGGCTATTTGAAATTCATAGAATTTCCTCTAAATATTTCCTTTTGCAATTCTTGCCTAAATTAATCTAACAGCTCAGGCTGACTTCTTTGATAATCTCTTTTGTTATGAATGCAGGGATTGCTATTGTTAACATTCTTTGGGATCCAAACATGAGCTGTCTGTTACTGGAGGAAAATACAGTTGCTATTTTTGCTTGTATCGGAAGTATTTACTCAAATAAAATATACAACATAATGAAAAGGCAGGGCTGGCAGTCTCCCTGGTGGCTTTATGGCCACTGGTTTAGCTACAGTGCTCCCCTGGATTTTCACAAGGAGCACAGAAAAGAACTTGACTTTTGCCTCTCCAGGTCTGGGACACATACAGATCCACAGACGCACACTTGAGTGTCAGGCATGATGAGTACACATGGTCTTGGATTCAAATGCTAGGCACACATCCTGCACAGTGCAAGAGAGGGAACTACCAGGACTAAAGCTCTATGAGTGTACATCAGTGATAATAAGAACACCCACCCATAATTAAAAACAAAAAACCAAAAAACTAAACTAAAATCTTGCAACAAGGGAAGGAAAAGATGGGGAAGGAACAAAAGGGATGAACAAAAGTCTTGGTTGCCCCTATCTGCCTGGCAAAGAAGAGGCTGATTTCCAGGGGAGGGAGGATCAGTGGATTAATGTGAACTTTAATACTGAAGCAGTGTGTATTTATTGCTGGTGACCACAAGACATAAATCTTGCAAGCACAATATACAATACGATGCAGCCCCCAGTTGTTTTTTTTCCCCTCTCCAGTCTCAATTTGTGTGTAAGTGTGTGTTAAGTGCTGTTGAAAAATAGTGACCTTTAATAAAGGATTGTATCCTGCGACTATTTTCCCAGACACACAGTGACCTTTCAAACCAGACTGAGGTGAGGGGGTGTGGAGTTTGGACTTTGAACTGGCCAGACCCTGCTGTGCTCCTCTGTTAGCCTGGCCACTTTTTATTGTGTCACCAGGGAGCGTTCTGTATGCAAAGCAGCCCAGGCTGGCAGCCTGAACCTTTGCAAATCAATTTGTCTGTGAAGGCGAGTCCACTGGAGTGAAAGATGGTCTAACAGGGCACACTGCCCCCTCTCTTTGTGACATCATTGCCTGTGGTACTCTTGTCAGTCATGTCTGTCCAAAGGACTGTTGGAAGGAGGGGGAATGCTGGGGTGTGGGGTGAGGGGGTGGGAGGGGTTAATCCTGACCAACTGCAGCCTGAGAGACAAGGGGTGTTCTTCTTAATAGGACAGAGCTGGGGGCAGTCTGCTGGGCTGTGAGGGTGATGAGGGAGGGCGCCATTTATACCCGATATTGTCGCCTGGCTGCGGTTGCCAGCCCTACTGTTGCCTCTCCCTCCTGATCTAAACATGTTACGGGAGCGGATTACTATCTCCTTGACCAGGAGAGAGCTTGGGTTCAGAAGAAATGTTAAAAGTCACAGTAGCATGAGAGTTTGTCCCCCGCCCCACTCCCTGCCCATAGCACTGGTGTCCGTGGACTCTAACCTTTGGCTATTTTCCGTCGAAGACCCTGAGCTAAAATTCTTTCTCATAGCAAACCTTGCCGTAAGGGTTCATATTCTTATTGATCTCCCTAAGTCTTTCCAACACTCAGGACTCTACATTAATCAGTAGCTAAAAATGGGATGGAAAAATTAAATTACTTTGTTCCCTAATTCAAATTTCTTTGAGGAGTTCCTTTAGAGTTACGGAAATCCTGCATTTTTCATAAAATAGTGGTTAGATCAATTTCTGTGTAAGCAATTAATCATCTTTATACTCCATAAAAGATGGGGAGCAAAGCTTGACCTGCTCCAGCACTGCTGACTGATTAGTCGCCTGGTGAGCAGGCTGGTGGGAGGACCGCAAACTCCGTCCGGAGCCTTGTATAGGTTTAAAAGGTCAGTCTCCTCGGGACCCTTCAAGAGGAGGAGCACATGAGGGTGGTCACCCCGACCAGCTCTGGAGGTGGATGAGCTTGAGCTCTAATTCTCACTGTCATCTTGCCAAATTATGGGAACTTTGGCAAGTTACAAATTCCCTTTAAGCCTTGGTTTCCTTGTCTGTAAAACAGGAATGATAAGAATAGCTACCTCATGGGGTTTTGGTGAGAATGAAAAGTTAAGGCATGTATGCTGCTTAGCAGAGTGCTGGCACTGGGTTAGCACTCAAGTGTTAGCCCTGGTAATAGCATATGAGATGATTATTGAGGTAAAGTGCTAAACAGGATGTAATTGTACACATGGATAAAGTATATACAACTAGGGTTTTGAATACCTTTATCATCCATGAGACACTTGTTTCACTTTAAAGATCTTAGGATGTTTGGGCAGAAGTTGTGTTTCATTTTGCAGATTATCATGCTGGTTTTAAGGCTATTGACATATGTACCATATATGTAGCATTATATATATATTATATTTGTGCTATACACGTCATTTTTTTCTGACTACAAATCTGTTTTCAGTTATAACCCCCAAGCACAAGACACTACAATTTATTTGTGTATCATATCTTTTCTACATGGGATCACAGGATGATTTGCAGAGAGTCAGTGGTGAGCTGACAGGGAGAAAACGTTTTGGGGGAAGGATTAGAGAGGAAAAGTTACTGTGAGGCAAGACTAACCATCCATTTGTAAAGAACACAGACGTGACTGGCATGGGCTCAGGTCTGAAAGAAAAATTCCAAAAACTATATGATTTTTAAGTTGAGTTTCACTGTAAAAGTGGTGAAGGGGAATTGGTTGGCTGTATCTCATTTTGAGGGGAAAATTTTTTTACTGACCCTTTTATTTAAGAACTCACAACCAAGGGAAGAGTAATGGGGGATTTGAGAAGGATTATGGACACAGGGATTTCAGAGAGGTCCAAAGTAAGATGGAATGTTCTAGGTGATGAAAAGGAAGCATTAGAGGCAAAAAGCTAAGAATGAGGTCAAATATCAGATACTGGAACCAAAGTTAGGATCCTAGGATCTCTTAAAAATAGTAATAAAATGCAACAAACAAACAACCTCCCAGACAGGATAATGCAGAAACAAAACAGTCCTCTAAGCCACAAGTTAGTGGTGTAAAATGAAGACCTTGAAAGAGCAAGCAAAACAAAGAAAACAAACAAAGGAAAAACTTATATTGAGCATTCCTTATGAAGCATTGGAGACTCTGGGATTGAAAGCAGATATAATGTTTAGTATGGAAGCAGTTAATGCTATATTCCAGAAAATGAAGAGAGGATGATAAAAGCAGGACATGCAAGTTCAATAGGATCTTGTTTTCTCGTTTCCAGATTCATTTATCCAAGGTGTCACATCATATTTCCTGGATGATAAAACTAGACTCTTCCCAAGCCTAAACCAACAAAAGCAGCATCTGAGGTGGGCTGCTTTCTGGTCCCTTGGCTTCAAGTCACCTTACAAGGAGTTCCATTGCACTCCCTAAGTGAGAGGTGAATCAAGATGGCTGTAGCCAAGCCTGGACAAGGCCAGGCTGAGAAGCGGGGCAGGGGGGAGTAAGGTATTGGGAAAAGATGAGGAACTGTTCTTGGGAAACCTGGCAGCGTTGACAGCATTGAAAGTGCTCAGGCATAATGCGTCCAGGGCACCCAGGGGCTGAGCTGGAAAAAGTGGTAAAGGAAGTTGGAAGTAGTGTGGCCTCTGTGAACCTGTTAGATTCTGCTCTGTTTTTCTTAGATTTTGGAAAACCCTTGTTGAATCATCTCCTTCAGCTGCTTATGAATAAAAGGGATTACATTATCTCGAAGTCCTCTTCTACAGTGAGAGAAAGTTGATGACTATTATCAACTGGAATTATGGAGAAAAATGAGAAGAGATTAGGAATCCATAATGAGACAATAGAAGGGCATTTGTCACCTAGGGCAGGGCAGCCATTTGCCAGACAGAAGTGAAAGTCTGGGTGAAAGTGATCTGGGAGGAGGTGACTGGTACGACCACAGACCTTTATTAGGGAAAGGAAACTCAGACATTGTCTTTCTCCCTCTGTCCACAAAGGAGGGATCATGGAGCCATTTTCTGCTATTCTTTGGCCATAACATGTGTTCTGACAGGGGCCATGTTTTGGGACCCAGTCCAGTTTGTACTCTAAATGTCCCTGAGGCATGAACATCTTAATCAGTTTAAGGCAGTGTGTATGAGGAAAGTAAGAAATGGAAAAGAGCAGGGCCCGTCATCCTAATATACTCAGATTGGTGATTTTAATTATTCATCAAATAAGAAGCCAGTGTCTCATCTGGCATCTCTAACAGCAGGGTGGGAGCTTCCTGGTGGTTTCCAGCTGCTCAGACAGGATGCTCGTGATTTCTGGACAAGGTGTTGGGCGTATTATATGAGATCCTCTCTGCGAATGTAGCTAGCGCAATGCCTGATGAGGACAAGGTGCCCAGTGAGTGGGAACTGTATCATTACACTCCTGCACTTAATTGTACACTGTCTTTTCAGTCACAGTGTGATGCCTTGAGTGTAGGGCCTGTATCTCTACAGTAACATTCCCCAGACTCTAGGACAAGACTGACATGCAGTGGCCAGAAACTTAGCAAGTGGGATGACCTTGCCATCTAGGTATTGAAGGGGTGGGGGAAGGAGGATAAGAGGCTTAAAAAGAGATCCCCCAGCTGTTGGGAAGGGCAGTGTGTGGGTGGTGGAAGAGGACATATGGGTGGTTAATATTTTTTCTGAATCCTAGTGAACTTTATCCAAGTGTCTTTTCTGCTTAGAGCTTATCTGATTTCCACAAGGGCCATGGAAAGCTGCTCGGGCTGGGTGCTTGTCTGGATTTATAGCTGTGGATACGAATGTCCCAGGACAGTGCCTGTCCTCAGTTAGATGGGAATTAGGATTAAAAGCCAAAGAATTTTACTCTGTGTAGCACTCTGCCATTTTGCAAGTGCATTCATAAAGTGGATCTCCAGGTAGAGTTACCAAAGAGAGTACAGAATACCCAGTTATATTTGAATTTCAGACAAATAACCAATAATCTTTTAATATATGTCCGCCCAGAATATTGCATAGGACATACTTAAACTAAACAATTATTTGTTTTTTATCTGAAATTCAAAGGTAGTTGGGTGTCCTGTGTTTTCTGTTTTTTCCCCTTAAGTCTGACAGCGCTATCTCCAGGTGGAGGACTGACATGATGGTTAAAGCACAAACACTGCTAATATAGACATGGTTTGTACTCCCGGCTCTGTAACTTGGCAGCTTTATGTTTTGGGTAAGGTTTCTTTTCTAAAATGCGACCAGAGTTTTCTGGCCTGTGCCAGGCCATGCTGTGAGAATGTAATGAGAGGATGCATGTAAAGTCTCAGTGCATAGCGCCTGCTAAGGAAGTTGTAGTTACTGCTATTCTCTCATTTGAGCCTGGTGGTGGCCTGGAAAAAGGCAGCCAGGCATCTCTCTGCCTATGTAGTGGAGATGTCTCAGGCTTTGATTGCCAGTTCAGCTTTTCATACCAGGTTGGTAATACTAGGCTTTTGTTTTGCTGCTGTCTTGACATGGAAAAGCAGACTCTGCTGCAGAATCGCCTGGTGCTACCTGTCTTCTTAGAGCAGGGAGAGCAGGCCTCTCCCTCACACATCCAACCAGGAGGCTGGTGAGTCCCTTTGCCCATCAGCTACTGCAGCCAGCAGGGAAGAAGGGGGCATTTTTCCCAGGGGTTTCGGTCATGAGCCTTTGATGCTGCAGGCCATGACCCAGGTCGCAGCAGGCTGAGAAGCACTACCTGAAAACACCCTTCCTGTACCCATCAGAGGCCCTGCCCAAGAGGAATCCATGGCTCAGTTCTTGGCACCCACTTGTGCAGGACAGCCTAATCCATACTTGTTCCTGGACTAATTTACATGCCCCTCCTGGGAAGTAGATATGTTATGAGGACACTCTGGGTGCAAGTTTGTTTTTTTTTTAATAAATTTATTTGTTTATTTTTGGCTGTGTTGGGTCTTTGTTGCTGCGCACAGGCTTTCTCTAGTTGGAGCAAGCGGGGGCTACTCTTCGTTGCAGAGCACGGGCTTCTCATCACGGTGGCTTCCCTCATTGTGGCGCACAGGCCCTAGGCACGTGGGCTTCACTAGTTGCGGCACACGGGCTCAGTAGTTGTGGCTCACGGGCTCTAGAGTACAGGCTCAGTAGTTGTGGCGCACGGGCTTAGCTGCTCCGCAGCATGTGGGATCTTCCCGGACCAGGGATTGAACCCGTGTCCCCTGCATTGGCAGGCGGATTCTCAACCACTGTGCCACCAGGGAAGCCCCTGGGTGCAAGTTGATAGAAACCCAACTTAAGCAAAAGGGAGATCTGGGATCCCATTACTGAGTCTTCAGCAGAGCAGCAGGGGCTGCCTTAGGAATCACTGCAGCCAGGGCTCGACCGTGGTCAATTCTCAAGTTCTGTCTTCTGTTTTTTCCCTTCGTTTTCTCTAAGCACAGATGGTTTCTCTCTTCCAAAAGAGAACAGGCAGCTCCTGATTTTCATGCTTACACCCTCAAATTCAGAGAGGGAGGAGTTCCTCTCTGCCAGTTCCAGTTAGAAAAATCTATGGGGAATGGTCTTATTGGCCCAGCTTGGGTCATCCCTGGACCAATCATTGTGACCAGAGAGATGGGTTGCTCATCTTTATGGTTATCCTTGGACGAATCATTGTAGCCAGAGGGATGAGATACTCGGCCCTGATCAGAACCATTGGTTATGTTGGGAGAAGAGCAGTTTCCAAAGCGTTGGATGGGGGAGTGTTATTATCAGAAGAAGGAAGTGTTGATGCCTGTGCCTCCTTGTAAATGAAGAGTTCAGGGCAAGGAGGGGCTGGGTTGGGTTGGACTGGTTGGATGATCTTCATGAGGTGGGAGGTCACCTGGGTCATGGAGATCGGCTTACTGACCTCTAGTTTGGTCTCTGCTGGACCATACATCATTCTGGTTTGACCTGGGCAGTCGGATAGGGCTGGTGGTAACTTCCAAAGAAAAAACAGAGGTATGCCTGTGACTTTTAGTACTTAAGAGGGTAATTACATCTGTGGACATTCTACTAGGCATTTACTTGATGCCAAGTAAAGTACTAAGCACTTTAGGAGTTTCAAAATCAACAGAAGACAAGATCCCATCCTTTGAGGAATTCATAAGCTTCTTAGGTCGACAAGATGTCCATATGTGAAACACTTAGAAAACCCTTTAAGGAAGTGCCAGAGAACAGGCTCTGAGCTCTGTGACACATCAGGATGTGGGGATTGGGCCTTGGGCTGAAAGAAACGGGGAGGCTGTCTAGGGGGATTTGAGCTGGGGCTTGGAGAACAAAGTGTAAGGTGAATGCAGAGGCTTAACTCACAAATAATAAAAGTTTAAAAATTTTTATTGTGCCTTAGGATAGATAAATGAAAACTGGGTTTTGTGAAGGCTGTAGCCAGGGTGGATGCTGCCTTAGGATGAAGATACAGATTGCTTGTCCCCCGAAATATGAAAAAATTTGTTTTTTTAACCAAGCTAAAACTTGGGGTTTGGCAAAGAGCAATTTGATTTCTATGGATATCTCTGCTTTGCTAATGTGCCAGGAGGTACTTAGCTGTGGATCATGTATTGATAAATAAATGCAGAATAGGGAAAATCACTGATACTTTTTATCTTAAGCAAGCCAGAACTTGTTTATGAATGAATAAATGGGAAAGGGAAAATGTTAAGAGAGAAACCTTTAAAAAGACCACACAGGCAAAAGTTTTCATGAATACTGTGAGGATACAGGAAGCAGCAGATGTGCAGGAAAGAACAGGATATTTTTTTGACTGAGTTGGGTCTTCATTGCTGCGCTCGGGCTTTCTCTAGTCACGGCGAGCGGGGGCTACTCTTTGTTGCGGTGCGTGGGCTTCTCACAGCGGTGGCTTCTGGTTGCAGAGCACGGGCTCTAGGCGCACGGGCTTCAGTAATTGTGGCTCGCGGGCTCAGTATTTGTGGCTTGTGGGCTCTAGGGCGCAGGCTCAGTAGTTGTGGCGCATGGGCTTAGTTGCTCTGCAGCATGTGGGATCTTCCCGGACCAGGATCAAACCCGTGTCCCTGGCACTGGCAGGAGGATTCTTAACCACTGCGCCACCAGGGACGTCCCAAGAACAGGGTTTTTAAAGTCTAGAGGATCCTGGTTTGAATTCTACCTCTGCAGCTTACTAAGGGGCATGAGACTGGCATATAAAAGGGGAATAAGGATGGTACTTCAGAGGATTTTATTTTTGAAGATGCAATAGATTATCTATGCAAAATACTTAGGGTCGTACTTGGCAAGCAGTAAAGACTCAGTAAGTGGTTTGAATTATTGTTGTGAAATATAAACTAGTTGTGGGCAGTTGGAGCAGGAACCATTGTGGTTCAGTGCCTATTATGTGCTGGACACTGGATTATGTAGGCTTTTTTTTTTTTTTTGGTATGCGGGCCTCTCACTGCTGTGGCCTCTCCCGTTGTGGAGCACAGGCTCCGGACGTGCAGGCTCAGCGGCCATGGCTCACGGGCCCAGCCGCTCCGTGGCATGTGGGATCTTCCCGGACTGGGGCACGAACCCGTGTCCCCTGCATCGGCAGGTGGACTCTCAACCACTGCGCCACCAGGGAAGCTCCTATGTAGGCATTTTACATGAATGATTAAATGTCATTGCCACAAAAGACATGTGAGGGGGATACTGTGATTTTCGTTTCAGAGATGAGGAAACTCAGCCCCAAGGAGGTTAAGGGGCCTCAGCCAGATCAGTTGGAACCAGGGTGTGTCTGAATCCAGAATCTTGTTTTCTTTTCCTTATGGGTCAGATCAAAGGTGGCTGGTGGGGATCCACCTTTGGATCCAGGCGATTTCCAGGCCAGGGCCCTGCATTGTAGACTCTTCGTTCAGATGCCTTAGAAGGAACCCAGAAGGTTGGGGGTGAGGGGGCAGTGATGCACACCCAGTGGAAATGGTTGGTAAAGGCAAGATATAGGTGGGCAGTCTTTTCTTGAGCCAAACTCCATAATGAGCTCCTGACACCAGCATTTTCCCAGGAATGCCAGAATGAGAGAGAGAGAGAGAGAAAGACCCTAAGAACCGACTTGCTGAGGAGCTTTGCTAAGCAAGTGTGACCTTTCCCTTCCCTTGGGTCAGTGCTTCCTCTCTCAGGGACACCTGGAGCCCTTTTGCTCCTGTGACCCCTCTCCAGCCCCACGGAGGAGGGATACTGGCTTGAGCTCCCCATGTGCGGGTGGCAGCTGGCCTCTGCCATGGCGATGGCTCCCATCTAACGAAAACACTGCAAGATGGGCAAGGCATAAAGCAGAGCAGAGCCACTAGTGTGTGAGGGCAGGTGTAGGCAAAAAAATAAAAGGTGGGGGGAGGTTAGCATTCAAAGTTGAATTGCAGAGACGTGGGATATCTTAGTAGTATGGGCAAAGGGGATTGTGAGATCAAAAGCTGTGATAAGAGAGAGATTATTTCATCCTGACTCTGCTGAGGAAAAGGACAGTCATATATGCAGGCAGACACCCCACACACGCCCATTTCTTTGATTTCAAAGTGGGAAACACTCAACCCAACCCCACACAGCCTGGCCCCCTTCCCTGACTCCCCACCCCACTGGCTGATTCTACCCTGGTTTTATTTTATTTTATTTTATTTTTATTTTTTATTTTTTGCGGTACGCGGCCCTCTCACTGTTGTGGCCTCTCCCGTTGTGGAGCACAGGCTCCGGATGCGCAGGCTCAGCGGCCATGGCTCATGGGCTCAGCCGCTCCGTGGCATGTGGGATCTTCCCGGACTGGGGCACGAACCCGTGTCCCCTGCATCGGCAGGTGGACTCTCAACCACTGCGCCACCAGGGAAGCTCTACCCTGGTTTTATTTGCTGGTGGGATGCCTGACTTCCAGTGTCCGCCACATTTGCTCTTGTGTGATTTTAATTTTATTTCCAGCTCATATTTTTGCTCATATTTTTATTTCTTCAAAGCTAAATAATTTTCTCTGGTGGAGCATCCTGACTTTTGCTTGAAGTCTCAGCCTATGTTCTTTACTTGGTTGTAACCATTGGGAGTTGATTTGGAGGCTTTAAAAAAGAATTATTGTGTTTTAAGAAAGACAAACCAGTTTGCCAGCATTATTTCTAGTTCTTAAAATTCAAAGCAGTTTTTTAGAGACTGTTCTTTGCTTTTGGAGATGGAGCTGATTTCAGTTTATAGCTTGTTGTCTTCACACCCATCTCGGTGACCAATACTGTAAGATGATTTCCTTTTTTTTTTTTTCCTTCCTTGAAGTGGGTTTCAAATCCCCAAAGAATTTCTGGGAAGGGAAGAAAAATCCTTTAATTGAAAGCAAGAGAAAACAAAACAAAAAAAAGCATAAGAGAGCTGACAAAAATATCATGTTTAATGAAACCAAGTTCCATTCTTGCAGATGGCTGTGGAGGCACAGAATGACCTAAAGATAGAAAAACGGGTTTTCTTTACGTGCCTTGTGAAGGGTGGTTTTTCTTTTGAATGTCATGTGTGTGACTGGCCGGCGCCTTGCAGAGCCCCTCAGCAAGAAGGTAGGGGTCCAGCTACCCTTCCGGCTGTGGAGGGTCCCCCGTGACAGTGCTGAGGTGGCCTCTGCAGGTGTCTTGGGTGCTGCTGTCCACTGACCGCTGTAGCACGGGCAGCGTGTTCCACATTGTTCAGCATTTGGTCAGTCACCTTTAAATCTGGACTCAGCCACTTAGTAACTGTGTGACCTCAGGCAAGGGACTAACCTTCCTGGGCCTTTCTCCTTCGTAAGCTGGTAAGACTCATATCTACCTGCATGGGTTTCTAGGAGGAGTATTTAAGATTCAGAGGGGAATGTTCTTGGCACGATGTCTTTAAGAAAGGGTGCTGGTCCTTCCTGTGGCCTGATCCTCCCCCTTGTGTCCTGTGAGGTGGGGCTGGGCCTTGCACACCTGAGGAGCTTCTTGGGTGCTGGAGACCAAGGAGACCCTTACAGTCTGTGGGGACTAAACGAGTAACCAAGAATAATGGAGTTACTCAGGCAGCCTTCTTAAAATCACACAAGAAAGTACCAGTCTCTCTGAACTTCCCTCTTACACAAAGTAAACAAAAGCCATAAAGATATAAACACACTTAAAAACTCCACAAGTTTGAAATTAACTTTATTTAATTAGGAATTAATGACTTTGAACGTTTTCCTGTTCTGCTGTCAATTCTTGCATCTCCGGTGACTTTTCCTTTTCCACCTTCTGTCTGTGAAATTCCTCTCCCTGAGGCTGAGAGAACTTGGGCAGGTTTTGCGGCTGGAAATGGACTTGACCTTTCTCCGTTAGGGAAGGGTGCTGTGGTTGTTAAGGATGGCGTATGGACCTCTGGTCCATGAGACTCCAAGGTGGCAAAGGCACAGTTTATTTTGGAATCGTCTTTGCTAGAGAACAGGGAAACCTGTGTATCTCAAACCCCCCTTTTCTACCTTCCTCTTCGTACACACTGTCTCCTCCCAGCCCAGGGCTATTTCAGACACTTGGCTGGAGTCTCCGACTTCCCCCAGTACCCCTAGCCTGCATGCATTTTCCTGACCTCACTCCTTTTCTCCTCCTTTGCTCTCTGTGTAGTTACACCGTCTGTCTTTGGTTTTCCAGCCTGACAGTTCATCTCTCTGCATGCTCTTTGCTCATCTCCGTCCCTTTTATGATGGGCACAGACATCTTAATTCATTGCACTGGGTTTGCCTAACCCAAGGGCGCATTGTCTCTCTCTTTCTCCTCTTTTCCTCTTCTTTCTCTTTCTCTCTCTTAGTTTACTTCAGTCCACATACCTGGCAGCTGCATTTCTGGTTGGAGTTCCATACTTTAATAAGTTCAGGAAACACTTTTTTTTGATATCCTTTACTTTATAAAAATTCCATATTATACCTAGCAACCCAAATTGGCCCAAAAGATAAATAGCAGCTACTTTTTCAGATTACAAAAGGTTTCCCTCTAGGAACAATAGCTGGTATGCTGACAGTGAATCCATTTATTAAAACGATTTATAGTTCACTTTTACGAAATATATCTATTCTGTAACTTGAGGCAAACCTGTGTTCCGTTTTGGGTTTTTCACCCCGTCACTTTTTTCACTCCAGCTCTTCCCTGCCCTATCCTAGCCATTGCCAGTTTGGTAGAAACTTAGCAGCATGTGCACCTTAATACAGTCATCTGGTAAGTCAAGTCCAGGTCTCTTCGATTTGCATCCTTCCCTCGCTTTGTCAGGGCAAGATGGCAGGGGTGCGGGTCGGGGTGCAAGATAGGAGTGAAGGGACTGACACTGCTTTTTAATTACTTGGAAAGCATACCCTTCCCTTTGGCTTTGCTTTTATTCAGAGGCTTTAAAGCCTGTTAAGTCACACCTGGTCTCCCAATCATTGCCTCCTCCGCATTAAAGTTTACCGCCCCCTTCAGTAGAGATGGAGTGAAAACTGGGGAATTTAGAGACAGACCACAGGCTTTCACTGAGCAGCGAGATTCCTCAGGGCATGATACTGGGGGGCTGCAAAGCATCACCAAGGAAGAGGAGACTCGCAGGGGGCTAGAGAGCATCGTCACTTCCCAGGGGGCCTGTGGATTCTGAATGCATGAAGCCTGTAGACCCTGAACAACAAGAGGGATGCGTGCTTGGGAGACTGGTTCATGATACCCCCTACTTGTATGGTGATCTTTTCATTCCATATTTTTAAAAATTCTTTCTTTCAAAGAGCCTCAAGCTGTCTTATTGCTTTCATCTCTGCCAATGCCAAAGGAGCAGCATGGGTTAAATCTAGTTAGCTGTGCTTGTGCTTAATTTCTGTCTCTCTGTCTCTCTCTTTCTCTCTCTGTCTCTCTGTGTCTCTAGACTTAACTGGTTTAATTCCTGTTATGAAGGGTGAAGTCCTGGTAGGGAGTTGGGGCATTGGCTTTGGGAGCAAACTTAACAGCACCCAGTTGGAACACTGCGCCTGAGAAAGATTACCTTTTTTTAAAGGGCGATAAGTTGATTGATCTGGGCACAGGCAGGACACCCCAGGAGAGCCTGGTATACTGCACACAGGCTGTTTTTGTCCCCTTTTCTGGTCACCCGATCTCTCTCCATGTGCTGCTTTTAGAACTTCCTGGTGCTCAGGCCTGGTCTCACAAAAGGGAACAGCCATTCGTGTCCAGACACATTGCAGACTTCTGGCAAAATAGCTGTAGCTCACGAAAATTTACACTTTTTCTGGCACCTGGCCGAGAGAATGAACAGGACTTGGCTCGGGTTTGCTTTCAGTTAGAAAAGCCCTTTGGTGGGGGTGGTGGTGGGTGGAGAGTTAGGGGTGGGGTGGCAGCAAGATCCTCGTGAAGGGTCAGAGCTGCTGAAATAAATATCAGCTCGGCTAGAGAGCAATTCCTGTAATTATATCTGCCCGATGACTTATAATCAGCATTCTTAGCAGAGTCTGTAACTTTCATGTCTTCTCCTTCTGTGTGCAGTATGGGTGGCACTGACGGTGGGTGTGCTGTGAAAATCACCTTGATTTTAAAAATGTGGTGTTACTGGTGGTTGTTACTGTTAATGTGAATATCATTCTCACTGAAGATTACCTTTGAAATAATGCCAGTGGGGCATTTGCTGGAATTTCTGGTGTTGGGGAAGGGGCCTGGGGACTGTGTATTGTTTTTCACTAGGGAGAATCCTGTGTATATAGACATTTAAAAGAGCAAAACAAAGCTGAGTGTGTGAACAAAGCTCAGACTTGCCATATTGGTCCTGCCTTCCAAGCGAGGGTCCATTTTGGATCCCAACCTAATGTAGCCCATTCTCCATCTCCCCTCTTTGAAAAACTTGAGAGAAACCAGCTGTCTGCCAGTCCACAGGCTGTGTGTCATTTCCTTCCCTCTCCAAGCCTCAATCTTTCCACAGAGGAGTCTTTTCAAATTAACGTTTTCAGTTCATTAAAGACCTTTTCGCAAACATTTCGTTCTGGTAAAGGCAGCAGTTCATCTGGAAATGGTCAGGCTCACGATGGCACAGAATGGCATGAGAAAGGGAAAAAAATCAAATTCCTTCTCATCAAGTGGACAGACAGTGTGCAGTAAGCCTCAAATAGGTCTTCCTTAGAAGCTGGGGAGATTTCTTCGGAAGGAAGAAATAAAGTCAATGAATGAAAATTATTTGCTCTTGTTTGTTTTGCAAAACTATCAAGGGAATAGGGGAGCTGGGCTTTCATTCCTTTTCTTTAAAAAAAAAAAAAAAATGGATTCTCTGGGAAGAAGCAGCTCACAACTGTGACCATTTGTCTTGCTTTTGCTAATACCCACTGCAGCCTCTCCAGGGCTCATTCTGTGTTTGGGGAGGAATGCATGAAAAGCCTTCTGCCTCCAGATGGAAATATGGTCTTCCCTTCCCTGCCCTGTTTGAACTAGACACTCTGAGAGTCTCATGCAAATGGCCGGCTTCCCCAGAACAGACCAGTGGAGCAGTACCTTGACAAGCTTGAGTGCTTGGGGCTTGTGGGGCAAAGTTACAGAAAATCTGTGCTTGACGTAGGACTGGAGGTAGGCCTGCAGAGCATGAGTTGCTGCTGCTGTTGTTGCCCCAGCCTGGGAGAAAAGAACCCAAGAATCTTCTAGGAAGTAACCTGAGAGATTAGCTAGTCTGTGTGGTGTTTGTTTGTTTGTTGTTACTATGTTTTGCAGACAACCTTAGGATCAGCTCCATTTTTATCTGTTTCATGTGGTGGAATTTGGCATAAGATTTCCACTAGGCCTCAAGCTTCCTGAGGCCTGGGCCACGTTTGTGCTGTTCATGTTACTTACACAAAGTCGGTTCTAGGTAAATATTTGTTAATGAATAAAGAATGAATAATGTAGCTTAAAAGGCGTTTGAAAACCATGGATCTAGTCCTTTTGCCCTCCCCTGCCTCCAGCCATATTATGTCAAGGCCAGAGAAACTTGGTGAGTTTCGCAAGGTCCTCCACCCAGCTGGCCACAGGCAGGGCCAGGACTGGGAACCCAGGCTTAGTCCATAGCTTGTGTCTTAGTATTCCTTACACCAGTGGGACCCAAAAAGCTCAAAGATGCCAGCTTCTTGAAGGCAGCTTTCAGATAGGGACACCATTCCCCACTCACCATCCAACTAGTGGGCATGACTAGCTGGGGTATTTGTTTATTATTATTTTTTTTTGAATTTTATTGTATTTTTTTTTAATACAGCACGTTCTTATTGGTTATCTATTTCATGTCAATCTCAACCTCCCAATTCATTCCACACCCTCCGCTTTCCCCCCTTGGTGTCCATACGTTTGTTCTCTACATCTGTGTCTTTATTTCTGCCTTGCAAACCGGTGCATCTGTACCATTTTTCTAGATTCCACATATATGCGTTAATATACGATATTTATTTTTCTCTTTCTGACTTACTTCACTCTGTATGACAGTCTCTAGGTCCATCCATGTCACTACAAATGACCCAATTTCGTTCCTTTTTATGGCTGAGTAATATTCCATTGTATATATGTACCACATCTTCTTTATCCATTCATCTGTCGATGGGCATTCAGGTTGCTTCCATGACCTTGGTGTTGTAAATAGTGCTGCAATGAATATTGGGGTGCATGTGTCTTTTTGAATTATGGTTTTCTCTAGGTATATGCCCAGTAGTGGGGTTGCTGGGTCATATGGTAATTCTATTTTTAGTTTCTTAAGGAACCTCCATATTGTTTTCCATAGTGGCTGTATCAATTTACATTCCCACCAACAGTGCAAGAGGGTTCCCTTTTCTCCACACCCTCTCCAGCATTTGTTGTTTGTAGATTTTCTTATGATGCCCATTCTAACTGGTGTGAGGTGATATCTCATTGTAGTTTTGATTTGCATTTCTTTACTAATTAGTGATGTTGAGCAGCTTTCATGTGCCTCTTGGCCATCTGTATGTCCTCTTTGGAGAAATATCTATTTAAGTCTTCTGCCCATTTATTGATTGGGTTGTTTTTTTAATATTGAGCTGCATGAGCTGTTTATATATTTTAGAGATTAATCCTTTGTCCGTTGATTCATTTGCAAATATTTTCTCCCATTCTGAGGGTTGTCTTTTCATCTTGTTTATAGTTTCCTTTGCTTTGCAAAAGCTTTTAAGTTTCATTAGGTCCCATTTCTTTATTTTTATTTTTATTTCCATTACTCTAGGAGGTGGGTCAAAAAAGATCTTGCTGTGATTTATGTCAAAGAGTGTTTTTCCTGCATTTTCCTCTAAGAGTTTTATAGTGTCCGGTCTCACACTTAGGTCTTTAATCCATTTTGAGTTTATTTTTGTGTGTGGTGTTAGTTAGTGTTCTTAATTTCATTTTTGTACATGTAGCTGTCCAGTTTTCCCAGCACCACTTATTGAAGAGGCTGTCTCTTCTCCATTGCATATTCTTGCCTCCTTTGTCATAGATAAGGTAATCCTAGGTGCGTGGGTTTATCTCTGGGTTTTCTATCCTGTACCATTGATCTATATTTCTGTTTTTGTGCCAGTATCATACTGTCAAGATTACTGTAGCTTTGTAGTATAGTCTGAAGTTGGGGAGCCTGATTCCTCTAGCTCCATTTTTCTTTCTCAAGATTGCTTTGGCTATTCGGGGTCTTTTGTATTTCCATACAAATTATAAAATTTTTTGTTCTAAGTCTGTGCAAAATGCCATTGGTAATTTGATAGGGATTGCACTGAATCTGTAGATTGCTTTGGGTAGTATAGTCATTTTCAAAAGATTGGTTCTTCCAATCCAAGAACATGGTATATCTCTCCATCTGTTTGTGTCATCTTTGATTTCTTTCATCAGTGTCATATAGTTTTCTGAGTACAGGTCTTTTACCTCCTTAGGTAAGTTTATTCCTAGGTATTTTATTCTTTTTGTTGCAATGGTGAATGGGATTGTTTGCTTACTTTGTCTTTCTGATCTTTCATTGTTAGTGTATAGGAATGCAAGAGATATCTGTGCATTAATTTTGTATCCTGCAACTTTACCAAATTCATTGATTTAGCTGGGGTATTTATGACTGTGAGCTGCATAAAAGCAGGGAGTATGTTTGTTTTGTTCATCACTGGGTTCTGTGTGCCTAGCACAGTGGCTGACAATAGCTGCTCCATCACTGTAATATTTGTTGAATGAATGAACACAAACGCAATTCCAGCCCAAGTTACCTTCTCTAGAGAGAAGATAATTCACAGTCCCAAGTTTGTCTTCAAGAACTCTAAGGTCACAAAGGTTTTTGGGTCTTAATTGAAGTGTTAGCATCAATAGAAGTTCACTCTGAGCTGCACCCAGCCTCTGTAGTCATTGTCATCATCAGCATCAGCATCATGAACAGCAGCAGGAAGGTATGAAGTGCCTTATTCTTATGAGGCCGCACAGAGAAATAAGCAGTTCTTGCCTTGTTTGATAATGGCTACCAGTTGGCCTTACCCCTATAATCTTCTCACTCTTGCCCTGTGCAAATTATAGACCTGTACACCCTGAATTCACGGGTGATGCAAAGAGCACTGGACTCCTGAAGTAGCAGATTTGGGCACTAGAGTTGGCTCCTCAACTTCCTGGTTCTGTAAACTTGTATGAGTTCCTTGTCCCATTTGACCTTCAGTTTCTGCATCTGTCAAAAAGGAAAACAAACCATGTGGATTTTCTACTTACCAGCTAAGTGACATTGGTCCAACTACTTCATCTTAGGTCTAAGCCTCAGTGTCCTCAACTGTAAAATGGGTCACTAACAGTATGTACCTCTCGGGGTTAATGTAAGGATTACATGAGCTAATGTATGCAAAATGCTTGGCATAGTAAGTGCTCCATATATAGTGATACTTGTTTTCATCACACAGTAATTGTAAAACTCGTATGGAATGGTTCATTCTGCAGAAGAAGTCTATATATAAGGGATAGCTATTGAAATTTTAATTATTTTGTCTGTGTATCCAATTACCTACTAGCATTCATAGTTAGCTGTTTTACGGAAATACCAGAGGTAAATGGTTCCAAATGGAAGTCATGATCTTAGCTCATTTCTAGCACTCTCCCCACCCCCCTCACCCTTCCTGCCCCCAACTCATCTCCTCTTCCTGTGTTTCCTGTTTCAGCGAATGATGTCAACATCTTTGCAGTTGTCCAAACCAACAGTTGGGAAGAAGTCAATTTCTATCTCACCTTCAAAACCAACCAATTACCAAGTCCTCTCAATTCCCCCAGTTAGGGGGACCCTCTCCTAAGGCTGGACATGCATCTCCCTCGGCACTGTGCTCCCTGGTGTCATGCCAGAGCCTGTGCCTGGGCTTGGACAGCTGTCTCTCAGTGGTCCTGCTACCCCATTCTTGCTCTCTACCCTCATACATTTGTGTCTTCCCATTTCTTGCCTCTCGCCTTTGCACACGCTGCTCCTCTTCCCCTCGCCTGGACGACCCTTCAGAATTTAGCTTAGATAATTCCTACAAAAAGCCCTCCTTGACTATCTTTCTGCAGTCTGAGTGAGGAGTTCCTTCTAGGGGCATCTTAAATATACTGACCTGGGCACACCTCTGTCATGGTATTTATCATCAGACCGTACTAAAATTTTTAGAGACTTCAAACCTGGAATGGATTAAGGTATCTTTGTTTCAACATGCAGTCTAAAAAACAATACCAAACTATATATGTCATAGTAATAATAGTTAACATTTACTGGGCACTTGTTATGTACCCGGCTCTGGTGCTTTATGTATATTAAAATTCACATCATTTTCACTGCTAACAATCACATAATATGCTCGGTGCTATCCCCATTTTACAAATAAGAAAATTGAGGCCCAGAATATTTAAGTAACTTGCCCAAGGTCACAGATCTAGTAAATGGCAGAGCTGGGCTTCAAATACAGGCAGAATTATTTCAGAATCTATGTTCTCAACCATGCACTGTAAAGAAATTTAATAAAGTTCTGATCTTTCTCTATTTTGCAGTTTTTGGAGAAAAATCCACTATGAAATTTGTTCAAAAATATTTCGCTTTCTCCTGTTGTTGCAACTGCTATGCTGAGCCCCTGTGCATGCGCTTAGCTGCCTACTAGTCCGCCTGTGTGCTCACCTCACAGTATGGAATTGCCTTTGACATGTCTGTCTTCCCTCCAGACTCCAATCCCTGAGGGCAGGTCCTGCGTCTGTGTCTGGGTGCCCAGTGGGGAGAGGCTCATCCAAGATGCAGAGCCAGTGAGGGTCACTACAGCCTAACTAGACCTCCAGCTCATGCTGGTTTCCTCTTTGTTCCTTCCCCATCCAGGTTCAGCTTACCTTGCCTAGTGATAGGGCCGGCTGGGGTAAGGATGCCTTAAATGTGTCTAGAACCTTCCATTCCCTATCCTATGCTCCTGCAACCAATTTCCTAGTAGTTTCCTGCCTTTCCCCATAGTTCTCACGTGCCCTTAAAAACCGTGTCTCTTGAGCGGGAACTCTGAGCAGTAAATACATTGTAATATACTAAATATAAATGATAAAGAAATAAAGTTTCTCCCTCGCTTTCTTGTTCTCAGTATCCCTCATTCTAAAACACTATAAGGTTAAAAATACATAGAGGGAGCTGCCTCTACTGGGTGGAGGTCTAGCTGAAGTTTCAGCAGTATTATTCTGGAAGGCTCCTGTCCTCTGCAGCCACCCCCAACCCCGATGCTCAAAATATAGATGGGCCCATGAGTTCTTCAGTTCTCTGGGGGACCGCTCTCCTCCATGGGGCTAGCTAGTTTTCTACGTACTGTTTTTGTTTGTTTGTTTGTTTGTTTTGCCGTTCGCAGGCCTCTCACTGTTGTGGCCTCTCCCGTTGTGGAGCACAGGCTCTGGACGTGCAGGCTCAGTGGCCATGGCTCACGGGCCCAGCCGCTTCGCGCCATGTGGGATCTTCCCGGACTGGGGCACGAACCTGTGTCCCTTGCATTGACAGGCGGACTCTCAACCACTGCGCCACCAGGGAAGCCCTCTACGTACTGTTGAGTTACATTAGTGTGTGCTTATTTACTCAGCATTATGAGGAGAAAGCTTGCATTTGCCTTGTCAATGTTTTGTTTGTTTGTTTCTCTTTGGATGCTAGAATCCCTTTCTCTTTGCCCCTCAAATAGATTCCATCCCACAAAGGAAGCAATGATGCCTTTCTCCAGGACTTTCACTTTTCTGACTCTTAACAGTTTTATCCAACTTGAGCTAACCTATTGGAAATGTGGCTTTCAATATGCATTGCATTTTATTCTTTCCACAAATAAGGATTGAGCCTACTATGTGCCAACAAGGGTGCCAGCCTTGTTGTGGGAGAGAGTTCAGTGTGACAGGGGAGCAGGGGTTTTGGGTACCACTGAGGAAGGATGCAGAGAAATGACTGTATTCATAGCCACGGGGATTCGTTCTGGGTGCAAACAGCCTCCTGGGTCTGACAGTTGTAGCTTTCTTAGTGAGAGTTCTGAGTTCTGTATGCATGCATTGGTTAAGTTTCCTCTGGTCTTGATTACTTTAGGTGTAATATCATGGGAGTCAGAGACAAAATTACTGTTAACTTTTCCATCACCGTCAGATTCTTTGACAATTAAACCGGGGAGTTTAGACCTCTCACCTTCACAGCTGATTGCAAGTAGGACCCAGATATGTTTAGGATTAGAAGAGAGCATTAGATTTTTGGATTAGAGGCTCAAAGACTCTGATTCCATTTGGGCAACTAGTTTTGTGCAATGCAATACATGAAAAAAATTGTTTTTAGTGTAAGTATATCCCAAATATTGCCTTGGATATGCTTATACTAAACAATTATTTTTTGTTTACATGTAATTCTAATTTAACTGGGTATTTTGTATTTTTAAAATTTTTGTGTAGATCTGGCAAACCTAGAATGTAGGCATTTGAGGAATGGGCTTTGAAAAGATTCATGTTGTATGTGCCTGGGTGGGTATGTGTTTTAGGTGTGTGTTTGGGGGAGAGAAGGGAGGGTCTAGAGGAAAACGTCTTGGGCAATTGGACAAGTGCACGTCATAGGGAAAGTCTGATGGGAAAATTAATGGTGAGTATCTACTCATAAAATAATTCTGATTATCTCAGGAGAGGTCAACCTGGGCTTGGTGATCTCCTAAGGAGGAAGGTTTCTAGTTGTTCTTGGCACCAGGGCTTTAGGGAAAGACATGGTGAAAGGAATTCTAGTGTGTGCCAGGAAAGCTGAGTTCCTTTATTATGGCCAGTGAGTGTGACCTTGGGCAGCTCACTTAAGTCTGGTTTGTCTTACTTTCTGCATCTGTCAAATGGGGCTTAATGATAATTATTTTATTTACTTCATGGGTACAAGCAATGCTCAAGCTCTTAGAAACAGTGTAAATTACTATACCACTAAAGGAAATGGACCCTTTGTCTTGGCAAAATACACTGGAGCTGTACCACAGAGCTTTGGGAGTCTGGACCGTGGAATCCATGCTTTGGGCACTCTTGGCAGGAAGAAGCAAACTCATCTCCCAACCAGTCCCCTCTCCTCCTTTCAGCAAGGAAGCCCTTTGGATAAGTTCAGATGATTTTGTCTTTCTCTAAATGCTGTTCTGAGGTGACTCCTGTTCTTGCTACCTCAGTGGGATGCAAAAATGTGACTGAAGTGCACGGGGGATATTTATGTACAAGTTGGTTCAGCTTAGCTGGGAAGGAATATCTGGGTAAAAACTGAGAGGAGAAAATGACTGTACATGGATTTCTCCACAATGACTTCAGTATCTCTACTCAGGTGAATAAACAGAATGTGTCACATGCATAATAAGACAGATAATTCACATAGCACTTGAAAGTTTACAGTGTGCCTTTTCACACACATTATCTCATCCATGTATATATTATCTCCCTTTGGGCAAAAACAGGCCTTTTGGTTCTCTGTACGCATCCGGGGAGGAGCACAGGCTGCGGAAGGGGCGACCGAGCAACCAGACCCAGCTCACACCTGCCCTCCTGCATGCAGTTGTCCTTGACCATTTGGGGAGCACCATCTCCTTCACTCCTCACTCTGCTCCATGAAAAATGCTCATTTAGCATTTTTATCATTGGAGCTTATGATGAACTTGGTTCTTTCTTATACTGTTGTTCAAAGGACTGTTGTATTGTTAAGCTCCATGAGGGGAGGGAATTTTGTGGGTTTTGATCATTGCTTTGTTCTCAGTATCAAGAATATTGCACGTAACAGGTGATCAAGAGATATTGAATGAATAAGTGAATTGTTCTTCATAGCTTAGTCCTATCTCCTCAACTAGATTCTAATAGCTGTGAGGGCAGGGACTCTTATCTTCATTTCTCTGGTCCCCTCAGTGTACCTGGCATGCTGCCGAAGAACTTGAATATTAGTGGTGTTATTTATATGTAAATGACCCACATGTGCACATGGAAATGTGTCTTGGATCAGTAGATGTGGCCACTTTAGGACCTTCACAAGCTGAAGGCACCCTTATTTTTGGAAGCCTCACCCAACATTATATTATCTTTAAAATGCACGTACCTTCCACTATATATATTGTGTGTGTGTCTGTGTGTATGTACACACACATAATTTTGCTGTAAAATGTAAAATAACATTTGTAATTTGCCTTGTTAATTATTACTTCAATTACCATGTTGATTTCACAGTTTCAGTTTTGTTATCTGGAGCCAAAATAGTTTTTTCATCTCAAACATTTTCTTGGCCCTTTACAAGCTCACAGCCCCTAGGCACTGCAGATGTATCTAATGGCTTTGCCTATGGGTACTTCCAGGACAAGAGTGGCTGACCTAAAAGGAGTAAGAGGATGCATTAATATCGCCTTCAGCCTCCCAGCGAAACTGTTCTCCATCCCCTTTTATCCTGTTCCTGGGCCTTCTCTCCTGCCCTGCCCCATCTGCCAGACTCCAGGCGTGTGCTGAGAGAGGATGAGCTCTGCGTTTTATGGTATCCGTAGTTGTCCCCCAAGTGTAAGCGTCTAATTAGGCTTGACACTACCGAGGCGTTTCCCTGACATTTATGTCACTGTCTCTCAATCTTTAGCAGCATTCGGTCTTGTGGGAAGCACAACAAACAATGTCAGAAACAACATAAAATTCCCCATTAGAGGGGGCCCTCGGAAACCGAGCCGCTGTTTATTAGGCACATTCAAAGGGAAGGCCGAAGGGTGGGGCTGGTGTGTGGATTCTGGGCTTGGAGGAAGAAATAAAATGGCTCATTTAAATTCTTAAGAACTGCATAGGAGGCAGAAGACACAATGAGTATCTTAGAGAAGAAAGGCCATCAGTTGAACAAACTAATCACATGGTAATCAAAGGGGAGTGATTCGCTGCCTACTGAGAAGTACTTTAGAAGAAGTTCCAGCCAAGGAGAATAAAGACCTTATCGAATGACAGCTTTCATAACTTATAGATTTTTAAAAATTACACAGAGGAATGTGTAATAACGTGCGAAATAGATTTAAAAACGAAAAGTGCCCAAAGCATCTGAGAAAGACCAGGGAACAGGAAAGCCTGAGGAGGGAGGGGCTGCGAGAGCCTTAGCGGGAAGCCCCGCCTCCCGCACAAGCCCCGCCCCCCACCCGGATCTCCTGGAGTGGTTCTAGGGGTACCCTGTGTGATGTGATTGCTGCCCGGGTTTGGATTCCTGGAGCCTCACTCTACGAAGGCCCTAAAAAGGGGGTCGGTGCCAGTTCTCCCTCCCCGCTGCTCACCGCACCCCCAGTTTTACAGACTGGGGATTCTAAGCTTCAGCCAGGCCCTGGGAAGACTGGGAGAAGCTGCATGACTAGGTCTGGCTTCTGCGCTGAGGCCGGGCTCTCAGCCCAGGAGTCATGGTGTGCTCCAGCCTTTGCAAACCAGTAGACCCTCCTCCTGCCTGCGCACCGCAGCTGCCTTGAGGCCTCTTCTTTCTCGGGTAAGTGTCAGCCAGTTCCAGATGCACTGTTAGCTGATAACCAAGGTGATAACTGGTAATGCCTTCATATGTGACTCTATCCAGGAGTTTTTGTCTTTGAAAAGGTGATTTGAGAAGTTGGGAAAGTCATGATAAGTTAGAAGTGTTAGGACTGGGTGCTCTTTCTAGCTGTGTGATCTGGGGACAGTTACTTAACCTTTCTGGGCCACGTTTAAAATGGAGATATGACTCGCACCTTCTGAGTTGTGATGAGAGGCTCAAATGAGGTCCTGGATGTAAAGTGCTCAGAACATAGCCCGGCGCAGAGTAAGTGTTCAATAGTGTCAGTCATTGTGCTTCTATGGTCTCCCTGAGAATGGCGGCCGAGGCAGAGACAGGCATGGGCAGGTTTACCTCTCTTCTGACCTCCTAGAGGAGAAGCAGTGGAGAAGGAGTGTTGGCCCATGTGAGTTACTAATATGCCTCTGAGGAAATGGAAAGCTCCTCCTCTCACCACCAGATTCACCCTAGTGAGTGAGTGAAAGTCGACTGCAAGACTTAAAAGTTTATGATGCCCAGGCTCTATTGCTGGTTCACCCCTTCTCCCCTTTTCAACAAGGTGATCCTAATATTAAGCCAGGGCTTAGAACCACTCCTCTAGGTGAGGCAGAGGGAAAGGGAGTGCTTGGGCTGGATATTTGTATGAAGGAGCCCTGTGTTAGGGTAATTATGCTAGCTACTGTAATGTATGACCCCTAATTCTCAGTGGCAGACCACAGTAAAGCTTTATTTTTAGCTCATGTCACAGCCCTGTGTAGACTGGTTGCGGGGAGGTGGTCTGTCCGGTCCATGTTGTCATTCAGGGATCCAAGCTCCTTCCATGTAAAGGCTCAGACATCTTCATTGTGCAGCTTCAAAGCACCCCTGGAGGGACATCCCTGGTGGCGCAGGGGTTAAGAATCCGCCTGCCAATGCAGGGCACACGGGTTCAAGCCCTGGTCCGGGAAGATCCCACATGCCGCAGAGCAGCTAAGCCTGTGCGCCACAACTACTGAAGCCCACGCGCCTAGGGCCCGTGCTCTGCCATAAGAGAAGCCACTGCAATGAGAAACCGCACCGCAAGGAAGAGTAGCCCCTGCTCGCCATAACTAGAGAAAGCCCGCGCGTAACAACGAAGACCCAATGTAGCCAAAAAAGAATATAAATAAATAAATATATTAAAAAAAAAAACATCCCTGGAGTCATCCAGCTGGCAGACCAGGGAGGAGAGAGAGTGGGGAAGGTGTGCCTGCCCCTAACTGCCTCCAACCACAAGGGACACATCATTTATGCTCATGTCCCTTTGCAAGAATCGGTTATACATCCCCATGAATGTGCAAGGGGACTGGGACCTGTAGTATAGCTCTGAGCCCAGAAGAGAAAACAGCCTTGATGAGAACCTAGCTGTCTCTGAAACAGACTCTAAAATGGTACAGGATAGCTCAAAAAGTGGGCCCGAGGTTCTTAACCTGAGATCCTTGAATTTCTGGAGGGTTCATGCATCTCTTGAAATTGGATGCAAAATGTTGTGTGTATGAGCTTTTTCACTTTTATCCTATTCTCAAAGGCTGAGAGGGCTGAAGTCCTGTCCCTGCTTGGATTAGAGTAGTATTACAGTACCTACTTTCTGTGTCTGATATTCTCTGAAAAAATGATGGTGCTGGGTCAGGATTTCTTGTCTCTTTCCTCTTCTTCCTCCCCTCTAGTGGGGAGAGAATGATGGATAAGAGGCGGAGGTTTGTTGGCACCATATCCTGTGGCAGTGCTGCTATTGAGAGGCTGTCAGCATTAGGGAGAGGAGGGTTTATTTGGCTGTGAGGAATCTGAGAGACTGCAATGGGCAGGGTAAGGACCCAGCTTTGCCCTTCCAGAGTGGCAGGACATCCAGACCTTGCCAGTTTTCAGTTTATGGGGGCAGTGAGAAGAGGGAGATCAGAGGGAAGGGACTCCCAGATGCTCATCTGAGACAGCCTCTTTAAGGAATGAAAGGCGACTAGATGAGAAGATCGACATTTTGCACCATTGTCTCAATGCCGCATCTGCTTGTGATGGGTTCAGAGTGCCATTGTTTTCTTCCTGGTAATGGGCTCTACCTGAAAGCCCTTCCAGACGTTGAGGGCATGGCTGAGGGGTTATAAACGGTTCCGTGGCTTAAAAAGAAAAGTTGGGAAACCACTAGTGTAGCCTAACAATGGAGCTTTGTGCTCTAGCCTGACCTTGCCTACCAGAGGGCCTTTTGTTTCCAACAATTGCTGGCACTGGACTTCAGGAGGCCATCGGCCCTGTTTCTTTCTTAAAGTCAGAAATACTTGCAGCTGGCATCTTGTTTTCTCCCATCTCCTTAATTCCAGGGACCGGCCCCCCTCTGAGGCCATGGCTGAACAGGAGTGGCCTGCTCTCTCCCACACGTTTGTAAGGCAGGGCAGGAGACAGTGCTCCGGCCGGCCAGGAACGCTGGCTGTCTGGATGAGTGCGACACCAGCTGTCAGCCTGGGACGAGGTCAGACAGAGGCCACCATGGTCCCAGGTGGGCAGGGGTCACCAGGTGACCAGACTGCACCGGAGGCCCAAAGAGTGTGCAGGAGCATGAACTGTGAGTCTCCTCTGTGGGAGAGGAGGCGCAAGCGCTGATGGGAATGAACTGCAAACTCTAGCCAGGGGGCCAGCGTTCCAGGTGCCTCCATCCCTTCAGGAAGTTTGGACTTTTCATTGAGCTTCTGTGTCTGCAACCTGAACACAGGGGCATCTAGGCTGTACTGGTGGGGCAGCCTGTTCCCGTTAATAGTTTTATCATCTGTGGGAGTGCTTTAGGCAGGGGAGGGTTTGTTGGATCAAGCCCTCTTTCTGGCTTTGGAGGCAGTGAAATGTGATTAAGGATGAACATTCTGGAGCCAGACAGCCTATGTTCAAATCCTCAACTTAGTAGCTCTGTGACTTTGGGTAAGTGACTTGTTTTGTCCATCTGCAAAATAGGTGTAGGGAATTCCCTGGTGGTCCAGTGGTTAGGACTCTGCTCTTCCACTGCAGAGGGCCCAGGTTTGATCCCTGATTGGGGAGCTAAAATCCCAGAAGCCTCACAGTGCAGCCAAAAAAAAAAAAAAAAAAAAGACCTAATAAAAATATGTACTTATTTCATAGGGTTGGTGTTAGTTTGAATGAGTTGGTGCTTATAACACACTTAGAGCAGTGCCTTGTAAACAGTAAGCCGTCAATAAATGTCAGTTTTTATTAATAGCAAAAAGTACACAGCCCATGAGCTGATCTCTAGGGGAAAGGCACCTTCCCACTTGTGACAATGTAAGGGCTCTGTGAGTGGTGTTTATGTCCATCCATCATCATTCCTGAGAAGCCTCCTCTTATCGCTCAAACCCACAGGGGTTGTCCTTTGTTTTAACTGCCCTGGTATTTGTGTTCTGGTACCTTCTTAGCTACATAATTTCTTCAGATTGGGGTCCCTGCCTTATTTATTTATTTATTTATCTATCTATCTATCCATCCATCCATCCATCCATCCATCCAACCAATTCTCCCAGCTAGTAATAGGGTGAATTCTTATTAAATATTCTTTTTGGTAGGATTATACACTTAAAAAATAAACTTGCACTCTTTGTATAAATATCCTTCACCAAAGGAAAAATCTCTAATCTAGGATAAGGTCTTGACAGTTTTGTGCATTTTATGAACTACAGTTTAAAAAAAAAACAAAACACTCTACCAGACCAAAAATATATTGTAAAACTATGGTAATAAAACAGTATGGTACTAGTTCAGGAAAAAGATAAAGCAATGGAACAAAATAGAAAGTCCAGCTATACAGCCAGAAATGTATGAGACTTTATTAAATTATAAAGGTGGCATTGCAAAGCAATAGGTAATTGATATATTATTATTCAATAAATGGTGTTGAGACTGCTGGCAAGTCATTTGGAAAAATAAATAAGCCTGGATTCTAAATGTAAAAAGAAAAAGTAAACCATAAAAGTATAATCACAAAAAAAAGAATGAAATTTTTAATGATATTCAATTACAGCAGACATTTCTCAGTAAGACATGAAACCATGGGAGCTATTAAAAAAACTGACTAGTTTGATAATGAAAAATCTGAGACTTCCACGTGGTGAAATATCATAAAAATAGGAAATAAAACATGGCTAATTGATTCTACATAGCCAAAATACCATAAACAAAGAAATGACTAATTGGGAAAAATCTTTCTATATTTCCTTAATATGCAAAGAGCTCTTCCAAATCAATAAAAAGACAAATATACCAATAGGAAGATAGGCAAAACTCATGAATAGATATTTCAAAGAAAAAGGCATATTAGTGGCCAATAAATATATGAGAGATTATTTTGTAGTTTTAAAAAAGTTTCATAGGTAGTTTCAAGTATTATAATTGCAAGAGTCTCATAATGCCTAATGTTTCCAGGGTGTTAGGTAACACACTCTCAAACAGTGTTCATGGACATGTAAATTGGCATTATTTTTTAAAAAGGCAGTTTGATAATATCTATTAAATTTCAAAATGTATATTCCTGTTGACACAGACATGCCATTTCTAGTAATTTATCATATATACACTTGTGTGTGTGTGTGTGTGTGTGTATATATATATATATATATATATATATATATATATATATGTCTCCATGCATACGTAAGTGAACATTTAATGTGAAGTGTTGCTTATAATAGCAAAAATTGGAAACAACCTAAATTGTCATTAGTAGGAGAATGGTTAAATAAATCATGGTACTTCGATAGAAAGAGATTCTGTTCAGCTGCTAAAAAGAATGAAATAAGTCTCTCTCTGTATTTTTATAGAAACGTGTCCAAAATATGTTGAGAAAGAAAAAAGTAGTAAAATAGTATATATGGCCTTGTGTCATTTGTATAAAAATGTTTGTATATACTATATTCTTGCATGTGTATAATAGTTTTGGAAGGATATACATCCAAGGAAGGGTTAACAGTGTTTACCTGGGGGAATAGGACTGAAGGGGTGCTGGTGAGGGAAGAGGGGTGCTTTAACTTTATGCCCTCTACAGTCTTCTAGTTTTGTTTATAACAAACTTGTACTACCTTTAAGATAAAAAAAATTTTTTTTAATTAAAAAATCCTTATTGAGGTCAACACAACAATAGCAATATCAATAGTGATGGATTTCAGAAAATATGTCCAGTTGCAGAGGTTGTTGATTCTGCATATCCAGAGGGCACTGTTCACAGAAATAATCTGCACAACCATGTATACATGCTGTGCATATGTGCTTTAAAATAGTCTTTGAGATCCACCACTTCATTTTCTTTGTCTGATCAACAGGTGTAAAGTCCTTGATCTCTGTAATACTCTCTGTTAGGGCAGGCCTAAACAAAATAAAAAGCAAACCTTAGGGTCAATCTGAAAAACCAAATGGCAAATGAACATGGCATCACTCCTGAACCAACTCCACAGAATCTGTGGATACAAGATGAAGTTTGAAACACAGTAGGTACCTATTGCAATGGGTGGGAGTGGAGATGGAGGAAGAAAAATGAAGGGAGAATGAAAAGATTAAATGAGGGGGACTTGCATGGACTAACAGTGATGTGTGCCATGAATTGGGGCATAAGAGTAACTTAGCTCTGGGCACCTGTCACTTTATTCATTACCCATCCTAGACTCCAGCTCTACCTAGCATACCATCTGAAGAAGGATAGGGTTGGCATGGCAGATCCCCCACCAGTCCCCACCACCCTTCCTTTTCTTCTGCATGCCCTTGCTAAGGGCTGCCCACCAGCTGGGTAGAGAACAGTATAATCAGGCCTCCCATTTGTGGCCTCTTTCTCCTTTTATTTCCATTTTAGGTGGCTTCCCCTCTGCCTGGCCTTGCCCTGTCCTGGTACTGGTGTCACATTTTCAGATGTGAAGGAGTGGTGCAGATCTCCCTCCTTGCATTCCCTATGCCCTTTCACACTGTGTTTGGTCTGCTACTCAGGAGGCCACCTTGGGCACACTTGACCTTCAGCGCTCATCTCTGAGTCCAGAGATACCGTTTCCTTATGGAAGGTCTTCTTTCTTGTTAGAATGCCATTGTTGTCAAGCTTACCTCACATTAGTTGTGGCCAGCATCTTGACTTTATTAACAGAGATGCATGTGACCATTTAATAGCAGAACTGACTGAAATGAACTTTCAGTAAATTTAGTCCTTTAGATCCTGGCAACTCTAATCTCACCTAGGCTTTAGCATCCTTGAAAATAACTTGCCTGTGGTAGTGAAACGTGTAGCTGGTTAAGGCCTCTTAATTGTGCCCATGATTCAGGTGCAGAATGCCTCTTGCCATTGGGCGGAGAATTCAGGATGTTGACTGCCTCTGGCCCTGCCAGGGCAATGGGTATATTCTCCAAGTTCACCAGCTATGAAGCTGTGGTGCATTTGCCCATCATGATTTTTCTTTGTAAGTCTTCAAAGATGAGGAAAGAAGTCAGGAACCTGAATATGCAAATCCTGGGATTTTGAGCCAGATCTATAATGGGGAAATATTAAAATATTTTCATCTGGATTAATGCCCTGCTGGTAGTATCTCTCTATAACTATCCAACGATAAAGTCCAACTGGAATAGTAGTGATTAAAAAAAAATCCCAATCGAGCCTCCAAACATCCTATCCTCACCAGAAACCTGGCAGCATCATGCCGGGGTGGTTTTTGTACAGCCCTGTTGTGAAGCAGAGGCTTGGAACGGTACACTTTTATAGCTTCCCTGTCCAAGCTCTGATTCCAGGATGTGAAATTTTTTCCCCTCTTGGTTTTGTACACTTGATTTATTTTTTCATCTTGTATTTTCCCTTTCTGAAGCTTTAATTGATGTACCAACATGGCAGCAGGTGATAGTCTTCTGAAAAGGGTTCTTCTGCTGTGGAAGTGGTGATACAGGGTAGAAGTAAAATGGAAACATGTGGAGGCTGGGGCACATGGACATTTGGGGGCAAAGGGTACCATTTGGCAGAGCCTGTCTGCAGGAACCACTGGAGTAGAGGCTTCTCTGGCTCTAGAAGCTTCCACAGGATGTCCTAAGCCTGGGGTCTCCCCCTTTATCTACTATTGTGAGGGAACCTGGGGCTGGGGACCAAGACCAGGAGCACCCACCTTGATCATTCAGTGTCTTCTTGCTTTTATCAGGGATTTACTAGATCGATCCTACAATAATCGAGGTCTTGAGAGTTTATGTGGTTTGAAACAACCTTCCCTTTTTATAAATGGTGGCATCTGGGATGCATGAGAAATGATGTTACCCAGGTTGATATTCACGTTGGTAGTGAGGGGAGAAAGGCACCTGGTGCTAGAATCAGTATGGAATCTGGAGCCAATTATTTTGTCTAATTATCTGGCATTTTGGTAGTGGACAAGGCATTTGCCCCTCTCTGATTGAGATGAGGGCAGTAACTTCTGGTAGGTTCTGATAAGACTGCTAGGAAGAGAAGGTGTGGTAATGAGTCTGTAGGAGAAACTGGGGGATAGAAATAAGAATGGACTCCCATTTGAAATGTGCCTAGATACTGTTCAGAGGAAATGAATGTTTTAAAGCTGGCAATTGGAGCACAAACTGTTATACATTGGCTTAGTGTCATGGTGTTAAAAATAAGCATAGAAATATATCTTGCCTATACAAACGTTTTCTCAAATGCAAAGATGTTGGAAGGAGAGTGGACAAAATCGGTATTTATTTTTCCTACTGGTAAAAAATTTTAAAATGCTGGTAAAAAATTTAAAAAGTAAATAAATAAACCAGGTTTGCAGTTAAGGACTTATTTCCAAGGCTATCTGAAGATAACCTTTTTTAAGGGAGGTGGGACTAGGATAGAGGGTCATGGTATCCATACACAAGAAGAACAGTAAATCCAAGTGCAGTTTCCTCTTAATTGTACCCCGTGTCTTTGGCCTTGAAGGGCAGAGACTCAAAATTGGTCCAGTGTGATGCTTCGTCAGTCATAAAGATTTAATTACAATCCTTATTTGACTAGGATTGTAATGGGAGGCCTGGTGAGTATTTGCTGGGATTCTCTCTCGTTGCCCCTCGTTTTCTCCCCTTCCTGCCCACCTTCCTCTAGCCCCCCGCACCCCATTAAAAGGATGACCAGTTTTGAATTACGGTAATAGCTGCACCCTTGGTTTAGGACTAACCTCCCTGAAATTTTCAGGACCACTAATTTGTGGTTATTCCAGTGCTAGAATGAACTTGGCTCTCTGGCCTTTAGACTGGCAGCGCAGTAAAAGTTGAAAGCGAAGACCGCCTCAGAGCCAACAGAAGAGAAAAGATGGAAACCTAAAGGTTATCCTGAAATGCACTTTACTGTTATCTATGAGAACAAATGAGTTAAAAAAATTTCAAATACCAGAATACCCTACAGGGAGGAGATATAACTATTAAAGGGCTGTTATAGCTGCAATAAATGTAGGAACAATAAAAATAAATTGATGAAGTAAATGTCAGCGCCGTTCCCCTGAGCTGCCCCCACACCTTTGTCCAAAAGTAGAACATCTCCAATTACAGAGGGTGGAAACAGCCTTCAATGACAATATGACAAGGACAGAACACAGAACGCTGGCACAGAGAACACAATTATGCACAGCCTTGAAAAACTGTATCATAGCACAATGCATGGGAGAAATCAATTAATGATGCAGGGCTTCCACTGCTGTCTAATAATCCTAGAAAGGAGAGGAGGGGGAAAAAAAACCCCGTACACCCAGTGCATCAGAAAGGTGACCCTTAAGTGGAAGTCTACTTAATACCAGAGGTCAGTCTTCAGAGTTTATAGCATCCGAAATACTCTTTTTTTTTTCTTCTCATTTTTTTTCCTCTTAAAAAAATCTAACAGTCTTAAGGAGGCATTTAAGTAAAAGTCACTTCTTCTCTGGTTAAATAGGCTTGCAAAAGAGAGTTCTTTGGCAGAAAGGGCAGGGATGAGCAAAGCGTGTGGCTGTCATCGTGAGCCCACCAGCTGAAAGGGAAAAGGCAAAAGTTAGGCATAAACACGGTGGAAGGTAGAAGGTGATTTATCGTGTGCAATTTACAACAGGTGCTAAACATTACGAAAACCAGAGCTATTAAGCAATCAAATTAAGCTATAATTATAACCGAAGAAAACTGTACAGGAATTCTAATTAATTCAAATCTGAACATGTCCAAGAGGAATGCTCCAGCAACCCCACTTCTGAATAAAACCAAACAAAAATAACCCTTGGATAATGCCTTCAGATTGCACATGAAATTAAGAAACACTTCTCGGCCGGAATATCCCAGGCATTCCTTATTAAATGGTGAGAGAAATTACCTGCAATGCCTGAGCACTTGGCTTTTCAGGTACGCACCATGTAAAACGCGTAGTTGAGGGGGGGCCCTTAACTTGGCGGGATTTGAAGATGGAGTGGACCAAGGGATTCCACCTTCCGTGTAAGTACTTCAAAGAGTCTGAAGGGGTGGCTCATTCTTCTCTCCTTTGAAGGTTTCTCCCAGGGCATGTGAGGCTTTTAAAGAGCTCTTCACGCTCCCCTTTTATTTTTTTGTGTCTTTTGGACCAATTCCATTTTCTTTTCAGCCACTCCTCTTCCAGTCCTCAATCCCAGTTGTTGCATCTGACTTGAGCTTTCTGCTTTTCTTCCATCCCAGGGAGCCCTGGGATGTCAGAAGACCAGGGCAGGGTTTTCTATTGGATGTACCCGAATCATGCAAGTCGTGTCCCATTAAGCCACAGAGTTATGGGAAGAAGTGGATGTTTAGATATTTGAATAATATTTCCAGCCCAAAGACTGAACCATTTGATTAGGGTATCTATTTCCCTAATTCATGATTCTTTAATTTTAACAATTTAAGAACAGGAACAACAAAAACAACAGCATTGACAGCTAACGTTTATCAGAAGCTTATTATGTACCAGATATTGTACTGAATTCTTTACTTGGATTATCTCAGTTAATCCTCTCAACCACTGTATGAAATAGGCACTCTTAAAATACCCATTTTATGGAAGAAGAGTCAGGGCCCACTGTTGGCTGTCAAATCAACTGTTAAACAAAGACCCCTTTCGTTTTATTCACATGATGCTCTTGCATTTCTAAATCATTTAATGTAAATACTCTTTGCTTTTCACTCTCTCAGGTTAAGGTGGTGGGGAGTGTGTGTGGAGGGAGAGTGATTTTCTCAGGATGAGTTCGCCTTCTGGGCTGAGTGCAGCATGGCCCCTGTCGTTAGCACAGTTTTGCCTGCCATTTTGAGTATTCACCTCTGAACACATCCTTGACTTTTGCTCTGACTTTGCTTCCATTCATATTACAAAATGCCGCTTGAGGGCAAAGATGTGTGAAGAAGCACTGATTTTGTGCATACTGGAATTCATAGCTCTTTTAACCATTACTGGAGTTTGTGTTCTCATAGGAATCTCCATGCTGACTTTTGACTGTGTTGATAATGGGCATGTAGCTATTTTCCTTCTGTGCTATGTGGGTCCCTCAGAGCCGTCCTACAAGGCCTCAGGGACTTGATTCATGGGGTAGGGTAGGATTGGTAGCTTCCTAGTTTGGAAAAAGGAGTCCGTAAATGCTTGCTGGAAACAATTCTAATAATAGCACTGTGGAGAAATTCTAATTCCCCTGGATAGATGAGGAAACCAAGAATTAGAGAGTTAGACATTTGACCAAGGTAACATTGCCAGTTACGTGGTAGACCTAAGAAACGAGCTGGAGTGTAAATGCTCTTCCATGTGCCATGCCACCTGTGCATGTACATGGGCACCCACACCCACAGTGTCCCTTCTCTGCCCCTGCAGCACCCTGTAGGAGATATGGAACTCCCCGCAGCCACCCCATCTTTCCTTCTTGCTTTCCAGGGCATCTGCTAAACCTGGGACTGAGGGGAGTACAGAAACTGCCCAAGGCTTGCTGCAGGGAGGGTTATGTGAACAAAAATGGCTTTTGTGCAGGGTATCAGGGCGTGAGGACCTCCAGCCTGGAGCCTCCTAAAGGGTAGCTTAGGGATTCACCAACCTAGCAGAGGACTCGACACAGTAGCTCCTCAGTAGAAAGTAGACGATGTTATTATTACAGCCGGGAGATATGAAGACACCTGCTCTCATGGGAATATGTACTAGCTGACCAAAAGCTACACTACACATACATTCAAAGAGATAAATAATAATCCTTAACGTTCACTAAGTACTTATGTGCTGAGGCCATTGCATACATGTCATTCGATTCTCACGACAACCCACTGAGGTTGATACAATTACTGTCCCCAATACAAGGCTGAGGAAATTGGACCTTAGAGAAATTCAGTGACTTTTCCAAGCTCTCACAGCTAGTTAAGGGCAGACTCCTAGGCGACAAACTATGCCTATCACAAACCCGTAGTGCAAGGGGGAGTTCCAAAAGCAGAGTGTGCAAAGCTCAGTGGGGAAGGGCTGTGGACCTGGGGTCGGGGTGGCTAGGAAGAGGGTCTTTTCAGCTGGAATCTCACAGTTAAGTGGGGTTTGGGAAGGCAGTGAATGATGGAGGAGGAGTGAGATGTGTAGACCTCACAAAAGGTGTGAGCAGAGGGCAACCCCAGCCAGGGGGCCTGGAGCAGTAGGACTCACTGGCCTCCTTTCACCTCCCTTCCCTTTCAGGGTTCTGCCAGGTACGGTGTGCACATGGCAGACCCCTCTCACCCCCAATGGGACCTTGGCCCTGAGGTACTCTCCTGAGCTTGCTGCGCCTGTGGGGGCGGCAGGTGCCCTTGGGGTCCCCCAGGGAACTTCTAACTCTGGGCTTCATGGCCTGAGGTGTAATCTGTGCTTTCTGTGCTTTGAGAGACGTGGGCTGCAGCCTGCAGTGGCCTGTTGCGATGACAAGCTCTGCCTGTCGGTCTGACCTACTGGGAGTTTTCTCAGCCTCCCCTCTGCCCCGTGCTGTCCTGTCCTCCCCCGTGAGGAGCTTCTGGAGTTGGGGAGGCCCTGGCATTCCTTATGTCTGCACACACTGCTTCTGGCTTTTGAAATCCTTCCCAGTTTTTAAGTAATGAGCACCTCTCTTGCCTGTGGGTTGAGGCTGATTTTGACCTCATGCAGTGAGACTTGCTTTAAAAATTTTTTTTTTATTTTTTAAAAAATTTATTTATTTTTGGCTGTGTTGGGTCTTCATTGCTGCGCGTGCGCTTTCTCTAGTTGCGGCGAGGGGGGGCTACTCTTCGTTGTGGTGCATGGATTTCTCATCACGGTGGCTTCTCGTTGCAGAGCACGGGCTCTAGGTGCGTGGGCTTCAGTAGTTGTGGCACTGGGCTCAGTAGTTGTGACGCATGGGCTTAGTTGCTCCGCGGCATGTGGGATCTTCCCGGACCAGGGCTTGAACCCGTGTCCCCTGCATTGGCAGGCGGATTCTTAACCACTGCGCCACCAGGGAAGTCCCAAGACTTGCTTTTAAACTGGCCTAGCAGATGACCCAAGGGCAGCTCCCAGGGTGTGGCTGGAGCTCTGGATGGGCAAACCAGTATGGCAGCCATCCAGGTGCCCTGTGTCCTGCTTGCTCTGTAAAGTTGGACCAGGAGTCCTATCCGGGATCAGAGCATGGTGGTGATGAGCTCTGGCTCTGGGACCTGACTGTCTGGGTTTAAATCCCACGTCTCTCACCACCAACAGCGTGACCCTGGACAAGTCACTCAGCACTCCTCTCTGCAGTGTCCTCACTGCACCTCTCTCAGAGTAATGGAGAAATACATGGAGAATACTTAGGAGAGCAGCTGGCATATAATAGCTGCTCACTGAAAGCTAGCTGTCTTTTTGTACTATTAGAGCTCCAGGAAGCTCATCCTACCTGCCCATTTCACTGATGAGAAGTCTGAGGCCCAGATAGGTTGTTTCCCTACCTAATATCACCTACTTGGTATCAAAACCAGGGTGTTGCTCCAGCAGTGCTGGGCTCCCACACCAGGGCTTTTTCCACTTAGCCCAGGTTCTGGGGTTGGGTCTGTTTCTTGAAGGAGGACACAAGATCCCATGCATCTTGTTAAAAATAGATTCCTGGGCCCCAACCTGGACCCATTAAAACGGAATTTCTGGAGGGGTGCATGAAAATCTATGTTTTAGCCGAGAGCACACCCCTTCCATCCATACCTTCCACCTCCCACTTGATTCTTATGTACTTTAAAGCTTGAGAACTGCCGCCTTAGCTTTGAGTAATTTGGTAGAAATACTGCAAGGTCAACCCCAGCAAAGTCTCCAGTCTGCAGTCAGCCCAGGTTTGTGTCCTGCCTCCTGTGTGCCCTTCATGCAGCCCCATCAGCCTGTTCTCAGGGAGCTTACAGATCTGTCGATCAGCATCGGCGGGGAGGGGTGCTGGTGAGAAAGGGGGAAGGTCAGCAGGGATTCAGGTGCTCAAGAGGAGGCGGAGATGATCGGTGACACTGATGTTCAGAGAGATCCAAGGCCAGTGAGTGGACAGTCAGGAGGGACTTCCAGTAGAGGAGCTTGGGGTAGGCAGAGGAGAAAAGCAAGTGCAGCTCCGGGCGCGCCACCCCTGGGGAGTGGAGCTGCAGGGAGCAGGTGTCACTGGGGGCAGCTGCAGGGTGTGCGGTGGGGATGGCCTGATTTCCCAGCTGCCAGGACACCGACCCCCTTCTTTTGATACTGCCAGGCTACTCTTTTATGATTAACAAACACCCTCTCTCCAAAGCTACCGTTGATTTGATTTCATCTGTATACTTGATTTTTATTTGTTTGGGGGCTGTGGGAGAGCAGTTTGCCCCTTGATGCCTTTGTTCCTACAATCCCCTCGGGGACAGTAGAGGCCAGCGTGGACCTCCTGGTGTGGCCACAGGAGACGTGGGAGCAGCAGGCACGCAGGGCAGGAGGGAAGTGGTCTGGTGGGGAGGGGGTGCCATCTCTCCGGTGTTCTGCAGAGGCACCACCACCCTCAGCAGCTCCCTGGATACCCCCGTCTGCTTGGAAGGGATGGGGTGGGCTGACCTTCATGGCAGGTGTGAAAGAAGAGAGTTCCCTGGTTCCTGTCACTGGAGGTGACGAAGATTTATCTGTGCTGCTTTACGTTCTTTCTGAAAGCTTGCAGGGTATAAATTAGAAATAAATAAAAATAGATTTATCAGCACTTTCCAAGTTTATACCAAATTTGGGGGTGGCAGTAGAAGTGCCTTCCTGAGCGCTTTAATTCAGAGGTCAAGGTGTGTGTGAGGATAAAGACCAAATAGCTGCTGCCATCCTCAGACACTGCCACTGAGCAGAGGCTCCCAGCCGGACATCTTGATGAGAGAGGGCACATGTGATAACTGCTCATATTCCCGAGTGCTGACTATAGACCATTCGCTGTGATAAGCTCTTTATGTGGATTAACCCTTCAAGATGGGTACCAGTGTCACCATTTTCCAGATGAGAAAACTGAGGCCCAGAAAGAATAGTCTGCATTGGTGAGTAGTAAATTGGAACTGGAACCTAGGCAGCCTGGCTGCAGAGGTCACACTCAAACCTAGGCCACAGAACACCTGCCTTTATTTGCTCAGGGGGAGAAGGGACTCTGCATGTTTATTACTAGTTGGTTAGAGAGACAGCTGATGTGCTTGGCTCCACTGTATTCGGAGGCTGGCTGGAGTCAGCATTGTTTGTGGTGGGCGGACTGGCAGCTCCTGGAAGGCAGGGCTGGGGGATGGTTGAGTTGCTCTGCCAAGACCCTAGCATCTCTGACTTTTGTGCGTGATGCCATTGGCTGCAGATGGTCAAGTGCAGCCATGTTGCACTGCCCAGCATTGATGGAGAACCACCTTTTCATTACTAGCAAGCTCTGCCCTTCCCGTCGTACTTTTGCCCACTAGGTTTAGCGTCCATAAATGGTTCTTGCCTGTCCCAGTTACTGCAGTGTATTTGCTTAATGGTGATTTTCTATTTCTTTTATTTCTTCCACATTTATTAATTGGAATTCCGCTGTAAGAAACAGGTGGCCCCTCTCTCCTACCTATCTATCTATCTACTATTTTGGCATGGACGTTGGCTATTTATTCTGTTGAACCCGTGGGTTACCTTTAAGTTCCATTGCCATGCTTGCGAGTTCAGCCTTGCTCCACTTCTTGCCTGGATCACAGCAATAGCCTTCGAACTGGTCTCCTTGCCTCCAGCCTTCTCCCTTTCAAGCCAGGCTTTACATGTGCACCTGAGGTCATGTAATGCCAATCCGACCATGTCACAACCCTTCAGCTGCTTTCTTTTGCCCATAAGTTCCTTTGAATGGTAATATAATGACAACTAACATTTGCTGAATATTTTCTAAAGGCTTTACATGCATATTCTCACTGAATCCTCACAATACTTGGACGAATTGGGTAATATCAGCCTCAGCAGCAGCAGCAGCATCCCCCTAGCGCAGATGAAGAAACTGAGGCACAGAAGGATTAAGCAACCTCCCTAGGGTTGCTGAGCTGTTAAATGTTGAGTTCATAATCTCAGCCACTAGACTTGCCACCTGCTAAATAGGCCCTTAATGGTTTGACCTTGGCTACTTCTGCAGCCGCATTTTCACCAGCCCTGGCATTCATTGCACTTTCCGTAAATAGTACTTGTAATGGAAGTAGGCTTTCTCACCCAATGTTGCTGAGGATCCAGATGACATTTTGGCCGCAGTGCTGGTAGGGACACTGGTAGCAGCAGCAGGAGTAGTTTTCTAAGAAGTATAATTGTATAAACAGTGGCCAGCTGTCCTATGACCGTACATGAGTCTAATAGTTCAGTATAGTCAACTAAATTGCAAGCCCTTGTGAATTTCTCACTTACCTGCCCACCCCTGGACTGCCATCCCAGGCCTTTATTGCTTTTTCTCTTTTTTCTTTACCACTCAGCATAAGGTAAACCTCCTCTGCAGCATTCGTCCTGAGCATCCAGTCTGCCATGATGCCTTTCTCATCAGATTCCTTCATTGGCCCCAAAGCATGTTGATGCTGCTTTAGGTCTTCAGGACGTTCTGTAAGAACTTTGGTCAAGGATCATGCATTTTAACTTGTTACATGCCTCCACTGCCTGGAAAGTTGCCTTCTGTATAGTATGCGCTCAATTTGAGGATTCCCTGATTGATAACTAGATACAAGACACAACGAGTCATGACTCCAGTGCAAGTGAATGCAGGCCCCATATTCATTATCTAAAACCCTTTGGGCCATGTGTGTTTTGGAATACAGGATTTTTCTGATTTTAGCAAGATATTATGATGTGTATCCAGTATAATTTATACTACCCTTTGTGGGGCCTGGGGAATTATTCCACAGTCAAAGATGTTAATATTTTTCTGATGAAATATATGAAAATTCTAGGAGAGGCAAATAAAAATTTTAAATAGCTTCATGACAGGTCTTACTATCACGTAAGTTCCAAAATTTTTTTTCATTTTCAGAGCTTTTTCTCTTTTGGAATTGCAGATAAAGAATTGTGCACTGGCATTAAGGTATTAGTAGGTGGCGTAAAGAGGCACCAACACTGTGTCCTGGGAGTCGAGATGAAAGACTTCCAGGGATGAGAATGACAAAGCCACTGACAGTTGTGGGCAGGGGAGTCCTTTGGCCCCTCGCCTAGTTGAGAATTAAGAGCCAATGACAGGATGGAGAGGCCAGTGAGGAGCAATTACAGCTGTCCAGGAGAGAGGTCCCTGACTTGGGGTGCTGGTAACAGGGTGGAGAAACAAAGTGATGTGAAATGCTACAAAGAAATGAGCCACGGAACTTGAGAGGGATGGTTCAATCAGATGTTCCCAGACTTTGTGCTCCACAGTTTGGAAGGACGTTGATGTCTTAAACAGCATGAGAGTAGAGAGGAGATGGGCTGAGGAGAAGATGAATGCATTTGAGCACTTGGAATGCACTTTAACCTATCAGGTGGAAATAACTTTTAAGAATAAAAGAGAAAATAGTATGACACTACTTCTATAGTGATGTGTGTATTACTGAAAATAATTATTGTCATCAATCTTTCTGTTGTTATTATGACTCTATTATTTTGCAAGTATCCTCCTCACTAGCATGCAGTCCCCAGCTGTCCAAGGCCAGGCCCATTCTCAGACCAGCATCCACCCAGTCCAGTCTGATCTGCTCTCAAGTCTCCCAGGAAAGCATCATGTGCGTGCTCTGTTGGTTTGCATTGTCAACCTGTAAATGGTCACTTATTTATTGAGAAAACAGGCTTTGTCTGTACCCGGGGGTGCAAGTTTCCTGGCTGGGTTATGAACCCTGGGAAATAGAGGACCGAAGGAGTGTAGTGTCAGGCTTGGGTAGGTCATAAAGTTCATGGTTAGGCTTTTACAAGTAGAATTCTAGAGCTGGGAACAGTCACAAAAAATAAGCTTGCTCTCTTCTCCCTCTGCCAAGATTAAAACAGCCCTTGACCAGCAATCCTTGATCAAAATGACCGTCCTCAGAGCTACCTGGAGCCTCCTGCTGTAGGACTGGTTCACCCTTCTTCTTTTCTCCGCTTAGGCAGAGATGAAGGTAATGAGACATCCTGGGTAGACCTCACCTGCAGGGCTGCCTGGTGCTGGGTGGGAGGATGGGTCCAGCAGGCCAGGTGGGTGATTGTGTATGTTTATGAAGGAGTGGGCAGGGATGCTCTTTCTCCCTGCTTTGTGCCTCTCTCACTGTTTGCTGGTGCTGCTGGGAGCTCTGTAGGAGAGAGCTCTCAGGACTAGGATGCAGGGAGGAGAGAAGACTGGAGTCCTAGAGACTCTCAGGACTAGGATGCAGGGAGGAGATAAGGGGAGATGGGTTGCGGGATTACAGAGAACGGGAAAATAAAGTTGGCAAATTTGATTCAACTCTGATCTCAGTTCCCAAGGATTGCTTTGGATAGAGCCAAACAGTCCCCAGGAAATGAAAGTTGTACCTCTTGGGAGAAGTTGTAGCTCTTACAGATGATTTGCATGCTTGATGATACCCATCGTCAGTCCCCAGATACAAGCGGTTTCCCACTCCGTCCTCATCCTCAGCCTGTCCTTTGACCTGGCTGGGGAGCAGGAGGAAGGAGGACCTGGTCTTTGTCTTTCTCAGTGGTTCCAAAACAGCTATCGTAAACACACTCTGGTTGACCCAGTACCACATCTGCAGTTAAGGGGAGAAGATGCCTGACATCCAAAAAGGCTCTTCTCTTGGAATTTAAGTGCTCCCTTAAATGGCTATAAACTTGCCTCCAGAGATGGTGGAGGCTGGAGCCCTCTTTATCATTCTTGGACTTTAGCATCTGCTGCCCTCCCGAGGGTGTTCAGTTTTTAAAGGAGGAGATGCCAACCTCAGTGAGGTTCCTGCCCTGAGGCAGATCTGAGCAGCGGCTGTGATGGGGAGCAGTTTCAGCAGTGGCCTCAGTGGGAGGGCATTTCCTCCCTGGGATGGATGCCAGGAGCTCTGAGGGTCACCATCTTAACTGAGACGCATGCTTTTCCTTCTAGACTTTTCACCGCCACCTGGCTGAAGCTACCACCTGACCTCGAAAACCTGGATACTCCTTTTTTAGGGGTCTGCGATATCTTTTATATGCCCACAGCTCATGTTGCTTTCACCAGGGAGAAGTAGGAACATGGGAATCCAAGTTCTGAGGTTTGCATTGGGAAGCAGCTGTGGACACGATTGGACTTCATAGTCAGTCACATTGAGTGCAATGGACTTCATAGTCAGTCACATTGAGTGCAAACTCTTGTGTCCCTCTCATCTCCCTTTCCAAGTTCCTGAACTACTCACTTATTACCTCTGCTCCCACCTTTCTTTTCTTCAAATCCATATCATACGGGCCCATGACTTTCCAAGTTCAAAGGGATCCTTTGCATTTTTGGCAAACTCAGCCCCTCTGTGGTTTTGGACACTCTTGGCCACTCCCTGCCTCTGGAACGTCTCCTCCATTGACTCAGGTGACTTTACTCCCTTGGGCTTTGGGCAAGTTATTTAGCCTCTGTGAGTCTTGATCGGCCCAGTGCTCAGCGGGGACAGTTGTCATATAGCGTGGAGTTGTTGTGAAGAGTACATACATGTTGTGGTGTTTCCCCAGATGAGGTTATAGGTGCTGCTATAGGTGATGTTTGTTGGCCAGTTCATTGAATATTATAGCTATATTTATTATTCCAATGTATTTTGCCAAAAAAGAGCATATCAAGCCCATGGTTGTATTATGATACTGTGAGATTTTTCTCCTAAAATAGTAATGAATGAGTAACTATATTGGAAGAAAAACATTTAGCAATGATACTATGAGTGTACACGGATATGACCAAAATTGGAAAAAATACTGAGACAATACACACAGAGACACTAGCAAGGTGCCTGGCATGTAGTAAATGCTAGTTATTAATTATTTTGATTGTCTTACTTTCTAGGCATGTTTTTTCCTGTCTTTTCTGGGTTCTTTTCCTCATTCTGCCCTTTTAAACAAAACACACTCACACACAGTATATGTAGGATGTGAGTGTGTGTGTGTAGAGAGACTATATATACACACATATAGAGAGAGAGAGAGACAGACAGACAGAGACAAAGAGACAGAGACAGAGAGAGAGACAGAGAGAGGAGAAGAGAAACATGCTAGTACTCTGATTACAACCCAGGGTTTCTACAGCTGATTGTGTTTAATGTATGAACCTGCCCCCAGTCGACATAGACTTCCAGGAGAGGGGAGATGAGCATAAACTGAAATAAAGGAAGGCATTCTTGATAGAGAAAAACATGAGGAGACTTTTAGTGTTGTTCATCAATGTGACCCACTGGGAATTTTCCACTTGCGGCATTTTCTATTCCCCACCAGCCCCAGGTACTCCCAGAGTTACCCACAGAGCCCTTTGGGGGTTGGGAGAACTGCATGGAAATGAAACAGTGGCAGCCAGGTGTGGGTCACGTGTCTCCAGGGGACTCCAGAGTTCCTGGCTCTCACCATGGTCCCACTCTGTCCTCACCTGACAGAGCTGGGTGTTCTGGAGACCTGGGCGTGGGCAGTTACCTGCTCTCCTGGTGGGCTGAGTCAGGACCCGCATCCCACAAATACACCCTGATCCTCCACCAGGACTGTTGGGATGTGTTCTAAGGTGCATCTACAAATGATAATTATATTTTACATATTCATGACCCATTTCCCATAGCAGACCCTACTACCACTGTGTAGAAGTGTTCCCTAAACTTCTCTGGAGATCAGTTGGTCTTGGAAAGGCCATCCCTCCTCCAAAGGGGATACAAGGTCTTCAGATCCTGGGGTTGCATTAGGTTTTAACCCTGGACCTGTGCTGGCTCCCATAGGCTTATATCAGAGTTTTTATGCAAATAGGACAATGAGAGAAATGTACCAAAATGTATTTTCCTGATGGAGGTATAAATTTACCTAACTCAGTGGACTGATTTAAGGGGTGTAGTGGTTGCAATTCTGTCGATAGTGTATTTTCTGGAATGAGAGATGGAGTGAGTTGAGTAGAAAATTCACAAGCTCCCTTATCTTGGCTCTCTGATCCCAATCCTCCCCACAACCAACCAACTGGCCCAGAACCTATCCTGGAACCTGAGCTGGAAGGAGGGGGATAGGACTGGCAGAGATATCCTCTCTGGAATTGTCTCTCTCCCAGGGGAGCTCTTGAAGAAACCCTGAAGCAGAGAATTTTCCTGTTCTCCTTATGAAAGAGAAGGACTTCATTTGTTCGTTTATAAATGGGGGCTGTCTAGTAGTTAAATCTGCTCGGGGACTGAGGTATGGGAGCATGTTTGAGAGTTTCTTGTTGATAAATATCACATGGAAATGGCATTCTGCTAGCATAAGCCAACTCCTGAAAAATGGGTCCTTTAATGTCCTCTCAGTGAGACCAGCTACATGACAGCTAGCCTGGGGAGCTAAAATACTGGTGAGAAATTGAAGCCATAGATCTGTCTCAGAGTGCAGCCTCATCAGCTGTGATTGTTAGGTGTTAAGTTGAAGACTCTACAGCCCTCCAGTCTTGCCTGCACATGATGGATGGCAGCTCGGGGATCAGCTAGGGCCGGAAAGGCTGGTGGTGGGTGCTGTTGCTGCTGGGTGCTAATTTGATATGTGTTCCCCTCTGGGACATGCACTGGGGATGCCTCAGGGGAGAAGAGAGACCCAGGAGTGCTGGTGATTGCATCAGTCAGGCTCCAGCCAGGAAAACAGGAAGCATTGGAGGTATTTCACACAGAGGAGATTTAATGCAGGGAATTGGTTACAGAGGCGTCGGAAGGAAGCGCTGGGGGAGCAAAAGGGAGAAAGTAGGTAGTTGGCAAGGAGCAGAAGAAAGAAGAGGCAATCCCTAGAGATGAGGAAGCTGCTAATCCCTCTGGACGGGAGCCCGCACCTGAGCCCAGGCTGCGCCGCTGGAATTGCTTGGGAGGTGCTGCTGCCCCCCTCCTGGCGGCTGGAATCAGGAAGGACTCCATCCCGCTGCCGCTATGGCAACTGCTGGCCAGCGCCAGAGCTGCCTCTGACGGCTGAAAAACTAGCAGGAAGATTTTCTCCTTCTCCCACCTTCTGATCTCTCACCAGTGCCTCCCTTTGGCAGAAACTGACCAGAGCGACCCGACAGTGTGTGAAGTGTAAGCCCGGACTCCCAGCCCAGTGATAACGAGAGCTGATAGAAGGGTCTGTGCAAACGGAGAGGCAGCAGATAAATAAAGGGCACAGAGTTCTGTGATTGAGGTGTGGAAGTGGAAGCTAAGAGAGAAGTTCCTAACTTGGTTCAGTGACTAGGATGCATTTACGATTTGAAATCCATTGTGCCCTGAGTATGGTTTTTTTCCCCCGCTACAATTCTCTGGAGAAAAGATGTTAGAGTTGGAAGATGGTCAGTATTTCACCCAGGGCAGGAATGTCCTCTGCAACATTTGGAAGCTTGGGAAGTTGGCTCTGTAGCTGTTGCTCAGACATTTCCAGTGACAAGGAAGCTTGCTAGTGAGGTAGCCAGTTCATTTCACAGTCGGACAGTTCTGATTATTGGCAAGTATTTTGTTGAGCAGAAACCTGTCTTCAAGGAACGTCTGGTCACTGGTCCTTGTCCTATACCCCATGGGTGATATCCTCATCTCAGTTACTCTTTACTTTGGGAGGCATTATGTGTTATGTAGACAAGGTGGGCTTTGGATTCTGTATTCATCAGAAGTTGGTTGGTCTATGGAAGGATCCCCCCCCCCGCAAAGAAAAATGGCTTAAATTTAGAATCTGGGGGAGGCAGTACAGGGTAAAGTTGGGGGCACTGCCCTGTCAAGTCCCTAGGGACCCAGTCTCCTTCCACATTCCTACTCTGCCAGCCCCAAAGCATACCCCACAACCTTATGGCCCAAGGTCGACCTGTGGCCATCCCATCCATGTTCCAAGCAGTGGAATGGGTGGAGGTGGAGGTGGATGGAATGTGGCTTCTCTCTTAAGGAATTATCCTGGAGCCTGCCATTAGAAACTTCCCTTTACATTTGATTGGCCAGAACTTGGTTATGTGGTCAAAATCTAGCTGCCAAGGAGTCCGGGAAATGTATTCTTTACCTGACAACTAAGTGCCCAGTCTAAACTTCTGGGAAAGAAGACAACAGATATCGGGGTACAGCAAGCACTCTAGCAACAGAGTCAAGTTTTATAGGCCAAGCACTGCACTAGGCCAGTGCTTCTCACAATTAATGTGATGTGAATCTCCTGGGGAGTTTGTTAAATGCAGATGTTGACTTAGTAGATCTCATTGAGCGCTGGGGTTCTGAATTTCTGTCAGGCTCCCCGCTGATACCAGTACTGCTGGTCCAAGGACCATATGGTGTACAAAGGACTGGACAGTGTTGAACAAGACAGACAGAGGCTCATCTTGCGTCCCACAAGTGGAGTTGAATCCTAGACTTTTTACTGTAAACCTACATTTTGGGGATACTGTGAGATTAAAAGAGCCTGGCTCCCAGGAGGCCCTTAAATGTAGCCTCCTTCCTGCCTTTGGTGTGTCTCCTCCAGGGGGGCACTGATTGGGCCAGACAGCATGAGCTGTTCCAATTCAGTGTATCAGCTGCACACTGCAGAAAAAGGAGCAGTTGGGGGTCACCCGAGGGCCAGGCGAGATTTTCAGTGATTGTGGACGGAGGGGTCCAGCGGGCACGGAGAACAGAAGAGAGGAAGCTTCAGGCTGGGCACGGGGCAGTGCAGCAGAGAGCACTTCCTCCTGTGCCAGGGAGGACCAGGGCCTGAAAGAAACAAGGCCGCCACCGTGGGCCTGCCCAACTCCCCATCTGCTCGGGGAGAAAAAGGACACGGAGGAGAGGCAGGAATTCAGGCAATTAATCCTTTATTTAAAGAATAATAAACAGCCAGATTTTACATACTGAAAGAGGGAACAAGGTAAAAGGGGTTAAAAACTAAAAAGCAAGGACGGCAGACACCAATTAACACAATGCTAATTGACAATTTCCCCAAGCTTCCATGAAACATGCCAGGCCGATTTCCCCAATTGCTAATTAAATCAAACCACACACACACAATACTAATTTCCCTAACTTAGGGAACTCAGTAGACAAATAAAACGAGAAACTAACTTAAACATTTTGTCAAAGTATGGGAAGAAGGATGAATGAAATCTTAACATGAATAAACTTTGGCTTCACATAAATTTGTAAAAGTTCTGGCATGTTTAATGAAGTCTTGAAATATCCCAGTATCTGTGTTCTACTCACAATTGCATAAATGCACTTCGCTAATCACAAAATAATACACAGCAGTGCTCTTAAACTTACGCTCTCGCCCTCCAGTGAAGGGTATCCAGCGCATCATGGAAGTGACCTGTAAATTGCACCATTTAAAAATTATAAAATACCTACTTAATTACCATTAAAAACAAAGGAATAACTTGTCTTTAAAATAGTCCCCGAGGTTCTTTGAGCTGGAGTCTGGCTTTGTGAAAACGAGAAGCCAGTCACTTAATCACATAGTTGAGTGTGGAGGCAGCTCGCCTTGGCTGGCGTTCTGGCGACTCCCCCTCCCCCCAGCCCCGCTCTGATCTGTCTCAGGGGCCCCATCGCTCCCTTTCCCACCAGTCCCCGCTGCAGCCTGCTTTGAAGTGTCCCCTTTACCCTCTGTGCTGCGCTCAGGGCCCACTAGAAGCATCCCCGTTGAATTTTGCCGTCACAGAACAGGGACGGATCTTTGAGGTCATCTATCTAATTCGCTCATTTTCCTGTTGAGGAAACTTGGGTGGAGAGATGCGAATGTGTCTAAGATCTGACAGCCGGCCTGAGGCCCCCAGGTTTTTTTTAATTATGTGAGAATTATATGATTATCTGAATAATCGTAGCAAAGACATAATGTTTACTATGTTCCATAGGTTCCATTTATGTTGTAAGTGCTCCACAAAATTAACCCAGCTGATCCTCACAATGATCCTGAGAGGTCAGTATCATTATTTCCCCACTTTATATATAAAGAAACAGAGGCACTGCAGTGTTAAATAGCTCCCCAGAGGTCACATCCCTAAGTGGTGGAACTAGATTTAACTCCAGGAAGACTGGCTCCAGGTCCACGCTCTTAACCACTCCATTAACCTGCTCTTTTGTAGACTAATTAGAAAATATAGATAGAAATAAAGTAGAAAATGAGAATAAACGTCACCTGTAATAGTACTTTTCAGACAAATATAACCATCATTAGAATTTTGGATATATCCTAACATAATTTGTCCTCCTTCTTCTTACATATTAAAAAAAAAATAGAATCAGACATATTCATGTGGTTTCATATGATTCACCTGATTTTGCTTTTTTTCTGTTAACAATGTACTATGAACAGCTTTCCATTGCCTATGAATGCCCGTACGTGTGCAGCATGATATTCAGTGGTTGAAGTGCATCCCACTGAATGGATGTGCCACAACTTATTTAACCTATGCACTGTGCTGTAGTTGAAATTTAGGTTGTTTCTTCTTTCCCTCTTGTAGCATGCTGCAGTGGACATCTATATCCAAACATCTTTATTTTCTTGTTGGATTTTCCTTATGGTAATCCTTTCACTATTAAATATAAGGAAACCAGAAGATCTGAAAGGTGAGGGGGAGGGAGTGTCAGTTGGGGGTGGAGGACACCCCTAGATATGCAGATCTAGGAAGCTGGACTCCCAGCCAGCAATGGAGGAAACCCTCACCCCCTAAAGGAAATATTTTACCACGTGTCCATTCTTGTGCAGTTTCTTGGGGATCACTAAGGCAAGGGCCAGAGCCCCCCAAAAGAATATAATAGGACACTCTCCTTCTGAGGCTCAGTAAGCGTTTCTTTGCGGGGGTAAGTGATTAGCTTTAGACATATGTATGTGTTTAAAGAATTGTTGTTGTTATTATTTTAGGGTAATGGCTGCTCAGTGGGCTATATGAAAACTAGGCTGCTGGTGAAACTTGTTTACATAGATTCATATGTTCCACCCACTAGCCAGAGGGGCAAGTGGGCATCTCTGCTCAGCCTGGGATGTAGGCATGGGAGACGGCCATGCACAGCGCAGAGCTGGGTTCTTTGGCCTTTTTGTCCTGACTGGCATCCGTAATGCATTTGTCAAGAGGGAGGCTGCTTATCTGTCCTTGTCCCTTCCTGGGACAAAGGCAGACCTGTCACTGTGAGATCAAGGGAACTCTGGAACTGTGTGGAAGGACAGCTGAAAGTCTTTCTCGTTCATTGTGATTTATCATAATCACTGACCCCTCCCCCAGGATGAAATAGGAATGAAATAGTAATGTGATAGGTTAATGCTGATAATTAAAGTGAGTTTAAGACCGGTGTGAGACTGAACTGTGTGTGTGGGTGGTTGAAATGGTTGTTTGATGTGAAAGTCAGTGATTGAATTATTCAGAGAGAGTGATTTCCAAATGATAATTTTACACTTTACATAACTGATTTTGATTTATTATAGTGGCACCCAGTTGAGCTGCTTTAGTTCTAAGGGGCTGTTAGCTCTTCCATCCCAAACCCCTGGTTTGGAGCCCACACACACAAAAACCTGCTCATGTCTGAAATTTGACAGTGCTATCTCTCTGGCTTGGCTTTTCCCCCTTGTCCCTCATAAGAGTTCATGGCTTATTTGGTTTTGCAGTTTATAATTTGGCAGAGGGTGTGTGTGTGAGTGTACATGAGCGAGTGCATACATGCCTGTGTGTGCGTAGAGTGAATGGCCCAGATAACCTGATCTCTCCTTCCCTTTCATTGTGGCTTTATGAAAGCTTTGATCTTTTGTCATTTAGCAAGAGGTAGGGCCATGCTGGGAATAGGACCCCACGGGCAGCTGGAATGAAAATGGTACAGCAATGGCAAGTTGCAATGCTGCTTCAGAACTGAGAGGAGAGATTGAAAAGCTTGGGAGCCCCACTTCCGCATAAACCCAAGAGAAGGAATGTGAGACTCTGGGATGGTATGAACTTATGCCAAGTAAATCCATCTGAAAAACCAGGCCTCCAGAGGCTGCTGTTTCTCGTCTAAATCTTTTTTTTTTTGCTGGAAGTGACACAAACCAAGGCACAGTTCTGCTGATCTTTCCTGGAGCAGCCTAGAATGCAAGCGCCACACGGGACAGGCAGGCGGGTTACTTATCCTAACAAATCTGCTTGGTTGGCACCATGCTTCAAACCACACCCCACCCAACACTTCACCCTCCATCCCTCCTTGCTTTGGGGACAGGGGGTGACTTATTCTTATGAGTAAAAGCAGTGACACGAGAACCAGTCATTCATTGGCAGCTCTGAGCACATACATATGGTATAATAATATGGACAGCAGCATTTCTTGAGTCCTTACTTTGTGACAGGTACTGTTTTAAGGACGTTTACTATATTAACTCATTTGATCCTCCCTAGAGCCCTATGAAGTATTTCTGTTTTTGCCCCATTTCGTACATCAGAGGCTGAGGGTCACGAAGTTGCCCCTGAGTGCGGCGTCTGCACTCAGAGTTCTGCTTCAGCACTGGTCCACGTTCCATGCTTACTCCTTCAGTAAAGGAGGTCTTTGCTTGTTGAAACCTTTTGGATGGCTGGTTGCAGGTCTCTGATCTGTGGCTCCAAAATAGGCAGGAATAAAGCAGCCCCATCAGAGAATATGCTGGAAAACTGGGGGGGGGGTGGATCTCAAGGAGTTTGGGGATGATGAGGAAAGGCTGGGTGAGTGGAAGGAAGGAAAGGAGTTGGGACACCACTGTGGGAGAACGGCAGGGGTGGGGAGGGAAAGGGGGCATCAGCAAAGAGGTTCTGGAATTCTAGACCCTACGCCCTCTGGTTTGGCACTCAGACCAGACTCCCACGATAGGTAGGTCAGGTAGGTCCTGAAAGGAGGTTTGAGTTCCCTAACCTGTAGAACTTGTCAACTGGACACTCTCCCTCCTCTCTGCTTTGATCTAATTTTAAAAACAATGTTCAGAATGCCTCAAACTGGGGTTTAGATACCTCTGGAGGTACCCAGGGCTGCCCCATAAATCTGGTGGATGATTTCAAGGAGGGGAAGTTAAATGATTTGGTTGGTTAGTAATCAAAATATTACTTTTGTAACAAAATAAATCTCAATAAATTATGAAGTAGAAAACAAAATTCTAATGACTTCTTAAAATAAAACCTGGGGTTTCTAAGAACTTTTTTCCTTTCACTGGAATTCTGAGCTAGGTTCCCAGACCCCTGGCAGCACGGATCCACTCTTCTCTGCTCTTTGGGGCTTTTTGGGAGTGAAGTGGGAGCAGCTTTGTTGCACGTGTTCCCCTGGCCTTGCCAGGGATCCCACAAGGCAGATGAGACCTGGCTCCAACCCAGCCCTCTTTCCGTATGACTCCAGGGGACTTCCATCCTCAGAACTTCTGTGGATAATATTCTAATAAACTTTGGGGTAGGATACCTTTCAAAGGAAGACAGGAGCCCCAGAGGCTTGGAAAAAGAAGAATGGAAACATAACACTCAAAAGCACAAAGTTTTGTATATGACAAAAGACAATATAAACCAATTTATAAGACAAATGACCAACTTTTGGGAGAAGATATTTGTATCACATATAAAGGATTAATATTCTTAGTATACAAAGAGGTCTTACAAAGCAGAAAGTAAAGGACAACAGACAGAAAAAATGGGGAAAAGTACTTTTGTAGTTTTATAGAAAAAAATGGCTGATAAACATTTGAGAAGATACTCAGCCTCACTAGTTATTAAAGAAATGTTAATTAAACAGTAACATATAATTTTTTTCACCTGGGAGACTTGCAAAAATGGAAATAATTTGATGCTGGCAGGCGTGCAGGGAAATGGGCAGACTCATATAGTATTGGTGGGAATGGGTATATTGGTACAGACTTTCTGGTGAGTAGTTTGACTGGATTTCTTAGAATTTAAAATGATCTTATTAAGTACCTAAAAGTAAAATAATAGCAGGAGTATTGTGTCTGTATAAGGACATATGTATAATGACATTCCTTACAGTTGGTTTGTGAAGTAGTTGGTTGCAGCTTAAATGTCCAGTAAGAGGGAAAATGTTGACATGTACAGTGTCATCCATGCGATGGAATATTATGCCACTATTACCTTATTAGGTAAGTCTTTACATGCTGACATGAGAATAAGCACAGTGCAGGCTGACAGTGTCACCACTTTTTGATGAAAAAAATACATGTTTATATATAGTTATGTTGTCGAAACATAGGTACAAATCAAGGAAGAAAAATGCACCAAGAGGGCTATAGTCAGTGAGATTAAAGATGGCTTTTCTTTTATGTGTTTTGTAGTGTTTTTCAGAATTTAAACAAATGCACTCCTGTTATATCACTTCCTTCCTGTGCCCTCATTGGATCCCCAATATTCACCATTTTGCATTCCTGCTTACCTGTCCAAATGAATATATTTGCCCCCTTATACTATACTCAGAGAATCCAAGTTTTCAGTCCTGGAGGTGACCTTGATGTTTCATCCAACCTCCCTGTTTTGCAGTATTTTGCAAATGAGCATGTGAGTCTCTGAGGGAACACATGTCGCCATTTCCTTAGGACAACCCTGATTTGTCTGTCATCCGAGTGTCCTGGCTGATTAATTCTCCTTTTCAGTCTCAGATGTGTCCTGATCTGGACTCTAAATTACATGGCTACCCTGCTTGGAGAGGTCATGTAGTAGTTCAAGTTCACAAAGTTGGTGAGAGGTGGAGGCAGGGATCAAACCCAGAGCTCCTGGTTTCACTGGATTTGGTGAAAGGCAAGTCCTGTCCTCAGTGAGCTTCTAGTAACCTCGCCAAGAAAAGGCATTTCCCCACAAAGGCAGGTGGCTCTCTGGAGAAAAATGTCGGATTTAACTCTTGGTTCTGCCCCTACTGGCTGTTCTCTCAGTCTAAGCTGCCTTATCTGTAAAGTGGGGTTACTAGTGCCTGTCTCAGAGGGTTGATGTGAGTATTAAATACAGTGCTGAGCATGGTACTTAGCAGGTAAACCTCATTTATGAAAAGAGCAGTCCAATATAGTGCTAAATTACATAAAACTCCAAGTATATGGAATTCTCTGGTGTAAAGATGAAATTCTCAGTGTGTCCTGGCACTGAAGGACACTAGGCACCTCGGACAAGCCCATTGTTATTTCATAGATGAACTTTCCAAATATCCAGGGGAAAGTTCTGTTTTAGGGTTGCCAGAAGATGGAAGAGCTTTGAGTTGCTTGTTAGAAGTTGAACTCGATGGCTATAAGTAGGTTGATTCATTCAGGTGAGTGTTGTGGAGCCAGAGGCTCTTGCAGTCAGAAGGGAACTTGGAAATGATGTGGTGCCACTCTGGGCAGAAAATGCTCTGGCAGCCTTCAGTATCCAAAACTCACGTTGTCCTGTGCTGATCCTGCTGGGAAACAAGCACAGGGGACCCTCTGGTCCTCTCTCTTGTCCCTGGCTTCCCTCCTTCAGGAGCCCTAGTGGGGAAAAGCCTCTGAAAGGCTCTCCTGCCACATCTTGTTTGGACACCCACCACCTAACTGGTTAGAAGCCTGGGTCAGAGGCACTTAGTCGTCAGTTCATACCCTCTGCGTCCCTGGCAAAGACCAAGTCTCCAGGTAAATACCTCCCTTACTTACTGGTGGGCACAGAAAAGCGCTTTTGGGTTTTCACTTCTGAATTAGTAAGAAGAAGGGACAAAGGACCTGGATGAAAACAGTAACAACAAAAGCAACACATTTTTCCACTTGGTCTGTTTGGAAATTTGAGCCTAAAATCTCACTCATTCTAAGAAAGTAGATTATTCCAGGACAACAAAGCATATTCCAGAGGGCTCCATGTTGAACGTGAGCTAGCATCATTAGACAAAAACTTTAGTCTGCTCCTATGTGCAGCAAAACAATACTTTCTAGTATTTTGTGAGCATTCACTATGTGCCAGTCACTGTGCTAAGTGCTTTACAGGCATGATCTCATTTAATTCTAATAAGAACCTCTGAGCTTGGTGCTGTTATTATGTCCATTATTCAAATGTGGGAACTAAGGCTTAAAGGAATGAACTTGCCCAAAGTTCTCAGCTAGAAAAATGCAGGATATGAAACCAGATTTCTCTGATGTCAGCAATTATGTCTTATCTCTATATTGTATAGCCTGCCTGTTAGCCTACAGTGTGCCAGGCACTGTCCTAGAGAAGAGCTCTTTTGTTGGCAGGTTTTGACCATGAAATTTCATGGCACACTTAAAATATTTTTTCCTAGTTCTGACTGACACCTCCCTCTTCCTCTCCCTCCTTCTTTTTTCTAGAGGAAGAAAGTCTCAAATACCTGCTGATTGCCATATCTCCCAGCCTATGTGGTCAACATTTAATTACATTAGCATTTGTTTTCACTAAAAAAGTAATCACATTACTGCCTTTCATGTCACATTAGTGAAAATGGATACCAATATGATACATATTAATAGAATATGATGGGAAATTGCTAATACAATTAGACTTTCACATTTTATTAGTTCTGGAGTGACACCATACGTGGAAGAACAGCTCACTTTAGTGGTGATGAGGGATGGGGGAGAGGTGGTGGATTCCTGTCTATCCTTCATAGGTAGAGCAGGCTCTCAAGGGGCCCTGGAGCATTCAGAGGGTCCCATGCTAAGTTTCTGAGCCCCACTTCCTGTCCCTTCCTGTAACATGATCACCTTTTGGATTTGGGCTGGGAGAGGAGTTCCTCCTTCACAGCCAGGCTGTGTTGCCTGAATTGTGGTCATTAAAGTATCATGTGACATGATCCTGCCTGGGTGGCCTCAGATCAGATAGAATTAATATTTCATTATCCCTTCTGTGGTGGGTGCTGGCGGAAAGGGGGACACAGGCAGGGAAAATGTCCCTAGGGCCCTTCCCAACACTCTTCAGCAGCTTTTTGATGGGCCTCTGCCTTTGGCTGTGGGCCTCAGGAGTAACATTTGGTTGCTTTGACCTCCCAGAGGTCTCTCTACCTTGCATCCTTCTCTTCCTCCCCAGCCCCCTCTTCTCCACTCTCCTGAGTCACGGTAGGAAACCTCTTGACCGTGTCACTGGTGGACACCTGTAGGTGCATTGTTCATACTCAGTCCTGGTTAATTACCTCCTGCCATGTTGGATCTTACTTCTGTGACTTTGTCTCCTTCTGTCCCCGACTTGAAACACTCTGTCCAAATCTGATTTGTCTTTTCAGGCCCATTTCAAATCCCATTTCTTCCATGAAGCCATCCCTGTACACCTCACGCTGATGTTACCCCTGAACTCAACACACACTGTATACCTGCTTGTGCATTCTCATGTAACTTCACTAACAAGTTACAGTGGCCACTTCCTGGCCTTGTTCAAAAGGAGAAAATGTGATTCGAAACCCTGAGAGTGAAGCAGAGAAAACCTGGTAAAGTTAATGTTAGACTTGAAAGGAAATGAGGGCCACCAGGCCTCCCCAGAGCATGGGGTGTGGTAGTCTGATAAGTAAGGACCAGGACTCAGGGAGGGGCAGGGCTCCTGCTTCCTTCCCTCTGCTGCCTATTTCCTGGCATTCGATTTTATCTGTCTTTCCCTGGAACAAGATTCAGAACTTGGGACCTTGGACTGAAAGCCTGTGGTGTGACAATTGGGAAGAAAAACTGTGGCAATTAAGGAAGACGTCTATTGCCTTGACAAAGGATTCGGTCTGACGAGAGGGGAAGTAGAAGAAAAGAGAAAAAGGTGGGATGAGGACAACCTGGCCTTTAAATAATAGGTAATTTACTTTGGAGAAAGCTATACCCTGTGGAAATAATAAAAAGAGAACTTATGGCCTCAGAATAGTCAGCCAGCCTAAATCAGTATGGCAGCAGGGATTTCATTGACCAGCTCTTTCATGCTCCTCTACGGGGAGGGGCACCATGGAGGCTCCGAAGAGAATGTGGGGAAGCAGCAGGCTAGGAACTTGCCCTCCAGAAGCTTACGAAGCTGCACGGCCTAGAGGCAAGATCTCTGATCTGCGGACTGTGAATCCTGAGTCTGCACTCGGATTCCTCACCTGAAGAACTAACGGTGCTGCATTAGGTGATGTGTAGGACGGACAGCGTTCTCCTCTAAAATCCTGTAACTCTGCTGAAGGATGCATATATCAGGTGTCAAAAGAGAGACCCTGAGAAACCTGGTGTCGTAGCACAGGGAGGTGGGTGGATATAGGGGAGACTCAGTAGGATTGAGGTTGATGCAGCAGGAGGCCTGGAAAAGGGGCACTGTCAAAGGTGGGTGCAGAAATTCCCAGCAGGAATACTCAGCAGGATGTGGGAGATTGTGACTAAGAGGGTTTCTGTGGAAGGCTGACTTGCAAGGCCTGGGGCCAGGTGGTGGGCAGGATGGGATAGCAGCCTAAAACCGTAACACTGTAGGTGTAAGGAAGCCAGCGAAAGCAAACTCACTCTGTTGCCTGGAGCTTGCCTCTCTGTGATGGCTCAGGAGGGAAGGTCGCCGGTTTTGTCCAGTCCGTTCTCCAGGCCCTGGAGTGCTGGCAGACAGTCCTGCTGTCAAAGCTGGGGGTCCTGTGGGAGGTGGGTGAGAAGGAAGCCCACCTGGGGTGGGGAGATGTTGGATGGATAGGTTTGGTAATCGGTTTTCAAAGTGAAGGGGAGGCTGGGGGTGTATTAGGGGCCTCTTTTAAAATTCATATTCACTTTGCCTCTTAGTATGTGAAAGGCTTTAAAAGTTACACAGATAACGTCAGTTCTGCCTCTCCCATCCAGATGTCTCTGTGGGCTTTCTGGCTCTTGCCTTTTTTTTTTTTTTTTTTTTGTGGTACGCGGGCCTCTCACTGTTGTGACCTCTCCCATTGCGGAGCACAGGCTCCGGACACGCAGGCTCAGCGGCCATGGCTCACGGGCCTAGCCGCTCCGCGGCATGTGAGATCTTCCCAGACCGGGGCACGAACCCGTGTCCCCTGCATCGGCAGGCGGACTCTCAACCACTGCGCCACCAGGGAAGCCCCTGGCTCTTGCCTTTTAAGAACACACAGACACACACACAGACACACAGCTTGAAGGTGACTGTGGGGGGCGTGTCTGGCTCAGGCTGAGTCCTGCAAGATCCACACTACGTAGAAGTAAAATTGAGGCAGTAGTTAATCATTTAATGAACCCAAAGAGTCCTGACCCAGTGTTCCAGGCCAGGGGATTCTGGCCACAAAATGTCCCCCAAGGTGGGGGTCATTTCATTAATGCTGTATCATCACTGTCGCCATCACAGAGAGGATAACCAGGCATCAAAACATGCCATTGACCGGTGTGGTCCCCCTTTATTTGTTCTCCTTCTTCCCAGTGTATTTCCTAAACGCACCGGTAAAATGGGTGTTTGTAAGTTCTGTAGATTACATATTGAAACCGTTATCACCATTCAGGCCACTATAACAAACAATAGTGATTATAGAGCAGGGATATATTTTGTAATTATAATGTTCTTCAAACTTCTCTGATTGACGCGCAGCGTATTTAAATAGGATGATCGAAATTTATGTTCACAGCGCAGGCCTTGTCTTCCCTTCGGCAGCACAAAAGCTCCCCTCTGTAGGTAACAGCCACCAGGCTGCCTTTGAGCAGCTGTGTCGAGATGGGATTCAGTTTCTTTGGGGGTGGGGTGGGGTGGGGGGAGACACCCCGGTTTTTAAATCAAAGACAATTCAGTTTAGAGAAAGATGTACCTTGTGGAAATAAATAGGAGGCGGCACAGTGTCCTGTCAGCTGGCCGTCTTAAATCAATAATGCAGGCAGTCCATCTTGCATGCCCGTTCAGCTCCCCGCTCATCCTGCGTGAGGGGGAGGAGCTCCTGCCTTCCAGCGTGGTCCCAGAATAAAAGCCCTTATCGGGGGATGGCCAGGAGTGCAAGCGGGTCTTGCTCTTCCCTTCCAGGCCTCTCCGGAGCTGGCCTGGCAGTGTGCCTGTGGAGGTCTGAGGATGTTAATGTCCTGTACCTCCAGATCACATTAATCTGCGTCGATTATTTTGCCAAGAAGGGACACCTGGATGGGAGGCTCTATTTTCTTTCAATGGCCCCTGGCTTATAAAACAAAACCAGCAAAGAGCACGTAATTCCTTTGAGTATTCTTCTGGTGTGCCTAATGGGGGTATTTGAGAGTGCCAGGTACTGTGAGAAAACTCGGCTCAAAAAAAAAAATAAAAAGGAAAGAAAGCAAGGCAGCATTTTTTAATCATCTTCTTTGTTTACAAAGTAGTGACATTCAGTCTTGAATCAAAGAGAACAGTTTCCAGGTAGAGAAGTCTTGTGTTTGTTTTTTGTCAGCTACCAGCTACCAGCATGTCTCTCCTCCAAACTTTGCACGGAATCAACTTACCTTGATTTAAGCAACAAAGAAAAGTACTTGGGGGTTGGAAGGGTGGGAAAGGGGGAAGCTTTTAAAAGATTATCCTTTTGGAGTTTTGATAGATTAAGAGGGTGATCAAACTAGGCAGCATCTTAATAATAGGGCCATGTGAATTTTGGCTGGACTAATGGAAGCTCTTTTGTCAATTTCCTGTAACCTGTACTTGACAGGACTCAGGAAGTGGCACGACTGGCCCACCTTTGATACCTAGAAGGGGCTTAGTGAGATTTAAAGGTGCAGTACCATGATTGGAGTTTCCCACATTAGGTGTTAGTTACACATAAAGTCCTTCTATGCACCAGTTCTTAGCTGGCTTTGTCGCCTGTCTGCCAGAATTCAGAACGTGTTTTCTCCATAGAAGTAACAGCTGAAAGCGGACAGCTGAGTTTCCGAACAGAAAGTGTTTTTCTAAGAAGAGGCTTTTTTTTTTGTTTTTTTTTTTTATGGTTCCATTCAGGACTGCGTCTCTGAAATATTATCTATCATAAAAAACATGACATGAATTTACTATGGCAGTCAGCTGCAATTTTTAAATACACTCTTTAGGTTAGTGAGTAACGTCTTCCCTTCCCAAAGAGACAGGGAAGAAGAGAGGGAACATCAGACTGTTATTTCTTGTGGGTGGATAAGGAGGGGTGTGGGCAAGGCCATGCCAGAACGTGTGAGCTGAGATGGGGCCCAAATGTTTCTGATGGAATATTTGAGCTGGAAATATTCAACATGCAAGATCCTGCCTCAAGGAGCTCTCTGTCAGCTGGAAAGGGTCGGTGTGTGCCTGTTACGTGGGTTTGAGGGTGCAGCTGCCCAGGCAGCGTGTGGGGTTACAAAGTCAGTCTCGTTAAACTTTTATGACTGTGGCTCTTCAGGGGATTCCCACGGAAGCAAAAAGGTCTGTCCCTGGTGGCAATTCTGGTGAGGCTGTGATGGAATAGAACAGACCCCAGTTAAAGTGAGTGAGAAATGCTCTTAGAATCCTGATCATTTTGGTACCTGTCTCCTGTGGGCATTAGGCCTGGCTGCCTGGAGGCAGGAAGCTCCTCAGCTTACCAAAAGGCTGGAGATCCTGCACCATACCACCTACTGAGCACAGACCTCCCTTCCTGGGAAGCTGCTGGCCCTGAGGGGTTGGAGATGAACTTGGCTATCCCATGCTCTTGGTCCATTCCAAGTAAAAGCTGATGTGTTGGTCTTCTTCAGCGGTTTGGTTATCTGCACACCTGTAGTAGTGGCCCCTGCTCTCCTCCAGTGGGGTGGCCATGGCACTCTGCCCGTATGTTGTCTACAGGCAGAATCAGGCCAAGACTGCTGCTTCCAGCTTCTGAATCAAATGGCAAGATGTTCATGTCCTCCAAAGAATCAAGGCCTAAGCTTCTTAGGATCCAAGCTGATAACCATGTGGATTGATATGTAAAGGGACAAAGCTTCCAGGAGTATTTAAAACTGATTTTCAAGATATGCAGTATCCATATTTTGGTTTTGAATTGTCCACAGATGCACTTCAGGAAACAATGAGAATAAGTGGGATGGATAGGTCTTGTCAGAGTTCAGATTTTTGTTTTTTGTTTTTTTTTTTAAATTAATTAATTAATTAATTCTTCACTGCTTTGGGTCTTCATTGCTGCGCGTGGGCCTTCTCTAGTTGCGGCGAGTGGGGACTACTCTTCATTGCGGTGAGCAGGCTTCTCATTGCGGTGGCTTCTCTTATTGCAGAGCGTGGGCTGTAGGTGCGCAGGCTTCAATAGTTGTGGCACATGGGCTCAGTAGGTGTGGCGCCCGGGCTTAGTTGCTCCACGGCATGTGGGGTCTTCCCGGACCAGGGCTCGAACCTGTGTCCCCTGCGTTGGCAGGCAGATTCTTAACCATGCACTGCCAGGCAAGCCCAGATTTTTCTGCCTTACCTCATCCAGCATTATAAGAATAGATTCTATTTTTTCTTTATTTTCTATCTCATGCTCATGATTTATAAATATCAGATCCCCCTTTGCCATCATTGACCTGGCATCAGCCAGCCTTTCTCTCTGGGTTTTTCTTCTGTGATATTCAAGGTAGCACTTGGGAGAAACCAAATACAAACTGACCTATTTTACAGATAGGCTGAGAAATTTGTGTGATTTTTTTTGGGGGTGCACATCTGTTAAATATCTGCAAATAGAAGCCATGAAAACTCTCACACATGGCCCCTGAAAATGTGTAAGGGCCAGGTAAGGTTGGAGGTTCCATGCCCAGAAGCCCCAGGAGGAGCTGGCTGATGTGGATGTGGGCCAGTGGCTGTTGGCTGTACCAGCTGTGATGAAGACCAACATGCATGAGAGCTTGGGGGCACCCAGACCCCTGCACAAGCACCAGTGCCACCACTTAGTAGCTGTGTGACTTTGAAAAGTCACTTAGCCCTTCTGAATGGTGCCTTTAGCCATGGAATGGGGATAAGACCTACCTCATAATATTGCTGTATGCTTTCCATTTTTTGGATCACGAGCCACATTAAGAAATGCAGTTTACATTATGACCTGGCAGACACAAATGCATACATGCACGTATGTTGCAACCAAAGGGGAAAAGAGAGATGGGGAATCTCATGGATGCCTTAATGACTGGATCTGAAAGTTCGTATCACCAACCACCACCACTGTAATAGCCAGAGCTCAGGCGCCTGGCCTCAGCCCAGGTGCAAGGAAGGCTGGGACATGCACTTTTCTGTGTGTGCAGAAGGAAACTGAGGAGACCGAGTGAATGATACAAAGCACATAAGGTAGTATTTAGGCAGGACCTAGGGTAGATCTTTGATACACTGAAGGCTTAGCAAGCAAGTAATTAAGATGTAGAATTCGTCTGATTTGGGGTAGTGCTGCCCCTCCTCAAAGGAACAGCCTGAATTAATGACTTCAGGGGGCCTCTTTGTGCTTTTCTTTATATCATCCCCCTGATTCTAAAGTTTCACAGACTCACTTGTGGATATAGATACAGTTTTCTACAACTGGGGTGAGTTTACCTGTTGCTTGATCCTGGGGCTCAGTGGTGGTATTCTAACAAGACAGTGGAATAGGACTGAAAGTTCTGTTTCAAGTTGGTGAGCCCAGACTGTGCATATCACTAACTGATAAATATAGCAAACATTTATATTGAGTGCTTACTGTGTGCCGGGGATTGAGCTAAACAGTTCGCAAGCTTTATGTCAATTCATCAAAAACACAACCTTATTAGGCAGAATCCTAGACATCCTGGTTCCTTTTGAGATCATCTGTTCTACTACCTTTACTTCACAGATAGAAAAACAACTCAAGTTCAGAGAGGTTAAGTGGTTTTTCCAGGGTTGTCCAGCAAGTTAGTGCTTATGCTAGGATCAAAACCCTTGATTTTTCGATTTCTACAACAAGGACATGAGACCCGTGAGGGGCACACTGGATATTTTAGTGGCCTTAGCAAACTGTTAATTGAACCTTTAATTTTAGGATCTTCAGTTTTATTTCAGGTATACACCAGAAATACTAATTTGTGCTGGAATCAAATGCCCAAAACTCTGCAGCCACTATTAAACTTGTAGTTTTAGTTCGAAATGGTCATTTTAGGCAGAAATAACCAGTTTTCTCGTAAGTCAACTCAGGTATGAGCCTGTAATTTAAACTGTTATTATCAACTTCAGGTAAAAATACAAGTCTAGATTGTAGTAAAAGATCCTTATCTGTGATTTGTTTTCACATAAATCTGCATGTTGGCCTCTTACTACTCAGTAGTTCTTGGTTGACACCAGTACTGAAGGGAAAAATAGGAATTTGCCAAAAGAAAGTAAATGTGCTTCTGGAAATGATAGGATAGAGGTAGCTGCCTTAAGCCACAGTTCAAAAGGATGTAAGTTCTCCTTAAGAAAGAAGCTAATGGGGCTTCCCTCATGGCGCAGTGATTGAGAGTCCGCCTGCTGATGCAGGGGACACGGGTTCATGCCCCGGTCCGCGAAGATCCCACATGACGCGGAGCGGCTGGGCCCGTGAGCCATGGCCGCTGAGCCTGTGCGTCCGGAGCCTGTGCTCCGCAACGGGAGAGGCCACAACAGTGAGAGGCCCGCGTACCGCAAAAAAAAAAAAGAAAGAAGCTAATGGTGATGAAGTGGTTGGGATCTCCCAGAGATGACTGAGGAGGTTTTAGTACCTCTCCTTCTGGAGATCTTTAAAAATGCTTCTCCAGATGGGCTGAAGCCAGAGGTGCTGACCAGTGACCTGAGTTCTTCTCCCTAGACAGAGAGATTCTATGGTTTCATGAAATTATCTTCTTCAAGTTCAGTGTTGCAAATGTCTTCTTACACAGTTACAGAAAATAGTAATCTGTGTGATGTGTGTACACGAGTGTATGCAGTTTGCACACAAGTGGCCCACATCCCAGTGCCCTTTAGAATGCCTTCCTGCAGAGGACCAAAGGGCCTGGATATTCATAATGAGGTGTTCCCAGCCCGACCTGGTTGGAATTTGCATTCTTACTGTCTGTGCATGGATTTGCAGCTATAAAATGTGACATTCCTTTTTCTATTTACACTTCGCCCTCTACCCTTTTATATTTTTAGGATCAAGAAAGGGCAAAAATAAGACTAGTCAGGTAGGAGCTTCCAGCGTCAGTGCCCCCTCTTCCTCCACCCTGCAATAGGCCTCTGCAAATGCAGAGGTTCCTTCAGGCTCGCAGCTAATCAAGTGTCCTGAAAGGGGTGGGGTGATTGGAGCCGCATCTCACATCTTCACTGTTAACCAGTGTTTAAAGCAGTGTGCCACTTGGTGGGTACCTGGGCTCCCAGGGCCTCCTCTGAAGTGTACACTCAGCTGGGGAGAGCATTTTTGTGCTGTGCAAGTACTGATGATTTTATTAACTGGAAACCAAGTCTTTTCTGCCTCAACACAGACTCCCGATATTCTTGCATAATGTGTTTGACATTTCTGAGGCAGTGCAGTCTGAAGAGAATGAACACTGAATAAGGAATCAGGAGTGCGAGTTTTTGTCCTGATTTGGCTGCTGACCTGCTCCTTCTCCCTGGGCAGCTCACCTAACCTCTCTGTGCCTCATTACCTTCCTTTCCCCACCTGGAAAATAAGGACCATTTCCTCTACCTGCTCTAACTCAGAGATGTCAGGTGCATCCAGGCAATTTACTTGGTGCTGTTGGTGAGGAAGGTATGCTATACATTCACGATGGTGTTTTTGTCTTTGTTATGATTATAGTTAGTTTATTTATTTTTTAATGGCTCAGTAGAAACTGCCGTGAACCCAGTCTCAGAGGACAAACTCTATCTTATAATGATCTACCGTTGAGATGCGATCTTTCAGAGCTATGATACAATTTCCAAGTGTCGCCTTCTGAATGCAAACCAGCATTTTGTCCTAACTCTCAAGATCCAGCTCTGTGGGTCCCAATTCTGAGAGATGTGGCCATCTTTCTTTTATTTTTCCACTGGTCAAGGTAGGCCCCATGTATATATATTTTTCATTATAAAGATTTGGAAGCTCCCTCCTTTGCCCCAATCCTACTCATTTCAATGTTTTTTTCATATGTCCTGGGTGGAGGAAAGTCTCCTGAGGCTTATCACCTGCAGATGGTGCTTTTGAAAAAGAGAGTGTTTCAGAAAGTTCCAAGCACTGAAAATGGGTGTGTAATGAGCCCTGTTTTGCATCTTTAATTATAGCATTTGCCACCACACATGCTGTAATCATATGCTTTCTCTAGAGCCGAAGCAATGTGCAGTTCCAGGTCCATTCATTAATGAACCGGCAAATCAATCACAGATCTTGTCAAAAACATCACTACAGTGCGGGGCCCTTTACGCAGACCGTGGGATCAGATATACAATGGATCCCTTCTCCCCGAGTGGTGCAAGGCCTTCTTAACAAATGTCTTACTCAATGTGCAGGTTTCCTGATGTCTGTCTGTTTCTCGTTGCCTCTGCACGCCCTCCCCACCCCTATTTTATATGGTGACTCTTGCTTCCTTAAGAACATGCTTCTGAAATTTGGCAAATGAAGGTTGCAAGGGGCAGACGTGGAGGCAGAGATGGAGGTTTATGTGATCCCAGGAGAGTCCCCAGAAGTCCTCTTGGCCTAAAAATATCTTGCTGATTCAGGTTTCACAAAGTATAAAATTCCTCCACTGGGGCAGGCTTTTGGGTGAAGATTGCCCTTGCAAGAGAGGGGGCCATGCATTTTTTTAAAAATAAATTTATTTTTTAAAATTTATTTATTTTTGGCTGTGTCAGGTCTTCGTTGCTGTGCACGGGCTTTCTCTAGGGGGGTTACCCTTCATTGCGGTGTGCGGACTTCTCATTGCGGTGGCTTCTCTTGTTGCGGAGCATGGGCTCTAGGCGCGTGGACTTCAGTAGTTGTGGTGCACGGGCACAGTAGTTGTGGCTTGTGGGCTCTAGAGCGCAGGCTTAGTAGTTGTGGCGCACGGGCTTAGTTGCTCCGCGGCATGTGGTATCTTCCCAGACCAGGGCTCGAACTCTTGTCCCTGCACTGGCATGCAGATTCTTAACCACTGCGCCACCAGGGAAGCCCTAGGGGGCCATGCATTTAGAAAGCAAATTCTTGCAAGAGGCAAACCAGAGCCCATTCACTTGTAAACGTGTGTTTGTACCAAACTGCTTTCTCCCTGACATGAGGGATCCTAGAGCAGAAGAGTGAGGGTCTCCTGGGTGTCAGTGTGGAGATGGCAGCCTGGCCATGGGGGAAAGGCCAGAAGGGGCTGGAGGGCATCGAGGATCAGCCTGGCCTCCTTCTCAGTCATGCTGGAGCCTAGCCTTGGTGAGCAGAGATTTGGGCCAAGGTGATAAGGAGGATTGAGGAGGTGATAAAATGAGACCAACAGTGTTCAGAGTTTAGATGTTACAACCTCGAAATGATTGGCCAGTGTCACATCAGGGCCTGGGCTTCTGTTTAGGGAGGTCTTGAGTTTCTGTGTGAAGCACCTGATGTTTCTCCAATGTGTTTATTAACTATTATTATTACTGTTCACATAGTCTTGGTAATAGAAGTTACATAATATATTATCAATTATTGATTATCTTCAGCTTCCCCTCACTAGAATGTACGTTCCCAGAGGGCAGCTTCTTTGTTTTGGTTATTGTTGTATTCAAGTACTTAGACCAGTGCCTGGCACATAGTTGGTGCTCAATAAGTATTTGTTGGGTAAATGAGCACGTTTATTCTTTTCCTTGGCGTATGTGTCTTTTCTGTCTTCCATTTCAGCACCTACATACTACTCACTGCTGCCCCAGGAATTCTTAGACTCACCGGCTTGGCACCATCTGTCTTCTGTAGGGCCCTCTCAGAATTGGGACAATTGCAAATATTCGATTTCCACTCCTTTTCTTCAAGTGAGAAAGCTGTAAACAGTGATATGGCAGTCTCCACTGGCTTTCTGCACGATGCCAGTGACGGTTTATTGCAAAGGGCAAGGCCTGGGATTGAACATAAACAAACACAGCCCATGAGTTTAAAATAGACCATTGAGCAGCTCACAGAATAGGCCCCTTGTTTTTAAAAGAGCAGTGGACGCTCTCGAGAAATAATAAGAAATAATAAGTCTGGAAGCTGGATAGAAAGCTCTGATGCTTTCTGGCTGCATTTGTCCTTCGAACTTCATTTGCGTTTGGCACGCCTGTGTTGGAGCTGCCGCCAGCCTCGGCCGGGGTCTGCAGGCAGCGGGAAGTTTATCTGGGCTGCTGGAGGGAAATGGAAATCTCTTCGAGAAAGGGGCAACATGGTGGTTGTGCTGATTTCTAAGACAAAGACTCCCTTTGCGAAGGGAGTCCAGTGTTCATCCCAAGAGGAACATGAGATTTGAGGATTGACAAACGTGTGACCTAGGGACATTTTCTTAACGTCACGAAGCCCAGGTTTTCTCATCTGCAAAACTGGAGCATTAATACCTACCTCACAGAGTTGCCTTAGAGTTAAACAATGTGCATGTAGATTCCATGAGTTGAGGGCTTGCTCTGTTGTGTTCACATCTCTCTACCCAGTGCCTCACACTGTATCTGGCATCTGAGAGGTGATGGCAGTGCTAACCCCCTTCTACAGAGAAGCAGCAGAGGATAGCACAGTTCCTTTGCCAGCAGTTTGAAGGCATAAATAGCATTCTTTTCCCCTTTTTCCCTCCAGAATCTTTATTCGTTCTTAAAAAAAGTAAACACACACCCACAAATAATATATCAGTACATTCTCACTGCAAAAAAATTAAACAATTAAGAAATATATTCCTAGTTCTCCCTAGAGTAACCACTGTAGGAGTATATCCTTCCAGAGACTATATATCTCTAGCATCTGTGTCTCTATCTGTACATCCATCTCTATCTGTATCACGATCTCTGTTTCTAGCTATAAAGTATTTATGTAGCTACATGCCTATCTATCTGTCTGTCTGTCTATCTACCTACCTACCTATCTATAATGGTTAATTATATGTGTCAACTTGACTGGGTCACAGTGCATAGATAGATAGTTGGTGAAACATTATTCTGCATGTTCTGTGAAGGTGTTTTTTGGATGAGATTAACATTTAAATTGGTGGACTTCTAGTAAAGCAAATTACCTTCCATAATGTGGGTGGACCTTATTCAAATAAGTTGAAGGCCTTGATAGAACAAAGACTGATCTCCCGGAAGAAAGAATCTGCCAGCAAACTGCTTTTAGATTCTAATTGCAGCTCTTTCCTGGGTCTCCAGCCTGCTGGCCTACCCTGCAGATTTTGGGCTTACCAAGCCTACCCAATCTCATGAGCCAATTACCTATAATAAATCTCCTCCCCCCTCTCTTTCTTCACATCCTGTTGGTTATGTTTCTCTGGAGAACCCTGACTAATACTGTATATGTTTTATTCTATCCTTTCATCAGTCCGTCCATCCATAGCAGGATAATTTATTGAGATACTAATTTGTGTTCTACTGTTCTTTTATTATCTTCTCCCAATTCCAAGAAGGCAGTCAGCTTTGTATCGTAAAGTCAAAGCAGAAATTGTCTGCCTCCATCCTCCCTGAGAGCTCCAGTTACTTGATGGAATTATTACTTGGGGTTGGAGGCAGGGTAGGATGGCAAAGAGGCAGAATTTCTGAGATGGGTAGGTAGAGAGATGCCCTAAGACCAAGGATAGGTTCTGTGGGATGGGACCTTGTCCACATCTTCACCTTTTCCTTAAGCAGAGACAGGGCGCATAAGTTGTCTCATGTGCCCAAGGAAGCTCTTCTACCAGGACTTTCTTGCCCAAAGATCATACAAAAATTCCTGTGCCTTTTGGATAATGTAATGACCAGAGCAGATCAATGGCTGCAGGGGCCACGTGGAAAGTTTGGAACCTCGGCACAACACAGGTGTGGGAAATGGGCAGACACAAGTCAAAATAATGACAGATATTATGTATAGCCCTCTAGCTAAATAAATATAAATGATATCATTTCTGTGAAAAATGTAAATGTACTATATGTATAGGTTTTGAATGTTAAAGTCTTTAGAGTGGAACTTGCATTTTTCACTTAACTACATCTTGAACAGGTTTCCAAAACTCTCTCTCATTCAGATATTCTATAAAATATTCCATATTACTGATGTGCCTTAATTCATACCATTTCCTATTGATATTTGGATTGTTTCCATTTTTCTCTTATTATAAACAATACCCTAGTGAACACCCTTTAATGTTCAGTAGTTATTCCTAATTGCCTGGAAAACTGAACCTCGCCTCCTCCCAGAATTCTTTCACATGCCCACAAGAGCCCCACTCAATGATAGGCTTGGTGGGGAATCTAGAGCAGACAGAAGAAACCGTTGTCCCTGCTGGAGCCTGTGATCTTATAAAGAAAGTAAGACCTGAAGGACAAGAGACTTCTCTCTGTAGGCACAGGACCTCACAGGGTGAGAAATCAGGCCTGGCAGCGTAATTTGGGGAGCCCTAAGAGCTGGAGGCTTTTTGTATACGGGAACACAACATTCCCTGATTAATCCCACACCTTCCTTGGAACACATGAATGTGTGGCAGAGCAGACTTCCCTCTATTAGTTATTCTCCAGCTGTTTACCTTTCCTTATTTCCCTTTGGAGTTATTACCTTTTGTAAAGAATAAAGACTTGACAGAGCTCAAGTCCCAGGCTCCAGTCGTTTGACAAGCTTGTATGTATCATTGCCCTGCATCCTTTTGGACTTTTACTATATATATATTGCCATAAATAATATAAACCATTGTTTTAAAATTTTACAGATCTTTTCAGCAAGATGTAAACACACATGGTCAGAGACTTGGTCTTTCTTTGTAAAGCTGCCAGCCTCACTGAGCAGTTAGTGCGGTATTCGCGCTTGACCAGGTGGGAGAAGGTGGAACCTGGGAGGCCGCCTTGCCTTCCTTCTTCGCGCTCTTCCCACCCCTCTCTCCTCAGATCCCTCCACTGGGGGCCTGGCATTTATTTCTGAAGGCTTTTGAAAGACTCTGGGCCAAGATGTTAGCTCATAAAAACTTAAAAAGTCCATTCTCCAAGGAGCCTTTTTTATGGGGAAACACCTGAGAGTGAACATTTAAAAGCTAAGGAATGAATGTATCTCCAGTGAGTGAACTTGGAGAGTGGATGGGGACCTTTTGGGCCCCTCTGGACATTTTTCAGAGTGAAACGGTGTGAAGGGATGAGGCTCTATTGACCCGTTTGGCTAACCAGAAATGGAGAGGAAGATGCCACTCATTTTGGCTGTCCCAATTTAGGAACAAGGCTCTCACCGACAGGGCTATCTTAGAAAATTCTATACTTAGTCCCCTCATGATAAAATGAGGTACAAGAGTACTGTCTTCCTTTTTGGACAACCTTGTCTCCAGCCAGGGTGGAAACGTGGAAAAGGAGAGGGTGAAATATCCTAACCCTCTGAATCTAGAAGGTGAGGGAGTGTCAGTTCCTCTGGCCCCAGAGGAAGGTGCTAATTCCTCGAGGGCACAGAAGGTGAAGGCGCAGGGCCTCCTCTTCCCTCCCTTGCTTTCCTCCCTCCCTTCCTCTTTCTTTCGTATGTTCTTTACAAATATCAAGGAATTGTGAACCTTCTTGTTTCAGATACTTGCACTTTAGTATGATTTGATTTGAGCTGATTTTTTTTTAAGCTGAAGGAATGCTAGTGTTGGCATGGGTCTTTTTGTGTCAGTAAAAGGAGCAAAAAAGAAAAGAAGTACGGAAAGTTCCCTTTTGATATAAGAACAGTTTGTCATAAGATTCTGCATACCCAAATACCCAGCCTTGGAGAGACTATTTTTCCCATCAGCTGTGCTCCCAAGACTCCATTCTTTCCCTCCTTTTCTTCCTTTCCTTCCTCTCTGACACTTTTGCATGTGTGTCTGAATACGATAAAGTTGCTCTGAGCTTTTTTTTCAATTATTTAACAACTTTCAAGTGGAGAAAAATTTGGGTCTTTTAATTTGATTTTGGGCTTTTTTTTGCATGCGTGTGTCTCCTTTCTGTTTGCTAAACAGTAATTGCGGATCTTCCTGGCCACCTTTAATACTCCCAGCTAATTATCCTGAAATAAATCTCTTTCAAACCCGCATGCCAGCAGTTCTGGGATCCGAGCGGCTCTTTCAGCTCCCGGCAGCCTGTCACTCAAATGGGCCTCAGCTGCAACTCCGAATGATGAGTATTAACCTCCCGCTGGGAAGATTCGCCCAATCTCCCCACTACCAACAGCAGCTCCCAGGGCCGCACCATGCTCCTACCTGTTAGCCTAAGCTGGGATTTTCTTTTGCTAACACTGTGATTTTGAAAAGTGGATTCCTGGGAGAAAGACACTCAGTTAACCTTCTCCTAATTGCCATTCAGGATGGGAAAGGGAGAGGAAGATGGTGGCTGTCCCAGGGGGGCGTCTGGCTGTGGAGGGGCCCGCGGCTTTGCCAGGAAGCGCACTGGTCTGCTGGTGAGCGTGGCACGGTGTCTGTGTTCGAAGACTCCTGCCTGAGGGCAGTGGATGGCTGGCGTCTGGGGACAGGCCTCAATGCAGACTTTGTGTCTCCTATGACGTCTTCCCTCCTCCTCAAATGTCCCTCAGAGCTGTGCTTTTGGTAGTTCCCTGGGCTCTCCTTCCTCCAGCCTCTGCTGTTTCCTTCCAGGTTTCCTCTTGCCTCGTTCAGCAAGATCTAGTAGTTTCTTGTTGAGCACTTGTCTATTTGTTCAGAATTTTGTGACTGGTCCCATTTGCCTCTCCTGGGTGAGGCTGTGTCCTTCTCTCACTCTTGTTTCCCTTCTGATTCCATATGCTTCCCTGCTTCCTCACTAGGTCCTTCTGGTGAGATAAGGAGATGGCTTTTGGGCGGGCTCCATAGCATAGTGGGTACAGCACAGGCCCTGCAGCAACACTACCTGACGCCTGGCAAAGAGTAATGAAAGCTTGGGTGAATAAATAACAGCATATCTTGTTCTTCAGTATTAGGCCACCTTCTTCCTAGATTGACTTCTCTGAAACCTTTTCTTTCCATGCTGTGAAAGACTAATTATTTGACAATTGCCAGTTTCCTGCCTTGTGGGAAGAACTCTGTTTCTTGGCCACTGGTACATGACTGACTTTGGTCAGTACATGTTAACTAAAGGCGATGTGTGTCACTTCCAGGTGAAAGCTCTGAGAATCTAGTATTCTCTTTTTCTTCTGTCACATTTGCTGGCAAAGTTTCAGTTCGTGGCTGCTTCATAAGCTTGGATCTTGTGGTGAGAGCCCCCAGTTGATCTGCCATGGGTGTATAGCATGGACAAGAAATAAACCTTTGTAGTTCTACATCACTGAAGTTTTTTTTTTTTTTTAAACGACTGCAGCATAATCTAACCTATCCTGTCTGATACACAAATACACAAATATACTTATCTATATCCCAGTGTGGTTTCTTTCCCTTAAACTTTAAATATGTGCTTTTTATCTACCTCTGAAGGAAGATCTTTTTCTAATTAGCCAGCCTCATATTGCTTTTCAATGTTGGAAACTAGAGATCGGAAACCCAAATCCTGGCCAAAGAGAAAGAGAAATGTTTTTGTTTAGATGTTTGAACTAACGGGTAAGTCTTACATCATCACTGGATCCCTAGTAAATTATGTGGAACACCAAATAATTCCTGTGTCTATGTATCGTGTCTCAAGATATCAAAGCAGAACTGCAACATACAGTTGTGAGGTTGTGCACTGAACAACTAAGGGACAGGACGTTTTCAAAGACCCCAGTGTGAATGGCCGTGCAAACCCTTTGCTGGGCTCCTCTAGCAGAGGATCTGTTTATAAGAAATTTTCAGGAGCAGGGGAGTCACTGCATTCCACCATCAACAGAAAACCAGAGAGTTTATTTAGATGATGCACTGGACCTTGCTGAGGTCCTCAAGAACATTATAATGGGAGGACTCTTACCATGTTGCATCTTTGGCACAAGTCAAGCAAAATGTGAGTGCCTGATACTTACAGGCGCTCTGCCATTCTCATCTACCCCTTAACCTTAGCTCCAGGGAGGCCTCTTGAACTTGTGCTGAATTGTGTTTTGGAGGACTGTGTTTTCTGATTTTCCCTTGGTGTAAGCTATGCCTCTCCAGTAGGGGGAACTCAGTAGATTTCACCCAGCATCATCTCCTTTGGGCTTTTCTTCTCCTTTCAGTTCCTACCCTGCATTACTTTCATGTGCTAAGCCCTTGGTCTTGATCAGTGAGGGGTTGGCCCTAAGTTAGAGTGATGTTTTACTCCCACTGAGCATGGGTTAATGTACAGTAACATGTTGCTCTTGGGTTTTCTTTCTCTAAGCGTGTTCCAGCTTCAAATTCCAGCATGTAGCATAGAATGAATACTATTGGTATTAACTACCAGAAGAATCCTTTGCTGCTGAGTATTTTTTGCGTCTGCAAATCATCCTCCTATTGCCTACCATGACAGTTATGCAAGTGACCTATGGATTTCACAATTTTTTAAAAAAATTATGACATTGTAATCCACTCCATCCATGGAAATGCACCACACTGAGACTGTGAAATCAAAGAATAAGTGAAAAATAATCATCAATGGAAACAATAAGAAAGTGATGGTTTGAATTGAAAGATATTGCATTGTGATAGGAAGAGCTCCAATCCCAGTTCTGCCACTGACTGTCTGTGTGACCTTGCACAGATCACCTAACTTCTCTGGGCCTCAGTTCTCCTATCTGTAAAATGTGAAAGGATCCTTTCTAGTTCCAGCATTTTACATTTCTGGAGTGTAATGTTTATGAATATTAAATCATATTAACTTCAAAAATGTATTTCCAGATATGGTCATTTCTTAGGCTCCCTGGGAGATGCTTTTTATTTTATTTTTATTTTTTTTAAACATCTTTATTGGAGTATAATTGCTTTACCATGGTGTGTTAGTTTCTGCTTTATAACAAAGTGAATCAGCTATACATATACATATATCCCCATATCTCCTCCCTCTTGCGTCTCCCTCCCACCCTCCCTACCTCACCCCTCTAGGTGGTCACAAAGCACCGAGCTGATCCCTGGGAGATTCTTGTTATTGCTTTTGATAACCTTTTTGTTGGGCTGATTTTTATCCCTTAAAAAGTTCATCCCAACAATCTTGTGAAATTAGCGAGGGCAGTTATATTTAATTCACAGTTGAGACTTACTGAGATTATGTACTTTGTCCAAAATGATACGGGCCTGTCAGTGATGGAAGTGGGATCAGAACCTGGAACTGCATACTCTCATACCCTAGATTAGATAAGAGGGAGTTGTCTCACCCATGCTATTACTAGAGTGGGAGTTATTGAGACATACTCTACCATAATAACTCAGTTCAATCAATACCAGTTGAATGTATTTTATATGTTTTGTGGTGAGTAAAGTGTGTTGCCTCACTTCAAAGAAGGTTTGGTCTTGTGAGGGTCAGTTATATAAACAGATGTAGGAAGTGCTATGATAAAGGTATTTTCAGGACTTCCTTTTCCAATCAGGGTGGGATAACAGGGACAGGGTTTACCCTCCCACCCAAACAACTTTGAAACTGGACAAAATATATGAAATAATGGCTTTCAAGTCATTAGTAATAAGGCAACAAAGGACAGAATCCCTGAAGTACGGGAAACCTGTGGTCACTCCCGCTTATGTCTAAAGAGAGTTTCCACAGGTACAGGGAAGGAGAACCCAGTGGATCTCAGCAGTTTTTCTGAGTTTAGAATACACAGCTGAAAGTCTAAGGAGGCAGAGGCTAGAGTTCACAGGGCAGAGTAGGGGAATGGAGAGATCTTCATTGAGAAAAAGCTCCGGAGATCTATAGAGGGTTCCATCACATTGTTAATTGAGTGGTACTAATCATGCATGTGAGAATGCTACACAAGGCTACAGGAAGGATCATCTATAGGATTAGAGGGAACATACCTTTGAAAATCACACAGGGGAAGGAATAGTTTCTATTCTCATCATCCAGGGTAGAAAACCGCAGAAGTCACAGGACACTGAGGAGAATACTCAAAAGAGTTTTGTGTCAGTAGTGGAGAATATTAGGCAAAGATTAAATGTTGAACCCACCCAAGGAATCTTTTAAACAAATAAGACCTAAAAGAATCAAACTGTTTCCAAGCAACTTAACTGTGTCACGGGAAAAAAAAATCTCAAAATAGTTATAGGAATGTAAATATATCCAGTAGCCAATAAGGTAAAATTCATAATGTCTAGTAATCTGATAAAAAATGAATAGACATGCAAAGAAGCAGGAAAATATGACCCATAATGAAGAGAAAAGTCTGTCAGTCAAAATCAACTAAGAAATTACACAGATGATAGAACTTATAGATAAGAACCCTAAAATAGTTGTAGCTGCTTTAAATTTACAAATTCAAGAAACTTGGATTACTATTGAGCATGTCAGGTAAAGACATGGAATATATACAAACTGCAATGTCTGAGATGAAAATTATACTGGATGAGATGACCAGCAGATAAAACATTGCAGAAGAAAACATCTGTGAACCTGAAGACATAGTAATAGAAACTACAGAAAATAAATCACAGAGAGGAAAACAGACTGAAAAACAGCAACAACAAAAACAGACCACCTGTGAACTGTGAGACAACTCCATGTGGTCTAATATATGTGTAAGTAGAGTCCTTAAAAGGGAAGAGAGAGAAGCAGGACAGAAAAAAATACTTGAAGAAACAGTGGATAAAATTTTCTGTTAGATATGAAGAGGTTAGTGGGAAATGGAACTCTATTGTTGTAAGGTAGCATATATGCGAAGTGGTATCATATCACTCAAAGGTAGCTTGTGATAAGTTAAAGATGAATAAGGTAAATTCTAAAGAAACTACTAAAATAACAAAAAATAGTTATCGCTAATAAGCCAAAAAGCAAATAAAATGGAGTCATAAAAATATTCAGTTAATCCAGAAGAAGGTGTGAAAGAAGTAAAAGGGAACAGATGGGACAAATAGGAAGCCAACAGCAGTGTGGTAGATTAAAATCCATCCATATCATTAATCACAGTAAATGTAAATGGTCCAAAAATTCCCATCAAAAGGCAGAAATTGTCAGATTTGATTAAAAAGTCAAGACCCACCTCTATATTGCCGGTAAGAAATGCACTTTAAAGACACAAATAAGTCAAAAGTAGAAATACTGAAAAAGGTATATCATGCTGACACTAACCAAAAAGAAAAAGCAGGAGTGGCTATTTTATTTAAAAAATTTTTTTGAATTCTTAAACATAAATTAGGTAACATATACATAGTACAAATTCAAAAGGTACAAAAGGTATTCAGTGAATATCAAATCTCCCTCTCATCCCTGTTCCCTGGCCACCTGTTTCCCCTTTTCAGAAGCAACCACAGTTACACACACTCTGTGTGTCCTTCCAGAGATATTCTTTGTATATGCAGACATTTCGCCCACTTCAAACCTTGATGTACTTGGGACACTGTTCTTGGAGCCAAGACCCCAATTTGAGTTCTACCAACTGTGAGATCTGGGATGAGGGATCCAGTTTCTTCTGACTTTAACATTGAGTTCTCCTGCAGGAGTGGCTATTTTAATATTGGACAAAAGTAGATTTCTGAAGAAAGAGTATTACCAGGAATAAAGAGTGCCATTTCACAGTGATAAAAATACCAGTTCTTCAATGGAATATTATGATCCTAAACGTACAAGAAGCAAAAACTGAGAGAACTGCAAGGAAAAATAGATACACAATTATAGTCAGAAATGTCAATTCCTGTCTCCCAGTACTTAATGGAACAAATGGACAGAGAATCAGTAAGGATATAGGAGACTTAGATGACACTATAAACCAATTTGTTCTAATTGACATTTATAGATCACACAACCGCACGACAGCAGAAAACACATTCTTTTCAAGTTCACATGGGATATAGACCAGCATAGACCATATTCTAGACCATAAAACAAGCCTCAGTGAATTTAACAGGATTCAAAGTATGTCCTCTGACAATGAGGGAAGTAAATTAATGCCAAATAACAAAAAGTTATTTTAAAATTCCCAAATATTTGAAAATTAAAAGCATGTATAAAAATACTCATGGGCCAAAGAAGTAATCAAAAGGAAAATTAAAATGTATTTTGAATTGAGCAAAAATGAAAAACTATATATCACAATTTGTGAGAAGCAGTTAACATAGTCTTAAAGGGAAAGTTATAGTATTAAATGTCCCTATTAGAAAAGAAAAAAAGGTTACAAACCAATGATCTCAACTTCCACCTTGAGAACTTAAAAAGAGAATGGACAAATGAAACCCAATGTAAGGAGCGGAAAGGAATATTGAACATCATAATGGAAATCAATTTAAAAGATAACAGAAAAATAATACAGAAAAATAAATGAAACCAAAAGCTGATTCTTTGAGAAAGTCAATAAAATTGATAAATCTTTAATAAGACTGATTAGAGAAAAAAAGAGAAGACACAAATAACCAGTATCAGCAATGAGAGAGGTAATATCACTATGGATTTTACAGATATTTAAAGGGTAGTAAAGGAGAACTTTATGCAAATATATTCTGCAAGTTACATTAAATGGACAAATTTCTTCAAAGATATAAACTACCAAAGCTCATTCAAGAAGAAATAGATAACCTTAATAACCCTATATGAAATATTGAATTTTTAGTTTAAAACCTCACAAAGAAACTCCAGAGCCATGGGGCTTCATGAAGAAATTCTACTGAACATGGAAGGAAGAAAAATAATAACAATTCTATATAAACTTTTACAGAAAATTAAAGAAAATATTCTTCAATTCAGTCTATGAGACAGCATGACAGTGATACCATAACCAGGCAAAGACATTCCAAGAAAAGTAAACTACAGAGCAGTGGTCTTTGTGATCATAGATACAAAATTCTTACCAGAATTTTAGCAGTCAAATCCAATCATGTATAAAAGGATAATATATCATGACCAAGTGGTGTTTATTTCAGGAATGCAATGTTGAATTAACATTTGAAAATCAAACAATTGAATTCACCAGTTTAACAGTTTAAATATAAAAATTAAAAAATGATATCATTTCAATAGATGCATAACAGAACAAACCCAAAATGTTTTGACAGAATTCAGCTGCATTTCTGATATAAGTACCCAGTAAACCAAGAATATAAATAAACTTCTTGACAATAGTGGGCATCTCTGAAAAACCTACAGCTAACATCATATTTAATGGTAACAGACTGAATGCTTTTCCCTAAGCTCAAGAACAAGGCAAGGATGTCCATTCTTCTATTTTTAACATTTTTGGAGGGTCTGGGCAGTACAATATGGCAAGAAAAAGAAAAATGACCTCCATATAAGAAAAGAAGAAATAAAAGTATATTTGTGCATGATATAATTGCCTATGTATAAAAATCCCATAAAACTATAAAAAAGCTACTAGAACTAATAAATGAATTTAAGAAAGCTGCAGGATAAAAGATCAATATACATAATTCAATTACAGTCTATATGCTAGCAACAAACCATCAGAAATTGAAGTAAAAAATTTATAATAGCATTAAACCTATGAAATCCTGTGGACATATGTGATAAAAGTTGTGCAAGACCTGTACTCTAAAAGCTACAAAACAAGGCTAAGAGAAATTAAGAAAGAAATTAAGGAGGACACAGATAACTGGAGAAATGTACCATGCTCATGGATCAAGAGATTCAATATTTTTAAGATTCTCTTCCAATGATCGATCTGTAAGTCCAATCAAAATCCCAACAGACTTTTTTTTTTTTTTTTGGTAGAAATTGACAAAGCTGATTCTTTTGTTTATACGGAAATGCAAAGGACCTAGAATACCCAATAAAATTTTGAAAAAGAAGAATAATGTTGGAAGATTTATTGTAAAGGTACAATAATCAAGATAGTGTGGTATTGGCATAAAGATAAACAGGTAGGTCATTGGAACAGAATAGAGTTGAGAAACAGATACACATATGTCAATTGATTTCTAACAAAGGCTCAAAGACAATGTAGTGGTAAGAGAATATTCTTTTCAATAAATAGTGCTGGGACAATTGTACATCTATATGAAAAAACAGAAAGACAAAAAGAGCTTCAACTCACATTTTATACACTATATACAAAAATTAGCTTCAAATGGATCAAAGACCTAAATATAAAACCTGAAAAAATAGAAACCTAGAAGAAAGCATAGCAAGACATCTTTTGACCTAGGGTTAAGCAAAGATTTCTTAGATTTCACTAAGGTATGAATCAAAAGCATGATTCATAAAAGAAAAATTGACAAATCAGATTTAATCAAAATTAAGAACTTCTGCTCTTCAAAGTCACTCTTAAGATAATGAAAAGACAAATTACAGATAGGGAGAAAATATTTTTAAATCACACATCTGATGAAGGACTTGTATCCAGAGCATTTAAAGAATCTCAGCATTCATTTATAAGAAGATAATCCTTCTCTCCTTGGGTAAAAGATTTAAATAGACATTTTACAAAAAAAAGTATATATTGATGACCAGTTAAGTCCATGCTTATTGGTCAACATTGTTAGTTATAAAGGAAATGCAAATTAAAACCACAATGAGATACTATAGTACATCTAAAAGAATGTCTAAAATAAAAGTTACTGATCATATTGAGTGTTGGCAGGATATGTAGCAACTGGAACTCTCATACAGTGCTGATGGAAATGTAAAATGATAAAACAGTTTTGAAAATAGTTTGGTAGTTTCTTAAAAAGTTAAACTTACATCTACCAGATGACCCATCCATTCTACTTCTAGGTATTTATCCAAGAGAAATGAAGGCATGTGTTCATGTAAGGACTTGTCGAAGAATGTTCATAGCAGCTCTTTTTTGTAGTTGCCAAAAAATCTAAACAACTCAAATGTCCTTGAGCAGTTGAATGGATAAATAAATTGTGGTATATCCATACAATGGACCATTACTCAGGAATAAAAATAAACTATTGATATCTACAACATGGATGAATCTCAGAGTAATTATTCTGAGTGAAAGAAGCCAGGTGAAAAAAGAGGATATACTATATGATTCCATTTATAACAAATTATAGAAAATAATTTCTATAGTGATAGAAAGCAGATCAGTGGTTATCTGGGAATGAGGTGAAGATGGGGAGAGGTAGGAGAGTGGGATTATCAAGGGGCATGAGGAGACACTATCTTGATTGTGGTGATGGTTTCAAGAGTGTATGTGTCAAAATTTATACACTGTAAACATTTAGAGTTTAGTGTATGTCAGTTATACCTCAATAAAGATGTTAAGAAACAACAAAAATATATTTAAGCAACTTATATTTCTTAACAGAATAAATTGTATATCTGGATTCAAATAGTCATACATTTGTAAATTAAAATTGTGGCTCATGAAAATAAGAAGGGTGCTCAGGGTTCTGTAGGGGTCTAGAAAATCACAGCATATAACTGATAGTGTTTGTCTACTTTTACATTATATCATGCTAACAATTAGACAGGCAGGAATGCATTTGCCATAGAAAGTCCCTGCCAAACTCAAAGACACATTCTGATTCAGGAGGTATGGAGTGGAAGAATCTGCATTTTTTTTTTTTTTTTTTTTTTTTTTTTTTTTTTTTTTTTTTGTGGTACGCGGGCCTCTCACTGTTGTGGCCTCTCCCGTTGCGGAGCACAGGCTCCGGATGCACAGGCCCAGCAGCCATGGCTCACGGGCCCAGCCGCTCCGCGGCATATGGGATCCTCCCAGACCGGGGCACGAACCCGTATCCCCTGCATCGGCAGGCGGACTCTCAACCACTGCGCCACCAGGGAGGCCCAAGAATCTGCATTTTTAACGAGTCCTTTAGGTGATTCTGATGCAGATGAGTCATGGGCCACACTAGAGAAATATTGGTCAAAATCTCAACAACAGCGAAATCTCCTGTCTCTCTCTTCCAGCTTGGCTTGTGTTTGGTTTTCTTGGTTGAGGTCCATAGGTTAACTGACTTCTCCCTGTAGTATCTTCTTATTGGGTGAGAGCTAGCTGCCCACCCTTGGACAAAATCAATGCTCAGAAATACTGTTACAACATTAGGTCTGGGATTAACCTCAACAATGTAATTATAGTCATAAAAACAATCTTGTAGTCACATAGTCCAGGCCCTGCCCTCCCTAACGAACATCCATCCCTCTTGGACCATTTCAGACAATTGAAGGCTGGGCTTTTGGAGCCCCAGGTCAGGGAAGCTCTTGGGCCTTGCTGACCTGCTGGCTCTGGTGCCAGCGACTCTTAGAAGTTCTCCTTTGAGTTTCACAGACTTCCTCCTGCAGCTGTCCTTGAGGGCTGTGTCTTTTGCAAGTTCTTTAATGGGTCAAGTCACTTTTCTACTTAAAACCTTTTGGAAGCTTTCCATGGCTGGTAGGATAAAAGCCAAACCCCTGACCTTCGCCTATAGCCTCTGGATGGTCTCTGCCCTGACTGCCCCTGCTATTGCACCTCCACCGAGCACCAGCCAACCCTGGACTTAGCTCCTGGTGTTTAAACACCAAGAAGTCCTTTCCCACCTCAGACTTCTCTCACGCATTTCCCTCTTCCTAAAAGCTTTCTTTGGCAGCAATATGGCTGGTTACTCTCATGCTTTACACTTCATCAAGATGTCACCTCCTTAGGAAGACCTTCCCTTGTCACCCTCTCTGGAGATGGCTGTCTTCTCTTCCCAGTTATTCTTGGTCCTATCTCTCTCTCTTTTTTTAATATCTTTATTGGAGTATAATTGCTTTACAATGGTGTGTTAGTTTCTGCTTTATAACAAAGTGAATCAGTTATACATATACATATGTTCCCCTATCTCTTCCCTCTTGCGTCTCCCTCCCTCCCACACTCCCTATCCCACCCCTCTAGGTGGTCACAAACCACCTAGCTGATCTCCCTGTGCTATGCGGCTACTTTGTCCTATCTCTTACCACAAGTTGTATGTCTTTTGTTCAACATTTTATGTTCTCTCCACTAAAATGTAAGCTCTATTAAGGTAGGGTGATGTCTTCTTTGCTCACTGTTGTATCATCATTATTGGTTGAATAGTGAATTACTCCTCCAAGATCCCCTAATTTTTACAAATACTATGTCAATGGGCTAAATAGAATTCTTACAGATGAAGGTCTTGGGCACCAGTATTTTCAAAATTGTTACTAAAGCACAACACAGCAGAGCAGAGCATTTCAGTGCAGATGGAGGACAGCAAATACACATTTGCTTCCAAACAGTCTTTCTTGTTGTGTTCACCCAGGAGTCAACTCCCATTGTGGGGAAATAGGAAAATGGGTTCAAAAATAGAGTTCAGGGTTTAGTTGAGTTTTGCCTGGCTTTAGTTCCTCTCTGGTCTTATTCTTGATAGGACTCCAAGCAGGACTGGGCTCCTGGGAGTCTGGCTGGGGTGGGTTATGGCTAGGTGGTCTGTGACTTACTGGCTTTTCCAAGAAGACAGGAAATGAGTGATTGTTCTTGCTCTTGTGGCATGGAGAGTACCATATTTGTATGCAATTTCTGAAGCCAGAAGGGTGGGTCATTGTTATGACTATTCTTCTTTTTATTACTGAGTTTGATATTTGAAATCAATGAAGGCAGAAGCCTTATGGCAGGTGTCACTATGTGCCACAGGAAGCTCTGATCCTGGGAGGTGAAAAGCTGAGCTTCCTTGAAGGAGATGCGCTTCCTTAGTGGAATCTCTTTGACTCCATACTTTTTCTCTCAAAACAATTTCAGTTTACTTCCAGTTGTTTTCTCTCTGTTCTTTTGTTCCTTCTCCTTTCTCTCTTCTATTTCATTTTTCCTACATATTTTTTTCTTCATATGCAGCTCTCTTTTTTAGTTTCTCTCTCTCCATCTCTTTCCTCTCTATCTCCACGAGTTACCTCATGTCCTTTCGTCTTGCTTCCCCTTCATCTTTTACTTGTTTTCATTTAAGATGATCCTGTGAAGCCAGGGACGTTCTTTTCTCATCACTTTGAACCTAGTTCAGTGGTAACTAGCTATGTTAATACCTATATATATCAATTTGAAATGATATACTTTCCTGGTTAATTGAATATATTGATCATTGTGAGATGTTCCTCTTTAACTCAGTGAATGATTTTTGCCTTAAATTCTACTTTGATATTAATTTAGCTATACCAGTTTATTTTGGTTAGTATTTACATAGTATTTCTTTTTCCATCTTTTCAACCTTTTTGTATGATCATATTCAGTGAGTGTCATGTAGGTAATATTTTGGCGTTTTGGGTTTTTATCCTGTCTGATAATGTTTCTCTTTTAATTGGAGCATTTTATACATTTGCCTTTTAATGTATTTATGGATATATTTTGGTTTAAATCTACACTCTTGTATTTGCTTTATATTTATCTCACCTATAGTATTCCATGTTCTCTCCTTTCTTCCTTTCTTTTGGATTTATAATTTATTATTTCATTTTCTATTTCTATTAGCTTGCTATGTGTTTATGATTATTATAGTTATATTTTTGATGGTAATTATAGTAGTTACTCAAGAGACTTACCTAAACATGCTTGACATAACAAGTATAAAATGAGAATGTTCATCACTTACTGGTTAAAACAGAGACCCTAGAATACTGTATATTTTTCCCCTTTCAACTTTATGCTATTATTATTGTGAATTTTAATTTATAGATATTTTAAATATTACAAAACAAAATTATTAATATTTCATATAGTAAATACTCATTTAACTTACCCACATGTTTGCTGTTCCTGTTACTCTTCATGTCTTCCTGCATTTTTAAGCTTCATGTGGGATCATTTTCCTTTTGTGTATAGACATTGCCATTAGTTAAAGTCTACTGAAACATTCTGTCAGTTACTGTTAGTGTGAAAAATATCTTGATTTCACTATTTTTCAAGGATATTTTACCTGGGTATAGGATTTTAGGATGGCAGTTATTTTCTTAGCACTTTTAAGATATCATTACACAAAGATTAATAAATGGGGTCTAATTAAACTTAAAAGCTTTTGCATAGCAAAGGAAACCATAAACAAAACAAAAAACCCTCAGAATGGGAGAAAATATTTTCAAATGAAGCAACCGACATAATATATAATATATTTGTAAATGAAGCAACCAACAGAATATATAAACAGCTCATACAGCTATTTATATCAAAAAAACAAATAACTCAATCAAAAAATGGGGGGGAAGATCTAACAGACATTTCTCCAAAGAAGACATATAGAGGGCCAAAAAGCACATGAAAAGATGTTCAGCATCACTAATTATTAGAGAAATGCAAATCAAAACTACAATGAGGTATCACCTCACACTGGTCAGAATGGCCATCATCAAAAAATCTACAAAGAGTAAATGCTGGAGAGGGTGTGGAGAAAAGGGAACCCTCCTACATTGTTGGTGGGAATGTAAATTGATACAGCCACTATGGAAAACAGTATGGAGGTTCCTTATAAAACCAAAAATAGAGCACCATTTGACCCAGCAATCCCACTCTGAGGCATATATCCAGAGAAAACCAGAATTCGAAAGGATGCATGCACCCCAATGTTCATTGCAACACTATTTACAATAGCCAGGACATGGAAGCAACCTAAATGTCCGTCGACAGAGGAATGGATAAAGAAGATGTGGTATATGTATATACAATGGACTATTACTCAGCCATAAAAAGGAACGAAATAGTACCATTTGCAGAGATGTGGATGGACCTAGAGACTGTCATACAGAGACAAGTAAGTCAGAAAGAGAAAAACAAATATAGTATATTGCTTATGTGCAATCTAGAAGAGTGATACAGATGAACTTATTGGCAAAGCAAAAATAGAGTCACAGATGTAGAGAATAAACTTACAGTTACCAAGGGGAAAGGTGGGTGGGACAAATTGTGAGATTGGGATTGACATATATACACCACTATGTATAAAATAGGTAACTAATGAGAACCTACTGTTTAGCACAGGGAACTCTACTCAGTGATCTGTGGTGACCTAAATGGGAAGGACAGCTAAAAAAGAGTGGATATACGTATAACTGATTCACTTTATTGTACAGCAGAAACTAACACGACATTGTAAAGCAACTATACTCCAATAAAAAAAAAGGTATTCTTACATTATTGTCAGGCTTGTGCTGCCTCTGATGGGAAGTCAGATTCGTGAATTCTGTTTTTGCTTCTGTAGTTTTTCTTGTTTTTATTCAAAGACCCCTCTTTTTTATTAATCATCACTTTTTTTTTCTGATGAGTAGGTAAGATATTTTTTTAAAATTATATGGTATTTATTCTGCTTGATAGTCATAGTAAGTGCTTCTTGAATTTGTGCTTTTTTGTGTGTTTCAGCAGCTTTGGAAAATGCTTTTAAATATTGCTCTTCCTCCATTCTCTTTCTCTTCTTCTATGACCAGAGTTATATTACTTAGACCTTGTCTCATGTAGTAAGTCTCATGCAATAAGTCTTGATTTATTATTGTATACTCTTTTTTCTATTTTCCATCCTTTTATCTTTCAGTGCTTTGTTCTGGACATCTGACTTATTTTGTAGTTTACCAATTAACTTTTCAATTGTATTTCATCTGTTGTTAAAACCTTCCATTTATTTAAAGATTGTAGTTATTATAGTTTTTAGTTTTAGTATTGTATTTTTTAGTGTCTTTATTTCCATCTTTTTTTTTTTTTTTTTTTGCGGTACGCGGGCCTCTCACTGTTGTGGCCTCTCCCGTTGCGGAGCACAGGCTCCGGACGCGCAGGCCCAGTGGCCATGGCTCACGGGCCCAGCCGCTCCACGGCACGTGAGATCTTCCTGGACCGGGGCACGAACCCGCGTCCCCTGCATCGGCAGGCGGACTCTCAACCACTGCGCCACCAGGGAAGCCCTATTTCCATCTTTTTAAAGGAGTTTCCAGTTGATTGTTAGAATTTTCTATTTTGGCTTTAAATACTTTGAATATATTAAGCATAGTTATTGTAAAGTCTGTGTCTGATAACTATTTTCTAGGTCCTATTGTATGTATGGTTGTTTTTGATTGAGTACCAGGTATTGCATATGAAAAAAAACTAGGGTTAATTTGAGGCTTAGCATAATGGTATCTTACTCTAGAGAGGATTTAATTTATTTCCTACTGGAAGCTAGCAACCCTTAGAAATCCAAGATCACCTTAATCTGATCAGGGTGGATGGGTCAAATATGGCTCCTGGTCCCTGTGAGGACTGGTTTATTTTTGATTCAACCTTACTCCTAGGATAAGGTTATGTCCCTTAAGTGTCCCAACCCCCCTATTAGGGATTTGCTAGTCCCTCCATCTTGGTGGGTCCTGAGCCAAATTTTTTTCCTATCTGCAAGACAGTCTATCAAAAGGTCTGTTAAGTTTCACACCTGTCAGCCACCTATACTGGAGTTGGCTCAGACCCTAGAGTCTGGGTAAAAGTAGCCTCACATGCCAGACTGACTTTTCTGGATTTCCTGTTATTTTTTGGACTAGGTCCTGCAGTTCTTCCCTGTCTTGGAACATCTCTAGTTCCAGATAATTTTTACATATTGCCCAGATTTTCTGATTGTCCTCTGCATGAAGGTTTGTCCAAGTTTCCTAGTCTGCCAATACAAGCAGGCACGGCTGTTATGTTGCTGTGTAGTCCTGGACAAATCATTTTCTGTCTCTAGACCTCAGGTTTCACATCTATTGATATAAGGGTTAGACTGGAAGACTTTCCCAATACTTCTCTCAGCCTTATTCTTGATCTGTTGTCTGTATGCATCAGCACTGTGGGTTAGACGGTCAGGTTTTACAGGGAAGGCTCAGTTCTTCCTACATAGTGCTGGCATCCTGCCCCACCTGGTCAAGGTAACTAGAAAGGCTTTGGAATGATGGCGATGAGCATGTTTGCTACTTTTGGGAGATGGAAAACATGTACTATAATGCTAGAATACAGCTAGCTTGCAATAAGTACCCTACTTTCCATGTTGGTGTGAAATGTAGGCAGGGATGTTTCATTTTTCTCTCAAACCAGAAATAGGAAGGATTCCCCAGGGCTATTTATCACAGTCAGAGGGAGATAAATAAAGAACAGGGATGTTGTTAATTTACTCAGACTCCAAATTCCAAGTCCCTTTGATGGAGCAGGGGTACTGGGGGAGCCCTGATGCAAGATTTCTGGTGAACTATCTGGAGGGTCTGCCACTCATCTTAGCCTACATGAGCTTGTGCGCACATGCGCGCACGCTGTACACACACACACACACACACACACCCAAACATGTGTGCCTAATGATGACCACATTACAACTGGACACATCTGGTGGGAAGAGTTTCCAACGGGAATTTCAAAGCACTATCACTTTCATTCTAAAGGGCCAATTTAGTTACATTTTGCCTCTGGTTCTTCATTTTGAAGAGTGCTTAGAACATTAATTCGTTTTTCATATACTTCTGTAGCATTCCAGCTCTGAGAAAAAAGTTCTTACAGTACTATGTTAGCTTCCTTTGGGTTAAGAGCACAGAATCTGGGGCCAAATGGCCTGGGTTCAAATTCTGCCTCCTCCATATACAAGCAGTTAAACCTGGGACACATTTCCTTGTGCCTTGGTTCCCTCATTTATAAAATGAAGGTAATGAATAGCACCTGCTTCATAGGGCTGGTGTGAGGATTCAATGAGTTTCTCCACGTGACGTGCGTAGAAGGGTGAGCTGTTGATTGGGGTAACTGATGTGTTAACCCTTCTGTGCTTGCATCTCTGCGTGTGTAACCCACAAAGGCCCACAAGCCTGTAGGTGAGGTGAACTGGGTAGAGTACTGGCTTCAGGGTCATGAGACCCACTGCTGTGTTAGATTACTTTTTGGATTAACTTCCAAAATGTCGGACCTCAGTTCAGTCCTCAAACCTTTCCTGTCAAATTGGACAGTTACATGCTAGTCTACCTCACAGGGTGGATCTCAGATGAAGTGATGGATGTAGACATCTTGTGCAAAAGCACTAAGTGCTGTATAAATGTGAGGGACTGTCACTAACAGTGACGGAAAAGCCATGATCCTCTGTAGGGATGGATGAAATGGAGAGGCTGCAGGAGAGGGGGTGGTTCCAACATTTTACTTGAGTTTCCAAGCTTGTTCTGCTTCTGCATGACTCGACTCTCAGCATTCCCAGCACACGGACTATCCATGGAAGGGATTTTGATGGGCCCTTAGGGTCAGTCTTGTATTCCATTTCTCTTCTCCCAGGGTCTTGTCCTGGAGACCCTGAACTTGGTCTCTGCCAGTGTGTCTATTTGGCCTAGCAAGGAGAATCCAGGCCCTTGCTCTTGGGAGTGAGCAGGAGGATTAAAAGCCCCTCTGGAGTGACGATGTGGGACAGTAATTGTGGCACGGGAAGGACCGGGTGTTGGGGACCAGACAGGGTGTGATCAGAGCCCTGAGGTGGGCACAAGGTAAAGGTCAGGGTAGGTGATGTATTGGTTTCCTCTGGCTGCTGTAACACACTACCAAACAGACTGTACTATTATTCTCTTACAGGTCTGGAGGCCAGAAGTCTGAAATCGGTATTACCATGCTGAAATCAAGATGTCAGCAGGCTCATGCTCCCGTCGAGGGCTTTAGGGACGAATGTGCTCCTTGCCTCTTCCATCTCCTGGTGGCTAGGGGTATTCCTTGGCTACTGGCCACGTCGCTCCAGTCTCTGCCTCCATGGTCACTTGGCTTTCTTCTCTTCTTTCTTCTGCCACTTTCTTAGAAGGACACTTGTGATGGCGTCTAGGGCCCACACAGATAATCCAGGATAATGTCCTCATCTCACTGTTCTTAATCATTATCTGCAAAGATACTTTTCCCCAAGAAGGTAACATTTCTAGATTCCAGGGATTAAAATGAGGATATCTCTTGGGGGATATCACTGGGCGGGGAATAGGGAAAGCAGGAGACAGGCCCACATAGGGGATGCCCAGAATGAAGGCATTAGGAATCAGGGGACCTGTCCCAATGGGGCAGAAGAAATTAGGCAAAATGGGAAAGCAACATATCTAAGGGGTAACAAAGAAACCTTTATAACTGCCTGAATTACAGTAGACACTGAATGAAATAATGATATTCATCAAATACCTACTAAGTGCCAGGCACTGTTCTAAGGGGCTGGAAAGAAAGCAGCAGGAAATTTGCATCATTAAGCAAATGAATGAATAAATGAATGAATAACTGAGGACATTCTTTGCTTAGCAAGGAAGGTCTTTGTTTCTTGTTAGACTAGGTATCAAGACCCTCAAGAACAGCTGACTGAGGATGTGCAGTTAGAGATCAGAGCAGGTGCTCTGGCTGGAGTAGGGTGTGTGCAGGGGAAGAAGGCCTGCCATCACCCAGCCAGAGGAGGGAAAGGGGTTTATTTAACTGGGTGGTTCTTGGCCCAAGCTGCACATTGATCATCTGGGGAGCTTTTATCAAATGCCCATACCAACCCCCAGAGATGCTGATTCAATTGGTCAGGGTGGACTGGGCATCGAAGCAGTGTAAGCTCCCCAAGTGATTCTAATGTGCAGCCAGGGACGAGAAACAGGGTTAACATGTCTTTGTGCTGATTGCCTTATGATTTGGAGTCAGACCTGGCTGCAAAACAAGGCTGAGTCCCTTTAAGCTGTGTGATCTTGGGCATATTTTGTAACTTCTCCGGGTCTCCATTTACTCATCTATAAAATGGGGATAACAGTACTTATCATATACATCTCCCTAAGGATTAAAGAAGAAAATATTTGCAGAGTGCTGAAAGTGATGCCTGGTACATGGTGAGTACTGAGATATTATCCTTACAGCCTTTCACTAAGTTATGGATTAGTGTGCCCATTTCATAGATTTGGGAGTTGAGGCTTAGACACATCCAGTTAACTTGTTCAGAGCCACATTGGTAGTAAATGGTAGATATAAGATTTAGCCCATACCGCCTTTTATGACCTAATTCTACCCATTATTTTTGACAGTGGTGCATTAAAACCCAGCCACCCCACTCTCTTCCCTTTGACCTCTGTGGCTGTGAATGAGCTGGCGACTGCTGCTGCTTGTCTGTTAAGACCCTGGTTTCCCCTGAACACCTAGGAATTTAAGGTGGGAGAGAAGCCCACCCCACCTTCCCTCTTGGCTCCATCTCTTACTCTGATATAAGGTAGACATAAGATCACTGTAGGCTAAATAATGGCCCTCCAAAGATACCAGGTCCTGATTCCTGGAACCTGTGAACATTATCTTATATGGCAAAGTCTTTGCAGATGTGATTAAGGATTTTGAGATTAGAAAGTTTTTCTGGATTATGCAGGTGGGGGGCCCTGGGCCCTAAATACTATCACAAGTGTCCTTTTAAGAAAGGCAGAGAGAGATCTGACACATACAGAGGAGAATAAGATGTGACTGTGGAGCCAGCTATCGGAGTGATGTGGCCACAAGCCGAGGAATGCCCTCAGCCACCAGAAACTGTAAGAATGGATTCTCTCCTGGTTTCTCCAAAGGGAGTCTTGGCCCCGTGTTACTAGTTTTGGACTTCTAGCCTCTAGAACTGTGAAAGAATAAATTGCTGCTGTTTTAAGCTACCCAATACATGGTAATTTGTTATTACAGCCACAGGAAACTAATACCGGAGGTTCTCTGTGGTGGTACCTTCAAGTCACAGCAAACCCAGTGGGAGTCTGCTCACTTCTTTTTTGGGTGCCTGATTGCTGCCTCCTACTGCTGGGCCATCAGGGCCTTAGGGAAGCTCGTGCACCTGTAGCGCTGGACGGCAGGCAGAGTTGCCTCACCCTCACACCCCTGCCCTTTCCCACCACCTGAGCTTCTGGTCAGGAGTGGATGTGAGTCCTCTCATCGACTCTGCTGCAGGAGGGAGACGCCCTGTCCAAGAGGTGGGGTGGGCATGCAGAGCCAAAGAGGCTGACAGGCTCCCATTCCCGGCCCCTCTTTGACATTGAGCGTCCCCAGTCCAGCTTACCCCCATCTTCCCAGCCCTGTTGCTCAAGGGCAAGTGCTTTCTGGAACCGTTTTACTCAGTGCACTGGGAACAAAGGAGAAACCAAATGCCTTGCTTAGGAGCTACCCATATGGAGGAGGCAAGGCTAGGCCCAGTGACAGGATAATTGCTTAAATGTCTGCTTTAAGTATAAAGGCAGACTCTACCTCCAGCTGGAGTTCAGGTTCCCACAGGTCATGAAAACAAAGAGGGGAATGGGAGAAGTAAAGAGGAATAGAAATGGAAACGATTAGGAAAGATTGCCACCACTTACAGTGGGGGAGGGGGGGAGTTGGGAATTAACCCTTTTGGGATTGTGCACGTGGGGTGTGGGCTCCCAGCTCTTGGCTTTCCTTCTCAGGCTGGGAAAACTGGAGGCCTGAGCCCATGGGCGAAACGCTCTGCTCCAGGGCAGCTCTCCCAGGACCTGGAGAAGAGGCTGGTGGGGCTTGTCCAGGCGCTGGGCTGTGGGCAGTGTGAGTTGGTAATGGCTTTGCGTGGTCGCGCTGAGTTTGTGGGCAGCACATGCACCGTTCCATCGTACTTTTATCAGAACCCCTCCTTTTCCCTCTGCCACTTGAGCCCGTCTTATTTCCTGGCGGGTGAAGCCTCCTTACTTACGCTTCATGCTTCTGCTGACCCGGCGCTCTGGCACTCCTTTGCTGGGGGTGGGCTCTCTCTGCACTCACTCCCACAGCATCCTCTGTTTCTTCTTTGCAATCCTCAGTATGTTGGTAATTGTTAACTTAATTGTAGTGATCTTATCTCCTCAATTCTAAGAAGCATAGGTTTTCACATTTCTGAATTAAGGCCTGCCTTACAATCAATCGGCATATTTAAGGGGTGTATTAGACATGGTTCCCCAGAGAAATAGAACCAATAGGATATATATATCCTATTATAGATCATATCCTATCTATATAGTTATATCCCGTCTCTATCTCTATCTCTAGGTATATAGAGAGAGATTTTAAGGAAGTGGCTCACGTGATTGTGGAAGCTGGCAAGCCTAAACTTTGCGGGGCAGAACAGCAGCCTGGAAACTTGGGCAGGCTTTTTGTATCGCAGTCTCGAAGCACCATTCCTTTTTCTCTGGGAAGCCTTAGTCTTCACCCTTAAGGGCTTCAACCGATTGGGTCTACCTGTATTGTAGAGGGTACTCTGCTTTGCTTAGAGCCAACTGATGGTAACTGTTGATCACACCTAACAATTACCTTCACAGCAACATCTAGACTAGTGTTTGACCAAACAGCTGGGCACCATAGCCTAGCCAAGCTGACACATGTAATTAACCACTACAGTGGGATAGTCATTTGTTTGTTTGTTTGTTTGTTTGTTTTTATTCATTCACTCCCTCCTCCAAAAAATGTACTATAAAAGTATGTACAGTCTCGGTGAATGTCTTAAGCACTGGGCTATAATGGCATTTGTTTTGAGTCTGCCCTTCAGTAGGCTGTGGGCTTGATGAAGGCAGGGGTCATACCTGTTTGTTCACCACAGCATCCTCAGTATCGGTAACCCCTTTGACCGGCCGCTTGGCTAAGCAGTAAACGATTTGGATTTGGGTGCTCCTCTGACTTTTAATTTCCTCCCTTTGGGAGTGTCACAGGACCTTTCTCCACTTCCTTTTCCCTTTTGTGCAGATTGCATACTCCTTTTCTTCTCTCCATCTCCCTGTCCCCCATCCCTTTTATTTGGCTAATGCTCTGTGCCTAATCACGTTAGCCAGCATTGGCATTATAGAGATGTTTGCAATCCAGCCCAGGTCTGATTATGAGCTTCAGCAGCCCGAGGCTACTTTAAGAATGTGTTGATTGGTAGGGGTTGGGGAGGCCCCAGAGGGGGCCAGCATTTTTGGCTGATGGAGCTGCCCACATGTGTGTCTGGGCACCGCAAGAGAGCCCTGGCTGCTTGGGTTTTGGTTCTCTCCTTGATCAGGCTCCTGGTGGGGTATTTATCCTGGCTGGGTGTCTAAGCCCTTCCTGATTGTATTAAGCCTCATGAAAGTGAGGCCCCAAACAATCCAGCTAGTGTGGCTAGTGCTGTAACCACAGCAAAGTGTGCCCTGTATTTCTTGTCATTCTCTGTTTAAGCTCATTTCAACTTTCTCCCAACACTGGGAGTATAAAGAAACTGCCACGTGTTTCTTTGGTTTGCAAGCATTACCTCATTTCCCTTGTCTCGGGTATTAATTCAGAAATATTTATTAAGCGATTTCAGGATTTGGGGCAATTTTGAAAGCATTCAGTTCAAATTCCAAGAAGGATGCCATGGGTTTAAAGGAAATTAGCTACCTCTCCCCTTCTCTCCATTTTCTCAAAAGCACCCTGTATTTTCCTTTAGAGCATTTTGCTTTCTTGTCATTGTTGCCTTAATTATTTACAATCATTCCCTCAATGTCTGTCTTCTCTATCAGATTGTAAAAATCTCCATCTGGGCAGGGTTCATGAGTGGTGTCTTCACCACTGTATTCCCAGGGGGAGGCACAGTAAGTTCTTGACCAGCTATTGACTACATTTTGATTGACAAGGATATGGCATCCTACCTGGAAGGTGTAATTATGTTTTTGAAAGTTTGTACATAACACAGAGGAATATTCATGTAGTTGCACATAGTTATGTGTGTGAAAACTGGATCCTTGGAATCAACCTAAGAGCCTGTGCTATATCACTCAAAGAGCCTTAAAGTGTGTCTTTCTTGTGTTTCTTGAAAAGATCTGAGACAAGACTACCTGAGTCGCGAACCCTAGAGAGTCTGGTGTGAAATTGTTGCAGGAAGGGGGACCCCTTCCAGGGCCTGAGAGTGGGCTCTTGTCTAACACTCGGAAATGAATTATCTGAGGAGACACGTGCTGACAAAGCAAGAGACTTTATTGGGAAGGGGCTCCCAGGTGGAGGGCAGGAGGGTAAGGGAACTCAGGAGGACTGCTCTGCCACGTGGCTTGCAGTCTCGGGTATTATGGTAATGGGATTAATTAGTTTCCAGGTTGTCTGTGGCCAATCATTCTGACTCATGGTTCTTCCTGGTGGTGCGTGCATCACTCAGCCAAGATGGATTCCAGTGAGGAGGATTCTGGGAGGTTGGCAAGACATATGGACTGGCGTCTCCTCTCTCCTTTTGGCCTTTCCCAAATTCTTTTTTTTTTTTTTTTGCGGTATGTGGGCCTCTCACTGTTGTGGCCTCTCCCGTTGCGGAGCACAGGCTCCGGACGCACAGGCTCAACGGCCATGGCTCACGGACCCAGCCGCTCCGCGGCATGCGGGATCTTCCCAGACCGGGGCACGAACCCGTGTCCCCTGCATCGGCAGGCGGACTCCCAACCACTGCGCCACCAGGGAAGCCCCCGAATTCTTGCGGTTGGTGGTGGCATGTTAGTTCCGAGTTCCTTACCAGGACCTCCTGTCGCAAGATAAGTCATGCAGATGGTTTACTGTGGTGCCTGGCCAGGGTGGGTGGTTTCAGTCAGTGGTTCCCCTAACAAAATGAAATTACTTTGGGTTGTACAATTGTGAAGACATGTATCCCCATGTGTGTATATTTAGTATACTGTGCTTTGCTAAAATTGGGGGCTCAGTGAATCAGACTTCCTGGATTCCTATCCCGGTTCTGTCTGTTTCTAGATGTCCCATATGAATGTTGTATGGCCTTCAGCACAATGTTTGCCATCCCTGTGCCTTAGTCTATTCATCTATAAGAGGGGATAATAATAGTCCTCACCTCATAGGCTTGTTTTGGGATTGAGATAATTTATACACCACTTAAGTCAATGCCTAGCTCAAAGTAAGCTGAATAAATGTCATTATTATTATTATTTCTATAAATATGTAGTAGTAAAATTGTCTTTGCACACGTGGTGAGTTAAAAATAAGAGGGTTTTTTAGGAGGAGGGAAAACTCCGATTACTGAAAACCATATGGGCTGCATGGAAATGGAAGTGGGCTCTGATATAAGTGGAAGTAATGCTGATAGCCCAGGACACAGCACTTTAGGGAGGAAGAGAAGGAAGGGTGAGTATAGAGAAGACATATAGTTACTTAGTCATTGGCACGTTATTAGCAAAGCATTGGGATGACAGAATTAAAAACTGGGAGATTCAGCCAGTGACTAGGAGTGTCGATGGAGTTTCGACTCTTGGCATCTGAGTGCTTCTAGCCATGCTCACCTGGCATCGGCAAAAATGGTCATTTCAGTCCAAAAGTTCAGTCCAGCCAACGTTCAGGGATTGCTGGTGACTTGCCTTTGTGAAGCCCAAACTCCAATCGTCATCTAGCCTGGCTGGTTGTTGGGATCCGGCAGTTCTGACAGTAACATCTGCCAGTGCCCCCCCGGACAGTTACTGAGGTCAGAAATTGCATTGTTCCGCAATTACTGGAAGCACCCAGAACATCTCTGAGTTCAGAATATTCCCGAAGTGAGACAGAATTGGTCGGGAATGACATTGCCTGGCCTCTCAGAACAAACACGAGTGACTTGCCACAAAGCCACCCTGATGCAGCTTTGTCACCACATCCCCCGCATTCACTCTACAGAGTGGGCTTGAAGTACCCTGCCAGAAGGAAGCACCAGGCTGGCACGTCCCCTTCTCAGTCTTCCTCTCACCTTAGCCCACAGTGGGGTTTCTGGCCAATCCAGATGGGTCTTCTTTTTCTTTTTAAGTCCTTTAAAATGGAAGACTCAGTTTTAATTGAGGTATAGTATTATTTATTAAAAATGATATATTACAGATACTACTGTGTTTTTTCATCCCAAAGAACTTTTCTCACCAGTTGCGTTCTTTGATCTTTTCAACAACCCTGTGAGGTAAGTTGGGTGGTTAAGCATACTATTAATTTCATTTTGATTGTGCAGACTCAAGGAGGGGAAGTGATGACTTATCCAAAGACATACGTTGGTTAAACTGGTGTTAATAATAGCTAATATGTAGCAATTACCTTGTACCAAATACTATCATAAGTATTTATTTAATCCACACAGTGAGCCAATGAAGAAGTCACTGTTATTATCGCTGTTACATGGATGAGGAAACTGAGACATGGAAAGATGAAATCAACTGCCCAAGATTTCAGTTGGTAAGTGATGGAGCTGCGATTACAACCCATGTATCTTGGCTTCAGAGTCTAGGTACTTATCCACTGTCATATGTTGGATGATACAGTACCTGGTCTCAGGGATTTTCAGGCAATTCTTGTTCCAGTTACTGTCTCCCTTTACCAGTTTCCTGTCTTCTTTAAGGATCTCCTAATCTTAGATGGACAAAGCATGTTCTAAAATGAACAGAAAAGAAGTGTGTTCACTTCTTTATTATACAAGTAAGAGCAGTAGCTGGAGAAGAAAATGGGAACCACCTTCAAAATGATAATGAGATGAAAGATTGAAGCTTATGAGAAGGGAAAATGCTGCTGAAACTATTGTCTCACTCTTTTGGTTGTTGCCAAGGACTTTTGTTGGTTTCCTGCTCTGTGCAGTTTTATTTTGTTGAAGTAGGAGGAGGCATATCAGTGCTGAAGTCAGACTCACTGTGGAGTTGGGGAGGGTCCATGTCAGTTGCATTTTCTTTCTTTGTGAACTTCAGAGAAGTTTTGGCAGCAACCAGATTTGAGATCTTGCAGGTAAGGGTTTTAGAGCCCCCGAGAGAGCCTGCTTTTCTGGTGAGCTCCTAGGTTTGTGGGATGTAGAATTCATGTGAAAACTATTCAACTATTCTGAAAGAAAAAGACTTTAAAATTAACTTTGACTTGACTATAGGGGGTTTTGGTGCTAATAGGTTAGGACATGCTATTCAGAAATTAGGTCCTTATAGCCAGGGGTCAGATGGAACTTCTCAGGGCCATTTTGAGACAGTGAGAATGCACAGAGAAGGAGACAGCTGACTTTCGGTTCTTTGGACCACCAGGCTTTTTTGTGATTGAAGTAATTTGTTTGTTACTATCAGTGTATGATTTGGAGAAAATACCATTTTCTAAGTGGCAAATTTTCTCCCATGGAAGATATTCCTTTTGGTTGGGTGGGAGTGGGGTGGGGGAGTGAGTAGGAATTTTCAGGGCTCCAAAATGCTCAACAGTTTGTTTCTTGCCTGACTTCACATGCAGCAGGATAACTAATTCAGATAACTCCATGGGGGCCTCACCTGGGTTTCCTGTATGGTGTCTAATTTTCTTCCTGCTTGAGTTATTATGTAATCACATTATGTTGTCAAAACTTGGACAGTGGGAGAGAGTAAGGTAATAGAGAGAGACCCAAATTCCCTGGGCACTTCTGCTTAACATGACTTTTCTGACCTTTGGCATAAGTATTAACCCGAGAATGCCAACTTTGTCATGTCTACAAGCATGTGTGAATGGGTGGACAGGGTGAGATGGGGGGTGACATTAGACATGTATTATAGTAGGCACAATGCCAAAGGAGACAACTGAAAAATGAAATTGTTTGCCAGACTAGTTTATTTGACATCTTTAGACAAATAAATTGTGTTGCTTAAGAGAATTTTGGCTGTGAAAAATTGGGATTGATAATCATATGGATTTGTCTGTAGTAAATGTTATGTGCCTATAAATTCAAAGAAGGTGTTTATATTCATGTGTTGACGCTCTCTGGGGGTAATTATAAACACTGCCCTCCACACAGACTGATACATTTAAAAATTTTTTATTGATTTATAAAATTACAAAAGTAATGTAGCAATAAAATTAAGTGAATTTAGAAGAAGAAGAAAACAGAAAAATCTCTAGCAATCTTACTATTTGTGTGTCGTAACTTTTTTCATGTTTGACTTTTACTTTTTTGCTGTTGGCTTACATATTTTCTATAGAGTTGGAATCCTAGCTACACAGACTTAATTTACCCAATAAAATTTGCAAACTGAACGCAGCTTCAGTAGTAGATCCATGGACAGGTGAGCAAGAAGGGGCATCTGAAAGCATGTGGCCTGATCTTGTTCTGCATGTGAAATGGCAGAAGCCCAGAGAGGTGAAGGGATTTGCCTGAAGGACAAAGATTGGGAGTAGCTGAGGTGGGGCTTTTCTCATCATAATGCTGCTTCTGACCACTCTACAGTCTCTCTCTACCTTAGTCTTGAGACTTGCCCTCCAACACCACATATCTCTTCAACTTGTGTGTGTGTGTGTGTATACATGTAAATATATATTTATAGACATGAATTGCTCTCTAATATATGGAAAAGCTTAGTTATGGCAAACTACAGTTTTATAAATGATTATGAAAGTTGGAAAGATTTGAAGAGGTAGTCATGAAACTATGGAATTTTACATTTTCTCACATAACAAGTCTCCTAAAAAGTTTTTTCTAAGGTCTTATGCTATGTAATGTTAGGTCACTTATGATGAAATGCCACTGCCTAGAAATGTGAAAACCTTACTGGCCCTGGGAAGTCAGCCCATAGGAGATGGAAAAGAGAATAAAATTGTAGGGTGAACTGATTACAATGGACAATTGTTTTCTTACAAACAAAAGTGAAGTTTATATAAACCTTTTTAAATGGAGAAACGACAAGTTTATTTATTTGGCTCTAAGTAGTAGTAAAGATTGATTTCCCATTGAGTTGGAGGGTCTATCTTTTTTTTTTAATCCTGATTTTTAATATTAGCCTTTAGCAGAAGTCTATAGGAATGGTAGTCATCATCTTGGAATGTTTTTGATACATCTGGATTAAAGCTTTCCCTCTTTTAGGTGTAGTTAGCCATACCTTTACAAATGAATAACTACAGGGAATTAAAAGAGAATGAAAACATCTAACTAGATTTGCTTGAGGGGTAGATTTGTAGATAATTTTGGGGAGGGGGATTTTTTTCTCTAGACTATAAATTAATTTTGGTAGTTAAAAATGTGTGTCAAAGGCAAATATTTTTCCATTTTCAAATCAGCTCCTTGAAAGAACGCTGCTTATTTTTTGTTAGAAGATGCCCTTTTGGATTCCCTAGTTTAGGAAGAATAATCTATCTCTAGCACATCAGCACACTCTGTCACAAAAATAAGTGCCTAATAAGCATTTCCTAAATAAATGGATTTTCTTCATTCAATTTCTTTACTTTGTGGCCTGTTTCCCCTGTTGGTACTCTCCAGAAATGGGTCTTCTATGTAGTATCAGTCAGGTAGACTAGGTTACGTTGCAGTAACGAACGTCTCTGTGACTTTACACTCGTGCTACATATCCATCTTGGGTCAACAGGGAGGCCCTGCTCATCTAGTCACTCAGGGATTTAAGGGGATGGAGGCTCCATTTCAACATGTCCTCCCACTTCATTGCTATAAGGAGGAAAGGATGCCGAGAATTGTGTCTCCTCAGAAGAGACACTTATCACCTTCTGTGTTGGCTAAGGCAAGGCACATGGCCACACCTAGATCAAATCCTACCATGCTGTCTGGAAGCAAGCTCAGAATAAGTGGGAAGTGCCCTGATGACTACCACTTGGTTATATGGTAATGATGGAGATTCGTGTGGACTTCCTCCTGAAGAGTTTATAAAGTGATTCCAGTGTTTATACCTAACCCACAATTAAGGAAGATAGGTAGGTTGCTGGTGTCGCTGCTCCTGGAAGAAGTAGAAGGACATAGGGAGGGAGAATTAGTGACTCACTTAAAGCCATGGACTGTATTAGCAGACATCCTGACACCTAGACACCCAGATTCTTTTTTTTTTTAACATCTTGATTGGACTATAATTGCTTTATAATGGTGTGTTAGTTTCTGCTGTATAACAAAGTGAATCAGCTATACGTATACATATATCCCCATATCCCTTCCCTCTTGCGTCTCCCTCCCACCCTCCCTATCCCACCCCTCTAGGTGGTCACACAGCACTGAGCTGGTCTCCCTCTGCTATGTGTCTGCTTCCCACTACCTATCTGTTTGACATTTGGTAGTGTATGTATGTCCATGCCACTCTCTCACTTTGTCCCAGCTTACCCTTCCCCCTCCCTGTGTCCTCTAGTCCATTCTCTACGTCTGCGTCTTTATTCCTTTCCTGTCCCTAGGTTCTTTAGAACCTTTTTTTTTTAGATTCCACATATATGTGTTAGCCTACGACCCCCAGATTCTTGATGCGCTGTCTTCAGAACCACCTTCATGAATGGCTCTCCTTAGTCTTTTCAGGAATAACTCTCACTTTTTGAAACATCTTGATGCCAAGTCTCTGTGAGGTGATGGGTGAGTTTGCAGTTTAAATAGACTTTTGAATGATTGGTCTTTTCTTCTGGAGCAACTCTGGGAGGCTAGATTGTGTAGACTAGAAAAAAAGAAAGTAAAATGTGGATTAAAGTCAGGCAGGTCTGGGTTTAAATTTCAGTTCCATCTCTCCACTGTGTGACCTCGGGGAAGTAACTTAACTTGTCTGAGATTCAGTTTCTTCCTCTGAAAAACGAGGATAGTATTTCCTACCTTGCAGATTGTGGTGATGAAAGAGGAAAGGTTGTGGAAGGCATAGCACAATGCTGGGCACCCAGGAGAGGTTCTGTAAGTGCGACATCACCCAATTCTTCAGTGCTTTGGTTGCCCACATTTTGAGCACCGGAGCAGGCCCAGGAAAATTGGGGCACTGTTCCCAAGCGAGACTGATATTGTTTCAAGATAAACAACTTGGTTTCTGTCTGCTGTAAGCTCCTCAACTTATTTTGCTAAAATATCATAAAGTTCTAAGTTCTGTTATACATTTCAGGGCCTTTTTCTTTAGTTCTGTTTCCTCCCCAGTTCTTGGAAGTGCTTTTAGGGCAACCCAGTAGTCATGGTATGGCAAAGAGGCACCAAGAAATTACTAAAATCAAACAGTAGCTTCTAGAAACTACCTTATCCTAGTTCCGAGAAACTTTTAGATACCCAGTGCCAAGGAGCCTTTCTGTGATTCGTGGGGAAACTCTTAGAGTGGGGATAGCAGAGAGGAGTCACAGCCCTGAGCTGGCTGCCTTGTTGAAAAGCATAACTCTGCTCTAGGCAGAAGATGGCCTGCTCTAGCTTTCCCCATTAACGGGACACCAGCCTTCACCAACGTCATGTGTTCTGGGTGGGCTCACATGTTTCAGCGGTGTTGTTGGGTGCCTTGTAGGTCTGATTTCACCCTGAGTTTCCCTTTGCTCTACTTTCAAGGTGAATTGCATTGAGGCTGTTTGGACCAAAGTCAGGAGGGTTTGGGAAAAAGAAAACAAAACATCATTTTTGTGTGTTTGTGTGTGTGTTTTTTAATTAAAAAATTTTTTTAATTTAACTTATTTTTTTAACATCTTTATTGGAGTATAACTGCTTCACACTAATGGTGTGTTAGTTTCTGCTTTATAACAAAGTGAATCAGCTATACATATACTACCGAAAGCAATCTACAGATTCAGTGCAATCCATATCAAACTACCAGTGGCATTTTTCACAGAATTAGAACAAAAAATCTCACAATTTGTATGGAAACACAAAAGACCCCGAATAGCCAAAGCAATCTTGAGAAAGAAAAATGGAGCTGGAGGAATCAGGCTCCTGGACTTCAGACTATACTACAAAGCTACAATAATCAAGATACTATGATACTGGCACAAAAACAGAAATGTAGATCAATGGAACAGGATAGAAAGCCTGGAGATAAACCCACGCACATATGGTCACCTTATTTTTGATAAAGGAGGAAAGAATATACAATGGAGAAAAGACGGTCTCTTCAATAAGTGGTGCTGGGAAAACTGGACAGCTACATGTAAAAGTATGAAATTAGAACACTTCTTAACACCATACACAAAAATAAACTCGATTAAAGACCTAAATGTAAGACTGGACAGTATAAAACTCTTAGAGGAAAACATAGGCAGAACACTCTTTGACATAAATCACAGCAAGGTCTTTTTTGACCCACCTCCTAGAGTAATGGAAATAAAAACAAAAATAAACAAATGGTACCTAATGAAACTTAAAAGCTTTTGCACAGCAAAGGACACCATAAGCAAGACAAAAAGACATCCCTCAGAATGGGAGAAAATATTTGCCAATGAAGCAACTGACAAAGGATTAATCTCCAAAATTTACAAGCAGCTCATGCAGCTCAATATCAAAAAAAAAAAAAACCAACCCAATGAAAAAATGGTCAGAAGACCTAAATAGACATTTCTCCAAAGAAAATATACAGATTGACAACAAACACATGAAAGAATGCTCAACATCACTAATCATTAGAGAAATGCAAATCAAAACTACAATGAGGTATCACATCACACCGGTCAGAATGGCCATCATCAAAAAATCTACAAACAATAAATGCTGGAGAGGGTGTGGAGAAAAGGGAACTCTCTTGCACTGTTGGTGGGAATGTAAATTGATACAGCCACTATGGAGAACAGTATGGAGGATCCTTAAAAAACTAAAAATAGAACTACCATACGACCCAGCAATCCCACTACTGGGCACATACCCTGAGAAAACCATAATTCAAAAGGAGTCATGTACCACAATGTTCATTGCAGCTCTATTTACAATAGCCAGGACATGGAAGCAACCTAAGTGTCCATCAACAGATGAATGGATAAAGAAGATGTGGCACCTATATATAATGGAATATTAGTCAGCCATAAAAAGAAATGAAACTGAGTTTTTTGTAGTGAGGTGGATGGACCTAGAGTCTGTCATACAGAGTGAAGTAAGTCAGAAAGAGAAAAACAAATACCGCATGCTAACACATATATATGGAACCTAAAAAAATGGTTTTGAAGAACCTAGGGGCAGGACGGGGAGGGGGAAGGGTAAGCTGGAACAAAACATTTTGATTCAACAGTTGCTTAGTAAGTAGCTGCCAACCAGGAGTCCACCACTTGTTTTGACTATTATAAGCCAAAAGAAGAAAATTCAAGCTGGTTTATGAGCATAGATACCATCTCAGTGTTTGTAAGGCCCACAAATAAAATCTAATCTTTAGAAGGGTGTGCCTGTTTGTAAAGAGACAAACTTTAAAATGTGCGTAATTTAGCAACTCAAATTCCACATTAGTTAAAACCCCATTCCTTAGACTTGGTTTTAAATATGCCCCCTCCCCTCGCTTCTCCCCCGCACCCCCAGCTCTAGCAGGCTTCTTCCTTCCCTCCCTCTCTCTGAGGTGCGGAAATGGGTTTATGTTTAGCAAGTCCATTCAAAACCTGGAAGGTCGATGCTTTTCTTTCAGCTGCTTGAATAAATGATAACAAAACGTGATCTTTGCTCAATACCCCTTCCCCTACCTCTTTCAACCCCCGCCCTTTTTTTTTGTAATATACTGGGGAGAAAAATACTTTCCAAACACAGAACTTTATGGCCAGAGACAATCTGGCTGCTGGAATAAACAGTCTGCTCCCTCGTTTACCATTCCATCATGGGCTTAAATCCTGAGGAGCTCGCGGCTGCCCGCAATAGTTCTTGCTTGGCAGCAGGGAAGTCTGCCAACGTCCCATCAGGCTTGTTTCTTAAGCAAAGTTGCATAAGTTAACAGGTTTTATTGTTGGGGGTAATCTGGGGTTGTGATTACAGGAGGGAGGGACGAGGCCCCCAGAGTGTTTGCCAGCAACAGCCCTTGGCTTTGCTCATTCCCACTCCTCATTAATTTGTGTGAGCTCAGCTTGGATAACAAACGTGGGGCAGGGGATCCTATTCAGCCAGGCCTGGCCCCAGTAAGGCCTGTGAGCTAACTGCTCTAATTGAGTGGGAGGGGCTGCCTTCCTCTCACTCCTGTCCCTTCCCGGCCCCGTTTGGAGAGGAATGAATGGAGGCCCACTTCAGCTCCTGCTGGCAGCCCTGAGGCCGGCTGGGCCCTGGGATCCACTGCTGGGATCCATATCACCGCCAGCCCTCTTACAACTGCGGCTCTGGTCCTTCATTGTGTGAGGAGGTATTCCAACAGTGCTCATTCTGGGCTTTGCTTTCTTGTTTTCTCTTGCTTTCCTTTTGGGTTGAGAAACACTCTGCTATAATTTATATCTGGGAATCAGCATTAGAAATGTGTTAGCATTCCGCTCCGGATGGACAGATCATTTACAACTAGCGCAATATATTATCGATGTGCTGCTCTTTAGGACCTGCTATGTAATAGACACGTAATGAAGCATAGGAAACATGGATTTCATTTCCAGGCCCCAAAAGGAGAAAATGATTTCGGGGCAGAAAACTCACCCCAGGTGGGGGACAAGGGGTGGGGGTTTGGGGGACAGGGGAAGGGTCTGTCTCTTTAAGACACACTAGGAGGAAAACCAAAAGTCATCAGCTCCAAAAGTAACAAATGAGGGCCCAGAGCTGTGGAGCTAATGTGCAAACTTGTTTCTGTCCTCTATGGCGCCATCATTTATTCAGGAGGTAGAAGCAGAAGACGGGGACTTGCATTTGCTTGATACTCAATTATACATTAGTGTACATCACTTGGCAATCTGTTCATATCAATTTAATTGGATTTTAATATTGCCTCTGATCTTGTTGTCCAATTAACAGTACTGGCTGGCAATAAAGCAGAACCACACACTATGTAACACCTTTGATCCCTGCCATATGGAGCTCTTCCATTGATTACCACATTTTCAAAAAATTTCACTCTCTCAATATGGGCTGTGATAAATGGGAGAAAAAGCACATCCCTGATGTGATAAAAATTTCACTTCAACTCGCAACTTCATTTATTTTGTTGACATTCGGCTCTGATTAAGAACAATAAAAAAATCATGCCCTGAATATCATATGCAAATACAACCCTGGGCATGAATCTAATCATGCCATGGGAGCATTACCATGACTAGCCTGGCATCGGCTCAATTTTTTTTAAAGTGACAGCATACACTTCTGGGCTCACTGTGCAAAGTAGTCACCACCGCTATGTCATTTAATAAACATCTGATGTTTTGGTTCCCACCAAGGCATGGAGAAAGTATCTGAATTTCTGCCTGTTATTACGAGGCCTCTGTGTTCAGGTGATGCCTGGCATTGACCTCCCCTGTGCCCATTCCTTTGCTCCCTGCTCCCGGAGATCCAGGCGGCTGGGATCTGGGATAGGGGTGAGGTTCTTGGGTGACCCCCTCAGGCTTCCACCTCTTCTTGGGGGCACCTCTCAGGATGGGTAGAGGCATGCAGCTTTGGTTTGGAAGGGGCTGCAGTGCCAAGGACAGGACCTGCCTGCTCTTAGGAAGCTTGTGAATGCCTGTGTGCGCCAGCTTCCTGTTTGCCTCTTGGAGGTATGCAAGCAATTACGGCTTAATGCCCTGGAGACACTCCCAAATGACAGGATTAACCCCCAAGGGAAACAGGCTTCTGTTGTGAAGGATTACATCCACGTTCTAAAAGGCCCTTCCACAGCGCTGAGGAACCGCTGATCCTTTTCATGCCTCCACAAGAAGGTTGCCAGTGGCCGGAGCTGGGAAAGGCCGGAGAGCTGGGAAAGGCCGGAGAGACCCCTGTCTGATTGTGGGCTCTGCCCTCACACCATTTTCTCCTTGTCCTTCTCTGGGAGAGACTCCTGGATCATCTCTGTGCCTGTGCTGCTGGGTGTGACCCAGCTGGTACTGGGGCGTTTGACTCCCAGCTTTAAAGCAGGGCCGCCACCCCAGCACTCACGGGGATGTGGGATAGAAAGGGGGTGGATAAAGGTGGCCATGCCCAGTGGCAGTGGCAGCCGGGACTCACCCGGAACCCTGGCAACTTTGGAATGCGGGAGGGTGCCAAGGCTGTCGGTTACATATGTCATAAATTATTTCTTGACCATTAGCAGTGTTTCTGCCTCATAACTGTTCTTCAGGCATATTAAATCAGCGAGAAGGAAGAGCATGCTAGGACATCTGGGGCTGCCAGATAATTCAGTTAATTTCTATTCCCTTGAACCTGGAGGTGTTAATTTGGAAGCACAACAGAAGAGTCTGAAGAATGCTAATACGTCATTTGAATGATTAATGCAATCAGGGGGATTGGGGGGACCTCTGTTTACTCTTTAATTTTGACATGGCACAGCAAGGAGGAGAGTGGCTGATTTTCCAAAGTTAAGGGCGGGTTGGTTTCATTTCAGCCACATGGCCTCCGCTGGGGTTTGGGGAGCTGGGGTGACTCAGAAGGGCTGTGTCCGACGATGGGGGCCAGTTTTGTTCGTATAATGGATACCGCCAGGAAAACAGATGAAATTGTTTGTGATCTGATGAGCCCTGTCCTCTTGGGTGAAGAAGCTCCCAGAAGCTGCTGGGAACAGCAAACAGAAGAAGAAAAAAGAAAGAAAGGAAAAGAGAGAGCCTGGAAAAACATAGCTGAAAATAGGTGATAGCCTTATAATGTACATGTATTTTTATCTGACATTTCCAAATTGAGTGGCTTTCTTTAAAAGAAGGAAAATATTTCCAAATTTATTTAAATGGAACCTTATTAGGGAAAGCTTAGGACTGAGCAACTATTTAAAAATATATCTTGAGGAGAGACGCAAAGGAAGACCTTTAATTCTTAGCAGACTGTAGGCATTTTAAAGAAGCCTTGTGTCTATTTATTGTGCTGCCTCTGATTAGAGGCAGTTTATGACTGTGATAACAGGAAATTTCAAAGGGCACTTTCCCCCCACCAGCCAGACACTGTAATATCTCCTTTTTAAAACAAAGAAGGTATTGTGAGAGTGAAAGGGATTTGGCCCCAAGCACTAAACAAATTTTAGAGAGCAGAAAAAACCCTGTAATTATGTTAATAGTAAATTAATGTTTTGCAATTTACCCATATCACCTCAGAATAGGTGTTGTTCAAAGTACCTATTGGAACTATTCGGCAGACACACTGGAGAAGGGGAGAAGTCAAAATGTTTAGTTTCTTATAAAGCCTTGTGTTTAATTTACAAATGGAGCTTCCCAGTGCTAGAAATACCTGTTTTCCTGGGGTGCCACCCAGACACTGCTTCAAGAAGCTGGAATGCAGGGCCACCTTCCTGGGAGTCTCTTGTGGTTTAGAGTTTCCTTGTTTGTTAATGAGTGGGGTGGACAGTAGCAGATGGGCAGAGATGGAAAGGACCTTTCCATCTCAGAATTCTTTGGCTCAGGGACTAGCCCAGACTTCCTGAGTCTATAATACCATGAATGTTTCCTCCCAGTGACCACTGCCTTTGGCTTTTAGCCTTAGATGACCCATGGGTCTCAGTTTAAATAGGGCCCTGAGTTGAATAGACCTCCATTTTGATGTTCATGGAATCAGTTCATAGGAACTGCTCTGTGCAAGTCAAACACATAGATTAATAAACATTTACTGAGGAACTATATATGCCAGCAAATGTGCTGAGCCCTTTCTGGAACATAAGATTTTTCTCAGTTAATTCTCAAAACAACCCTGAGAGGTAGGATTTATTACCCATATTTTACTGTTGAGGAAATTAACGCTAAGTAACTTGCCTAAGGCCCCAGCTGAGGGAGTTGGAGGCCTGGTTTCTGACCAGGCTGTTCTAGGCACAGTTGTGAAGTGGACCAGGGCCCTTGGTACCCTAGGCATCCTCTCCCTCAGTGATGTTTCCTCTTTCCTTCAGGCATCCAGTATATGTATTATGCTCTCTATTTTCACCAAAACCTACTTTTAAGATCTTATATTAGTCATATATTCTTTAGTATGAATTTAAACCCCAGTCAGAAAAGGTGCTAGGCTTTTTTTTTAAACACATGATTTTTCTTGATTTATTCTCAAGGGATCTCAGTATTTAAAATTTTATAGCTATTTAATAATAGAACAAAATATTCTACCTGCCTTAGTAGCTGAGGCATTAACGAGTAGGAACAATTAGGGTAGATTTGCTTTAACCTTTCAAGTAAAAGTAAATGTTGGCTTTTTCTGCCATACACCAGCTAGAAGCACTCTAGAAACCAACATTTCTGATAAGCCTTACTATGGTCAATGGAAATTGTTTTAAACAAAGCACCAGACTAGGAGGGAGGAAGCCTGGATTTCAATCCTGTGTCACTAAAGTGTGTTTTGGGCACACAGGACTGGAAGTTAACAGGGTTGGATCATAGCAGTGCTCTCTCTACACCTCCTCATCCATAACAGACATTATTAATTAATCTTGGGGCTGTATCTGATCAAGTCTGAATGCTGTTTGGAATCTATCTCTACTGATCCTCCAAGCAGCATTATTTATCGTTTGCAGTTGGCACTGAAGATGAAACCTATTGCCACCCAAGGGCTAGATGGTATCCAACGTTTCTTCCAGTTAAAAATTCTGTTAGATCTTCAATGTAGGAATGTAAACTAGGTCCGTGGTTCCCAAACCTGTCTGAGCATAAGCACTGGAAGCTTCGTAAATACACCTCTTCAGTCATGTTCTCTAGGAGAGAAGTTTGAGAATCTATATTTTTCTAAAGCTCCTCCAGTGATTGTGATGTAGCCAATCTATGGCATTTGGGCACTGCCACTTTAGATTATGCGATTCAGAGTTTTGTTTATCTTAATAATGAGAATTTTCAAGTTGAAATCATTGGCGGTTCTAGCAGAGCCTCAAAAAAAAATTTTTTTTTTTGCGTTACACGGGCCTCTCACTGTTGTGGCCTCTTCCGTTGCGGAGCACAGGCTCCGGACGCACAGGCTCAGCGGCCATGGCTCACAGGCCCAGCCGCTCCACGGCATGTGGGATCCTCCCGGACCGGGGCACGAACCCATGTCCCCTGCATCGGCAGACGGACTCTCAACCACTGCGCCACCAGGGAAGCCCCCTCAAAAAATTTTTTTAATGAATTTCTACTTGTAAGTTTTGCTCTTTGTCACCAGTCTTCTGAAGAGTACTGTGGAGTATGGCCGTCATCTGGACTTGTAGTGTCCGGCTCTGACTGGGTTCAAGTATTGGACACACAGGCTTATCAGCTGTGTGGCCTTGAACAAGTCATTTAACATAGGCAAGTAATTTAATCTTATCTTCGGTATAACCAACATCAGAATACCTACCCTGTAGAATTGTTGAGATTCCAAGGTTCTATTATTTTTACTTGATATTATGTATAGCAGTCGTTGAGCACCTACCATGGACCAGGTAGTATAAAATCAAGTCTAGAGGCAAGAAGAATCAATGGAAACATGGTTTCAGAATGCCTTCTAAACCAGTGTTTTGCTTTTCTTACCACAATCCCTGGGTTACACTTAGGCATGTGTATACACAGGCAGCTGAAACAAAAGTTTCTCCAAAAATATTTATCCTTGCTTTGTGTAATGCACTTTACAATTTTCCATTCTATTCCATTAAACAATACTGACCATGACCCCCCACATTAATGGTGTGGGCCACTCATGGGTCATTACCTGCACTAGACCACTCTCTTCCCCAATTGGCCTCAACATGACCATCCACCCTCTGTGTATATACTACTACCAGTGATGGGAAACTCTTTGAAGCCAGGAAAAATCTCTCTCAATTCACTCTAGCTAATATTAATTGAACATCGACTATTAACAAATCAATCAACTATTTTCGTACTGCATGTTTTATCTAAAGGCCTGTACACTGATTATTTGGAATGCCCATTGGATTTCCATAGTACCCTTAGCTGATCCTTAGCTATTCAGCACCTACTCTGGTACTGTTTTCTATTCCGGACTATGAAGTCTTCAGTCCTATCAAACCTCAGCTGTCCTGTGACCCAGTGATGATAAGCTGATAAGCTAATTACAGCCAGGAGGTTCTTGACTGACAGTGACAGGTATTGCCTTGCAATTTAAAGAGTAACCTTTGAAGGCTAAAATGAAGAATTATCTTTTTAGACAAAGCTAGTAAAGAGAGAATTTTGGTCATGACAGAATTTTGGAACCATTTAAAACTTTCTACCCTTGGGTAGCAGGACAAAGAACTTGGAATGAATGTGTACTTGTATGCTGGGCTCAAATTGGACTGGTGTTGTATCCTATCATGCTTCTGAACATACCAAAGTCTAAGGGATGCTTCCATGAGGTTTTTGTTTTCATTTAGAGGGTAGATGAGACAGTTCACATATGCATTCTAAAGTGTGAGGCATGACCAAGAATAAATTCTTGGATGAGGACTGCCTTAGTAGTAACTACATAATTCATGTTTGAGGCAATGACAATGCACTTATGTAGGGGAAGCACCTTGTCTGAAACTCAGATTTGTGTCAGGTTAATATCAGGGTTGGATTTCTTCATATTGATTAATAAACTGATTGTTAATTAAATTAGCTGTATTGCCAATGAAGCAGTGATCCAAAAGAATTTCTGATTTAAAAGAGATCAAATATTCATATATACACTAATATGTATAAAATGGATAACTAATAAGAACCTGCTGTATAAAAAAATAAATGAAATAAAATTCAAAAAAATAAATAAAAATAAAAAAGATCAAATATTGGTTTGCTGATTTGATTTGAAAGACACATGGATGTCTCCTTGTTAAGCCATAGGGAGGTTTATAATGCCCTCTTCCTGGGGGTAGGGTGTATTGGTCACAAGATTAACTCTTTAAATCTGCAGTGATATTGCAGAGAATAAGTGCGGGGGTAGAGGAAAAGCACATACATTCATACAAAGTACGAAAGGGGAATGGCAGAGAGGGAAGAAGCAAGGGGGGGTTGGGGAGAGAGAGAGGGAAAGTTATAAATGATTCCTTGAGAGACATGGAATGATGGAACCTAGGGGTTAACTAGGCTGAACACCAACAAGTGTGTACCATTACATAGTATATTTAAGTAGGAAGCTGGTAATGATAAAAAGGGTTCTGGTTTAAGGATCAGCCAGTTGAGTGACCTTAAGCCAGTTAATTGACCTCTTTGAACCAGTTTCCTCATTTAGAAAGTAGAAGGGTTAGATGACAGTATTTCTCTTTAAGGCCTTTCTGCCACTTGAAGATGCTGTTATTCTAGGGATTTATGCAAGTTACACATCAGTGAAACATTACAATGGCTTCTAAGCAATGCCTTCTAAATTCATAAATTTATCCATTCAACAAATATTGTGTAAGGGCCCAATAGCACTTTAGCTCCTCTACAAAGTCACAAAAGTTTCTCAGCTGTGCTCACTACTATTTGGCCTTTACACATTTCTGAGCTCAATCAAAACTCAGGTCATCGCAGGCTAAGGATAGATTCTGTCACAGGAAGGAGGCAGGGTAGTTTCAGGATTTGATGCCAAGCCTACTTCAGGCTATAGACTACAGACATCCTGCTTCCTTTTTCTTCAGAGGAGCAGTAGCCAGAAAGGATCTTCCTGCTGGCTTCCATGGGGCAGCTGTTGACTGATGGGTGTGAGGGGAAGAGAGGGAGGAAGGGAGAGGCAGGTCAACCTTCTCAGGGGCCAACCAGCCACGTACATCAAAAGCAAACGATGACATCGGTAAACCCTGGTCGTACCAATATAGGGAAATGAGATTCTTATGTAGTTCGGAACTCATCCTTTGGGGTCAGTAGGTCAGAGAGAAAGGAAGAAGAACTCGGGGGGGAACCAATTATAAGACATAAAATAATATGGATCTGAATTGGAGAAAATGCTGGAAAAATAAATGAGAAAATGAAATGTGAAATTCTTAACCAAAAACAGAAAGAAGATCATGTGAGGCCAGCTGAGCTCACAGTCTTTCTCATTGATTGTGCCTGTATATTTTAGGATACTGCTTGCAGCCTGTTGCCTTGGTATTTATTTTTTCCATTGTCTAATTTTACCCCCTAGCCAGTACTACAAAAACTTACCAACTTTTTTAGAACTAACGAATAGTAGGATGAAATATGTAATAAATATTGTCACACTGATGTAATATAAAATTAAGAAATATATACATGAAAGGGTTGTTTTAATTATCACCTTAGTGACAAGCAGGCATAAGAATAAGTTTGAATTTCTTAAAAGCTGGATCCTTTGTCTGTTAGGGCAAAAGTTATAGATAATTCAAGGTCATGTGATTTATTTAATTAAAAAAATTTTAATATAATGTACGAGAAGAATTACATATACAGAAAAGTACACAGTTGTGTAAAGCTTAATTATTTTTTAAAAAATAGACTTTACTTTTTAGAACAGTTTTAGATTTTCAGGAAAATTGGGAAGATAGTACAGAGAGTTCTATATTCCACACCTAGTTTCCCCTATTATTAACATCTTATATTAATATGGTACATTTGTTATAATAATTGAGCCAATATTGATATATTATTATTAACTAAAGTCTATACTTTATTCATACTTTCTTACTTTTAAATCATGTTCTTTTTATGTTCTAGGGTCTCACTCAGGACACCACCATACATTTAGTTGTCATGTCTCCTTAGGCTCATCTTATATGTGACAGGTTCTCAGACCTTTCTTGTTTTGAATGACCTGGACAGCTTTGGTCAGGTGTGTTGGATATCCCTCAATAAGAATTTGTCTGATGTTTTTCTCATAATTAGACTGGGGTTATTATAGGTTTCTGGAAAGAACATCACAGAGGTAAATTCCCATTTTCATCACATCACCTCACATCATGTCAAGGGTACATACTATCAACATGATTTACCATTGTTGATATTGACCAAGATCACCTGGTTGAAGTAATATTTGTCTAATTTCTCCACTGTAAAGTTATTCTCCACCTTTTTCCATACTGTACTCTTTGGAAGGAAGTCACTATGTGAAGCCTGTACTTAAGGGATAAGGAGCTATGCTCTACCTGCTTGAGGTGGGGAGTACTTATAAATAATTGGGAATTCTTTTGCATAGGAGATTTATATATTATCTCCAGTTTATTTGTTTATATTAGTACATACTCATTTATTTTCTACTTCAGTTTATAGTCCAATACTATTTTATTTTGTTGTTCAAATTATTCTAGCTTTGGCCATTGGGAACTCTTTTAGTTGGCTCCTATGTTCCTATCACATGCCTTCAGCATTTTAAGTTGTCCCCTCTACCCCAGCACTTCCCTACTTTTTGACACTGCAAGATACTCCAGGCTCATCTTGTGTATTTCCTGCCCCATTCTTGGAATTGAGCTTTCCTCCAAGGACCTCTGTTTCCTTTTATTGGAGAATGGTATTAGAAACCAAGATATGGATTGTAGGTGTGTTCATTGCTACTGTAGTAGTGTTTATTCTAGGCTCTCTTGGCTGGCAGGGGAAGGAAATATATATATGTATACAAATCCATATATATATATATATATATATATACACACATACATACATATATCTATAAATATTTCTAAGTGTAACCATCTATTGATATATCAGTATTAGGCTAAACATAAGTTTATATTGATATCTGCAACTCTAATTCATTGCCACATGGATCATTCTAGCATTCTTTTGCTTATCTGTTAAATACCCACTCCAACAGTGAGAAACCTGACTCCTACCATTTGCCATCCCTTTACTTAATTGTTCAATTCCAGTATACATTACAGTTGTATCAGAATTATTAACCTGTATTCCTGTGGAATGCAACAGTGTCAACTATAGCACAGTGCTTATATGCAGTTCCTTTTTACCTTTAGTCTTAAAAACTCCACTCATTTCCAGAGTTACTTGGGTCAGAACCCTTTCTTTCTACCTCCTTCAGTGACATTGTTTCATGAATTGGTGATGCAGTTAGTTTCTTTTGTCTATATTCCATTGTCTGTATTCCATCTTTGTGATCACCTGACATCCTATATGATTTTGAAAATTTTAGATACATTAAAGTTCACACTTTGTGCTGTAAAAGTCTACACATTTTGACAAATGTCATGTATCCACTGCTACAGTATTACACAGTAAGATTCACAGCCCTAAAAAATGCCCTGTGCTTCCCCTATTTAGCCTGCTTCTCTTCCCCTGAACTCCTCACAACCACTGATCATTTTACTGTCTCTACAGATTTGCCTTTTCCAGAATGTCATCTATTTGGAATCATACAGTATGTAGCCTTTTCAGACTGGCTTCTTACACTTAGCAATATGCATCCAAGGTTCATTCATGTCTTTGTGTGGTTTGATGCTCATTTCTTTTTATTGCTAAATAATATTCCATTGTATGGGCGTATCACAATTTATTCATTCACCTATTGAGGACATCTTGGTTGTTTCCAGTTTGGGGGGATTGTGAATAAAGCTGTTATAAACATTTGAGTACAGGTGTTGGTGTGGGCTTAGGTTTTCAAATCAGTTTGGAAAATATCTAGGAGCCTCATTGCTGGATTGTATGGTAAGACTATGTTTAGCTTTGTAAGAAACTGCCAAACTGTCTTCAACAGTGGCTGTAACTTTTTGCATTCCCATTAATAATGAATGAGAGTTCCTGTTGCTCTGTATCTTTGCTACCATTGGTATTATCAGTTTTTTTAAATTATTTTAATCATTCTAATAAGTGTTTAGTGGTATCTTATTGTTGTTTTAAATGTAATTCCCTATTGACATATAATGTTGAGCATCTTTTCATATGCTTATTTTCCATCTGCATTTCTTCTTTGGTGAGGTGTCCAGATCTTTGGCTCATTTTTTTTTTTTTAATTTAATTTTGGCTGTATTGGGTCTTTGTTGCTGCCCGTGGGCTTTTCTCTAGTTGCGGAGAGTGGGGGCTACTCTTTGTTGTGGTGCGTGGTCTTATTGTGGTAGCTTCTCTTGTTGTGGAGCACGGGCTTTAGGCACGTGGGCTTCAGTAGTTGTGGCACGTGGGCTCAATAGTTGTGGCTCATGGGCTCTAGAGCACAGGCTCAGTAGTTGTGGCGCACGGGCTTAGTTGCTCCGCAGTATGTGGGATCTTCCTGGATCAGGGCTCGAACCTGTATCCCCTGCATTGTCAGGCGGATTCTTAACCACTGTGCCAGCAGGGAAGTCCTGGCTCATTTTTTTTTTTTTTTTTGTGGTACGCGGGCCTCTCACTGTTGTGGCCTCTCCCACTGCGGAGTACAGGCTCCAGACACGCAGGCTCAGCGGCCATGGCTCATGGGCCCAGCCGCTCCGCGACATGTGGGATCTTCCCGGACCGGGGCACGAACCCGTGTCCCCTGCATCGGCAGGTGGACTCTCAACCACTGCGCCACCAGGGAAGCCCCCTGGCTCATTTTTAAATTGTATTTTTTCTTACTGCTGTGTTTTAAGAGTTTTTGTACATTTTGGAAAGCAGTCCTTTATCAGATATGTATTTTGCAGATATTTTCTCCCAGTCTATGGCTTGTGTATTGATTCCCTTAATGATGTCTTTCACAAAGCAGAAATTTTAAATTTTAGTAAAGTCCAACTTTTCTTTCATAGACTGTGCTTTTGGTGTTCTATGTAAAAACTCATTACCAAACCTGAGAGCACCTAGATTTTCTCCTATGTTTTCTTCTGGAAGTGTTATAGATTTCAGTTTTATATTTAGGTCTATGATCCATTTTGAGTTAATTTTTGTGAAAGGTATTAATTCTATGTCTGGATTTATTTATTTTTTTATATATGAATGTCCAACTATTCCAGTACCATTAGTTGAAATACTTTCTCCATTGAATTACCTTTGTTCCTTTCTCAAAGGTCAGTCAGCTAGTTTTGTTTGATTCAGTTCTGGGTTTTCTATTGTGTTCTGTTGGTCTATGTATCTAGCCTTTTGCCAAAACCGTACTATCTTGATTACTGTAGGTTTATAGTGAATCCTCTACTTTGTTGTTATTCTTCAGTATTGTGTTGGTTCTTCCAGGTCTTTTGCCTTCCCATATGAAATTTAGATTCATTGTGTCAATAGTATCTACAAAATAGCTTGCTGTGATTTTGTTTGGGATTGTCTTGGGAATAATTGAACCATGAGCACAGAATACCTGTCCATTAATTTAGATCTACTTTGATTTCTTTTATCAGAATTCTGCATATAAAGTTTGTAATTATTTTGTTAGATATTTGCGTAAGTATTTCATATTTTTGATGCTGTTGTAATGTTTTTTAAAGTTTTAGATCCCAACTGCTTACTGCTATTATGTAGAAAAGCAATTGAGTTTGGTATTTTTTTTGGTAATAAATTTATTTTATTTATTTATTTTTGGCTGCATTGGGTCTTCATTGCTGCACGTGGGCTTTCTCTAGTTGCGACGAGTGGGGGCTACTCTTCATTGTGGTGTACAGGCTTCTCACTGCGGTGGCTTCTCTTGTTGCAGAGCACGGGCTCCAGGCATGCAGGCTTCAGTAGCTGTGGCGTGCAGGCTCAGTAGTTGTGGCTCATGCGCTCTAGAGCACAAGCTCAGTAGTTGTGGTGCATGGGCTTAGTTGCTCCACGGTATGTGGGATCTTGCCAGACCAGGGCTCAAACCCGTGTCCCCTGCACTGGCAGGAGGATTGTTACCACTGTGTCACCAGGGAAGCCCAGCAATTTAGTTTTTAATGCTTAACTTGTTACTTGTATAGCAGTCTTGCTATAATCATGTATTAGTTACAGGAGGTTTTTTTGTTATTTCCTTAAGATTTTCTACACTGGCAACAAGTCATCTGTGAACAAAGATAATTTAATTTCTTCCTTTTAAACCTGTATACCTTTTATTTCCTTTCCTTGTCTTATTGCACTAGCTAGACTTCCAGTACAACGTTGAATAGGGTGGTGAGAGTGGACATCCTTGCTTGTTTGGAAAGCATCTAGTTTCTCACCATTAAGTATGATGTTAGCTGTAGGTTATTTTGTAGGTGTTCTTTACTAAGTTAAGGATGTTCCCTTTTATTCCTAGTTTGCTAAGAGCTTTTGTCATGAATGAGTGTTGGATTTTGTCAAATGCTTTTTCTGCATTTATTGATAAGACTGTATGAGTTTTCCTCTTTAGCCTTCTTGAATGTTGAACCAGCCTTGCTTACCCAGAGTAAATCCCACTTGATTATGGGTTTAAAAAATTAAATTGAAATTAAATTAAAAATTATTTTTATACATTGTTGAATTTGATTTTCTAATATTTTGGGGGGGATTTTTGCATCTAGATTCATGAGAGATATTGACTTATAGTTTTCCTTTCCTGCAATGTCTTTTTCAGGTTTTGATATTAGGGTAATGCTGGCTTCATAGAATGAATTAGGAAGTCTTCACTCTGCCTCTTATTTTCTGAAAAGATTGTGGAAAATTGGTATAATTTCTTCTTTAAATGTTTGGTAGAATTCATCAGTGAAACCATCAGGGCATTCTGCTTTCTTTTTTGGAAGATTTATTAACCATTTCTTTAGAGAATATTGGACTATCCAGATTATCTGTTTCTCCTTGTGTGGGTTTTATTAGTTTGTGTCTTTCAAAGAATTGTTCTATTATTATCTAAGTTATTGAATTTGTTGGCATAGTTGTTCATAGTATTCCTTTATTAACCTTTTAATGCCCATGGAATTAGTAGTGATAACTCCTCTTTCATTTCTGTTATTGGTAATTTGTGTCTTCTCCTTTTTTTTCTTAGTTAAGTTGGCTAGATGGTTATTAATTTGATTAGCCTTTCCAAAGAAACAGCTTTTGGTTTCATTGATTTTTCTCTGTTGTTTAACTGTTTTCAAGTTCATTGATTTCTGCTCTAGTTTTTAAAAATTTGTTTTTTTCTGCTTGCTTTAGGCTTAAATTGCTCTTCATTCTCTAGCTTCCTAAGGTGGAAGCTTACAGTACTGATTTTAGATATTTCTTCTTTTCTAATATGTGCATTCTATGCTGTAAATTTGCCTCTAAGCACTGCTTTTGCTGCAACCCACACATTTTAATGTTATATTTTCATTTAGATCAAAATATGTTTTAATTTATCTTGAGACTTCCTCTTTGACTCATGTGTTTTAGAAGTGAATTGTTCAAACTCAGTATTTGTGGATTTTCTGGCTACCTTTTTTCTTTGATTTCTAGTTTAATTCTATTATAGTCTGAGAACATATTTTATATGATTTCTATCCCTTTAAATTTGTGAAGGTATGTTTTATGGTCCAGAAAGTGGTCTCTCTTGGTGGATGTTCCACGTGAGCTTGAGAAGATTATGTATTCTGATGTTTTGTGGTCAAATATTCTATAAATTTCAATTAGATCAAGTTGATTATAGTGCTGTTAGGTCCACTGTATCCTTACTTATTTTATGATTGCATGATCTATCAAGTGAAAAAGGGTGTTGAAGTCTCCAACTGTAATAGTGGATTTGTCTGTTTTTTTCTTATGATTCTATCAATTTTTGCCTCAAGCATTTTGACACTGTTGTTAGGTACATAGATATTGATATTAAGGATTGTAATGTCTTCCTGGAGAATTAACTCTGTTATCACTGTGTAATATCCTCTTAAGCCCTGATAATTTACTTTATTCTGAGGTCTGCTTTGTCTGAAATTATTATAGTTACTGCAGCTTTGTTCTATATTAGTGTTATCATGGTAGATATTTTGTTATTCCTTTACTTTTAATCTACTTGAGCTTTTATATATATAAAAGTGGGTTTTGTGTTTTATTTAAAAAAATCTACTCTGACAATCTTGTTTTTCAATTGGTATATTTAGATCAATATTCACATTTAAAATACTTATTGATACAGGTGGAATTGACTTCTGTTTGTTCCACCTGTTTATTACTTATTTCTCCGCCTCCCCTTTTTCAGTCTTTGCTGGTTTTTTTTTTTTTTTTTTTTTTTTTTTGCGGTAGACGGGCCTCTCACTGTTGTGGCCTCTCCCCTTGCGGAGCACAGGCTCCGGAGCACAGGCTCAGTGGCCATGGCTCACGGGCCCAGCCGCTCCGCGGCATGTGGGATCTTCCCAGACCGGGGCACGAACCCGTGTCCCCTGCATCGGCAGGCGGACTCTCAACCACTGCGCCACCAGGGAAGCCCTTTGCTGGTTTTGATTGCACATTTTATGTGACTCATTTTATTTCCTCTCTCAGCATATCAATTATACCTCTAAAAGTGTTTTTTCCCCAGAGTTTGTAATACACATTTACAATTAATATAAGGTTATGTCAAATATCATTATACCACTTCATTTATAGTGTAGGTACTACATAACAGAGTATCTCCAATTCTTCCCTCCCATCCATTATGACATTCCTGTCATTTATTTCATTTATCCATATGCTACAATCATCCGATATATTGTTATTATTATTAGTTCAAACAGATGGTATATTTTAGATCAATTAAGAATAAGAAAAATAAAAAGCTCTTATTTTTTTTTTATTCCTTCTCCTGTACTCTTCCTTTTCTTATATAGATCTGAGTTTCTGACCTATATGATTTTTCTTCTCCCTGAAGAATTTCTTTTAACATTTCTTACAGGGCAGGTTTGGCAATGAATTCTCTCAGTTGTTTGTCCGAGTATTTATTTCTCCTTCACTTTTGAAAGAAAATTTTGTTGGACGTATAATTCAAGTTTGGTGTTTTTCTTTCAACATTTTAAATATTTTGCTCCATTCTCTTCTTGCTTACATGGCTTCTGATGAGAAGTCTACTGTAACTCTTTTAACTCTTGTACTGTTCCTCTGTAGGTAAGGGTTTTTGTTTTGTTTTGTTAAGATTTTTTTCCATTGTCTTTAGTTTTCTTCAGTTTGAATATGATATATCTAGAAATAGAGGGGTTTTTTTGGAATTTATCCTGTTTGGTGTTTGCTGAGGTTTCTGATCTGTTGGTTAGTCATTAATTTTGTTAATCTCTTGATCGTTATTATAGTAGTTCCCCTTTATCAGCAGTTTTGCTTTCTGTGGTTTCAGTTACCTGTGGTCAACTGCAATGCACAGATATTAAAAGGAAAATTCCAAAAATAAGCAATTCATACGTTTTAAATTACACACTGTTCTGAGTGTGATGAAATCTGGTGCTGCCCTGTTCCATCCTACCTGGGATGTGAATCATCTTTTGGCCAGCGTGTCCTACCAGTTAGTCCCTTAGTAGTTTTCTTCTTTATCAGATTGACTGTCATGGTGTCACTGTGCTTGTTTTTAAGTAACCCTTATTTTACTTAATAATGGCCCTAAAGGGCAAGGGTAGTGATGTTGGCAATTTGGATATGCTAAAGAAAAGCCGTAAAGTACTTCCTTTAAGTGGAAAGGTGAAAGTTCTTGGCTTAATAAGGAAAGGAAAAAAATCGTATGCTGAAGTTGCTAAGACTTACGGTAAGAATGAGTCTTCTATCTGTGAAATTGTGAAGAAGGAAAAAGAAATTTGTGCTCGTTTTACCATTGCACCTAAAACAGCAGAAGTTGAGACCACAGTGTGTAGTACTTAGTTAACTAACTAAGACGGAAAAGGCATTAAATTTGTACAGTAAGATATTTTGAGAGTGAGAGAGATACCCCATTCACATAACTTTTATTACAGTATATTGTATAATTGTTCCATTTTATTAGTTATTCTTATTAATCTCTTACTTACCTAATTTATAAGTTAAACTTTATTATAGGTATGTATATATAGGAAAAACATGATAGACACATATAGGGTTTGGTACTGCCCACAGTTTTAGGCATCCACTGAGGGTCTTAGAACATATTCTATGAACTAATGTACTTCAGATATTTCTTCTGTTCTATTTTCTCTTTCTTCTCCTTGTGATCTTCCAATTATGCTTATGTTACACTTTTTGAAATTGTCCCACAGTTTTGGATATTCTGTTTTTAACATTCTTTATTCTCTTTGTATTTCACTCTGGGAAGTTTCTGTTGACACCCCTTTAAACTCACTGATTCTTTCCTCAGCCATATCCAGTCTAATGATGTGCCCATCAAAGGCAGTCTTCATTTCTGTTCAGTATTTTTTATTTGCAGCATTTATTTTTTATTCTCTCTTAGAGTTTCCATCTCTTTGCTTACCTTGTCCATCTGTTCTTGCATGTTGTTTACTTTTTCCATTGGCGCCCTTAAAATATTAATCATAGTTATTTAAAATTCTGTCTGATAATTCCACAATCTGTTTCATATCTGAGTCTTGTTCCGATTCTTGCTTTATCTCTTCATACTATTTTTTCCCATTGCTGTTTTTTTTTTTTTTTTTTAGAATATCTTGTAATTTTTTGTTGAAATTTGGACGTGATGTATTGGGTAATAAGAACTTGGGTAAAAGGGCTTTAGTGTGAGATTTTAAGTTGACCTAGCCTGGAGTTGGGTTGTGTTTTAGCTTTAGGTACCAGGAGTCTTAAAGTTCTCTGGTGTATTTGTGTTTGTCTCCCCTATTTTGGTGGAGGGGGCTTTTCTTAGAATTCCTACTTAAGTAGAGTCTGCACCTTGAAGCTCTTTCAACAGAAATCCACCGTTATACTGGAGTCCTCCTGATATGGTGGCAAGATGTGGGGGGTGTTCTATAATTTTACGATAAAATCTTAGTCTTTTAGTGGACCTGTGTCTCTGGGCCTCTACAGGTGTACTTAGTTTCTTCTTCCCTTAGGTGAGACAGGAAGGCTGGAGGGTGCTGGTGTGGGGTAACTGACCTTTTTCATATACGGGATAAAGCTCTATGTGGGATAAGGCAAAGTCTTTCCTAGAGAATAGGCCTTTGTATGGAGAATGCTCTTGACCTGTTTCCCCTCCTTCTCCCATAGCTTTTACGAGATCTCTTTCTTGGCTTTTCACTGTGAGAACCTGCTGGGGTTCCTAGAAGTGAAACCCACAAAGCCATGGGGGTCTAAGACTGTGGCCCACAGGAGTTTCTCACTCTCCTGCTAGTTCACATTCAGCCTCCAGCAGTTTGTCAAAATTACTCTTTAAGTGTTTCTTCTAGTTGTGGCTCTAGTGATTTCTGCTCCAGGTAAGCTGTGACTCTGTGTTCATCTGTGAAGGTTTGGGTTTAGAGAGTTTCAGATGCACAAAAAATACAATTGCAAAGTAATTTTGTGGTCATAGATTTCAATAAAAAATTTAATGGCTATAAATATATTTTGTTTTGATAAGCCAAGGTGATAATGCAGTAAATCAAAATTGAAATCCCTTGTTAAAAACTCACTGAGAAAATTCTAAACTTTCATAAGACTAATAAATTTCTAGTCACCATTCATCAAAGAAAGAACCCAATGCCATTGGAGTAGCCAGCCACTCAGACAACTGTGTTACTACCAATGGTGGTATGCTTAATGAAAAATTGTGTCCCCTAAAAAGTAATCCGTTGATTGTGTCCAATGAGTATTATGAAAACTTAATACAGTAGGAGAATTGCCTGTGCTCTACAAAATGTAATAGCTCTCTGTAATCCTTTGTCAAGTGAGGCAGGGCACACCTAAATAAATAGTAAAATAAATTAGAATGTGTTTGGATCATATATTCTTAAATGCATAAAGGATTGGCATGTTAATTTATTACATTAAGGTTGTAACTTTTTACTGGTATCCTATTAGCTAGAAAAAGTCAGTGCCATTTCCAAGCAGGCTTCACGTGGTTTTAGTGAGAACAGCTCTGACCCCCCAGTTACTGTCTCTCACAAATCCCCATCATACAGTCATAGAGCTAGAAGGAGACCCATGGACTATAAAGGGACACAGTAGCATGTAAAGGCTGGCGCCTGCCCATCTACACATGAAAGATCACAGAAAGATATTTGCAATAAGGAACAGCAAGTTGTGACCACTCTCCAGATCTGTATCCATCAGACAGAGGTTGACACCTGTGACAGGTACATTCTGATTTCCACATGCTTTGTGCAGAATCAGACGTGCTCGCAGCAGCATGGCAGCCAAATGTCAAGTGCTGCACCTCTCAACATGGAGACACTCAGAAACCCTGGCTGGAAAAGGAACTTGGATTCACCTCTTGAAGTGCACACCATGCGGGAGAGCTAGGCCAGGAGAGGGTTCTGTTAAGCCTTGTCCAACAACAGGTACAGGAGTCGTGCGTGCTGACATGCCTCTTCCCAGTGCTCCACATTCTGGCACCTCCCTGCCCCGCTCCCACATGGCAGAGGGGCAGCGAGGGTGTCTCCTTGCCCCCTTGCTGTTCCAGGTGGGGTCTAGTGAGAGGGAAGAGAGTGCATAATTTTGGAGCAGGAAATAAAGGTTGTGTGCAGACTTAAACTGGGCCTGCAAACTCAGGCTGGAAATCATCTGACAAATTAGATTATTCCTTGGGATTTAGGAGCTCCTACAAGGAGAGTATGTTGAGAGAAAAGTCAAATTTCTAGAACCCTTTAAACCAGAAGCTAGGTCTTGGTGGGCACTATTTTAGGTGGAAACTTCAGATAGACCCTTAAGAAGCAGCTTTCCCAGGACCAGAGCTACTTCTGAAGGGAAGGAAGGAGCTTTCACCCCCTTAGGTGTGACTCTTGGCCTTTGGGAATACTCTCAAAATCACCTTGGGACTGGAAATGGTGGGGCTGACATCTAACTTCCAGAAGGCTGATGTTTTTCTCCCAGGGTGGGGTTGCAGGGATCCATGCACATTCTCTGGTGACCTTCCTTGCAACCCAGAACAGGTATGAGATGTCCCTGGGAAGAGAGTGTGGTCTCAGGCTTCTGCAACTGAGATGCTGGCTGCTGTCATAGCATGGAGCCAAGCAGGGCACTTAGGAGACAACGTGGCCCGAATCCCTACAGAACTGCTTTTACTGAAATGTTCTGTAGGATAAGAGCTAACCTAACAGACAGCTCTATGCAGTATGTCCTTAGTCTGTTACTATAGGGACGTTGGAGATAGTGGTGTTATTTCATCTGGTGTTTTTCTTTTTTAATTTTGTGGACACAAGGAATCTAATAAGTTATATTTTTCCTCCTGCCCTCCCTTCTTTCCTTTCTTCCCTCCTTCCTCCCCCCCCCCTTTTTTTTTTTGCTAGAAAGTTCAGAACCTCAGGTCTGTGGCCTACCATGCATAAAAGCATATGTCATTAGGGTATGCATACTTCCTGCCTTCATATTTACCCCTTTTGTCATCTTGGCGAGCCAACTTCTGTCCTTTTTAGAGGAAGGTCGGTATAAACACCCAAACTGGTAAATGAGCTTCCCCACCCAGGCATTGAGCTGGGACGTAGGCTTTTACTAGTTGGTTCTGGGAACTCCGTTAGCACAGAGTATAAACTTTGGTGGACTCAAAGTACTGATAAAAGGCCCAAGGGCCTGATTTATGATGACATGAGAGGTTAGGCCTGGTGAGAATCTGACCCACTGACTTGGAAATACTCATTTTTCTACGTGGTTGAGAGAACTTGGACTTTGATGTCAGAAAGACATCTGTTGGGGGCTTCCCTGGTGGTGCAGTGGTTAAGAATCTGCTTGCTAATGCAGGGGACATGGGTTCGAGCCCTGGTCTGGGAAGATCCCACATGCCACGGAGCAGCTAAGCCCATGCGCCACAACTACTGAGCCTGAGCTCTAGAGCCTGCAAGCCGCAACTCCTGAGCCCGCGGGCCACAGCTATTGAAGCCCGTGCACCTAGAGCCCGTGCTCCTCAGCAAGAGAAGCCACCGCAATGAGAAGCCTGTGCACCACAATGAAAAGTAGCCCCCGCTCACTGAAACTAGAGAAAGCCCGCCTGCAGCAGCGAAGACCTGATGCAGCCCAAAGGAAGGAAGAAAGAGAGAGAAAGACATCTGTTGGATTTCTGGGACTGCCACTTATGTGAACCTCAGCATGCCCTAGAACCTCACGGAAGCCTCGGTGTCCTCACCAGTAAAATGGGAATAGGAACCTGGATATGGTTGTTATGAGTTTACTTGAAGAGTCTCTGTAGCACCCAGCATGTTGTTTCCTCCTCCTATTGGGATAAATGTGTTTGGAACTTCCCTGCTTTTTCCAATCTCTGGGAAGATGTGGACGTTCATGCCTTGCTTTGAAACGATCCTGGCACCCCGGGGACTTGTCCGGAAATTCAGCTTGTGTTCGAGCCTGTTTAAGGGGCTTTTGCTTTCATCTTCAGGGGCCAAATGCCAGTGGCTGCTTTTAATGAAACCAAATCCTTCCTAGTTCTGTGTGATTTGGGGATTTGCTTCCTCAGCCTGGGCAGCAGTCGGATACATTCCGTTTTCTTTATTTTCCAAGTGACCCCAGAGCACTTTGTGATTCTAAAACTGACCTACTGGGAGAAGCAAAATAAACTCTTCCATTCTATCTTCTCTTTCTCCCACCGTGTTTGGGAATGATCTGACTTAATATACCTACCCTCCAGCTTGCTGGCTCCAGAGTGATAACAGCTAACATAAGTACATTTATCACTTACATACTCTGGGCAGGCTCTGCAGTGCATCCCTGACAAACCGATACCTTCTCCAGCCATTGGTGGCTCAGGAGCCAAACAAGAAGAAGAGAGAAGTAAAATCACCAAAAAAAGTAACCAAACAAAAATATTAAATCTTTTAGCCCCCAGGGAGAGTACATATCCCTTTTCCATTCCTCGTCAATAGATTATAATCTCTTCTCTTCAGAAACTGGCTGTCGGGATAACACAATAAGCCCTTAAATTGGTGCTTTCTGGTGGAATGATTTTGGGGAGAAGATGGTTTATAGTGAGGAAACAGTGAGGTTTGCTTATTGGTTAACTTTTGATGCTTCTTTTTTCTCTGTGCTTTTCTCTTTGGGCCCAAAGCAAGAATGCCTCGGTGAGAAAAGGGATTGGCTGGAAAGCCCTTGAAGCAAATGCTGTCATTGTCCCTGAAAGCACTGGCCAGGAGCCTTTGCCACTGGAATATGCCTCTTCCAGTGCGATTGGCAAGACCATTCCTATTGTGAGATCAGAATATTTAGCTAGATGTGATTAAATATTCAGTCAATCACACTCCCCTTCTCAGAGTCCACATATCACTTCGTGGTTATGTTTGGCCTCCCCTGTAGGCCTATCTGCATGGGTAGAAAGTGCTGGTCCCATGCATTTTGAGTATCCAGTCCTTGGGACAGTTCTGGCTCAGCGTGAATTACTAAAAAAGCATCCTTTTAGTACATCAGCCTGGTGAGCTTGGTATCATGCAGGTCCTCCTCTAAGTATAGATTTGTCTTTTGGGTGCTGACAAACCTGGTCCCTGAGCCTTTATGTCTGGGTCTTGGTACGTTCACCAAGGAACGAAAGCCGTCTGGAAAACTATTGGGAAACAGCCTTCTGTCCTTTCTCCAGGCAGACTACATCCCCCTTTTATCATTCCTCTTCTTGTTACCCTTTAAAATCAGTCATTTACAAACATATTTTGATCCCAACTGTGTGCTAGACTCTTTGCTAGGCACTGGATTATAACTATAAAGCTATAAACCATGAAAAGGTTTCTGCTGCCTTGGCATTTAGAGTCTAGTGGGAAAGACGAACTGTGCAAAGTAAACAAAGGAACAAGGCAATTTCAGATAGTGGTAAGTGCTAAGACAAAAGTAAATTGAGCATTGTGATCTGGGGTGCACAACAATATTAGTTTCTGCAGTCAGAGAAGGCCTCTCTGAGGAGGTGACTTTGGACTTAACACAGAATGGGAACCCAGGGAAGGGAGCCATGGGAAAATCATGGGGAAATGTTCTACCTCTCACCTTTCTAACTAGAAGGCCAGATTTTGGTTGAAGATTGGGTGGAAGGGACTGTATGGATCATACTCACAATACATATTTTCTTAGCCCAGAATTGGATACTGTCTGCTATGGGCTGATTTATGGCCCCCTCCCCCAGTTTATACGTTGATGTCCTAACTTTCAGTACCTCAGAATGTGACTGTATTTGGAAATAGGGTCTTTAGAGAGGTAACTAAGTTAAAATTAGGTCATTAAGGTGGGCTCTATCTAATATGGCTGGTGTCGTAAGAAGAGGAGATTTGGACACAGACACACACAGAGGGAAGACCATATGAAGACACAGGGAGAAGACAGCCATCTACAAGTCACGCACAGAGGCCTCAGAAGAAACCTACTCTGTTAACACCTTGGTGATGGACACCTAGCATCCGGAACTGTGAGGAAATAAATTTGTTAGTTAAGCCACCAAGCCTGTGCTTTTTTTGTTATGGCCTCTCTAGCAAACGAATATACTGTCCAAAGAGAAAAGTCTTTGAAATTGGGACGGTCTCAGAGGTCTCCAAACCAAGTGGTTACCAGCCAGTTCAGGCCAGTCCCATCGAAGGCTCATCCCCAGGTCAGAGCTCTGGCAGCAGCGTTGAAAGTTCAACCTTCCCTTCCCTGTGAGACCATCACCTCCATTCCTGCTGACATGAGACGTTTGTGAAGCAGCAGCCACCTTCCCAGGATTGGAACCACTGGCCTTACCATTGTGAATGAGTCAGATTATAGACCAGTGTTCTTACTTGCATGCCCAGACTGTCTGTGTATAATTAACTGTTACAGTAATAATGATGATGATATGAAGCACTGAAGGGCCTTTGCAATTTGGGGCCTATAAATATATAACATTATTTTCATTATTATAATCAGGTATGGATACCTGGATAAAAAGCCATTTCTCAGTGGTGTAATAATACATGACCATAAAAGTACCTAAAAGTCTTAATATTTTCCCCTATTAGAAATATGACCATCAAGTTAGTATCATTATAATTAAATCACCTTAAAAAACTATCCTGGATCTGCATAGGGGTATGTACTACCTTTTCCACAGTGAATGTTCTCACTGGCTCCTTTTAAATGGTTTATGAGGACTGGGCCTTTGGCACTTGGTCATGGAGACAAGACTTTGGAAACATCTGTTTTGGAAAAGGGAAATCATCTATAAAATGTAATCAGCCAATAATGGCACACCTACCTACAATGAGCAAGTTTCAGAAGGGGAGTTGGGGCAATGCATGCTCTACCTGGAGAGCATTTTCTGTGAATCAGGAGAATTTTATTAGCTAAAAATGTAGTAAAATTCTAAGCCAATTTGAAGGGCATGTGTAACAGTTGGGGCAGATGTGTTAAGTGGTCACGAATTACTTGGAAGCCATCTCCATAGGGGCAGAGAGAAGACCTAACACCAGGGGGACTGTTTGTTTTCCTTCCCTCTGTCCCTTCTTCCCTTTTTCTTTCTGCCGTTTTCATTGATTTTCAGAGGGTTTTAAAGAAATTTGGAAGGGAAATCTCCCAGTACGCATCATGGAATCTGCTCCCTCTGAGGTTGGGGAAGCCCAGGATAAGAGGGCTGCCTAACGTGGAACAAGCGGTCCTGCTCCTCTCTCCCTCCCTCCTCCTCTGCCTCCTTCAGCCCTACCAGACTTTGCTCACAAGCCAAAGAAGAAACAGAATAAAGCAGATTGCAGAGGAATCTTTTGGAACTTAAAGCAGATTCTGATGAAGTGTGGTAATTCTGAAAAATCTTAATTAATGTCTCACTGGTGATTTCAGTAACTGGGGGCTTGTGAGGTGAGTGAAGCCAGAAATGGAGCAATTCAGTTATAAAAGGCTCTGAGAACTGCACAGACATGTAGTGGAGATAGGCTACTCACTCAAATACCCACATGAAGGGAGCAGAGTTGGAGAAGACTCTTGGTCCAGCAATCAGACCAGGTATGTGGGAGTCTATTTGATGCCAAGTCTCATTGAAAGCTCTTTTCATTTCTCTGATCTTCATTGTTCTTGTCTACGAAACAGGCTTAACATGAACATTATGTCTGTACAATTAAATCAACAAAAAACAAACTTGCACCTTGTCCTCAAAATATCCCCCCAGAATGTAACTTGGTGTGGCCACTATGGAGAAACAGTATGGAGGTTCCTTAAAAAACTAAAAGTAGAGTTACCATATGATAACTCCAACAATCCTACTCCTGGGCATAAATCCGGAAAAGACGAAACCTCTAATTCAAAAAGATACCTGCATCCCCAATGTTCATAGCAGCATTATTTACAATAGCCAAGACATGGAAGCAACCCAAGTGTCCATGAACAGATGAATGGATAAAGAAGATGTGGTTTATATATACAATGAAATATTACTCAGCCAAAAAAAAAAGAATGAAGTAATGCCATTTGCAGCAACATGGATGGACCTAGAGATTATCATACTAGCTGAAGTAAGTCAGAAAGAGAAAGACAAATATTATATGATATCACTTATATGTGGAATCTAAAAAACAGTACAAGTGAACTTATGTATAAAACGGAAACAGACTCACAGACATAGAAAACAAACTACCGAAGGGGAATGGGTGGGGAGGGATAAACTGGGAGTATGGGATTAACAGATGCACACTACCATATATAAAATAGATAAAAAGGATTTACTGTATAGCACAGGGAACTATATTCAATATCTTGTAACAAACTATAATGGAAAAGAATTGAAAAAAAGAATATAGATATATACATATTTATATGTATAAACTAATCACTTTTCTGTACACCTGAAACTAACACAATATTGTAAATCAACTATACTTCAATAAAAAATAAATAAATAAAAATACACCCCCCTGCCCCACAACCAAACCTGAAAATCTGAAAACTAAGTAAATTAACTGGTTGAGAGAACAACTTTTCAACTGATCGTTTAACCTCATAGAGAACCTAACAAACCAAATGTTTGACTGAAGTTACATTTTTTTTTTCTCACTGACCACAAACTGGTTGGTGTATAGAATAAGCCTTGGCTCCAAATACTTTTGTATGCCTTGTTGCCCCAAGTCTAAACTCCTCTCCTTCTCGTTTCCAGGCTCTCCATCCCTAGCCCCAACCTCCCCCTCTAATTTAACTTCTCACCACTCCCTAATACTCACTTCTAACTTGAGTCAGGCTGGTGTTTTCTCTCCATGTCCTCCTCAATCCCATCTCTGTGTTCTTGTTTATGTTGTTTACTTTTCCTGAGATGAACACAATGTCCCTAACGTTGTCCCTAGCCATTCATTCATTCATTCATTCATTCATTCATGTCTTGAATACCAGGCACTATGTGTCAGATGTTATGCAAGTTTCCATTGGAGGGGTACAAAAGACTTAGGCAAGATCACTTCCTTTTTTGGCCTCTGTGGCTTTTTCTTTCTAGAAAGGGCAGGGTGGGAGATGGACATTCATTCAACACCAAACAAGTTGATAGTGTTGTATGTCATGTGTCACCGTTCTCTGTTCCTGCCGCAGCTCCGTGGGAAGCCCGTCCTGGCGTTGGGCTCCCCAGCTGTCTCCTGTGTGCTCACACCCAAGTCTGAGCAGCTGAAGGACATCTACCCATTCTTCTCCTTCCTCTGGTTCTGTCATGGCCACTCTCTGGACCCCCAACCTCTGGGCTCAGCTGTCCTTGCTGTTGGATGCTACCCTTCTGCAAATGCCCTCCCCATCCCTCTCTTCTTTGGCCACAAACGCTGCTTCGACTGTAGCCTCCTTGTGGTGCGAACACCACCCGACATACACCGATAGAGGAACCCAAGGGAACTGCCTCCAACATCCTGCAGAGGTTTTGGAGGGAATAGAGCTTTTAGGGTTTACTGATAGCCATCTCTGACCCTGGGAACCAGACACAAGGTCATTGGGGGTTGCAGTTGAGACATCCCACCCTGCTTGATGACTCCTGCCCCAATGATGAACTCCTACCTGACTGCATCTCCTGTAGGAAAAGTTTTGACCCAGGAAGCTCCTGCCCTACCAGCTCACCAGATAGCCCCAAACACCTCTGATTCTCAGCAGTGCACTCACCCTGGCCTCAATCCAGAACTCCTTGCTACTTTGTTTATGTCCCAAGTATTATATGGGGGTGGAGGAAGACATCAATGAGGAGGTACCAGAGAAGGTTTAGAAAGATGAATCACTAGATGGTGAGTGGGGGGAAATCCACTCAGGAGAAGGAGCAGCGTGCTCAAAGGTACAACAGCCTGGAAGAGCATGGAGTGAAGTAGCTCATGTCTGGGGAACAGGGTGTGTTTTAGGAAGAGGAAGTAGGCTGGGAGGTTAGACTGCAACCAGACCCATAAAGGGTCTTATAGTCCATTGTAAGGCATTGGGACTCTGTAAGTGTGGGCTTTATGGCAAAGCAGTCAGTAAATATTTGTTGGATTTAAAATGCCTGGCTGTGTACTATGATTCAGGCTCTACTTCATATACAGATTCATTCTTGGTGTAAGTTCCTTCCCGTAACTATTTTTCTTTCAATGTGTGTTTTGTTTTTTTCCAATTTTATTCTAAGATCCTAACATTAATAACCTAAAGAGGAAAAATTGACCTAGCTTAAATTGACTACTTGTGTACCTTGATTTCCCAAACAAATGGAAGAAGGCTTTCCTAATTCCTGGATTTTAAAATTCTACAGGAAAAAAAAAATGGTCGAACCCAAAATGTTTAGCCATGGATGGTAATTTTGTGTACACTGAGTAATTTCCAAGTTCTTCCAGGTGGCATAAGGCCCTTTCAGTCTTCATCTTGAGGGGGCCCATGCATTTGACTTATCTTCATATCTCAGATCATACAAAGGGAGTTAGATCCCTTAATCATGTGCTATAATTCAAGTAATGAACATTTGTTGAATACTTTCTTTATTTATTATTGATGATGCCCTTGAGGGTAGGGGACCAGGCCTTCTACTACTTTTGTCACTCCCACCTGAACCAACACAATGTTCTGCACCTAACTGGTCCTTAGAAAAGGCTCATTGAAGTAGGGGAGGTAGATGGTGGGACAAAGAAGTGGCCTTGAATACTGGAGAATGCAAGGGTTTTGGAGTCAACTGAGACTGATTATGGATAACTTTGCTGTGCTGGCTGTTAGATGTGTGATCTTGGGTTAATTTGTCTCTTTCAGTTTTCCTACCCAGGAAGTGGACATAATAATGTCTAACATATAGATCTAATGGGAAGATTTAATAGGATGATATATGAGCAGTGTTGGGCACATAGTAAGAACTAGATTACTAAAATGAACAAACAGATGAACAGAAACAGAATCCAAGAATGCCACAGTGAGCCATAGAGATAAGAACAGCAACCCTATATTCCCCTTTCTCAAAAATGTGGCCCGTGACTATAAAACAAACAGTTGACAGTTTTGATTTATTCAGAACTCAATCTTGTTTCCATATGTTGCACAGGGAAATTCCTTCTTCCACTTTTCCACTTACTGAGTAATCCCATCAGACCCCACCAAGCCCTGTGTCCAGATCAGTGAACATTTGGCCTCATCCCAGGAGAGGCACATTTTTGTACTCCTTTGGGGAAAGCTGACCTGGAAGTAAGAAGGTAAATGAGCACCCCAGTTATCCCTGGAGAAGACATCAGTGGTCTACCCAGGTAGCCCCAGTCATTTCTGCCTCACTTCTTTTTTTTGAACAACAATACTGGCCAGACCTGCTCCTTGAACCCCTGTTTGTGGGAGGGGAGGGTGAGGCCTGGGCAGACCTTGTAGGACCCTCTCTGGGACTTAATGCCTTGATAGTCCTCCATGAGCTTAGTTGGCATCAGGTTTTGCAACTTTTCTGTCCTGAATCCTAATGTTTGAACAGTCTTGCTCTTCAAATGGAACTGAAGGGACTTAACAGTAAGATGCACCTCAGTTTTGGAGTCTGGGATTCTGGGGTCAGGACTTGTCCACTGGGGACTCATCCTCAGCCAGCTCCTCCTTCCATCTCTCATTGCTTCATGCCCTCAAGAGACTGGGGCTCCATTTGTCCCAGAGCACCTGTCCTCACCAAAGACCCAGGACAAGCTAATTCAGTCTGAAGAGTTTGTGACTTAATGTTTTACCCCTCCCAAGGAGTATTTCAGCCACCTTAACTTCATTTCAACAAACATTTGTCAAAGTTCTATGTTACTCAATTGGGGTGCTAGAGATACAAAGATAAAAACAAGACAAAAGGTTTGACACTATTGTCCAAGAGTCTAGCTGGAAAAAATAGTCATATGTAAATAATTAATTTCAAAACTATGTAAAAAGTATGTGTGTGTGCACCCTAAAAGAAAAAAGTATCCATTTTCCCCAAAGAACAAAAAGAGGACACAGGGAGAAATGATGTGACTACTTGGGCTGAATCTCTGATGGTGAAACCCCGAGAATCCTAAAGGAAGAGGCCAGATGCCTCTTGAGCCCTGTTGGCAAGCCCGGTGTTTCCCCATTATAAATCGAGCTCATAAAGCCAGTGCCTGCCTGTCCCCTCCCTTATCATGAGGGTGGAGAAAGGTTCCTGAGGATACAAAGTCACCTCCATCAGTGGGCAAGCAGCCATCTGCTGCTGCTGCTGCTGCACCCATATTAACTCTTTGGGCTCCTGCCGTGTTGTTGAGTCTGGGCCATAGAAGAACACTGGCAGCAAGTCAGGACACCTGAGTTCTAACTAGGCTCTTTGCCTACTTTGGAAGGCGTGTAACCTTTCAGAGCCTTAGCTTCCTGTTCTTGAATTGGTAACACCTGCCCTATTAGTTATGCAGATAAAAATGAGATTATAAATGTGAAAGCAATTGGAAAAATAACACTAGTGCCCTACCATAAAGTTGTATTAATAATTAATCAAAAAGCATTTATTGAGTATCTGTTGTGTGCCTGTAATTTGGCTAGGTGCTAAATAGAGTCCATTAGTCTAGTAGATTTCTAATAACAAAGTAGTTTTTCTAATTCATCTGGTACAGAGAAATTGTCAACAGGGAGTACGTACGTATAGGAGAGAAGACAGTGGCTTGAGAGATTGCTGCAGTTTGAGAGATTGCTGCAGTTATGTCACTGATTAGCTATGTGATGCTAGACAATTATATTCATTCATTTGAGTCTCAGTTTCCCAATCTGTAAAATAAGGTTTTTCATAGATCCCTCTTTCCTACACTCTCCAACTATGGTCTTTCTTCGGGCTGCGATGTTAGAATGGGGCTCAGTAAACCAAGGCACATTAAAATAGAAAATGCTGTAAATTATAACTTAATATGCTGATTCTTTGGAGGAAAATTAACCCAAAGGAATGACACTTCAGTGGGTGAGTATTAGGTATGTACAGTAGGCTAATGAGAGGATTATTTGGGAGCAGGCCTTGCTGGCATGTTCCCTTTGAGGGACCCCGGTGGGGGTACCAAGCGGATAGAAAGTTCCATAGTCTCAGCCTAACGTGGCTGTTGCCTTACATTCTTGCCAATCAGCTCTGTTGGCTCCTCCTAAACGGAGGCTAGTAGGAAAACTCTCCAGGGCAGAGTCTAGAAATACCTGATATTTGTATTCACTTTTATTTTTTAAAGAATGCTCTCACGTGCATTACCTCACTGATCTTTATAACATGTCCACAAGTAGTTAAGTCATTATAATTGCCATCCTGTTTAGCAGAGGAAGGGAAAAGGGTGACTGATGGCAAATGCGACCCAGTGGCTAATGTGGTAAATACATCTGCTTTTCTTCTTGGCCTTTTCCTTCCTTCCTCCCTCCCTCCCTTCCTCCCTCCCTCCCTCCCTCTCTCCCTCCCTCCATCCCTCCTTTTTCCGCTTCTGGCTTTGCCTACAAGTAAAGGGGAAATTCTCTACCGAGGGACTCTTCATTTGTTAACTTCATTACCTAAAAATACAGTCATGTGATTTAGGATGGAGGTCTGGCATTCCTCTTACAAAAGGAGGGCTAATCAGCTAGTACATACACGTTGAACATAGAGTACGTACGTGTTGGCACCAGGGTGGTGCTACAAAGACATGGAAGATGGACCTTTTTTTTCCCACACAGAACTTATGATCTTTTGGGGGAGACGAGGTGTGTTCATGCTACTTTCTACTACTGGTGAGTAGAAAACTATCCAACATTAGTAACAAAATATGAAAACAAAGTCCATATCTATGTAAATGTATTTAACACATAAAGCACATAATGAATTTTGTGTGTGTGTGTGTGTGTGTGTGTGTGTGTAAAAGATACATCAAAAAAGCCTATTTTTTGGGATATGATCAACATCAACATGAAACATTTTTATCTCTGATGGTTACTTTTATGTGTCATCTTGGGGAGGCCACAGTACCCAGATATTTGGTCAAACATTATTCTAGATGTTTCTGTGAAGGTATTTTTAAGATGAGATTAATATTTAAATGGATGACTTTGAGTAAACAGATTACCCTCCATAATGTGGGTGGGCCTCATTCAGTCAGTTGAAGGCCTTAATAGAAAAAGACTTAATAGAAAATAGGAAGAGGGGACTCTGCTAGCAGACTGCCTTTGGATTTGAGCTGCAACCACAACTCTTCCCTGGGTTTCTAGCCTGCTGGCCTACCCTGCAGATTTTGGACTTGACAGCCTCCACAATTTCTTAAAATAAATCTCTCTTTCTATCTCTATAAATATATATGTATATATAGATATGTGCACATATATATGCAATCTATCTATATATACACACACATATACACAATATATGTATATATATCTCTAAATACATCTTATTGGATCTCTGGAGAACCTGTCCTTCTCTCACTGTCCTTAGAATACCCAATCCTCTATAGTAACCTAGAGTCCCAGTATGAGAGAAGGTCACATCTCTCTGTGTGGGGTGAGAGCCCCTTGTGGGTTGCATGTTTGTGGTTGGGTGGGAGGTGGGGGGAATTCCCATCTTCTCTCTTTCTTGGTAATTTTCTCTGCCCTCTGGCTGGCTGCTGTAATTGACCCCCCATGGTTAGTGCATGGGGAGTGATGAGGGAACAGAGCATAAAGAGTCCTGGTGGGAATTGCACTCTTGTAAGCCAGCTTCAGGATCTCTGGATCCAGCTGATGTTTCAGCTGATACTTTCCCTTGTGTACACCTTCCTGGGGCCTCCAGAGGCTCCAGACCCTGTGGCTAGCATGGCCTCTGACATGGTCATACCCTTTTTGGCCAAGTGCTCCCCACTAGTCCCCTATTCTCCAGGGATCCAGTCCACACAGGACCCCAGTCCTCTTGAGCAGGGCTTAAAATGGCTCTAGTCTGGCTTTGCCTCCTGTGGGGTCTCCGTCTGGTCAATAACACACAGTGATATAGCACTGCTCTTGTCCCAGGTACTACTTTAAGCGCCTTACATATATTAGCTCATTTAGTTCCACCTGTGGAAAGCTATGATACAGAGAGGAGGCAGAAGATGAAGTGGAGGCCAAAGAGATTTCCATACGGTGGGATTTATTATTTCCTTCTTATTTTTAAAGTTGTTCCATGAAGTGAGTTGAGCTCATGGAACATTATTCAGCCACAGGACAGCCCTGGAAAAACCTATCTTGGCCCTGTTGGGCCTTCTACTTTTAAAAGACTTTATTCACATGTCTAGACAGGTTAACTTGAAGTGAACCATCTTACTTCATAAGAACCAAACTCTCAATCTATTCACATTTTTTATTACCCCACATATATCCTAAGGCTTAAAAGATTCAGCGAGGGAGGTCAACATTATTTTAAAATGATCCAGAGGCCTGATGTGGTGAAAATTGCAAGTCAATATCTTTGGCTGGAGATGGACTCCAAATCGTCAATTGAAATGTCTACGTGTTAAATCTCAGATTACCTTGGCTACTCTTTTTCCTCTTCACTATCCTTAGTTTGTCTCTTCAGCTAGGTTTCCGTTGAAGCCAAAATGATTTACGAGGCTTTTTGAATGTATAAACACATTGCATGTTGGCCTCAGCAGAAAGGTCAAGGTTGGACTGAAGTTTCTCCTATGCAGCACTTATAACCGTGGAAAAAACAGGGTTTAAGGATCCTTTTGGAAGGAAGCGAGCAAGGACCACCTCATGTCCAGAGGGAGCACTGCTTACTATTTGCAAGGGGTCTGCCTTCCAGCGTTAATGAAGGATCCCTGGCTTCAGTGATAAACTTCAAGGGGCAGAGAACTTTGTCCGTTCTCATCACCGTGTTGATTATTACCAATGCTGAGACCAGTGCTGATAGCCTAATTTCACTTTATTTTACTTTTTAAAATAAATGTATTTATTTATTTATTGTTGGCTGCGTTGGGTCTCCATTGCTGCATGCAGGCTTTCTCTAGTTGTGTTGAGTGGGGGCTACTTTTTGTTGTGTTCTGGAGCACGGGCTCTAGGCACGCGGGCTTCAGTAGCTGTGGCACGTGGGCTCAGCAGTTGTGGTGCACGGGCTTAGTTGCTTCGCGGCATGTGGGATCTTCCCAGACCAGGTCTCGAACCCATGTCCCCTGCATTGGCAGGTGGATTCTTAACCATTGCGCCACCAGGGAAGTCCCTTTATTTTTATTTATTTATTTTTGGCGCGCCGCACGGCTTGCGGGATCTTAATTCACCGACCAGGGATTGAATCCACGCCCCTTTCAGTGGAAGTGTAGAGTCTTAACCACTGGACCTCCAGGGGAGTCCCCCATCAGTTTTAAATAATTGAAGAAGATGAGAATAGCAAATAGAGGATTTACTATTAGGTGAGGATAAATATTGTTTCCTGACATTTTATTTTAGTTATACATATATATATATTTAAAATTTATATACTCATATGTGTATACACATACATATTCTGCATTGAGTTGTGATAGAAAATGTTTCTCTTTTAGGATGTGGCAAAATTTCTTAGGATGTAGCACGTGGCAAAATGTGTTCCACAGTCACTACTAATTTTGATGACCAAAAGACAATTACAAAATTCACAAACCACAAGTGATTTTACAAAGACAGATGCATATCACATACACACATGAACACACACACACACACACACACACACACACAAGCGCACACACAGAGTTAACTGCTTTCCCCCAAAGCAACACACAGACTTGGCATCTTACATTGGAAATATGAATAAAGCCCAGTTGAAACCAGTTTTTCCTCAGTTTTATAAATCCAAGGCAATCTAGGGAGTTAGAATAGGGATGTTCTGTCCTAGGGCAAAAGGCTGGAGTCAATATTGGGATCTATTATTGCGATGTAAAAGACCATGGCTTGGTAAACTGCCATCTGAAGGGGGGCATTCTTGCGGCCCCTTCTGATCGTCCTAGAGTCAGAAAAAGGAATGGAGAGAAAGAGAAGGATTTTAGGGAAAAGTGAGGGTATCAAACATTGCTGCCTTTTACAAACATGAACCTTGAGCAAGCTGTGGAAATAGATAATGAGGGACAAAGAAGAAGAGATCTCCTTGCATCCGTGGCATTGTTTCTGTAGATTTCTCAGTGAGGCCTTTGAGCCAGGATCTCTCTGCCTAAATGCTACTGTGCCAGACCTTGTGAACGTGGCTTGCTGAAGCTGCACGTGCCATAATTAATCCGACAAGGTATCTACACTGAAAGAGGAGAAGAGATACTTAGCCTGGTCCAAAGGAGTATGTCAGTGAATAATGGGATGAAGCTAATAGAAGGTAAAATTGGGCTGAATATCAAGGAAAAAAATTAACCTAACACATAAGTCTATTAAAGAGTGGCATGGTCTCTCCAGGGGAACAGTGGCAGGGCCAGTGGTGCTGGAATCATTTACAAGTCGCTGTTGAAAGCCCCTGAGAATATGCTGTGGGGAACAGGACTGAGTTGACAGGAGTGGACAGGATGACCTCAAAGGTTTTTCCATCTTTTGTGTCTACGATTTTGTGATCGTTGGCTCTTCACTGAAGCGTTCCAACTACAGCTACTCTCTGGGGCTTGAAACATATGAAATAATTGTTAGTAAGAAATCCAGCGATGAAACATTTTTGAGGAACCATTCGTTCTTGGCCATCTTTTTCCATTCAAAACTGGGCTGGAGAGAAATGAACAGGATAAAGGAAACAAGAAATCAGAGTTTATTGTTCTCAAAGCTGGTATTATTATTTTAGTCTGTATTTAATCATTCAAAATATTTGATCAAATGCAAAACTATTCTTAAAGGTTGTATTTTGAATATAAAGGCAGTTTCTTTGGGACTAGACCATACTAAATTTCTTATTTCTCAGCAGGTTGTTTTGGTATTGTATAGAAAGAGCCTGTTTTAGGGGTTAACAGATGAAACGAATTCTTGGATAAGCAGCATTGTTCCATCTGCAACATGGTTAGAACTTTTGTACATTTGCATTTCTGTGTTTCAGAATTATTCACACAATAAATTACTCAGGATGTCAACCTTATGCTGAAACAGAAATGACCTACTTTGCGAGGATCTCATGTATTTTAAATTTAACCTTGTGCCTTTTCTTCATCTGGGAACAGGAGAAAGTGAATGAAGAATGGTGAAGTCCTGGGCTTTGTAAATATGATCACAAGGAAACAAAAATTAGGTAAAATAAATTGAGCTCTTACTATGTGCTAGATGTTGTTCTAAGGGTTTGATGTGCATTAACTCATTTATTTTCTTACTGCAACCCAGGAGTTAGTTGCTCTTATTACAGTTGAGGAAACTGAGGCACAGAGAGGTTAAAAGTCTTGCCCAAGTTCACAAAGCCAGTAAGAGGCAGGTCTAAATTCAAAACCTGTATCCCTAACCATTGTTATTTTACCACCTCTCCAAGTATAGTTTCATACTTCCTTTAAGAACAATATTGAGGGCAGAGATTTTGGTCTCTTTTTAGTCACTGATGAACCTCCAGAGCCTAGAACAGTCCCTGGCCCATAATAGGCACCCAGTGCATTTTGGCTGGAAGAATGAATGGAAGTTGATATTGGCAGTTCTGACTTTTTCAGTGCTAAATTCATCTTTTCCAAATTTGCTGATTAAGCGAAAAAGGCAACTTCTTCTCTCTCTTCTGTTTATCTGAACAGTCTCTTAGCTTCAAAAGTTTTTCTTCTAAGTGCCTCCCCTGACTTCTTGGAATAGATTAGCTGCTTTTGAAATAGGGTCCAAAAGTATCCTGCATTTCCTTGACATGGCACTTTTCACACTTTATTGTCATTATTTATGTAGTTGGCCATCTTCCTGGCTACACTGTAAGCTCTGCAATGGCAGGGCCTGTGTTTTGCTCACCACTGTAACTATAGACCCAGCACAGAACTGGGCACAGAGAGGTCTGTTTGTGGATAGTTGTTGAGAGAATGATTGAAAAAAGATATTCTTACTAACTTATTTTTCTACTTGTTATTTACACAGAACTTTTGCAAACTGTATTAGATATCTATTGCAGTATAACAAATTACCAAAAAACTCAGTGGCTTAAACAATAATAAATATGTATTAACTCTTATAATTTCTGTGGGTCAGAAATTCAGGAATGACTTAGCTGGGTGGCTCTGACTCAAGGTCTTTCATGAGGTCGGAGTCAGATGTCAGCTAGGGCTGCAGTTATCTGAAGGCTTGACTCAGGCTAGAGGATCCACTTCCAGGTTGACTCCCTTACTACTCTGTTGTTGGAAGGCCTCAGCTACTTTTCACATGGGCCTCTCCATAGGACTGCTTCAGGGTCTCAATGATGTGGCAGCTGGCTTTCCCCAGAATGAGTGGTATAAGAGAACGTGGTGAATGACCCAGTAAGGCTGACAGTGAGTTGCCTAAGATTAAACTCAGTACTTAAATCCAAGTTTATTCCCCTCTAAGTGTTCTTTCCAACATATCATAGCTATATGGTTAACTAAATAAATTACATATAGCTCTTAGAAAACTCAAGATAAAAAATCGAAATACCAAATTAGAAGTATTGCTTGCATTATAAAAGCATTCACCATACCACAGGATTATTTAAATGGCATATTCAAAATGACTCAGTTTATCAAAGATGAGTTTTAATGTGACTTTTGGGGATGCATTTGTTAGGTAATGAGAAATATAATTTTAAAATGTGTGTTGGAAGCACTCAGTTATATTGGATTGTGAATTTCTTGAAGGCAGGGATAGAGTCAGGTGTATCTTCAGTACCAACCTTGGCACCCAGCCCAGAGGAAGCTTTCAACAAAAGTTTATTAAGTAAAAGGATGGTTATGGCAAAATATCTGTAATTACAATTTCTTAAGAATCTTTTTTGTATATGAAAAGTTGACACATTGTTTTAAAAATACATTTATTCTTATTTTATAGCTAAGAGTCTGATCCCTACTGAGCTTTATATTACTAGACTACCTAAAACTTATTTAGATATTAGTATTGGCCTGATATAACATGTTGTGAAATTTTTTATCCCTGCTGAGTTTTGAGGTTGAAAAATTGACAGATGTTTAATGAAAACAAAGAAAAGGGTCAAAAGAAAAATCTCATCTAAAGAATGGATAAGAGATCTGTTTTCAGAACATGTAGGTAAATGGAATGGTGTTTATTATTAGACTCAATTAACCAACCAAACTATTATCCTAAATCTGAATAAAATCTTTTCCACTGGAAAAAAATACTGAAGAATTAAAGTTTAAAAAAAACATGTTGCACTCTAATTGGTCAAAGACTTGAAGAGATTCTTGGCAGATTTTTCTTTTTTAATAGCCAGGGGGTCCATTGTTTTCTGATTTGAACACTATTGCTGTTTGTAAAGACTTTGTAAGGGAAGGTGAACAGATGCTTCTTTGGAATGATTCCTTATCAAGTCTTGTCTGCAAAATAAGTAGATTATCAGGTTTATGATAGTATGGCTATTAGCATAAGCTCACAAAGGGATCAGATTATGGTAAGACATAGATAAAAGAGTTAAAGAAAGATGTTTGTTGAACAACTACAGTTAAGGATAGAAAGGTTAGCATTAGAATACTGATCACAGTGATAACCTGGTATGAATACTTTGCAACTTTATATAGTTTACCTTTGTGATGGTGGTAATGTAAGATGAGTTCTATTAGTCCTAGTTCAGGTAGCGTAGATGCATATTTCCAAGTGTAAATTTCTCAGTTTTCTACATGTATTTGGAGTTAGTCATTCTTCTGTTAAAATAGTTAACTGTTTAGGGTCTGAAAAGAGAAACATCTATTGATACAACAGGAATGGAAGTATGTGCCATGTGACATTCTACCCTTTCCTCACCCACAGCAGACATTTATCATGGCACATTTTCTCCCTGAGTCATTGTTTGGGGTTTGCAAAGGAGCTGGAGATTGACAAAATTAAAAGAGATCAAAATTATCACCCATGAGAGAGAACTGTATAACTAACAACAGATAGGAATTTGCCTTGATAAATCAATAACTTACTTGTTGGCTAAAGACAGTAAATTAGACTCACTTGAGGGGAGTTATAAGGAAAACATTTGCTCTTTTATGTAAGTTGTCATGGATTGCTATTAAATGTTTTGAATATAAGAGGAATATATAAGAATTAAAAATTTATTTTTAGTTAACATTTTTTAGACTAAGAATATTCAAGAGGTTGACTCCTGTTTTTATGCAAAATATACCCATAAAATATATAGAAAATTAAAACTAGAAAGGACTGTTGAGGCCACTTATTCCCACCTTCTCTCCATTTTATTATTGCCAGAAGTAAGGCTCAGATTGGGGAGCTGATTCATATAAGTTCACAAAGCTCATAAATGATAGCAGTGGGGCTAGTGAAATTGCTGCAGTCTTAGTTGGCCATTCCATCCATATAGCACAGCCTCTTTAGTGATGGCATAAAATAAGTGGATTTCACTATCTCTTCAACTCTAAGGTATGATGTTTCTTTCTAACCCCTCATGAACTCCCTGATAATACATATTTATTTGTTTATTTCCTGTCTCCATCTACTAGAATGTAAACTCCCTGAGGACTAAGTCTGTGTCTGTTTTGTTCTCTACTATTTCCCTATTGTATCCTCCTCATTTATTGAGGATATAGTACATGTTCAAAAAACAGATGCTGCTGAATAAATGAGCTGAGATGAGGCTCAGAATCTTTGCTAATCTCATACTCCAGATAGCTGCCACAAATTGATTGCAGTTAGCTTTCTAGTAACCTGTGCTGGACAGACTCCAAGGTCACCCCCATGATCCTCTCCTCTTGGTGTTCACACCCTTATGTAATCAGTTCTCCCTTGAGAGAGGAAATGATCTGTGACTTGCTTCTACCAATGGAATGCAGCAAAGGTAAAAGAATGTGTGTGATTACATGCATGTGATTTTTATTACATAAGATTATAACACCGGTCTTTCTAAGAGACATTCCTTCTTGCTGGTTTTGAAGAAGCAAGTTGCCATGTTGTGAACTGCCTATGAAGAGGGTCACTTGGCAAGGAACTGAGGGTGGCATGTGTACTCTAAATCCAACACCATAATCTAGGGGAAAATGAAGCTCTCTTTTGAAAGTGAAAAGGCTTAGTTTCTGGTTTGGGCTCTGTTGAATTCACAGGGCCACAGATTCAGCTCTTTTATAATCTACTGGTGTTTAATCATGGTTTATTCATAGAAGTAAGAGCTCTCTTTCCTTTACTTCTACTCACTTGGTTGCCAACATTCAAACTAATTCACAAGATAAGCTGGGCATGGAGTCAGGGTGGGAGCATATCTGGGTATCTTTGTTTATTTCTAAAAATGGTTCTCTACATTTTGAATGTGTTTCAAATCAGCCTGTAGGTGAGTAACCAAAGATGCCATTCTCTAAAAAGGTCCTTTCATTTAAAATGGTTTGTCTGTGTAGACTGTGTATGTTAGTAAAGGGTGATGAAGCCCCTTTAAAAAAAATGGAGTCAAATAATTTTTTATGAGTCTAAATAATCTTAATTATTTTTATCACTGAATTTTGTGGGGTTGGCAGTTTCTGTGTGCGGTGAAACTGTGCCTTTGCATTTCAAAGCCAAATAGAAATAAAATAGACTATGCATAATTTTGCATTGTCCTTGTCCTACCTCTTTATTTCAAGAGTAATCAGAGTTATCAGTATCTTTTACTTTACAAAATCGCTGCTGTTTAACAAAATTGGCTTTATATCAAATCTCATTTTTCCAACTGATTCCATAGATTGTTACTTGGATAGCCATAAAAAAGTCACCAAATAATGAGTTGAGGCTGTTATATGAAGACAATGTTAACATGGTGGCCAGGTCTGCGGGCTCCTGGAACTGTATTGGGTGTGCTTTTGCAGTTACTTTAGAAATACAAGACACTATTTATCACCTCCTTTATCTGTACTTACTTGAGACCAAGGAACACATTTTACTTTGGATAATTGTCCATTTTCTGTATAGAAAGCACTCAGAACTCAGCCCTTCTTAATATTCCTTTGTCAGACTTATTTCCAATGCCTAAGAGAGCTAGCCTGCAATACCTGATTTTACCATTAGGTGCTGCTCCTTAACATTCAACATGTAGTACAGTGATTCCCCTCCCCCGTGCCCTGCCCCAACTAAGTTGAGGACACAAAAGCACCCCATACTTTAAAAAATTTTTGGTATCTTTTTGCTTGAAGAAATATTGTTTCTTCTAAATAAATCGGAAGCCACAGCCCTAACCTGAAAAATTTCCAAGTTTGACATTTAAGTTTTTGTAAAATAAATTAGTGAGCTATTCTAGGAAGGCTATCAGGTTTCACTTTTACAGAACGCTTTTTTTTTTTTAAGTGCAAAAAGATCTTTCTTACAAGAAAATATATTAAATATATTCAAAATGAATAACTTGGGAACTATCTTTGAAATAAATTTTTTTATTGTTTGAATGTTTAGTCTCTTTTTTCTGAGTAAGCTAGAAATTACCTAGATATTTTGATTTCACTGACAACTGCATAAATTTTGCAGGTGTAATTGAATTTTTTGAAAGAAGTGAAAATATGCTTTTCTGTTTTTTAAAAAGGTAGTAGAAAGAATTCCAAAGAAGAAAGGACTTTTACTGACAGAGTGGCATTTCTTATCTTTGTACTTCTGCAACAGACTAGGGATTAACAGTTGTGGCAGCAACAGCTATTTTTTGGGGGGGAGTGGGGTACATACATAATTGATCTGAGGCAATAATTCAATGCTGAAATGGTCTCATGTTCCATGAAAACTTGAAGTAGGATGTCAAAATAGCTCAGATACAATGTTTTGTGACAGTAAGCAGCCAGCAGCCCTCAGCAGAAGCTCTGGAACTTACAGGTTAACTCTGGGTGTTCTGTTAAGGCTACTAGCCCATCTATATCAGTTCCTGGAAAACTACCTGGGAAAGGGAAGATAAGAGTTAAATCTGGCATATGGGAGACAGGTATAATAAAAATAATAAAAACCATAGAACTCACCATATTTCAACATAGAGTCTTACATTCAGGTAAGAAGTTATCTTTATGGGAGGGTTTTCCCCCTTTATTCTTTACTTTTTAATTTTTTTTCTTTACAAAAAAATATTTGGTGATTTTGGAAAATTGTTTCCTGTGAATGAAACTCTTCACTTTAGGGGTGATATGTTGTGACTTATGAGAATTTGAAATACCTGTTATGGATCAGCTCTCACTTAGCAAGGGCTGTATTTGTCAGGTGATGACTGAAGCTGTAAATCAGTATTCTTAGATCTGGAATTTCCTATAGTGAAGCAAATAGCTGCAAACCTCAGCTTTAAGAATAAAATAAAATGAAACAAGCAGTAATAATAATAAAAAAAAAAACCTTGACAGGCAAATTTGGTGTTTCACGTTGTGCATTTCTTTTCAGTCTCTCAAACTTTCTGAACACTATAATTTGTACTGCTGCATCACTATCATCAAAGATACGGGACTTTATAAGCTCTTCTCTTATAGGAATGCCCCCCACCCCCCTTTTTTTTTTAAGAGAAAGGAATGCATAAAAATTCAGCCACTTGAATCTGTGAGCAATCACTCTTCTAGCAAAAGTCTTGTATTTCTTTAGTATGAGAAAGAAAAGAAGGAAGGAAGACTATAAAGAAAGGAAGGAATAGTGGAAGGGAAGGAAGAAGAGAGGGAAAGAAGAGGAAAGAGAGGAAGAGAAAGACAACTTGGGACACATTTTCTTTTGAAAAAGTACGGCACTGAGGTGACAATATTGTGCCATGAGGCTGAGATGATTTCTCAGACCTTCCCCTCCACGTTCAACCACATTCCCTTCCAAGTTTAACAACTCTTATAAATAAATAGCTCACATTCAGAGCACAGTGTTAGTAAACAACGGTTCTTTTACTGTCTGTGGAGAAAACTTTGTCCTGTGTGGATCAGGACTGAATGGTCGTCTTAATTTTAGTTCAGATGTTTTTAAACATTTGAAAGGAATTAAGATGAGATCAGATGAGAGCTGATAGAGAAGTGGCTTTAACAGTCTGTGGGGCTGGAGTCATGGGTTATTCATGGCCTGAGCTTACCATTTAGTCACAAGTCTGAAGTCCATGTCTACTTTTGCTCTCCTGAGGCTGAGATCCACTCATAAGACAGCTGTCCAGAACACGGAGGAGAGCTGAAGTGGTAAAGGAGGAACTTCCAGTAGGTGGTGGAGAGTTTTGCATTGGCTGCTCCTCTGTATTAATAATCAGTTTGTCTCTAAATCCAAAGATATGCTCATCAGTTTTTCAAAAGCAAAATGGGATGGCCATGCCATTTAGCCAGAGGATATGAAGCCGAGTTGAACTTCTCTTCTTACCTGAACCACCTTTCAGTTCTGAGTACCTAGATGTTCTCTCTTTCTGTTATGTTTACCGTCTTGTCATCGCAGTATTCACTCTTTTGTTATCCTTCCTACTTTTTTTTTTTTTTTTTTTTTGCAGTGTGCGGGCCTCTCACTGTTGTGGCCTCTCCCGTTGTGGAGCACAGGCTCCGGAGGCGCAGGCTCAGCGGCCATGGCTCACGGGCCCAGCCGCTCCGCGGCATGTGGGATCTTCCCAGACCGGGGCACGAACCCGTGTCCCCTGCATCGGCAGGCGGACTTTCAACCACTGCGCCACCAGGGAAGCCCTGTTATCCTTCCTACTTGATCTCTCTTCTCCTGAATCATAGATAGGGGAACTAAGGGTGTGGGTAGATAAGAGTCAGTGGGTCCATGGCGCTTCCAGGGTACCATATTTAGAAGTGCCTGGAAGTCAGGAAGGCGACCCTGGCCTTGCTGTGTAAGAACCTGAGCCCACCGTCAGCCAGGGTGCCCACCTTGTGCCCAGAAAGGGGCCTGAAACTAGCTCACCAGCTTTCATTGAAGACTGTGGGACAGAAGGGGCAGTGAATTAGCAGGAGAGATTGGGAGCTGGGATGGAAGAAGATGATTCTGCTTTGAAGCCCTTTAGTCCTGCTCTGCACAGGGTGCTATCTGGGTCTGGGGTTCTTGTAATTTGCTTGACATTCCTGATAGGGTTTGTGGCCTGTTGGCAATTTATCCAGATGTAGAAAAGGATTCTCCTAAGTTAGAAAAAAAAGCCCTGCCTGATCTTAAAAAACAGAACCAAAACACACCTCTGCTTTCCTTCTCCTTGTGACACACAAAGGGGATGGTGAGTGCTGAAATGGAGGAGAGTGGTAATGCAACTGTTCTCAAGTGGTGTTTTGAGAAACCAGGGAGGAGGTACAGGGCCAGGCTGACAGACGCCGTGTGCCGTTGAGTTGTGAGACCAGGAGACACCAAATACCAGAGGTTGAAGAAGGGGCCTCCTGTTAGCTCCTCACGAGCAGTTTCCTCCTCCCCGGGCCTTTCCCTCAGGTGGCCTCACATTTCCTCCGGTCCCTGCAGAAATTCGTCTGCTTTTCAGGTCCTTCCTGTGGGGTTTCTGGGTAACATTCTGGGGACACGGCTTTGGCAGTGAGAACCATTTGGCAAAAGGATGGAGGGTGGGAATGCAGAAGGTCACCCTCTCCCGGGGTTAGGTCTGGCCACAGCCCCACATTGGTTGTAACTCTTCATTCTTTTTTTTTTTTTTTTTTTTAAGATTTATTTATTATTTATTTATTTATCTTATTTATTTTTGGCTGCACAGGGTCTTAGTTGCGGCATGCAGGATCTTTGTTGAGGCATGTGAGATCTTTTTTTGCGGCATGCGGGCTTCTCTCTAGTTGTGGCGTGCGGGTTTTCTCTTCTCTAGTTGTGCATGGGCTCCAGGGCGTGTGGGCTCTATGGTACGCGGGTTCCAGGGTGTGTGGGCTCTGTAGTTTGCAGCACGCAGTCTCTTTAGTTGAGGTGCGCGAGCTCAGTAGTTGTGGCACGCAGGCTTAGTTACCCGCAGCACGTGAGATCTTAGTTCCCTCACCAGGGATTGAACCCACATCCCCTGTGTTGTAAGGTGGATTCTTTACCACTGGACCACCAGGGAAGTCCCAGTAACTTTTTATTCTTGAGATCACAGGGTAAGGAAATAGGGCGCAGGGGAGCCGGGAGAGAGCCTCCCTTTGCTGTCCCAGCTTAGATTTCCATGATTTGAGAAGAGGAAAGCTGAGTAATAACAAGGACTAACTCCCAACCACAGAGACTTCCTCTTATCCTAGAGCAGCGGTTCTGAAATTTTAGCGCATGTCCAAATCTCCTAGAGAGTTTGTTTAGACTCAGATATCTGGGTCCCACTCCCAGAGTTTCTGATTCAGTAGGTCTGAGGTGGGCCTGAGAATGTGTGTCTCTAACAAGCTCCCAGGTGATGCTGGTCCCGCAGGTCCGGGGACGGCACTTGGAGACCCCCTGAAGCTCAGGGCGTGCCCTGGCCCACTGCCTGACTCCATATGTGACCTCTGTAGATAGCTGTGATCCCAGTGTGCTGTAGTATCCTCCCACATGTCTGCCTGCTTTTTCAAGTTCTGCGGTCCTCGAGAGAGTTTCTTTGTTTCTAGGGCAGAGCTTGGCAGGTCGAGAGTGTTCAGAACGATTTTGTTGAAGGGTGATTTTTGAGATGCTGTATCACAGGCTTTGATGTGTTTTAGAACCATAGAATGTTATGGGAATTTAGAGCTGACCCAATCCAACCAAGTTGTTCTACAAACAGAGAAACTGAAGTTCAGAAAGACCCAGGTCACAAGATAACACAAGATTGCCCAGGATCACACAGCTAGCCAGTTGTATACTTCAATTAAGTGCCCTAATTATTTCCAAGGTTTATTGAGCAGTTGTTCACCATGTGCTGGAAACCTGGCTAAACACTGTAAGTTCTCATTTAGTTCTTTGTAGGATCTCCCTGTATTATCATTTAATTCTCAGAGTAACCCTATGAGTCAGTACAATTATTGTACTCATTTTGCAGGTATTAAAACTGAGGCTCTGATAGGTAAATAAATTGCCTCAGTCACATGGTAGGTGAGGAGCCAGGCAGTGTGGCCAGAGAATGAGCTATTAACCATTACACTATTCTGCCTGATGTGTAGTTGGTGCTCAATGAATGCTGAAGTTCTGACAAGTTTAGTTTCCCTACCTGTGACATGGGGAATCACTTCTTGCGTAGATTTTTGAAGGCCAAAATGAGAAATACGTATTAAAGCCCTTTGAGACTGTGAAGGGCTGGATGATGCCATCGGAAGAGTGGATTTGTTGTCTCCAAAGCGTTTTCACAGACACTGTGCTTCTATGGGTGCTTTCCCCTCCAGCTGAGATGCTCTGCCACGTTCCTTCCACAGCTGGCCAGGTCCTACTCTTACAGAGTCTTGAGCACCCTCCTTAATACACCTGTGTTCTGTGTACATGTATTTTCTTTTTCTTCTTTTTTTAGATCTCATTCAGATTTTGTTGCTTTACATTGTAACGTGTTGGCTCACACACCTGTATGTAGTCTGTACTGAATTGTCAGGCAGGGACCCTACTGTACCCCCATGTCTGTACTCCCAGGAGTATCATGTGGAGGGGTGCTGGCTGAACTGGATGTGCACATACAGCATTATCAGAACCTGGATAGGTGAGCTGGGCAGGTATTACAATCCCCAGACCAGACAGTAAGAGGGCTGAGCCAGGCTTAGCCTTGGGGTGGCCCACGCTCCCACAGTGAGTTCCTGGTAGAACTTCACCAAGAGCCCAGTCTTCTACGCTCCTGTTCACGTCACCTGCCCGTGAGTGGGTCAGTGGGATGGAAAATTAGGACCATCCTTTTCCTTGCAGTTGCCTCCAGGCCCTCCTAATTTTTGGCTGACCAGCCATGATTCTTTCTCAGATATCCAGGTCCTTCCAAAATGATCAGGAAACTTCCTGAGACTGCCCAGCTTCTGGTCTCTGAGATTTGGGAAAATCATGCCTCTGATGGGGTAGAGACGTCCTGGAAGAGGAGAAGGAGGAGGAGGGTGAGGGGGAGGGGAGGAGGGGGAGGGGAGGAGGAGTGTAGTCTCACAGAATCTCAAGTTTTGTGGGCCCCTCAACCAGAGCCCGGCTTTGAATGAGGGGCAGGAAAATCTTGCTGTTGCCCCTTCCTCCCTACAGACAGACAGACAGACAGACAGACACACACACACACACACACACAAAATAAGTATATGTATGTATACCAGATATGTATATCTATATTTATATATCTGTATGTATCTATATATGTCTATATCTATATATCTATACTTACATCTATATCTGTATACACACGTATGTTATGGCTGCTTTGGGACTGACTGAATTTTCCTCCCTCCTCAGCTGAGCTCCCTTTGGGAACATGGCCCTGGTGGTAATTTTGGAGTGTTTGAATCAGTCTATGTCATCCCACACCAGAGGCTTTTTTCTTTCTCTTGGTTGTTACTACCAGCTCTCTTTGGTTTGCTCTGTTCTGTATTCTCAGTTAGGGATAAAATATGGTTTATCCTCGCTGGCTTGGAGGGAATGATTCACTAGAGGTTGAACCCTTCAGGAATAGTACACTGATGCAGGAATTAAGATGATTTGGGTCCACCTCAGCATACCCTGCATGTTTCAAAGACAGGGTGGAGCCAGCCCCTCATGCACACACCAGCCTCCTGGAGAGCTTTATGATGGCGACTCCCCTCCCCTGTTCAACGCAGGGCATGCTTTTGCGCACTTCAGTGAACGTGGATGCCAGGAGCAGAGACCAGTTTGAATGTGAGCCAAGTGGCTACTTTGGCTCTGGCCACCCTAGGACATCAGGGCGGATCCAGGGGCAGCTCCTGAGACCCAGGTGAAGGCCTATGAGGAAGGTGCACAGAGCCTCCAGGCCTTGGCCTGCCCTGTAGAGAATTTCCTTTCTCGTCTCCTCCTCTCTGCCTATCCACATCCTGCTTCCTCTGGGTCCAGTTCTACACCCCAGTTCTGCTGAGAAACCCCTGTCTTGGCAGGGGAGCATTGGTCATGTTGTCCGGTGGATCTCATGGCCATGCACTTGAGGATGCATGGGGCATTGTCACAGACACGCCCACATCAGGCAGTGAATAGTTGATGTCAGACTGGTGCGGGTAGGCCTAGGACCAGGGCCTGGAATGATGGGAGGCTCCTCCACTGTCTCGAGAAGGAACGTTTTAATTTCAGACTCCTCATCTCTCAAATGGATGCGATTAGTCTGCTTTCCCCTGGGGAAGGAACAAGAAGGGTCTGAGGAAGAGCAATAACGTCCTTTTAGGGCACTTCGGAAACCACAGGACTCAGTCTTGAGGAGTCTCCTAAATAATACAGAGTTCTGTGCTTTTCTAGGCACATGAACTCTAAATCCCCTAACTTTTCTCTCACTCTCAAGAGCATGTTGGGATGGAGGTGACAGTGACCTTATCATGGGGGAAATCTTGAATCTCTTCTCAATTATTAAAACAAAACAAATTATTTTCAAACCATAAATTGTTATGGGAACAATTTGCCTGTGACTTAGGTCATATCTGTTAGAGACACACGGTTGCTTTCCAGCACAGTTGAACTGTGTTTCTGACATGCACAGTCTACCTTTGATAATAGACAGTCCTATACTGTTCACCATTTGGGGTTTGAGTGTTATCTCCCTAACAATATTGTAGGACAATGGTGTTAGGGCTGGAAGGAATATTAAAGTCATCTAGTTCAATCCCCTTATTTAATGGATGAGGAAAGTGTTCAGAGAGGTAGGTCATTCACTCAAGGTCACACAGTGAATTATGAGCTGGTAATGGAATCTGGTCTTTCAACTCTTAGTCTAGTGCTCTCTCCCCTTTGTGATGCCATCTGTGTCATTATGGCATGTTGGCCATATATCCTGTTCATAAAAGGACCCAGGGAAGCAGATACCAAACCTCACCTGGGCGCCATGTCCATAAAAGAAAGAATGAATTAAAAATATGGATGAAGTCTCCTTGAGAGTTCTACCATATTGCCCATTCCTTCCTTAATATAGCTGACATTTCCACCACAGGCTTCTTTATATTTGAGAATATTTGAAAGCAACTCAACTGTCCAAAAGGGAGATTGGTAAAGTAAATTATGCACATGCCCAGAATGCATTATCTTTTAGTTATTTAAAATGATGCTGTAGAATAATAGCTATCAACACGGAGAAATACAGTAGAATGTTAGGTGTAAAGCAGCAGAATACTTATGTATATAGGAGTATAACCTTAGTTTGGAAAAAAAAAAAAATTCATGTGCACAAAAAAGGGATACCAAACTGTTAACAGTTGTTGTATCTGGATATTGGATTATGGAGTGATCTTTACATCCTTCTTTTCTATATTTCCAGTTTTTTTTTTCTATGAGATTTATTACTTTTATGTCAGGGAGAAACAAAAGATGCTATTTAAAAAAAAAGAAGTCTGGGACTTCCCTGGTGGCGCAGTGGTTAAGAATCCGCGTGCCAATGCAGGGGACATGGATTTGAGCCCTGGTCCGGGAAGATCCCACATGCTGTGGAGCAACTAAGTCTGTGAGCCACGACTACTGCGCCTGCGCTCTAGAGCCTGCGTGCCACAACTACTGAAGCCTGTGCGCCTATAGCCCATGCTCTGCAACAACAGAAGCCACCGCAATGAGAAGCCTGCGCACTGCAACGAAGAGTAGCCCCCACTCGCCGCAACTAGAGAAAGCCCGCTCACAGCAGGGAAGACCCAATGCAGCCCCCCAAAAAAAGTCTGAATTGGGAAGATTTATATACAGTCCTCCCAAAAAGCCTCATGGGAATGCATGCTATCCTACAATACAAATTCAGATCTAAATGTGGCTTGTCAAACTGGCTCCTGGCAACAGGACCTCTGGTGAAAGGCTAGGAAAGGTGAATTCAGAATTTGAATTTTCTTTCCTTTATTGGTTCCGGGCCAGAATCATTTGATCTCTCTCTGTTCTCAGTCTTCTGGACTCTCTTATGGGTATAATCCTTCTGCCTTTCCTGGGGAAGGGGAGGGAGATCTATGTGGGAAGGAGCTGTACGTATCATAAGCACCTTGGAAGTCTTAAATCCTTGGCCATAAAGAGGCCAAAGTGAGTGGGTGGTAATGACAGAAGGGACCCACAGAAACTCAGCTCAGGCTTCCGGAATGTGAAGGAAAGACAAGACTGGATCCTGCTGCTCAGGATTCTCCTGCTGTGTTGGAAGTGAGGCATGGAAATCATCTCAGCCGGTATTTGGCAAATTTGCACCGAGTAATCCTTAGCTGTACTGGCTTCTCCTTCAAAAACTGATCAGGGGACTTCGGGGGAGGCTGAGGTTTCTGTCACCACGGCCTTTACGCCTGCAGATCCTTCCCAGAGACAGTATTTGTTATTGGGGCTCACATTGGCCTTCCTCAGAGAAAGAGTATTTGGATGCCCCTTTGTCTGCACTCACAGACGAACAAGAGAGCCTGAGAACCCCGGATGGTGGGTCCACGCAGACCACAAATCAGTTGATGGATTATTCTCCCTGCCCCTCAGGGCCACCTGAGAAATGTGCAAATATTTTGTCTTGCAACCAGAAAAACTGCCAAATCGAGGGCAGGAGGAGGAGGGACCTCCTTCCCACCAACCCAGTGATGTGAAAGCACAAGCCTTTCTTTTCTCTAGGGTGGCTCCGACCTGACTCTGAGCACTGGCCCTGCAGACTTCGACCTGCTCTGGGAGGGTTTGAAAGGCTAATCCGCTCATTCCTATTCCAGACAGTTACAGATTAGAGCCGCTGGTTGATACAGCCTACACCACGGAAAAGAGCAACGTGATTGCAATTGTTTTTATGGGCTCCTTGGTGCCAACGATGAAGCTTTCTCTGTTGCAACTCAGAGCTGACCACCAGGATGACCTGGGCAGCCAGCCTCTGGGATAAATCTTTGACCTTTAGCTGATTGACTTCCTCTGCAGCCTAGACATTGGTAGAAGTCTTGAAGGTGAGCAGGGCATGTCCTTCTGGACTGCGTGTGACCTCCTGCTTTAATCACTGTTGCTCTTGATCCTACTGCTCCAGGGAATCTGAAATGAGTCTTGCAAATGGAGCCAATGACGAGTCTCGGAAGCCTTTGCTGGGGACATCTTGTCGACTTTCAAGGCTCAGCTCAGATACTGCTTTCACTGTGAAGCCCTCTCTCATCCTCCCTTCCCCACTCTTTCCTGTCTCCATAGACTATGTTTCAGACCTTGAGTTAGACCTCATTCCATTCTGCTGTGTGTTTCGGTTAATTGCCTGCCTGCCTGTCTGTACCCCTAAGCTGTAAACTCTGCAGCACTCGTCACTGTGCCGGCCTGGTGTAGGTGTCCATTAAATACCTGGTGGTTTGAAATAAAAGGACGGGGCTCCATGGTACTGGGGTACTCCAACTTTGCCAATTGCTTTGGCCATTCCTGGTCCCACACTAAGTTTATTTTCTGCTCCTAATACCTAGCCTGGTATGGGAAGCTGAGGCAGTCCATTGATTAAACAATAAATGAGAAGTCAGCAAGAGAAATGTCATGGCCCCCAACTTCGAGGGACTTGTAATGGAGCTACTAAGAAAACATTACCCACCTGGAGCAACTAAGAACCATGCCTGCTGGACAGTGCTAGAAGTTGTGGGTGAGGTCACAGGGACTATCAGAGAGGTCTTTCTGGAGGAGGGAGAATTTCCCTTAGTGCCTTAACAATGGGAAGGATTCTGACGAACCAATCTATTCTAAGCAGGTAGAGGAAAGAACTTGGAATTTGTGTCAGAAGATTTGTTTTTTTTTCTAAAACTGACCTGCTCTAGGCCATGGACAAGCCACCTAACCTCTCCAGCCTCATATTTTTAAAAATGGGAATCCTGAAAAAAGTCTGCTTGGCTTTCGTTATGGAATGCTGATGACATGAAGGATGTGAAACCTCTTGCAAATGGTAAAATCATGTATAAATATTACTTCTTAACACTCCCCTTATCTGTAGGGAGGATGCATGATCTGCTTTCATGATTGCAAAGGCAGTTTACTCCATTTCTTAGGGCTGTTGGTTGTCTGATTTCCTTTGACATCCTTTGACCTACTCTGATTTTTGCATGAGCTTCAGCTATGTACATTGTGCTTTTTTCAATGCATTCTAGTGCTTTAAAACCTGTTTTTAAATCCAGAATTATCAATATATTTTACATCATTGCACAATACCACACACTTAGGTTTCGGTTTATACATATGCACACAGGTACATGTCAGAAACAAAGTTTTCATAAAAGCAAATGCCCTTGCTGTTTACAGTATACTGATCTTTCCTTTCCACTTCTTTTCTATCCAACCATTTCAATAAAAAATTCTGGTTGCAACCTAATAACTTGATTTCACGTCTTACTGCCCCTATAGATTTAAAAACCCTATTCTGAAGTGTGCAAAGAACCATCTCAGAAAACAAGATATGTGGAGCAGCAAACTAGAGAAGATCTCCAATGAGAGCTAAATTCAATTCAGATTATGACATCCGTAGTTTAGAGGAGGAAGATAAGAGGTTCAAGTCAGTGTCTTAGGTTTTCCTGGAGGAGGTAAGAATGAATCTGGGCCTACTGGGACACAGTAGATGGTGAATAAAATAAGAGAATTAAGAGTTGATGGGTAAGAAGGGCAAGTAAAGGCATGATAGGCTGACTGTGGCCAGAAGAATGAGTGTTTTTGTTTGTAGGACAGCACAGAGTTACAGGAGTTGTGGTGAGCAGTTTTAGGAAATCTGGTTTGTTAGGTAGTAGGACCAGGTGATAGAAGGATTTGAGTACCAGACTGAGACCAATACAATTGATATGGCAATTTGGCTTGAATGAGGTAGGACATGGGTTGCCTTTGGTGGTCCTTGAATAAGAGAGTGACTGGTTGAAAGCAGTATTTTGGGAGAGATAATCAGGCAGCAGTAATTAGGTTCAACATTTCTTCTGGTCAGAGGGATGTGGCTTTTATTTTCTGGGTAGATTATGCATGTTTGGGGCCAGAGCTGAATTGCTCAGGGGGTTAGGGAGATAGAGAGCTGCCACCTGAATTATCCCTTTCCACTTTTCTTCTGACTGGCACATAGTCTCTCTCCTAAGTAATGGCGAACTCTTGTTTGCTTGCTTGTTTTAAAGGAGCACTGAATGATTAGCCACCTAAGTTCATAGCAAATTATTAACCTTCTCAGGGTGCCCAGACATGTGATCTGACCTTGAAAGCCTCAACAAGCATCAGTTTTTCCCTTTCTGTGAAGCAGGAAGACTCCATTGTTACTCCACTGGCTTAGCAATAAGGCTTGATGTCCCTGAGAAGGCCTCAGTTTGTCACGTGAAGAACCAGGAGATAAAGTGAGAAGGTATATGTTGCTGAGGGAGAAAGAGGACGGATGAGAAAAGAGATCTGAACTTGAGGGAACTGGCACACTTACCACTGGTTTCACCTTGTGCAGTGATAGAATAAGCTAATTTGGAGTCTGAGTCTCTTAACTTTGTAGCCTTGATTTACGTCTGATCTTACTCAAATGGTGCTGTTCTCTAGGACTGATTGTGGGAAGTTGAGCTAAAAGGCAAGATGGAGGAACACATAATTGGTAGCTCATAAATAAAGGATCAAGAAGGGGCTCGTATTAGCTTCAAGCTTATTTACAGCCTCCCTTGGTGGGACGTGACATAACAAACCCAAGCATCAGAGGCTGGGATAATGAGGGGAATGACCAAGGGCTGGAACAGAGCGTCCTGCTCCTTGTATTCCTGCGTGGTGTGTGCTACACCGACAGAGAGAGGGAATTTTCTGATTGTCTCTACCATGCTGACCTTTAGCGTGTTTACTTTTCAGTCGGTTTGGGGAAGGCCCGTTTGAACTCTGCGGTATGAACAAGTTCACTCCTCCTCCACTTTCCTTTTTTTTTTTTATCCCCTCTTGCCCGAAACGGTTTGCTGAGTGACAAATAAACACAAGTTGTTTTTACAGGTGTAAAACCAACAGATCAAATGCTGGCCTGTGCCTGGGCTTGTGAATGGGGACTGTGTTATGTTTGGAGAATACCACCGCATCATTTACACTTGCAAACCCTTTGTAATCTTAATCTCTTTGTTGCTTTTATGTTATACTGGCCCCCCAAGGTTAAAGAAAGAGATTTAGACCTTAAACACAAATCCAGCCTTCAAGCTCTGGAATTATCTTTGCCTTTAAATGCCGCTGATCAATGCCCATTTCTTTTGAAAATAAAACCCTTTTGAACCTTGAAAGCCTTCCACTGTTGAGCTATGCCTAAGTGCCACATGGGGGAATGGGCAGCAAAGAGCCCATTTTTCCCTTAGTGCTTGCATTAGGGGTCCCAGAGTTCAGTCCAACGCAATCAATTTAATTGGCGCTAGCTCTGGTGACAAATTATGCTGGTTTACACTCCAGTGTAGCAGAGATTCCTCAAACGCTGGGGAAGAAGGGAGATACACTTCTTGGTCTCTACTTAAAGAGGGCAACAGTATTGGAAAAGGAGCACATTTAATTTATCACTGTCAGAGCAGGTGCAAAGTTTAATTCTAACTAAAAGCATTAAACAATTAACCCAGACAGTCAGGCCTTCTGAAAATGCTCAGTAGCAGGGAACACACGGACCAGATTACCAATGGAAACGTTGATGCTTCTCTTTTCTTCCACTGAATATCTTCTTGCACTTTTTTTTTTAAACAAAGGAAAGTCCCAGAAATACAATAACTTCTTAGGTCTTTTGGTTGATGTCTGAATTGAAAGGGCCAGAGAGGACACCGTCTTACACTCAAAGATCAACAAATAGCTGTCCTTTGAGCCCCGGTTGATGAGCTGTAAGAGAAATAAGAAGTCACTTGAGTTAGAAGCTCTCGTAGGCTGATTGTCCCGCCTTTTTTATGGTGAAATATATTACCATGCAATATATATTCCATTAATTTGAATTATTCTGCAGTATCTGAATCCTTGGAGGTTAGCTGTTATTTCGGAGGGGTGGTAAACGAAAGGGAAGAGCTAGGGGATGAACAGGATTCAGATAGCAATGAAATCCAATTAGACATAGAGATGAACCTTGCTTCTCAGATACGTAATACATTTACTTTCTGTGGTTGTTGAGTGGACCAGAGAATCACTGCATTTTAGAGCTGTAAGGTCTTTGGAGAACTTTGAGGCTTAACCTGGAGAATTTTGCTGTGCAGTTGTTAAGGCCCAGCCAGAGAGGGTAAGTTTCTGCTTCACATTATGTAGCTTCTGCAGCTATTCTGACTCCATGCGGGCAGCCCAGGAAAGACTCTGGGCTTTGGAGGCTGTCAGACCTATATTTGAATTGTGACTGTGCTTCATACTTGGCATTTTAGGCATCCGTAAGCACTGGATGATGATACCCCCCTAGTAAGGTAATATCAATATATATAATGCACGCATCCCAGTACATGGAATCTATAGCCCTTGTCATGTGTTGGTTTCCTACCTCTCTTCCTTCAGGTGCTCAGATTAAAAGAAGGGCTATGGATAAAGTACCCAGTCCAGTGTCTGGCACTCGCAGTTTATTTTTAACTCTTTAATCAACCAGGAAAAAATAGTTTACCTTATGATTCTAACACTTTGGAAGTTTAGAAGCATTATCGTTTTCTGGATTCATTTATCAATTCAAACCTGTGTTCCTGAGAGAAGAGGTTAAAATTGAGTTTGTTAAAAAAAAAAAAAGTATGGCTAGAAGACTGCATGAGCCTTAGAGATGGTAGACCACCTTCCTCACTTACAGATGAGGAAACATAGGCCAAGATTGGTTAAATACATTACCAGGGACACAGCTGGTTACCACTGGTCAGCCTGTCTGGTCATCTGAAGATCACACCCCTGACTCGGCCTTACAGAACTCTCTGGCTCCGTTGAACACACTTTGAAACCACAGGGGCCTGTTCTGAAATTGTCACAAGCGTAATCTGCTGTTAGGTAAGCTACCAGATTGCTGTATAGGAGAAAGTTATGGTGCTGATTTAGCATATTGTATAAGTTAACTACTTTAAACATGAGATTATTCTGCTTTTATTTTAAATATAATATAGCATTACAAAAAAATTTGAGGAGAAACAAACCAACCAACTATGCAACATTCCATGTCTTGCCCCAGCATCAAACTCTGAGCACAAGTTTCATTTGAGGGGGCTGGCACAGTCCCATGGTTGGAAAGGATTCAGTGTCTGGGTCTTGATTCCACAATTAGTGCATCAGTTTCTATTTTGTGGGACGATCCCTGGTGCCTTTTCTTAGTTAGCTAGTGCTGACTTGAGTGTTTGCATCAAAGGCATCTGAGAAGCGTAGGATCCTCCCAGAAACAAGCTCTCTTCACCTGACATAAAGGGAAGGTGTTTATTGACTGCCTACTGCATACATGATTTCATTTAATCCTCACAACAACGTTGTGATGTAGATACTATTTTCTCTACTTCAGAGATAGAAACTAGGGAGAGGTAATGCCCGCTACGGAAAGGAGGAGCCAGGATTTGAACCTAATTTTACCCAAAGCCCATGCTCTTTGTGATCCACATGATGCTGTTCAGTAGTTATGGCCTCATTAGACTTACGTTACCAAAATGGCATGTGATCAAAATCTCAGGAATCACAAAAATAGAAACTGCTCAGGGGGTGTGCGGGGCCATCCGTTGCTGATGCTTTTTCTTTGAGTTCTGTGGTCTGTTAAGATTTTTTTCTTTCCAAGTCTGTTTGTTTTCATGATATGACACATTTTTATTACTCAGAAAATGTTCAAAAGGGCCCTCCATGCTGTGATTACATGTTGCTCCCCATAAAGAAACATCCAGCTGGGATTTTTTTCCCATGGGTTTTGTCAACTTTTGGAAGTCCATCAGCCATCTCTTTATAACACTCAGCGTTGTGAGCTTTGGAGGGCTGGAGACTAACGGACTTTTTTTTTTTTTTTTGCGATACACGGGCCTCTCACCGTTGCGGCCTCTCCCGTTGCGGAGCACAGGCTCCGGACGCGCAGGCCCAGCAGCCATGGCTCACGGGCCCAGCCGCTCCGCGGCATGTGGGATCTTCCCGGACCGGGGCACAAACCCGTGTCCCCTGCATCAGCAGGCGGACTCCCAACCACTGTGCCACCAGGGAAGCCCTAATGGACATCTTTTAAGAAAACACAACCTGATGTAACACCTGTTTACCCTGCAGAGTTTTAAAGAGAGGAGAATAAAACGATGATGTGGGCACTCATTCTTTTCTCTTTCTCATCAAGGAGAAGATGAAGTGAGGCCCTAACAATGGTTCAGTTGAGGTCTAGGGCAGACAGGCCTTCCAACAGTGGCCGAGAATTGTGTAATTCAAATTATTAATCCAACTCCCGAAGCTCTCATATATTATATCTGATTGCAAAATAAGGGATCTCACATGCATATGTCTTTCTCATATCTTATTTCTCCATTATTTGCTTTACTCATTCATCTAGATTTAATTGCCATTTAACAGAAGTCTCCATGAATTGTGGTTAAATTGCCTATTGCCAGTATAATTTTAGGAGTCTTATATGACTTAATGGTATTAACGAAAGCTGCCCTTCTCTTGTGGTCCCTTTGTTTTGCTCCTCACTGGGACTCTTTGGCTTCATCCATTCTGGTCCAGCCTGCCCTGGCAGCTATTTGCTAGGAGAGCTCTTACATGAGGGTGGGGTAAGGGCCCAGGGCTCTCCTACAGCCATAAAAGGAAAAGGTATGAGTGAGTGTAATATAGAAAAAATGGGGAAGGTCTAGTCTATCTTAGTTTGTGTTTTAATATTGCTAAATTCAAGGTATTTTAATCTTGATGGAAGAGAAGAAAATAATATGTTGGAAGGTTGTAGAATAATTTTTATCCAAATTTAGAATTATGTGTGTGTGTTTGTGTGTGATATGGGTATGCACATGTTTAAGTTCCTTCTTTATTGCCCTTATCTTTTAAAGCAAAACTAAAAAAAAAAAAAAAAAAAAAAAAGAATCCCCAAGAAACAAAAAACAAAAATACAAATACCAAAATGCATTTCCTTATGGTAGGATAAACATTCAGCTGTGTCATTTGCAAGAACTCAATAACATAAACAAAAATAAACCAAGCAATTTTCATAGCGAGTTTTTGTGTTTAGTATATGGAGTATTTCTGGATTGTCATCAAGCCAGCATTTATGACCACTTTAGAGAAATAAAAATTTTAGTAACAGAAAATTATAACATCGTCCAGCTCTTGATGGGGGACAAGGGAGGAGAGGAGCCTACAAATGATCTTAAAAAATAGAGATACAGTTTCTGAGGCACGTGAGGACAGAGTAGAGAGAAGGGGCTGCTTCCTTCTAGGGGTCTGAACCCAACATCAATGTAGGATTCCTCGGTGTCCAGTCCAACTTCGAAGGAGGCTGGCTTTCTGTGGCAAATGAAGTGGCCCTCTAATTTTGTCTGAGAACATATCAGGCCCATCTGCAAAATGGAAATTCTCTTATTGTTCATGTCTCTGGAGCTAAGGACTAAATCAAATCAGCTCAAGTTTTTATCATCTTAGAAATAAAGTCCATAAAATTTATTTCAGGTCTCATATGGCATATAATTGCAAAAGTCCCTTATAGTTAAAAAGAAAAGAAAAGAAAAGAAAATAGGAAAAAACCCTAAAACCTATTCAGTTTAACTCTGGGAAAACATTAAGACAGAATTAAAAGCATACTTTTCCTGATACCCGGAAGAGGAGTACAGTTCCTTTTCCTTTCACTATTGGGGTTCCTCTGCCCACTTGCCTTCCACATGTGTTTCGTTTCTTTTGTTTTTTAAGTTGAAGTGTAGTTGATTGACACTATTCTGTTAGTTACAGGTGTACAGCATAGTGATTTGTGATTTTTTTTGCAGATTATATTCCATTAGAGGTTATTTTAAGATATTGGTTATAATTCCCTGTGCTCTCTGGTAAATCCTTGTTGCTTCTCTATTTTATGGATGGTTATTGGGATCTGATAATCCCATACTCCTATTGTGTCCCTTCCCCCATCCCTCTTCTCAGTGTTCTGCCCCGGGTCAGCATTTGCCTCACGCCAGCTCTGGTTTTACCCTTTATCACCCACTCTGACTCTCTCCAAATCACCTAAACAGCTTAATGACCTTTCACTCCCGCAACCTCTCCAAAGTCTAGGCAGCATATTTTCTTTAGCGTTAAACCTCCCTGTTTGCCTCCGTTTCCCTTCAGGGCATTCAAATTCATCATTCACTCCCTTCCAGGTGGCAGTTTTCAAAGCGTGGTCTGAGAGTTGTTCTTTTCTAATGCTCATGTTTCCAACATGATAAGGCCTGTAATTTTGATTCTGGCAGGAATTAATAATCTCCTTGTTATATTCCTAATTAGTTTTTCATCAAAATCACTGTTAGGGTCTATTCATTCCTTTATTCTGTTGAGGCTTTCCTCCCCCTCAGGTGACAAGCCAGAGTTGGTGGCAGAGGTATTCCAAGGAGGTTTTTGCTCTGTTAAAGGCTCCATGGACGTATCTTTTCCTCCATCCAATTAAGAATTTCCCCTAAAACTATCCCAGTAGGATCTAGGTGTTTTGACAGAGCTCTCTGAATAACTCAACTTTTCAAGACCACTATACTGTCCCTCTCATTTGGATTCACTTCCTGGGTTCTAGGCTTTGGAAAACATCCACTTATCATGCAGATGGATTACAAAACTGTCTTAGGAAGTTTCTTTATCTACTTGCAAAAGTAGTAACTACTGTGTAACCTCAAAATTATTAAAATAGTGATAGAAAAAGCATTTTGGCTTCAACTAAGAGAATTTTGACTCAAGACTTGCTTGTTTCTTGTCTCTGGGTAGGCAGTGGAATTAGTTGCCTTTGGTCCAGTCAAATTTGTAGTGACATATCCTTGTTGAAATAGGGTAGACTCATGTTATTTTTGGTCTTGTCAATTCCAGATTCTTCTCCAAGAACCATTCCTTCTATCCAACCTCTGATTGTTTTTATTAACTCCTGCAAAGCTTAGGACTAGGAACTTGTAAAGGAATCCCAAGGAAAGGCCTCAGTTGGATGGAGAAGCTTACTTCTGTGGCCCATTACTGGTTTTTTTCTACTCTCTTTTGAGGCAAGCCTCCTAAAAGACAAAGAGAGCAGTTGTAGGTATGGTGATTACATATACTGGTCAGGCCTGGTCAGAGTGAGAATCTGAAAGACTTGCAAATTCTTAATGCTTGGAATTAGAGCTCAGGAATTTCTGATAGTTTGTGGGAACTGGAGCTCTCCCTCCTTGTACTTATGGGGCAGTAATTCTTTGGGTAGAGGGATCTGCAGAGATGCTAACCTGCTTCTCTTCTCCAGTTCCTGGAAAGCTTAAACCATTTTGTTGATGCGCTTGCTCCCCAGGTTTAGGGTAGATAGTTACAGTGGGGCTAAAGTTCCTCTCTACCTCTGCTCCACCCCCACGCTTAGTTTAAAATACAGCAGGGCTTCCCTGGTGGCGCAGTGGTTGAGAGTCCGCCTGCCGATGCAGGGGACATGGGTTCGTGCCCCGGTTCGGGAAGATCCCACATGCCACGGAGCGGCTGTGCCCATGAGCCATGACCGCTGAGCCTGCGTGTCCGGAGCCTGTGCTCCGCAACGGGAAAGGCCACAACAGTGAGAGGCCCGCGTACCGAAAAAAAAAAAAAAAAATACAGCAGACCCACCAAAGGAGTGTCTAAGCCATCAGGTGGAGACATAATGCTGATGTGTGTCATGCCAGCATTTTCCTGGCGCATGTCTGGGAAGAGAGCGCTGGCATAAGCACGGTTGAGAAGGCTTCTGTGGGGGTGTGTACCCTTGACTTGTTAACACCGATGGTAGTATAAATCCCCACAGTCAACATATTCCAGCTCCACTCAGTACTGAAGTGTTTATTAAGCATCTTCTGTGTGTCAGTCACTTGGGCTGTAAGGATGAATAAGACATGGTTGCAGCCATCAGAATTTCCCAGTGTAGAGGAGAAATGTACAGCCATGAGATCAAGGCCTTGCAGGAGGAGATGCGAATCTGGCTCTAGGATGCTGCTCCCTCCCTCTGGTAGGGTGAGGATTAACTGGTCAGGAATCATTTCATTGAAAAGGACAGAAACACTCAGAGAAGCTCAAGTAAGGGGTTTATTGGAAGGATGGAGGTGTCCTTCATCGGAGCTGCTGTGTATGGCTGTGTAAGATTTGCTCTGGGAGAGGGCTCTTGGCTAAAGGAGTGTGTGGTGCTGAAATTCAGCAGTGCTGACGCTGGCATGGGGGCTATAGAGGGCGCTCTTTTCCCTCACTTTCCTATTTTATTTTTAAAACATCTTATTTTTTATTTTTTAATTTTTTGGCCGCACAGCTTGTGGGATCTTTGTTCCCTCACCAGGGATTGAAGCTGGGCCACCGGCATTGGAAGCTCAGAGCCCTAACCACTGGACCGCTAGGGAATTCCCTAAAACATCTTACTTTGAAATAATTTCAAATAATTTCAAACTTAGAGAAAAGATGAGAGAATAATACAGAGAAAAATCGTATGCCTTTTATCGAGATTCATCAGTTTTTAACATTTTGGCACATTTGTTGTATATCAATCTGTCATTTGTAGCGCTTCCTGAATCATTTGAGAGTAGGTGTCATACTCTGTGCCTTAATATTTCAATGTATATTTTTTAAGAACAAAATTATTCTTGTATGTAACCAGAATACGGTTATCAAATAATAGGAAATTTAATCAACTAATAGGAAAGCAAAGTAATGCTTTTATCCAATCTACAGTCCATATTCAAATCTTGTCAATTATATCAACAGTGTTCTTTATAGCATTGTTTTCACCTCAACTACAGTATCCAGTCCAGTCTCATGAATTGTGTTTAGTTGTCATGTCTCTTTTTTTTTCTCTTTTAATTGAAAACAGTACTTTGGTGTTTCTTTGTCTTTCATTACACTGACATTTTTGAAGAATATAGACCATTTATTTTATACAACATTCCTCATTGAGCTTATTGGATATTTCCTCATGATTAGATTCAGGTTATGTATTCTTGGCCAGAATTCTACAGAGGATGTTGTGTACATGTACTTCTCAGATTAACACATCCAGAGACACATGATGTTTGACCCTTATTGTTGATGTTAATTTTAATACCTGATCAAGGTATTGTCTGGTTTCTCCACTGCATAGTTACTGTTTTTTACCCTTGTAACTAATAAACAATCTTGGGACCCACTTTAGGCATGTAAATATCTAGTAACTCATCAAATTTTGACCTCAGGATTTCACATCTATTGATGGTTCTTGTTTATGGTTGATTGAATATGGCGATTTTCCAATTTACCATTTCCTCTAAATTTATCAGTCAGCATTCTCTTGCAAGGAGGAGCCCTCAATTTTCCTTCATTTGCTTATTCACCTATTTATAATCAATATGGACTCATGGATTAATTCTTTTTTTTTTTTTTTTACAATGGGTTAAATTTTGTTATTTATTTTGGTGCTCAAATTATCAGACATTGGCTAGTGGGGAGCTGCTTCTATGCTTCAAGCTGCTCCTGTGTTTTTTGAAAATGCCACCATCAGTTTTTTGTTTTGTTTTGTTTTGTTTTTTGCGGTACGCGGGCCTCTCACTGTTGTGGCCTCTCCCGTTGCGGAGCACAGGCTCCGGACGCGCAGGCTCGGTGGCCATGGCTCACGGGCCCAGCCGCTCCGCGGCATGTGGGATCTTCCTGGACCGGGGCATGAAGCCGTGTTCCCTGCATCGGCAGGCGGACTCTCAACCACTGCGCCACCAGGGAAGCCCCCACCATCAGTTTTTAAAACACTTTCTTACTTTCTGGATTAAGAGGGTGTTCTAGGCTCATTTTGTCTCTTCTCTGTCTCAACTCTGTTATCTTCCATTTCTCCAAGGAACTCCCTGATTCCTTTTAGTGGGGAATGATGGGTTACCAATTCTATTGTTTTCTGATTTGTTTTCCCTGTGTTTCTTTATGTGAAAAAAGAAAAACATATTTGTGTATGCACTATCTCCCTCCCCCTTTTTACATAAAAGATAGCATATAGAACAATGTCTTTTGTATTTTGCTTTCTCACTGAATAGTATATGTTGGAAATCACTCCGTATCAGTTTATCTAGATTTTCCTTTTTTGCTTGCTTGTTTCTTAATAGTTGCATAGTACTTCACTGTGTGTATGTTTTGAAATTTATTCAATCAATCACACACACACACAGAGTTCTTACATTCTTTAAATATTTTCTTCTTATTCTTCATTTGGTTATTTAGTTTACTTATGTTTTTGTTTTGTTTTGTTTTGTTTTGTTTTTGTCTCTAACTGAGCTGCCTTGTTCTAATTAGTCTGCCAAGAGTGAGTGCCTTTTTTCTAATTCTCAGAAAGGAGCTGTACATGCTTGTGTGGCCTGAGTCTCACAGAAGTTGGCTGCAGGAAGGGAAGCTCTGATTCCTGGGAACTGTGTGCCCCTACTTAGGAGTAGAGGCCACCAGGACCCTGGACACCCTTTCTTGTCCCAGGGCAGCATGGGGATTTGTTGGCTTGCTCTCTGGTGGTCATCCCACTATATCTGATAGAGAGTTCCCAGTTGAGTTGCTCAACCCTGTTTGTTTTTGGATCTATAAAATGATGGGTGGAGAAAGAAGAGCTGGATGCCTGGGAATAGAAGTGTTGGCCTGAAGAGGTGGTAGATTCTGTAGATTCTTTATGCCGCGCCAGGTACATAATGAACTCTTACTTGTCATCATCATTTCCACTTTGATAGAATCCTGTTTGTGTATTTATGCTAGCCACTCCTCCTCACCCTCCCCACCCCCCATCCCGCCTCAGGTGATGTGTGTCCATGCTGTCCCACGTGGGACATTATGTGTTTTATTAAAAACACTTAGATTCATCCTTTTTCTTCAATCACTGTCTTCCTGTCCTTTCCCTTTTTAATAAACTAGAAATTGAGTATAGACTCAGGTTTGTGGGGGAAAGAAAATCCCTCTTTATCTGGATAATTTGAAGAATTCACAGCAGCTCAGTCAAGATGTGCCCAATTCCTCCCAGAACTCACATGATTATGCTAATTCAGAAGAAATGTGTTGACGCGCTATTAAAAAGCATGATCTGTTTTCGGCTTCTGGGTAAAGAGGAGAGCAGCAGCCTTTAGTAGCCGTGTCAGTTTTGCCCGTATTATCAAGTGCAGATGTGCCAGCTGCCAGTAGGCATTTTCTCTCTGATAGCGCTAACCACTTAACCGTGGGTCAGCGAGGTGCAGCTCTCAGCCAATAGATCTAATTGCAATCCTTCTGTGTTCCCTGTGATTGCAGGTTTCTCCAGCTCTATAAACAAATAGTAATCAACTAAACCTGTTACCTCTGAGTAGAGATGTCACGATATGAAATATTAACTGTTCAAAATACAGTAATGATGGTTTAAAACTGTATTTGTTTCTTGAAAATAAAGGAAAAAAAAGATTTACAAAAAGAAGGGAAAATCAGAAGCTCAAGAATTGGAATTCTGAAGGGCCCTCTGGCTCTTTTCCCTCTACATAATGAAAAATTGCATATGTATACGACATGTTTTATGTGGTCAGATACAGTGTAAATATTGTGTACATCTTTTGCTGGAGTAACAATGCATTAGCAGCATCACAAATAAGCTCTGCCTCAGCATCTACATTTTTATGACATTTTTATGTTAATGCAAGTCAGACTTATGTTTTGTGATGTATCTAATCCACCCCAAATTAATCCATTTGTATTCCTATAATCCAATCAGCTCCTGCCTCCCCTGCTGAAAAGTTAGATGCAAAGTCCAAGGCAGAAATATGGCAGGAAGCCTGGGCCCAAGGACACTTTGCTTTTAGAAGATGCTTTTCCCCTCAGGCACTTGGAGGCATTGTGGGTTTTGGTGGGTAGTTCTGGTAGGGGCAGTGGTGGAGCTGGCATGGGAGAGGGACCCTGTGGGTTGAAGCTACCAGTGTTGATAATGTCTTTGTAGACTTCGTTTTACTATTTTATTTTATTTTTTGATGCTGTTTAGATTACTTTCCCATCCATTCCAACTCATAGTCTCTGCCATGTTTCCTAATCTCAGTGCCAGGACTCTATAGAGCACTTATTGTATGTATGGCTTCATGCTAAGCCTTTATTAAGCATCTGCTGTGTACAATGTGTATGCCATGTTTACCGAGTATCTGTTGTATAGAATGTGTGTGCCTGAACTGGAGACCAGAAGTTCTGTTTTGCCCATATCAACCCACTGAAGATGGAACATCCATCAGAATTTGTTTGGAAATTTGGGGTCCAAACAAATTCTGATGGATGATTGCTCCTTGGTTTTTCTGAGGCTGATCTGGAGATGGAAGAATTCCTCCAGGAAACTGACAAGAAGCTGTTTGATGTAATGGAAGATGCACTAGATTAGAAAGTCTTGAGCCTAGGTAGAATAGCATATGGATGAATAGCCCATGCTTTTCATTGATATGCTATACCATCAATATGCTGTCGTAGGGTTCAAATCCCCACCTTACCACTTACCAACTCAGGAAAATGACTTAACTACCATGGGTCTCGGTTTTCTTATCTGTTAAATGAGGATAATAACACTTGTCTCACAAGGCTGTTGAGAAATATTGAGCTAAAGTATGCACAATAGTGTCTGGCAATTAAGGAGGAGCTCAATCCATGTTAGCTTCTGGTGTTCAGAGTTTTGAAGTTGAGAACTATGGGAGTTTTTAGGCCAAATTTTTAATTTTTTTAGGTAAAGATAACTGTAAGAATGAGGTTCAGAAATGCTAAATGCTTCACTCATAATCACATAGCTGCATGGGATGAGCCAGTATAAGAATCTAGGTCTCCAGACTCGCAGACATCTTTCTAGTGCCTCTGCTGACTAGTCTGCTGAAAGTCAGTCTAGTGCTGACTTTCTTGTAGAGGAGAACAAATGTAAGGAATGAAGTAAAAAGGCCATGTCTTGGGACTTCGCTGGTGGTCCAGTGGTTAAGAACCTGCCTTCCAGTGCAGGGGATGTGGGTTCAATCCCTGGTCGGGGAACTAAGATCCCACATGCTGTGGGGCAACTAAGCCCGCATGCTGCAACTACTGAGCCCGGGTGCTCTGGAGCCCGCTTGCCACAATTAGAGAGCCTGCGCACTGCAACTACTGAGCCTGCGTGCTCTAGAGCCCGCGCGCCACAACTAGAGAGAAGCCTGCACGCTGCAGCGAAGAACCCACATGCCACAACTAAGACCTGAGGCAGCCAAATAAATAAATAAAATGTTAAAAAGAAAAAGGGTCATGTCTTTGTTATTGCTCTGAAGCATGTAAATCAGGACAGTGGTGCTTATGGCTGGCCCTTTAGCTTGGTTGATCTTGAGCTAAAAGGAGCATGTCGCCTGGCAGCCTTTGGTGATGGACTTCAGGTACCAAGCCAACTGGTTTGAGTTCCTCCCTCCAAGTGTCCATCCTGAGCAGGCCCTTCCCACTGCCCCATCCCTGCTGATTTTCAAGGATGAGTTAGCAGACATCCTCCTGGGACTGGCTGTCTGGGAAAAGCCCAGGAGCTGGCAGGAAACAAAGGCTAGAATTCACCATCTTTTCTTTCCTTAAAGTTGGGTCTACCCAACTCCAAACATCTGGCCAGTACGTTTGGCCATTTCAAGCAGAGGAAGGAAAGAAGCTTTAATTGAGACTGGGAACTGAAGACTGGGATTTGTTGTTGTTGTTGTTGTTGTTGTCGTTTTGCTTTTTCTTCCATAATTTTGGCTTCCCACCTAACTGTGATTCTTTGTCTCTCCACTGCCTTCCCCTCCTTGATTCACCTCATGTCTTTGCCTGTGTGGCTTATAAGGTTGCTTTGACTCCAGATATTGTAGGAAAGAAGCTCCTGTCAACTAGAATCATGGAATGAGACTTTCTTCCTTGATATCTCTGTTGTGATGCAGAATTGGAATCTTCCGTCAATTCAGATTTAACTCAAATGGGTCGACGTGGTTCATATTCAGGGGGGCATTGTCAGTTATGTACACGAGAGGAGAGAAAATGGTGGTGTGATGGTGGCAGCGGTGATTTGTGTGTGTGTACATAGGTGGAGGCGGGCTCCACGGGATGGAATTGGCTTGAAAATCTGCAGTGGGCTCTTTTCTCCTTTAACACTGATGCTGGGTAATTAGCAAAATGCGCACAGGGTTTTATCCATATTCATGCGCCCTGTCCCACAAGCATAAACAATCCAGTCTCTATTATTTCCTTGCGTGTGCAGCTCCCCCCTCTCCCTGCCACCTGCAGAGCCCTGTGCTGCTCTGTTCACATCATTCTGGCTCTGGTTGGGAGTGGGGGTGCCTCCCCTGGCCGGGACCTGGGCATGGGGAGAGGACTCCACAGAGAGCAGAGGGGGTGCCTCACCAACACAGCATCTGCAGTGGGTTGGAAACTTTAATAAAGTGCATTCACAACTGTGATTACGTGCAATCCTTAAGAGGACCCTGTGTGGTAGGTGGAGTTGCATAATTATTCCTGTGTGACAGAGGAGAAAATGAGGCGCAAAGATGGGGGCTATTCATCCATTTGCTCTTCCAGATCATTCCCCATGCTGCTTTGCCTGGCTCTTTGCCCTGGTTGGCTGACCTCAAAGACCCATATCATCTAGTCTCCCTTGTCTTCTGGCTCTGACATGAGATTTGGAGACACCAGGAGACAGAGGTTGGGGTTTATTACTGCCTGTGTGGTGTTGATGGTGCCTGTGTTCCTCTATGGCCACATTGCTATGGGCTATAGGCGACCTCTTTTCCACACCTACACTTTCTGCCACTTTCCAGCAACCCCTTTGCTCTAACCAGCCCCATTCAGACCTGTCAATGTCAGAGACCTCCTGCTGATGCTAGCCCCTTTGCTGTTCCTTGTTGGTCCCATTACCCTCCCCACATCTTTGTAAAAAGTACTTTCGCACATTCTTTTCTGTTAAACGCTTTGAACAGCCGGTACCTGCTGAGACCTTGGCCGGTTGAGTAGGTTGCCAGTGACCACACAGCTAGGAGGTAGAGCCCAGCCTTCCTCCTTGCTCATCTGGATGTTTCTGTTAGGCCATGATCTCCCATTATTGCATCACTGGTATCCTTTTCTTTGTCCCTTCTTAATGGGCAGTGAAACCAGCAGCAACTAAGAGATCTAGATAGATCCTGTTCCATCTTTCCTATCCTTTATGAATATTGGATTTCTGGAGCAGACTTTTCATTATAAAAGCAGGAGCTCAGGTATGGGGGTAGACAGTGTGAGAGGAATCAGAGAGATCCAGATTTATTTTTTAGACCTGTCTCTTCTGCCGTCTGAGGAAGTACCAGTTTCATCGGCTCAATACAAAGAGATGTGGGTGGGGTCGTACAGTCAGAAGGAGCAGGTGACAGTTGTGCCCATGCACTTCCAGTCCTCATGTCTTCATGAGCGTATGGATTTGCTAACCTCTCTGAGTTCAGTGTTGCGGAGGCATAATCGTTGTTCTTTCTTCTTTCTTCATACATGACATGAAAGCAAACTACCCGAACATTCTGCCTCATGATACAACAGTGTAAGTTGCTTCTCAGACTCCGTAGTCTCTCACTTTTCCTTCCCTCACCTGGTGCATATGTGGAGACAGGCAAACCACATGATTACAGGGGCTCCCAGTGCAGAGGGCAGAAGCAAACTGCACTATAATGCTCTGTATCTTTGCTTTCTTTGGAAGGAAGTTTAATACAGAGCTGTGCATCATTTACATTCCAATGTGATAATTATTAACTGCATGCTTACTATGAACCTGGCACATGACAGGTCCTTGAAAGGATATTGAAGGAACATATGGTGTAATGTTTGCCTTCAAAAGACTTACACATTTATTAAGGAAATAAGGTCAATCTGGGAAAAAAAACAGATGGATATACAAGATAGTTTATGTGCAAATGCTGAAAGTAAACAATTGCTGCATATCATACACGGTTATAGTGTAGGGAAGATGGTCATGAAGGTGTTGGGGAAAGCCTCATGAAAGAGCTATTAGAAGGAGTGGAAGGATTTGGACACTCTTGTCATTGGCTTTGATATGACCACAGATTTCCCTCCTTTGGGCTCAGAGTTACTTGCCTGGGAAGGACACAGATGTGTCCTGAATTTGGTCTTTACAGCCATGGTGTGGTTTCCTTTCCATAGGCACACCATTGCCCAAGCTGCTGCAACCCCCTTTGGCTTAGGGAGTCTTTTCTTTCCATCTTACGTGACAGGAAACAGTGGATGGTGACAATGTGCTTCCCAGTGGTGGGTGAAGTATTTTCATGGAAAGCCATTTCTATCCAGACACTCGGTTACCGAGTTCATTCTTCCCTAACACCCCAAAGGCAGAGAGTAGCTTGAAAAAAATCACTAAGAAGCCCTTAACCTTGTAACATACAGTTTTTGCTAAAAATATATATTAATAATATATTATTGAGCGAGCATAGATGAAGAAGGCCAGGGAGGGAGGAAGCAATAAGAGTGTGAGCAAGGTCAGTGCTCTTTGCCCGCAGACTCTACAATCAATAAGATCTGGTCAATAACTGCTTTATTACTGCACTACCACCCGGAGCAAAATCATTTTTAAATTAAGAATATATTTTGCAAAACTGAATTAACAATATTGAATATTTTGCTCTTTGATATGACTAGCCTTCAAAATCAAATTATTAGGTATGGAAAATGCTTACTGGGTGAAGTTTTGCTTTCTTCTTCTCCCTCCTTACGTTTCTGACCACACTCCCACTCTTCTTTCCCTCATGCTCAACTCCACTCCTCCCCATCCCCACCCCAAGCCCCTACCTTACAGCTTGGGAAGGAAACAACAGCAAGTCTGTAAGATCTCCAGCACAGATGTGGATGTAAATTAGTATTGCATCCAGCACAGGAAAATTAGGAAAGGAGATGCATTTGCTTGAGTCCAACAAAACTGTGCATTTCCTCTGAGAGAAAGGACCAAGTAGAGAAAATTGGGAATTTTCCACTTGGGTAAAGCTGATGCCAAAAACTCAACCTTTGGACTTTATAACCTTTGGTATATGCTATGAAATCTCACCATTCCTCCCCTCCCCCTCTCCCGCCCCCAACCCCTGGTTACCCTGGCTCCATCCCCTGTGCTGTTCTCTCCTCCTCTCTCCACAGATGGAGGGGACACATGAGAGAGAGAGTCTTACATGCCTCATGTAGTGCAACTTTGAAGCGTCCATAAGGCCAAATTCCTCCCCAACCCCCAAATAAAAACTACAGGAAGTATTCCAAGCAACTCTGTTATGCAAAAGTGGGTTGTGAAGGCACACATAGACCATGGCTCTGGGATGTGTTAAGTGATATTATTAGCGTTGATTATATAGCATCTTTGTGAAAACATGAGATTTTGGTGCTCAAATTTTTAAAAATTGTAATAAGCTCTTCTCATCCCTTCCATCTTCTTGGGCTGTATCCCACTGTTTGCCACTAGTGATTATAATCTCCTACATGTAATTTGTAGGTTATTGGGGTTGGCATATATAAAATAACAACAAACAGCAGAGAGAAGGAAAGGTTTCATTGCTCAATATTGTTTATGGTGCAAAAGCCCATTAATGTGCTCCCTATTTTTCAGTAAAAGGATAATGTTGGTCAGGCCATGCAATGGCATGTCAACTTGTTATTTATGTCAGATGACAGATGTGTACTCTTTGAAAAGGGGGCATTTGTTCAAAGCATTGGTGCTTGCTTTTGCCAGAAAGGAAGGAAGGAAGGAAGAAAGGGAGAGAGGGAGGGAAGGAAGGAAGCCTTCTAATGAAGAGAGGAAGGGAACTGGTGTTTATTTAGTGCTTTCTCTGTGTTAGTGGCTTTTGGGAGGTAGGTATCATTGTCCCCAATATACAGGAGCTCACATGGTTTATGTAACTTTGCCAAATCAGGGAGCCGCTAAGTGGTGGAACTGGAAGTCCACCTCAAGTGGGTCTGACTCTAAACTCTGTGCTCTTTCTGTCATCCCATGCTGCCTTTCTGATGTAGAACATTTTTAAGCTTATTACCCAGCAAATGATTTTGACCAAACTTGAAGTACCAAAGCTACTTAATTACTGATTCTTAACCTTTTATACAGGTCATGGATCCCTTTGAGAAACCCACGCAAGGTATGGCTTTTCCTAGGAAAAGGCACGTACACATAAAATGATTTCAGAGAGTTCATGGGTGTTCTAAAGCATGATGATGGCCTCCAGGGAAAGACCCCCTGGGCAAAGTGCCCTAAAGGAGAGGCCCCCTGTGGATCTTGCTTTCCTCTTTAGGAGACCCCCAGGAGTCACTGTTAGAACTCCCTCTCTGGCATCAGGCCTTTCAGAAAGAAAGTCCAGACCTGAGATAGTAGTAAAAGTGAAGGATGAGAAGTTGCACTGTAGTTGGCTCTTCACTTGTGTACTTAGATCCAGTCTGTTGATAGGATTTGGTGGCTGTGCATCACTGTGGTTTGTGAAGGGCCTTTGAGTGTAAGGCTTTGGCTTCTTCACACTGACTTTCTCCCTCCCAGAAAAGGCCACAGAACATCTAGTGGTAAAGGTCCACTTATTCTTTAATCCATGTTATTCTCCTTGACTTTTATGCCTCTGAAATTTTTAAGTGAATTTTTTTCATTTTTTTTTCAGTTCTGTTCAATAAACATTGCTGACTCCCTACAAAGTACCTGCTCTAGGGAAACAGGAAGCAGATCACAGTCTCCTTCTGTTAGCTTGCTGACATTTTAGTTCATCTTGACTGAGTCCCAGGGTTGGATTATTGATCAGGGAGGGCTTGACAGGGAAACAGAGAACTCAAAGTTAGCAGGACCCCCAGCATATCTGATCCTGCATCAGCGCATTTCCTGATCTAGACTGTCTGCCTGCATCAGCCCATTTCCTGACTAGACTGTCTCCCAGCGTCATGCCCATTTCCTGACCTAGACTGTCTCCCAGTGTCATGCCCATTTCCTGACCTAGACTGTCTCCCAGCGTCTTGCCCATTTCCTGACTAGACTGTCTCCCAGCGTCATGCCCATTTCCTGACATAGACTGTCTCCCAGCGTCTTGCCCATTTCCTGACTAGACTGTCTCCCAGCGTCATGCCCATTTCCTGACCTAGACTGTCTCCCAGCGTCTTGCCCATTTCCTGACTAGACTGTCTCCCAGCGTCATGCCCATTTCCTGACTAGACTGTCTCCCAGCATCATGCCCATTTCCTGACTAGACTGTCTCCCAGCGTCATGCCCATTTCCTGACCTAGACTGTCTCCCAGCGTCATGCCCATTTCCTGACCTAGTCTGTCTCCCAGCGTCATGCCCATTTCCTGACCTAGACTGTCTCCCAGCATCTTACCCATTTCCTGACCTAGTCTGTCTCCCAGCATCATGCCCATTTCCTGACCTAGACTGTCTCCCAGCGTCATGCCCATTTCCTGACCTAGACTGTCTCCCAGCGTCATGCCCATTTCCTGACCTAGACTGTCTCCCAGCGTCTTGCCCATTTCCTGACTAGACTGTCTCCCAGTGTCCTGCCCATTTCCTGACCTAGACTGTCTCCTAGAACCCAAATCTTGCCTTCTGGTTCTGCTATGATGATTTGTGCTTGACTTGCTTTGACTTGTTTGTTAGTTCAACATAAATTTTTGGAACACTGATAGGATGCCCGGCATTCCACTTGTGCTGGAAGACACAAAAGGAGAAGACCTTGAGGATGAGTTTGTTCTTGAGAAGCTGATATTCTACTAAGGCAATCAGACCACCATTCTCTTCCAAGGAAAAGGTTGTCACATGCTCAGGAGAGGATAATGAGCCTCAGTGCCATATGGAAGAAACCAGCACTTTGGATTTTTCAGTCAGAGGTGTGTTGCTGTCCTCAGGTAGCTTCAGAGCATCTCAAGAAAACACTTCTGCATCAGATGCATGAGATTGTTTTTAGGTTCTTTGGATTCATATGTAAGTAATCTAGTAGAGTGAAGAGATACTTTTAAAATGTATAGAACAAAGAAGAGATTATTGGGGAAGCATCCTAAACTAGTGTTTCCAAAGTCATTGGACATCTTCAGCTGCAAGTAACATGCACAACGACAGGAAGATATTGGATTACAGGCATCCCTGTGCCATGTTTTCCTATGAAGGGCTTAAAAATTACATTGTCTTCTCTATAGTTTGAATAGCACAAAAGTAGACCAGACCTTTTTGCATTGGTTCCTTGGCCAAATCCATCTCAATAGTTATATTTTCAAGATAAAAAATGAAGTTTCCCCTTTTCATATGTAGTTTTACTTTGGTTTTGGAAAATTTGCTAACTGAAAAGAATTGACATCCTGGCAACTTAATTACCCAGGCCTTTTCCCCCTCCTTCTGAGTTCTGACCCCCAGAAAACCATCACATGGCAAAGCAGCTGATACAGCTTATAGGGTGCACGACTAAAGATTTTCTGTATCCACAGGGGAAGGCTGAATCCTGGGAGGGATTCAAAGATCCATAAGAAGGTGGTGTTGGAAACCACCTGTCACAGAACAGAAATAATTCAGGATTAGAGCACAATTATTGGTTCTCCTAGATGCCTATGTGGGTAAATTTGGAGGCTGTGGTTAGGGAGAAAAGATTTGAGTCTAGATCCTACAGAACCTGTTCTGGGACCTAGACCAAACCTTACATCACCCACAAAGAGTTTTCTGCTGATCTAAACACACACATACCTTCATCTTCCTATTTTCACGGAACTCACCACTCATCCTAGTACTTACTCACATGCCAGATTTTCCTGTTATTTAAGGGTGCCAAGCACATATGTCTTGGCTCCTTGATAAGAGTATAAGAAGATGCAGGTACAATAACTCTTGTATGTAGTCCTTACATTTTGGTGTTAGTGCTTAGTTGATGCTCCATTAATGTTTACAGAATTTTGCATTCAACTGAATCAAGTTGACACTACTCATTCTAGTTTCCTCTGAATTTGCCACCATGACAAAGTACCCTAAAAATTTCCCTTTTCTTCTGTCCTCATCAAAATCCTGTTGCCTCATCAGGCTGAAGGTAAACTTGCCCTTTCCTCCTTCTGGGACTGTGGAAAAGACCCCAGTTCTTACAGCCAGTTGTTGGCCTTTCTTATTTATAGTCTTCTCTTTGACATTAGCTCCCATTTTTCTTTTCTTTTTTAATCAAAGGAAGCTTAGAGGTACTTAACCTAATTTAATCATGCCTACTGATTTTACCATGCCTCAGCCTGTCCAGGGCACTGGGATGGACTGTTTCCACAGAACTAGAATGTCCAAGGTCTAGTGCTGTTCTTCATGACCTTCTGAAGCAGGGGGAATGGATCACAGTGGGGCTGATCTCAGATCTAGGGAAGTGGGCACACAAATCTCAAAGTGACCTGCATTGATGCCCATCAGTTTGATGTAGCTGCCGTTCTTTCCCTGTGGGGCCCCAGTGTTCTGATGCAAGTCCTGGCTCCAGTGAGTGACAGGTGCGACCAACGGCTGCATGAGTTATTTCCTTTGGAAACCACAGCTGTGGCTGAGGCCAACGGATAGCAACGGTGCCACTGGGCTCTCCGGGAGCAATCCGCTTGGCCGTCTTCAGCCTCAGGAAGGGCTTTTAAACTTGATGAAAATAACCCAAGAGGCTGGGTTTCGGTGGTAACTGCAAGTGTCCTTGAGATGGGAGGTACCCAGAAAGGAGAACAGAGTAGGGTTTGGGAACCAAGATTTTGGGATGGAGACAGATTGGGTTCAGGTCCACACTCTGCCACATTCTAGCTTTGATACTTCGGGCTATTTTTTGGAAACGTCTCTGAGCCTCAGTTGTCTACTAGGTAAAATGCGGACCATGTGTAGCTTTTATGTTTATTTTAAGGATTGATTGAGATAAAGCACTGAAACATTTTGTACAGTGTCTGATACGCGTTTGATGTTTGATAAATTTCAGCTATTATTGTTACAGAAGGACAGAAGGTAGGAAGAGATATGCACTCTCTTGGAGCTCACAGCTTCCTTCAGCCAAGAAGAGTAGCCTGCTTCCCTGTCTGGGTGATGGGACTGATGATAGAACCTACATCATCACTTTGTGGTGAGAATCAAGTGTAAGGCACTTAGAAGAGCATCTGGCCTGTGGCAAACACCATAGTATTAGCTTTTATTAGTTTTATTATTATCATTGTTTTTATTTACTAAGGCTCATGAGCACCATCCTAAGATGTTGACAGAAAGTTGCCTTGTGTTGATTTGGAACTGGAATTTGATGGGGGGCTACCAAAGCAGAGGAAGTGGCAAAAGCTGTTCTAGTTAGTTTGCTATTTAAGATACTTTATTCTAGAATTAATTTCTCAGATGGAACAAAAAGAGGAAGAACCACAGTGTTTTCCTCAGTAAGAGAACCCAGTGTGTTTCACTGTTTTCATTTATTCATCCTTAGGAGCTGGAGCTATTCCCTCCCTGTCCCCTTCATTTGGGCTGTTGCATCATCTTAAGCTGCAGCTCACAGAGTCACCTACTATAAGGCTGTGTTCTTGAAACAAGGGTGTTTTGAGCCTAAGAGTGCTTGCTGGCTGAACAATTCCAACTGTAGATTTTGATGGCTTAAATGGTTTCCTTTTCTGTTGTTTCACATTCAGATTTTTTGTATTGTATAACATTAATCAGGAGACAAGCATGTATTCAAAAGAAATGAAAATATCATAAAACTCCAAGCTGAGAAATGAACACACCTTGGAATGCATGATGGAACCATTTCTGAATAATTAGTAGGTTCATACTCTACATGTTCCATGCAGTGTACCTTTCCTACATGGGCAGGTTTTTTGTCTATGTTCATCCTTTTCATGCTCTGCTTAAATATGGTTTCTGGATTGTGTTCCATGTCCCTGAGGCATGCAGTCCAAGGGAAGGAGCCAGAGCTGCTTCTCAGCCTGGCATGGAGGGGAATGCTTTAGTTTACTTTAAACTTCAGCCACCCAATGGTACAGTGATTTGTTTTTGGATCTTAGCAAATTGGTTGTTTTTTTACTATCTTTTTGAGAATTTGGACAATTTTTTTTCCTGGATTTATACGGATATTCAGAGTAACTTTGGAAAGCTGAAGAAACTCTATTGCTGATAAGAGATACAGGATGAACAACATCTCAATGAGCCAGCATCCTGAAGAAGTTGGAAGAACAGCCACGTTGGTGACAGCTCCCTCTTTGACTCCTAAGGATAGATTCTCTGGGTGCTTCTCAGTCCCTGGAGACAAGCTCAAGTCAAAGGCAATACGGAGTTTGTAATGAGTTCTTAGGAATATCCACTTCCAAGTTTGGGTGTGAAATGTGGAGACACTGTCTCCCATGGCACACGAGGGCTAGAACGAGGCCAGCTCAGGAAATGTGAGACTGGTTCTAAGACAGAGAAAGGTGGAGAGGGGTATTTTGGGCCCCAGTGGTGAAGCATAAGATGGAGGAATCTTCACTTCCCACATCTCTGGGCCTCATGTGTGGGGCACAGTGATTGTGTAAATGAGTTTGTAATCGAAAGGATGAAACTCATAAGGGGTCATACAGCCAAATTTCTTGGAGAGAATAAACTCTTCTACCAAGAAAGTCAGCCCTTCTCTAAAATTTATTGTAAATTCCCAAGGCTGGTGGAAACTTAGTAAAATTGCCCAGTTTAACCCTCTGCTTCAGAATAAGCCTCACAAAGGAGGGCTGATCTTGTTTTCTCTTCTACATCCCCCAAGGAGACACCTTGTGAAGATCTCCTTATGTCTCATGGTGAGGAAGTTCTTCCTATAATCTAAACCAGACTTCTCTTGCTGTTCCTTCAGTTTATATCCTTCTTGAGCTGCCCTCATTCTTTTCTCCTGGATCTCTTTATCTTCTCTTTTGCAGGGCTGATACTAATAACTTTAGTTCTTTTCCAAGTGGACGGTTTCTCCTAAACCTTGTGTCATTTTTTGAGTCTCTCTCTATACCCACATAGGTATTTTTGTGGCTAGAGGGAGAGTCCTTTTGGGATGGTATTTTTACCCCGGGGTGGATCTGTGCTGTGAATAACCTGAGCCATTCTGGAACCATCGCCAGACCAGGCAGGTGGCAGCCCCATTTGCTCTTTCCTAAGTGCCAAGGCAGAGAAGCAACTCTGGCTCCTTCTCTCTGGACTGCATGCCTCCGGAACACAAAACTCAGTCACAGACACCATATTTAAACAGAGCAGGGAAAGGATGAAAATAGATAAAAACCTGTCCATGTGGGCCAGGAAAGCTGCATTTCCAATATGCTGTTAGCAAGACCCTGCTGCAATCCATAGAGCATAGAGAGATTCATCAGGGCCGAACCTGGATAGCAAGCAGCGTGGCCACCCGTGGGTTCATTCCTAGACATTGATGTGCGAGGCATGTTCAAGAGACAAGGTCTGGGACAGGATGAGTCCTCCCTTCCCTAGAGTACGGAAAAGTATGACTTAAACAACTAAAACTATGAGAAACAACACAAGAGTCCATTGAATTAAGGGTGGGGCTTTATGGTGGAGAACAATGGTTTTCAAACTTTTTAAGCTGAGGGAGTCTTCAGATAAAATTTTGGAAGTTCCGTATGTAAAACAAATGTCAAAGAAGGACCATTGTGCCTTTGCCTGTGGTCCTAGTGTAGTAGTTAAGGCTCAAGTCTGAGGACAAATGCACCCACAGCAGCTCCCTCTCCACAGGGCTTTTAAGGAGATACTGACTCAGAGCACCAGCCTGACCACTCCCCATCCCAGGGTAAGAACCAGGACAGCAGAGATGGCTGTGGGGGAGAGTGGTGTGCATGAAGTACCTCCCCCCACCCCTTGCCACCCTGATCACTTTAGAAGATGGATCCTGCCTTTACCCAGGGGTCTTCTGGCTGTCCTGGGATGGTTGGTAACTGAGGGAGGTACTGCTACATTGGAGGAATGTGGTTGCTGTTATTCAGAAAATATTGCCAAAATTACCTGGTAGTAGCGCCCAGGGGAGCCTTTGGGGGCCACCCCTTGTTAATGGGGCAGGTTGATGCCCCCATCCAATCACAGGGAGCCCAGAGATGATGAGTTAGAATAACTGCTGTGAACAAAAAAAATGGGACTGCAAACTCTTGCAGCCAACTTGGGAGGAGACTGCCCCTTTCCCCCTTCATTCCCCCGCACTGGAGGATGGTACCCAGAAGAGGAGGGGCCAGGGCCTGTTTCTAAAGGTCAGGCTAGACTTCCTATATTAGTGGCCTTGAGCTCCAGTGTGGGACTGAGGTGAAGGGGAAAGGGAGGTGTAAATTAGATGTGAGAATGAAATTGTAACATGGACAGAACAATCCCTTGGAAGACAGGTGAGGAGGGCATACGGGTCCAGATAGAGAAGGTAGTTTTGGGAAGGGGAGTTTCCAGGCCTGGGTAGGAAGGGAGGATGCCAAGAACCACTTTCCCCATGTCCCCAGCTTGGCCTGAGGCTGACACTGAGTTCAAGTGAATCAACCTCAATTTTCTCCATTAAAAGTAGCTCACAGGGCAGACTGGAGGCCACTCGTGGACTGGCAGGAAGACCTAGTCTTCTGTTTAATTGTGGACAGGATTTCAGGCTTTTTAAAAATATATATTGAGTAGGGGTCAATTCCAATTCCAATTCCAGATTCAAGTCACATTGCTTGCATGCCTGCTATGTATTGGTCCTGTGCTTGGTTCATTCATCAAGAGTGAGGAAAGGAGAAGAGGATAAGACAAGGCACATCTACTCTTAGTGGCATGTCTTTGCTGATGTTATTACCTTTGTTATTTCCCTCTTGCCCAACCCTATCCAAGACCACGCACATATTCCATTCCTCCAAGAAACCTTTCCACACCACTGGCCATGGGACTTCAGTCCCTTCCCAGCTACCTAATGATCTTCCTAATGTATCACTCAATTCAGCCTCTCAGTGTGGTCTCGTTCGTTTCATCTCGACAGTAATATGGAACTCAGCTCAAGGACAACAGGCATGCTGCCAGGAGTAGATGTGCCATGTCCTGTGGTCTGGGACGTTCTCAGACGCTTGGTAAGTTCTGTTTTTAGTGCATCCTGGAGGGTTTCTGATGCTGAAGACCCCATTCATTGTAGCTGTAGCTTTGAGAAGCTTGAGAGATATTGTTGCCCAAATAGGGCCAGCCACATGAGGAATAGCTGGCAATGCCCTAGTCTAAACCTGACTCAAAACTCAAGGAGCAAGTGCTCTACAAGAGAAGAAATGGAAGTTTCCAGTCTCTCAAGGCCCGGGCCTGGGAAACTGGCTCAGTGTCCCTTTTGCCGTAATCTCTTGGCCTCCACGGGTCACAGTCTCTGCCAGTTTCAGAGTGGAGGAGGTTACATTTTTACCTCTCAGTGGGAGGAGTAGCCCAGATTTGTGGCCATCTTTAGTATATTACAATTTGATGAGAATAAAGTCACGTTCAGAAGGCCAGTATGTAAAACAGAAGGTGGAAGACTTAGAGACTCCTTTTGGGCTCTTCTTCTAACCCACAGTCTCTTCATAGAAGAGCTTTGGAGCTGTAATTTGAATCCGACAGCTATAGCTATAACAACAGCTGTTTGGTGTGTGAGAATAACAGAGAAAAGAGAGTACCATATACTGGATGGTAATTTCCTCCAGATATTGTCCCATCTAGGAACTTACTCTGTCCAGCTGACACAGCTGACGCTTTGGGTTAGTGCTCTGGTCATTCTCAATGTATAGGTTAGCACAGGCTGTGGGAGCACCTAAAAGCTGCCTGGACTGCCTGCCAACCAGTCTTCGTGTCGGGGCTCAAGCAGAGTGGAGGAAACTTAATCCTTTGGGACACTCCGGAATTTTCCCCACCCATTACCTCCGCTTAATCGTACCAGGAAAGGTGTGCCTCCCTTCGCAGCGTAGAGCGGAGGACTTTGTCGATGTAGCCCCACCCCTTTTATGTTTGAGATTCTGAGCAGGTGTTATCTGAGAACAAGCCGGTGTTTGTAGAAATGTGACCTTGAGCCCTGGATACTGACCTGCTCTTTTGTTCTGGTGACTCATTTTTCCTTGAATGGGGTTGGTTTCTGTTTTATGAAAGGGTTGCGAGGCCACAGTGACCATTCTGGACATCACCATTGTATATGCAGGCACTCCCCTCACCAAGCAGAGAAACTGCTGAGTACATTTCATACCTTCTGGCCAGAGGTTTAGTGGTCCCTTGTCACCCATAAGTTTGTCTACAAAAAAATGGCAAACAGAGTATACTGATGTCACACTTGCTTCCTTACAGCAGCTTATGCCTGTAGGAAACCAGAAGGTGCCTTGTTCCAATGACTTTTCTGTTATCAGTATAGAACAGCGGTCCCCAACCTTTTTGGCACCAGGGACTGGTTTCGTGGAAGACAATTTTTCCACGGACCGGGGGTGGGCGGGGGAGAGATGGTTTCAGGATGATTCAAGTGCATTCCATTTGTTGTGCACTTTATTTCTATTATTATTACAACTCACCATAATGCAGAATCAGTGAGAGCCCTGAGCTTGTTTTCACTTGCCACTCACTGATAGGGTTTTGATATGAGTCTGCAAGCAATTGATTTATTATGGTCTCTGTGCAGTCAAACCTCTCTGCTAATGATAATCTGCATTTGCAGCCGCTCCCCAGCGCTAGCATCACTGCCTCAGCTCCACCTCAGACCATCAGGCATTAGATTCTTATAAGGAGCACGGAACCTAGATCCCTTGCATGTGCAGATCATAGTAGGGTTCGCATTCCTATGAGAATCTAATGTGGCCGCTGATGTGACAGGAGGCGGAGCTTAGGCGGTAATGCGAGCGATGGGGAGCGGCTGTAAATACAGATGAAGCTTGGCTCACCCGCTGCTCACCTCCTGCTGTGTGGCCTGGTTCCTAACAGGCCACAGACCAATACCAGTCCGTGCCCTGGGGGTTGGGGACCCCTGGTATAGAAAATTAAGTTTAGTCCATCCTGAGAAGTTATGGGCATTTCTGAAAATCTTTGGCTGATAAGATATAACTTGGAACAGAGAAACTTGGAATTTAAGCCAGAATTCTGCATTTCATCAAATTTCCATTTTCCTAATAACAGTGGAGAAGTGTGTGTATGTGTGTGAATGTGCACTTCTGGACCTTTATGCTGAGCTAGTGGTTCACTCTTTAGGGCTCCCAGGTTCTGAAAAGTGTGAGTTCAGGTTAAACTCAGAAAGAGGAAATGTTTATATCTATAAACCAAGTTCAGCATTTAAGTATGTGTGTCTATATAAACCAACTGACAAAGTTATATGTTGGAGTAATTTTCTAGAGAAGTCCTACGGATGGTAATGCTATCACAAAATTATAAAGTTCAACATCAGTCCTGTCCTGAAGGCTCTGTGCAAACAGTAGAAACAGGGCCAGTAACCCAAAAGCCACTGCAACTGTAGGCAGAAGATCAGGCCCTGTAAGATGCCACGTTTATTTCAGGATTTAAAACAAGACATTATCTGCTCAGGCCACATGACCCTGTACCTCATTCAGAGTGTCAGGTCCACAGAGAAGTGCCCCAAGTTGGTTACATCTCTGATGGAGAAAAAGAATGGAGACACTCAGGGACCAGACAGCAGTGAACTTATGGGGGCAGGAAGGGCTGGGCGTTCATGAGCACACTATATGGTTTGGGGGTTTCTAATGAAGTGACGTTCTTCTTGTAGTATCCTCAAAAGCAAAAGATGGGAGCCACTTGTATTTTGATCAGTGGAAGATAAAAAAATTTTTTAAAATGATTTCTTCATGGTCATGCAAGATGTGATGTATTGGGTTAGCCAAAAAGTTTGTTTGGATTTTTCCATAAGATGGTGCAGAAAACCCGAACGAACTTTTTGGCCAACCCAATCGTTTATTGAAATGATTTCTTTGGGGCTCTTTTGGGTTATTCTTGTTCTTTATGTGTCTAGTTTTGAGGGAGAGTTGATATACCCTTTCACTAATCATCCTGGAATCCTCCCCAGCATTTCACTTGCCTGCAATTATAGAAAAACACTCTCTAAATTCTCTTCCCCAAAGGTAGTGGTGTCTAGGACATCCCGCATTGCACGGCAGTGGTGTAGGAGAGAAGGGAAGCTGCGTTCATTAGGAGGCACTGGGGTTTTCAATAGAGCACAGTACTGAACAGAGAGGCCCCCCTTAGCAATCCCTCAGAGCCGAATGAGCTTCTTTGAAATATAAGTGGCCCTGTAAAAACACAAGCAGATTCTGCAATATCTATTTAGGGCATCCGGGAATGCCACATAATAGGAACTTGAGCGCACCTGATGGTAACCATATGGCAGGTTCTGATGACAATAGGTAGAGGCTGCAGTAATTAATGAAAATGAGAAGCCATTTGTGGCCCCCACAATGAGAGGGTGGAGAAGAGGCCAGTCTATTTGCAAAGGCTGTGATGTGCCCAGAGTGTGTTTCTAGACCACGACTGGCTGGGCTCGTGTCTCTGTGTGTGAATAGGTGTGAGAGAAATGACACAGTGGGAGGGAGGGCTTGGTTCTGGCCAGAGAACGATCATCATTCCCAGAGCTGCAGTGGGAAAATGAATGTGCAGATCCTCCTGGCTAACCTTGCATCACTAAACCCCTGTACCTGGCTGGTAGTTTTAGTTTGATGTGAGAGAGATTCCAGGTAGAAATCCAGTTTGTTGGCCTGGTGGGACTACAAGCCTTCACTGTTCGAGGTCTTGGGTTTGCTGGGTGTGATTTTGCCATTTCTGGTTTTCAGGGCACAATGCCTCTGTTTACCCTCTTGGGGATGACTGGGCTTCCCTGCTTGAGGTATGCTCTGGGTCAGGACATACCAAGGTTTGGCTAGCCTCTGGCAAAGGCAAGGAAGGAGCTGATGCCTCATTGTTTTATTACTTCTTTCTTAGATATGGGCTGGAGTGGAGGGTGGGAGCAGGCCAGGCAGAAGTGGGCCATGGGGAGATTCCAGAGAGACTGATTGATCTTGTCAAAAAGAATAAAGGTATCCAGGCCCCAGCACCCCCCTGCAGCACATGGGCATGTGGGATTGAAGCGGTCACTGTGAAGTTTGCGGTTAGGCGTTCCAAAAAGAAGTTTCTTCATGATTCCTGATTGCTTAGGACAGATATAAGCAATACCAGCTGGGACCCAGCAAGCCTGTCTCCAGCTTTATTGTTTCTGATTTATCGGTGGTGTGTTCGCCTAAAAGAACTGATCTATCTGCCCTTTATTGCTAGCCTGTTCCATAGCCAGATAGGAGAGTTGAACATTAACAAGTGGATTTGCTTTCAGTAGCTGTGTGTGTGTGTGTGTGTGTGTGTGTGTGTGTGTGTGTGTGTGTGTGTGTGTGTGTGTGTGTGTGTGTGGTGTGTTTAGAAAGATAATAGTATATGGCTCAGGGGCAAATGATTCAGATTTCTACAAGAAGATTTCCATTCTTTTGTCTTCCATCTTGAATTTTCTCTAACTTATTTGAAGCTGCCTCTTGTACTAGAACCAGTGAGGATCCGTGAGGCTGTTTTGTAGAAGTCCTTGGAAAGTGGTAGAAACTCAGCTGGAGCCAGGCTGTAGGCACCAGGCACTATGCATTGCAGAGATGTTTCAAGTTATCCCTTGTGGACAATTGGCACTGTTCAGTGTTAAAGGGCTCCGTGGTGGCGTTTCAGAGAGCACTCCAACCCTCCCTCCAGCTCAACTGGCAAGTTGAGTTTACAAATGAGGTGCTGTACTCACCCTGCCTGGAGTTCCTGGCTTAAAAGTGAATAGTTAGAACTCTCAAGATGTGTAAAGGGAAAGGTTTTACTACCTAGTGGAAAATGATCTTTGAAGTTGACTCTTAGTGGATTGGCAAAGTAGACAGACGGACTGCTCTGACTCAGAGGCCAAGTGAGAAACTTCTGGGGCTCTTTCACAAGAAAAAGGAGCAAGGTGGTAACAGGAGATGAGGGACTTGTGACTTACCAATCCGGAGTTCAGCCCATTCATTCCTTTTTTGAAGGAAACAAATAACATTCTGCTAAAATGACAGTGATCTTTGGATTGGAGTTTGTTCTCTATGGTTTGTGAGATATTTTTTCATTTGCATAATTTCTTTCTGCACTTTCTTTTTTTTTTTTTTTGTGGTACGTGGGCCTCTCACTGTTGTGGCCTCTCCCATTGCGGAGCACAGGCTCCGGACACGCAGGCTCAGTGGCCATGGCTCACGGGCCTAGCCGCTCCGCGGCATGTGGGATCCTCCCGGACTGGGGCACGAACCCATGTCCCCTGCATCGGCAGGCAGACTCTCAACCACTGCGCCACCAGGGAAGCCCTCTGCACTTTCTTGATTACAGGTTATAATGAGTGGGGGGAAAGGAAGAATGAAAGGAGAATGCCCAATGCATAGAAACCAACTTCTGTCATGGAGATTTAGCCTTGTCACATGTGGGTTCTAGGGATAGAGATACTAGAGATCGGATGGGCGCCCCTCTGTGGTTGGAGACAAGAACCGGATTCTTTGCTTGGGGGGTTTTATTTATTTATTTATTTATTTATAACATCTTTATTGGAGTATAATTGCTTTACAATGGTGTGTTTCTGCTTTATAACAAAGTAATCAACTATACATATACATATATCCCCATATCTCCTCCCTCTTGCGTCTCTCTCCCACCCTCCCTATCTCAACCCTCTAGGTGGCCACAAAGCACTGAGCTGATCTCCCTGTGCTATGCAGCTGCTTCCCACTACCTATCTGTTTTACATTTGGTAGTGTATATATGTCCATGCCACTCTCTCACTTCGTCCCAGCTTACCCTTCCCCCTCCCCGTGTCCTCAAGTCCATTCTCTACATCTGCGTCTTTATTCCTGTCCTGCCCCTAGGTTCTTCATAACCTTTTTTTTTTTTAAAGATTCCATATATATATGTTAGCATACAGTATTTGTTTTTCTCTTTCTGACTTACTTCACTCTGTACGACAGACTCTAGGTCCATCCACCTCACTACAAGTAACTCAATTTTGTTTCTTTTTATGGCTGAGTAACATTCCATTGTATATATGTGCCACATCTTCTTTATCCATTCATCTGTCGATGGACACTTAGGTTGCTTCCATGTCCTGGATATTGTAAATAGAGCTGCAATGAACATTTTGGTACATGACTCCTTTTGAATTATGGTTTTCTCAGAGTATATGCCCAATAGTGGGATTGCTGGGTCATATGGTAGTTCTATTTTTAGTTTTTAAAGGAAACTCCATACTGTTCTCCATAGTGGCTGTATCAATTTACATTCCCACCAACAGTATAAGAGGGAAGAACCCGATTTTGACTTCATTTAGGATCCAGTGTCCACCAGGGCAGCAGAGTTCAACAGGCAGACTCTTCCACTACCTCACTGAATGAACAGTGTCTGCTGTCTTGTGCATGAAAAACACCAAGGAAATTCTTAATAGTTTTACACAATCCCTGATAGTTTTCTAAATCTTCAACAATATTTTTCCCTCCTAGAATCGGGGCAGATTTTTATAGCATTCTCAAGTGCATGTGCTCTTTTTTTTTTTTTTTTTTAATCAAGCATTAAAAAAAGGGCCAAGACTAGTGCTATTTTGTTATCGCCTTAGATTATTTCAAGATGGTACTGGAAAAAATGTGTATCCCAATTTGCCTCAATCAGAAATGAGTGTGTGTGAATGGGGAGGTCTTTAAAATATTTAAACATGGATTCTTTTCCTCCTCAAAGGTGCAAGGATGTTGCCTTCAACACCTTTCTTGCTGGAGAGAATTGAGCATTTGGTTTTATCAGACTGGCATGGTAATGAAGCTATTTTGATAGAAATAGCCTCATTACTATTCATTTTTGCTGGCTGTCAACTAATTCTTGAACCGAAGTTCTGTTTTTTCCCCACCAGAGGAGAACAGGCACAACAAGCAAAATAAGAAGATATCCTTAGCCTCTGAAGCTAATGACAAATGCAGACTCAGTTCTGTCCATGGAGCCGTTTTGGAGGCGTCTGCCTCTACCTGTGATGATTCCTCACGACACCACCTGGCAGTGTGAAGGGCTGGCTCTTCCTCCTCCTTGCCTTCCCTAAAACACATGCCATTCTATTCAGAGGGGGACCTTGCCGTCCAGAGGTCACGTTCATCTCCTGTCCTTTCTTAACATGGTGTAACCAGGAGCATCTTGCACTGGATTGAAGAGATCTGGCTTCAGTCTAGTTCTTCTTCTAGCTGTATGACCTTGACCACATCATCAAACCTTTCTGGTACCATTCTTTTCCCAGTCTTTCCATTTTAAAACAAACTATTTTAGAATAGCTGTAGATTTACAAAATTTGCAAAGACAGTAGAGTGTCCGTGTAAGTCCCTCACGCTTTCCCCTATGAATAACATTTTATGTTTGTCATAACTAAGGAACCAGCTTTGATGCATTACTATTAACTAAAGTCTACATTTTACTCAGATTTTACTAGTCTTATAATGTCCTTTTTCTGTTTCAGAATCTCATCCAGGATACCATTTAGTTGTTTCCTTAGCCTCCTCTGGTCTGTGACAGTTTCTCAGATTTTTCTTGTTTCTGCTGACTTTGACAGTTCTGAAGAATACTTGTCAGGTAGAATGTCTCAATTTGGGTTTGTCTGATGTTTCTCTCATGGTTAGACAGGGGTTTTTGGGTTTGGGGGGGAAGACCGTAGAGGTAAAGTACCTTTCTCATTACATCATATGAGTGGTACATGCTTTTAGCTGATAATGTTATCCTTGATCACCTGGCCAAGGTAGTGTTTGCCAGATTTCTCCACTGTAAAGCCTCCCCACTCTTCTTCCATACTCTACTCTTTGGAAACAAGTCACTAAGTGCAGCCCACATGCAAGGTGGGTGGGTAGAGGAGATAAGTTCCACCTCCCGGTGGGAGAGTATTTACATAAATTATTTGGAACACTTCTGTAAGGGAGTTTGATCTCTTCTCCCCATGTATTTATTCAATCATTTATTTATTATCAATGTGGACTTGTGGATATATATTTTATTTTTCCAGTTTTATTGAGATATAAACAACATGTAATGTGAATATATATTTTAAATGTTAGATTATAAGCCAAATAAGCCAAAATAAGGAACTGTTGTTCCTTATTTTGTTCTTCAAATTGTTAACAGTTTTGGACGTTAGGAGCTCTTTCAAGTTGGATTCTGTGTAACTTTAGACATGCCCTCATCATTTTGTTTTGTGAGCACTTCTGTACTTTCTGTCACTGCATGATGCTTTAGGCTCATCATGTGTATTCCCTGCCTTGGCCCTGCAATCAACCATTTCTCCAAGGAACCCTGGTTCCTTTTATTAGAGAATGGTGTTAGAAACTTTGGTTTTTAGGATCTAGGTGCTAGGCATGACTTTCCATTTTCTAAAATCCACCTTTTATATGTACACCATTATGTCCTGTTGGACATACAGAGAAGTATGTATATGATGTCTTTCCCTCAAGGTTAATATAGGTAAATATCATAAAAAAGAATATGTAATCAAGTGTTAGAGTTTTTGGCTAAAATCAAAAGGAAGTATAGATTCTCATAGGCTCGTTATTCACATCCAGGTCTAGGCTGGAATTGGGAAATGTTAAATTATTTACTTGGGTATGTTAACAGTCTGAATAAATGCTGCTCACTTCAGACATGGGTCCCCAAGCCATTCAAACTCTCCTTTGCTACAGAAAGGAGAAATGTCGAGGGCTTAAATATTTGAGGAATGCTTCCTGGAGGAGGTGGCACTTGTCTTGGTACTTGAAGGACAGATGCTTGTTTGGGGCAAAGGAAAGATTCTTGTATGTCTCTTTGGGAAAGATAGTAGAAAAAACTAGCTCAGAGATGGGGTCCTAGAGGACTTATTAAATGTCATTGTTCTTAGGAGACTTGAAGTCTATCATGGATTTCTCCACTGTTACAAAGATGTGTTCCCTTAATCCAGACCCTCCAAAATGTCGACATTTAGTTAAAATAGTCTTAGTGTTTTCTATATGAAGGGAGAGCTCATACCAATAGTCATAATATTAAATGTCTGCTGAACACTTCAGTGGTAGAGATTGGGACAAGTTGCATATCCTTTGTGTGGCAGCAGTTGCATGCTTGCGTGCTCCAGTGTTTGGTGGTACTTTTTAACTTTTGGTGTTCTTCTATGTAAAGAGCTTTGTGGAGTCTATAGAAATTAATTTTGAGATGTTCCAGGGGATTTTTCCCTTGGAGCAGAGTAGCCAAAATGAATAGGGCCAGCACTGACACAAGCTCTTTAATGGATGTAGTCTTGTAAAAGTGTTCATTAACTTCAGCTGGGTCATCATTAAATAAAATGACCTCCATCAAAACTCTTAGGTCAAGTGTGCTTGCTTCAGACCCAGGTCTTTAGGTCTTTGAATGCTGGACTGTGTTTTTGTTCCAGTAAAAATGGCTAGAACTTACCTGTTATCTTTTTAAAAGTTAAGTTCTGCTAGACCAGGTGGTTTTCTTTATTCATTAAGGAGTTCAATGTGAATTGATAAGAAATAGGGCTCAAGACAGAAGCAAACCTTTTCACACACTAGAGCAGAAAATATAGGAAATAGAAATGTTCCTCTTCCACACACAAGCTTTACCTACCACAGCCTCAAAAAAAGTTTTTAGCTATGGAAGATAGAAGAAGCTTTGTTCTTGATGATATTACAATAGCACTTAATTATACCTACCTTACTGCATGGTTTCATCTAACATCATCCCAAGATATATAACGATGTGCAGTAAATGCATCACATAGAAGAGTTGATCTAGAAAGCCACAAACCAATATGGGAGGAGGAGTCCACTATATTTTATGCTAGTAAAACTACTTTGACTTGAGCAAAAAGGACAGATGGTGGATGTGAAGAATTATCATTATCCCCTCTGGTTATGTTAAAACAATGTGTTTGGACATTCGAGTGATTTTTTTTCCTTCAGCTGTTGCAGCTACGTTCTCATGGAGTGCCTCATCCAGGGCTTCAGCCTCACAGCTCCTGATGCCTCTTTCTCCACCAGTCTCCACCACAACTTCACTTTAGCAGCTGCTCTCATAGCAACTCCTAGCCCTTGTCGTCAACTGGAGTTGCTCCATGTTTGAAATCCTGAACTCTGAAATCCTCCTTTCTGACCACAACCTCTGATCCTTCTATCAGTCCCCACTCTTTCATGCCCTTGAAATATGTTCTTTGGTCTCATTGGGACTCTTGGTCTCTTGACCTCTCCTTATGTTAGCAGTCCCTCCCTCCCTCCCAACTCCATCCCTAGTCCTGCCCTGTTTGTACAGCCATTTCAGCTGTACTCTCACAAGCATTCAGTTCTCACTCCTTTGACTTTTTGTTTTATCTTTCATTCCAGTCTCAGGCTAATGATTTCTCTCTCCCTCCTCCCTCATCCTCCCCTTCTCCCCTTCTCCCCATCTACCTTTCTCCTTCTCTTCTCTCTCTCTCTCTCTCTCTCTCTCTCTCTCTCTCTCTCTCTCTCTTCATTTCTTGTCCTAGGCTTCTAGGCACTATGGAAGACAATTTCCTAACCAGAATGATCTACCTCATTAAAAAACCTTGATTTTCAACCTTATCTCAATGGTGAAGCTGTTTAGTAGTTCCAGTTCAGGGACCAGGGTGGGGTGAGTGAGGTGCCAAGAATGCAAAATTTAAAGAGACACTCACTCCTGGAGCCAACTCTGCATTTGCTGGATCCTGAGAATGAGTGCCTTCTTAAGTTGTGTGCCCTAGGTGCCCCACTAGCTGCACTCTGGGCTTGACCCAGACATTTACTCATCTCTAGTTACCTCTTTCATGGGTCGCTCGAGGTAGCCATTCTCATCTTTATCCCTGTCCTCAATCTACCTGTAAACCATACATAGAAGATGACTTTATCTATTTCAGTGAAAAAATACTTGTCATCAGATTTGAATTTCCTCAGCTTCCATCCTGCCACCAAACATACCTAATCCTTTACCTTCTTCCATTCTCTTTGCCTTAAGAGATGTTCCACATTCTCCCACGTTTGCTCTTGGTCGCATCACTTAAACTCTCTAGAATCCTCACCCATCAATTATCCTCTCCCTCTCTTGCATTGATACCTTGTAAATATTATTGAGTCTCTCCTTTACTAAAAATAGAGGAAACCTATTTTTTGTAAACCTCTTTTCTCAACCTTGCCTTCCTTTTGAGTTAGTCCTCATCTCCAGTGGGTGTGAAAAATGTTCTACACTCTTCCTTATCCTCAGGCAGTACCCAGGCAGTACAATCTAATTTTTTATCTGACTTCTGCTCCCATCATTATACCGTCTACTCTCTTGGAGTTCCTGGTGATCCCCCAATGTCCATTGGTTCATTGATTCTTCTGAGTCTTCATCTTATCCATCCTCTCTGTACTGTCACCTTGACCCTGCTCTCCCTGTGTCTGAGGCATTCCATTCTGGTTCCCCACTCACCTCTCTGGTGCCTCTTCCTCAGTCCCCTTTTCTGGCATCTCTCACTTGTCTGATCCTTAAGTCTCATACTGGCTCTTCTCAGCTTACACCACACTCTTCCTCTGAGTGACTACCCACTCTGTGGCTTCAGCTACTCACCTATACATTCCTTGATGAAACCCATATCATAGTTTCTAACTGACACTTCCCCACTGAACTCCTGATCCAGTTCTTCAAGCTCAGTATTTCCAAAACCAAACTGTCTTTTGCCCCAAACCTGTCCTCTTTTTGAATTTTTTTCTTCATTAAGGCATAGTTATCACCTAGTTAACCAAGTTAGAAGTTTCAAAATCAGTTTTGAATTTTTCTTTTTCATCCTCCTTATAGCAAATCAGTTGAGTCAATCATCAAAATGTTCCTTCACATTGACCCTCTTTATACCCTCTGTTAACATCTTAGTTTATTATTTCTTGAGTGAACAAATTCAGTAAGCCCTAACTGGTCCCTTGACCTTGACTTCAGTCACTTCCCTTTATATCGTTCTGAAATACCAAGTTTGGTGTTGTCATTCCCCTGATCAAAACCTTTGGTGACTCCCCATTGACCATGTGAAACTCAGATCCAGATTCCTTAGTGTGATATTCAACATCTCTCACAGTTTACCTCTCTAGGCTCCTTTTCTGCATCTTCCCTTTTAACCACATACCCTCTGGGACTCCAGCCATCCTGCTTACTAGCTGCTTTCTGAACATGTTTTCATGTCCTAGAATGTCTCTCTAACCTTCGCTTTCTGGTCAACTCCTATTTATTCTTCAAGACCTGGTTCAAGTGTCACCTCTCTCAAGAGGCTTCCTTTGTCTTTCTCTCTCTCTTTCCCCTGTCTTATAACTTTACCCAATCTTCTATTAAAGCATGTATTTATTGCATTGGAGGTAGTGGTATATATATCTCAGTCTGTTCCACTAAGCTATGAACTTAATTTTGGGAATCAAGCCTTAGTCACATTAGTAACCCCTGCGTCTAACATGGAACTTTACATATAGTAGGTATTCCAACATGTTTCTTGAAAAAATAATTGTTCCTGCTCTGAAGCTAATTTAATGGGTGACTTCAGGCAGTTGCTTCTCTTGCTTGGCCCCAGTTTGCTCCTCTGTAAGAGAAATGAATTGGACTAAAGGGTCTGAAATTTCTGTGATTCTGTGCTGGCATCTCTTGGATTTTGGATCTGCCTGAGAGGCCGCTAGGGGACATGTAGATGAAGCTTATATCAAAAGTCTGTTGAAGCACTACACAGAAGCAACTTGTGGGGAAAGCAAGGAAGAGGCAAGGCAAGTAAAAGGGAAGATAAAATGAGAAAAGCATTCAGAAAGAAAGGATAAGTGGTCTGCCGAATCTCACGCCTTCAGAACCTTGTTGTTCATTGGTAAACATTTCTGATGTATCTGCTGTGTGTGAAGGCCATAGTCCTGTTTGCTGTGAGGAGCACAGTACAAGTTTAAGACATGATCGCTGCCCTCAGTGAGCTTGTGCTTAAGTTTGTGAGGGCTATAGGTATATAAAATGATGATTACAAGGACGCATAAGTGAGTGTAAGATATTATCTAAGGTGAGAAGAAACACAGTCTTTGGGGGACAGATGGACAGGGCAGTCAGTAGCACATATAGTCCTCTTGTGTGGAGTACAAAATCATGCCCCTTCCCCTGGCTTGGTTAATGGAGTGTGGATTAGACTTCCCATCTCCACTCCCACTGACCAGGCCTGTACAGGGCAAAACCAACAAAACTGTGTGGAGGTGCTGCTCCTATCTTCCCTCTCCAGGGAAGACCCAAGCCAGGGTCTAGAGAGAGGACACGAGAGCCATTGACACAGTAATGCCCAGGTGCTCCATGAGGATCACTTGTCAGGGGGCTGGCCTCCACGATCTTGATTTAATCACACTGTGCTGGCCAAACCTGTGCAAGGGTCACTGGGAGCTTAGTTCATTTTTTCTTGACTTTTCCTTCCCTCCTGCCTTAAGTGAGATTGTGGGACTTGTTGATTTCAGGCCAGGATTCTTATGCCAAAGGGGATGATCTCGTAATGGAACCCTCCTTCCTGCTACCCCTCCCCTCTATACATTTGCTCTGCCTGGCTTACCTCAGCCTGTCTAGGACCCTACTGCTGCTGTAGTGGCAGTGGAGTATGTCCAGAAAAGGTCCAGATGCTGCGCCATGCCTTTTGCTGTGCTGGACACACTGGCAGGCCTGGAGCTGGCCAAGGGAGGATCCACTAAGTGGTCAAAGATGGGAGTGAATTCCAGTGCTCAGTATCCTGCTGTCTGCTGTGGTTTCTGGCAGGTAGGAGAAAGCCTGTGTGTGATGTGAAGGGCCTTCCAGTGGACTCAGTGATCCTCCTGGGCTGCCAGGCCTCTTTTCCTTCCTCCTCCATCGCTCATTTCTCTCTTTCAACTTCATTCCCTTGTGGGCTGGCTGGGAATCAGCAGAGGGAAAAGTAATTGAAGTGCTTAAGAGGACTTGTTTGCGGGAGGAAGAGGCAGGGTCAAAAGGAGAACAATTAAGAAGTGATGTGATACAACTGTGCGGAGAAGAATTTAGTAGGAATATAATGATCAATTTCCTAATAATTAGGTCTCTGCGACGGCTGAATAGTTCCCCAAGAGGCAGTGGTGGGAACCCCATTGCTTGGTCATTTCTAATTAGACTGGAGAAGCACTCACAGAAAATGCTGCAGAGAAAATCCCTCATGCAGGGGGATGGGCACGTGACCCAGGGGGGGCCTCTGTTATCTCTCATTTCTATGATTCATTGATGAGCACATAATTCACTGATTAGTTAGGCAGCCAAACTTTAAGGAGTTTATTGGTTTCTCACCTCACCTCTGGCCCTTTTAAATTGACCAGATCTATTATCTTCAAAGAGAAAATCCAAGGCAGGCAGTGACCTAGGCCAGGGAAGATGCTGCCTCATTTCTACCAAAAGAGTTTAAACAGGAAAAACCAGTCCCATTCTTCACTGGCTATGCAGTGGGTGTGGACAGTTTGAGGTTTTACCTGGTGATGTTTCCTTCTCCTTAAGAGCCTGCAGGGTACTTAGGAGTTTTATATAGAGAAGGGATATTTTTAACTAGTATCCATTTGGTAACCAAGTGCCTTAACAACAGCCAGTGCAGTGTGCCAGCTCTGGGGCCAGCCTGCCCAGGGCTGGTACCAGCTCAATTCTTTGATATGCGACCTTGGGTCAGTTCCTAAGATTTCTGTGCCTATTTTCCCCCTTCTGTAATATGGTGCCCATAATTATAGATACCTCATTTAGTTTTCGTGAGGATGAAGCAAGTTAATATTGGGAAAGTATATAGGATTGTGCCTGTGAAGTACTGTGGATCAGTGCTATCTTGGTGGTTGGTGGCCGTTATTATTACTAAGTTATAGTCGCTGTTGAGGCATATGTCCTCCTTTAGAAGTCCTGACTTTTTGAGTGTTCTGTTTACCACTGATAGGAGAGAATTGAGTGTTTTTTTGGGTGTCCTTATGTATCTGAGCGTGTGCCTCAGCAGGTATTTATTGAGTCTCTACTGTGTGCAAAGAGATAGGAGTCCCTGCCCTCAAAAGGCAAATGATGTTGTGTTTGTGTGTGTGTGTGTGTGCGCGCGCGTGCATGCATGCATGCTTGGGGTAGAAGAGAGTAAGCGTACAGATAACTATCCTAAAAAGTTTGTGGAGTGCCACGAGAGACCCTCTCCTGTGGGAATACCAAGGACGCAGTCATCTCATCTGATTGAGGTGCAGCCAGTGGTCAGGGAGAAAGCGTCAGGCAGGAGGTGGTGAGGGGAGCAGGCCTTGGGGGATGGCAGAGAGCACTTCAGTTAATGTGGATCTGATCCCTTGACTGCAGTCTGGGGATCACAGAGGAGAGGCCGATTAGACCCATGTGATGGTGTTGCAGAGGGTCCCAGGTGCCAGATGGAGAACTTCCATTTCCTTTGGTGGGTCACAGGGATCCAGGGAAGATTTCTGAGCGAGGGAGAGCCAGGAGCAGAGCTGTGCTTTCCAAAGACCCATCCTGCCGGGGTGTGGAGAAGGCAGAGCCTGGAGACCGGGAGGTCAGGACTGGGAGTGTGCCCCACTGTGCTTCGTGTGCAGCTGGGCCCCAGGGCTTGGCCACTTTTGTGTCCAGTCCTTGGCACCTTCCCTGGGGCTCCCAACCTGCTCAGTGGCAGGAACCTGGCCAGAGAGTACACAACCACCTTTGTGACAGCCCAGAATTCATTAGAATGTGCCATTTTGTCTCTTCCTTCTAGGTTTGTACGGGCAGTGTGGCAGCGTGGTCCCAGAACTGTGGTGGGGCTTGATGGAAATGATGCAGGCACACCCCATCTCTTCTGCCTCTCCCATTTAAGGCAACAGAAGCTGTTTCCTGTAAGAATCGGACCCAAATATTATTATTTGGGGACAAGTGGGCAGGTTTTTTATGTCCAGTAGAAGATAAAGTGCTCTTTTATAAAGTTCTTAGAGAGAAAAGGTAGCTGAAGTGGTTTACCATTACAAGGAAGGAAGGAAGGAAAGGAAAGGAAGCATTAATTGGACACGTGTATGTCCCCAGATACCTTGCCATGCACATAGACTTTTACTTTCTCATATGCCTTATCATAACTCTGCAAAGTAAGAATTCTACCCATATTGAAGAAATAAAACTGAGGCTTGTGTAAATGAACCTAACTTTTCTGACTTCAAAGCTTATGTTTCCCTGTTCCATGATGGTTCCTCACCAGGTGGCTGTGTATCAGGAGAAGATGCCCAGCCAGTTTAGAGAAGGTAGTCCCAGCTTAAGACTGGCCCCTCTTCCCTACTCTGTTCTGTCCACTATGATTCTAATCAGGATAGCAGAAAATATTACTGAAGGAATTAGGTAAACCTCATTCCCAAGTGTGATCCCAGGCAGCACTTGTCTCAGGTTGTGGTCACCTTCACTGTGACCTTCTCCCTCCCTCCACTGAAGGAAGGAAAGCCTGCTTCCTTCATTAATGTCCTGCTGCCAGTGGTCTGGGGTGGGGGGCACCTGAATCTCAACACTGCCTCTCCAGGGAAACCTGAGCCTCCAACTTGCAGCCTGCGGATTGTTGCCGAGAGCCCCGTGATGCTTCTTTCCTCTCCCTGGACCCCGGATGTATCTGTCAAATGTAGGGGGCACAACTCTAAAATGTCCTCAAGGAGACAGACAGGCACTCTTGCCAGCCTCAGAGACACCGAGGAGGAATTCAGGCGGCCTCTGCTTGGAAGGGGAGCCGAGAGGCTGTTTGTCTCCAGTGTGTTCCAGTTTTTACTACTTTTAAATTCCAGGATTTTCAGTGAGCTGTGTTCTCCCCGTTTGCCTGAGATAGAGATGTTCTCGAATATTCTCTCGAGCAAGCATGCTGGAATCCCACCCCTTCTCATGTTGTCTTCCCCATGCCCCCGAAGCATCACAGTACTCACTCTGCCTTTCTCAACATAGGGATTTGGGGGAAGATTCCCACCATATCTTTGATAAGGTTCAGGCCATTCTCTTTTACTGCAGAGTTGTGTGGTTTTTTTTTTGGTCAGGCTGAACAGGAGGCCCACTTGGAGGGTAGTGGAAGGTTCTGGTGCTAATTGAGGCCATGCGTTTTGTACTTGGGTGCCGGCTGGTGAGGCAGATTTAGAGGACTCTCGGGAATCTTAGATTAAATACCATTAAACCCAACTTCTTATACCCCTGCTGTTCAGTGCGCACATGGGGAGAACGAAGATCGGATGTTCAGGATTCTTGTTTGGGAAAACCATATGGAAAAACCACACAGCAGTAAGTCTATAATCAGGGCTTACAGCATGCGGCCCGTTGGGTGCCAGGAGTGCTACCTCTCCCACCTCCAGAAGGTACATGGGATTTGGTCCTCTGATGAGGAAACTGAGTCCAGGAAAGGAGGTCTTGTTTCCACACGGAGAGTGATAGCACACTTCCCCCTGTAGTACTCAAAAGTGTAGTTCTCAAATGTTTCTTCTGTAGTTTCTGAAGTTACCATTCTCACAATGTTTTTATATTTGTTACACTGATCCTTATAATGATGCTACTGGAAGTAGATAGAGAGTCTCATGTGTTCCTTTCCAGCAGAGACGGCAACCTCAAAGAGAGGGCTTTGGCGAGCCGGCCAGAATGATAAGGGGTCACCGCAGGGCTGCGTCCGGAAGTACAGTTCGTATATTAAACAAAGGTGCCCGGCCAACAGGGTGAGGAGGGCCTGAAATCCAGCCTGTGCTCTGCCACTAAGCTGTGTGCTAGGCTCACTAAGCCGCGTGCTAGGCTCACTAAGCCGCGTGCTAGCTGTGTCAGCCGGGAGAAAGGGACATCTTTTTCTGATGCCACAGAGGCTCAGTATGGGTGAAACAAGCTGGCCCCACTGCTCCTGACTTATGGACTAGCCTTGTTCTGCCACAGCATATTGCCTCCCCTTTGTCCCTGATTATATTCTGTGGTCCCCGAGGCCTTGGTGTTTTCATGCTCGGAGCAACCTTGTTAATTCCATGCTATCAGTGGGATAATTTTTCTTATTGGCCAGGTTGGGACTGTGTGGTTGAGTGATGTTCCTGCTCAAGAGGGGTTTATAAGTGGAACTAAAATAAATATAGGGTATTTATCTTAGGGAATATGTGGTAACTCAAGTTTAGGGTTTACAACAGCATCTTTACAATATGTAGGCACTTCTGGAAGTAGTGGGTTCATTCCTGCTGGGCAGAAGGCCTGTGCATTCATTCAGTAAATATGAATTGAGGCACTTGAAGACCCCTACATCTACTGTAGACATAATGATAAATAAAAAGACCCCAGGGCCTGCTCTCAGGGAGCTTTCAGTCCAGTGTGAGAATTAGAGGGAAAATAATGGTTCCAGCATCATATAAGTGCATTAATTGTGAAGGTGGCACCTCTGCTGTCATTAGGGCTGCATGAGGGTTGGCCAGGTGAGAAAGGGAAGAAGGTGTGGGTAGAGCAGTGACATGGGTGCAGCTTGGGGCTCAGACAGGTTGGAGAAAAGGCACAGAGTAGAGGTGCATAGGGAGAGTGGGGAGGACTAAAGCAGCTGCTCAGGGTCTGGGTCCGGTGGGCCTTGGAGAGCTTGGACTTTCTCGTGTGGGCAGTGGGCAGTCAACGAAGGGCTCGAAGTGGCAGGACTAGGGGGTTCTTTCTATATTTTAGCAGGAAGACCACTCTGGCCAGAGGGTAGAGCATGAACTGACTGCAGGGCAGCCAGCCGTGGGGCAGGAAGGTTGCTGTGGGGATCAGAGGAGAAAAGCTCAGGATCTGAAGGGAGGAGGTGGCAGTGGAGCCCTGTTAATAATTTTTAGGTCAAGTTTTTGAATGTCTGCCAAATGATAGCATGCTTTTTTTATTTCCACCAACCCCCCTGGAATGGACCAACAGACAAGTCAACCCACTTGAACAGAGATGAGAAGAGGGAGGGGGGAGG